>NC_086186.1:2956666-4395000 GCF_023053635.1 Elgaria multicarinata webbii | reverse complement strand
GCTTTCCCTGTCACAATCAGAAGCAATAAAGGTTTTTCCCCCTTTCTCTTTCCTCAGTACTGATCTCTCCAACTTTGGAACAATGTATTTGCCAGTTAAAGCTGAAGGGGCCAACAGGCAGTCCAGATCGTGTTCCAAACATGCATTACCATTATCCCTTTATTTAAACACTAGCCATTAAGCACTGCCAATGTTTACTGTAAACAGGAATCTAAATGCAAGACAAATTAAAAGATTAGAAGCAAACTGTCATTATGAGATTACAGCTACTTCAAGCTGCTTCAATTCGGTGACATAATCCAGTATAATTTTGAATGTCCTGCTTCAGTTTCCAGTATTGAGTTCAGATTTCACCGGAAATAAAAATCTACTGCGTTTGCAAAGACGTTTGTGATTAGCAGACATACAGCCCAATCCTGGCACAGGCAGAACCACAGCAAAACCCATAAAATTTGGTGGGTGGGTTTCTTTCTCTCTACTTTCCCTACGGGAGGCTTTGCCCAGGAGCTGCTGCTTCAGCAACAATGCAACTCAATGGTGCAGTTCGTAGAGGAGTTGGAGGCGTCTCAGCAAGGCCCTGAACCAGGTAGATGCGTTTTCTTCTCCTTCTGCACAGACTGACGCATGTCTAACTGGTCACTTCATCAATGGTTCTTAAGCTCCTGTCTGGCATAGCATCTTCTCTGCTCTGGTGGTCCTGGGGCACTGGAAGGTGAAATCTAAGGCCACAGCTAGACCTAAGGTTTATCCTGGGATCATCCAGGGTTTGCCTCTGCCTGAGCACTGGATGCCCTGTGTGTCACCTAGATGAACAGGTTTGACCCCTGGACGATCCAGGGATAAACCTTAGGTCTAGCTATGGCCTAAGAGCCAGCCAGGGACCCAGGTGATTGGCATGAAGACCTCCAGTCCTGTGGCTCTCAAGCCTGGGTCTGAAGGCTCTTTGGGTTCATTGCAGGTACGAGAATCTGGTGGGGGTGCTGCTGTTCCGTCTGCTTATCCTCCCAAAAGACCCCAACTCCTAGATCTGGGAAATAGGGGGCATCAGAAAGAAGGGGAAAAATTAGAATTCCAGCTCTTCCTTCTTTCATTACCATATCCTTGCCCCTTCCCTCCCATTGCGTTAGAGCTTCAATGTATTCCTACAGGTGAGCAAAACCTCCCATTCTGATCCTTTATTGTTCCATGGGGTTTCTCTGTTCAGCATCCTGAGGCTTCCTAAAGTCGTGCTTACTTAGGAGAATTTCTAAAATTAATTCCAGAATTGGCGGATTCTGGAATTAATTGCTGTAGATTTCACACCCTTCAGCTCTTGTTCTTCAACCCCATCACAAGTGCACGTTCCTAAAGAGTGTTTGATTTTCCAGATCTTGATGTGATTGACTGCTCTTGCTTCAAGCTCTGCATCAGCAGCACTGCTCTGTGTCCAGTCACTAGTAAAGGTATGGCTAGCCCTCACCAAAGACAGGGCTTTTCCGTTGGTGGCATCAAATGGTAGAGTCTTGATTTTATCTATTGTTTTAATGCTCAGATTTATTGTTAGCCACGTTGAATGAGTTTGAATAGAAAAGTGGGTTAGATGTTTGTTAAAAGAAATCAATAAAAATGTGGATGGCAGTAATTTTTAGGCATGTGCTCAGCTCCGATTAGGAGCGGAGAAGCAGTAGCAGATTGGCCTGCTCCGCCTTACCCAGAGGCGGAGTAGAAGCGGACCGCGGACCCCTAGAAGCAAGGCGAAGAGAAGCGGCCATTTTTCAGAGCTCCTAGTTCAGGCGGAGCGCTCCGATCGCCATCTTGAAACATTTCGCCCATAGGATTGCATTGCGGAAAACAATCGGGGATAACTGGGTTGATTTTGAAGCTATCATTCTGAAAATTCTTGTGCACAGAGAGTCATGGATAGGGGTCATTTTGAGACTACTCTCACCTCTCTGTGTCATGTGGTTCGCGTGCTATATTTTTTTAAAAATCGGGTAAACAAACATTACAAACAGGGACAGCGCGGGTCAAACGGAGGTTTTCGCCCATAGGATTGCATTGCGGAAAACAATCGGGGATAACTGGGTTGATTTTTAAGCTATCATTCTGAAAATTCTTGTGCACTGCTGGATGGGGGTCATGGATGGGGGTCATTTTGAGACTACTCTCACCTCTCTGTGTGGTGTGGGTCGCGCGCTAGAATTTTTGGAAAAATCGGCGGGAAAAATACCTTTTTCAAAGGGCTGAGGGGCAGAGTCAGCTCCCGGTCATGATCACATGATCCCAAAGTTAGAGGAGGGCATAGGCAAAACGGGTAACTTGGGATTCTGGGAAACTTCTCTTTCTTCATCTGAACGGACTTTTCCCAGTTTTTTTAACACAGTAGCCCCACCAAATGCACAAACACAACCTGAAATCATATACTAAGCCAAGAATAAGAGATAGAAACACAGCACTGCTACCCACCCTAACTTTGGGGAACAACTGAAAAGATGTGGTGCAAGGGGATGAGCTCCCCTAGGGCATCTCATCGTGGACGTGCTCCCACTCTCTCCTGCACTGGAAGGCCATTAGAGCCTTCCAAAGAGAGTAAAACAGTGGAGCAATGCCTATCATGAGTCGAAGTGAGCGTTTACTTCTTAGTGGTGGAGCGATGCCTGTTATGAGTTGAAGTGAGCGTTTACTTCTCAATCTCAGAGCTGGTGGTGAAGCAATGGCTTTCTTGAGCT
The DNA here is from genome assembly GCF_023053635.1 of Elgaria multicarinata webbii. Classification (NCBI taxonomy): domain Eukaryota; kingdom Metazoa; phylum Chordata; class Lepidosauria; order Squamata; family Anguidae; genus Elgaria; species Elgaria multicarinata. The sequence continues at coordinate 4,392,292 of NC_086186.1, read as the reverse complement.
GAACTGGCAGCTGCTTCCCCCTCCCCCGGGCACGTCCCCCTATTGCTGGTAAAAGACAGATATAGCCTTTTAAAAAAAATTCTTCTTGCTGTTTATTGAGCAACACTGCTGCTTTTAATTCCACCCCTCCTTTGTTTATTTGTTTATTTATTCCATTTTATATGCATTACTGGCTTATCCTTGGCTCACTTCCTTATGCCCCCAGAAATGCCAGCTGCATGCCTGCCTGCCTTCCCTCCCTCCTCCCCTGCCCACCTCGCAGGGATGTTGTGTGTGTGTGGCTTTGACTCAGGGGAGAAGTCCTTCCTGCGCTCACTTGGAGTTTTGGAAGTTCCAAATTTTACAGGTTTAAGCCCTGCCAAAAAACAGGGGATGATGGGACTGCCTTGAGTCTCGGCATGCGTATGTATCCCTGGATAAGCTGTCATGGTGGTGAGTTTGAGGGGTTTTTTTAATGTGCAAAATTGACGGAGCTATGGAAAGGGGTGTTGGATTTTCATAAATTCCCCCAAAATCAGGGGATGATGGGACTGCCTTGAGTCTCGGTGTGCGTATGTATCCCTGGATAAGCTTTCATGGTGGTGAGTTTGAGGTTTCTAACGTGCAAATTGACGGAGCTATGGAAAGGGGTATGAATGGGTGTTGGATTTTCAAAAATTCCCCAAAAATCAGGGGATGATGGGATTTGCTTGAGTCTCGGCGTGCGTATGTATCCCTGGATAAGCTTTCATGGTGGCGAGTTTGAGGTTTCTAACGTGCAAATTGACGGAGCTATGGAAAGGGGTTTGAATGGGGTGCCTGATTTTCAAAAATTCCCCCAAAATCAGGGGATGATGGGATTGCTTTGAAACTTGGCGTGCATGTGTATACCCCCATGAGGTGTCATGGTGCCAAACGTGAGGTTTCTAACTTGAACAGAAAAAAAGTTGTATAATTTTTTAGCTTTCAATGCAAGCCTATGGGGGGGGAAAAAACGGAGCTCCGATCCGGATCCGGAGCTCCGAGCAGAGCGGAGTGGAAGTGGGCGGAGCAGGGGCGGGGCGAAGCGGCCCGCTCCGAAAATCGTGGATCTGCAAGTGAAGCGGAGCGGGGGGTCCGTGCACACCCCTAGTAATTTTACACTTGCAGAATTGCAAATGTGCCCTTGAACATTGTTTATTTATTTATTTATTATTTACTCATTGCATTTTTATACTGGCCATTAGCCAAAGATCTCTGGGTGGTTTACAAAAATCCAAGGTTAAATGTTCATGTGGCCCTTGGAGGGTATTGCTATTCCATATGAATTGTGCAGCTGACGAACAACATGTCTGTTGATGGGAAATCCATCTTTCTTTTGGCCTGTCAGCATTCCCCGGTGTGCCTGACTTGGTTTGCATTTGTGGGCTGAGCCATGAGTTTTCCCCAAAATCTGGGAGGCCCCCCCATTTTTTTTTTACAAACTATTTGTACAAATAGAGAAATTTGTGTAAATCTCTATTTGAATAATAATAATAATAATAATAATAATAATAATAATAATAATAATAATAATATATTTCTTACCCACCTCTCCACTTGAATCGAGCCAGGGAACAACAATGAATATTAAACACATTAAAAACTGATTAAAAACATAGCATATCCTTAACATCCTTAAAACATCCATAAAACTTCCTAAAAACATTCTAAAATTTCACTGGATAGGCCTGCCGGAAGAGATCAGTCTTTATTGCTTTTTTAAATTCTAAAAAAGTCAAGTTGATGAGTCTCCTCCGGCAGGCCATTCCACAGTCTGGGAGCAGCAGAAGAGAAGGTCCTCTGGGTAACAGTTGTTAATCTAGTTTTGGTTGACTGAAGTAGATTTTTCCCAGAGGACCTGAGTGTGTGGGGTGGATTGTACGGGAGAAGGCGATCCCGCAGGTAGCCTGGACCCAAACCATGTAGGGCTTTAAAGTTGATAACCAACACTTTATACTTCACCCGGAAACTAATCGGCAGCCAGTGAAGAGATTTTAAGACTAGTGTGATGTGGTCACCCCTAGGTGTACCAGTGACCGGCCTGGCTGCCATATTTTGAACTAATTGAAGTTTCCGAACTAGGGGCAAAGGTAGCCCTATGTAGGGCGCATTGCAGAAGTCGAGCCTCGAAGTTACCATTGAAATATGGAAAATATGGCTGAGCTTTGTGCAAATCTCTATTTGAGCTGATAAATAGAAATATGGAAAATTTTCTAGCTAGCCCAACTCACTGCAGATGGCATTGGGGCAGGTAGCACAAGTCCAGGAGATGGGATGGGAGCCATTGAAAGCTCCTCCACCACCCCACACACCTGGATTTTTCCAGTGTCCCTTAGCTGGAGGGATGGAACAGGGTGAGTGGGAAGAGACCCAGATGGAGACACCTGCACTTCTTTTCAGGATGTTTCTGTGTAACAGAAGCCTAGAAGTTCAGGGGTGGTTGGGAGCAAATTAAAATTAATGCCACTTAAAAAAGGGTAGGCTGCCTTTGCTTCTTAAAGTGAGGGAGTCTTAAAATTGGAGTTGATACTGCAGCTTTTTAGCTTCACTTAATTTTGACAAGTGCATCTGCAATGCCCTGCAGTGGTTTCTTATGCAATAATCCATTAAGGCTCTGGAGATGTTGTACATCGTGGGTGGTGTATCAATAGGTAGAACTAAGTGAGACACACAGGAAGTTAGATGGAAGAGGAAGTCAGGGACACAGACTTTGATTGAAGGAATACTCGCCCAATCAGGAAGTGACACAGCAGTCAGTGACTCAGCACTCTCAGGAGTCAGTCAGGGCTGGAGAGAAGTTAGAAGCTATGTTTGTTTGAGGCAATAAAAGTTTTATATTTATATAATACTGCATTCCTCATTTGCAACAAACCTATCTTTGAAACATGGTGTCAGAAGTCTAACAGGACCCATTTACAACAACAACAAAAAACAGCTTGAGATTTTGGATTATGGAGCGAGGTTTGAAAGCCCCCCCATCACTGGATTTCACTGGGCCTAATCTGGCTCAAGCTTGGCAGAACTGGAAAGAGGAGTTTGAATTGTACCTGGATCTTGCCTTCACAAAAGAGGAAGAAAAGCAAAAGGTAAAGTTATTATATTATCTGATTGGAGAAAAGGGGTGAGAGATATGCAAAACTCTTGGGTTTAGTACAACTTCTACTCTGCAACAGCTAGTAAAAGGGCTGGAAGATTACTGCATACCTAAACAAAATGAAACAATGGAACGATATCAATTCTTTATGAGGCAGCAGGGGTCTGAAGAGAGACTGGATGCTTATGTTACTGCACTAAGGACTTTGGCAACAACCTGTAATTTTGGGGCTATCACAGACTCCCTCATCAGAGACAGAATTGTCTGTGGGACCACAGACCAACATCTCCATGAGGGGCTGTTGCGGGAGCCAGATTTAACACTGACTCGTTGTTTGGAGATTGCTGGGGCAGCTGAAGCTACTAAAGAGAGGCTTAGGACATTAGAAGGCACCCATGAGGTGCAGCTGCATGCAGTCCAACACCAGTCAAGTCAGTATAATGAGCAGGGCCAGCAGCCTCAGAGACGACTGCCTAAAATACAGTGTATGTTCTGTGGGAAACAACATGAAAAGAGAAAAGAAAGGTGCCCAGCATATGGACAGAAGTGTAAAGGTTGTGGCAAACCCAACCATTTCCAAAGTCAGTGCAAGAGTGAGAAGAAACCTAATAGGCTGGCTGTGAGAACAATACAGAATGAAAGCGATGAGTCTGAAAACTGTAAGGATGTTTAAGCCTCACTTTGGGTCCAGTGAATCATAATGTCCACATAGTGGGGAATACAGGGAAGAAGGTAACCTACCCCACCACATTGTTTGCCACTATGTTGTTGAACAAACACCCAGTTCGTTTCCAACTGGATTGTGGAGCCACCTGCAATGTGCTGCCATTAGCTCTAATAGACAAGAAAACAGATCTGGAACCATGTGGCCAATTGCTCATTATGTACAATAGCAGTACCCTGAAACCTGTGGGGAAGTGCAGGCTAAAGATTCGCAATCCAAAGAATAATAGACTCTATCGCTTAGAGTTCATCATCGTGGAAGGGAATGCCCACAGACCACTGCTAGGAAGCAAAGCAGTCCAAGCTATGCAATTGATTCACGTGCAACATAAGAACATCCTGAATGCTGTACAGGCCAGTGAGCAGAACCAGTCCAGGATTTGGACTATGGAGAAAATACTGAAAGATTTTGGGGATGTTTTTGAAGGGGAAGGACATTTGGCAGGGAAATTGAAACTTGAGGTAGATCCTTCAGTAGAACCAGTAAAGATCCCTAAAAGGAGAGTTCCTATGGCACTGGCAGAACCACTGAAGAAGGAACTAGCAAGCCTTCAAAGCAAAGGCATAATTGCTCCAGTAGAGACTAGCACAGAATGGATCAGCAGCTTGGTCATTGTACGGAAACCCTCTGGAAAACTCCATATTTGTATTGACCCTAAACCTTTAAATAAGGCATTAAAACACAGTCATTATCCCCTGCCAACCATTGACGATGTTCTATGTGACCTATCACGAGCCAAGGTTTTTTCAGTGTTTGATGTGAAAAATGGATTTTGGCACATAGAACTGGATAAGGAATCTAGCTACCTGACCACATTTGCAACCCCTTTTGGCAGATACCGCTGGTTACGAATGCCAATGGGCATCAGCCCTGCCCCAGAAGTGTTTCAACGCAGGTTGAATCAAGAGCTAGAGAACATCCCAGGCCTGAAGATAATCGCAGATGATATCCTAATTGTGGGAGAAGGAGATACGATAATAGAAGCAACAAGGGATCATGACAAAAAGTTGTGCCATTTTCTGGAGAGGTGCAGAGAGAGGAACATCAAATTGAATCAGGATAAGGCCAGATTAAGACTGAAAGAAGTACCTTACATTGGCCACCTGCTGACTGCAGATAGGTTGAAGGTGGACCCTGGAAAAGTTAAGGCAATCCGAGAGATGCCACGACCCGAGGATGTGAAAGGTGTGCAACGATTCTTAGGCATGGTAAACTACCTGGCAAAGTTTTGTAAAGGGTTAGCAGCTGACTGTGAGCCACTCAGACAGTTGACACACAAAGAAGTAGAATGGGAATGGTCAGAGAGTCATCAGCAAGAATTTCATAAAATTAAGGATACTATATCCAAGACCCCTGTACTGAAGTACTACAGCCCAGGAGAACAGCTAGTCCTACAATGTGATGCCTCACAAAAGGGGCTTGGAGCGGCCCTTTTACAAAAACAACAACCAATTGCTTTTGCCAGTAGAGAACTGTCAGAAACAGAGAGAGGTTATGCACAAATAGAAAAAGAACTGTTAGCTGTCCTTTTTGGGATGGAACGCTTCCACCAGCTCACTTTTGGACAGACAATACATGTCCAATCTGACCACAAGCCACTGGAAACCATTGTGCGGAAACCATTATTGAGTGCCCCAAAGAGGCTTCAAAGGATGTTGATGAGATTGCAAAAGTATGATGTACAGATCCAATATCATCCAGGCAAGCACCTGGTAATGGCAGACACATTAAGCAGAGCATATCTCTCAGAGCCCAGTGAAGATGGTTCAGTTGAAAAGGACATAGAGTCAATAAATATGCTGCAATATCTACCCATTTCACGGCCACGCCTACAAGCAATACAGGAAGGCACAGAGCAGGATACCAACTTACAGATAGTTAAACGCATTGTCCTGGATGGTTGGCCAGAGACCAAACATCAGCTACCAGTGGAAGCTACACCCTATTTCTCAATGAGAGAGGAGCTCAGTGTGCAAGATGGAATTCTCTTTAGGGCAAACAGAGCTATCATCCCAGAGGCAATGCGCTTGGACATAATGAAAAGGATACACTCCTCACATATGGGAATTGAGAGCTGTCTGAGGAGAGCGAGAGTATGCGTATATTGGCCTGGCATGAATGATCAGCTGAAAACTTACATGGCACAATGTGAGATCTGCAATTCTCTAGGTGACAGACAGCAAAAAGAAACACTCCACCCACATGAGATTCCAAGGAGGCCTTGGGAAAAGGTAGGAGTAGACTTATTCAAGTTGCAAGACAAAGACTACCTCATAACGGTGGACTACTATTCCAATTTCTGGGAGATAGACTCCTTGCTAGATACCCGATCTCGAACAATTATCAGAAAGCTTAAAGGACACTTTGCCCGTTATGGAATACCCGATGTTTTATTTTCAGACAATGGCCCCCAGTTTGTGTCTGAAGAATTTAGGGCCTTCAGAGCACAGTGGGAATTTGATCATCAGACATCGTCACCGGCCTATCCCCAGAGCAATGGGAAAGCTGAGTCAGCTGTCAAGACAGCAAAGCGTATTTTGGTCAAAGCCAAGAAAGCTGGGACAGATCCATATCTAGCTGTCTTAGACCACAGGAACACCTGTCACAATGCTTGGATGCGAGTCCAGCTCAGAGTCTCATGGGTCAAAGAACTAAGACCTTACTTCCAATGCGAGGAAATTTGCTGCAGCCAGAAATCCATAACAGACGAGCTGACTCTATAGCAGAACAAAAATCTAGACAGGCCCATTATTATAATAAGTCGGCCAAAGATCTACCTGATCTACACAGTGGTGAGTAAGTCTGGATTCAGCCAGCAGGGCAAGAGAACAAGGAATGGCGAAAGGCAGAAGTACAAAGGCAAGTGAACACACGGTCATTTGAGGTGGTGACACCAGAGGGTCAAGTCTTCAGAAGAAACCGTAGACATCTGCGGAGGAGCAGCCAACTAGTATCAAATGCAGGTGTGCAGAACCACAACCAAGAACAGCAATTCCAGGAGGAGAGAGCACCCACTTCACAGTCTGGCCGCCAGGCAAGAGGTCATTCGGAATCCCCTGCCAGAGAGACTGGGGAGATAGTTGAAATGTCCTCACATCCTAGGGATATCCATGATACCGCTTATCACCCCAGAGAAACTACATCTCCTATAGCAAAACAAGTAAGAACTTGAGCAGGTCGCCTGGTACAGAAGCCACACCATCTACAAGACTATGTTTAACTTTTTGCGGGGGGTAAATGGGAGTTGTAATGTATTGTTGGTTAAAATAAAAAAAGGAAAGATGTATCAATAGGTAGAACTAAGTGAGACACACAGGAAGTTAGATGGAAGAGGAAGTCAGGGACACAGACTTTGATTGAAGGAATACTCGCCCAATCAGGAGGTGACACAGCAGTCAGTGACTCAGCACTCTCAGGAGTCAGTCAGGGCTGGAGAGAAGTTAGAAGCTATGTTTGTTTGAGGCAATAAAAGTTTTATTTTTATATAATACTGCATTCCTCATTTGCAACAAACCTATCTTTGAAACAGGTGGGATTTGTTTTAATGCCTCACCCACCCACCCCGACTTTGGAAAAAGCTTTCTAAACAAGCAGACCATAGGCGTGCACAGCACATTTCATTAGGGGGTTCAGCCAGGGGTTGTTTTTTTTAAGGTAAACATTGATTGAATATACAGTAATAAAGGACTTTTTTCACTCATCAAACAAACAAAATAAACGAAAACTGAAGTAAACTGTATTTTTGTTATTAACAAGTAATCTGTACTTTAAAAATACACATTTTGAAACGGAGACTCTGAATACTTTTTTTTGCTGTAGTAATAACCAGGCATATATAAAGATACAGTCAATTTTCACCATCTTTAAATTTAATCAGATAATGACCTAATCCAAACTTACTAAAACAGATTCAAGTTTCTTGATCTTCCTGTCCTAAAGAAGGAGGTGTCGCTCACCAGGTGTTATGGACTTAAATTCCTCAATAACATCATTATAATTAACTGACAAAACCAATTCTTGTTCAATGTACAAAATCATGAGTGAGTCGAGTCGTTGTTGGGACATTTTAGTTCTTAGTTTGGTTTTTACATGTGTTAGTTTCGAAAATGCTCTTTCACATGAACAGCTTGTAACAGGCAAGATTGCAAATCATTGAATACATTTGTAAAAGGCCTGGAACATGGAAGACTGATCCGATTCCTTTAGCCAATCAAGCCATTCTCTGGTGGTGTTTGTAGTGCTACCTTTAGGAACAGATCCTTCATAACCCCGAAGCAGTCTGACTTCAGCTTCCAACTCATCCAAGGACACTTTAAATTTTTTGGAAATGATTCTAATTTCATCCCTGCCAATGTCTAAGCTCAACAGCTTTCCCACTGCAGTCACAATTTCTCAAGTCTCCTGTTCAAATCGCTGGTCAATGCAAGTAATCATTGAGTCTAGGAGTGGGTAAAAGGAAGTTATTCTCTCCTGCTCCTCTTTTGTATCAAAGTGATGCTGGGACTCAAACATGTCATCAATCCGAGTAGATATTCTTCTCTTCTTAACTGGGGGAATAGATATATCACTGCTGCAGTTTGCAACTTGAAGAGGAGAAGCAACTTAGCTCTCTGAGAAGCCATTGAGCAACATTGACTAACTGCCATTGGTCTGTTTGAATTGCAGCTTCTGCTCCTCCCCCCCTCCTTTTCAGGTACTTCAAGCCTCCAGTCTGCTGCAGTTTGCAACTTGAAGAGGAGAAGCAACTTAGCTCTCTGAGAAGCCATTGAGCAACATTGACTAACTGCCATTGGTCTGTTTGAATTGCAGCTTCTGCTCCTCCCCCCTCCTTTTCAGGTACTTCAAGCCTCCAGTCTGCTGCAGTTTGCAACTTGAAGAGGAGAAGCAACTTAGCTCTCTGAGAAGCCATTGAGCAACATTGACTAACTGCCATTGGTCTGTTTGAATTGCAGCTTCTGCTCCTCCCCCCCTCCTTTTCAGGTACTTCAAGCCTCCAGTTTGCTGGAGGCGCGAGCCGAAGGGCTCTCGGCCTGTGGCTCTCAGCCGTGGGGCGAAGCCGGTCAAGCGGATCCTCTACTCTGGAGGAAAAACCCCAGCCACGGTCCGGTCGCTGCCACTCTCTGATTCAGGTCACGATCTTCTCATTGTCTCCTCTCAGTTCTTTTCTCCTCATATCTGTTCCTTATGGCTCGTTCCAATCTTGTCTCTCCTAACTTAGTTCCTATCCGGTGTCTCCCCTCTTCTCAGCTGCCTTTTTCGTGTTCCTTATGGAACTGTCGCTCTCTTGCTTCTAAGGCCCCTGTCATCCAGGACTTGTTTATCTCTAGGTCCCTCCACCTCCTTGCTCTTACTGAAACCTGGCTTCCTGCCCATGATACTGCCATCTCTGCTGCCCTCTCTCTTGGAGGACTCTCTTTCTCTCACACTAGTCGCCCAGAGGGTCGGGGTGGTGGTGTGGGTCTTTTATTATCTAGTTTGTGCCAGTTCCAGCCTCTTTCCATTCCACCTTCACATTGCTTCTCCTCCTTTGAGGTACATGTGGTGAGGCTCTTCGCTCCACTGCGACTGCGGGTTGCAGTTCTGTACCGCCCCCCAGGCTCGTCCTCAAAATTTATCTCTGATTTTGATTCGTGGCTGTCCTTTTTCCTCTCTGACAACTGTCCTACTCTTATCCTGGGTGATTTCAATATTCATGTGGATGACCCTCAAGATGCTGCAGCTCTACGATTTCGCTCATTATCTTCCTCTTATGATCTTAAGCTTTGGTCTGATGCTCCCACACATTCCCTTGGACACTGTCTGGATCTTGTTCTCACTCGGAATTGCTCTGTGTTGGACTTTTCTACTGCTCACTTTCCGCTGTCAGATCATCACCTAGTTTCTTTCAATATTACTCATAATCCTCCTCCTTCACGTCCCGCTTCTCGCTCTTGTCGTGACTTGCAATCTATCAATTACGAGGCTTTTTCCCAGTCTCTAGCCTCCTCCCTTCCTTCTGTCTGTTCGGCTGTCTCCTTGGACTCAGCTGTCTCCTTCTTTAATTCCTCCTTATCTTCAACTCTTGATAATCTTGCTCCATCTACAACTCGGATAGTTCGCCCTTCTCAACCCCAACCGTGGCTCACCTCTTCCCTCCGCTACCTTCGCTCTTGTTCCCGGGCAGCTGAACGCCTTTGGCGTAAGACCAGGGACCGGGCAGACTTTGTCCATTACAAATTTGTACTCTCCTCTTTCTCTTCTGCCATCTCACTGGCCAAACAGCAGTACTACTCAACGCTGATCCAGTCAAATGCTAGGCATCCTCAGCGGCTCTTTGCGTCCTTCAATTCTCTTCTGAAGCCTAATCCACCATCTCTCCCCGCCTCTCTGTCTGCTAATAACTTTGCCTCTTTTTTCAATGCTAAAATCCAAACTATCCGCTCTGATCTGGCCAGCTCTGCTCCTCTTCCAGTTCCTGTTCCTCATCTGTCAGCTCCTCCTGCAAATTTCTCTGCGTTTCCTTCGGTCTCTGCGGATGAACTGTCTACAATACTGCGTTCTTCGAAGCCTTCCACTTGTTCTCGTGATCCGATTCCTTCTCGCGTCTTTATTAATCTTATTCCTGCTATCCTCCCTTCCTTGCTACATATTATTAATCTTTCTCTGTCCTCTGGTTCATTTCCTTCTGCTTTTAAACATGCTACAGTCTCTCCCATTCTCAAGAAACCTACTCTTGATAGGCTATCTCTGTCTAACTACCGACCTGTCTCTTTGTTGCCGTTTGTTTCAAAGACCCTGGAGCGTGCGGTCTACTCTCGCTGTCTTGACTTTCTTTCTAGTAACTCTGCTTTGGATCCATTTCAATCTGGATTCCGTCCTCTGCATTCCACCGAAACAGCCCTTACTAAGATCACCAATGATCTCCTTACTGCCAAGTCTAAAGGCCATTATTCCGTTCTTATTCTCCTTGATCTAACTGCAGCCTTTGACACGGTTGATCATGATCTTCTCTTAGATTCCCTTCATGACCTTGGATTTTGTGGCTCTGTCTATAACTGGTTTGCCTCCTATCTAGCGGGTCGCTCTTTCAGCGTGTTGACTAATGGCAGCTCGTCTTCCTCCTTTCCCCTTTCAGTAGGGGTTCCGCAAGGCTCGGTGCTTGGCCCGTTGTTGTTTTCCTTATACATGTTGCCCTTGGGCAAGCTTATTCAATCTCATGGCCTCCAATATCATCTGTACGCCGATGATACACAACTATATCTGTCATCTCCGGAACTTTCTCCTGATGTTCACGATCGTATCTCGGCATGTCTTTCAGATATCTCAGCTTGGCTGCTTCATCGTCGCTTGAAGCTTAACATGGCAAAGACTGAATTGCTTGTTTTTCCTCCTAAACCTTCTCCTCATCTCTCATTCTCTCTTACTGTCAATGATGTTACGCTTACTCCGGTCAAGGAAGCTCGTAGCCTTGGCTTTATCTTCGACTCCTCGCTCTCCTTTATTCCTCATATTGAGGCAGTAGCTAAATCTTGTCGATTTTTCCTGTATAATATTGCCAGGATTCGATCATTTTTGTCTGTCTCTTCTGCCAAGACGCTTGTTCATGCACTGGTTATTTCACGGTTGGACTACTGCAACCTTCTTCTCTCTGGCCTTCCTTCTTCTCACATCAGTCCGTTGGTTTCTGTTCACCACTCTGCCGCAAAGATCATCTTCTTGGCTCGCCGCTCCAACCATGTTACTCCGCTTCTGAAATCTCTTCACTGGCTTCCAATTCACTTCAGAATCCAATATAAACTTCTCCTGTTAACCTTCAAAGCTTTTCACGGTCTAGCTCCTTCCTATCTCTCCTCTCTCATCTCACACTATTGCCCTGCTCGTGCTCTTCGCTCCTCTGATGCCATGTTTCTCGCCTGCCCAAGGGCCTCTACTTCCCTTGCTCGGCTTCGTCCATTTTCGTCTGCTGCCCCTTACGCCTGGAACGCTCTTCCAGAACATTTGAGAACTACAAGTTCAACTGCAGCTTTTAAAGCTCAGCTAAAAACTTTTCTTTTTCCTAAAGCTTTTAAAACTTGATGTTGTGCAGACTTCTACTGTTACTTTCTACTGTTAGTTTTTCCCTACCCTGTGCCTGCTTACCCTTCCCTGTACCTGTTTGCATTCTCTTCCCCTCCTTATTGTTTTACTATGATTTTATTAGATTGTAAGCCTATGCGGCAGGGTCTTGCTATTTACTGTTTTACTCTGTACAGCACCATGTACATTGATGGTGCTATATAAATAAATAATAATAATAATAATAATCACGCTCTTCACATATTTTCATGCTGTCATTGAAAATAGATTTAAAATGTTCTGGGTCACTTCTCATCGCAGCCAAAGAGTTACGCAAACTTTTCACCCCTGTCATTGCAGTCAGTAGATTGAGTTCTGGAGCTTGAAGAGCCTTACTCACTTTTACCACCATCTGGAGAATAGGGTGCATCATATGAAGGGCAAAGATGAACTTGAATGAATTTAGTTCATGGATAAGGCCCTTGGCTTTTATTTTAGCGTCAGCAAGGCGAGTTGTTTCATTTATCTCTTTTAAAGCTTGTAAAATGATGGAGTAGTTTTGTTTTACAGCAGCCACTGCTGCTGCTCTGCATGCCCATCTTGTGTTTGACAGTGACTTCAAAGTCTTCAACTGGGATCCTACGTCTTGTGCAATTTTCTCCAATACTGCATGTCGCACAGCACTCCCCTCCATGAAAGCATAAAGAGTCTGAATAACACCAAAAAATGAAACACAGTTCTGTTTTGTTGACTTGAAGTGCATGCATCTACTAGGACGAGGTTCAAGCAATGTGCATAGCAGTGAACATAGAGTATTTCACTGTTTCGATGTTTACATTTCATTTGAACTCCTGCAGTACATCCAGACATAGTAGATGCACCATCAAAACAGACAGACATCACTGAAGACCAGTCAATTTTAAGAATGCCAAGGACGTGATCTAACTGGTCAAAAACAGATTGAGCATCAACTGCTAATAATCTCTGAACAGATACAAAATGTTCAACTGGACCATGTTTTTCATTGTCGAAATATCGCACCACAATGGACATCTGTTCATGGTGTCCACAGTCAGTAGTGTCGTCGGCAATTATTGAAACCATTTTTCCATTTAGTGAAGAAATAATTTGTTGTTGCACAACATTGTGACAGGCCACAATTAAATCATTTTGGATGCGATTGCTCAGATAGGTAGCATTTCGAGGAGAATGTTGCACATGCTCTGCCATTACGGGATCATATTTTTGGAGCATAGTGACAAGATCTAGAAATAAGCCTTTTTCAACACTGTCAGCTTTTTCATTGTGACCCCTGAATGGTCTCCCACCTTTTGCCAAACACAGAACAATGTCAATCAGACGCTCCATTATTCTTCGGTTATGGCAGCGTTCTTCTTCTTGCTTAGTCAGATAAGCCTGCTTGCCCTCATCCAACAATGCATCAATAGGTTTCCCTTCATTAAAAGTTGACCATGAAGAAAAGCTCAACACATGAGATTTTGAAAGTTGGTGGTTTTTAAAAGTTTTGCTAGCCTTATGCCAACTTCTGAAGCCCTTACGAATAAATGCTAAATCAGGGTGACCTTTGTTTGTTGGCATATTAGAGGAGAAGCAACGGCAGAAAAAACAAAATGCTGCATCCTTTGATGGGCTGTATTCTAGCCAACTATACTTTTCATACCAATCAGAATGAAAACTTCTTTTACTTTTTGCCATTTCAGTTTTAGGAAATATGCTCAATTTAGGCTGATAAGGACCTCTAGATAATCGGGACTGGCGTTCTAATCTGTTTTTGGGAACATCACAGGCTGGGTCATCAGGTGAAATGTCTGATGGCTTTGAAGAGGAACTACACTGACCTGAACTAACAGACAAAGTCTGTTTCTGTTGTTCATTACTCAGTTCATTGCACACACTAGAACTAGTGGCAGCAATAACTTCATCTTCATGTAAGTTCTTCAGAGTCAGAGCTATTTGCACTAGTATCAGCACATTCATTATAGTTCAGTTTGTCTGCTCCTTTCTTTATCTTAACCACAAACCGATCCATATTTTAAAATTTGCTACTGTACCCCACTATTTCAGTGCACAGGTTGCTACACTTGATGGTCCCGAGTGCTCAGGATTGCAACTCCCTTTTCTCCAAAGGCCCTTTTTCTGAAAATAAATAAATATTGTAGAGCTAGGAACAGTGTAGAAAAAAGCAACTAAAATGTTCATTTGGCTTTAACAACTTTAGCAAAAACAGCTGAACCCAATGGAATTTTTTATGCAAGTAAGTAGGGTGACCATATGAAAAGGAGGACATGGCTCCTGTAACTTTAACAGTACTGTAGAAAAGGGAATTTCAGCAGCTGTCAATTGAAGAGGGTGAAATTCTCTCTTCATCACAACAGTTAAAGCTACACTAGCTATAGTAGAGTGGCCAGATACAAGAGAGGGCAGGGCTTCTGCAGCTTTAAGTGTTGTGATGAAGAGGGAATTTCACCCTCTTCAATTCACACCTGCTGAAATTCCCTTTTCTGTATTACTGTTAAAAATACAGGAGCCCTGTCCTCCTTTTCATATGGTCACCCTACAAGTAAGTGATCACCCAGTCACTCCCTACGTAGGTGGAAGGGGGGTGGAAGAAAGGGGGTGCCTGGCAGGTTCTGAAAAAGCCCAGGGCAGCCAAATAAAGCCACGTGCACGCACGCACATTGCAACTGGAAAAAGGATTTGCACTTGAGGCCAGGGCAGGAGGGCATTGCAACAGCTGGAGAAAGATGGGGCGCGAGGTCTGGGCAGGAAACAACCCCATCAAGCCTCGTGCAGCGCAGCTGGAGAGAGGAGGGGCACTTGAGCCCCTGCAGGAAGCAATCCCCGGCAGGCCACATGTAGCACACACCGTGGCTAGGAAGAGGCCAGGGCAAGGAGGGAGCAATATCCGGAGAAGCCGTGTGCAGCATGCACTGAGTGAGGCTGGAGTTAGGCGAGGCGCCCGGCGCGAGGCCCGTACAGGGAGCAACTCCCAGGGAAGCTGTGTGCGGTGTGTGCGCCGAGGCTGGAGATAGGTGAGGCGCGAGGCCCGGGCAGGCCCGGGCAGGGAGCAACCCCCAGGGAAGCTGCATTCAGTGTGTGTGTTTTACGTATGTGGCGCCAGATTGCTGTTCCTCCATGCCTTGCTAAGGGAAAGGAAATTGGGCCAAGGGCTTCAGCTGGCTAACATACACACACACACACACACACACACACACACGATGGAGACTCCAGCTTCAAAATTGTGACACTTGCCTCCAGCACGACACCCAGCCAGTCACCCCAATGCAGTGCGCCCTACACGCCTCCGCCCGCTCGCCAGCCTCCCTCTCCCCATCCAGCAGAACACACGAGAGAAAACCTTCTCGCCCTGGCGCTACTTGGCTGCCCCACCGCGCTCGGCTCCTGCTTCCTCCTCTAGCTGCTGCCTGAGCTGACAATAGCGGCCGCTCTGTGCTGAAGCAATGGGGAGGAGCGGGAGACAGACACCCCAATCACCGCGGAGCCAACGGTCCCTACTTGCCACGAGCGGCTTCGCCCTAACCAGCTTGCGTCACCATAGAGGAGAACGGGAAAGTGTCCCTGGGAGATGCAGGGCTGGGCCAGGGCCCCGATTTTCCCGGGCATTGTCCTCTCTCCCTGAAGTTGCTCGGCAGCGACGGGGCAAACATGGCGGCGGCAGCATATTAGGGGGTTCAGCTGAACCCCCTGAACCCCCTGTCTGCACGCCAATGAAGCAGACGCAGGTTCTGCATCCCTTGCTTAATCCGTGTTAGTGCTGCAGAGTGCTCTGTTTCTGCCCCTCCTCTTGTGCCTGTGCCTACGAGGGTGAGTGGGTGCATGCGCGTGTGTGTGGAAATGATAATGTCCTGGAGGTCGTCCCACGTGGTGTTATGAGTTGGCAGTGGGTCTTATATTTCTGACGGCGACATGCCAGGAAAGCAGAATTAAAGTAACTAACATCTTTGGAGTTTGCCATCACTGGCCAAGGAAACCAGATGCCAAGTTTCCAAATCTAAAAGAACCTTTTATTGTGCTCAGATTAAAAATGAAACAACTGTTTATATAGCTGGAGGCAGGAGCAAACACAGGTGTCAACTGAAAAATGACCGAGTCTAGTATGACCAAAGGGGGGTGAGGGTGGCAGTACAGCATACACTGCAGGTTGGATCTTGACTGGTTCTCTTCTGTTTGATGATATATGAACTACAAGTCTCTTGAAGCCATAGTTGAGAACTATTGGCCTCTTTAGTATCGAGGTATCTGGATAAAACTGCCCCTGAATTTTCATAAGAACTTCAGAAGAGCCCTGCTGGATCAGACCAAGGGTCTATCTAGTCCAGCACTCTGTTCACATAGTGGCCAACCAGCTGTTGACCAGGAATCCACTAGCAGGACACGGATGCAGCAGCACCGTCCCGCCCATGTTCCCCTGCAACTGGTGTATAGAAGCTTACTGCCTCTGATACTTTCATCTGAAGTCAATCTGAAAGTGAATCCAGCAGGTTCTGGTTTAGTAAAACTTGTGTAGAAATACTAAGGAGATGTGGAATGATGGCCAGAGAAATTCTGCTAGACTAAGGCCGTAGCTAGACCTAAGGTTTATCCCTGGATCGTCCAGGGGTCAAACCTGTTCATCTAGGTGACACACAGGGGATCCAGTGCTCAGGCAGGGGCGAACCCTGGATGATCCCAGGATAAACCTTAGGTCTAGCTGTGGCCTAAGTGAAAGTCTTTTGGATTGCTTTGAAATTTATCAGCAGTTTCACACCAGAAGGGACCTTCAAAAGCCACATGTTAACCAATATTGTGATGATTAAACTTGTGGGCAGTGAAAAGAATATTGACAACTTATTGGGTTTCTCTCTGCCTTTATAAGACAAAAAGCAACCAGATGCTGCCTTTCAAAATAGGCTACAAACTGTGTTCCAATGAAAGATCAATACGTCATCTTTTTCTCTCTGTGCTTTATTTTTGCCACTATTCAACTCAGAGCTCCTGTTGGCAGCCACTATACCCCCCCCAAAATCCCCATGCAATGATGGTAGAGCATGTTATAGCATTGTTCCAAGGGGGCATCTAGGTTGAAAAACGGTTGGGCTCCATTGAACCCTGTGGTGACAGCAGAAATAAAGGAGAGAGAGAGAGAGAGAGAGAGAGAGAGAGAGAGAGAGAGAGAGAGAGAGAGAGAGAGAGAGAGACTACCACCATTGCCTCCCCACCAGCAGCAAGAGCCTGCCATAAATTCAAAAATATTCCCACACACCCTGTGAAATATAAGCCAAGATCTCTCCACTCCATACACATACACACACCCAGTTTTTGCTGCTGCTGAATGGCGTGGTGAATTTGCAGGAGGGCGTTTCATTTCATTTCATCCCTACTTACACTCACTCACATGCGCAGAATGTTTCAATCAGGTTTTACATGAAGATGAGAAGTGGAGGCTTCAGGAACCGGAAAGTATCCCAACTCCTTCTTTGAAGTTACTTTCTGATTTTACATGATGTTAGTCTAAATATTTGCAGCCTGAAAGAGAATATGAGGCCTTTCCACATCCATCTGTGGGATTGTCCTGGAAGGACAACAAGGCGTTTCTTCACTCTTAAGCCTTCTGAGCCTTTTTTTAAAATTTTTTTTATTGTTGCCTGACATCTGCTCTCCAAATGTGGGCCTGTCATTTTTCTTGTTCAATTTTCTTTCCCTCCTGGTTTAGAAAGAGCAGCCAAGCATGGATGACAGTGAGGAGGTTGAGTGCTCAACACCTCCACGTCTTTCCCCTCCTTCCATATCTTCCTCCTGCTTGACAATGAACAGCATAACAAAACGCCAGTCTCTTACGTTGCTTAAAATGTTTCTGAGCTAAATTTAAAAGATGGCTTCTTCGTTTTTTGTTTCCGTTTTTGCATGTGGTTTAGCGATAGAAGAAATCTATTGCTGAGAAGAGATCGTCTGGGAGAGATGTTGGGCCCTGATCCGCCTTTAAATCTCATTTGAGGAACTATATAAAGCAGCCTTCCCCAACGTAGGGGGAGACTGCAACTCACATCATTCCCATGCTGCCTGGGGATGATGGGAGTTGTAGTCTAACACATCTGGAGGGTGCCAGGTTGGGGAAAGTTCACATAAAGGATAAAAAAGAGAGTGGATGGAGGGGAGAAATACTTCTTTTTTCTTTCTTTTTTAAGGACAGTTTTGTCAGAAAGGAGAAAACACATACCAGGCGGGGTTTATATAGGATATAGAAAAATATGGAATGCTCCTTTGGAATAGTGATGAGTGAACCTCATAAGCCTGAAATCAGGATGGGGATTGATAAACAGCCATTTCCCCCCAATGACTGGGAAAAAAAGCTCAGTCGTTTCTGGGCTCAGTTCTCAGAAACCCCATTGAGCTGCTGATGGCATTGTCAGGAATGCAACGGTGCTTTGGATTGCTCTTCATAGGAGCCCTGGGCCAGATCTACACCAAGCAGGATACAACATTTTAAAAACACTTTGGAAACTGTATGTGTAATGTGTCCTGGGCCCCAACAGTGGTCAAAACCATTATAAACTGTTATAAGCAGTAGTGTAGATCCTGGTCTATTGCTGAAATATTTACCCTCTTCCCTCTTTGCATTATTTTGCCTGATCTGGCAGCTGTAATGACCACAATGATGGTTAAAGTTTGGGTGGCCACTTTTCACCACCAAAAAGGAGGAAACACACCCAAAAAAGAGGACACAGTTTTACATAAAACTTGCAAATGCTAATGTACTCATTTTTTGTGCATAGTTTTTGAGCAGGTGAACTGCTTCAAAGGTGTTTAGGACAGGTGTGGTTAGTTGGCATGTGTTTAAGAACACTTTTATTCTCATTTCACATGGCAGGGGCCTTGGCATTTGCCCATAGTTCTTGAAGACAATTAAAAACCAGTAATTATAATTCATTTTCCTTCAGATTAATGCGCAGTGAACTCTCCCCCCCCCCTTTGGATTGGCTGCCACCGTTTCAGCAACCAGCTGCAAAGGTGATAACCATGTTAGGCAAATTTTTCAACTTTATGGCGTCTATTAACCTGCTCACAAAAATGGAGACAAAAGTCGAGCGTAGCCATACACGTACTCTGGATTTTAGGAAAGCTGATTTTAATAAACTCAGAACTATAATAAGTAAGGTCCCGTGGCAAGGGAGCCTAATGAGAAAAGGAGTGCAGGATGGGTGGGAGTATTTAAAAAATGAAATTTTAAAGGCACAGTTACAAACAATTCCAACAAGGAGAAAAGATAGAAGACAACAGAGGAAACCAATGTGGCTCCACAAAAAGCTTATTGATGAACTGAAAACAAAAAAGGATACATATAGGAAGTGGAAGGAAGGCCAGGCTACAAAAGAAGAGTACAGACAAGTGGCGCAGAAGTGCCGAAATGGCGTCAGGAAGGCTAAAGCTGTGAATGAGCTGAGATTAGCGAGGGATGCTAAAAGCAATAAAAAGGCTTTCTTCAGATACGTGAGTAGTAAAAGACAGAGGAAAGAAATGGTGGTTCAACTGCTTAATGAGGATGGCAAATTGATAACAGACGACAAACAAAAGGCTGAAGTGCTCAATTCCTACTTTGCCTCGGTCTTCTCCCAAAAGCGGGTCTATGACCCCCCTGGAAAAAGTGAAGCAGAAGTTGAGGGGGCAGGATTGCAGTTTGAGATTGATAAACAAATGGTCAAAGAACACCTAATTTCCTTGAATGAGTTCAAATCCCCAGGGCCCGATGAACTGCATCCAAGAGTAATGAAGGAGCTAGTGGAAGAACTCTCAGAACCTTTGTCTATTATCTTTGCAAAATCATGGAAGACAGGTGAGGTGCCGGACGACTGGAGGAGGGCTAACGTTGTCCCTATCTTCAAAAAGGGCAAAAAGGAGGAACCTGGGAACTACAGACCAGTCAGTCTGACATCCATCCCTGGGAAAATTCTGGAGCAGATTATAAAGAAGTCAATCTGTAAACACCTTGAAATCAATGCAGTGATTACTAGAAGCCAACATGGATTTGTCAGGAACAAATCCTGTCAGACTAATTTGATCTCATTTTTTGATAGGATAACCTCCCTTGTGGACTGTGGGAATGCTGTGGATGTCATATATCTTGACTTCAGCAAAGCTTTTGACAAAGTACCACATGACATTCTGATTAACAAACTAGCTAAAAGTGGGCTAGATGGAACAACTATTAGGTGGATCCACAGTTGGCTACAGAACCGGACTCAAAGAGTACTTATCAATGGAACCTTCTCAAACTGGGGAGAGGCAACGAGTGGGGTGCCGCAGGGCCCAGTCCTGGGCCCAGTGCTCTTCAACATTTTTATTAATGATTTGGATGAGGAGGTGCAGGGAACGCTGATCAAATTTGCAGATGACACAAAATTGGGTGGGATAGCTAATACCCTGGAAGACAGAAACAAACTTCAAAGTGATCTTGATAGGCTGGAGTGCTGGGCTGAAAACAACAGAATGAAATTTAATAGGGATAAATGCCAAGTTCTACATTTAGGGAATAGAAACCAAATGCACAGTTGCAAGATGGGGGACACTTGGCTCAGCAATACTACAAACGAGAAAGATCTTGGAATTGTTGTAGATCACAAGCTGAATATGAGCCAACAGTGCGATATGGCTGCAAGAAAGGCCAATGCTATTTTGGGCTGCATTAATAGAAGTATAGCTTCGAAATCACGTGAAGTACTGGTTCCTCTCTATTCAGCCCTGGTTAGGCCTCATCTAGAGTATTGCGTCCAGTTCTGGGCTCCACAATTCAAGAAGGACGCAGACAAGCTGGAGCGTGTTCAGAAGAGGGCAACCAGGATGATCAGAGGTCTAGAAACAAAGCCCTATGAAGAGAGACTGAAAGAACTGGGCATGTTTAGCCTGGAGAAGAGAAGATTGAGGGGAGACATGATAGCACTCTTCAAAGACTTAAAAGGTTGTCACACAGAGGAGGGCCAGGATCTCTTCTCGATCCTCCCAGAGTGCAGGACACGGAATAACGGGCTCAAGTTAAAGGAAGCCAGATTCCGGCTGGACATCAGGAAAAACTTCCTGACTGTTAGAGCAGTGCGACGGTGGAATCAGCTACCTAGGGAGATTGTGGGCTCTCCCACACTAGAGGCCTTCAAGAGGCAGCTGGACAACCATCTGTTCGGGATGCTTTAGGGTGGATTCCTGCATTGAGCAGGGGGTTGGACTCGATGGCCTTGTAGGCCCCTTCCAACTCTGCTATTCTATGATTCTATGATTCTATGTCAAAGCTGGTAGTAAAGCTTGATACGCACAGTGACGGGATTTTTCTAACCTCTGATTTTAGCAGTGTTATAACCTGTGGGAACAAGGGCCTTTCCAGATGACAGGTGAAAAATAAAATTATATATAGACATACTTTACTGGTATAGTCTCAAACTGTGCTGACATTCTTGTAAATCACTAACGCTATTCTCTCTCCCTCCACCAAATTAACATTTTATTGAAAAAATATTTCTTTATTATAACACATGCAGCCCTCTTTCCCCCTGCTTCTCCTTTGCTTTAACATACAAGACATTTGGCTCTATTTTGTGGATGCTGGGTGTCCCTTGTACATTTTTTATTCCATATAAATTCAGTCTTACACGGAATTTTCCAGTAGAATGAACACAGGCTAAACATAGCCCTGAAAAACATGAAACAATCAATCACATGCATTTTTCCCCAATGTGATTTGCTAATGTTATAATTCTTCTGGATCTGTTCCCTCCCCAAGGTCTCTAGAGGTTACACTTCAAGAAACAGGGAGTAGAGGAATCTCATCTGTAGTACACATGAGTTTAAACACCCACACACAAACATGGTGGCATGATGTAGCACTCCATACGGCTGTTTCACACACTACAGCTGCTGAGATACCCTCTGAACTGTTGGTGATACGTAACTCATTTGTGGGCAATGATCCCTCTTCTACGATATCTTCAGTGAGAACAAACATGCACCCAGCTTTTAAATCAGTGAGATACTGATAACCGCAGTTGGTCTCCTTGAGGGATGTATCAAAATTTTGATTCAGTTTGCAAATGATCCAAACTTGCCCCATTCATACGATTCACAGCACTGAAAAGGAATGTGTTAAAAAAAGAAAAGAAAGAGATATTCATACATTTCCCAACTTGTGATCCTTTTTGGACAAATAATGAAGGTTCCCCCCCCTCCTTTAATGCATGTTTTATTTAAAAAAAATCATGTTCACACTTCAGTCAATAGGGGGAAAGTGCACACTTTTGAAAAATGCACACAGAACCCCATACTTCTTTTTGAAATATGCAGTTTTCCCATTCAAATGATCCAAAAATACATATTGCTTCTCCGTGAGCCCCTGCCAAAGGAAGTGAGGCAGGTGGCTACTAGGAGGAGGGCTTTCTCCGCTGTGGCACCCTGGCTGTGGAACGAGCTCCCCAGAGAGGTCCGCCTGGCGCCTACACTGCACTCCTTTCATCGCCAGCTGAAGACCTATTTATTCTCTCAGTATTTTAACACTTAATTTTAACTGAAATTTAAATTTTACTGTTTTAACTCTGCATTTTAATTTTATATCAATTTTGCTGCGTGGTTTTTATCCTGGTTGTGCTTTTTATACTGTATTTTGTATTTGTGCTTTTAACCTGTTGGTAGTTTTATTATGGTTTTAATTTTTGTGAACCGCCCAGAGAGCTTCGGCTATTGGGAGGTATAAACATGTAATAAATAAATAAATTGCAAATGAAAAGAAATTGGGAGGGGGGAAAGCTGGTCCTTGAAGTGAAGTTCTGAGGATTTCGGCAACTCAAGCATCCCTTGTTCTCTGATCCCTACTCCCATCTCTCTCTCTCTGTTTGTGTGTGTGTGTGTGTGTGTGTGTGTGTGTGTGTGTGTGTGAGCATTGAGGGAGTGATCCTTAGCATAAAAAATGGGGGTGTTGCATGTGAGTCTCTGGTTTTGTCTGTGCAAAGATGAGTCGTCATTTCAACAATTAGCACAATATTGTACCCCCATATGGACGTTAGAGAAATCTGCAAGGGAATCAAAGGAGTTCAGATTTCTATGAATCCAAGCCATGGATTCTGCAGTGGACCAGTTTTCCTGAGATGCCTGGATCCTGCAGACTGGCAAGCTGTTGTTTTTTAAAATGTTTTGGAATTTTATGCATATTTAGTCATAGTAAAATGAAGTGGGGGGGGGAAATGCCAACCATTTTCACCATAGGCTAAATCATGAAAATGCACATTGTGGGGGGATTCATGCATTTTGGGGGGGATTTATACATATATTTTTTTGCATGAGCAAATGTGTGCAAATGCAAACATGTGCTAATTTGGGAAATTGGGGGGAAAAACTGATTCCACCAATGAATGGAACCCTATGTCCTCACACTGTGGGCTGTGAAGAGGCTTCCAGGGTATATAATCATGTGGGTTTTTTGGCGGGGGATAATTCATGGGTTGTTCAGGGGTTCTGGGCAGAGGGGAGGCATCATGAAATTGCATTTTGATATGAGCAACAGGAAAGAGACATAGAAATCAATGGAAAATTGATTTCCATGGCTCTATTCTAAGCATGACTAAGGGTAGACCCATTGGAATGAATGGTACTTAAGTTGTCATTGGATATCCATGAATTCAGATCTAACTTCACAGTAAACAGCTTGCTCCCATTCCAGTCACACAACACATCTTTTGCTACTGTTCACATGCAGGGAGACAAATATATCGCATTTGTATCTCGTCCTTTTTTCAAGGAGCTCAGTGGCATGCATGTTGAAGCGCATATGGAGAGAGAGTCTTGATTCGGTAAACCATTGGAGGAATTTCAAGAGAACAATAAGACTAGCGAAATGTCTTAGAGGGATTCCGCACATCTGTAATGAGCTTAAACACAGCCTATTTTCAAGCAATGGGCAATACTGAAAAGAAACGGAGTCTGAGAGAACGTAGAGTGCCATTTATTTATCTATATGGAGTTTTCCTCTGAACACGTGAGAAGAACCCCTCACAACACAGCCCCTTGTCCCGTCCTCAGACACACTTGAAATGCAACCGAATCTCTGCCTGCATCAATAACTCTCAAAAGTCCCACTGCAATGGCATTGTATGTTTCTGGGGAGGAAAGAATTTTAAGCCAATGAAGATTTAGCCACCATTGTGTGGCTGTGAGGCGTGCAAGCTCATCTGAAGCTCACTGGGGGGGCACCTGCCTTTCAGGGTGATGGCAAGGAAGAAGAGGGGGCCGGACTGGAAACAGCGAGGAAGAATGGCATCACGTTCTTAATGGCCAGCGATATTGGTGCATCTTTGGGAAACGGGTCCTCTAATGAGAAATACCTTTTGTGTCGCCTTTGTCGTCAACGCTGAAAGGGGATCAAGAGCTTTTGAAAAGCAAAGCAATGGATGCACTTTGGTTGTGATAGGCTTTCAAAGGCAAAATGAGTACCAGATTCAGCAAGCCATCCTTGATGGGTGACCCCCTGGGCCACCGCCTTCCCTCGTTGCTGTTGAATAAGTAGCCAAATCAAAGGGGTTTCAAGTTGTTCCAGCAGAATTCAAAGTAAACCAAGCCCATAAATGGGGAGGAATTGGAAAACCCAACCCAACCCAACCCAACAAAACCAGAAAGGTGGGCTTTCTCTGGTTTAGGCCTCATGGGTCATTTGTTAATTTGAGAAAAGTCCTTTTTGCTTTTGGGTGTCTGTCCACACATGGATATTTTACAGAGGGCAAACAACTGCATGTGACTGATACTGGGTTTACTGCAGCTGTTCAATGGAACAGGGAAGGGGAACGCTTTCGTTTTGTTGAGCAGTTACGTTACAGTGTGAGAATGGAGTGGACGAGGAGGCATCGACCAAAGCATTCTAATGTTTTATGGCTGAAATGTACCATACTGAGAAATGTGGGCCTGCTTTGAAAGGGCTCTTCAGTGAACATTTACTGCGCACAGCATGAAATGTGTTTCAGTGGGTCTGTTTGTATTACAAGAGACATGGCGTTCCCTCCCCTCCACCCCCCCTGGCAGCGAGTGATACAATATGCTAAGTAGTAATTCTGAGCATGAGGACTGGAAGTCAGCGGGAGACCGGTGTGCGAAAGAGCTTTCTTGAAAACCTAGATGTTTGTATTAAGCAGGCTGAGTGCCCAGTTGGCAACCCAGTCGAGTCCCAGTACTTGGATTTAAACTGATTTATGGCTCAGTATGATGAACTCTTGTGCTGTGGTAGCCAGAGTGGCCATTTTAAGTTTCTTGTGCTGTGGTAGTCAGAGCGGCCATTTTAAGTTTCTTGTGCTGTGGTAGCCAGAGCGGTGATTTTAAGGTTGTGCTGTGGTAGCCAGAGTGGCCATTTTAAGTTTCTTGTGCTGTGGTAGCCAGAGCGGCCATTTTAAGTTTCTTGTGCTGTGGTAGCCAGAGCGGCCATTTTAAGTTTCTTGTGCTGTGGTAGCCAGAGTGGCCATTTTAAGCTTGTGCTGTGGTAGCCAGGGCAGCCATTTTAAGCTTGTTCTGTAGTAGCCAGAGCAGCCATTTTAAGCTTGTGTTGTGGTAGCCAGAGCGGCCATTTTAAGTTTCTTGGGCTGTGGTAGCCAGAGCAGCCATTTCAAGTTTCTTGTGCTGTAGTAGCCAGAGCGGCCATTTTAAGCTTGTGCTGTGGTAGCCAGAGCAGCCATTTTAAGTTTCTTGGGCTGTGGTAGCCAGAGCGGCCATTTTAAGTTTCAACATCTGGGAGGAGAGAAGGACAAGACTCACAGCAAGGTTCAATGATGGGGTCTTGGATAAATTGCAAAAAAGAGGAGGCGTGTTTTTTAAAGTACTTGTGCTGGTTCTTTTTAAATACCTCACAAAACCCAGTGGTATGACTGATCCAAAAATTGGGAATGGGCAGTGGAGTTTCTGTCAGAACCAGTCAGAACTCTAAAGTTTCTGACTGAAATCTGGAGCGGATTCACCGACCCACTGATATTTGAGCCACCAGCCTCCACTGGTAATGGGTGAGAATTTGGCTTCACTTTGCTTTTGACCAGAATTTACTAAACTGTGCAAAGTTCTCTATATTTGGGCGGGGGGAATGTGGGAGAAATTGATACTGACAAATTCATCGATCCAGGCCCAGGATTTCAAGTACTTTGCTTTGAAAAGTTTGGGTTTGAATCTCTGTGTGTTCAACAATGTTTTTGCCACCTCTTTCTCTGATAAGCTGGTCATCTTTAACTATATGGCAGGCAAGTATATTATGGTCTTCTCCATACTAAGTACACTTGTACCCACTGAATTTGGCTTATATATATGGGTGAGGATTTTGTTGTAGTTCATTTTTTAAATAAGAATTTACCAAAAATACACACATTTCTTTGTACTTAGGAAAGAAAGATATAGAAAATTCAAATGTAGGTGAAAGCTAACCTGGAGGAGTCACCCATCCCTAAAATGGCTGGGGGGAGGGGAGGTTATGGCTCACTAGTGACCACTTAATGCCTGGTGGTTGGGTTTCTTGGACTATATAAAGCATGGTCTGATCCAACAAGGCCTGCATCCATGAACCACACATGGTGTGGAAGCTGAAGCAAATGATCGCCAACAGAGCTCTTAACCCAGCAAAGATTGAGAGGAGACTCGTGGCTTTTTATTAGGGCTGTGCTCGGCTCTGATTTGAATCACGAATCTGAAGCAGAGCGACCCGATCCACCAAAGGCAGATCCGAATTGGGTCGGGGGAGCTGCGGATCGAGGCAAAGCGGTTCGCCTCCATCCGGAGCTCCGAATGCAGGTAAGGGGGGAGGGGGGCTCACCTGCCGCCACCGCCGCCTCCGCAGTCCGTGCAGCGACAGTGGTGGAGCCAGGTAAGAGGGGAGGGGAGCTTACCTGTGTCCGTCGCAGTCCAGCACAGGCTTCAACTGAGGCCCAGGCCTCAAAGCAGAAGCAGCCTGTTTCCACTTTGAGGCTTGGGCCTCAGTTGAAGCCTGCGAAGGACCGTGACGGAGGCAGATAAAAGGGAGGAGGGGGGCTTACCTGGTTCCACCGCCGCAGTCTGTGTGGCAACAGAGCCAGGTAAGGGGGCAGGGGGAGGGGGGCTTATTCGGCCCCCATTTTGTCCCCCCTTCCCCACTTACCTGCCTCTGCTGTCCACCATGGAGGCAAGTAAGTAGGGAAGGGGGGGCAAAATCTCAATCCGCCCCTCTGGATCTTGCTCCGCGGAGCAGGACAGGGTCGGATCAACCCGAAGCGGTTCAGGCCTGATCCGAAAGTTCCGGATCGGGCTACGAAGTGGTTCGGGGGGGGGTGTCTGTGCACAGCCCTATTTTTATGCACACTTCCAGCTCTTCCTCCTTGTCCTTTGCTGGTTAACTACATGACGCTGCAGTCTAAGTTTCCCAACAGGTCAGCTGCCGCCTTTCCTCTGGAGAACTGCAAAAGGAGGGAGGAATTTGGGTCCAGTTCACAAATCACTTGATAGTGCTCCACTCATGACCCCGCTCCCGAAAGGGAGCGTCTGTTCTCCAGAAATGTTCCCAATTTCCCAAATTGCACCCCCCCCACCTGGCCCTGTGAAAACTGGTAATTCTGAGTGAGGATATTGAAAGTTAGCGGGATGTCAAAATGGAAGCCCTTCCTGAAAACATTCTGTACAAGAGGAAAGAAAATGAAACAGCAGCACAAACTTCCAATCTTGGCATGTTCCACATTTAGTTTGCGAGAAGCATTATGCTCAACAGAAGTAGGGGAGCCTAGAATTTAAGCACAAACCTTTAAAAAAAAAATTTTAAAAAAATATTCTCCACTTTCTGGGCTCTTAGAGCTACTCAGTCTGAAGGGGATGACAATCAATCACTCCCACCCACGGGTTGCCAGAATGAGAAAACCTTTCTGTAGTTATTGGGACATGGCATTAGGTAGCCAAGAAGCCAAGAATCTGTACTTGTTAGAATACAGTGGTAAATGCCCACACATCCAGGACAAACGCATTCAGTGAAAAGGATGAAAAGAAAAAGTAACTCCTTTTCTCTTCTCTTTGTGTTTTGTGTTTTTTAGTCTTCTGTTCTATTGTGTGTTTGTTAGTTCGTTGTGAAAATAATAATAATAAAAAAAATAAAGAAGAAAAAACAAAATGTGGTGCTCAGGGCAGTTTAAAGAACCAATGAAAATTGATTAAAACAATAAATTAAAATATAACGAGATCATAACGATTGCAGATTTTTCTTTAATTAAAAAACAAGATCCAACCCACCAGACCCACATACAGGGTAAAGGCCTTCTTAAAGAAAGCAGTCTTTGCCTGCCAGTAGAAAGACAGCAGAATGGGAGCAAATCTCGCTTCCCTTGGGAAGGAATTCCAGAGGCCCTCTCTTGGGTCGCCACCTGAAGATGGTGGTCTTGAAAGACAGCATTTGGTATTACATGTGAACCAACTCACACTGGTACAATGAAATGGAAGTCTGCATTGAATCTGGTGTTAGATTAGGACATGGTGTTTATTTATGGAGTGTACCAGGGTACAGCAGTATGCTACTTGCAGATGTTCTAGTTGGGAATTCTCTGGTTCACATTTAAATTTTGGAAATGGTCTTAATTGGTCTAAGGCACAGCCACAGTATGTGTTATCGCTAGAGGAATCTGCAAAGTATGCCAGCGCTCTACAGAAAAAGAAGCAGGCTCTATGGACAATATTATGAAGAAAATTAACATGTTCTGAGTTATATAACTTTTATTTTTTAAGTCGGCAAAGGGGTGATTTCACACTTTATGTAATTGCTTCCACATTGTTGTCTGCCTTCCTTCCTTCGGCTGTTTTTGTGATCAGGAAAAGTACTAGATGCACAGCAAATGGGCAGTGGAGTTTCTGGGACATGCTGGGAGCTGTAGTCCAATACATCTGGAGCATATCAATTTGGGGATGTCTGCTGCAGATGGTGCAACTTCCTAATGGCCACAACCCCAGGCTCATGATGTTTTCTTAAAAGCTTCTCGCATGGATCAGCCTGATGCCATGGGAAGCTTCTATACCAACACCAGTTGGCCTAAGGAAGATACAGTTCTGATCTGGAGATTATCAATTCATCAAATAGGTCAATGTCCAACACTTTTTACAGGTCCTACTCAACC
Source organism: Elgaria multicarinata webbii (assembly GCF_023053635.1). NCBI lineage: Eukaryota > Metazoa > Chordata > Lepidosauria > Squamata > Anguidae > Elgaria > Elgaria multicarinata. The sequence continues at coordinate 4,363,302 of NC_086186.1, read as the reverse complement.
TGTACAGAGACCATAACAGCATCAAATGTTGGATCAGACCATAGGTCCAAATAGTTCTCCCTTCCCCCAACGTGATGCCTCCCAGATACTTCTACTCTTATTAGCTCCAGCCAGCATGCCCCATGGTCAGGAATGCTGGGTGATGTAGTCCAAAACATCCAGTTTTCCCCAGTTGGCTAGTCAAATGCCCTTGGAAGCCTACAGGCAGGACAGCAAGGCCATAGCCCTCTCTTGTTTTTGCCCTAACAACTGGCATACATGTTGTCTACACATGGAGGTTCTACACATGGAGGTCCATGAGTTGTACTTTGAAACATCTGGAGATTATACATTATAGGAGACAATTATTACATTAAATTCCCTTAACGACCAGCCATGGTTTATTTTGCACTTGGTTCCTTTTAAAATGTACTTTTAATGTGTTTTTATTCTGTTTTTATTCTATTTTATTTTGCCCACTGCTCCGAAATTCTGAATGGGAAGCAATATATAAATATTGTAAATACATAAATAAATGGGTGCTGTACATCATATAGTACAAAACTGGAAGATAGGAAGCTAACTTTTATTGAGTCAGACCGTTGATTCATCTAGCACAGTAATGTTGACACTGACTGGCAGCCATGGCTCCCCAGGGTTTCAGATAAACGGCCAGAGGTTTATAAACACAAGCCAAGTTAATTTTTAGGACAAAATAACCACTTGTATCCCCAGTCAAGGCCCTCTGCCTTCAGTGGTAGTCAAGCTGGCTTTTGGGGCAGCTGGCCCACCATTGCTGATGATCTCATTGGTGAACCTCCAACAGTCCTCAGAGGAACCACAGGGCTCCCCTGGAACAAGTTGAATTAAGAATATAAAAATGTTCCCAGTGAATGCTTAGACAATCTTCAACATCAAATCACCCTAACCCCTTTTATTTTGACCTTCCAAAGCCCTTCTTTCAAAATATTATGTAAACATGACACAGTATTATATTTTTTTTTTAAAAAAAGGTTAAATCCTTCTTAATTAAATATGCATAACAGTCTGAAGTTCATTTCAAAGTTCAAGGATCTCTGTTGGTGTAATGAATCCATTTGTTCACCACATGCCTAGCTTCCACATGGAAATGAGGTGCATTGCCTTCTAGAATGAATTAGTGATGTGTTTACATAACCAAAGTCCACCAACTCTTAATGTGTTCCATAACATGACCCAAATAAATGTTTCTCTCATGAAGAGAACTCTTCCTCATTTCATTTAGCCAATATGCCTTCCCAGTGACCTGCTCCTTTGGACCAAAGCATCATTGGAAGTTCTGTCATAGGCCATAGCTAGACCTAAGGTTTATCCCTGGATCATCCAGGGGTCAAACCTGTTCATCTAGGGCCACAGCTAGACCTAAGGATTATCCTGGGTTCGCCCCTGCCTGAGCACTGGATCCCCTGTGTGTCACCTAGGCCATAGCTAGACCTAAAGTTTATCCCTGGATCATCCAACGGTCAAACCTGTTCACCTAGGTGACACACAGGGGATCCAGTGCTCAGGCAGGGGCGAACCCTGGATGATCCCAGGATAAACCTTAGGTCTAGCTGTGGCCACAGAAAACAATCATATGTATGTAGGTGTCTGATTTAATTCTGTAATCAGTATCTCTGCTAGTTCTGCTCCACGTCCCTGGTAGTGGTGGCACTGCTAAGTATGTCGTGGCCACACTCTGTGTGAAAAAAGAGAGAGCCATGTGTGAAGGGAGCCATGTGTGGTGTAGAGATTAGGGTGCTTGATCAGTATTAGGGAGACCCAAGTTCTAATCCCCATTTGGCCATTAAGCTCATTGAATGACTTCAGGACAGTCACTGACTCTCAGACTAACCTACCTCAAAGGGTCATTGTGGAGAGGAGGAGGCTCATATAAGCTGGCTTGGGCTCCTTGGAGGAAAGGCAGCTCATATACAATAAATTAATAAATACAAGAAGCAGGCTTATACTAAATCAAACCATTGGTTTTTCCAGCCCAGTGTTGCCTGTGCTGAACTGAGAGAAGCTCTCCAGGGTCTCAGAGAGGCGTCCTTCCCAGTGCCATCTGGATATGCCAGGGATTGAACCTGGAACCTTTTGTATGCCAAAAAAAGTGTGCTCAGCCACTGAGCTACCTGCTTGGGGATTGAGGATTTGCCAGGAAGGTGCTCTTTCCTGACAACACCCCATTGTGAGAATTACTAGGAAGCCAGGCACAGAGGTTAACACAAAACCGGTACCCTTCAGGTGGCTATACTGTCTGGGAATGATGGATGGATGGATGGATGGATGGATGGATGGATGGATGGATGGATGGATAGATAGATAGATAGATAGATAGATAGATAGATAGATAGATATGATGTGGGTTTCAGTCCATCACACCTTTTGTATTTAAACAGTATTGGTCAAGAGTTCTTGCATTTTCCAGTCTTCTCAGGCAGGTGGAATTTTGAGTACTGGAAATTTGTCAAAAGAAAGCATAGAACTATGCAAATGACAACTCTTCTGCTACTAAAATGAATGTGAGAAAATTAATTAAATGGGCCAGTCCAGAGAGATTCAGTGGATATCTTGCAATCTTTTCATTTCACCTCATTAATTCCACTTCTATACTGCCCAATAGCCAAAACTCTCTGGTTGTTTCACAAAAAATAAAAGTTAATTGATCACCTGGATAAAAAAAATATATTAATTGCAACTCAGGGTGTACATGAAGAAAGGAGAAATTGGTTTCAGTTCATTTTTTTACCAGGATGTGCCCAGTTCACACATCCCAGAAATGCACACAGATCCAAATGCAACCTGTGGTTGAAGCCCATACATTTCCAAGTTTGTGATGCAATTTGCAGAACCACAATAAAGATGTGCTCATTTGAAAAATGTGCACAAAAGTGCATATGTTTGAATAATGCCCACATGCATCCATTTTTCCATGAGTGAGAAAAATGCATACATTACAACAGTGTGCACATTTGATGCATACATTTGGGAAAACGTGCACAAGTATATGCAAAAAGATTGGTGTGCAAAGAAATTTGAGAGCAAAACTCACAATCTGATATGACAAAATGAGTTGGCATGAGCTTGGTGTTGGGATTTGGAGAAAGCCAAGAGGTGAAGCAAGAGACAAAAGTCTGGGAATGTTTCTATTTTCCTCTGATCTGATTCTGAAGCAAGAAGCGATGGAACTGAGGCAGACCATAGGTCTACCTGTCTCAGTATTGTCTGCACAGGCTGCTGTGGCCCCTTGGGGGTCTTTCCTAGCCCAACCTGCATGTTCCAGGTATTGCACCTGGGAATTTGTGCATGCAAAGTGATTGGGTTATGTCCCCTCCCACTGAACCTCTGTTTAACTCAACTTCAATGCCCAGGAATGCTATTAATCAGGTCAGAGGGAAGTCATCCCTTCTTGTGATACAGACACATACGATGTAGGAGTACCTATAGTTTGGGGGCCAGCCCTGCCATTAGGATGACAGAGGTGGTCACTTGTCCCTTCTAACTCAGGGGGCCAGGAGTTGAACACAGGATTTTCTGGATGCAAAGCACGGGCTGTATCACTATAACTCATCCACTGTAAACTTTTCTGAAAGTTTTTAGCGCTGCTAAACAGTTATGCAGCCTTGTGTATTTTCTCCCTTATTGTATGTGTGCCATTCCTTTAAAATCAACATGAATTAGGGTTTGGCATGGAAAAGAAGTGTGTGTGTGTGTGTGTGTGTGTGTGTGTGTGTGTGTGTGTGTGTTTGCCTTATAAAATCACTACGAAGGTGAACCCAAAGGAAATTACTATTTGTGCACATTTGTTTTGGTTTAAATAGTTTATGGTTTTCAGCACATGTACAGAAATGAAGAGACTCCAAATCCCTTCCCTTTTGGAGACATAAAGCTGCCCTTATAGCTTTAGCCAGTTTTAATCAAGTTTACTACCTGCTCTATGATGCTTTCACCTCATAAACCTGACAAAACAGGGATAAAATGGCGATGATGAGAAGATCCGTTGTTGGCAACATCCATGGAGTCAACTGGAAAATATTTAAAAGGATGAAACACAGATTCTTTCCCTGAGATATCTGATTAGAAACACTTGAAAACAGCCTGGTATTACTGCAAAAGAAAGAGAGACCTCTGTCCATTTGGAATTCAGTTATTGGTGCATTAGGAAATAGCGCTGAGAAAAGTTTAAGGCTGACATGACATGGATTGTTAGACACAAATTCATCTCTTCCACAAAGCATGCTTTACATCAAACCTATGCCACGCCAAACACAGTCCACTGGGCATGTTTGGTGGCCTTCATGGCATGGTTTGGTAGAATCATAGAATCATAGAATAGCAGAGTTGGAAGGGGCCTACAAGGCCATCGAGTCCAACCCCCTGCTCAATGCAGGAATCCATCTTAAAGCATCCCTGACAGATGGTTGTCCAGCTGCTTCTTGAAGGCCTCTAGTATGGGAGAGCCCACAACCTCCCTAGGTAACTGATTCCATTGTTGTACTGCTCTAACAGTCAGGAAGTTTTTCCTGATGCCCAGCTGGAATCTGGATTCCTTTAACTTGAGCCTGTTATTCCGTGTCCTGTGCTCTGGGAGGATTGAGAAGAGATCCTGGCCCTCCTCTGTGTGACAAACTTTTAAGTCTTTGAAGAGTGCTATCATGTCTCCCCTCAATCTTCTCTTCTCCAGGCTAAACATGCCCAGTTGTTTCAGCCTCTCTTCATAGGGCTTTGTTTCCAGACCCCTGATCATCCTGGTTGCCCTCCTCTGAACACGCTCCAGCTCGTCTGTGTCCTTCTTGAATTGTGGAGCTCAGAACTGGACACAATACTCTAGATGAGGCCTAATCAGGGCCGAATAGAGAGGAACCAGTACCTCACGTGATTTGGAAGCTATACTTCTATTAATGCAGCCCAAAATAGCATTTGCCTTTCTTGCAGCCATATCGCACTGTTGGCTCATATTCAGCTTGTGATCTACAACAATTCCAAGACCTTTCTCGTTTGTAGTATTGCTGAGCCAAGTGTCCCCCATCTTGTAACTGTGCATTTGGTTTCTATTCCCTAAATGTAGAACTTGGCATTTATCCCTATTAAATTTCATTCTGTTGTTTAGAGCCCAGCACTCCAGCCTATCAAGATCACTTTGAAGTTTGTTTCTGTCTTCCAGGGTATTAGCTATCCCACCCAATTTTGTGTCATCTGCAAATTTGATCAGTATTCCCTGCACCTCCTCGTCCAAAATGTTGAAGAGCACTGGGCCCAGGACTGGGCCCTGGAGTACCCCACTCATTGCCTCTCCCCAGTTTGAGAAGGTTCCATTGATAAGTACTCTTTGAGTCCGATTCTGAAGCCAACTGTGAATCCACCTAATAGTTGTTCCATCTAACCTACATTTAGCTAGTTTGTTAATCAGAATGTCATGGGTCACTTTGTCAAAAGCTTCGCTGAAGTCAAGATATATGGTAGGCTATGCCAATGGGGTGAAGGAATAGGTGGCTTTATTTCTTTTCACCCTATCGGCATCCATCTTGGAACCAAACCCACAGAAGTGCAGCATGCTCAGTCCCAACTTTTCTCAAGAAACATGCCTGCCTTTTGAGGCATTAGGTGGCAAGAAGGTAAAACATGACCACCAGCTCCTTGTTTTTGCAATCTCAAGGAAACGGGAGCCCCCTGAGAGAAATCCCGAGAGATAAATGGGGCACAGAGGTTGTGTTCCTGCAACTTGTGTGTGGGATTACAGGGATTTTCTCTCAGTGAAGCAACCTGTTGTGTTCCCTCACTCTGCTGTAGCAGGTTCACATGCGGAAATCTATTATTGCATACAGACAGATTTTGCTATATTAGGATAGAAGTGGTAGAAACATCCACGACGTCTTTCCCATGCTATTTATTGATCAGCTGTTAACGTTCAAATTGCTGTTATGGAAATTCTGAGAAATCCCTTTTTGTCCTTTATTTGCCCCCAAGTTGTAATGCGAGAGAAATTTTATTGGTATATAGCCAAGGATTGTATCTTCTGCTGTTTGGTATTTGTGGCCAGGTATTTGAAAATGAGGGATGTTCAAATCAGCAAACCTTGAGATCACCAAAGTTCTCCAAATTCTATCTTGAAGCTTGTTCTGACTCAGATCTGTATCAGATCACGAGCTGTGCTGCTTTTCTTTGCATGAAAATCTGTCCATATTTTCATGCACATTTGTCCAAATGCATGCATCAGTTGCACACATTTTTGAAATGTACACATTTTCCCCCGGTGATTAAAGTGTATTTGTGCAATCAATAATGATTTTCTCATACACCCCTACTGAAAACCAAGTGGAAGTCGAAGAAAGAGATCCACTCCACAGCACTCCACAAAGCCCATCAATACATGGAGTTTGGGAAATAGAACCAGTGGACATGATCCTGTTTTCCCCTCCAGATGTTTAATTCACCTGCTTTCAAAAGGTCTTAAAGGGACCAATATTAGAAAGGCAGAAATGTTTTTCATAATGAAATGAACAAGAGAGAGGGGTAGATGATGGAATTGTGGCTAGGGTGCTATGGAGAAGGTCTAGCGCTGGAGTTAAAAATCCAAAGATTGCCACTGCTAGAATGTTGACACAAAACCTGTCTTGTTAAGTAAAAAAAACAAACAGCAGATTAATCAAGTTGGATGCATTGGCATGGTGCCCAGAGTCCTGGCGTGAGCTCACAGAGATTTGAAGAAATGCATGACTCTAGGCCGCATGTAACCTGTCAATTTGCAATGAAAGGGTGGAGTTTGAGACCTCAGCTAGACCTACTGGGTCTAGCATGACGGAGGGGTGAGGAACTCACGCCCACCATTTTGTTTTGTTTTTTGTTAAAGGATAAGAGCGCATGAATGCTCGTGCACTCAAAGGAAAGTTTTTTAAATTGTTTTAAACGATTTCCCCACTTCCCCCACCCCTGATGGGTGCAGGTCCCGGCTCCTTGTGAGTAACTGCAAGGAGCCAGCATAAACCATGATGCCCGCAGATGTGTTCCACGGTCTCGGGATCAGCCCAAGACAGTGGGAAAAGCAGGGTCAAAAGGTAGGGTGAGATCCTGGGGAAAGGGAGGGATGATCCCTCTCTGCTCCCAGGATCCCTTGTGCATCATGTGGACATACAAGGACGATCCTGGGGTTCACCCCAGGATATCGCCCCGGCTAGCTATGGCCTGAGTAGTGGTCTTTTGCTGTCCAGGCATAAAAAGCTTCACTCTGGTCTCAGACCTCATTGGAACAAATTGGGCACTGGGAGCTGTCCTTGGTGCTGCACCCTGCAGCCTGCCTCTCTGCACTGAGTCCGTGGGCTCCTCCTTGGGGCCAGAAGAGGACAAAACTCTCCTCTTTGCCTGGTGGAATTAATGGCACTTGGTGTTAACCAAATCATGTTACCTCTATGCTAGCTGTTGCTATTCTCAATGTTGTTGTTGTTGTTGTTGTTGTTGTTGTTAATGTTGTTGGGTTTGGTTATTTTAAGAAGGTACTGTTTTACTTAAGAAGGTATTGTTTGTCACTGTGGTGGAAGTAAGCACGAATAGGATGGAAACCGTATGGAGTTCTTTCTCGTTAAATGTTTTGACTCATGTTCATTGCTAAGATCTTAAGCATCTGTGTCAAAACAGGAAATGTGAGTGACTGCACATCCTGACTTCGGTTAATTGCTGTAACATTTGATTAAGCTGATTGAGTGGGTGGCAAAGCTTCATCTTTCTCAACTCCTTGTACAGTTTGATTCTCAAAGGAGGCCTCTTGAGATGCTGTTGAATTTCTCTTTAAGTGTCCCCCACCCACCCACCCACAGTGAATTCACATGTGAGGAAGTTTGAGGGAAGCAAAGAAAAGTTTCTCTTAGACTAGCAATAGTATCTTTGCCATGTGAAAACAGGACATGAAGCACAGTCCGTTCATGCTTCTTTTCACCATGTCCAGGGAATGTACAAAAGAGGCCTTGGAGTATTGTGGCTAATGTTCTTAACGTTTAACTAGAGGTAAGGTTTGGGGTGGCAATTCTGTCAGTAAATTCTTACATAGCCTGATATCTGAAGGTTCATAGAATCATAGCATAGTAGAGTTGGAAGGGGCCTATAAGGCCATTGAGTCCAACCCCCTGCTCAGTGCAGGTTCATTTCCTCACATATGAACCATCCTGATTGTTAGTAGCTTCAGCAGTGGCTTGAAGCTGGGTGTAGAAGGCTTGGTAGCTTCTCTGTGGTGGGATCCCATTTGTAGAACTCACCCCCTGCAACTATTTGTTGGTGCCTACTGTATTAGGAATTAGGGGGTGGGAAACACTTGCATGATCCCAGAGTCCAGGAGTGACCTGGAAACATCCAAAACAGGCTTTGGAGTATAGGCATAAAATTACTGGAGTTCCAGCAGGCAGTGATGAGTGGTAATAGTGCTTCTAAAGCAAACTTCTCCAACCTGGTGCCCTGTAGGTGTTTTGGACAGCGATTGCCAGCATAGTCCAACATATCTGCAGGTTGGTGAAGGCTCCTCTAAAAGCTGTTTCCTGCACCTCCACAAGGGTGGAAGAATCAGCTGCCTCCAGAGTTATCTAATCTGTCTCTGTAGGATCCTCATTTGTGGATCCATCTGTAATATCATTTTATGCAGTTCAACTCCCTCCGTCATTGCATCTTTTCATTATTTCTTAGGAATGGTCTTTTTTGCCGAGACATGCCCATGTGTTTTTGTAAACTTTGCAGGGGAGGACGAATCCTTCTGTTCTGTGTTTGACCAAATCCTAATACAGCAGTGCCTGATCCCATTGTTAAGGTTTCCTGAGGATTATTGCAGTAAGCACAGTAAATTAAAACCATATTTGAAGCCACCCCAAAGCAGCTCTGGATGATATACAGGACCTCCTAAGCTTGGAACTCTGTGAGGTCATGGGCACAGTGACATTCCACTGAAAGCTAATACTGGAGAATCATGATCCACCTTGGTGGTTTTATCTTATTTCTATCAAATCGTACTTAGCCATGGCCCCAGAGAGCAGGAAACAATAAGTGGGATTGGGACATAACTCAGGCCATGGCTAGACCAGGCGATATCCTGGGGATTGCCCCGGGATCATCCCTCTGCATTCACATGATGCACAGGGGATCCCGGGGGCAGGAAGGGATGATCCCTCCCTTGACCCGGGATATCACCCTACGCTTCCGTTGCAGTTTTTCCCACTGTCCCAGGATGATCCCCAGACCATGGGATGTGTGTCCTGCCATCACAGTTTGTCCTGGCTCCTCGCGAGTAAATCCGAGGAGCTGGGACCTGGGCATGGGGTGCAGAGCTCCTCAGGAGATCCGTGCCCGTCGAGGGTGGGGTGGGGGGAGCAGGAGCGTCTTTTTAAAAAACATACATTTTCATAGGAGCGCTCCTGCACTCTTTCTCAATTAAAAAAACAAGAAAAATGGTAGCCGCAATGTCCTCTTCGTCCCTGGACGTTGCATGCCACATGTCGACTGAGGGAGGGATCTCGTGTTCATAAAATTGTGAGATCCTCCTCCTAAACACCCCTCATTTAGCCATGACCTCAGTGTCAGAGCACATGATTTGCATGAATAGGAGTTTCCAGTTTCAATCCCTGTCATCTCCTGGTAAGGCTGAAACCCCAGAGAGCTACTGCTAGTCCATGTAAGTAACAACGCTGAACTAGATGGACCAGTGGTCTTATTTGGTGTAAGGCAGCTACCATCACAACAGATAGAGCTACAGGAGCCCTGCCCTCCTTTGTATCAGGTCTCTCCAGCTTCCATTCTGTCCCGTTTTCTGGGCTGGATGGACCAAGGGTCTGACTTGGTACAAGGCAGTTTCCTGTGTTCCTAAGCTAAGTGACGCCCTGTATGTATTTATCTTATCTTATCTATCTATCTATCTATCTATCTATCTATATCTTTTTGATCGTTTTAAATATTGTATACTTTTTAATGTTCACTGTTTTTAACTTTTGTAAACCGCCCAGAGAACTTTGGCTATGGGGCGGTATATAAATGTAATAAATAAATAAATAAATACCTTTGATTCTGGGTCCAAGTGCATCAGTACCTTTCAAGTGCTAATTAGCATTTACAATGTTATGGGCTGGCAAGACATTTAAGTGTAGCCTAGACATTGCACCAGTCACGGCTGCCATTTGTGCACGTGATGAAAATGTGCATGAATTCCAGCCACACAGACCTTCCCCCTTAGTCCCTGAAGGACCACTGCCAGTTGGCCTTGAAAAGACTGGGCTAGAGGTAGGTGAATGAGTAGCCTTTGAGATTTCCAGGGATCTCCTAACAAGCCTTGCCACTTGTCTCCTGCCCAATTCCCATTCATGTTTGCAATCGCGGCTTGCTCTGTGCAAACGGGAACCCTGCGCAAATTGAGCAGCGATCAAATGGGAAATTTGTAGAAATCTCCCCAAATTTGCGCAAATTTCTTAATTTGTGCACAGCTCCTCGATAGAGTAAAGTGGGTCTGGTTTGGTCTACTGAGGAAATTGGCACAAATTAGGAAATCTGCACAAATTAAACTGGGAATCGGTAATGAGCTAGCAGGAGCACGCGTTTAACAATATGCAGATGGTTTAGTGGACACGTGCTCACAATTGCACTCATGTCTGGAGCCTTGAATGGGGCATGCTTGCATGTTTTGCGAGCAAGGACAAAATTCTCAGACATCCCTAGACTGGGGCCCTAGCTAGATGGGGCGATATCCCGGGGCAATATCCCAGGGCAATCCCCATGATGCACAGGGGATCCCTGGAGCAGGGAGGGATGATCCCTCCCTTTCTCCAGGATCTTGCCTTACCCTTTGAGTCCACTTTTTTCATGGTCTCGGGCTGATCCTGAGAACGTGGAACATGTGAGCGGGCATTGCAGTTTGTCCCGGCTCCTCGCAGTTACTCACAAGGAGTCAGGACCCGCACATGGGATGCAGAGCTCCTCAGGAGCTCTGTGCCCATTGGGGGAGGGGTGGGGGAAGTGGGAAAAATTGTTAAAAATAAAAAACCTCTTACCTTTTGCGCATGAGCACTCATGCGCTTGTCTCCTTTAAGGGTAAAAACCAAAATGGCGGGTGTGATGTCCTCTCCCTCTGAGGTTGTCATGCACCACATATAAACAGAGAGAGAGATCTCATAAAAATGTTGTGAGATTCTCACCCCTCCATCATGCTAGATGAGGTAGGTCTAGCTGAGGCTTGGATTAGATGGACTGCTGCCATGGGTGGGTATAAGGAGACTCCATACATGTTCCATTTTAACCTGACAAGAAGATGTAGGGGTGTGAGAGAGTGGGTGACCCAAGTTCATCCAGTGGGCTCCATGGCTGAGCAGGGAATGCAGGGCTCTTTGGTGCAAGGCCAGCTATCTAGCCACTGCACTAGCTTTCATCCATGCCACATACGTTCAGCAAATCACCACCTGCTGCTATGCCAGTCCTGACACTTTGGACTCTGATTCCGTCATCAACACATAATGCCTGTTATCACCCACTCACGATACGGTGCCACTAGAACAGTGAAAGCCAATGATTGTCACTTTGTATTACGTGCACCGCCATCGCTGGGCTTGTTTAAATATCTTCACTTAGCCATGCAGTGCTAACATCTGCTTTCCATTTGGAGAATCAATCAGCACTTCATCTCCGTGAATGCCTGGCGCTAGCCCATCCTATTGTGCACATTGCCTGAAATCCCTGTGAAGTCCACCACTGCCTGTTCCATCCAGATCACCCCTTGTTTGTCTCAAGGGATTTAACTGAAATTAAATTTGGCACACAAGTCTCGAACAGTTTCTGTACTGGGGACCTATGATTCATAAAGGCTTTGGGAACATGTTGTGGGCTGTCTTTGAGAATCCGAAAGATGTTTGGCATGTAGCATGACTTATATATATATGTGTGTGTGTGTGTGTGTGTGTGTGTGTGTATAAAAAGAGAGTTAATTCTTTAGTGTAAATCCAAATGCAACAAAATGTATTTTATGGGTGGATGGGGGGAGATGTTGATGGAACTCTTATTTCAAATTCTGGATCAGCTGTGAAATCTACACTATGCAGTACATAAGCAAGATGAGTTTAAATTAGGGCTGCAGTGCTTAAGCAATTAACCAGAACATCTTTAATCCTTTAATTATCCTAATTAATTGGGCATCTATTTACCATCTATCTATCTACCTATCGCATGCAGCCCTATATAGTAGGGGTGTGCACAGACCCCCCGCTCCGCTTCACTTGCAGATCCGCCATTTTCCGGATCGGGCCGCTCCGCCCCGCCCCCGCTCCGCCCACTTCCGCTCCGCTCCGCCCGGAGCTCCGGATCCGGATCCGGAGCTCCGTTTCCCCCCCCCCATAGGCTTGCATTGAAAGCTAAAAAATTATACAACTTTTTTTCTGTTCAAGTTAGAAACCTCATGTTTGGCACCATGACACCTCATGGGGATATACACACGCACGCCAAGTTTCAAAGCAATCCCATCATCCCCTGATTTTTGGCGAATTTTTGAAAATCGGGCACCCCACACACAACATCCCTGCGAGGTGGGCAGGGGAGGAGGGAGGGAAGGCAGGCAGGCATGCAGCTGGCATTTCTGGGGGCATAAGGAAGTGAGCCAAGGATAAGCCAGTAATGCATATAAAATGGAATAAATCAATCAATAAACAAAGGAGGGGTGGAATTAAAAGCAGCAGTGTTGCTCAATAAACAACAAGAAGAACTTTTTTTAAAAGGCTATATCTGTCTTTTACCAGCAATAGGGGGACGTGCCCGGGGGAGGGGGAAGTAGCTGCCAGTTCAAGACACTGACAGCCACAGCTCTGAGAAGAAGTAAAACGCTCACTTCGACTCAGAACAGGCATTGCTCCACCACTGAAAAGTGACCATTCACTTCAACTCATGATAGGCATTGCTCCACCATTTTACTCTCTTTGGAAGGCTCTAATGGCCTTCCAGTGCAGGAGAGAGTGGGGGCACGTCCACGATGAGATGCCCTAGGGGAGCTCATCCCCTTGCACCACATCGATTCAGTTGTTCCCCAAGGTTAGGGTGGGGAGCAGTGCTGTGTTTCTATCTCTTATTCTTGGCTTAGTATATGATTTCAGGTTGTGTTTGTGCATTTGGTGGGGCTACTGTGTTAAAAAAACACGGGGAAAAGCCCGTTCAGATGAAGAAAGAGAAGTTTCCCAGAATCCCAAGTTACCTGTTTTGCCTATGCCCTCCTCCAACTTTGGGATCATCATGACCGGGAGCTGACTCTGCCCCTCAGCCCTTTGAAAAAGGTATTTTTCCCGCCGATTTTTTAAAAACGTCTAGCCCGCGACCCGTACGATGCAGAAAGTTGAGAGTGGTCTCAAAATGACCCCCATCCACGACTCTCTGTGCACAAGAATTTTCAGAATGATAGCTTAAACCCCCCCCCAGTTATCCCCGATTCTTTCCCTCAATGCAATCCTATGGGCGAAAAGCCGAAAACGCAGTTTGAGCCGCGCGGTTGACCCGATTTTCACAAAAATATAGCCCGCGACCCGTACGATGCAGAAAGTTGAGAGTGGTCTCAAAATGACCCCCATCCACGACTCTCTGTGCACAAGAATTTCCAGAACGATAGATTAAACCCCCCCCCAGTTATCCCCGATTCTTTCCCTCAATGCAATCCTATGGGCGAAAAGCCGAAAACGCAGTTTGAGCCGCGCGGTTGACCCGATTTTCACAAAAATATAGCCCGCGACCCAGACAATGCAGAAAGTTGAGAGTGGTCTCAAAATGACCCCCATCCACGACTCTCTGTGCACAAGAATTTCCAGAATGATAGCTTCAAAAACAACGTAGTTATGCGCGATTATTTGCCGCAATGCAATCCTATGGCGAAATGTTTTCAAGATGGCGACCGGAGCGCTCCGCCTGAACTCGGAGCTCCGAAAAATGGGCGCTTCTCTTCGCCTTGCTTCTAGGGGGTCCGCGGTCCGCTCCTACTCCGCCTCTGGGTAAGGCGGAGCAGGCCAATCCGCTACTGCTTCTACGCTCCTAATCGGAGCGGAGCACATCCCTACTATATAGCCTTGCTTCTCTCCTCCATATGAACCTCAGAGGATAACATCTCTGAATAGCCTTGCTCTTACATCTCATTCCACTATCGAATTTTAGTTTGCAGAAGGATGATCCCACCCCATAATCCATTTATGGGGTGAGGTTTGACAAGTTTTCCTAGGTTCACCCTTCCCCCCCTCCCACCAACTTTGTTCCAGTTTCTGTTACCACAAGTTGGACCAGTTTTCAGATTTTTCAGTCATTTTGCACATCCCACCCTTTGCAGATTCTGAGCAACTTGCATAATCTGTAGAACCTGCAGGAAAAATGCACGAAAAAAAGTTCCCAGAGTTTTAGGAAAGCCCTGCAGCTCAGCTCGCAAATGGAAATGGAGTCATATGGGCTGCAGACGCAATGGAGTCAAAAAGACCCTGAGTGATGGAAATCCCTACGTTTGCAAGTCCCTTTGACCTGTCTGTTTTCCTTATATGATTCAATAAAGGTCTGTGCACACTGACTGTTCTATGTATAATATCTGACAGTGCATTAATGATAAATATCAACATGTGATGTTTGATTTTCAGTACTGCTGATTAAAAAGGGAAGGGTAAAAATTCTCAAGTAGACTTGTACTGTGTATCTAATCTGCAGGATCTGCTGACAGACATCCAAAAAAACAGGTGTGGGGAGAGAAAAGGGGGGGATGGTATCCTTTATTTGCAACATATTTTGAGGTTATTGTGTTTGTTGTTGTTCAAAGGATGCAAATCTTACAATTAAATTAGGAGAGTTTGAAACTGGCATTGGACATAATCTTGAATAGCCTTCCCCAATCTGGTGTCCTCCAGATGTGTTGGGCTACAACTCCCAGAATCCCACATTCAGACTACAATTCTGGGAGATGTATTCCAACACATCTGAAAGGCACCAGGTTGGGGAAGGCTGATCTTGAAGGTGGCATTATCAATGAGCTGATACAACATTTCAGTCTAATTTTGACATCTGCATGCCTTGAAGAGAGAATGGTCCTCAAAACGCAAGAGGCCCACAGCTGCCATGTTGATGCACAGAACTCATTCAGTTCAGCAGAGCCTGTGCAAGAGAATTTCCCAAGTGATTAACTTCACGGTCTTTCTCTACAGAGCTGGGATGCTTTTTACATGTCTTTGATGCCTCTTGCTGCTTCTTGATCTGGCCGCAGAACTGTCTGGCTTGCTTGCTTTCCTCCTGAGTTCTCAAACTTTCACTTCATAGGGATTATTCTGATGTAATCATAGGCATGTTTAGACAGTAGGACTTCTTTAGGCCCTAAGGCCGTAATTCTCAGCCTCCTCTGGCCATGTCGGGATGGGTATTTGGGGTTGTTTGTTTGAGTTTACCAAAATTCACAAAGTTCTCCATATTTGGCACAAAAGGAATCTGAGATTAAAGGATTGCAAATGTAGGCAAAAGTAGACCTGGATGGTTTCATCCATCCAGGTCCAAGGCTTTGGATGCTTAGCTCTTCAAACTCTGGGTTTGAATATCTGTATATTCAACCACATTAGTACTGAATTAGGGTTGCCACCTCTTTTTTTAAAAAAAATAGTCATAGGTACATTGTAGTCTTTCCCATGCTGGGAATAGCTGTTCTTATTGAATTTGGCTGGTGGAGATGGGAGAGCATTTTGTATGAGTGTACCTTTATCGGATTTTTCCAAAATTCACAAAGTACTTCATATTCAGGAAAGAAAGACCTTGAGATTTTTGAAATGCAAATGTGGGGAGAAATGAAATGGACAAATTTGACCATCCCTAGGCCAAACTGCAATATGGGGAAAATAAGACCAACCCATGTAATAGGACTGTTGTATGCGTCACATAGATCTGTCAGAATATTATTATTATTATTATTATTATTATTATTATTATTATTATTATTATTATTATTATTATTATTATTATCCCACCTTTTGCCCAATGCTGGGCCTCAAGGCGGCCTTACAAAGTTTAAAATATACTTGGGGGGGGGGAGGGAAACAAAACCAGAAACAATTAAAAAATACACAACAAAATTATAAGACATTAACATAGATAGAGGGCTGGGTGGCAGCCTGCAGTGGTGATAGAATAGACTGCACCATTTCGGGCTACAGATGTGGAGGGGCTGTGTTTTTCTAAAATACTCCCTTATGGTAAAAACAGCAATAACTCCATTCAAGGAAAGCCAGCACCACTGCAAAAGGCTGAACTCACTTCTACTCTCTCTTTGATGTCCTTCTTATTAGAGGGGACTTTTCTGCTCAGGGAAGCATTTGGAAGTGGAACTTGTTAAATGACACTGTCCATTCTGTAGGACCCCCATCTCACTCTACTGGAAGGGCTGACCCACACTGAGAGAGGATGTTTCATGAAGTGCTTTGAACTCTCCAAAGCACTTTATGGAAAGGCACCTCCACCTTGAGCCTCTTTTTATCCTACCTTGGCTTGGATCCTTTTCCTCTTCCTGTTTTTTGAAACCGAAACCTGATTTCTCCCCTCCCTGCAGGTAATTAAGACTCCAGCTTGCTGGAGGCGCGAGCCTTCGGCGCGAGCCGAAGGGCGAGAGCACAAGGGCTCTCGGCCTGTGGCTCTCAGCCGTGGGCGAGAAGCCGTCAAGCGGAACTCTTTACCTCAGAGGTAGAACCCCAGCCCCGGACCGGTCTTCACCACCTCTGCTACAAGACATGCTCTCCTGCACTGTCAGGTTATTAGTCTGGCAATGTGACTGCCTTAACATACCCTATCTGTCTGCACTTCACTGTACCTACCTTCTTGCTTGCTGATACTGGTCTTGGCCAGGCTAGTTCTGGCTAATCCCGTCCTGCGCATGTCTTACTTCCCTGCCTACTTGCTATCTCTCTCCCCATTTCTTCTCCTAATTCCTTTCTCATCATATCTGTTCCCTATGGCTCGCTCCAAGCTCATCTCTCCCAACTTAGTTCCTATTCGGTGTCTCCCCCCTCACAGCTGCCTTTCTCGTGCTCCTTATAGAACTGTCGCTCTATTGCTTCCAAGGCCCCTGTCATCCAGGACCTGTTCTTCTCTAGATCTCTCCACCTCCTTGCTCTTACTGAAACCTGGCTCCCTGCCCATGATACCGCCATCTCTGCTGCCCTCTCTCTTGGAGGACTCTCTTTCTCTCACTCGAGTCGCCCAGAGGGTCGAGGTGGTGGTGTGGGTCTTTTATTATCGAGTTTGTGCCAGTTCCAGCCTCTTTCCATTCCACCTTCACACTGTTTCCTCTCCTTTGAGGCACATGTGGTGAGACTCTTCACTCCGCTGCGACTGCGGGTTGCAGTTCTCTACCGCCCCCCTGGCTCATCCTCTAAATTTCTCTCTGATCTCAACTCGTGGCTGTCCTTTCTCCTCTCTGACAACTCTCCTACTCTGATCTTGGGTGACTTCAATATCCATGTAGATGACCCTCACGATGCTGCAGCTCTACGATTTCGCTCCTTATCTTCCTCTTACAATCTTAAGCTCTGGTCTGAAGCACCCACACATTCCCTTGGACACTGTCTGGATCTTGTCCTCACTCGGAACTGCTCTGTCCTGGACCTTTCTATTGTTGACTTTCCTCTGTCAGATCATCATCTAGTCTCTTTCAATATTACTCACAATCCCCCTCCTTCACGTCCCGCTTCACGCCCTTGTCGTGACCTGCATTCTATCAACGACGAGGCTTTTTCTCAGTCTTTAGCCTCCTCTCTTCCTTCGGTCTACACAGCCGTCTCCTTGGACTCAGCCGTCTCCTCCTTTAACTCCTCCTTATCTTCAACTCTTGATAATCTTGCTCCATCTACAACTCGGATAGTTCGCCCCTCTCAACCCCAACCGTGGCTCACCTCTTTCCTCCGCTACCTTCGCTCTTGTTCCCGGGCAGCCGAACGCCTGTGGCGTAAGACCAAGGACTGGGCGGACTTTGTCCACTACAAATTTGTTCTCTCCTCTTTCTCTTCTGCCATTTCACTGGCCAAACAGCAGCACTACTCAACGTTGATCCAGTCAAATGCTAAGCACCCTCAGCGGCTCTTCGCGTCCTTCAATTCTCTTCTGAAGCCTAATCCGCCATCTCTCCCCGCCTCTCTGTCTGCCAATGACTTTGCCTCTTTCTTCAATGCTAAAATCCAAACTATACGCTCCGATCTAGCCAGCTCTGCTCCGCTTCCAGCTCCTGTGCCTCACCTGTCAGTTCCTCCTGCAACTCTCTCGGCGTTCCCTTCGGTCTCAGCTGATGAACTGTCTAAAATACTGAGCTCGTCGAAGCCTTCCACTTGTTCCCGTGATCCGATTCCCTCTCGCGTCTTTATTAATCTTATCCCCGCTATCCTCCCGTCCTTGCTTCACATCATTAATTCTTCTCTGTCCTCTGGCTCATTTCCTTCTGCTTTTAAACATGCTACAGTCTCTCCCATTCTCAAAAAACCCACTCTTGATCGACTATCCCTGTCTAACTACCGACCTGTCTCTCTCCTGCCCTTTGTCTCAAAGATCCTGGAACGTCTGGTCTACTCTCGTTGTCTTGACTTTCTCTCTAATAACTCTGCTCTGGATCCCTTTCAATCTGGCTTCCGTCCTTTGCATTCCACTGAAACAGCCCTTACCAAGATCACCAATGATCTTCTTACTGCCAAGTCTAAAGGCCATTATTCCATTCTTATTCTCCTCGATCTAACCGCAGCCTTTGACACGGTTGATCACGATCTTCTCTTAGATTCCCTCCATGACCTTGGACTCTGTGGCTCTGTCTATAACTGGTTCGCCTCCTATCTAGAGGGTCGCTCTTTCAGCGTGTCGGCTAACGGCAGCTCGTCCTCCTCTTTTCCCCTTTCAGTTGGGGTTCCGCAAGGCTCGGTGCTTGGCCCGTTGTTGTTCTCCCTATACATGCTGCCCTTGGGTAAGCTTATTCAATCTCACGGCCTCCAATATCACCTGTATGCTGACGATACACAATTATATCTCTCATCTCCGGAACTTTCTCCTGATGTTCACGATCGTATCTCGGCATGTCTTTCAGATATCTCAGCCTGGCTGCTTCATCGTCGTTTGAAACTTAACATGGCAAAGACTGAATTGCTTGTTTTTCCTCCTAAACCCTCTCCTCACCTCTCATTCTCTCTTACTGTCAACGATGTCACGCTTACTCCGGTCAAGGAAGCTCGTAGTCTTGGCTTTATATTTGACTCCTCGCTCTCCTTTACTCCTCACATCGAGGCAGTAGCTAAATCCTGTCGTTTCTTCCTGTATAATATTGCCAGGATTCGACCATTTTTGTCTGTCTCTTCTGCCAAGACTCTCGTTCACGCACTGGTTATCTCTCGGTTGGACTACTGCAACCTTCTTCTCTCTGGCCTTCCTTCGTCTCACATCAGTCCGCTGGTCTCTGTCCACCACTCTGCCGCTAAGATCATCTTCTTGGCCCACCGCTTTGACCATGTCACTCCACTTCTGAAATCTCTTCATTGGCTTCCAATTCACTCCAGAATCCAATATAAACTTCTCCTGCTGACCTTCAAAGCTCTTCATGGTCTAGCTCCTGCCTATCTCTCCTCTCTCATCTCACACTATCGCCCCGCTCGTGCTCTCCGCTCCTCTGATGCCATGCTTCTCGCCTGCTCTAGGACCTCCACTTCCCTTACTCGGCTTCGTCCTTTTTCTTCTGCTGCCCCTTACGCCTGGAACGCTCTTCCAGAACACTTGAGAACTACAAACTCAATCACTGCTTTTAAAACTCAGCTAAAAACTTTTCTTTTCCCTATAGCCTTCAAATATTGAGTTTGTTCTGACTCTATACTGTTAGCTTCTCCCTACCCGGTGCCTGTTTACACTTCCCTGTGCCTGTTTGCATTCTCCTTCCCTCTTCATTGTTTACTACAACTTATTAGATTGTAAGCCTATGCGGCAGGGTCTTGCTATTTACTGTGTTATCTGTACAGCACCATGTACATTGATGGTGCTATATAAATCATCATCATCATCATCATCATCATCATCATCTGGTCACAATTTATCCTATAAAGAAGGAGCAAAGCAGGCCCTCCACAGCTCACCCTGACTCCCATCAGTAACTCACCTTCCCCATTGAGCTGTAGACTGACATTTTTCTCCACCGGGGTTGAGCATTCCAAAGCTCTGAGCAGCTCCAAGCAGCTGCCTTTAAAACAAACACACACCCCAAAAATAAAAAAATCAACCTGCCAGAAAAATGGCTTTATTCTTCACCCCTGAAATTATTTTGGCTCAAGGCCCAAGACCAATAATGTTCAGTTTTGGACCAATTACAGGTGTCTGCTCCAATATACCATAACTCATCACTGTTATAAATATCTGCTTCACGCTATTGAAACAGGGAGAGTCCTGGCTATCCAGTGGAATACAGAGCTTCACTGTGTGCCTATGTCTGGCAGAGCAGGAGGTGTTGTGTTTTTCTAGTAGGATCCAGAAGCTACTTTTAGAGGAAGTACTTCTTCACCCAGCATATAAACTGTGGAATGCACTACCACAAGAGGTTGCAATGGCCACCAACCTGGATGGCTTTACAAGGGGATTAGAAAAAGTTATGAAAGATAAGGCTGTCAATGGCTACTAGTCATGATGGGTATATGCATTCATGTTCCAGGCTCCAGATGTTCACATGATTAGTGAACAAGACAGAGTTTTTTCCACATTCCTACCACTCTGCTCCATAATGTCCCAAAGCATGCCACTTGTCCATTAAGAGAAGCCTAAAGACCTAGGCCGTAGCTAGACCTAAGGTTTATCCCAGGATTGTCCTGGGGTCAAACCTGTTCATCTAAGTGCCACACAGGGCATCCAGTGCTCAGGCAGGGACGAACCCAGGATGATCCTGGGATAAACCTTAGGTCTAGCTACGGACCCAGACTGCTTATGGATCACCTTCCCTCATGTGGACCCACCAGGTGGAATGGGCACCTCCTGAACCTTTCATTGAGCCAAGAGTCAAGTCAGAGTTGCATTCTGAGATCTGCATTTTTGTGAGCTTTCTAATGCAGCTCATCTCAGCAAAGAAGGTACACAAAAATGTGAAAATTAGGGGAAAACACAGACAAGATCCATACATTTGAGAAAAGTGTACACAAAACTGCATTTCAGCAATGTAAAGTACTTGGGGGGTGGAATGCCTACATTTAAAATTCACACACAAACACAGACATTAGGGGAAATGAGCACCAAAACCCCAGACAAATTTCTGTACAGCTGTGTTTTGCAAGCTCATGCAAAAATGGAATGAAATGAGCTTGACCTCAGACAACTGGCAATTTTGTTGAGTCCAAGATTGATAGATCTGTTCATCTCTACCTACCTGAGTATTCAGAGGACCTTCTCCGTGTCCCACTCCCTTCTGAGCTGGCTGGTTTCCATGGACAGAGATTTGTTGGTTGTGGTGTCCTGGCTCTGAAATGGTCTCCCCTCTCCGCTCCTTGACTTTGCAGGAGACAAATGTTCTCTAGGCTGGCTGTCAGTAGGTCATCAAGGCATCAGGCAGAATGTGGCCTTTCCAGCCCCACTACCTGATCTCATTTTATATGGAGATACTGGAGATTCAGTATGCAAAGGCTGTAGCTCTGTGCTTTGCCACTGAACCATGAATCCTCCCTATTAGTTTAATTCTGAGGCATTCTGAGTATGGTTTTTGTCTCAATTGTTTTTACTCTCCCTCTTGTAACAGAGTATTGGTTGTGACGACTATCTTGGCTCAGACAAGCTGGTGGACAAATGTGGGATCTGTGGAGGGGACAACACAGCTTGCAAAGTTGTCTCAGGCGTCTTCAAGCACACCTTGACCAACCTTGGGTACCACAAAATAGTCGAGATTCCAGAGGGGGCGACGAAAATCAACATTACAGAGATGTCAAAGAGCAACAACTACCTAGGTAAGTTCTGCCTCTTTCCAGAAGGAAACTTATTCTAATCACCATCTTCAGATGACTGCAAATGGAGACTGAGGATAGAGAGATTGAGGAAAGCAGAGTCGCTTGAGGAATTCGATCTTTGTGAATTAAGATACAAACTGACATGAACTGCATCTCCCTATGTTCAGAAGACACCTTAAACCATGGCTTTAACCACGTTGAATAAGCCTTTTTGCTTTATTCACCATGTTTAAAGCCATGGTTTAAGGTGTCTTCTGAAAGGGACCATAGACTCAATGAGGGAGGGCCCCCATTGAGGGTGTCTTGCCCTCCAAAATCTGGAGTTGCCACTGGCAGTTGTGATATGTGGATGTATGTACCTTTAAGAGGCCTGTAGCAGCTGGTCTCCAGGTCCTCATCGAAGGCCTGGGCGGAGCCTCTGTTTCTTCCAGTTGGTGTTGTGGGCCTTGCTGAGGAAGTTTGGTGTGTCACTGTTCTAGGAGGTTTTAGTAATAAAGGAATCCAGCAAGGAAAAGACTCTGAAGTTATTGCCTGGTAGTCTAGGGACAAGTGGCAGGCTGAGCAGGTAAGCTCACCCGTATGGTCCCTATGCCTGAGGGATACTACAGCAGTGATATAATTCCTGGGCAAAAAAGAAACATATTTTGAATTGGTGCTAGAAAAGTCAGCACCAACTGTTTCTCCCGAGGGATTGAAATTCCAGAGCTAGGGTACAGCCACAGAGAAGAGAAAATGTATACATTTGTACAGATGTTTTATTTTTAAATATACATATACAAAATTTAGATGAATGTAGAAATGGGCCAGAGTAGACTTAAGAGTGAACATAGGGGAAAGTGGCATAATAGACTGATCCATCCACACCTGAGAGATACTGGGCATGTTCTGAGCCCATCTCTTATACATTCAGTGACTGCGTGAAAAGGTCTTTGGGATCCTGCTTCCAGTGCACACACAGTAATAATGCAAAATATGACTTCTCCACATTTTTATCTGCTTCACGTCTGAAATACAGAAGACCATCTCCTCCTTCCCTCCCTCCCTCCCTCTCATCAGCTGATTGCAACTTGTGAAAACAGGAAATACGCCCTGCATTCATGATATAAGCAAAGTGTCTGGTATTCAGCTGGATGGAAGAGCAGCCATGGGAACCTTCAGTCTTGGGAAACACGGGGTGGCGGGGGGGAGGGGGGAAGAGATTGATTTGGTGCACTGAGAGCCTGAAAAGCCAGGCCATCAGCTTTAAAGTGAACCATATGGGACAGGTTTCTTTCCTTTTTTTCTTCAAAACACACACACATCCACCTTGAGGTTGGCACAGGCAAAGTTATAGGAACTCTGGGGAATATATGAAGAGTCACAGTTGGTTCCCATACATGCCAGTGGGCCTGATTCTTTTTTTAGGACAGAAAACTCCTAAAATCCATGAAATTCCTTCCGTGAAATGCCGCAGCACGTCCACGACAAAGCTAGTCCTGAAATAAATTAAATAAATACCCACAGCCACCTTTAAAATGAAATGAAATGATTTTTTTGCTTGCTTCTTCAATGGCCATTCCAACTAGTTGTCTGGAAACATGAGGTTTTCATTCCTGAGCACTTGTTGTTGGAACTGCACACTGTGCATGAGGGTTACAAAGCCCCCATTCCAACGGACGCTGGCAAAGGAAGTCGCCCAGGGAACTTCGGCTATTGGGCAGAATAAAAATGCAATAAATAGGATGTCTGCCATTGGGAAATCTGTTCTACATTTGGTTTGATGGAGTTCTCCAATGTGCATTTGCAGGACAAGTCATAGTTCCCCCCCCCCAATCCAGAAACATTTTGAGTATTTTGTTTAATTTGCACAAATTGCAGCCCAAATTTGCACGAATTATGCACATTGCAACCAAAATTTGCACTTTTAAAAGTAATAATAATAATAATAATAATAATAATGAAAATGAAAATCTATGAATCCTGAAAGCCACAAAATTAAGAAAAAGACAAATGTCTCAGCCATATATACAAGTGAAACTTGTGCAAATTAGGAAATCTGCTCAAATTGAATGCATACACATATTCAGCAATGTAGGGGTGTGCACGGACCCCCCGCTCCGCTTCTCTTCCAGATCCGTGATTTGCGGATCGGCCTGCTCCGCCCCGCCCCCGCTCCGCCTATGGCCGCTCCGCTCCGCTCAGAGCTCCAGATCCGGATCGGAGCTCTGTTTCCCCCCATAGGCTAGCATTAAGCTAAAAAAGTCTACAACTTTTTTTCTGTGAAAGTTAGAAACCTCAAGTTTGGCACCATGACACCTCATGGAGGTATACACACGCATGCCAAGTTTCAAGGCAATCCCATCATCCCCTGATTTTTGGGGAATTTATGAAAATCGGGCACCCCATTCACACCCCTTTCCATAGCTCCGTCAATTTGCATGTTAGAAACCTCAAACTCACCACCATGAAAGCTTATCCAGGGATACATACACATGCCAAGACTCAAGGCAGTCCCATCATCCCCTGATTTTTGGGGAATTTAGGAAAATCCAACACCCCATTCACACCCCTTTCCATAGCTCTGTCAATTTGCATGTTAGAAACCTCAAACTCACCACCATGAAAGCTTATCCAGGGATACATATGCACGCCGAGACTCAAGGCAGTCCCATCATCCCCTGATTTTTGGGGAATTTAGGAAAATCGGGCACCCCATTCACACCCCTTTCCATAGCTCCATCAATTTGCACGTTAGAAACCTCAAACTCACCACCATGAAAGCTTATCCAGGGATACACGCACGCCAAGACTCAAGGCAGTCCCATCATCCCCTGATTTTTAGCGGGGCTTAAACCTGCAGACATCTCAATGGGGCCATTTCAAAGGAAATCCCAACATGCCATGAATTGGGGAGTAGAGATCAACCTAAATGAATCTTCTTCCACACTTGAAAAATAGATTTGGAACTTCCAAAACTCTAAGTGAGTGCAGGAAGGACTTCTCCCCTGAGTCAAAGCCACACACACACAACATCCCTGCGAGGTGGGCAGGGGGGGAGGGAGGGAAGGCAGGCAGGCAGCAGACATTTCTGGGGGCATAAGGAAGTGAGCCAAGGATAAGCCAGTAATGCATATAAAATGGAATAAATAAATAAATAAACAAACAAAGGAGGGGTGGAATTAAAAGCAGCAGTGTTGCTGAATAAACAACAAGAAGAACTTTTTTAAAAAGGCTATATCTGTCTTTTACCAGCAATAGGAGGACGTGCCCAGGGGAGGGGGAAGCAGCTGCCAGTTCAATTCATGAAAGCCATTGCTTCACCAACAGCTCTGAGGAGTAAACGCTCACTTCAACTCATGATAGGCATTGCTCCACCACTAAGAGAAGTAGACCGCTCACTTCAACTCATGATAGGCATTGCTCCACCGGGTTACTCTCTTTGGAAGGCTCTGATGGCCTTCCAAGTACAGGAGAGAGTGGGGGCACGTCCACATGGGATGCCCTAGGGGAGCTCATCCCCTTGCACCACATCTTTTCAGTTGTTCCCCAAAGTTAGGGTGGGGAGCAGTGCTCTCTTATTATTGGCTTTCAGGTTATGATTTCAGGTTGTATTTGTGCATTTGGTGGGGCTACTGTTTTAAAAAACACTGGGAAAAGTCCATTCAGATTAAGAAAGAGAAGTTTCCCAGAATCCCAAGTTACCCATTTTGCCTATCCCCTCCTCCAACTTTGGGATCATGTGATCATGACCGGGAGTTGACTCTGCCCCTCAGCCCTTCGAATAAGGTATATTTCCCGCCAGGTTTTTTAAAAAATTCTAGCGCGCGACCCGCACCACACAGAGAGGTGAGAGTAGTCTCAAAATGACCCCCATCCACGACTCTCTGAGCACAAGAATTTTCAGAACGATAGCTTCAAAAACAACCCAGTTATCCGCGATTCTTTTCCGCAATGCAATCCTATGGGCGAAATGTTTCAAGATGGCGATCGGAGCGGTCCGCCTGAAAGAGGAGCTCCGAAAATGGTCGCTTCTCTTCGCCTTGCTTCTAGGGGTCCGCGGTCCGCTTCTACTCCACCTCTGGGTAAGGCGGAGCAGGCCTGCTTCATTTTGCAAGCAGGAATGAAATTCTCAGATACCCCTATCACAGGCTAGAGCAGGGCAGGCTAGTTTGCTATCACTTTTGAGATAGCAAACTAGAGCGCACTACTCTAAGCCAGGTGTTTTGTTTTGTCTGTGGCTGTTGCCTTTGCCTTGATTTTTGATGTTTTTCTTGCCTAAGCTTGGGAGGGAATTGGAGATGTGATATTTTCATCTGATTGGGATTTTGTGGTTTGTTTGATCTTGGAGTATTTGTAGGTTGTATTGTTAGTTCGGGTTTGGTGGCTTAAAAGTCTTAACCTGCCCAAAGGGTGGAACTGGGGAAAAACACGCAAGCCAAACAACTGCTGAATACTATGCGCCCGTTACACACGGTGACTTGTCTAACGTATTTTGCATGTGGTGCTTGGTGTCTAATAGCAATGACTGATTAGACGCCTGAGACAATATTGTGGAGTTCATCCAATTAATGCTTCATTAGCTGTAAATAGACCATAACATTAACATACAGGAATGTATTTTCCCCCAAATGTTAAATCCATCACCTAGTCTGGCCAAGTGATAGTTATTTATAATCAAAGTGTATTTCCCAGAGCTGGAATTGAGATTTCGGCTCTGCACCTTGAAATATTTTGAATTCTATAATGGGAAATTATGCTTTTCAAAAGATATTTGGGAGAACACTTCACAATTTGTATTCTAATAAATTATGTACATAGTAATGCTGTGTATTATCTGTCTGAACTGTTGTTTGTTTCTTGGTAGAACATGTTGGCATGACAATTTCTACCTTTTACAAACATTTTAGAATTGTAGCTGTATCTAGTTAATAGGAGTTACTTTGTTTCCTATTTGATTGGATTTTAGTACTTTGGTCTTAGAAATCATTTGCATAATTCTCATTCCCTCCTACATGGAGCCTTCTGCAATACGCTCTACATAGGGCTACCATTGTACCTAGTTCAGAAACTTCAACTAGTTCAAAATATGGCAGCCAGGTTGGTCACCGGTACACCTAGGGGTGAGCATATTACCCCAACATTAAAATCACTCCACTGGCTGCCAATTAGTTTCCAGGCAAAGTACAGAGTGTTGGTCATTACCTTTAAAGCCCTAAATGGTTTGGGTCCAGGTTACCTGCAGGATCGTCTTCTCCCGTACAGTCCGCCCTGCACACTCAGGTCCTCTGGGGTGAACTTACTTCAGTCAGCTAAAACTAGGCTGACATCAGTTTCTCAGAGGACCTTTTCTTCTGTCACCCCCAGATTGTGGGATGGCCTGCCGGAGGAGATTCGTAAAATTAACTCTCTGTGTGATTTTCAGGCAGCTTTAAAGACTAGCCTTTTCCGGCAGGCCTATCCAGATCAATGTAAAATCATGAATTTTTAAGATGTATTGATTCCTGTTCTAATGTTGTTCCCCACCTCGATCCAAAGGGAGAGGTGGGTAAGAAATAAATAAATAAATATAATAATAATAATAATAATAATAATAATAATAATAATAATAGAGTGATCCCTGCATGTGGTTGATAATGCTACCCAACCTATCTGTAGTTCAGAAGCCTACAAAGGCCTTGACCAGAGCTGGCCCTACCATTAGGTAAAGTGAGGTGGCTGCTTCTGCTAGCAGATGCTGGGACATGAGGAGTGGTGATGGTTGGGGGACAGGGCTGTGAAGACCATGTTGCAGGGCTGTGTAGACCACCTAAGCAGGGCTGTCATCACGACTAGGCATGGTGGGGCACCTCCGAAGAACCCACACCCCAACAGGGCCCACTGACAAGAGCGCCTTGGGGCTCCTCCTCTTCTCCACTCTAACCTGCTTGTTCACCTGTCTCTTGCTCTGGCCCAAACAACAGTGGCGGCGAGAAGCAGGAGCACCAGCCTACTTGCTCACTGGCTCCCTGCCTGTCAAGCAAGGAAGTGGTAGCAGTGATAGGAAAGAGGTTGAAGGGCAACAGAAACTGGTGACAATGGTAGTGAGAAGGTCGACCCACTGAGGGAAGGGGCCTATTGATGGTTTCCAGAGTACAGCCTTGTCCTGTTTTCTTGGATGAGTTTCAGTTGGTACAGCTCGAGGATGTTGACAAAGTGCTCGGACTGGTTCGCGCAACCACCTCCGTACTGGATCCTTGCCCCTCTTGGCTAATAAAAGCTAGCAGGGATGGAACAGCCGGCTGGGCCAAGGAAGTGATTAATGCCTCTCTGCAAGAGGGAGTGGTCCCAGACCATCTGAAAGAGGCAGCAGTGAGACCACTCCTGAAGAAAACTTCCTTGGACCCAGAAAATCTTAGTAACTACAGTCCGCTGGCAAACGTTCCATTCCTGGGCAAGGTCCTTGAGCGGGTGGTTGCGGGCCAGCTCCAGACACTCTTGGATGAGACTGATTATCTGGATCCATTTCAGTCAGGTTTCAGGCCTGGTTTTGGCACGGAAACAGCCTTGGTCGCCCTGTATGATGACCTACGTTGGGAGAAATACAGGAGAGGGAGTGTGACTCTGTTGATTCTCCTTGATCTCTCAGCAGCTTTCGATACCATCGACCATGGTATCCTTCTGGAGCATCTGGATGAGTTGGGAGTGGGAGTCACTGCATTGCAGTGGTTCCGCTCCTACTTGGCGGGTCGGCTCCAGAAGGTGGTGCTTGGGGAACACTGCTTGGCCCTGTGGTCTCTCCAGTATGGGGTTCCTCAGGGGTCAGTCTTGTCCCCCATGCTGTTTAACATGTACATGAAACCGTTGGGTGTGGTCATCCGGAGTTTTGGAGTGCGTTGTCATCAGTATGCTGATGACACGCAGCTCTACTTCTCCTTTTCATCTTCATCAGGTGAGGCTGTGGATGTGCTGAACCGGTGCTTGGCTGCGACAATGGACTGGATGAGGGCTAATAAACTGAAACTCAATCCAGACAAGACTGAGATGCAGTTGGTGGGTGGGTTTTCTGGCCGGGTGTGTGTGTGTGTGTTCAACTGGTTCTGGATGGGGTTGTGGCAGGTTGGGAGAACATCATCGTGGATGGACTGTCTGGTCAAGAATCGTCCAATTCACCAATAACGTGAGACTTTGTTGTGGACATTATGATGCTCCTGGACTTTAGAATTGATTTGCCAATATAAGCCACCACTTATTTATGCCACGACACAGGCTCTGAACACAAGACCTCACGTCTGCCACCACTTCTTATGGGGTGACACAGGCTCTGAACACCAGACCTGGCCGAGGCTACTCCCTGCTCAAGCCAAGCACCACCGCTTGATACGCCTGAGGCAAGGGATAAAGCCCACCTTCCTCCAAACTATGTGGAGAAAGGGGTTTAAAATGGAGAATGGATTTTAATATATATAATAATGCACTGTGAGTTATATCTGCTTAGGTGAATGATTGTCAGAGTGGGTGCTGAATGTGTAAACTTAAGATGATAAACGCCAAACAGACACGTGGGATTTTTGTGGTAGTTTTAAAATAAACAATCAAAATTTATTTTTAAAAGTTCATAAGCTTTGTTTCAAATAACAACATTTAAAAACCTTTTTGAAACCTTCCATACAATCCTGTCACTCTCACATTCGCGCTTTCCTTTCTCTCACACAATCACTCTTGAACTTTCTTTATTCTCAGTATTGATTAATATACTTCCACTACGTGCACACCACACTCTAAAGACACCACTCTCTACACTGACTCTCAAATTTCCCAGAACTTTAGTACCATAAATACAGAGAGCACCACAGACTCTAAGAGTCCCTAACAAGTCTCCCTGAAAAGCTTTCCTGAAAAGGACAAGAACAAGAACTCTCAATCCCCTCAGTCCTTCCCTTATATATCACTCCTCCCCCCTCCCAAAACATTCTAACTCCGCCCACTCAGGCCAACATTCTACAAACCACAGACTTACAAACTGCAGACATACATTTGGAATTGACCTGTGGGGTGTAATGCCACAGGTTGCACTCCCTCTGAAGGAGCGGGTTCGTAGCTTGGGGGTTCTCCTAGAACCATCTCTGTCACTTGAGGCTCAGGTGGCCTCGGTGGCATAGAGTGCTTTCTATCTGGACAGGGATAACCTAGGTTCAGTTGTCCATACTCTGGTAACCTCCAAATTAGATTACTGCAATGCCCTCTACATGGGGCAGCTTTTGAAGACGGTTCGGAAGCTGCAGCTTGTGCAAAATACAGCGGCCAGATTGATAACTGGAACAAGGAGGTTCGAACATATAACACCAATTCTGGCCCGCTTGCATTGGCTGCCTATACATTTCTGAGCCCAATTCAAGGTGCTGTTTTTAACCTATAAAGCTGATGGAACGCCTCTCCTGACATGAATACCTGATGGAACGCCTCTCCCGACATGAACTTACCTGTACACTGGGCTCAACATCTAAGGTCCTCCTCCGAGTGCCTACTCCGAGGGAAGCTCAGAGGATGGCAACAAAGGAGAGGGCCTTTTCGGTGGTGGCCCCCCGACTGTGGAATGATCTCCCCGATGAGGCTTGCCTGGCGCCAACACTGTTATCTTTTCAGCGCCAGGTCAAGTCTTTTCTCTTCTCCCAGGCATTTAACAGCATTTAACAATGCTAAGTTTGGTTTTTAATGGACCCCCAGAACAGTTGTTTTTAAATGGATACTGTTGTTTTTATATTGTTGTTTTTATGCTTTTAAATTTTGAGTACTTTTAATGTTTACTGTTTTAACTTTTGTAAATCGCCCAGAGAGCTTCAGCTATGGGGCAGTATATAAATGTAACAAATAAATAAAATAAATAAATTCTTGCCCAAAGGCCCCCTAAAACCTGGAGACAGCACTTCCCCTAAACCTGCCTGCTGCCCTCAAGTGTGGTGGAGGAGACGTCCCATTGCCCCCAGATTTGCAAAACTTAGCTCTCGGTCTTGTAGGCTTCTGGATGTGGAATTGGCATGGGTGGGGTATCTCTCCTTCACTTCAGGCAGAATTTTTTTTTGGAGGGGGGCAATCCTGACCTGGTCTCCTGTTTTCTCAGTACTGAATATCCTGGCTTAAAACAGAGGGACTTTTTCTTTTCACCCCTAAAGATTTTTATTTTTTTCATACAGTCCTCAAATTTGTGGAATATGCAGGTAAGATTCATAGAAAACTGTTTTGAATCTGTTGCAGATGTTTCTGACATCCTAATATGAGTTTTTATTTTTTAAAAAATAAAAAACGTGGTGGTTAACCTTGAGATTTGAACCAGAGCTCATTTTATACATCAGAAAGTCAGTAATTTTGCTTAATTGATTCTGCTAGAAATCTGTTGTTCGTTCGTATACTTTCCCTGCAGTCTTCACAATCTGCCTGGACCTGAGCCTAACCATTTGGGCCCAGCTTTGAATAGTTTGAGACCTCATCATAGATCTGGAACTCCTCAACAGTGTATATGTAGCCTGGAAGAAAAGGGGCATTGACCCACTTTGGCAGAGAACATATTTTGTTACTCGTTGATTTCAGATCTGGCAGACAGACTCACACACTGCCGCGCTGTTTAAGAGGCATGCATTTCTTTGCAATAATGTCGACTTTGATAGATCCAAACAGGCCATCAAGTTGCATTTGAATAAATCAAGATAGGGAGGAGGAGAAAAGAGATGTGCTGATTTATGCTTTGATGTGGCAGAAATATTGGCACTCAACTTCTTTTAGGAACCTCAGGGTTACTCTTGCCTTACTGTTCTCTCTATGTAATCTGATTGCTGTTGCTCTGACCCCAGTGCACCTGCAGCTAGCAGAAGGCATAGACTAGACAAAAAAGGAGTGGTTGGATGAAAAAAAAAGTGCAGGTTGACAAATACCAGATTGTGCGATGTTGGCCATGTCTCTTCAGCATTTATGTTGATGATCACATTAGCTCTTCCTTCCATACAGTCCTTTCAGCCCCCACAAGTCCAACCTTCACCAGATGGCTGAGGGAAAATTGACACTAGAGCCCCAGATCTGGTTGCACTGATGTTTTGAGCAAACCGTCTTCACAACGTTCTGAGGAAGTTGACAGGGACATCTTCCATCTGATCTTGCTGGCAGGGAAATCCCACTGCAACCCCTTATCTCTTGTTATGGGAAAGGGAAAGCCCAGGCAGGAGGCCAAACCTAACTTCCATCAACACTAGCTCTTGGATGCCACCCCCGGACTGGATACCTGAACTCAAATTTCCCACCCAGGGCTTTAGGAAAAACAACATAGCAGGAGATGTCCACTTCCCTCAAGGAAGTCGAAAAGATGGGAGGATGAATTATGGAGTAGCTACTAGGAATGTCACAGGAGTCAGAGAGGGGGATGGAGCCCAGTGCCCCTCTCTGCTTGGCCACCTGGACCTCCTCTCTCAGAACCACTGACACTTACCAGACCCTGGTCACCAAGTGCTGAGTGGACCATGAGTGCCTGGCAGCCACCTTTCCCCTTAGGGAGCTGCCATTTTGTGTAAAAGTTGTGGTTTGGGGCTTTCTGGGAATTTAATGTTGCATAAATGGCAGCCATAAAGGGGGCATTTATGCAATATTACAGGTGCAAATGACCGTCGTTGGCTTCCTGCCTATAGTAGTAAGATGCCTATGCCTATCTTTTCCATACTAATCCTAAGGAGAATGAAAGATAAGCCTGGTGTCCAGTCTAGAATCTTTACATTTCCTTTCTACAGAAGCCGTAAACCTGGACTGGGACATCTGTCAGGTATGCTTTAAGGTAGATTCCTGCAATGAGCATTGGGTTGGCCTTATAGGCCCCTTCCAACTCAACTAGTCTATGATTCTATATATGGGACAAACATGGTATTCACATCTCAAAAATGGACTCAGTGGGGACAGCCAATAGTAAAAATATTGTGAGTTGAGATCTGAAAAAAATCCCCAATATTACTGATCCCCAATATTACAAAATAAAAAATCCCCAATATTACAGATGTCCCAAAATCATGATGA
This sequence comes from Elgaria multicarinata webbii, assembly GCF_023053635.1. Classification (NCBI taxonomy): domain Eukaryota; kingdom Metazoa; phylum Chordata; class Lepidosauria; order Squamata; family Anguidae; genus Elgaria; species Elgaria multicarinata. The sequence continues at coordinate 4,330,360 of NC_086186.1, read as the reverse complement.
AGTGCTGAAACTCAGTCATAGTCCACATGCTTTGCATCCAAAGGGTTCCCCGTTGGATGCCCTGGCAACTCTTCTGGTATGAAAACTGGAAAGCAGTAGAAACTACTGAGTCAGATGGACCAACGGGCTGCCTTGGTATAATGCAAGTCCCTACTTTCCTAACTAGAGAGACAATCAAAGCATGTGTGGGATGGAGCAGAGCCACTGAGTGTGACCACAACCTTTCCCTTCAGATGTTGAACGTTGCTGGCTTTAGAACGCCTCTTTAGGGCTACTGGCAAACTTGCTTCTTCAGGTCTTTAGACACCACTCCTTTTAGGACCCTGAGGGATCCCTAAATAATTTGTAGAGTCAGTTTGTAGCTCCTTTCTCAGCTGCACTTGTTTTCACTGGTTCCTTTCCAACAATGGAGCCATTTCTGTCATTTGCTCTTTAGTAAAATAATACAAAAAGTAGGTAAGTTGGACGGGTGTTTCATATGCTTCCAATTTAGCGGTTGAAATTAAGCAGGTAGGAGCCCAAAATAGCATGGTTGGTAGAGCCGAGAGAAAGAAAGAAAAAAACACCCGTAAAATGGCATAATTTAAGAAAGGCTGTTTCAGTTTATTTTATCATCTGTATCCTACATTTTGACAGGTTTTGGGTATGGTTAGGAGTAACTATTATTCATCTCGACATAGCAGACAAGCCTTCTAACCTATGTTCATTTGAGGTCTGAACATTCAGAATCAATGCACCAAAGATCTGAACAATAAAATTGGCCTTGTTGCATTAAACTTAGCTGTTGAAGAAGTCCAGTCATGACGTTGCTGAAACAATGGATTCCTTTTTCTTTGGGTGCACAACATCCACGAACCATCCTGGACTCTATGGCAAATGCATTTAAATTGTTTCATTCATGTTTCAATGTTTTAATATGGGTTTATTGCCTTTAAGAGCCTCATGTGGCGCAGAGCGGTAAAGCAGCAGTTTCTGCAGCTGAAACTCTCCCCATGGCCTGAGTTCGATCCCAGCAGAAGCTGGTTTCAGGCAGCTGGCTCGGGTCGACTCAGCCTTCCATCCTCCCCAGGTCGGTAAAATGAGTACCCAGTTAGCTGGGGGAAAGGTAATAACGGCCGAGGAAGGCAACGGCAAACCACCCTGCTATAAGGCCTGCCAAGAAAACATCAGTGAAAGCTAGCGTCTCTCCAAGAGTCAGTAATGACTCAGTGCTTGCACAAGAGGTCCTTATTGCCTTTAACTGTGGCCTTTGCTAGACCATGGGTTAGCCTGGGGTGAACCCCAGTCTCGCCCCTGTGTGTCCAGATGACGCACAGGGGATCCTGGGGTCAGGCAAGGGTTAACCCTCCCTTGCCCTGGGGTAACGGGCTCCACTTGTAGCCTGGTATTTCCCGCGGTCTTGGGCTGATCCCGAGACCCCGAGCGTGTAGCCCGTTCCGCTGCTTCTCCCGATTACTCGCATGTAGCCAGGAGAAGCTGTGCACAGGGAGCGCTGGGCCCATCTTGGCAGGGGGAGTGATCGGGGGGGGAGAGACTTCAGGGGGAGAGATTATGGGGGAGAGATCGGAGCCGGGAGGGGGGGAGATCAGAGCCAAGGAGGAGATCAGAGCCGGGGGGGAGCAGGAAATCAAAATAGTTTTTAAAATAAACCTTACCTGAGCACACGATCATTCGTGCACATCACCCCTTTAAATGGAAAACAAAATGGTGGATGTGACGGGGCTTTCCTTTAGCCCATCACATCTGACGTGTGGATTGGAGCGACAGCCCATGGTAGCTGCACCGTGGGCTCACCCCTCCTCCTGCACGGATTAACAGGTAAGTCTAGCAAAGCCCTATATGTCTCCCTCCCTCTAGTAGAACTTACCCATCTTCTGATGTTACAAAATTCTGTGTTTCACCACATCTGTGATATACAGTTGGATTCTATTGACCGGTGGGTGAGGGGGACAAATCCAGAACGTTATGACATTAGGACTTGAGTACACTCTTACTCATGTTACAGAGCTGAGAGCTCCATAAAGCTAGCCAGGGTAAACACGGCTTCGGATTTTACTGACAGCTGTACATTTAGCATAAGCATCTAGTTTTCACTGTCCTACATTTTGTGTAAGTGCTAGTTGGGCTCTGCGTTAGGACACAGCGGACATGTGGAGAGCCAGCTGATGCTGTGGTGTGGCCAAGAGGCCGTGCTATGAATCAAAATGGGTGTTTCAGCAACACTTAAGCTCACTGAAGGTCTCTGATTTCCACTTCAAAGCCCATTCTGACTCGTGTCCATATTGAATTGAGAGTGTTGTTGATTTTTCTGCAGAAAAGTCCATTCCATTGCACATATGTTTTAAATGTTTGCAGTTTACCCCATTGACTAAAGCATGTTTAGACCAAACAACAGAGGAGGACTGTTGCTGCCTTCTTCATGCCTTGCTCGTGGGCTTCTCTGAAGCATCTTGCTTGGTGCTTTTGGACTGGATGGATCCTTGATCTCATCCAATCAGGGCACTTATGTGCTTAATTCATGCAAGTCCTTTTTAAATTTGTGTTGGCCTGTGGCTTAAACTTACATGGAGACTACAATCAGCTCAATTACATCATTTCAACCAGGGGTACAGAAACTCTTTCAGCCCGAGAGTCGAGTTCCATTTTGGAGAAGCACTCAAGGGCACCATCCCAGTAGTGGGCAGAGCCAAAGGCAAACAGAGCTGGATCCAAATACCCAAAAAAATCACTTCAATTCGTGATAGGCATTCACTCCAGTGATTTACCTTTGGAGGGCTCTGATGGCCCTCCAAGGACAGGAGAGTGCACAGGGCATGTCCATGCCCTAGGGGAGCTCATCCCCTTGCACCACATCTATTCAGTTGTTCCCCAAAGTTAGGGTGGGTAGCAGTGCTGTGCTTTTTCTATCTCTTATTATTGGCTTAGTATATGATTTCAGGTTGTGTTTGTGCATTTGGTGGGGCTACTGTTTAAAAAAACACTGGGAAAAGTCCGTTCAGACTAAGAAAGAGATGTTTCCCAGAATCCCAAGTTACCCATTTTGCCTATCCCCTCCTCCAACTTTGGGATCATGTGATCATGACCGGGAGTTGACTCTGCCCCTCAGCCCTTCAAAAAAGGCATTTTCCCGCTGTTTTACCCGATTTTTCCAAAAATTCTAGCAAGCGAACCGCACCACGCAGAGAGCTGAGAGTAGGCTCAAAATGACCCCCAGCCACGACTCTCTAAGCACAAGAAGTTTCAGAAAGATCGCTTTAAAAACAACACAGTTATCCCCTATTCTTTTCCGCAATGCAATCCTATGGGCGAAATTTTTCAAAATGGCGATCGGATAGGTCCGCGAAAAGAAAAGCGCTCCGCGTATGGACGCTTCTCTTCGCCGTGCTTCTACGGGTCCCCGGTCCGCTTCTACTCCACCTCTGGGCAAGGCGGAGCAGGCCAATTCGCTTCTGATTCTCCGTTTCTAATCGGAGCGGAGCACATCCCTAGTGTATGCCATGTTTTGAATCAGTATTTTATGTATTTTATGCTTGCTGTTGTTCCCTGCCTCGATCCAAATGGAGAGGAGGGTAAGAAATCAATTACTATTATTATTATTATTATTATTATTATTATTATTATTATTAGCCATCAAAGGGTCAGTGGTCGGGGCTGTGTGTATGTTTTCTTATAGTATTATTGCCTTCCGTTACTATTTTGAGGGTGTGGAGGTTACAAAGCCAAATAAGAAGAACCCCACCCCATCAGCATTCATATCAAACTTCAACTCCTCCCTCTCTCTGTTCCTTAAGAAGTTTCCGACACTATTTATATTCCATTCAAGGTGGTTATTAAAAGATCAGTTTTCTGTAACTCCCTTCAGTTCTCCTGTGACATTTAATAATGCACGGCGATTTGTTGTTAGTTTTAACCTGTCACTGCTTGAGTGTTTGTTTCTAGCGTAGAAAATGGCACTTTTTTTTATTATGATCTCCGCCCGAGAATTCCACGCTTTATTACCACAGAGGGGGCGAAAGGCCTAATGAAAACAAACTCGCCATGGGTGCCGCATCTTGCATGCAGACAAATGCAGATCATTCTTACTGTCTACATGATCACGCTTTGGCATTTTGTACAAAACACAAGGCAACAAGGAAGAGAATAATGTTCAAACTCTCCAAATGAAACCTGAGCCATACGACTAATATTGACTCAGGCTCTGACAAAAGATTGCCCTTCATTTGTTTTGATTCAGAGAGGCCCAGAGTCCATAGCTAATCCATCTTTATATTTATGAATAAATAGTGGTATGAGAGAAATGCTGTTAAAGTGAAAGCAGGTGGGTAAAGAGCGTCAGGTGATGAGATGGCTGCCCATGCAGGTTAGAGTGGGGCCATTTGGGTGCTGAGCATGCACATCGGTGATTATGCGGACTATACCTGTGGTTGATTGGCTTAGTATGTTCAGGGTAGCTGTTTTTGAAACCACTGTGATTTCACAATGTCCTAGTAACCTCAGAGCATTGACTAAAGATGAGATAATCTGTCAAACGCCATTTCCCTCATGTTCTCATTTACCCACTGCTAAACGTATTTTGTCCCAGTTTTTGCATCTGGTTGTAACTACTTTTATTTTATTTTTTAGATCACCCCCCAAAATTGTATGCCTTTTGGTTTGCATTTCCCCTCAAATATACACATTTTTGCTACACGTTCTTTTCAAATGTATGCCTTTTTATGTGTACTCTTTCAAACGCACACATTTTCACAAGTGCTTTTTTTTATTTAATGCAGCATGTTTTGCACAGCTCCACAAATATACCAATTGTTTCGTCAGCGCTGTTTCGAAACTGTGCATATTTTGTATACACCGTTTTGAATATACACCTTTTAATTTTTGGGGGGGGGGGGGACTGCATCACATCCTTTGGGAAAATATGGAGTTCAACATCTAACTGTGTTCTGTTTTGTATTTCGGCTTAGGATGTGTGAATTTGGTAAGCTGGCATTAAAATGTGCCAGCTTAAAATGTGCCAGCTGGCATTAAAATGTGCCCACCCTGCCAGTATGGCTAGAGTGGGAGCAAGTTGTTGAGGGCGGGGGAGAGAGGAAATGGTGCATCACATGCTTTGCACATTAAACTACGTTGTGTGTGGGCAGGGCTCACCTATAAAGGCAAGCCTTGTGCACCTCTCTGGCCTTTTTCATGTTCTGGCCCCCACCCTCCCGCCCTTATCTAGTATGGGATTAGCTAGTCACCCCCTTTGGAGGGGGGGGGCTGAGTAGGAATTTTACCTGCCACATATTGGGTGCGGTGTACAGGGTTTTTGCCTACTCCATACTGGAATTTAATATTAGTCGAGGGTGGGTAAACGGGTTGATTTGTTGGCAGGGTTGTACAGGAATCTTGGAATATCAGATGAGGTTGGTGAGCACTCGTTGGGCACCTTGTGGTGACTGGCAAGTTCAGAGGCCTGGTCAACAGGGGCTGTGTGGCTCTCGACCCAGGATATGGCTTGCGTTTGGGAACCTCACTGTCTCACTTACTTGGGGTTTTGGTGCTCCAGGCGGGAGCGACACGAGGAGGTCTCCCCCCGAGCACACACGTGTCGCTTAAGCAAGGAATTGGGTTTTCATCTGACTCCTGGCTTGGCCGGGTGTCTCACCCTTTATGCAGGCTACTTGCTTGGAGACAGGATGCTTGGATTCCTGGGAGATCCAGGGAGGGGTGAGTTACCTCATTTAAATAAAGAGGCCTTTGTTATACCCAAGCTCTGGTGTCCGTGTCATTATTTCCTTGCTTCTTCCTCTATCTGCAATTTCTTATTCACACCTAGCCCTAACACAGAGTGTGTACAGCTGGTGGGTTGACATAGTTCCAGCAGTGACATGAGCCCACCACTGGCCTTGCTTGCGCCTGCATCTGATTAAGTGGAAAACCAGGCCAGGATCATTGAATCTGGGAGGAAGGAAAAACTAGTGTCCTGGATGTGGGGGGAGGAGGTGGGCTGAACATGAAAGAGGATGAGCATTTTTTTGAGGTGGGGGGAAGAAATCACATGGGCTGATTGCTGCCGTCAACATTCAGCACTTAGCTCATACATTACTTCTCCCACATTTCTGCAGTGATGGGGGTTGGTCCATGCAGGACAATTTAGCATCTAAGGCAGGGGCTGCGTTGTCATATTGTGGTGTCTGTACCTCATCAAAACTACGCGTGAGAAAACCGGCTGCAAGCTCCCAGGCACTGAGCTACTAGCACAAAGTTTTAAAACAGATACACCCTTCTCTTGAAGATGTACTAGGCTTTTTCTTGGCAGCCAAATTCTGGGGGAGATCCTAAATAAATTTAACTTTATTAGGCCAAGATTTATGTCTGTTTTGTAAGTCATTCTCCAAATTAAGAAGGAACAAGTTAAAATTGTCATGGGTGATGCCCTGAGATATCCATCTCATTGGGGCCATTGTGTCATTAATTGTACTTAAAAAAAAAAAACCAGCTTGGTATGCACACATGGTCTATCAATAGATGGCTGTAATTTATCATGTGTAAGCAAAACAATGCAATCTGAATTCCCCATCGCTCCAGCAGAACAGAAGAAAATTTAAAAGGAAAATCACTCCCCCCATCAACAAACTAAGGAAGGCAATTGAACAGGTCACAACCTCACCCAAAGTTTAATCCAGAAAGACATTTCTATTACTTTTACGCCTTCCCATCTGTTGAATCAGATGCACGTTGGTGACATTATTTATTTATTTATTTATTTATTTAAAACATTTATATCCCGCCCTATATCACTAAGATCTCAGGGCGGCATACAGATCATAGAATCATAGAAGAGCAGAGTTGGAAGGGGCCTACAAGGCCATCGAGTCCAACCCAATGCAGGAATCCACCCTAAAGCATCCACCCTAAAGATAAAAATATACAGTATAAAACAATAAATATTTATATAAAACAATAAATATACACAGTTAAAAACAAATTAAACCATGATCCAAGTTAATACAATATATAATTTAAAAGCAATAGATGCAGTTAAAACAGTTAAAACAATGTGCCAGTGAGTTTAACCATCAATCTGTTCTAAAGACACCTATCTGTTCTAAAGTAGAGTTGGATTTGGTATTCCCTGCAATGATCTCTAAAATTATTTAAAAATATCACCCATGTTCCATGACCTCATGATGAGGAGATGCAGATTTGTTCTTAGGTGTTTGGTTTTTTAACCGTATTTCTTCGATTGTAAGACGCCATCGATTCTAAGGCGCACACTAATTTCAGTACCACCAACAGGAAAAAAAAAGCTTTGATTCTAAGAAAAAATAAATTTCTTAGAATATCTTTTATGAGTAGAATTTCTTAGAAATTTCTTAGAAATATCTTAGAAAGAGCTGGGTTTGGGTGCCACTGGGCTGGGAGGGGCTTAGGGGTAAGCAAAAAACCAGGCGCTTACCCTCCTAGCTCCTCTTCACTCGTATGGCTCGCGGCGGCTGCTGCAGGAGCTTCCTCTGTTGGAGGCCTACCTGTACGAGGAGGAGAGAGACGACTGGAGCTGCCGCGTGAGAGCAGCTTCGGCGGAGCAGTACTTTGGCCTCTGGCCACAGGGTTTTCGGGCCACTTTGTCCCAGCATCTGCGGGTGTGAGGAGTATTAGCAGTTTGTCCTGCCCTCCAGCAAACCAGGGGGCGGGGACTACTTCCAGGCTCCACTCGGGACGCGCGCTTCCCGGCCGCCGGAGCCGGGTGGGTACAACCCAGCTGGGCATCTTCCCAGGGTGGTGGCTGGGGGGGCGCCCGGTGCTTTGGGGGGGTGAGCCTCCTGACTCTTGGAGCTGCGTGTCATCCAGGTGCGGCTGACAAGGGCCACCCGGCGCTGCGCAGGGCGCGCTGTAGGCCCCAATCAGGCTGCAAAGCGATCTCAAAAAAACCCCAATCACTTGCAAAGCGATCTCAAAAAACCCTGCTTGCTCAGCTTTCTAAAAGCAATAAAGCCAGAGAGAGAAAGTTGGAATGGATGTTTCAGACACTTTTTTAATAGGATAGAGTCTTTTTGCATCTACCATATTGCTTCAATTCTAAGACGCCATCGATTCTAAGATGCACTCCACTTTTAGAGATGTTTATTTGGGGGGGAAAGTGCGTCTTAGAATCGAAGAAATACAGTACTTAACAACTTTGATCTGTGCTACAAAGTCACATTGGATGTATAACATTTGAACTGTCATGGCTTGAATCCTGCAAATGCCATTAGGTGAGAGTGCTCAGCAGTTTCTGTTAGGAGGCTCTAGGCCAGTGCTGGTGGGCAACTTTGGGAGATCTGTGGGCCGGTTTTGCCTCCAACATGAGGGGGGGAAAAAACTAGTTTGCCTTGAAATAACAGTGGTGAACTGCTAAGGATGGGTAAAACAAGCAAATCTCACTTGTTTGAAAGCAGGATTTGGCCATTTTAGGCTAATGTACTGGAAACCAGCCACTACAGAAGCCTAAAATGGGCAATTCTGGCTTCAAAACCAGCAAGTCTTCCTTCTTTGTTCCTGCCACTAATGGATAGACAGATAAATAAATAAATAAATAAATAAATAAATAACTCATCGGAGCAGATTCCTCACCCATCCCTAGGCATGACTCATCAGTTAATTTGTATGCTAAATCCTTCTTTGATGGTGTCCAGTAATACTGTGAAGCTTCCCATTCTGCTGAGAAATGTTTTAATCCTTCTTTTGAATTTTGTTAAGCTCTTCACCTGAATTGTGTAATAAGGGAAGAAGACTGATTTTAGATCAAGGTTTTTTTTAAAGTAATATTGCACATTATGGATGAAGTCTTCAATTAAATAAATCCCTTGGTTAGCTAATTCAATGGCTTGATTACAGATTAAAATAGAACTGCATTTAATTGGATTTGGCCACTTGGCTTCTCCATTACAGATTAAAATAGAACTGCATTTAATTGGATTTGGCCACTTGGCTTCTCCTAACTGCTGATATTGGGACCGAAATAATTTCTGTTCTATCTGGTTCATTTTCCTGTGGTCCCTCTACCCTGGAATGTAACCCCACACTTTTGTTTATGCCTGCATCTGGCTGACGGATCCCAGTCCTGAGATTCCAGGACTTGCTCAGCTCATCATGCATGGCTCCCTCACTGGCTGCCATTTCCCACAAAAATGGCTGCTTGTTCTTTTCCATGTTTATCCCTTTTGCATAAATGTCAGCCTTAAAGGGGGAACTTCCAAAACATTGCAGGCATACACTGGGTCTGAATTTGGGGGGTGGGTGGGTTGCTGCATAAAAAGCAAAGAAACTATCAATCAGTGGTTAGGGGAAAGGAGTTGTCACCATCTGGGGAACCCTATGAGGGCACATCTGGCCCATGATCCTGAGGTCCACCACCCTTGAAGTAGACAATATTGGGCTAGGTGGACCGCTGGTCTAACTTTGTGTATGGCAACATCGTGTGGTCATATGCGGACTCAGTTGCATGGATCTGTGCAACCATCTGCATCTCAGCACACCTTTGGTTCACATCTTCCTTCCAGTCTGGGTGCTGTGTGATGTGGAGCACTGGCCTTCAGCTCCTGACGTGACACCGTTGGGATCTTGACTGAGTGAGCTCACTGGGACATACTGGTGTGTCCTTGTTCCAAAGAAGCGGTTTAGCTGACTCATGACTCATGGCTGAGACCATTTTATCGAGGGTCCCAGACTGCTGGCTAACTTCTGAACTATACTGCAGATGGTAATCATGAATCCTATGTCTGAAGCGAGGAGACAATGAACTTGGCAGGATGAAGTCTCAGGGCGGGCTCGGAACAATCAATTGCCTGCAATTTGCTCTGCCTCATCCATCCAAAGTGGGAGAGGAATGTGATTTATGATGTCATGTTCTTATGCAGACCTGCTGCCTGTCTCTTTAGCAACATCTTTATTGAGACACGCCTTGCACTGTAAGCTTATTTTTCAAGCCAAGGAAATCCTGATCATATCCCATCATGGTAGAAACTGCCAAGACAGAGTTAATGGCAAAGACAGGCTTGCTTCGAGCCGTTTTCCTTCATCATCCTACAAGATCACAACCAGTTCAATCACAAACATTGTTTGGCCCAGATTAGCCAGTCCAGAAAAATGAAAAATGCATTTTCTAATGCAATTCCTTCCTGGAAAATGTTCTGAACAAATGTTAGACAAGGTTAAAAAAAAACCTACACAAATCATCACTGATGGCGCCCCTCATTCTTCAAACACAGGGACAGAGTACTTAGATAATTTAAAACTCTGGACTTAATGGTCATATTCTCTTCCCCCCCCCCAACACCCCCCCCATACACTCTGGAATTAATGGTTAAAGATTTTGGAGAAATCTCTTTGGGGATGGAATTCAATGACTTGGTGCCCTGGTGTGACATCCAAGTTAAACTGCAGCGAGTCAGGCCACTTTGAAGATTTCCCAGGAATTTTGCAGCTTCTTTGAATCAATTTACGCAAATTACTGCTGAATTTGTGCAAAATATCCCCCCCCCCTCCCAGTGCTTGCCTGATTCAGTACTCACTGAGCCAGGTAAGTGTGCAGGCGCCCACTCCCTTGGCAAGCTGACATTTTCTGCAGAAAGGGCAACTCATTCTTGTCCATAAGTGTTCCTTTTGTATAAATGGCAGCCTCCTGTTTATACTGTTGTTTTTATATTTTTGATAGTTTTAAATTTTGTATACTTTTTAATGTTCACTGTTTTTAACTTTTGTAAACCGCCCAGAGAGCTTCAGCTGTGGGGTGGTATATAAATGTAATAAATAAATAAATAGATAAATAAATAAAAGGAGCAGTCCACACTGCATCACTCATTGGGTTTAGAAGAGCGTTTCCTTTCTTGCTTTTCCACTGCATGACTTCTAGATGGCACTGTGGTGTAGCAGGAAAGCACAAATGCAGTGGTGGGAAATGCATTTTCTTTCACTTTCACAAATAATGCTGCATTTCCCCTGCTCTTTCCCTGCATAAGATAAAACTGCATCTTTGCCTAGCAGGGTCAAGGCACTGTGACATACTGCATTTGTATTAAGTGCAATGGTGAAATTGCACATAGTGAATTGCATCTAATCTTAGATCTACTTAGAGTTAGACCCATTGCGATGAATGGGATGTAAGCTAAGTCTGCTCTAAACAGAACTAACATTGAATACAACCATGTGTTGACCCCTAAGCCCCTCAAAGAACAAAACGTGAATCATGGTTGCCCAGAGAATGCACAATTGGCTTATTTTTACAATAATATTTGCAAATCTGCTGATTGTTTGGGAAACATATCCTCTACAGTGAATATGCAGCTTTTCCATTAGGGCTGCAAAAATGCAGATATCTGTGGCATCTCTTCCACCTTTGCCAAGCAGGAAATGTCCTAGCTCTATTTTGTTTAAGTGCTTTTCCATTTTGAAGAGAGTTTTACATTCTGCCGGAGTTATTAAGTTACCCGTTGCTTTAGAAGTTACCTACATAACTTTTGGCGTGGATCCCAGCCAACCTATGAACTGTTAATCTAGCAGCCAGCTTGATACACACTAAATTGGCCTCTTAGAGTCTCTTTAATCCCAATCAAGCAACTCACCCCTAAATTTCCCAGTGCCAATTTATCTGCAAAACTGAAGATCAGGCTGGTTTTGTTCTCGCTAGGAGGAGATTCCACAACAGCAAATAAGATTCTTTCTATATGCCAAATGCATGAATCTCCAGAGGTTTGCAGCTGGCCTTTCTGTACAGACCTATTTTTAATTATATATATGAATGAGAAAGATTTTTGGGCACCATCAATGTCACTTCCCTGGTCACAATATGGAACTCTCCCTCTCTGTCTACATTTTCTCACTGCAAGACCTGGGACATTTCCAGAGAGTTTGGCCAGAGACGGTTTGCTCTGTCTGATCAGTAAACTCTGCCCGTTTTTTTTTTTTTCTTTTTTCTTCCCTATGGAGCCTTTTTGAATGGAAGCGTCTTCTATTGTTCTTATTTTCATTTCCAAAATTCAGCAGAGAGAGTGTTGTGGGTCTGCAGGTTGCCTCAGCTTTCTGCTCCTTTGGTTCATTTATGTCCCCCACCCAAATTACAGATGTGACTACCTTCCCGCCTGCAACATAGTTTCTTACATTTGCACGAACAGACTGCATTAAAAAGAGTATTTTCCTTTTGTGTCTGGTGAGGAAGGCTGGTTTAGGACTGAGAAAGGGACTTCATCAAGCCGGGAGTATGGCTACCATGCCACCCCCCTCATAAGCTGTCCCACGAGTCTGAAGCTAAAAAGTCTTTAAGGGGACCCTCTGTGTCTGTGATGTGGGGAGCCTACCACCACTCACTCACCTCCTGGCTGCTTGTCCTCGTCCAAGGCCCCAGAACTTGAACCATACCAACTTGTGACATAGAAGAGCAAAATGGATTTCAGTAGAGCATGTTCTCATAGAATCTCAGAATCATAGAATAGTAGAGTTGGAAGGGGCCTATAAGGCCATTGAGTCCAGCCCCCTGCTCAATGCAGGAATCCACCCTACAGCATCCCTGACAGAGGGTTGTCCAGCTGCCTCTTGAATGCCTCTAGTGTGGGAGAGCCCACCACCTCCCTACAGAACTGGTTCCATTGTCGTACTGCTCTAACAGGAAGTTTTTCCTGATGTCCAGCCGGAATCTGGCTTCCTGTCACTTGAGCCTGTTATCCCGTGTCCTGCACTCTGGGAGGATTGAGAAGAGATCCTGGCCCTCCTCTGTGTAACAACCTTTCAAGTACTTGAAGAGTGCTATCATGTCTATCATTCTGAAAACAACCTGAGTGTTTGCAGTGCCTGAGTTCAGGATAGACCTGGTTAGGCACCTGCCAAGGGCCCATAACCCAGCTGGGTCCCACTGATGAGGGCCTGCTGGAGTTGTTCATTCTCTTCTTGATTGCAACCTGCTTGTTCACCTGCCTCTTGCTCTGGCCTACAAAACGGTGGTGGTGGTGGTGGGAAGGAGGGGCTGGAGACGCCACGGCCTGCTTGTCCCCTGGAAGAGGAGGAGCAGGAGCAGGAACAAAATCCATTTGTGACAAAGGAGGTGAGAAGGTAGATCCACTAAGGGCCCAGCTACACGCTCTTCAAATCATCCATAGCAGAGATATGCATGAATGGATGAATTACCTCAGTGTATGGGTGTGGCACCCTGACTTGGATTGGGGCTATGGTGCTCCAGTCGGGGGGGATTTAAGCATCCCCCCTCTTATTTTATCCCAAATTCCACCCCTGCGGAGGAGGGAGTTACAAATGGCGTGGGGGGGAGGGAGATCTGCATTGGAATCAATGAAAACTTTTTCTTTTCCTTTGTACCCCCTACCCTGCCTCTTAATGGGGATGTGTGGAATATCGTGATGAACTGGAATGAATTTCTCATACATTCCTTCATAGGAGAGGCATTTCACTCTGTTGGAATGGGGGGGGGGGGAACTACACATACAAAAAGCCAGGATCTCACTCAATGCTGGAGGAAAGCGGGGCCAGGATAATGCAATGGGGAATCCCAGAGACCCAGATTTGGCCCACAGGACTTTCTGCACCCCTGTCATAGACACATCTGTCCCCATTGTTATAACCCCAGGATCTGGTGGTCAGAAGGCATCTGTGTCTGGATGCAGAGATTATACTTTTGCTCAGCTTAGCCAATAGCCCCAATGGACGTGTCCTCAACACATTTATCTGATCATATATGAGAACTGAGTAGCTCAGGCTACAAGGCAATAAAAACCTATGAATATGGCCTTTGGGGCCACTTTCCACAGTTTTTATATATTCTCTTCCAGTTCCAGCAGCCCCCAGATAACGCTTCTGTTGATTTCTGTTTCTGAAGCACTCTTGATATGACTGAAATCATGTCTGCAGAAGATATTGGAGGCCGATTTCAAATAAGATGTGGGACAGTTGTTTCATGGAGAAAGTGGAAAGCTGATAAAGGCAATATTCGGACTGTCAGTTCCAAAAAGTTCTCTAGTGGAGTGGGGGAGGAGAGTATATATCAGGAACGTGTTTGGTTCCAGCAGATAGCGCTCACATGTGTGTAAAAATGTCTCTCCTGCTATAGACACTGGTTCTGTGAATAGCCCCTGCTGTTATTTTGGTGGGGGTATTTTGCTTTGCTAACATTACATGTTTGGGATACTTATCTGTAGGGATGGAGAACATGAGATTTTCAAGCTCACCTAAGTTAGAAATATATGGATTGTGTAAAGTTTGTTCTGTCTGCATTTCACAAATTCATCCACTCATTGACAAAATTGGATTCCCCTTCCAACTTCTCAAATTTGTGCAAATTTCCATTTACACAAATTCACATTTGTGCAAATTTGCAATTGCAAAAATGTGCAAATGCCCCCGAAATGTGCAAATGCCCCTACAATGTCCATTTTCATGCTTTAGCCTATGGAGGAAATGCATTTTCACCAGCTTTTTAAAAATGTATTTTTTCTATGACTAGCGTTGCATAAAATTATGGAAATACAAAAAAGTCTGCAAATCCACAGAATCCATGTGACTTGGAAAGGGCTGGTTTGCCGTGAAAACCGTTGGTTGTATTCATGGAAATCCAAATTGATTTTATTTTGAAAAGGGATGTCAGAAAAATTGGCAAAATCTTCATTTTGAAGCTAATTTTTGCTCACTTCCATTTTCTGTTGATCTGGTTTTTGGGCTCATTCAGATGGGAAAAATACAGATTTCAAAGCATTCGGGTTTCTTTCTCTTTTTTCAAAATGCATTTTTCAAATGCAGTCACAATTCTGGGAATTTGGGAACATTTCGACATAAAGAATGGGATGATCCTCCCAGAGTGCAGGACACGGAATAACGGGCTCAAGTTAAAGGAAGCCAGATTCCAGCTGGACATCAGGAAAAACTTCCTGACTCTTAGAGCAGTACAACAATGGAATCAGTTCCCTAGGGAGGTTTTGGTCTCTCCCACACTGGAGGCCTTCAAGAGGCAGCTGGACACCCATCTGTCAGGGATGCTTCAGGGTGGATTCCTGCATTGAGCAGGGGGTTGAAGTGCACTGACAACTATTGGGGTCAATAAGACACATACCCTATATCATTTTCATACCACTTTCATAGTGTTATATCCTGCGTGGTTGTAGATGTGTCAATGGGCCCCAACAGCTGTCAGTGCACTTCATTACCACTACAAAGCAGCAGTGTAGATCCTGCAGTGCACTTCAATATTGCTATAAAGAAGTAGTGTGGCTCCTGCCTGTTATATACCACTTCCATACCACTTTCATAGTGGAATATCCTGCTTGGTGTAGATGAGTCCCAAGTGTTGTGCTTAGCAATATGCATGGCCAGTATATCTTAGCTTTTGGTTTCTTTAGTTCCTTTGTGCCTTTTCCAATTCTGTTCTTTGCTGAAGTTTATTTAGCATAGATAAAACACTTTGGGGGGGGAAGCGATCTTTTTGGGATTGTATCTCTGACTGTATCAGGTAAAACCCTGCCTGCCAGTAAGAAAAAAAGAAAGAAAAAGAATTTAGGACCACATTGAGATGGTTGCTTTCCAAACATTTATCAGGGCTTTGATATAAATGGGACATGGAAGGGTCCAGTTATGGAATTAATTTTACAAATTAACCAAGCTACATAGGAATGCAAGAGAAACAGGACGAAGGACAGAACAAGACTGAGAGAAATCAAGATTGACAGAAAGATTGAGGGGAGACATGAGAGCACTCTTCAAATACTTAAAAGGTTGTCACACAGAGGAGGTCCAGGATCTCTTCTCGATCCTCCCAGAGTGCAGGACACGGAATAACGGGCTTAAGTTGAAGGAAGCCAGATTCCAGCTGGACATCAGGAAAAACTTCCTGACTGTTAGAGCAGTATCACAATGGAATCAGTTACCTAGGGAGGTGGTGGGCTCTCCCACACTAGGGGCATTCAAGAGGCAGCTGGACAACCATCTGTCAGGGATGCTTTAGGGTGGATTCCTGCATTGAGCAGGAGGTTGGACTCGATGGCCTTTAGGCCCCTTCCAACTCTGCTATTCCATGATTCTATGAAATCAGAAGTCCAGTAAAAGAACAGGATGGAGGGGGGGGGGATTCTCTCCGTCCCACTTTAGAGATGTAACCTGCTTTTGAGTATTCAACCTGCCTCCTTTTTTAATTCCAGATCTGGTTTCCAGTTTGAAAATCTAGCCAGGTTTTACAAGGAAAGCTAATAAGTAATTTAACTTCTCCACAGTGTAAAAGCTATCAAGATTTTAATTTTAAAGTATGAAATGGGAATCCCTTCACCCAGCAGGGTTTATTAGCTTCAGTATAAAATGTTCCAGACATGTAAATGGTTGCAATTCGGCACCGGCAAAAGGTAGAAAGTTTTCATAATGTCAAAAAATGCAAAATAAAAATAAAAATGCTGGACTCACATTTATTTATTTTTTTAAAAAAGTTCTTTGCTGCACAGTCCAACTCTGAAATACACACATGTTGCATTCTGGAAGTGCTTGGAATCACATCTCTGAAGAAATCAATTTGGCATTCTGAGTATTGGAAATTAAGGGCGATTAAGATATTGTCCAGCTCATTCACTCTGTTGAAGGCCAATGCTGAAGCAGGAAAGAAGATGTGAAGATAGTTTAACATGCATGCTATGAAACCAAGCCTTCATTTACAAGATCCTAAAAGATTCATTTCATTTATTGCATATAAAATGTTCTATACTAATAATTCACTCCGTTTAGATTCCAGCACAGTGTACAATCCATTTAATCGCAACTCAGAAAACAAGAACAACCAGCTAAAACTCTTAACTCTTTTTTTTTTCTTTTTTTTTTGGAGGGGGTGGGATGGGGTGGGGGGATACACAAGTTAAAATGCCTGGATAAAAAAGAAAATGTTTTAGCCCAAGCTCAGAAACTTTTCTTGTCAGTTCTATAACCTGGGGCTCTCCAGATCTTGTTTGATTCCAACTCCTATCATCCATGATCATTGGGCCATGTTAGCTTGGGCTGATGGGACTTGGGGTAAAATAGTATCAGGAGGGCCATGGGTCGGGAATCTTAGGAAGGTACTTTCAGAGTCTGTTTTTCAAGTTTACACATGTTGAATTAGGTTCTCCAAACCATATAGGGTCATCGTGAGAATACCTTGTCCAAACATTTGAACGGGCTCGTTTTCTGGCAGTGTTTAATAACAAGGAGGCACTGGCGAACCAAACTTTGGCTGGTCATCCATGATGAATTTCAAACGAGACTCTGACAAACGTGCTATTTTTCAAGTACATCTCTGTACAATCCCATCTCTGTACATCCCTATAGCTTTTAAATATTGAGTTTGTTCTGACTCTATACTGTTAGCTTCACCCTACCCAGTACCTGTTTACACTTCCCTGTGCCTGTTTGCATTCTCTTTCCCTCCTTATTGTTTACTGCAACTTTATTAGATTGTAAGCCTATGCGGCAGGGTCTTGCTATTTACTGTGTATAATCTGTACAGCACCATGTACATTGATGGTGCTATATAAATAATAATAATAATAATAATAATAATAATAATAATAATAATGTACATCCCATCTCTGTACAATGCCATTATTAACCATTGAATCCCTGCCACATTTTATTTAATTTCTAGGCCTTTGATATTTGTGTGTGGGGTGGGGTGGGGTAGGGGGTGGGAATAACCAAAGAAGTATATTAGGAACTATTAAAATAAAATAAAAATTAAACCTTTAATCGGCATATTCCAAATGAAAAATCAGTATTTTAAGGCCAGGCCAAGAAAAACTTTGCCAAGCAGATCTGTGCTACAGGTGTTCAAATTCAACCACACTGAGCAACTCATTGACTGTAAGCAGTTTAGCTTTTCTCCCCTTTCCTTTTAACGATGTTGGACCTTAACATTGGAAAATCAAGATACACGGCTGATGGCCCCTCCTTTGTTAGCCATACACTGCTCTTCTCATGTCAGTCATAGGGTATGTCTACACTGGGCATCGTCCCAGGATCATCCCTGTGTGTCCACATGATGCACAGGGGATCCCAGAGGCAGGGAGGGATGATCCCTCCATTTTCCCAGGATATCACCATACCCTTTCTTCGTGGCTTTTCTCGTGGTTCCGGGGTGATCCCAAGGACCTGTAATGATCCGAGGTGTGGGCGGCCGGACTCTAGGGCTAGGCTGCCGGGACCCAGGAGAACTAAAACATAACAGCACCCCTCACAAGACGGGTAGTCTGGAAAGGTCTTACTTTAATAATACTAGCAAGGTATGGCAGAGCCAGAGGCAAAAGCAAAGTCCAGGCATGAGCAGGATTCAGAGTCCAGGAGCACACAAAGTCCAAGCAGGGCCAGAGCAAAGTCCAGAAATAAGCAGGTTTCAGAGGCCAAAGGCAAACCTGAGTTCAAGCAGGGGTCCGGGTCCAAGTCCAAGGACAGCAGGGTTCCAGCAGGGCCAGAGGCAAGGGATGTGGGCACAACAAAACAGAGGTTCAGGCAAGGCAAAACAGGGCCCGGAGTCGCAGGAACAGGCTACAGCAAATCCAAGAGATCGCATTGCCATGGCAAAGGGTAGAGCAGAAATGCTGGTCTTCTGTAGCCCCGACCCTAGCTGCTCCCAGCTGCTCCACATCAGCCCCCATGGAGTACTGCTGGCAAAGGGCCTGAGTCCAGCGAGCGCTCGACAGCAGAACAGCGCCTGACAGTGGACCTGGGTCCTGCAAATACTCTGCACTAGCACAGATCCTGACAGGACCGCTGGTGGCGTGGCCACCCATCCTGGCTTATTCCCTTTTCCCCATGAGTAGCAGGGGTCACCAGAGGAAAGGAGCCAGGATGGGAAGAGTCCAGAGTCATTGGGGGTGGGGTAGGGAGCAGGGTCGGGGCTTTTTCTTTTCTTTTTAAACTTTTTTGCTGGAGCACACGTGTGCTCCAGCAACTCTTCTTTTTTAAAAAAAAATGGCGGGCGCGATGCCCTCCTTCCTCCCTGGACGTCGTGCGCTGTGTGTGAATGCATGGGGATGATCTCGCCATGATCCTCCCCTCTCCCCCATAGAACGCCAGGAGGTGTAGACGTGCCCATAGAGAACCAATGTTCCTCTGACTTGCTCTGACCTTCATTCCCATTCCTCCCAACTTCTTGTTCAGCTCTGAGCATTTCTGAAATAAGACCCAGAATTGGAAATCACAGCTCAGGAGTAAGGGATGTGCAATTGACTGGCAGGTGTCAGGACCATGGACAGATCACAGGGGAGATGCACACGTTGCTTAGGGCAGAAAGCAGCTATCTGCGAGGGTTACTCCAAGTCTGGCCAAGCACCTCCTGTATCTCAGACTGCTTACAAGTAGGTTGTGGCACAGGCTCCATCTCCATAGGAAACTTCAGATTACAATTAAAGTGGCCAAGCTCTGACCCAGGGTAGGCTGTTGCTGCTTCTCAGTGTTGTGTGGCAATGAAGGCTGAGCAACGCAGTGTTCTGGAGAGGAGCGACTGGTACCTGAGGTTCTCCAAAATTATACTGTTTCAGGAACCATTGATGGGTGATGTGGGCTCTCTGGAGGCAATTCTTCCAGTTGTTGGGTTGTGGAACTTGCAGAAATGTGTTGTCCAGTGACTGTGTCCACAGAGAGGTCTTCCTCATGAGTCTTGGACTCTGTAACCTTCTCAGGTTCCTCCTCTTATGAGGAGTACTCTAAGTCATCTCTGGATTCCGGGCCATACATTCATGGTTGGTTGCAGTAGTTTACCTTCTGCTCCCTAAATTCCTTCTTTTTATCTTTCTTATCTTGATTGGAACAGTTACATTAATTTCCTGTGGCCCTACCTTCTGTCTTTATAAATATTTCTCTCTCTCTCTCTCTCTCTCTCTCTCTCTTTTACAGCATTACGGAGTCGATCAGGTCGATCTATTATCAACGGGAACTGGGCAATTGACCGACCTGGGAGATATGAGGGAGGAGGAACCGTGTTCACCTACAAACGCCCCAATGAAATCTCAAGCACAGCTGGGGAATCCTTTTTAGCAGATGGTCCAACAAATGAAATTTTGGATGTCTACGTAAGCTGCAAATATTTAGCATAATAATCCCATTCCTGCTAACCACAAATCCTTTCTATTCTATCTCATTATCCTAAAGAACTCCCCCCTTAATATTTAGGAGTTTGCAAACCACCTCCTAAGAGGAGAAGATATTGCTTTGTGGCCCAAACCCTATGCATGTATAGTCACCAATAAGTCCTACTGAGTTTGAACAGGATGATTATTTATTGATTTTCTATCTTCCAAATAGATCAGAGTCATTATTCCATTGGATCTTCAGAAATCCTGTGAAATCAGCTAGAACTGAGAGATAGTAGGCTTTAGGTATCCTGTGAGCTTTATGTGGGGTGGGAGGTATGGGAGAACTGAACTGAGAGGATGGTTGGAGCGTTAGTGGTTGCCATTTGAGGGAGGGGTGGGAGTGCAGAATTCCTCCCCAGGTCCAATTAAAAGTTGGAGAAGAATTCAGGTTTCACCCTGTATTTGGGGTGAATATTATAATCCTTGTAATCTCATATTTATGAGCCTTGAGACAGGGTTCTCTGTGATATATCTAGTCCATTTGCTTGCTATGGAGATGATTACACACACACACACACACACACACACACACACACACACACACACACCAGCCCATATGCTGACTTGGCTTCTTCCTGTCTTAGATGATACATCAGCAGCCAAACCCAGGTATACATTATGAGTACATCATTCCAGGGCCCAATGTCATTAGCCCTCAGGTGCCTCTTCATAGACGTCCAGGTAAGACCATCTGTTTCTTTCTCAAAGCTTTGCCTGCTGCCTCTTACTCAGACAAACTCTGCAAGCTGAGATATTTCTAGAGATGGGTGGGAAATTTGCTTCACCAAGGATTTTTCTTTCCTTTCTTTTTAATGTGGACCTGTAGCCCAATTGGATTCCACCAGGAGAAGAGCCTTTAGTGTGGTGGCCCCTTCTCTGCCCCTGGAGGTCATGCAGGCACCAACACTGGGTTGCTTTTGGTGCCTCCTGAAAAAAATACTCTATTTTGAGAAGCCTTCCTTAACTGATTAGCCACTGTTACTCTGATTCCTTTGTTTTTAAACTGAACAATTTCAATATGCTTTTTAAAATCTTCTTTCTTTTACTGTTCATACCTATGTTCCCCATTGTGGAATCTGTGTTAGATAATTGAGTGGTATATAAGTCTTGATGATGATGATGATGATGTATGTAATTCACTAGGGTGACCATATGAAAAGGAGGACAGGGCTCCTGTATCTTTAACCATTGTATAGAAAAGGGAATTTCAGCAGGTGTCATCTGCATGCATGCAGCAACTGGTGAAATTCCCTCTTCTGCACAACAGTTAAAGCTGCAGGAGCCCTGCCCTCTATTGTAGCTGGTCAGCTAAAAGAGGGTTGGAGCTAAAGAGGGCAGTAGTCCTGCAGCTTTAACTGTTTTGATGAAGAGGGAATTTCTCCAGGTGCTGCATGCATACAAATGACACCTGCTGAAATTCCCTTTTCTATGTAACTGTTAAAGATACAGGATCCCCGTCCTCCTTTCCATATGGTCACCCTAAATTCACACCCCATGAGCCTTTTAGCCAGCTGAGACAGAGGACATGGCTAGACCAGGCCTATATCCCGGGATTGTCCCAGGATCATCCCTGTGCATCCAAATGACACATGGGATCCTGGGAGCAGGCAGGGACGACCCCTCCATTTGCCTGGGATAATCCTTAGGTCTAGCTAAGGCCAGAGTTGCATTCCAAAATCTGATTTCCAGTGCAGCTTGTCCTGGGGAGGATGTGCACAAAATCCATATGTGTTTTGGGGGGAAATGCATGCAAAACAGCATTTCAGCAATGTCAAGTCCATGGGAAGAGTACGTACATTACAAAACGTGCACAAAAATGATGCATTGATGTGCATATTATGCAAGTGCATATGAATGTCTCTCTGTGTTTTTTTTTAATAGCTTCTGCCAAAATGACAATAAAAAAACTGACAGTCTGAGACTATCAGATTCATCTCCCTGGGTAACCCTGATAAGGTTCATACGACTTTTGGTTGCAAAAAATTAAATTGCCCTATTTGCAACCTCAAACATGAATGCAAACAGGAACATTTTTTTAAAAAACAAAGAATGCTTGTACATTCTTGAGCCTGCAGTTAAAAGAAAATGCATAGTTTTTGAAAATGGTGCACTTTTAAAAATCAATCAATCAATCATGTTTTAGTCAAGGAGGAAAAGTATGTACACTTAAAAATGTGCACACAAGAGTGTACGTGTCCCATTTTAAATGTGTGCTTTGCTTTCCCTCTTTTATCAAAAAGAAAATCAGGTTGCAAATGAAAACAGGTGAACTGAGCTTCAAAGTGTCTTCTCTTGTTCTCCTTTCCTTAGTATTTTCTTTTTTCTTTTTGCTATACTTCTCACTACTTCTAACTCATAAAATAAAATGACATTATTCGGTCCTCCATGACTGTCCCACGAGCCTTCGAACGCATGAAGAATGGAGTCCCTGTGTGCAAATAGACTTCAGATTTTTCCAGGCAAGGAAGTTTTAATTGCTGCTCAGTGCAGTAACCTGAGTGCCAGAAAAGGCTCCTGAATTTTCTGCTTGGTGACAAATGGGGTGTTGTGTTCCAAGAGAATCGTATGGCTTTTGTATGTAAGATCCACTTTGTGCTTTGCCTTTTGCTGTGAAACGTGCTTCGGAACTTGCATCAACATCCCAGGCCGTCATAAGGATTTTGCCATGTCGCATTCTGCCTGGCTCAGCGTTGAGAGAGAAAAAACAGCAACACTCCCTATTTTAATTCATGGTTGTCTCTGTTTCCCCAGGGGAGCCATTCAATGGCCAGTTAGATGTGGCGGAGACGGTGAATTATGAGGAGGAGTCTTTGCATAGGGAGACAGGGCAGCCTGTGGGGACCTTCCCCGTGATTCATCCAGGAAGATTTCCCTCTCATCAGCCAGACAACCAGGTGCCTGCTGGCCAGCCACCAAGACGCAACCGGGAGCACAACTGGAAGCAGATTGGAACAACCGAATGCAGCACCACGTGTGGGAAAGGTGGGCAGTTAACACAATGTGGACAGTTGACACATGTTCTACCCTGGATAATCCCAGACTGCCAAAGGCAAAACATGTACTAGGGGAAGAATTGAATAACTGTGGGCATCTTTGTCTCTAATGGAGGAGAAAGCAAACAGAACCCAAAACTGAGGGGCCGCAAAGCTTAGGAAGAAATATAAAGCATGGTGTATGCATCAGTTCAAGGGGGGACGTTTTCATGGAATGGGGGAGAAGTCATTTGAAGGGGAAATACCAGAGAGGAACAACTTATAATCCCTCCCAGTGGCTGTCTCTGAAATAGAAAAGCTGTAGCTCTCTGGTAGAATATGCGTAAGGACTCTGATTCAAACCTGGAATCTCCTTTTTAAAAGACCTCAAATAGTAGTAGGGCTGCAGAAAAAGACCTTTGCCTAAGACCCGGGAGAGTGTTTCTCAGGAAAGGAGAGGGGTGGACTTCATTAGCAGAACTCGTGCCCTTGTTATGCATCTGGAGTGTCCTGGGATCAATGTTCAGCATTTCAAGTAAAAATGACCCGCTGGTGAGAAGTCCTCCATATTAGGTCTCCCACTGCTGGGTTTACATCCCCTCAGGAAAAGCAACACTTTTGTTCAATTGCATGCACAACCGTTTCTGCAAGCTAGATAGGGGAGAGAGAGAAAAATGAGGGAAGACGTGCATTGGAATGCATCCCTGTGTCCCGTATTCTCTGTGGGCTGTGCTGTGGAGTGCTGCTGCAATATGCCTGCATTCGCTCCTGCTCCTGGATGCTTTCCCTCCGACCCTTTACTTACAACACTCCAGAGCAAGGGCAAGAATGTTCCCTACCCTTGCTCTGATTTGACTTCAGAGATCAACATATCTCAAAATCTGATTGGCTACGTGGCATCATTCAAAAAGCGACATTCAGAGCGAGGCTAAAGCCAAAAGAAAAAAGATGCTCCAGAGCGACAGCAATGAATTGGGAGAGCATGGGAAGAGGGATTTTTGGTGGTGCGGTTCAATGGTTTGTGAGAGCAGGCTTGCCTTGGCTAGTGGGGGGGGGGGGTTTCCCATCTCATAGTTTAAATAACAATTCTGGGGTCTGCAAGAGTCAATCCATCCCCCCACCCTTGGTTCCCAAAAATCTGTCAGATGCAGTCTGACAGATGCAGTCTGACAGATGCAGTCAGATGCAGTCTGACAGATAGGGCATTCCAGGGGAAATGAACACAGGTCCATTTTTACAGATTGCCCCTCAAATATCAACCAAAAATTATCCGCTAAGAAACTTCAGCACAGCCCTAGTTCATTCTGAATTCTGTGATTTACAGAAACAGATTTTTGAAAATAGTTTCCCCCCATCCACCCAATTGGGGTGGTGTGGTGTGCAGGGAAACGCTTTCCCCATTCCAAGCAATTCATGTTTCCTTTGCACTCCATTTGTGTTGGCAAAGCATCTGATCCTTCAACGGAAGCATCACAACCAGGAAAACTCTCTGCTTTTAGTCCGGGCTGTGCTGTGCCCCCACCCCCATCTCTCCTTGCCAAACACAACCGTTTATCACCTCTGGAATCATTAGAGGTGGCCAGGCAACCTCGCGGGATCCTCCGGTGGCCCGCCCTTTTAATATTTCCCACCCTGCCACAGGCTCCAGTACCCAGCTTAGATAGAAAATGTGAAAATGTGGTTTGGAACTTGCACCCAGCTTGTTCACTGCTTCAACAGAAGCCGTGCGTTGAGACAGAGATGCTCGGAAGCAGCAGACACGGCCCTTGCCAGAAGTGACGTATTTCCTGCAAATTCTACCAGGAGGAAAATAATGGCCCTGGAAGAGAAATTATTGTAAATTAACATGTGTGATGCTGAAAGTGTTCCTGGTTGAATACATTATATTTGACTTTGGCAGAAACTTGCGTTTCCATTTCCCTTATGGGTAAATCTTCCCTTTTCTACATTGCATGTCAAACAGCCATTAGTTGTAATCAGCGAGAGAGCTGTGGTGTTAGGCTTGAATTAAAGAATCTTGGAGTGTTTTGGTCCAAGGTTATTGAAAATAAAGCACCTTCTGGATGTGCTGCTTCATCTCACTCACTGGAAGGTGCCAAGGATCTCAAACTTGAGACTTTGGCTGTGATGCCTTTTCCCTTTGGGCTACTGTGGAAGCTTTTTGGAGGAAAGGACTGTTGGCTTGCTCTCTCCCGCATGGCTGCGCTACCGCTCCATGTGGCCAAAGGTGGTATTGCAGTTATTATTATTATTATTATTATTATTATTATTATTATTATTATATTTATTTGTATCCCGCCTTTTGCCCAATGCTGGGCCTCAAGGCGGCCTTACAAAGTTTAAAATATACATGGGGGGGAGGGAAACAAAACCATAAACTATTAAAAAATACACAACAAAATTATAAAACATTAACATAGATGGAGGGCTGGATTATTCTCCAAAGGCCTGCTTGAACAAAAAAGTTTTAGCCTGCTTCCGAAAGCCCATCAAGGAGGGAGCCAGCCTAGCTTCCCCAGGAAGAGAGTTCCAGAGCACCGGAGCAGCCAACGAGAAGGCCCTCTGCCATGTTCCCACCAAGCGTGCCTGTGAAGAAGGTGGGACTAAAAGAAGGGCCTCTCCAGAAGATCTCAAAGCACGGGCAGGCTCATAAGGGAGAATACGTTCTTTCAAATAACCTGGACCCGAACCATATAGAGTTACAAGCTCAGTGAGTGTCAGGTGACACAAAGAGCCAATAGGTTTCCTCTTGACAATATGCCTATGCCCTGGCTGCTTCCTGGCTCACCTGCAGATGGGACTGAGCCAAAATACTCCTTCACAATTTCACATTCCCTGTACTGAGGGTGCAAATGTGGAGGATTATCCCAGGGATATTCAAGGGAGGAGTTAAAGGAAGCAAACTTTCAGCTGGCAGTTCTAGGTCTTTTGGCACCTGGTGGGTTCCATTACAAAAAAAGAAAAGAAAAGAAACCCTTTATTCCCTCTAGACTGTGGGCTGGAAGCGTTGTTCTCATCCTGTGTTTTGTGGATTCTCAAGCACCTTCCTTACCATCAGCCACTCATTGACAACATCGGATTTTATTTCTAGAGATGTGTGAGAATTTAGTTCCACTTGCACAAGGGCAGACTAGTACTAATTCGGACTTGTGCATGCACACATCAGTGCTACCTGGTTAGGCCTCATCTTGAGTTCTGGGCACCACACTTCAAGAAGGACACAGACAAGCTGGAGCGTGTTCAGAGGAGGGCAACCAGGATGATCAGGGGTCTGGAAACAAAGCCCTATGAAGAGAGACTGAAAGAACTGGGCATGTTTAGCCTGGAGATGAGAAGATGGAGGGGAGACAGGATAGCACTCTTCAAATACTTGAAAGGTTGTCACACAGAGGAGGGCCAGGATCTCTTCTCGATCCTCCCAGAGTGCAGGACACGGAATAATGGGCTCAAGTTACAGGAAGCCAGATTCCGGCTGGACATCAGGAAAAACTTCCTGACTATTAGGACAGTATGACAATGGAACCAATGACCTAGGGAGGTGGTGGGCTCTCCCACACTAGAGGCCTTCAAGAGGCAGCTGGACAACCATGTGTCAAGTATGCTTTAAGGTGGATTCCTGCATTGAGCAGGAGGTTGGACTTAATGGCCTTATAGGCCCCTTCCAACTCTACTATTCTATGATTCTACTTTGCTTGCGTGTAAGTGCGAATTTGCACAAATCCCCCCAAAATGTAAAACAAACAAACAAAAACCAGTCTACAAGTCCACAGTATCCATGCAACTCAGAAAAAGCTGGACCACTGCAGAATTTGAAGAATTCTGGATTTGCAGAAACCTGAATTCACTTGACTCCAGTGTAGATTTCTCTGATTTCTCCCACATTGACTCAGCTTCTGGGGCATTGTCAAAGATGGCCACCAGGAGCACTTCACTTGAAGAGGGCCCTGGGCAGACAGTCTTCATGGGTCCTGCTGGGGACAGGGACAACAGCTCTCTGAGTGCTGGGAGCAGATGCCTTTGGTGCCGCAACAGATCTATCAATCATGCAGAGTTGACAATGGTATGTTTTAGTTGAGAATAATGCACCAAAATGGAGGCCACGATGGTTCAAATTCTCTTTCCTGCCTCACAAGAACTGTGGTATTGTTATCAAAATATACTTCAGCATTGGTACAAGTCCAGCCATGTGTCATATTTTGACTGGGGAGATTATCCAACTCAGTCTAAATTCCAGCCCTGGAGAAATTGGCAGGGATGTGGACCCACTCTGGTTTAAATTCAGAAAGAGGGATTTATTCCAGGGCTCACTGAGGGAAATTTCAGAACTTCCCTGTGAGCTTTGCAAAAAGAAGATCAGTTCTCTGACATGATAGAATGGGTAGCCAGATCCTGAAGGTTTGGGAAAGATTTCTGCCACTGTGGGAGCTAATTATCTCTTGTTTGTTTTAGCCATGGGCCATGACAAAGGTACAGTGGTACAGTACATATGATATATATAGAGAGAGAGGGGGGGGGAGGGGGAGCTTCTATGGATATGCAAATATTATCCAGCCCATGTCAGGTTTGTCAATCCATTCCATCCAATTTCTACATCATTTTTCATTTTTTAAAGATCCACAAAAATGTGCATTCATTTTTGTAGGCAACTTCCCCGAACGTATGCATTTTATATGCAATTTCCAAAATACACACAGTTTTGTATTCAACTTTCCCTAATCTAAATAGATCTGCTTTTGAGCCAAGAACTTCATCAGAAAATTTGGAGAAGTGCAGAATCTGAAGGAGAGCCATGCTCTGATCCGCCTGTTGTTTCAGGATGGGATTGCTGAAATGAAAAGTGGATGTCATGTCTGATGACGAATGAATACTTGTTTAGTTTGGAGAACAACATTTTAGATGTTAAGTTGCCACTTTTGCCTGTGTAACTCTGTAAAGCAAAGGTGGGCAATTTTTGGCTCCTCCAGATGTTTTGACCTACAACTCCTATCATCGCCCTTCATTGGCCATGCTAGGTAAGGCAGATGGGAGTTGTAGGCCAAAGTTGTAGGGCAGAAGTTGACCCGCCTTGCGGAAAAGCATCATGTACATTGACGGCTCTGTATCAGTCCATCAATATATATATATATATATATATATATATATATGGTATTAAATGTATTTATCACTGCCTTTTACTCCCCCCTCCCCTTATCACCCCAGGGTCACAGTACCCCATCTTCCGCTGTGTGAACAGGAACTCCCATGAGGAGGTGTCTGAGAGTTACTGCGACACCGCTACTAAGCCCAGTCCAGAGGAGGAAGCCTGCAACGTCTTCCCTTGCCCAGCCTTGTAAGATAACAATTATACATATTTATTCCACCATTTTTCCACTTGCACTTTGGGAGGGGGGGGCTCTGAGCACATTCCTGGCTACAGGCTTGACTAGAATGCAGATACTCTGAGTCCCAGTCCAACACTCTAACCATGCTGACTCTCAGAGTGCCATCCATTCTCTTCGCACTTTACAAAGACCAAGAGACAGGTCCCTGCCCCAAGAAGCTCCCAATTTAAAATCCAACACAGAGGTTACTGGGGCCTAAGGTTTATCCCGGGATCGTCCCTGGGTCATCCCTGCCTGCTCCCGGGATCCCCTGTGTGTCATTTACATGAGCAGGGATGACCCTGGGACAATCCCAGGATAAACCATAGGCCTAGCTAAGGCCTAAGTTACATGTGCATAAGCAGGGTCGTGCAAGCGGTTTTGTGAACCGCCCAGAAAGCTCCGGCTATTGGGCGGTATAGAAATGTAATAAATAAATAAATAAATAAAGCAGTTGTACAGCCTGTTGTGCAAGCGGTTGTGCATTATGCTTGCACACCCCATAGTCTCACAAGCGTGATGCACAACCACCAGTTGCACAAGCATTATGCATGGCCACTTGTGCAAGCAAAAGATCTTGGCGTAGATCCATTAGCGCTATTTTAGAGATGGCGCAAAGCAGACAACTAGCGTTTCTCTCCCCCGCCACTCCAATGCCATTCCATGTTTTACGGTTAGCTGCTCCATTCCTGATATGTTAGAAATCATGGGGTACTGCCCAAATCATTGAAATCATTGGATACTGCCCCAAATGTTCATTATGAGCCGTATTGTATATTCCAGGTATTTCTTACATTTTGCATATAGTTGAGGAAAACTATAAGCCCGTTTCTTCCTCCCTCCCCCCCCCCCGCTCTGCCCCCAATTCTCTCTTAGCTGGGATATAGGGGAGTGGTCGGAGTGCAGCAAGACCTGCGGCCTGGGAATGCAACACCGCCAAGTCCTCTGCCGGCAGATCTACGCCAACCGCACGCTAACGGTCCAGCCTCACCGCTGCCACCACCTGGAGAAACCGGAGACAACAAGTACGTGCCAGCTGAAGATCTGCAGCGAATGGCAAATTCGGACAGAATGGACATCGGTAAACAGGAATGATTCACGCCTGCAGGGAAAGGTGTCGAGGCTCAGCCTGGGATGGCGCAAAGCAGGCGACTCGCGTCTCTCTCCCCCGACACGCCAGTGACACATTCCATGTTTTGCAAGAGCTTCTCCTGATGGGTTAGAAGTATCCAAGGCAGTAAGCCTGTATGCACCAGTTGCTGGGGAACATGGGTGGGAGGGTGCTGTTGCACCATGTCCTGCTTTGACAGCTGGTGGGCCACTGTGTGGATGGAGTGCTGAGCTAGATGGTCCCTCGGTCTGATCCAGCCTCAGGGCTCTTCTGATATTCTTAACACCATCAGCAATGCTGTTTGCCAGCCTTGATTTTAAACTCCCTCACATCCTAGCGCCATCGTGGCTACAGGAATAAAGTGGAGTTTCCTTCTGCTTCCCATCTCCT
This sequence comes from Elgaria multicarinata webbii, assembly GCF_023053635.1. Classification (NCBI taxonomy): domain Eukaryota; kingdom Metazoa; phylum Chordata; class Lepidosauria; order Squamata; family Anguidae; genus Elgaria; species Elgaria multicarinata. The sequence continues at coordinate 4,300,431 of NC_086186.1, read as the reverse complement.
CCCACGCCTTGGGTGGACATTTCAGGGCCCCTTGGGCTGCAGGACCCTGGGCTTGGGTCAACGTCCTAGCTGCCCCACTGCCGAAGATTGGGATGGAGTGGTAGGAGACATTTCTGAGGATTTGGGGTGGGGCTTGGCTCAGCTTAATTCACAGAGGAGGTAGCTAGAGGTACCTTTCCCTGTTTCGTTTTGGGTTTTTTTTACACTTCAAGAGAAGCCCTGTCAGATGGGAACAGTGGCTGGCAACCGTCTCTTTCTCCACAGCCTTCTGACTTCCTTCCAGCTATGTTCCTCCAGCTGGAAGGAAGTCAGGAGTATCCAGAGAGATAGAGAAGCCCACCAGCTACTAATCGTGGCTTCTTTAAAGAAGAAGAAGAAGAAGGGAAAAGTATACTCTCAACCACCTCTTCTGTCAAATAAGGTAAGCTAACACCCACCTTCCTTAGAAATTTACCCACAGCCAGATTTCCCAGGGTGTCAGGAATGGCTTGGTGAAACTGGGGAGGGAGGTTCAGCCCAGGGCTGTGTCTCCACAAATTTTGATTCTACGCCCCCGCCCCCCAGCTGCCCAGTTCTTTCATGGAGTTTGACTTCCTTCCCTGCTTCACGACACAGTGTGGTTTGGATGCATATGAGTGAGTCTGTTTCTTGGAACTGTGCGACGATGAGGTTTGGAAGTGTTAATCTTCAGGTTTTTCTAGCACCATGACTCTAAGATGAGCTTCTTCAGTTAGATGATCCCCAAGAGAGAAGTTAAATCCTTTCATTTGCAAAATGATGATTCTGGAAAAACAAAAACAAAGCCTACTTTAACAGGGGAGAGGACATGATAGCAAGACAGTCCGCTCATTGAACAGATCCTAGATTTGTGTATTCTTTCTGGAATTCAAGGAGGAACCCAATCTTGGAAGTATTTTCCTGATCTTAAAAGCAAACACATGGTTTAAAAATGTATTGGCAGTGACCAATTCCCCACCCACCCACAACCCCCAGCATAAAAACACACACCCATAAATGTGTTGTCTTTGATCTTGGATTCTGGAGAGACAAGATGGCATTTTTAGTTTTAGTAGGCTCAAATTTATTCCACTGCATTAATCAGCTCTTTCTAAAATATAACCAGAGTTACTTCTGGGAAGCAGGGGAGAAATAATGAAGGTATGATGTCATCCATTCCACATCATTCCACTTGTGTTCCACTTCTTAGCAAGATAGGAACTTGCCCCTAATAGGGCAAAAATAACTTAGGCCATACATAGTATGAGAAACTTTCTTCTCAGGAGACTCAGAGTACATTTGAGCACATTCTCAGAGAACTGCCTCCTAGCAGACTCAGGCTCCCAGCACAGAACCATCTCACCCCCAGCTGCAACATCTTTTTGGGACTGGGAGCTTAAGAGGCAGGCTCCTTTGGGGGCGGGTCACCTCTGAATGGGACGACACCAAGGCGAGGGCCTGTCCCCTTATTTGTTTGTTTTGTTTTCTCCGCCTACTGACTTATAATTTTGTTGTGTTTTTTAAACTTTTTTTTTAACATTTCTTTTCCTAAGTTTTAAAAACATATGTTTTAAACTTTGTAATACCGCCTTGAGGCCCAGTATTGGGCAAAAGGCAGGATACAAATAAATATAATAAATAAATAAATAAATAAATAAATAAATACATTTGCCTGATCGGTTTGACAGGGAAACATTGACAATAGAAATGATTTTTTTAACCCTCAAAATTCTTTGCAAATTTTGATGGTTGTTATTATTATTATTATTATTATTATTATTATTATTACACCATCAATGTACATGGTGATGTACATAGTAAAAGAATAAAACAGCAACACCCTGCCACATAGGCTTATATTCTAATAAAATCATAATAAAACAATAAGAAAGGGAAGGGAACGCACCGAACAGGCACAGGGGACAATAAAACTAACAGTGTAAAAGTAAGATCAAGTCAAGGTCTAAAAGCCGTAGAAAAAAGAAAAGTTTTCAATTGAGCTTTAAAAACAGTAATTGAACTCATGGTTCGCAAATACTCTGGAAGAAGGGGCAGTGAGAGAAAATGGACAAAGCCGACCAAGAGGCCCTTGGGCGGGTCAGAAACGTGGCATTCAATAAGTGAAGAGCATGTGAAATAAGAGAAGGAAAATAGGGAGGAGATAGACTGTGACAAACTTTGAAAGTCAATATTCTGTGACTATCCTCTGGATGCCCAGATATTCATTGGATATCAGGTGATATATTTGTTATTCTGCACATTCATTTTTGTAAGAACCCAGGGGTCATGATGCAGAGTCCTATCTGCAAATGGACTCCCATTGCTAAGTATGGGAATGATGTTGTCATTATTATTATTATTATTATTATTATTATTATTATTATTAATTATATTTATTTGTATCACACGTTTTGTCCAATACTGGGCCTCAAGGCAGCCTTACAAAATTTAAAACATACACATTTTAAAACCTATGGAAAGAAATATACAAAGTAAAAAAAAATTAAATATATTACAATATTAAAACATTAAACATTTAAAATACATGACAATTTTGATGTCCTTAGCATAGACAGAGGCCCAGATTATTGGCCAAAGGCCTGCCAGAACAAAGAAGTTTTTGCCTGCTGCCAAAAACGTATCAAGGAGGGAGCCAGTCTAGCTTCCTTGGGAAGAGAGTTCCAAAGCACTGGAGCAGCCACCGAGAAGGCCCTCTCCCATGTTCCCACCAAGCGCGCCTGTGAAGATGGTGGGACGGGCAGGCTCATAAGGGAGAATACGGTCTTTCAGATAAACTGGACCCAATAACCTGGTTTCTTGGTAGATATTTTAAGTTCTTAACTTCTTTTTCCAGTGAAGGTTGTTACGAAACTCTACCTGTGAGCCATATGTATCGTCCATACTCGACCCAAAGGTTTCTGTTGTTGTTTCAGTGTTCCGTGCCATGCGGAGTAGGGCAGAGGACCCGAGATGTGAAGTGCGTCAGCAACCTTGGGGACATTGTTGACGATGAGGAATGTAACATGAAGCTTCGCCCAAATGACATCGAGAACTGTGACATGGGTCCCTGTGCCAAGAGCTGGTTTCTTACAGAATGGAGCGACCGGGTAAGACTTGACACTGTTACCTTCTGGCTTAAAGGACCATAGTTCAGTGGTACACCACATAGTTTGTAGGCAAAAGGTCCCAGGTTCAAATTCCTGGCATCTCCAGTTAAAAGCACCCCACCCTGTATTTTTCTATGACTAATTTTGCAAACAATTCCAGGAAGTACAAAATTGGTCCACAAGTTCATGGAATGCATGCCACTTGGAAGCCCAGCTATGGGGTGGTATATAAATGTAACAAACAAACAAACAAACAAATAAATAAATAGATAGAGAGGATATTCACTGCAGACTCCACGGCCTGATGCATAGAAATCCAAGCTGAATTGAATGTGTTGTGCATTTCTCTGAAGACCCTGGCTGCAAGAGTGTCCCATTTCTAATTTCTAATTGTGAAGTAGTTTTGAGTTTGTTTATTTTCTTTTACACGGGGATGAATGTCTCTTTTGACATTTATTGCTGTGATATTTCATGGGCATGGGACAAAAAGAATTATCCTCCAAGACAGCGAAATGTAAATAAACGCAGTAAAGCATTCTGGATTGGAGCCAGCGTGGGTGTAAATCTGCCCACTTGAATATCCAGATTAGATGTGGCTTCAGTTTTCTTTCTCTCTTCTTCCAAATGTGCTGTTTGGTCCCACGTAGGTTTTTTTTTTAATATGACTTCATTTTTGTTTTTATACCAGAAACATTTTTAAACATTTTTGCTGTATGCCCAAAGGCTATGTTGTGAATTTTGAATAGACTTTTTGAAAACATAATTGCATGTATTTATTTATGTTAAAGGAGAGAGTCCAAGATGAAGTGTGTGTGTGTGTGTGTGTGTGTGTGTGTGTGTGTGTGTGTGTGTGTGTATGTGTATGTAGGGGGGAGGGGAATCCATTATTATTCTGTTCATGCTTTACTGTCAGAAAAAGAGAAGCCATGGGTGTCTTACCACTTCTTTGTATGAATGATTTCCAAACATTTGCTACTGTGTCGGGTGCAATTCGCTAGCAGTTCTTCCATGACTACATTTGGGGCTTGAATTTTAAGGGAGGGTCATTTTTAAAAGCAATAAGACAAAACAAAACAATCAACCAAGATTCTTTTCCATGGAGGGAAGAACAAAGGAATATTTGCTAAGAAGGGACCATGCAATGCTATGACCACCTAACCTTGAAGGTACATGTGAACTGGGAGATCCTTGGTGAGAACTCCCCATATCCTTCTTCCTTCATTGGACGTAAGTGCACAAACCAAATCAATGTGAGAAATAGGCTCAGTTTAAACAACACGTTAGTCAACACAGTGTGAAAACTCCACTCTACGGTTGAGTTTTTAGGAGGTACCACCACACAACATGTTCTAACTCCACCATTGTGTGACTGTGGGCTACCATGGAGTTGAGTGAAAAGTCAATGCAATGTTTGATTAACAGTTCCTCTGCCCTCTCTCCTTCCCCGGTCCTCCCGATGGTATCCCATCAGCCATTGCTGCGAAAACACAATCCTGGCAGCTCTCCTAGAGCGGCACCTGCTCCTTTCGCTGCTCTTGCCAGAGAACTCGGTAGCCACTGGGAAAAGTCAACTCAATGCAACGGAAAACTCCATGGAGCCCTAATGGTTGTGCAGGAACTCTCCTCTGTACAATGTGGATATTCAGTGTGGAGAGTTTTCCAAAGGAAAAAGAAAACTCCACTGTAGGGTGGAGTTTTCCCTCCAGGCAACACATTTCTCAACGGTGGTATAAAAACTCCACCGTGGAGTTCTAAAACCACCATTGAGAAATGTGTTGTCTGAACTGAGCCATACCGTTTGTTCCAGATGGCTTCCCAGTTCCCCAGCCAGACCTGCAGGTAATGGAGACCAAACCTGGTACCTTCTGCATGCAAGGCAGGGGCTCTATCCCTCCTCTCTTTGTTTCATAGACCATTGGAGGAGCCCAAGGCACAGTCACAGGCAGATTCATAGGTGGCATGGCCAAAGTGTCTCTTTCTGCCTGTTATGGAAGGGCAAGGAAGGGTTCTTGCACTAGGTGCCACCTCAAACCCTATATGCCAATACCCAGATCATATAAAGACACCTAAGTGTGCTGCTGGGTGTCTGGGTCCCCTCCTCCATGGAGAATGCCTTTATTTTAATTTTAAAAGATGGGAGGTGGAGCCTCAGAACCACAGCGTGTTCTGGTTTGAAGTCTGCTTAGGAATCCTTTGCAAGCAGTAAAATCTATAGCAAAATCTAGCAGGGTGGGGCAAGTCTGTATCTTCTTATTTGGCATTTAATTTGAAACTTGATCGGTACGTTAAGGTCATTTATAGACGTTTAAAACAGAACACTGCTGAATTTCTGAAGAACTTCACCAAGAAATCTTGGTCCCCACAGGGACATGCGATTCAGCAGAACTTGTGTTCTCTAATTTCCCCCTTAAAGCTCATTCTGATTTTTTTCCAAACTGGATTGTGAGCTTTGTTGGGTTTTTTCACACCAAAATCCCTTCCTATCTCCATGTGCATTCCCCCCCGAAATTTATGCATAATTTGGGTGCATTATTGAGAGGAATGCCTTTTTGAAATACCCATCGTGACTAATGTGTGCTTGCGTCCATGTCTCAAATGTACAAATCTTTTCATGCACATTTTTCAAATGTACGTATTTTCTGACTACACTTTTTGTTAATCGAATCCCATTGCAAGCCTAGAAATGTAGGGACTTCAGACCACAGATTGCAGGTACAGGTTCCTCTCTATTCGGCCCTGGCTAGGCCTCATCTCGAGTATTGCGTCCAGTTCTGGGTTCCACAATTCAAGAAGGACGCAGACAAGCTGGAGCATGTCCAGAGGAGGGCAACCAGAATGATTAGGGATCTGGAAACAAAGCCCTATGAAGAGAGACTGAAAGAACTGGGCATGTTTAGCTTGGAGAAGATGGAGGGGAGACAGGATAGCACTCTTCAAATACTTGAAAGGTTGTCACATAGAGGAGGGCCAGGATCACTTCTTGATCATCCCAGAGTGCAGGACATGGAATCATGGGCTCAAGTGACAGGAAGCCAGATTCCGGCTGGACATCAGGAAAAACTTCCTGTCTGTTAGAGCAGTACGGCAATGGAGCTAGTTACCTAGGGAGGTGGTGGGCTCTCCCACACTGTAGGCATTCAAGAGGCAGCTGGACAACCATCTGTCAGGGATGCTTTAGGGTGGATTCCTGCACTGAGCGGGGGGTTGGACTCGATGGCCTTATAGGCCCCTTCCAACTCTATTATTCTACTAGCTGTACCCGGCCACGCGTTGCTGTGGCTCAGTCTGGTTAAATGGAAAAGAAAGAAAAGAGAAAACGCACATTTCTAATATGTTTAATTTCACAATGCTTGTGGGTATACAATATTTTTTGCTGTTCCATTGTCTGTGTAGATATAGAGATTGTCTGGTTTGCCGACTCTAGAACACGCAACATATAATTGTCCATGTGAGAAGCAATCTGTGTCTAGATCTAAACCGCACATTTCTAAAGATTGGCCCTGAGCTTTGTCGATGGTGATTGCAAACGCCAATCGAATTGGGAATTGCAATCTCTTAAATTGAAATGGCATATCCGTTGGAATCATAGGAATGCGAGGAATGAGGACATTTTCACCTTTGAAAGGTCCTGTCAAGATTGTTGCTTCTACGACGTTGCTCAGTAATTTTTTTACTGCAAGCCGCGTGCCGTTGCAAAGCTTTGGCTGGTTGATATTTCTCAACATGATAATTGGCATGGCGATTTTCAATTGCAGTACGTGCGGTGGCATCCCTGGCAGATCGAGTGAATTCAAAAATTCTGTTGGATAATTAACCGCTTCATCTCCTTCCACAACAGTGTCGACGGACTTGTATGTGACTGCCTCGCTTTGAATGTTAGACTGAATAATATTGTTAAGTTCATAGATGTCTTTGTTCTTGGCCGCAAGAAGAGCTCGTTCACTCAGCCAATCGTGATTCTTATAATTGGTTTGAATATTGGGAAAGACTTTTTGAACCAATTCTTCTTTTGATGTCACTAAATTGCAGAAGTTATGAGGCAATGAAATTCGTCCTGAGGTCAGATCAACCAGCACCTTTCCGTTCCCAATTTCCAGCAATTGACGTGAGAATATCTCAGCTGATCGATCGTTTTGCAGCTCGAGACGCATATTTGTAGTTAATGTTAACGTCTTTACATGTCACCACAAAGTAGAGTATTTCAGGCAAGCATTTATTTCGTCCGCTGGTGTCGATCGAGGAATTACAGGTAATGTTTGCCTGAAATCTCCTGCAAGCAATATTAATGCGTTCCCAAATGGTCTGATGTTTCCACGCAAATCTTGCAATGATCGATCAAGAGCCTTGAGCGATTTTTTGTGCGCCATTGTGCATTCATCCCAAACAATAAGTTTGCATTTTTGCAATACTTTTCCCATGCCGGATGCTTTGGAAATGTTGCACGTGGGAGTTTCAATGAATTGCATGTTCAATGGCAATTTCAAAGCGGAATGAGCAGTTCTTCCACCTGGTAGCAATGTCACAGCTATTCCGGATGACGCAAGAGCTAAGGCTATGTCATTTTGGGATTGAATTGCTGCCAGAATCAATGTAATTAGGAATGTTTTACCAGTTCCTCCTGGCTCATCTAAGAAGAAGATTTTTCCAACCCCGTTATTGACAGTTTGCATTACTTGATCGTAAACGCCATTTTGCTCAAGCGTTAGCTTAGGAATATTTGATTGCACATACGACAAAAGATCACCCGTGTTGTAATTTTGTTCACGATGCAATTCTACATCGAACGAAGCACGCGTCATTTTGACATAACGTGAAGAAAGCAGTTAACCTTGTAGCCAGTGGATTCAGGGCTATTTGTTGCACATTTGCAGCTGTGAAATAAACGCATTGTCCATTTTCTAGATGTACTGCTAAGTGAACAACAGCTGGACTTCGTTCATGTATGGGAAATGAAAGAATTTGCCATACAGCTTCATTGCTGCTTATGTATCTTCCAGCCTGACCAGCATGTGTTGATTTTACGTCCAACAGATGGCGCTGTTTTTTTTTACCTGTCACAGGTGTGGTGAGGCGGTTAGTGGGTTTTGGCCCCTCTGCTAGGCCGGAATCTCCTGCCAGTTACCTTTCTTCAGAACTTGGAACTTCCATAGAAGGCCGCAGTTCCGAGAAACATCGCTAGATGGCGCCAAATAGGAGAGAACATGGAAATAGGAGAGAAGGCAGAGGCAGTGGATTGGCCTACTGGTTGGTGATGTCACAATGACTTCTCTCCTATTTGCATAAGTGGCTTGGAGGAGGCCTCTGGGCTTTTATATACCCTATTTCTTTGATTCTAAGACACACTTTTGTCCCCATCTATAATATAGTTACATAAAAACACGTGCGTATTCAAATGCAACGTTGTGTCAAAATTTCAAAGCAATCGGTGAAGAACTTTCGGAGATTTTAGATTAGGAACAAACGAACATTTGCATTTTTATTTATATAGATAGATGATTCTATGATTCTATGAATTCAGACTATGTTTGGTTCTAGGAGGTGCAAACTGAATAAATGCTGATTAAAAAACAATAAATAAAATGAATTTCTCATGCATCCGTAGCTTTGAATTTTTGTTTCTCCTTGAGAAGCAAAAAAAGCCCATGGGATCTTCAAATGGAAATTACTTGAAAACCATAAAATTAGCAGCATCCAGCCTGCTAATTTTGGATTGGGGCCACCACACTCCCAGCATGGCTGGCCAATGGTCAAGCTGGCTGTGGCTGATGGGAGTTGACATCCAAAACATCTGCAGGGCACCAGGTTGGGAGTGCTGCCCTAGACATTCCTGACCTCGGGCAAGATTCAAACCCAGGCCTGGTTCCATACTTTATCACCTTCCTGAATCGTTGCTAACGCCTCCGCCCCCCACCACTTAAAGAAAATAGTACTTAGCACAGAGACATCCATTCATCTCCCAGGAATGTTCCATAATATTTTTCTTTTGCAGCATTACACAGCTACTAATGAATATATATATATATATATATATATATATATATATATATATATATAGTTGCAAAATGCCAAATCTGGTGCATGTTTCATACCATGTAACAAATGCTTATTTGTGGCTTTCTTTCCATGTGAAATATAATATAACTGCTTGTAACTGTATAAATTCAATTATGCATACATCTTTCAGCAGTCAGCACATGGTTTTTCTTTATTTTTAATAATCCCCCTCCCCATGCAATAATAATAATAATAATAATAATAATAATAATAATAATAATATGCAGCTTCCCTCTCCTTTGGTGGGGGGGGTGGACAAGGGAGTGAGCGAAGGAATTGGGAAAGAAAGGAAGGGGCAATGTTGAAATGAATATACGTGCAATGTCAAATTAAACCGTTTTGGGGACGGGTGGGGGTTGGGTCTTTGAAAGGACTGGCAGCTGATCGAAACACTTTGGGGTACTGAAATATGAGGAACATGTAAGAAGGGGCCTAGCCTTCAATTTGGTTTCAAGAGCAGCGTAAGCCATACTCACACGGCTGCTTTCTCCCACTGCACATGATGAGATCAGCATGGAAGCTGGTCCAACACGTCTCTGGCAAGCCTGTTTTTAGGAAGCATACCAAAGACGTGCGCCCTCCAGCTCTTGCAGAGATTTGTTGGTGATGGCGCAAGGAGCTGTGCATGAGCCAGAGCGGCTTCAGTTCTCTTCAAGTAACAAGGGTTAGGAAGTGTGATGGCCACAGCTGAGCCAACACTGCTCAAAAGACAATTTGTAGGCCACTTTGAAGACTTTTCTCTGGATTATTCTATTTTGGTGGTTGAGGCCACCCGACCCCTGCACAAGTACCCAGAATTAAACCAGATCCAGGGCTTTATGGCAGATGCAAAATGGTGGCCTGGCTGCATATGGAGTTGCTCCTGCTGCCACTTACAGCAGAAACGACGGCAACAAAACTTGGGGCAGCCGGATGGTGGTGGTGGTGAGAATAAAGCTGCATGCTACCACCACTGCAAATAATGAGCCCCACTCCTGAGAAACTATTGTAAAATCCCCCCTCGAGAAATCTAGAAGAATTATCCCCCAGTTTCCTGGCTCATAAACAGGATGAAGTATTTTGGGAGTCCATATGTGCACAGCTCTAGTTATCAGCACCATGTTCTGACCAACTGAGCGAACCAGCCAGCTCATGGTAGGTTTCACGGTGGCACTGCCTAATACGTGGGCTTCCTGTTTGGACTTACTGTTGGACATTCTTGGCTCCAGCATGGGACTGAGTATCCGTTCAAGTCTTTGATGATGATGATTGATGATGATTTTAAGCGAATGTCATAGACAAGGAGAGAGGAAAGTACGTTGACAACTCCTCCAGGCCTTTTCTCTCTTTCCATTTTGTTTTCTAGCCACCTTTTTTGATCTAGATCCTTCATATGTGTGTGTGTGTGTGTGGGTGTGGGTGTGTGGGTGTGTGGGTGTGTGGGTGTATGTGTGAAAGTATTACTGGAAACAATAATTACTGCAAATTGTAGCAATGTGTATACCCATGTTGCTAAATTGCATGTCCTTTTTTGATTGCAGAATGTGACTTTCCGAATTGTGGAATCAGTCTTTGTCGCTCTTGTTTTGTGCCACATACAGTAGTTCTGTCCTCTTCCAGGGCTTTTCAGAACCTGTTTTGCTAAAGCAATGATAGGGCTAATGGTCACATTTGGGGTCTCTCACCATGACAGTGTTCGGCGGAATGTGGTGCTGGGGTCCGTACACGATCCGTCATCTGCATGACCAACCATATCAGCAGTTTGCCACTGGAGGGCTGCGGACACAACAGGCCGTTAGAGACAACCCCCTGTGACAATGGGCCATGTTTGGGGAAAGTGGAATGGTTTGCCGGAAGCTGGAGCCAGGTACTTTTAATCTTTTATTTATTTATTTATTTATTTATTTATTTATTTATTTATTCAAAACATGCATGTCATGCTCTTCAGCTGGAAGGAGTCCTGGTGTCACTTACAGATCAGTAAAAAGACGACCATCCCTGCCTTCAGGTTTAGAATCAAAAAGGACATGACACAAAAGGGAAAAAAAACTGATGTGGACGGGAAAAGAAAACAAGAAATTGTAGTCCCTAGATCTGAGCATGAGTGCTTGTAATGCAGTTGTAATAGCTGTAATGCAGTGGGAAGTTGTGGGCCTTCTTATCTTGAATAGCTGGAATGGAACCAACTCAAAGAGAGGATGGCTGGTTTCTCAGCTACGCTGTTGGAGCGGCCCAGCTTGCTTTCTCTCCCTCAGCAACAGCCTGATGGAAAGGAAAATGGATGGTAACGGGGCGGGGGGCGGGGGAGGCGGCAAAGCCGACGAAGCTGGCTTCTCCGCAAAGCTGAAGGTGGCCCTGCTTCCCTTTCAGTTCCTGCTTCAGCTCAGGGGAAACCCAGCCAAAATTAAGCACTGGTAAGTCCTGTTGGCTCCAGTGGGAGAGCTCACCATGTGGTTTGAGCTGCAACTGTATGAACACTTATGTAGGAATAAACTCTATATAAAATCAGTGGGGTTTGCCTCTGAGAAGATTTACGTAGGATTATGCTATAAATCTCTCCCATTGAAATCAATGGGGCTTCAAAGTGCTTACCATTGGCTGAAGCTGGGCAAGCCCATTGTATATATTGGCAGGCCTCCCCTCCCCTCTCCCCACCCCCTCCCCAATGCAAACAGGATTTGGGTGGGTAATGGTCACATTCCAGTGCATTTTGGTCTTATTCCCCCCCCCCCCCCCGGAAGAATTATCCTTTGTTTGCTTCATCTGTTTTCAATGTCTTTTATACTTGTGTGTTTTCATTGCTAGGACAAAGTGTGTAGTGATGGAAAGGGGATTGCTTTGTTTCTCGACACCTACAGTTGTATTTTTTCCTGACTAGGATTGTGCAGCTAGTAAAGACTAAAGGGGAGAAAAACTGGTAAACTGTTAGAACAGTTGGGGATCTGTTCCCCTCACTCCAAATTAAGGATGGGTGAGAACTTTGAACTGGTTTTTTTTGTGTCCTTGCATGGTTGTTGTTGTTGCTGTTGTTGTTACAAATTTCTCCAATTTGCACCTCCAAGACAGAGTTGCGTTCTGAAATCTGTATTTTTTAAAATTTTATCTTTCCAATCCAGCTTGTCTTAGGGGGAAAATGCACATATTGGGGGAAAGTGTGCCCCACTTATATTTTACAAATGTGCACACAGACACAGTGTTTTAGCACATGGAGAAAGTACTGCATGTTAGGGCTGTGCTCCGCTTTGGTTCGTAGAAGCGATAGCGGAGTGGCCTGATTCGCCTCCAACAAAGGCGGAGACGAATCCAGTGGGGGGCTGCGGATCAAGGTGAAGCGGTTCGCCTCAATCCAGAGCTCCAGACACAGGTAAGTGGGGGGGGAGGGGGACTCATCTGGCACCCCCCCCTGCCGTAGTTGTTGAGGCGACGGCAATGGAGCCAGGTAAGGGGGCAGGGGGAGGGGGGCTTACCTGTGTTGGTTGCAGGCTTCAATTGAGGCCCCAGCTTCAAGCTGGAAGAGGCTGCGGCTCTCTCTTCTGGTTTGAAGCCAGTGCCTCAATTGAAGCCCGTGACAGACACAGGTAAGGGGGCAGGGGGAGTTTGGCTTACCTGGCTCTGCGGCTGCCACTGTCCATGCAGTGATGGCAGCAGAGCCAGGTAAGGGGGCAGGGGGGGGAGGGGGCTTACCTGCTTCCATCGCGGTCCATCGCAGGCTTCAACTGAGGGCCAGGCCTCAAAATGGAAGCTCGGAAACTAATTGGCAGCCAGTGAAGAGATCTTAAAACTAGTGTAATGTGGTCACCCCTAGGTGTACCAGTGACCAGCCTGGCTGCCATATTTTAGACTAATTGAAGTTTCTGGACTAGGCACAAAGGTAGCCCTATGTAGAGCACATTGCAGAAGTCAAGCCTCGAAGTTACCAGCACCTGCACAACCGTCTTTAGGTCTTCTAAAGGTCTTTGACAAAACAAATGATCAAACTTTTAAGGCTTCATGTCTTCTGCAATAGAACTGGCCCCTTTTTATCCACCCCCTCCCCCATTCAAAGCATGTTGTCGGGAAAGAGATCTAAACTTGATTAGAGATGAGTTATATAAACAAGGCAAAAAACACCAGTCGAGAATTTCACAGAAATCCCAGCTATGGAATCATAATGAAATGCAGTGTTTCCTCCCCACACTTCCCCGGATGGAGAGGAAAAGAGGGATCCAATATGAAGCTCCCCTCCCTATTTTTTTTTAAATTAAATCTCAAGGCTTTGCTTTCTATTGACATCAACCTCGCATTGCAGAGCACGTGGGCTTAAGCAGTCCTGAAAAAACCGTTTATTTCTTTTCCTTAGCAAGGCCTCCAATTACCATGTCTGAAAGTCCCCCAGCCTATGCTCAGCACCCGAATCTCATTCTCCTTGCATAAACATCCTTTCCAGAAACATACCTCTGAACGGCCAAGCTGGGTTGTAAATGGCGGAGCAGCTCCCAAGTTTTGTTTTGTTAACTGGCATCTTAAGAGTTAATCTTCTCTGGGGCTAGCAATTTACAATGCTGTTAACAGGAATTATGTCTTGAACTCCTGGGCACCCACACAGAGTTTATCCATAAATCTACCATATTGCTTCGGGCTTCTAATTTATTTCTCCAAAGTAATAAATTCTTCAGGAATATGCACCCACGGACATTTTAAAACCCATAATACTTTAATTCTCCACTGTTAGCTACAACACACATATGCACACACACACACATTTGGAGGGGGGAGCACAAATATGTATATAAGATTGATTCATACAGAAAATGGCAGAAACATGGTTCATTGGATCTGATTTATAGACATATTTAGGGCAGAATATCAGACTATTGGTTTTATTAAGAAACCAAGACCTGCACAGCCTTGTTTGCTAAATTTATTTATCTTTTCTTTCTTGGCTGCCTTTTAGGGCAGAAGCCCTCCCAAGGTGCAGCAATAACTTTATTTATTTGTAACATTTCTATACTGCTGATTATAATAGAATCTCTCAGCAGTTCACAACATTAATAAATTGCCATTTCATTGTTACTATGGGGATGAGCATACAAGCAAAACTTGAGTTCATCAGAATTCTCCAAATTCAACTTCAAAGCTTGTTCCAGCTCATGTCTGTATCCAATTGCCATCTTTGTTTTTCTCTTTTTGCATAGAAATTCTCATTTTTTAAAAAAAATGTACACATTGATGGTGTACATCTTTGAAATGTACGCATTCTTCTCGTATTGAATAAAGAGTGTTTGTGTGCAGCTCTTCATGTGCACTTTTCAAATGTGCATGCTTCTAAACACATTTTTTTTTAGGGATTTGCTCCGCTCCAATTAGAAGCGTAGAAGCAGAAGTGAATTGGCCTGTTCTGCCTTGCCCAGAGGCGGAGTAGAAGCGGACCGGGGACCCCTAGAAGCAAGGCGAAGAGAAGCGCCCATTTTTGGAGCGCTTCTCTTTCCGCGGACCGATCCGATCACCATTTTGAAACATTTTGCCCATAGGATTGCATTGCGGAAAAGAAAAGGGGATAACCGTGTTGTCTTTGAAGCTATCTTTTTGAAACTTCTTGTGCTTAGAGAGTCATGGCTGGGGGTCATTTTGAGCCTACTCTCAGCTCTCTGCGTGGTGCGGCTCGCTTGCTAGAATTTTTTAAAAGTAGGGTAAAGGCGGGAAAAAGATTACCTTTTCGATTGCTGAGGGGCAGAGTCAACTCCCGGTCATGATCACATGATCCCAAAGTTGGAGGAGGGGATAGGCAAAATGGGTAACTTGGGATTCTGGGAACTTCTCTTTCTTAGTCTGAACGGACTTTTCCCAGTGTTTTTTAAAACAGTAGCTCCACCAAATGCACAAACACAACCTGAAATCATATACTAAGCCAATAATAAGAGATAGAAACACAGCACTGCTACCCACCCTAACTTTGGGGTACAACTGAAAAGATGTGGTGCAAGGGGATGAGCTCCCCTAGGGCATGTGGACGTGCCCTCACTCTCTCCTGTACTTGGAGGGCCATCAGAGCCCTCCAAAGAGAGTAACCCGGTGGAGCAATGCCTATCATGAGTTGAAGTGAGAGCTTTGCTTCTTAAAAGACTGGTTCCTAGACAGGACCAGTTAAATTGGCCGATGATTCCCCAACTGGGCACGTCCACCACCACCCCCCTTATTACTGGTAAAAGACTGATATAGCTTTTTTAAAAAAAGTTCTTCTTGTTGTTTATTCAGCAACACTGCTGCTTTTAATTCCACCCCTCCTTTGTTTATTTATTTATTTATTTATTTATTTATTTATTCCATTTTATATGCATTACTGGCTTATCCTTGGCTCACTTCCTTATGCCCCCAGAAATGTCTGCTGCCTGCCTGCCTTCCCTCCCTCCTCCCCTGCCCGTCTCCCAGGGATGTTGTGTGTGTGTGGCTTTGACTCAGGGGAGAAGTCCTTCCTGCGCTCAATTAGGCTTTTGGAAGTTCCAAATCCATTTTTCAAGTGTGGAAGAAGATTCATAGGTTTATCTCTACTCCCCAATTCTTGGCATGTTGGGATTTCCTTTGAAATGGCCCCATTGAGCTGTCTGCAGGTTTAAGCCCCACCAAAAATCAGGGGATGATGGGATTGCCTTGTACCTTGGCATGATTGTGGGTCTAGATGGCATCTGTGAGTGTGCCCACTTCCCTTTTTTTTATCTGTCCAAATGTCAGAGAACAGTCCACGTCTGCAAATGGGGTGCCCGATTTCATAAATTCCCCAAAAATCAGGGGATGATGGGACTGCCTTGAGTCTGGGCGTGCATGTGTATCCCTGGATAAGCTATCATGATGGTGAGTTTGAGGTTTTTAACGTGCACATTGACGGAGCTATCGAAAGGGGTGTGAATGGGGTGCCCGATTTTCATAAATTCCCCAAAAATCAGGGGATGATGGAACTGCCTTGAGTCTGGGCATGCATGTGTATCCCTGGATAAGCTGTCATGGTGGCAAGTTTGAGGTTTCTAACATGCAAATTGACGGAGCTATCGAAAGGGGTGTGAATGGGGTGCCCGATTTTCATAAATTCCCCAAAAATCAGGGGATGATGGGATTGCCTTGAGTCTTGGCGGGCATGTGTATACCTCCATGAGGTGTCATGGTGCCAAACTTGAGGTTTCTAACTTTAACAGAAAAAAAGTTGTATCCTTTTTATCTTAATGCAAGCCTATGGGGGGGGGAAACGGAGCTCCGATCCGGATCCGGAGCTCTGCAGCGGACATAGGTGGAGCGGGGGTGGAGCGAAGCAGCCTGATCTGCAAATCGCGGATCTGGAAGAGAAGCGGAGTGGGGGGGTCTGTGCACACCCCTATTTTTTTTGGTCCACAAATCTCATTGCCAGCTCAGAAATGTATGGGCTTCAACTGCAGGTTGTGTTCTTCAAGCCTGTGATCAAACTGGAAGGCATGAAGTGGGCAAATATGGATCAAAAGCAAACAGCTTTCTCATACATCTCTACACTGCATACCTATCAGCTAGAACTGTCAGTGAAATGGCTACGAAAGTAAAATTTCAAGGAAATTTGGGTGATTTGTACTTAGGTAAAAGTTTTGAGCAATTCCAAGGGAAGCCAAATGCATGCCAGAGGGATTCTACCTACCCCAGGCTGCCACAGGATTTAGCCTGATGTGGAATTCAAAGTGAATGGGCTCTCTTCAAGTGAAAGTGGTATAATGAAAGTGTTTTGATAAAGATTTGGGCTGTGCTCCACTTTGCTTCAGATCGGAGAAGCGATAGCGAGGCAGCCTGATTCGTCTCCGACAAAGGCGGAGATGGATTGGTTCGGGGAGCTGCGGATCGAGACGAAGCTGATCAAGACCAAGCGGATCCTTTGCCTCGATCCGGAGCTCTGAAAAAAAGGTAAGTGGGGGCGGCGACGGCGGCAGAGCCAGGTAAGGGGTAGGGGGGGAGGGCAGCTTACCTGGCTCCATTGTGGTCCAGCAGTGGCTTCAACTGAGGCTGAGGATTCAAACCGGAAAACCAGGCTGCAGTCCTCGGCCTCAGTTGAAGCCACTGCTGGACCATGATGGAGGCAGGTAAGTTGTGAGTGGGTAGGGGGGGGCTTACCTGGTGCCAACGCCTCTGCCACAGAGCTCCGATTCAGATCCAGAGCTCTGCAGCGGAGCAGAGCAGACCATAGGCGGATCAACACGGGGCGGAGCAGACCCGATCCGGAAGTTGCGGATCGGGAACCGGAGCGGATCAGGGGGGTCCATGCACAGCCCCAATAAAGGTGATAGAAAATCATGCACAGCCCGAGGTGGTCATCCGATTTCACATCAAGCAAAATTCGAAGGTAATATGCAGGCAGTTCCTCCTGTGAAACACTGGCGACAAGGTAGATTCGTTGAGGGAGGGAGGGGGCCATGGAGTGTGTCTTGTCCAAAACTTGGAGCTGGCACTAATTTTGCCCCACGTTTTTAACATGTCTTGTGAATAATACAAATGTTAAACTTCCAGTATTTCAGACCTTGATCAGTATGTGTGCATTTTAGTGTACCCTTGGTAAAGCCCGTGTTGATTTTACTCAGTACACCCTGTACTTTTCACTGGTACTGAGGATAAGTATCTATTCAGGATATTACAAAAATTCTACCCCAAGTATAAACAATACCCTCCCCCTTTTTAAATAACAGTCAATTGTGCTATGCTTAAAAAAAAACCGTTTGGAGATCATACTCTTTCGAGTGACATAGAAACCAATATATTGTTGGATTTGTCTTCTAAAGACCTTTTTTCAAAAAGTGCCAGGAACAGTATTGTGTGTGTGTATTTAACCTTTAAAGAAGCAGTCAAAGGCTCCGTGAGCCAAAATTTGCATTTCAGAACTGGAACCAACACCCCTTGCTCATGAGTGCGTTACGAAGATGAAAAGAACACCCTGGTGGATTCTAACCCTTCCAAAATATCGCACGGAATGGGATTTTTTTTGGAAGCAAGGAAAGCTGAATTCTCACCTCAAACGCTGGAGGCTTAACAAAAATGTTAACAAAACCGTTAACCCCAATAGGGTCAGTTTCACTTGGGAAGGTGAAACTCTTTCTTTCTTTCTTTCTTTCTTTCTTTCTTTCTTTCTTTCTTTCTTTGAAAAAAGCTTTTGGATACTGTTGCCTTGTGATGAGAAAAGTGATCCTGTGATTACCCAGGATCTAATTGAATGATATGCGAGGAAAAGATCCAGGGCAAAATCCATACTTGTGTAATCAATACACAACTAGTATTTGGGTGACCCTTTCTTTATCTTGCATTATCCATGGGTTTAGTTCAGATCAGGCAAAAATGTCAGCTGTATTTGGGCATTCAACACACAAGGTAAGCAAACATGTGAGTCAGGAGCAGGAATACACTGAGTAGCCCTATCTGCTGGTACGTGCTGATTGAGCAGGAACATCTGCAGTGGAGGGGCCCCTCTGCAGATGTCTGCACTCAATGCACAGACATCAACAGAAGAGGCCACATGATGTGTGCTGTGTTGAAGGCAGGTTTATGCAATGCAAACCTTCTCCTGGCTTGCATGTTCAGCTTCCTAATAGGTTGAACACCCAAATAGGGCTTAACTTCTTACTGAAAGCTGCATCTGGGTACATGGGAATGGGAGCATAAGAACAGCCATGCTGTGCTGGATGGTATACAAAATTATGATAGAGATGTACATAGTGTGGATAACAGGTTCATTCCATGAAGCTGATTGGTGGGAGATTTAGGAAGTACTTCTTCACACAGCACCTAGTTAAACTATGGAATTTGCTACCACAAGACATAGTGATGGTCACCAATTTGGATGGCTTTAAAAGGGGGTTAGACACATTCTTGGAAGAGAAGACTATCAATGGCTACAAGTCCTAGTGGCTATATGCTGCCTTTAGTATCAGTACATCCATTGCTACCGTGGGTGAGTGCTGTTGTCCTCATGTCCTGCTTGTCGGGTTGGCCAATATGTAAACAGAATGTTGGATAAGATGGACCCTTGTTCTGATCCAGCAAGGCTCTTCTTATGTGGAGCTCAGAACTGGAGTATTGTGTCCAGTTCTGGGCTCCACAACTCAAGAAGGACGCAGACAAGCTAGAGCGTGTTCAGAGGAGGGCAACCGGGA
Source organism: Elgaria multicarinata webbii (assembly GCF_023053635.1). Lineage (NCBI taxonomy): Eukaryota > Metazoa > Chordata > Lepidosauria > Squamata > Anguidae > Elgaria > Elgaria multicarinata. The sequence continues at coordinate 4,281,167 of NC_086186.1, read as the reverse complement.
TGATCAGGGGTCTGGAAACAAAGTCCTAGCTTGGAGAAGAAAAGATTGAGGGGAGACATGATAGCACTCTTCAAATACCTGAAAGGTTGTCACACAGAGGAGGGCCAGGATCTCTTCTTGATCCTCCCAGAGTGCAGGACATGGAATAACAGGCTCAAGTTGCAGGAAGCCAGATTCTGGCTGGACATCAGGAAAAACTTTCTGACTGTTAGAGCAGTATGGCAATGGAACCTAGGGAGATGGTGGGATCTCCCACACTAGAGGCCTTCAAGAGGCAGCTGGACAACCATCTTTCAGGGATGCTTTAGGGTGGATTCCTGCATTGAGCAGGGGGCATGATTCTCTGTTCTGTTGTTTTTATGGATCAATCCAAAAGGCTGTCTAATGCATTATCCTCCTCCCTCACTGGCTTCTTAGAAGCCCAGAAATTGAACATGAATAGCCCAGGGGCAGCAAACCTGGTGCCTCCCAGATGTTTTAGACTACATATCCTGTAATCCCTGATGATGGGCCATGCTGGCTGGGATTGATGTGTGTTGTCATCCAAAGTATCTGAAGGATACCTGGTTACCTGTAATATCCCTCTCTCCATTGAGATGTCCAATCAATTTCTAATCAAGTACAGATGACTATATATTTTTCTGACTATGACACACACACACACACACACACACACACACACACACACACTGTGTTCTTCTTTTTCGTTGCCAGTATTTTGAACTGTATTCCAAAATATAACAACATTGAATGTGAAATAGTGATTTCCTAATAGGGATGATATTCAGTGACAGTAATGCCTTTGACCATAAGCATTCCAGTTAGCTATCATGAGCAACAAGAACAAAAGAAATACCTTGATGGACCTTACATCAAAAGTCCATCTAGTCCTGCATTCTGTTTTCCATTGTGGCCAACCAGATGCCTTTGGAAAGCTCACCCCCCACCATTCCCCCTTCCCACTGGCATTCAGTGGGATATTGAACATGGAGGGTTCCATCTAGACATCTGGATTTATAGCCACTGATAGATCTATTTTCCAGAATCCAAGTCCTGCCAAACTGCTGTAATTCATTAATGCTGGAAACGAGGCATTCTGCCATCAACCGTGACTGTGAACAGGTGCTACATTAGGACTCTCCTGGCTGGAAAAGTGTAATCTAGAATCTAGGATCAAGCATTTTCAACCTCAGTCAGCCCATCAGCAATCCTTTGTTTGGAGGGGGAAGAAGGGGGAAAGACTAAACCAGGTCTTTTACTCAGTGGTGCAATTAGGTAATTTAAGGCTCTGGATTTAATAGCAGAGGGCTATATGCGACTTTTTTATTTATTTATTTTGCAATTCATTTTTGACCTGGATTTATTAGGGGTGTGCAAATCAGCAACTCTAGAGCTCACCAAAGTTACCTGAATGCTATATCAAAACTTGTTCCGACCTGAGTCCGTATGAGATTGTGAGCTTGGGTTGTTGTTGATGTTGCTGCTGTTGTTGTTTCACATGGAAATCATTACATATTTCCTTGTATATCCCCTACCCCCCTAAATGTACAGTAATTGCCATAGAGGGGTGAGGGGTGAGCTCTTCAGATGGTAATGCATATTGCTTCACTCATTTCAGAATGAAGTGAGCTAACCTTGCCGTGCTGTGTGGCTCTTAAGCTCATTCTATTTAGTGGAGCTCAGGATGTTATCTGCTCTGACATCTTCTCCTGACAACACTGGTACTTCCAAGCCCTCCTACGATCTCCTGAACCAAAGTGGAAATGTATGTTTTCCCTCATGAGGCAAACACCAGCTTGAAGAGGGGGTAAAGATGTGTGATCTCTCTCCCCCCACCCCCACCCCGACACACACCACTGTAAATTTCTACAGCTGCTTTGGGTTTTAAACAAAATTGTAGCGAAAAACTTGTCCAGCTGTGGCCTGACTTTTACTGTACCCCCTTATTTTTAAGTAAAATTAGGTGTTTCTTTCTATAGAGATAGAAGGCTCCACCCACATTTGATTTAATTTTGCAAACTGATACCATCATTCCACGAAAGTGGTTATTAAACTTGAAGTGTTGAGCCTCCTGTATATGTTGCTTTCAGAGCGAAATCAATTAATCCTTCTGATTAAAGTCAAATGCTTGAAACAGCTCTTGGACAGAGACAGATGTGGGAATAAAGCTGTAATAAATACAGGCCCAACTGTTGAAGAGATGTGGAACAAAGATCTAAGGAAGAGACTGTCCAGTTTACACATTCCGTTTTTTGGGGTTTGTTTGTTTGGGGGTGTAGGAAGTGATTAGTATGTACCTCTGCCATTAGCTCTCTACAATAGTTCCCAGTCACATGTATGCACAGTTCCAGGGTTTCATCCTCAATATTAAAGCACCCCCTGTTTCCTGCTTCTGACTCTAAGCCTGGTCTAGAATTGGCATTTGCAAGCAAAGTGATCTGATTTGCACCTCCTGCACTAATGTGGATTGATCCTGCATGTCTCTGAATTTTCCAATGCACCTTCGTGGCTTTAAAAACATACCAAAATGTGTATAAAAACGAGCATTTTAGGATAAAATTATCTGCTAAAATTGAAAGGGGCTTGACATTTGGAACATACTCAGATCCTATGAATTCAAGAGTAATTATTGCAATATTTAGATATTGCTGAAAGATAAATTCACAGATGCTGTTCACAGAAAAGAAAGCTAATACATGAGATAAATGGTCAACTTGTATTGCGTAATTGGAATTCCCATGACAGTCATATTCAGTGTGTTAGGAATTTATTTTGAACAGCGCTAAGAATGAACACATGTGAAACTGAACAGACGGTGACTGAAATACATAGCTGGATACATCTACCCCTTGTCTAGACATTTCTTTGGCTGGAAATACTTGTTGGATCAATGAAAAGTGTCCTTTGGTTCCACAATTTTTCAGGCACCGTACTGAAGGAGGCTGAAAATACTGTATTCACACATACAGAATCTGGCAGTCAAGTAGTCATAGACTGGCTTGCCCATCCCTACTCCATCATTGACAATATTGGGGTTACAATGTGGTCCCTGATTGGCTAGGAATGCTTCAGGAGGGATAAAGCCGCAAACAGGTTTTAAAAGAAGAACATTATTAGGTTGTTTTTACATGAAACGTTTCAGACTCCTCAAAGATCTCTAGGAATAGAAACAGCTTTCAATCAAACGCTTCTCTCTCTCTCTCTCTCTCTCTCTCTCTCTCTCTCTCTTTTCATGAGATGGGTTTTTGAAATGAGGTTGTTCATGATTAAGTATCACATCCAATCTTTTGAACCTACTAATAATCTTACTTTGACTACTTGGATTGACAGGTGTGACGGAGCCACCAGGCATGGTTTTGGAATGTACTGCAAAAGTATTGTTTGTGAAGAATGAAATGTTGTAAACTTGCTTTCCTTCCATTGGGGAATGTTAGTAAAGGTTGGCTGAAATATAAAAATTAAGTCAGTGTGCCCATTAATTTAAGATAGCAAAGAACAAACGGAGAGAAATGGAACAATGTTTAGAAAACATTTTTTTTAGACTAGCTACCTACATTACATATCAGAGTTTCTGCTTTCTGTTGCCTCATACAGTGTTCAATTGAATGTGGCAGTGGAACCCAGCAAAGGGAAGTGATCTGTATCAGAAAGACTGAAAACAGCTTTGATATGTTGAATCCCTATGAGTGTTCGTTTCTGGAAAGACCTCCCAGCCAGCAAACCTGCTACCTCAAGCCTTGTGGTGCTAAATGGTTTAGTACTGAATGGAGCACAGTAAGTATTTCACCATCTTATTTAGTTCTTCTCCATCTTTACTGTCGAACACACATTTGCTCACCCACTGGAAGAGTTCTTTGAACTGAATGCAGAGATTACTTAGTGATAGGTAAAATATAACTGTTACCAAGGCAGAAACACACTTTGTAGAGAAGGGGGCGGCTCCCAGAAACGGTAGCCATGGGTAGTCCTCCACATTTGCCTTCTGAAATGTCTTGTTCAGTTTACCACATGTCCTGGCAACTTTAGGATGTGGATAATGATAGTCTCTATCATTGGCTGAGATTCAGAAATGAAATTTGAACTGGGGACTTCTGGTTCATACCCCAGTCTCATAAGTACCTGGCTCAATGATGCCCAAAGCCGGTCCAAGTTCCTGGATTGCTTTGAGCCTTTGGAGAAATAAACATTTTTCCTGGTCAATCCCAGCAGCACTTACCCTCACTGATTCATAATTCCATTAGGAGAATGGGGGAGAGGTCTATTTAGAACCTCCCGAATTTAATTTCTGAATTAAAATGCCTCAGACATTTTATGAGATGTCCAGCTCAGTGGAGTACCCAATAAAGAGCTATGAAAATGGCAGTTGGGCCTTAAGGCACATCTGGGAAACATAACTTCTGGTAAATTCAGGAAAGAAAAAGGGAGTAAATACTAAAAGTGGACTTTTGATTTATTTCATACTGCCACTTACACTCTTCCGAAAGTTACCCTGGAAAGAGGTCTCATTTAACAAGTGGTAAACCAAGGTTGGTAATTTATTTTCCCCCCTTCAAAACTCACCCCTCTCAAAAGTGCCTAGACGCAGCTTTGCTGCCTCATGCCCATCAGTAAGGTTGTAGTATTTCCCTGGAGTTTGTGGCTTTAGCTGCTCATTTTTGCAGCAATGGAATGACCCTTTTCTTTCACTCTTGCAGATAGGAAATCAGGCAATTTCTCTATGCTTTCCAAAGTAGCATTTTAGTGGCATTCCTAGAACAACAAAGCATGTGTTCAAGAAATATCTTTCTTTCTTTTCTTTTTCTGTTTTTCATTTGTTAAGATCACTGTGTGCCTGTGTATTATGTTAGTGGGCATGTAACAACATTGGTCTCCTCTAAACAACTGAAAATAAAAAAGTCCCACAACTCCTTCAAATAATAATTTAAAATGAGGAACTTAAAGAGTAGCTAGTTGACATCCACAAGATATGTGAACTCCTTCCTCCTTGGATGTTTTGACAGAGCTGTACGTGGTGAACCCTCTGATTCCTTGTTGACTTTCTTTTTCCTTTTTCCTTTTTGCAATCTCCTCCTTTCCCTGGCCAGCCAAGAGCTCTTAAAAATAATTTGATCCTAAACCCCTTCTGAGACTCTTCACACACAAGCTGCTAAGTATGGAAATGGTTTTGGCTTCCACTCTGCTCACTCGTCGTGATTGCGTTGCTTCCCGGATAGTTTCTCAAGGAATCATAGGAGGAGGGCTAATGACTTTAGCCAACCATGCTTTAAGACAGAGGATGAAATTATGAGAAAATGCCTGTAGGCAAAGTATATTTTCTGAAGTGATCGCAACCCAAATGCAACTCCCAGCAACAGAAGCCTGGGTGCAGGGCAAAATGGCAGTACTGATGTCAGTTCATATCCTATGGATTCTTGCTGTTGCCAGTGAAAAACTTAGTCTCGGGCTAAGATATTGGCTTAGCTTGAGGTTCTGAAATGCTACATTTGGAATACTGTGTCCAATTCTAATTGCCCTATTTCTACAGTAGATATCATAAGTGAAGGGTGTGTGGAACAGTTGAAAGAACTGGGTAAGTTTAGCCTGGAGAAGAGAAGATTAAGGGGAGGCCTGATAGGGATCTTCAAGTATCTGAAAGGGTGTCATGCAGAAGATGGAGCAGACTTCTGTTCTGTTTCTACAGGGGGCAGGAATAGTACTAATGGGTGGACATCAATGGCTACTACCCATGAGGGTTGTGTGCTACCTCCAGTATTCAAGGCAGGAAGTCTGTGTGCACCAGTTGCTGGGGAACATGGGCAGGAGGGTGCTGTTGCACCATGTCCTGCTTTGTTGGTCCCTGGCCGATGGCTGGATGGCCACTGTGTGAACAGAGTGCTGGACTAGATGGACCCTCGGTCTGATCCAGCCTCAGGGCTCTTCTGATGTTCTTATGTTTTTATGACATTGAAGGAAGGAGTCTTCTGCAAAACAACCAGAGGAGGGTGGAGAGAATGGGCCCTGCTCAAACTTGCCAAGGTTCTTCTTTTTCCAGCATTTAAAAATGTGCACTTTCCAGCATGCATTCCAAGTGCACACTCTCCCTCCATTGTCTAAAGCAGAAAAATGTGTGTGTGGGGAGAGCATTTTCAGAAATGCACTCTTGCACAAGCACACCCAAGCCTGTGAACATTTCCGGACAATTACGCTCCAGCTTGCATCCAGGTTCAGGTTTGTGAATGGGATATGATTACATGTTTGGCAAACAGAACAAAATTCTCATACACCCCCAAGTCAGAGCTATTTGACCCTAGAACAGATATGGTATGTTGTCCTTTACTAGAGGTATTTGAGCAGAGGCTGTATGGGCATCTGTCAGGGATGCTGTATTTCAATCCTGCATTGTAGAGAGTGCATTCAGCAGGGGCTAGGACTAGATGACCTCCAGGACCCTTCCTAGAATAAGAGCGTAAGAAGAACCAGGCCAAAGGCCAACCTAGTCCAACACTGTGTCCACACAGTGCTCAGCCAGATGCCGATAGGAAACCTACAAGAGAACTTCCAATGGTATAATTCTATGGTTCTATGATATGATCCTGGAAAAGGAACATAATAGCCAAACAAGATATTAAAATCTCTGGAGCACCTTCTCCATGAGGAAGGCTAAGGGGAAAGTCAACAAAGGGGAGGCAACACGATAGAGATTTCTGACATCATGAATGGTGTGGAATACAACTTGGGATCATGTAGTGAAATGGGCAGGCAGTAGATTCAGGAGAGACCAATGGAACCAGTGTTTCAGACAGTACACAGTTAATGTAGACCTCTCAGGCCCAGAATGTGGCCATGGAAGAACCCCTCAATGTTTTCTTTCCTCAGGGCCCCAATCCCAGAAGGACATCTAGGACCAGTCCCCTGATTCTAAAGGAGATTGCATTGTTACCTTCAGATTTTGAGGACTCCACATCCAAAGTCGCCACCACAGCATAGTTGCCCTGGTACTATCACAGCCAAGGATTCAAAAGCAGGCATGCCCCCCCTTTAATGGGGAAGAGCTCACACAGTGTGTGGGAGGCGCCTGCAGTTTCTGGGAAGCTCAAGCCCTACTTAAAGCTCAGCATGAATCTGCCAGTTGTTGGAGCAATATACAAGCTGAACTTGACTGGTTTCAAGTCCAACCTGGAGCTCTCTGTGATACTATTCACTCCTTGCTTTGCTTATGTGGTATCTGGCCTTCACTTTGGCTGACCTCACTTCTAGAATCTTGTCCATGCCAGCCATCCTAAAAGTCAACCCTTGCTAGGCCTTGCCTTGCCTATAGGATCTGAACGTTTGGTTGCTGAGCCAAACCAACCCTGGTTTGACCGGACCTATCTCACTAAACCAAGGAGCTGGGCTTGTTGCTTGTCTCCCTGGGAACCTGGATGTAACACTCCCTTCAACTGGGTTAACCCCCATACTCAGCAGGACTTAAAATAGCAGAGAAAGCTCAATGCACATTGTCCTACTTTTGGGTCCCTGTTCAACGACAGCTGGTTGGCCATGGTGTGAACAGTGTGCTGGACTAGATCAGCCCTTGGTCTGATCCAGCATGGCTCTTCTGATGTGCTTATGTAATGGCTCTGAAAGTGGTGATCAGCTGTGATGGTTCCATGGGCAAAATTAGTAGACCTCTGAAGTGAGGAGGAGATTACTACAGCTCAGAGAATGGAACTTTAGCAGTCACTCTGCTGCTCTGCAACTACATAATTGCCAGATTCCCTTTCTGATAGAGTTTGTGTTTTATTAGTTCTAACTTCTCTACCTCCACCACCTCCTTCCTTGATCCTTGGAAGGTCTGCTCTGACCTTGACCTGCACATAAGGTATCTTCCTTCTCTGTGCGAGTGAAATATAATGATATGGGATGTTGGCACAAACGATTCAGGTGGAGATGGCTTGAAAGTTGTAACTTTCAAGATTTTGATATTATGATAGTAACCAGCAGTGGATTGTGCTACAACAGGACAGATGTCTATGTCAGTATGCAGAGGAACACACGGCTGCTGGTGGTGGGGGGATCCTTTCTCATTTCAGACCTCACCGTTAGAATTGCATTTCTTTTTTCATTGCAGTGCTCAAAATCCTGTGAAGTTGGCTTTCGAATCCGAGAAGTGCGATGTCTCTCAGATGATATGACGCCCAGTACCAAATGTGACACACAACTGAAGCCAGTGGAAAAAGAGCAATGCAACACTCAGGACTGTGTGCCTGAAATAGGTAGGGAAAATGTTACAGTTATTCTAACCATGGGACTCCATCTAGTGGAAGAAAAATAAATTTAAGCCACCATGTATCTTCAAACAGTCCCAAGTCAGATTCGTGTGTGTGTGTGTGTGTGTGTGTGTGTGTGTGTGTTACATGTGTGTATTGAAGGGAGGCTTAAACCAAACCAAAATAAAGATACCACTTTTGAAAAATATGTTTTTTTCACATGAGAGTTAGAATTTTTTTATAGAGATATATACAAAAAGAAGAAGAAAAGAAGAAGGTTTGCTTTGGAGTGCCCAGGAATTTGAGGAATCTTTAGCATCCGGGGGGGGGGGGGGGAATGACAGCATTTGTGCATGGTTTGGTGTGTGTTTCATGAGAACGTTCTGCCTTTTTGAATGTTTGCTTGGGTGGAGACGGCTTTGAAACAAAACCCAAAGTCCTTGACATGGTGGTATGCTGTGTTTCAAATAGATTCCATAAGCAACTATATACCAAGGCTTAAGAGGAAGAGAGTTTTAATGTGATTTGTTCATTTGTTCCATTGCCAGTATCATTATACCTTTATACTGAAGGAAGCAAATAGCTTAAGTCCCCCTAAACTAGTTGGGTTGGTTCTGAAATGAAATAGCACAATTCCACAGCAAGCTAAATGAAAAGGAGATAGGGTTTACTGAAAGTAGAAAAGAAAACCCATATCTAAAACCACATGGCAAAGAAGTAAGTCTTACAATTGTTCTTTGAGCAGAAACATCTGTTGCCTCTGGACTCAAAGTAGCCGTGACCCTGCTTTCAGGTGCTAGGATCAGAGACATGACCCAGAAACTTGGGTACATTTCTTTTTATGTTGCCGGGCTTTTGTTAACCCCCATCCCATAACCAGATTTCAGCTGCCATCTATGTCAGATGCTGATTACCGAATTCTGCTTACCCTTTTCCTTTTGATGCATCCTGAAGTTTGTTATGTCATTGTGTTTAGACATGATGACAAGTCTGGCTGAATCTCTCCCCCACACACATACCCTGTCCTTCTCTCATAGTACTAGAACCTAGGGCCACCAATGAAGCTGAATGTTTGGAGGTCCAGGGTAGATAAAATGGAAGTATTTCTTCACAGAGGACCACAAGATGTAGTGAAGGCCACAATTTGGACAGCTTTGAGAGAGGGTTAGGAAAAAAAATGTGGAGGATAAAGCAATCAATGGCTCCTAGTTAGGAGGCCAAGATAGGACCTCAGGTTTCAGGGGGATTATGCCTCTGGTTGAGTGGAAGGCGCTAAGGCATACATATCCTGAGCAGAACACTTTTTATGTTTGTATGTACTCTGGGAAGAGGTGAGCTAAAATCAAGAAGACATTTGAATCCCCGCCCATCCCTTCCATCAGGCTTAATGTAAACACCCAGACATGAAACCATTTAAGCTGAGGTCCCCAACAGCTCACCTTAAATGATGCACGGACATTCATAGATTCAGAACCAGGGCTCAAATTTGAAATTTAGACACGAGATGGCCCATTTGCAAATCTATGGAACCTGCATGAATAATAAATGTCACTGTTATTGCAATTTCTCTTCCACTTTAAACAGCTGGGTTTCACTGAGCAATTAACACTTGGCTACAGAGCCTGCCAGTCAAACACAGCTGCCTGCTACCTTGTTTTTAGGGAGTTAGGAAAATGAAATTGATTTGTACTTGACTTTGAACAAAAGTGATTGGGTGTATGTATTATTTAAGCTGTGTGGTTTGGGCAGATGTATTATTTAAGGGAAGCTAGGTGCAAAAAAATCAAATCAAATCAAAAGCCAGGCATCACCGTGAATGTTAAATACTCACCTAGATTCTAGGCATTCTCTCCCTCCCCCCATGAAGTCTTCTCAAAACAAAATGTGATTATAATAGCTAGTGTTGTAAAATACAATAGATTCTATGGATCAGCTTAAACTCCGACATTGCAAGAAGGAACTCACCCAAATTGAATGTCAAGCCTAATCCAAACCTTGGAAGAAAAGAAGCTGGCTAGCAGGGCTTTATTTATTTATTTATTTATTTATTTATTTATTTATTTATTTATTTTATATCCTGCCTTTTTTCTTCCAAGGAACCCAAGGCTGTATACATGATCCTCCTCCTCCTCTCCATTTTGTCCCCACAACAACAACCCTGTGAGGTAGGTTGGGCTGAGAGTCTGTGACTGGCTCAAAGTCACCCAGTGAGCTTCATGGCTGAGTGGGGACTAGAACCCGGATCTCCTGACTCTCGGGCCAACACTCTGACCACGACACCATACTGGCTCTCCCGCACACACACCTCCGCCACAACCGGTATATTCTCCTTCTGAACTATGACACATCCTTGTATTGGGAGGTGCTTTAGGCAAATTGCAGGGAGTTGTGCCGGCTTGTGGGTTTTTGGTGAACTTCTTAAAATGTGTTCAAAAATACAAATTCATGCAAATTATGGCCAAAATTTGTCCAAATCATAGAATAGTGCCCAAAATGTGTGGAAATTAGACAAGTTTGGAGCTTAATTTGTGCAAATTATATAAATTTGGGGCATAATTTGTACAAATTACGTTAAATTGCACAAATTGCAGCTGTAATTTGCACAAACTTGCATTTGCATGAATTATGACTGACACACACACAGGCAAAAAGTCCCTGGAGTCTAGGGAAAACCTGTGGTTGTCCACAAATACAAGCCATTCCAAGCATACCATGAAACTTCAGCAAATCCACAAATGGCACAAGTTCCTAGTGATGGACATCCCTAAGAGCTGTGCATTCTCTAATGTTCTCAGTGGGCAGACAGATCCAGCTAGAAGGTTGTCTTCTAGCTATGAAAAACAACACCAACCTAGCAGAGATTTCTGTCTGCTTTTTCTTTCCAGATGAAAACTGCAAAGACAAATATTACAATTGCAACGTTGTGGTTCAAGCCCGGCTCTGCGTCTACACCTATTACAAGACGGCGTGCTGCGCGTCCTGCTTGAGAGTGGCTAACAGGCAGTCGGGGTTTCTGGGCCGCAGATAACAGCGGCTCCACCGCTTGCATCAGACCTCTGCCCAGTAGTTTGTGGCTGCTTGGGCTGCAACAGATTCTACCTTCTCAACGAGAGGTTTTCCGTATTGGAGAGCGCCTCCAAGGCGTGATGGGAGCACGTCTGTGTGGTTATCACTAACACACTGTATAGGGACTCTTTGCCTTTTGGAAATGTACACTGTAAACCCGGGGCTTTTGAAATGGCATCGGGCACGACCCACTGAGAGCAGGTCTGGGGACCTATGAGGAGCCACCAGTGATCCACAAAGGGCACAGGAATGTCAAGATCTCAACTATTTAGATATTTATCTTTATTTGGGGCCAACGAATCCCCAAACAGTGAGCTAGCTTCCTCAGGGTCATATAATTTTCTTTACATAATCATCCCATGACACCCACTAAACAGGCTGAAAACTTTATTAGGACCAAGGCAGGACTTTTGGTTCCTACCTAGACGTAACTCACAAGCAATAGCCACCGAAATGGAAAGTGAAATGAAGCTAAAGTAGCAGCTTTGCCCTGAGAATCCAGAGCAAACTAGCTCTACAGCTCATCCCCGAATTCCCTGTTGGCCGCAACAGACAACCTCCACGATATAACATATTACTTCTGATGGCAGCTTTATTGCTCCCTCCCACATGGAATTTTATCTGCTACTGTTCCTGCTATGTGTTATTTACTTCACTGTTGTGTTGCTTTGCAACGTTTTTTCTTTTATTGTAAGCCGCCTTGAGACAGCTCCTGGACCTCCCCGCCCCACAAAAGCAGAGCAAAAATCAATATAATAAATTACAAAGGAACTGTGAATTCCACCTAGTGCCAAAGACCAATTTAAAAGAAAGAAAACAGTGCTCCTATGGCAATCAAGATGTTTTGTAAGGGCCATAGGGTTGCTCTCTGAGTTTGCAAAGAACATCCAGAGAGAGAGAGAGAGAGAGAGAGAGAGAGGGAGAGAGAGAGAGAGAGGGAGAGATCCTGCAGGAGAATCATCTAGCCTGCATTAGGGATATGTTTCTTTTCTTCTGAATCCTTCCACTAAATTTGAAAGCTAGCTCATTGTTTTGTGATTTATTTATTTTTAAATGGTCCCAATAAAAGTTCTAATCTGGTTCTCCTTGTTGAGGTTCTGTTTTCCTGACAGACAGACAGACAGACATGGCCTAACTTTTGTGTGTGTTTGCTTGCTTGTTTTTGTCCCCATTGGAGAATAGCATTAGCTAGTTGCCAAATCTTGGCGATCCTGATGAACAACAAAGTTATAAATTTGAGCACAACTGAATTCAGGATGGCAGCATGATAAACTTTTTGTGTGCCTGTGTTTCATTAATAAAGATAGAAACAGAAATCTGCTTATACCTGTTCAGAATGGGTCTGCAGCAAATTGGGCCAGCTTGTGGATTTTCTGTGCTTTTTAATTTGTGCAAATTAGGAGCAAATTTTGCACAAATTTGGTGAATTTCAACCACAATTTGTGTGAATTATGCAAATTTCAACTGCAATTTGCCCAAATATCTATTTGTACACATTATGGCTTGACACACACACACACACACACACACACACACACACACACACACACTGTTCCTGGAGTTCAGGGGAAATCCACTGCTCAGCCCGCAAATGAAAACTGAGACGGGCACAGCGCAGAACTCCGTCGAGCCAAAAAGGAATGGACTTCCCACTGGCAGACATCCTTATCTATAGGAGCTCTTTGGCATCACCTACTCTCTGAACCTCCCAACTGGAGATGCCAGGGACCAAACCTGGGTCCTTCTGCCTGGAAACAGTGAACTGTGGTCCCTTCTTATCAATGGTGTGCTTAGGTAATTTGAGACTCTTGATTTAATGATCTTATGTATGTGTGGGGGGGGGGATCTCAATATCATAATCTGATAAGGCGGCCTTGTTGCATTTGGGAGGACCTTTTACTCTTCCTGTTGATCAGGATTGAACCTCTATTCCAAAGTCCTCCCCTGAAGGTCCCAGGGCATGGTCTGAAAGCATGTGAGGCCACCACCTTGCTGAAGCTAACCAGGTCTGGGTCTGGTCAGTTCTTGGAGGGGTGACCACCTGGGAACCACATGTAGCCACCTTGAATTCCGTGATGGAAGAAAGGTGGGATATAAATGTGATAAATAAATATTAATAAAGGCACCACTGCTCACCAGGCTCATTATTTGCATATAAACATTGAATGATCGAGATTCAATCCAACCCCTTTTTTAAGGTTCCGCACCTCACGTTGTGCCTATATAGGGCAAGGACAGATGGAAAGAAAACCTAGCTGAGCTCCTGGCATGGCCCACTCAAAATTGTACTTACAGATCCCCTGTGATTATTTAAGCTTCATTCAACATTTGTTGCCTCATTCCTCTTGCCTTAGGCACATTAAAATACAATGTTATTGAGGCCATCCAGCAGAGGAATGTTTTATAAGCTGTGTGCCATCTCCAGTATTCGAGGCAGTAAGCCAGTTGCTGGGGCACATGGGTGGGAGGGTGCTGTTGCACCATGTCCTGCTTGTTCATCCCTGGCTGACGGCTGGTTGGCCACTGTGTGAACCGAGTGCTGGACTAGGTGGACCCTTGGTCTGATCCAGCATCAGGGCACTTCTGATCTTCTTAAAAAGGAGTTCTTGCACCAGAGCCCCAAAGTCGTGCAGAATGGCGTTTTTTTCAATTACCTAGTTGATCTGTAGTAAACAATCGAGTAATTTAAGTGTTCTCCTTCTGATTCACTGCACTCCGTTTTTCAAACCGAAGCAGTCACACTTTAATGGCCTAGATATTTCATCCATAACACTAGTGCATGAAATATCCACTCGGTCATTTTCCATCTGTCTTGAGAGTGTTTTGCTGTTCTGTAATTTTCCTTCCCTGCTATTAGAGAAGTTGGGCAATTGTAAGTTCTCTGTTCACACATGACCATGTTGATAAAAACGAATGATTGCTTGGGAGTTTTGATGAGCGATGAATGAATCAGCTTATTGTCAGTCCATGTCAGTTTCACATGGACTCAACGATAAGTCTGTTCTGTCCAGTTTCCACATCAATATACATTAAACTTCACAAAATTTGTATTTATTTTCATAAGTAATTCCCCCCAACATATGCATTTCATGTGCAATTTCCCCCCACCATTTTAATTTTTTTTTTAAAGGGACAGCAGCACACGAACGTTCGTGAGCAAAAGGTAGGTGGGTTTTTTTTTTAAAAAAAATTACTTTCCCCCACTCCTCCCACCCCACCCCCAATGGGCGCAGTGCTTCTGAGGATCTCTGCACCCCATGCACAGGTCCTGGCTCCTTGCGAGAAACCGTGAGGAGCCAGAACAAAAAACGGCGCCCAGCCACATGTTCTGCAGTCTCGGGCTCAACCCGAGACCACGCAAAAAGTGGGCTCAAAGGCGAGGGCAAGATCATCCTCGCCAGGATCATCCCACCCTAATCCTGGGATCCCCGTGCATCATGTGAATGCACAGGGATGATCCCGGGGATCACCCCGTGATTTCGCCCCATCTAGCTATGGCCAGAGACCCCAAAATAAGTGGGTTTGTCAATAGCAAAGATATCACTGACACTATTACTTCTTGCTCCAGAAATAAGACCCTTAGGAGGTAATAATGCTCGCCTCAAATACGAGCCAAGTATTTTTGATGCCTGAATTATTTGGCTCTGATTTTTATTTGAGGAGAAAAGAATTCTAACCTCTGTCTTCTACCCGCTTAGCTCAGAAACTTAATAGACACACAAACACACACAGAAAACAACCAGAACATACACACTAGGCCTTCTTGCCAGATATCTGGAATTCACCTAATCTGTCCAAAACAAGGAAGGATATACTTTGTTATAACTTATTTTTTATATTTGTAAATACAAGATGTTTATAGGAAAAAATGTATTCTAAGCTATGTCTATATGGAATAAGCCACTGCATCAAAATAGTTTTATTATTTAGAATATGAGATATTGTTGTGTGTTTTGTTTGTTTTTTAACAAAAAGGGACTAAAAGCATATTTATTTATATATGCCATCTACATTTCTGTCCAGTTATTTTGGCAATACTAACCAGCCTTCGGCTTGGAGTTTTATACCACATTGACATATATAAGTATCATACTGTAAATCCATAGTTAATGGTTTCTGTATTTCATGGTTAATAATCCACTTCTACAAATGGATTTTTTTAAAAGTGGGAGATATACAAGTGAAAATTAATTATAGACGAGTTCAGGAATATATATATATATGCCCAGCCATGCACCTGAACCAGATCTATACAGCCTTCTTTTCGTATTTGTATACATATTCTCTGTTGGGGGGTGGGGAAAGTTTGATATTTTTGCTTATGACTAATTTATTTTTTATTATTGTGAAAAAATAAAGTAATTAAATAAGCATCCCTTCCTGAGAGTCGCATGTCTTGCATTTATGAGTGTGAGTTTGAATCATTACCCCACCCCTAATATAGATATGGTGCGAGAGAGGAGGTGATTTTTCAGCTTGTGAAGTTTGTAGGTTGGGTTTTGGATCAGCCCTAGATGTTCTTCAGTTTGCTATAACATGCGTCTTTTTCTGTTGTTAAAATATCCACTTCTCCCTCTATCACAGAATCATAGAATAGCAGAGTTGGAAGGGGTCTATAAGGCCATCGAGTCCAACCCCCTGCTCAATGCAGGAATCCACCCTAAAGCATCCCTGAAAGATGGTTGTCCAGCTGCCTCTTGAATGCCTCTAGTGTGGGAGAGCCCACAACCTCCCTAGGTAACTGATTCCATTGTCGTACTGCTCTAACAGTCAGGAGGTTTTTCCTGATGTCCAGCTAGAATCTGGCTTCCTTTAACTTGAGCCCGTTATTCCGTGTCCTGCACTCTGGGAGGATTGAGAAGAGATCCTGGCCCTCCTCTGTGTGACAACCTTTTAAGTATTTGAAGAGTGCTATTATGTCTCCCTTCAATCTTCTCTTCTCCAGGCTAAACCTGCCCAGTTCTTTCAGTCTCTCTTCATAGGGCTTTGTTTCCAGACCCCTGATCATCTTGGTTGCCCTCCTCTGAACCCGCTCCAGCTTGTCTGCGTCCTTCTTGAATTGTGGAGCCCAGAATTGGACGCAATACTCGAGATGAGGCCTAACCAGGGCCGAATAGAGAGGAACCAGTACCTCATGCGATTTGGAAGCTATGCTTTTATTAACGCTTCCCAAAATAGCATTTGCCTTTCTTGCAGCCATATCACACTGTTGGCTCATATTCAGCTTGTGATCTATAACAATTCCAAGATCCTTCTCGTTTGTAGTATTGCTGAGCCAAGTATCCCCCATCTTGTAACTGTGCCTTTGGTTTCTATTTCCTAAATGTAGAACTTGGCATTTATCCCTATGTCAGTGGTGGCCATATAGGCCCCATTTACTCAAGGGTAAAGGCATGAACGGCGGGGGCAGCAGCAGGGCAAGTGTCCGCTGAGGTGGGCGCTGGTGAGTTTGCCCACCCTTACCTAGAAGTATCGTGATAGTTCAGCCAAGCTCTCCCACCCAGGTGCCCCACAGCTTCAGCACAAGTTGGGAGCAGGTTATGGTGGAAATTGTAGCCATGTAGCAAAGAGAGCAAGCACAATGATGCCATGGCAAAGCTGACCTGGCTGGCCTGGCAGCTGGCTACCCAAGTGGGTTGGGTGGGCGTGGGTGAGAGGGTGGGTGGGAGTGGCCAGCTAGGTTAGCTGGCCACCAAGCAAGTCAGGTGGGAGGGTGGGCATGAGGTGGTGGGGGGAGTGGCAGCATAGCTGCCCCCATCAGGAGAAAGAGAAGTAGGGCAGCAACCGTGGCTCGTTTCAAGTGCCAAATGTGTCAGAATCAGGCCACACTCAGTAGCTAACAGGCAGCCTGTGCTGTTCTTTTAAGACAGATGTTATGCGATAATAGCTGGGGGTCCCAGGGAGCATCCTCACTGCTGTATTCTGCACCAGCTGCAGCTTCTGGAACAGTAAGCTGCAGATGTGATACACAGAGAGGGACACACACACACACACACACACCACTGCAAGAACTGCTGGTACAGTGCTAAAACAATTTATTATTAACCAACTAGTTAGACTGGTAATAGCCCCGAGACAAGGAGCATGGGGGGGGGGGGGGTTGTGAAAGGCTGAAGGGGAGACCAGGTAAGATCCTTTTAAAATTTAGTTTGCAATTTGCATGTTTAACAAGGTGTGACCTTAACTGTGCTGCTGGCAACTATTGAGACTCTTGCGGTATACAAGGCTCCCGGGCTACTTAGCATGGACCAAGCAGAGCTGCAGCCATCATAACCATTGTGATATGTGACAGGTTCCATGAGATGCAAAAATCCATCCCCTCTTATGCATTGTCAATCAAAACCTGCCCACCGGTGTTTCTAAAACCCCTAAATTCAGGGTCCGTTCCTAGCCCCACCTAGAGACGCCGGGGATTGAACCTGGGAGTTTCTGCATGCAGAGTGCGGCCTCTGCCATGGAACTATTCTAATCTATTCCCCTCTTCAAGTCCACTTATGGTTAGCAGCTTACTTATTGACACGGTTGTACTGTTGGGAACGATCGATTTGATGTTTATCAAACTTGTTACTTGAATTGAGCTTTCATTGACAGATTATTCTAACATTTGTATTGTCCGCTCTGCTTTGCATTCGGACAGTGGGCTTTTAAAGTACTTTTTTACTTTGATGAGATATTGTTAGCCACATTGAGCTCCTTTTGGAAGGGAAAAAACACATGGTGCAACATTGAATGCTAATGAAATTGGGGAGGGAGGAATAAGTTCCAGGTGCACAGACTCTCCAATTGTGTAGACCAAATGCTGGATCAGATTGAGCTAAAAAGTGATCTAACTAGCGGTTCTCCCCAGAATATTAATAGGGAATATGTGGCCCTTGAGTTGTTTTGGAATGCAACTTCCATCACCTCTCACTATTGGTCATGCTGCCTGGGGTCAATGGGAGTTGCAGTCCGACAACATCTGGAGGGCCATGTTCCCCTGCATTAAGTTGTTGTTGTTGTTGTTGTTGTTGTTGTTGTTACGAGAATTTTGATCTGTTGTTGCCTTTTTCCCCCCTTTCTTTCCTGCCTACCTGAGATCTGAATTGGCTCATAAATCTGTTCTAATACATTTCCCTGCCTGGTAATTTCTGGAGGTCATGTGAGTAATCATAGGGCCTCTGACCCATAAAAAAGGGGGGTGATCTCCCCTACTCCTGTTCAGGAGGGCTTTGTGTCCTTCTTGCCTGCTTCCTTTCGTGATGGATTTTGAATGCCAGCACCTCTGTAGCCCCAAATGTGCTAACACTGTGGCACTCAGGGTGCTTTTGATTCATATTTTGGCATGACAACAAAATTGAATCTGAAACCACCAGACGTGACAAATGGAAGTGTGAAATTTGACTGGTGATCCGTCAGTGTCTCATAAAACACAACTCTTGCACAGCTTTTTCAGGGCTGACATGTTATTTACTCATAAGCCCCTTTGTTTGCCTTGCTAAAGTATGGTTTGTTGTCACAATCCAGATGGGTTCGCAATGTACAGAACCATTTATATTCCAATAAGCAGACCCAGATGCATTCTTGAGTGGTGTAAGGACAGAGACGGAGCTAAGATCAATCATGACTTCCAAATTGGACTACTGCAGAGTGCATTATGTGGGGCTGCCCTTGGCGTTTGCAACTGGAACACCTCCTGAAGTTAGGGATGGGTGAAGCAGCTGACTCATGTTCAATGTCACTTTTGCTCACAGGTCAGTTCTATCCCCGTTTCACATTAATTTAATACAATGCACAAAAATGTGCATTTAAATAGCATGCAAAGATGCATACACATTTACTCTCAAGATATGCATTTTGTAATACATTGTGGCCATGGTGACTGGGAAAGCTGGGACACTGTAGTCCAAATATAACTGGAAGACATGTTGAGGAAACCTGGAAGAGCGTGTCAGAGCTAAACAAGGGAAGACCTGGATTCACGCCCCTCAAGCAAAGGGTTAATTCCAAGCAGGCTACTATTTCTTATCACCTAAAATTTACATTCCCACCCAGCATAAAGCTTTATTCTTAGGACTGCTCAAGCTTAGAGCGCACCAAATACTTCCTGAGCTGAGGAAAGCAACTATTTCATTCCTTTGGTGAACTCTGACTTTCATCGCGCACATGAAAGTGCATGTAAAACAAGGATAACCATGAAATTTTCATTCTTGCATAACATAGATCAATTTTTAATCTAATTTTGTGATCAAAGATTTTTTTTATTAGCTTTTAAGGGAAAAGAGATGCTTTTTTATTTGAACTCTAAATGTGTCTTCTTCACTCTCCCGTTTTGCATCACATCTATAAAACTGTAAACCATTCACACAAAAATGGCCTATAAATGCAGTAGATAAAATGCATCCATTCATACCTTGATCAGGGGCAGCAAGAATGGAGTTGTTTAAGTGAGCCAGAGACCTTTAGGGAGCTGAGAGTGGTAGAGTTTGAGGATCTACGGACATTTACTCCTATTATTCCTGAAAATGTTGATTATTGTGGAGGAGAACATGACATCTACGTGTTCTATTTCATATTTAATGTAACAACAGAATACAATCTAGTATTCTTGGTTTTTCAAAGTCTAAGAGATCTCTACTTCCAATATTATCAAGTTGCTTTGCATGCTAGTTTTGTTTGGTTTTTTCTCTACTTGGTTGCATAAATTATCTCATGAATGTCTTGGAATCATCAGCTGTCTTGACTGATTAATGAAACCATCAGCTCATTAGTTCTAGGAAGCAAGATTATGTCAGAAGCAATGATTTGTGCACCCAAGAAAACTAAGGGCTTTGCTAGACCAGGGTTTACCAGATGACACACAGAGGATCCCAGGCTCAGGCAGGGGTCAACCCTGCCTGGCCCCAGGGTAACGGGCACCACTTCTGGCCCAGTATTTCCCCAGTCCCGGGCTGAGCCTGGGACTGCGGAAGGTCTAGCCCGTTCCACGGCTTTTCCCGGCTATGCCACTTACTCACGTGTAGTTGGGAGAAGCCGTGCACGGGGAGAGAACAGGGCCAGGGGCAGGGGGAGAGATCGGGGCCAGGGGCAGGGGGAGAGATCGGGGCCAGGGGCAGAGATCGGAGCTGGGGGGGAGATCGGAGCTGGGTGAGAGATTGGGGGGGAGATTGGAGCCAGGGAGATTGCGGGGGAGATCAGAGCCAGGGGGGGAGATCAGAGGCAGGGGGAGTGGGGAGAATGATTTTTTTTAAAAAAAAAAATACTTGCCTAACCGCACGAGCATTCTTGCGCA
This sequence comes from Elgaria multicarinata webbii, assembly GCF_023053635.1. Classification (NCBI taxonomy): domain Eukaryota; kingdom Metazoa; phylum Chordata; class Lepidosauria; order Squamata; family Anguidae; genus Elgaria; species Elgaria multicarinata. The sequence continues at coordinate 4,260,605 of NC_086186.1, read as the reverse complement.
TCCGGCCTTTTAAATACAAACAAACAAACAAACAAATAATGGTGGATGCGACGGGGCTTTCCTTTAGCCCATTGTGTCTGACGTCTAGATTAGAGCGACAGCCCATGGTAGCTGCACGGCTTGCTCGCCCCTCCTGCTGCACGGATTAAGAGGTACGTCTAGCAAAGTCCTAAGGTAAGAATGTTTTGTTTGGCTGCCACACTTGTAAATACAAACTAATTGCAGCCCATTAACACGTTCGACCTGATAAGTATTCTTCTGAGTGAGCCTTCTTCATCAGTGTATGCAAAGATCACTCCCTATTTCCATAGAAGGAACTTTGATTTCATTGATATGAGGAACTAATGAAAATGCTGTGACTCAAGCACATGTTGCCCCTGGTCTGGAAGTGTATCATATTGGTGACTCAGATATTTGCAGCTCCTCCAAGCAGCTCAAGGTAGTAAACCTGGCTCTCTCCTGCCCCCAGGTTTATCCTCACAACAGTTAGTGACTGCCTCAAGCTCTGTCGGTGAGCCTCACGGCTGAGTCAGGAGATAAACTTGGGACACCAATTCCTAAGCAGACATCAACCACACTACACATACTCTACACATGACATACTCACATACTCTTACTCAGAATGAGAAAAGAGAGGGGGGTGTCTTTCCTTTGGCCGCAAGTTAAATCTTGTATTACAGCGGAGACGTTTCTTATTGGCTGGACCACACACAGTACCTAACATAGGCACAGATAATCTTTGCATGGACTGTGAGCTCTGAGAACTAACTTCATATGTCACAGATTGCCAACTGTTCTGGCTAACTAGTGTAACTATGCTGTTAAATTGTGACACTTTACTCTGCATATAGCTCAGTACTCAGACAAAGACATTTTGGTCTGAAACTAGGATCAATAAAACATATACACTACAATTTGCAACGAGGCTAAAACACAGAAACCTACATATGCAACTGGCTTTGGGGACTCTAACCCCTTTCTTTGGGGACTCCAACCCCTTTCTTTGGGGACGCTAACCCCTTTCTTTGGTGGCTCCAACCCCTTTCTTTTGGGACTCCAACCCCTTTCTTTGGGGACTCCAACCTCTTTCTTTGGGGACTCCAACCCCTTTCTTTGGGGACTCCAACCTCTTTCTTTGGGGACTCCAACCTCTTTCTTTGGGGACTCCAACCTCTTTCTTTGGGGACTCTAACCCCTTTCTTTGGGGACTCCAACCCCTTTCTTTGGGGGCTCCAACCCCTTTCTTTGGGGACTCCAACCCCTTTCTTTGGGGGCTCCAACCCCTTTCTTTGGGGACTCCAACCCCTTTCTTTGGGGACTCCAACCCCTTTCTTTGGGGACTCTAACCCCTTTCTTTTTTCTGTGGTCTGAGTTGAGGAATGTTACCTGTTTCCTGGTTCTGGATCAGGCTGTGCAGGAGGGTTAGTGAAAGCAGAAGGCTGAGAGTGTGTCACTGGGGGTTTTCTAACTGGGATCCCCTTACCCCTGTCATGCGTGCTGCTGGCAGTGTCTCTTGTCAAGCTTTTGCTCTTCACAAACTCACCAAGTGCTTGTTGCCGATCGAGTCACGGCACCAAGAACTGTCGTGGATTTCCTTATTCCATTGGCCAAACATTGACACGACACAGGTACATTCTCAAAGCATAAATCGCTTTACTTGCAAGTCAGAATACACACACCACGATGGAGCCTCCTTCCATGGCAGGAGGAAGGGACTGGCTCTCTGCTTCAAAGACTCTGTATTTATACCACCGCATAAACAGCTCGTTATCCCCCATGACCCCCCTTAATTTCTGTCCTCGAAGGTATATTCTAGTGGTTTAAGTTTCTAGAGAGAGTAACCCTTATCTCTCTCATCAGCCATAAATTCATTGTGTCCTTCGTTGCCACGGTTACGCACATTCTTCCAGCTTGTAGGAAGGGGCCCCCAACATTCCAAAGATCCTAACTACAAATCCCATTTTAGGAATTCTCCTACAATTGTTGGTAACAGACACTTTGACATATAACAGTAGATTAAAATCCATTAAACATATTAAAATCCATTACAACACCATACTGCCTCTTTGCCAATACTGAAGTAAGACCCCAACCTTCATATATTTATTTCAGAAGTAAGTCATGGAGTTCAATGGAAATGCACTTTCAAGTAAATTTGCATAGGATGGCAGTCTTATGGGCCAAGTCTTAATGCATCTTTAGAATGGAACAAAGGCCATAGCTAGACCTAAGGTTTATCCCTGGATCGTCCAGGGGTCAAACCTGTTCATCTAGGGCCAGATCTACACCAGGCAGGATAAAACCCTTTGAAAACAGTATATGGCATGTGTCTTGGGCCTGAACAGTTGCCAGAACCACTATAAACTGTTATAAAGCAGTAGTGTAGATCCTGCCTAGGTAACACACAGGGGATCCAGTGCTCAGGCAGGGGCGAACCCTGGATGATCCCTGGATAAACCTTAGGTCTAGCTGTGGCCTGAGTCTTTCACAAGCCCTAGCCCCCTGTTCCCTTTAGGCATGCCAGTTTCTTAGCCCCAATAGTTAAAACACAACGCTTCATTAAACAGGAAGTGTGTCTTTGATTCCCTGACTTCTCCTGATTAAAGACTCATCAGGTCGCAAGTTTGCAAATTGTTTGCTCTTAATTATCCGTTCAATTGGGAAAGGCATATTTTAAAGCCGTATTCTTCACCTCCCAACTAGCAGCATTTAAGAACAACGGCATTCCTGTTATACTACAGAGTTCCCCCTCCCCCTTCTAATCGGTGCCACAATCAAGAGGACTGAAGTTTGACATACCTGTTTGTTAAATTGCAAGCAAATAATTGGATTTCTTTCCTCAAAAATTCTATTCCAGAGCAATTTGCTCCTATAAGCTCTAAACTTCTCTAAACGATGCAATTCATTCTACATGTAGAGGAGTAGGCAATATCTTGGGGTAAGAAGGGACACAGGGACACCACCAAAATTCATGGCAGGGGTGGCAAAAGTGTGTGTGTGTGTGTGTGTGTGTGTGTGTGTGTGTGTATAATATATTATGAAACAGGAAGTTTGTGCTTTATTTGGAAGCAAAAGCTCACTCCTAGGAGGCTTAAGGCTGCTACCAGTTTTCTTTGTAAAAAACACACACAATGGGGCATTTTTACATCTAGGATGTTGCTTATGTTTGGGGCATAAAGACACCCCAATGGCAAAATCAACAGGTGATGATGATGATGATGATGATTTATATAGCACCATCAGTGTACATGGTGCTGTACAGAGTAAAACAATAAAACAGCAAAACCCTGCCACGTAGGCTTACATTCTAATAGAATCATAATAAAAACAATAAGAAGGGGAAGAGAATGCACCAAACAGGCACAGGGTAGAGTAAAACTAACAGTATAAAAGTAAGATCATAATATATTCTTGAGAAATTTTATGCCCTAGGTGTGTTTTTTGTAGGGTGACCATATGAAAAAGAGGACCGGGCTTCTGCATCTTTAACAGTTTATTTATTTATTACATTTTTATACCGCCCAATAGCCGAAGCTCTCTGGGTGGTTCACAACAGTTGTATTGAAAAGGGGATTTCAGCAAGTGTCATTTGTATGCAACTAGTGAAATTCCCTCTTTATCACAAGTTAAAGCTGAAGGAACCCTGCCCTCTTTTATAGAGTGACCAGATACAAAAAAAGGCAGGGCTCCTGCAGCTTTCACTGTTGTGATGAAGAGGGCATTTCACCAGGTTTCCATGCATTCAAACGACACCTGCTGAAATTCCCTTTTCTGTACAACTGTTGAGCCCTGTCCTCCTTTTCATATGGTCACCCGATTTTTTGTTTCCAGAAAAAAAGCGACAAGAGGCTGCAATTTGGGGACATGCTGCAGATGACAGTTCGTAACGATCTCATGGGAGGGCTGTGTTGATGCTCTACTTCTGTGCAATATTCTGCAACTGAAAAGTGCACTGGGGATATGTCTGTCACCTTGCCAGGTTGAGGGGGTGGGTTAACAATAAGAAATATTTGTTGACACACTCTTTGCTATCTTTCACCTCCCACCACTCAAATAAGCCAATGAGAAAGAGTTCCCTTTCTTTATAAAGTTAGGGTATGGTCAAGAAATGTACCTTCTTTCTTTCTCTCTTTCTCTGGAAAAGGGGGGGTTCTGCCTACGTTCTCCATTTTTCATTCACAAAGTACAGTTCTGCATTTTAATGAACTCCCTTTACTTTTCTGCCATATGGTGTCACTGTTGCATATCAACAAAAAGCACTGTTATTTGCATCTCCTAGTCATGTTTCTGCTGTCAAAAATTGCTTCCGGAAGGGAACATAAAATCACTATTAAGGTAGAGTACTCAGCTCGAAAGGGTTCCCCCCCCTACTCCTAGCGGAGAAGAGTTTGAAGATTTTTCCCCCTTGGTTTTAATTCTTGGTTTAAAATCATGTTTTGTTAGATGTCTTGTAGATATATCAAGTCAAAAGGTGGGGTTATATATGTTTCAATAAATTCAGGGGGAATCAAAATGTCCAAATCAGCTATGAAATTGAGAAGTAACTACAAGTTCATTCCCAAATTAATGTTTGTCAAGGTTACACAACTGTGGGCTGGGAGGAGTTTATAGGGAAAAGTGATAGTTGCCTTATCCTTCTCATGTGTCCTGTGATTTTCTCCTGTGAATGTTCTCTAGTTGGGATTTTGTTTGTTTGTTTTGCACTCTTTTAGCATGGCTGGGCAAAGCCAGGAAAGGAGTAAGCACACACACACACTCCTGATTCTCACCTGCCAATGGGCTTTAAAACTCAACAAGGTTTCCTTGAAGCCCAGTGAGGAATCACCAGCTTGGCCCTCTGGATGCCAGTCCACAGACCTCAGCGCTTGTCTGACTGGGCCCATGTTGAGCTCCCACAGTGACCCACCATTTTCCACAGGCGTGGAAGGCCTGTAATGGTGCATATATTGCCCCTTTAAGGCCACCATTTGCACAAACGGGACATTCCTGGACAAGAATGATCTGCGGGAAATGGTTTTCACCACCCACATCCTGCTCCTGAGTGCCCCCATGGCCCACCCAGTGGTTCACCCTATGCCACTCACTGGAGTTGATTTAGTGGTGGGCGTTGGGCAAGTGGCATGCAGGGTGGGTGTATGATGCTCCATCCCTCCCTCCTGTGTGGTCAGTTAGGCTGGGAGTCAGTGACTGGCTCAACGTTACCCAGTGAGCTTCATGCCAGAGTTGGGCCTAGAGCCCAGATCTCCCAAGTCCTAGTTGAACACTCTAACCATTACAAAATGCTGGTTCTTTGGACAAAACCTGCCTATTCAAAATGCTCAGCATTGTAGCAGGCCTACTATTAAGTAGAGAATTGATTGCAAGCTTTGGATCATGGACAGTAAAATAGTACGCAGATTCCCCCCCCCCCCCCCAATTTTCAGTCAAACTCACCTGAGTCCGGTTCTGGGTCCCACACTGCCAGGCAGTCTTTGGGTACCTTGTGAGAGGCACACAGCTGCCCTATCCCTTGACAAGCTGCCATTTTGTATAAAATTAGCAGCTTGGACTTTTCCATAAATTCCCATTTCAGCAAATGGTGGCCATAATGTGGCCATTTACACAGCATTACAGGTGTACATTTTGCAGCCACCAGTTGGCCGCACACTTGCCCAACATGGCGCAAGCACGAGGGATATGCGGACTTGCATCTGGGGGAGCCGAGCTGGTGATTTCTCACTGGGCCTTGAGACCAAAACAGATGCCCATGTGATTCCTAATTACTACCTAGAGGCCACGAACACCTAGTTGAAGCAGTCTCCTTAGGTGCCTCCATCACCATTGCCACCGCAGTTCTGGAGGAGGAGGAGGAGACTGAAAGGTCCATCAGTGATGCCAAATAAACATCACATAACATCACTAATTAGGGCTATTTTGCTGGTTTGTGTTAACAATTTTTCCAAAAAAGTATATAATGATGATTATTTTGTATTATTCATATTGTTCTTATTGTTAATATTATTGTTAAGTCCTATTTTTGTAATCACTAGTTGAAAATCAGACTACTTTTAGGGAAAGGAGTTTTTGGAAAGCTTTTGGAAACTACTCAGGATTTTTCCACAAGTGTTTTGCCAATCCATGCGAAATAGACATTTGCTTATCCTGTTAGGTGTTCAAGTAGGTGCTCTACATAGGGCTACCTTTGTGCTTAGTCTGGAAACTTCAGTTAGTCCAAAATATGTCAGCCTAGGGGTGACCACATTACACGAGTTTTAAAATCTCTTCACTGGCTGCCAATTAGTTTTTGGGTGAAGTATAAAGTGTTGGTTGTCACCTTTAAAGCCCTACATGGTTTGGGTCCAGGCTACCTGCGGGATCGCCTTCTCCCATACAATCTGCCCCACACACTCAGGTCCTCTGGGAAGAATCCTCTTCAGCTAGCAAAAACTAGATTAACAACTGTTACCCGGAGACCCTTTTCTTCCGCTGCTCCCAGACTGTGGAATGGCCTGCTAGAGGAGATTCGTCAACTTGACAGTCTTCTAGCATTTAAAAACTCAATAAAGGCCTATCCAGTGAAATTTTAGAATGTTTTTAGGATGTTTTAAGGATGTTTTAACCATGTATGCTATGTTTTCAATCAGTTTTTAATGTGTTTTATATTACTGTTGTTCCCCGCCTCAATCCAAGTGGAGAGGCGGGTAAGAAATATATTATTATTATTATTATTATTATTATTATTATTATTATTATTATATTTATTCAAAGTGCTGGTATTGACATTTAAAGCCCTAAACGGTTTGGGGCCAGGTTATTTGAAGGAACGCCTCCTCCCATATGTATCTGTCCAGACCTTAAGATCATCTACAGGGGCCCTTCTCCGTGACCCCCTCACCTGAAGTGAGGCAGGTGGCTACTAGGAGGAGGGCTTTCTCCGCTGTGGCACCCCGGTTGTGGAATGAGCTCCCCAGAGAGGTCCGCCTGGTGCCTACACTGTACTGCTTTCGTCGCCAGCTGAAGCCCTTTTTATTCTCTCAGTATTTTAACACTTAATTTTAACTGAAATTTAAATTTTACTGTTTTAACTCTGTATTTTAATTTTATATCAATTTTGCTGTGTGGTTTTATCCTGGTTGTGCTTTTTATACTGTATTTTGTAATTGTGCTTTTAACCTGTTGGTTGTTTTATTGTGGTTTTAATTTTTGTGAACCGCCCAGAGAACTTCAGCTATTGGGCGGTATAAAAATGTAATAAATAAAATAAATAAATAAATAAATAAATAATATGGTCCTCACTCTCAATTGCCCTCACTTCCCCTCAGTGACATCATCATGAAACAAAACCTGGCTGGCTACGTAGTGTTATGATGTCATCCATTCTTTGTTGATGTGTTCCCTGATAGGGATCTATGTGACTCATCCAGAAAGCAGAAAGCAGCAGCAACCAGCGGAAGGAGATGGCGGATGTTGTAACAAGGAAACAATAGCAACAGAAATTATTCCCACCCCATCAGAATCTGTAGTTCCACACAAACACCCACCAACGAGGGAGAATATTTATCACTCTCTCTGTGGGTAGTATCAAAGGCAACGTGAAGTGGCTGCTGCCAATTTCTTACAGTCAAATGAACAAACCAGCAGCCGAATTCGCAACCCAGGCAGTCTGCTCTGTCTCCGATAGACAGGAGGATCAAAGCGAGCGACATGTCAGAAGCAGGCAGCCGTTGCTCAAGAATTAGCACGGCGATTCCTCTGTGGCTGATACGGCAAAATGAACCCACTTCTTCATGACTTATTTAAAAAGCAAATAACCGAAGAGATCAACAAAATAACAGCTTGTTGGGAGGGCAGGAAGTGGAGGCCGTGGGTGGCCTGGTGGAGCTGCAGTGACAGCTCTGCATTTCCATTGCATGAATATATCGTGCCTGGGTCCAGTTCCAGCTGAGAGCCCCCTCCCTCCTGCTACCAACTGACACTGCAGAGGCCTCCAATGAGGGAGGAAGCAGCAGCCAGGCACCTCTCCATTGTGCCTGGGTCCAGCTCCAGCTGAGAGCCCCCTCCCTCCTGCTGCCAACTGCCAACTAACTGCTGAACTTTGCAACTAAGATTGTAGTGCCTGAATTTGCTTTCCTTTTTCCCCTCCTCCTCCTCCTCCCTCCCAATCCTCTTTCCTTTTGTGTCATGTCTTTTAGATTGTAAGCCTGTGGGCAGGGGCTGTCAATAAATAGTTTTGTAAGCTGCCGTGAGAGCCTTTCTTGGCTGAATGGCGGCATAAAAATGCATATATAATTAAGATGGGAGCTTGCAGGGAATTAATTCCAAATTTGTAAATGTGCCTCCATTATGTCCCCCACACATCTAAGGTCCAGTTATGTAAGATGGAGGATCTGACATATCTATAGGTGGATTGACTATGTTTTAATACACTGGTCACCATAGTGGTCCTTTGAAATGACAGGTATAGATGCTGGGAATGGGGAAGACGTAGAGCCATGAGAATCGGGTGAGTGACGCTGATGTACCCGCATGGGTGCTGTGCAAAACCCATTGCTGTTGCTCCTCCTGGCTCGCTGCCAACAGTTCAGCTTTCAACAGAATGCCTTGCACTGATGCTGCATCATGACATTCGGGTAAAAGAAATGGTCATCCTCACTGCAAGGCCTGTTTACAAAGAAAAGATCTCTGACTTATTAGAAAGCCAACTGACCCTACACCAAGGCTGGGTGAGGATTTTGTTCAGTTCATATTTTGATAAGGAAAAAAAAATCTTCATACATAGGATGGAAATAACTTGAGATGCAATAAATTCAACTGTGGGGGAAACCAAAATGGACCAATTTATTCATCCCGATGGACGGCTTTGAGTGCTCTAAAAAGTCTGGGCTTGAATCCCTGTGTAGACAACCAGGTTAGTGCTGAGTTAGGGTTTATATGGTTATTTGATTTGTATCTCACCTTCCTTCCAAGAAAATGGCACTCAAGGACAGCACATTTCTTCTTTTCTTACGGGCTCCTCACCTTTGATACCAACCTGGCCGGCAGGTACAACATGGTCCATTCCATGCTGGGAATAACTGCACCTATGGAATTTGACTGGGGCAAAATGTGTAGGAATTTGTTTCAGGCTGTTGTTTGATACAAACTTAACACAACCCACAAATTCCTTCATAAAAAGAATGGGTGGGGGGGAATTAGAGTAAAAAGAAATGAATGTGAGAGACAGTGAAATTATCCCTGCCCACCACTTCCCTTATTAGCAGATGCCATCTGGTTTCATTCTTTTCTTTTCTTGTTTTATTTGGATGGATAAATGACACTGATCTGGCATCAAGGTTTTGCTCTTTGGATTAATTAGGTCACATGTCGGCGTCAATTCTGACTGCTGAAGACTCTTCCATTATCACATCCTTACGAGAAGAGGCTGCCTGCATTGGGTTATGTAGGTTTTGATGCATTTTTAATGCTACAGTTAGGTGTAACTTTTGAAATCGCATGTAGAACCTTACTCAGCAGTTTTAAGATTCTTGCTTACCTGCAGGCATCAAAGGCAGCTGTTCCAGTTTTGTAGGTTAGACCTGGGAATGACATCTTAAACTATGAAGTCTGCTATGAAGACAACTCTGACTGTTCATTGCTAATGATTTTGCAGGCTAGTTTGAGAATTAAAATGGAAGGTGCTATGGGTTTGGAATTGATCCAAGTTAGCTTACTAAGTTCCTTGGTGTTCTAAAGCATTGATGATGATGATGATGATGATGATGACGACAACAACAACAATGACAACAATGATGATGTGAAAATCCTTATCATCCTATGGAAGGAACCAATAAATGCTACTCTGTTGTTTAGCATGTATTCCATCTTTGTGGTAATAAACCAAGCTTCCTCTCTGAAAGCTAAACTGGAATAGTTCACCCCCTTTTTGCATTATTTATTTATTTATTTATTTAAAACATTTATATCCCGCCCTATATCATTAAGATCTCAGAGCGGCGTACAGATAAAAACATACAGTTTAAAACAATAAATATGCACAGTTAAAAACAAATTAAACCATGATCCAAGTTAAAACAATATATAATTTAAAAGCAATAGATGCAGTTAAAACAGTTAAAACCATGTGCCAGTGAGTTTAACCATCAAAGGCTTTGTTAAAAAGCCATGTTTTTACTTGGCGTCAAAAAGCAATCAATGTTGGCGCCAATCAGGCCTCCAAGGGGAGGGCATTCCACAGTCGGGGTGCCACCACAGAGAAAGCCCTCTACCTTGTCCCATCATAACGTATATGTTACATTGGTGGAATGCGGAGAAGGGCTCCTCCAACAGATCTAAGGTCTCAGGCAGGCATATATAAGGAGAGGCGCTCCCTCAAGTATCGAGGTCCCAAGCCGTTTAGGGCTTTAAACATAATTACCAACACCTTGAATTCTGACCGGAAGCATATAGGCAGCCAGTGCAGCTCCTTTAAGACCGGTGTTATGTGGTCCCTGTATGATGTATCCGCCAGCAGCCTAGCTGCTGCATTTTGTACTAGCTGCAACTTCCGAGTCATCTTCAAGGGCAGCCCCATGTAGAGTGCATTGCAGTAGTCTAAGCGGGAAGTTACCAGTGCATGCACTACTGTGGCTAGGTTGTCCCTGTCCAGGAAAGGCTGTAGCTGGCGGATCAGCCGAAGCTGACCCCAAGTACTCCATGCCACAGAGTCCACTTGGGCATCCAGTGACAATGATGGGTCTAGGCGTACTCCCAAACTGTGCACCTGCTCCCTGCATGTCTCTGAAACCCCAGACTTCATATGCTGATCCTGAGAAAGGGATTTTGAAATGGAGGGGGATTTAAGTATAGATGTGAAAGAGGTAACCATGTTGATTTGAGGCGCAAATGTTTTAAGTAGAGTAATTCTGTGTTTACCAATGACTGGAGCTCCTTTGAGTAAATGTAATACACACACACACATTTTATTTCCCTTTCTTAATGAGTGACTACTGTCCTTGATGCATCCTGAATTGTAATTTTAATGGATGGGTAATGCACCTGCCTGGGAAAATATGACATACTAATTACTCTACCACCACCCAAATACAATAACAACAGTAATTAGTCCATCTGGGTCCTGAGAGTCCCCTTGTATAATTATTGTATTTAGTTACATGTTAAATTAAGCAATTGCTCCTCTGCAAATGTCTGTCTGGATTAAGCAAAATGCTGAGGCATTTGTGTTTTCTGAAAATGTTACATGTAATTTCGTCTCCTTGCACTGTGATACTAAACAAAACAAACAACAACAACAACAACAACAACAACAAAACAGCAGGAAACAACAAGCTTTTAGAATGGTTGGAAAAGGCACGGTTTAAGGCATGGGTGATGAAACTGAGGCCATAGCTAGACCTAAGGTTTATCCCTGGATCGTCCAGGGGTCAAACCTGTCCATCTAGGTGACACACAGGGGATCCAGTGCTCAGGCAGGGGTGAACCCTGGATGATCCTAGGATAAACCTTAGCTCTAGCTGTGGCCTCAGACCATAGAGATGAGGGAATCTGTCAGTTTCACTTTCTCCTGCATTTGGATTAAAAATATATATCTCAAGTTCTTTCTCCCCTGATTATGAAGAACTTCGAGAATTTTGCTAAATCCTGAGATGAAATCCTCAGCATCGGTGCCAGCCAAATTCAACAGGGACAGCCATTTCCAGCATGGAAAAGACCATGGCCCTTTCTACCGCTAAGGATTATCCCAGGACAATGGAGGGATCATCCCTGCCTGCTCCTAGGATCCCCTGTGTGTTATTTGCATGCACAGGAAAAAAGGCAGGTGTAGAAATGGCCCATGCTGTATATGTCAGCCATAAAGCCAAACAAGAATTTTAAGAGCTAAGTATTCACATCCCTGGATCTGGATGGATAAATTTGTCAGTTTGGTTTCTCCCACATTTGATGTTTCCTAATCTCAAGCCTGTTTGGTCCCAAATATGGATAACTTTGCAAATTTTTGGTAAATTCTTGTCCAAACTGAACTGCAACAATATTCTCACCCATCCCTAGACCATAGGGCGAAATCCATCATGGCTGGGTTCCCAGTCCTCCTCTCCAGGGTATCAGTGGGCCATGCACCTTCTCCTTCCTCGGACCTGTTGATCATTGGGTACTTTCCTGGCTTTTTCCCATACTGACATAAATATACAATGTAATGAAGACTGACTAAAACATAACCAATGGCCATCAGAAAACAAACAGAAATCTAAATGACAGGCATCACAAATCATCTAATGTGTAGGTGTCTGCCAAGCAGTAAATTCCCCAACCTCTGGAAATTTATCTGAAGTTCTCCTGCTGTCACTCACCCAACGATACAGCAGAAAGTTGTCCCTCACTTTTGTGGGAATTAATGGACTCGTGAAAGTGTGTGTGTGTATATATATATATATACATTATATTTTCTGCTCAACCTTATGTACACAATCCAACACACATACAAAAATGACTATCCCATCAAGATCTGTATCGTGACATTTTCATTGGGGAGTTTCTGTTAATGGAAGAAAAGGAATGATGGCTACAGGGAGGACTTTACATGGTTCTTGTGCATGTTCAAAAATTTTGCATGCCTAATGAACCCACTTCTGGAAAAAAAATGGGTTTACAACTCCATTCTAAATCCCTTCGGCTTCCCAAGCTGTTTGAAATTAGATTTCTAAAAGGCAAATCGAATGCTGACTTTATTGAGAGCCATCAGCCTGTGTGCCTTTTCTGGGACGGATCTCTTAAAACCAATTTGGCTTTTGCTCTCGAAGATCTAATGTTGTTTGTGTGTCTGTGTTTCTTTTGGTTAGCTGATTGACTTAGAAAGCTTGTTCCACAATGATGAACAGAGAAATGTCTTGATTTATATACTCTGGTAGGAGTCTTTTCCTTACCAAATGTAATTAGATGAAGCATGGCATCTTCTCTCTCATACTATGCATGCAGAGAAATCATTAGATGACTCATAGACTAAATGGATTTTTATTTTTATTTTTCAGTTTGTAAAGCATTTTCCAAATCAAATTGCCAGGAGGCCCAAGTACTGAAGTTAACCACAGTCAGCTCTCCCTTCCCTTGTTCCAGCTGAATTTGTCTCCCTGTGAATCCTATGGCTACAGGAAAGGAACACAGTTTCAGATTTCACTGGCTGGAAGCAGCGAGCGTGGCTGCGAGTAGAGGAGGAAGCAGAGAATGAAGACACGGACACAAGAGCTTGGGTTAACTAGGGCCTCTTTATTAATTATTGGTAATTCAACCCTCCCTGGATCTGCATATGAAAGTGCGGGAATTAATTCCTTGCCTGTAATAAAGGGCGAGCCACTCTCCAAAGCAAAGAGTTGGGTAAACCAGCTCCTTCCTTATGTGACACTTTGTAAATGTGGGGAGACCACCCTACTACACCCCCCGCCCACTGCCACATCGACAGCGAGTAGGTGAGGACAGGAGGGTCTCCAAAGGCATACCATATCCTGGCACTGGGGCCGCGTAGCCCCCGAGGAGCAGGCCATCCAGCTATGCCAATCACCCTAAAGGTGCCAGAGTGCTCACCGTCCCTATCTAATAAAGCCAATTCCCGCACATCCTTGCCACAAAGCAACCTAATTAAACACCCCCTCACATAAAACCTCCAGTATGGAGTAGGCAAAAACCATAATAGGAAAAATTCCGACTCAGCCCTCCCTCCAAAGGGAGCAACTGGCTAATCCCATACTAGAAGAGGGTGGGAGCCAAAATCGAAAGAGGGCGAGCCTCAGGCGTGGTTGCCTTTTATAAGCACAGCCCCCGCCCTACCCTCACATGGTCCTTCTTGGCACCACATGGGGAGTCTCCCTCTCACTCCTCCCTCTCGCAACAGCCGGTTTCACACCCAAACTGTTAGCTGGGTGGAAACCGGATTTTTAACAGGGGGAATTTACTGGGAAGGGACAAAGTTTGCGGGAAGTAGGTTCTGGATTGCCCACTCTTGAATACACTCATGACTAAATTAGAGATGGATGAATCTGCCAGTTTCACTTTCTGTCACATTAGATTTTCTTAAATCTCAAGTTCTTTCTCTCCTGAATGTAAAGGACTATACACATGTCGGTAAATTCTTAACAAAACAAACTGAAACAAACTTCTCACCCATCTGCACAGGCCAAATTCAAAAGATACAGCTATTCCTAGCATGGAGTGGATCATGGTGCACCTGCCTGCCGTATAGCTGTTAAAGATGAAGAGCCTATCAGAGAAAAAGATGTGGCAACCCTAATTTAGTGCAAACATGGTTGAATACATAGTGATACAAAACCCAGTCTTTTCAGAGATAAGGACTCAAAGCCCTGGACCTGGGCGGATGGATCTCTCCTGTTTGTTTTTCTCTAGGGGTGGGAATATCTACCCATCCCTAGAGTATATTGCAAAGGAAGAAAGAAGCACAGTGTTTTTGTAGTTTACGTTTTATATTTCACAATAACTCTGCTTCATATCATTGCTTAAAATCCTTGCACTGTATTAATTACTCCCTTCTCCCGTGGCATGTTTTATTAACGTCCATATTGCAAGAAATTTACAATGGAATCCAGAAGGTTCTGCAACATTTGTAGTGTCCAATCTAGGTTCTGAGAATTTTAACTTTTTCTCTCTTTTCTTCTCCCCCCCCCTTTTAAAGTAATGGTGCCAAAGAGTTGCAGTTCAGTTTGCTTATTGGCTGCCAGCTCTTCTTTTAAGAGTAAAACGGATGCATCTTTTACCTAGAATCCGTTAAGTAGCCCACATGTTGTCAGCGCCGGACAGAAATGTGGAGCATAAAACACAAGCAATCACGTTTTAACCAAAGCTAGACAACAGGGGATCAATAAAACAATTTTCAGCAATTAGAATGGAGAGGGTGGAAATAGCTATTAGCAGCCTATTCCTGCTATTTAGAGAAAATCCTCTCCTTTGGCTGAAAGCCTGTCATCTGTTATGGTGGTAGACTGTCCTATGAGAGTCTTCCAATTTTGGAAAACATGGCACTTTTTTCCTCTTGGCCTGAGTACCGTCGATCAAAGTGCTGGGCTGGCGAAGCGTGACTTATGAATGATGGCCATTGAAAAACCCTTGTCCTTACATATTATCCATTCGGTTCCACATGCTGATAAAGGAACATCTGACAAATAATATATAGTAAAGGTGCAATGACGTTAATTCAAGCTAGGCTTGGATATAAACTTTGGGGGCTTTGAAAAGCCCACTCCAAGTAAGAGGTGAGGTTTTAGTGCCCCTAAATTCATCACTAGCTCAGAGTTTGATCTTGGCCAGAGAGGAATCCCTGGCTTTCCTGCCCCCCAATCAATTCTACTCAACACCCTCCCAGCCAGTCTAATGCACTCCCCACTCCTCCCCATAAGCACACAACTCCCCCCTTTTTCTTCCCCTTCCTTGCAAAAGATGAAGGGGGCAGAAATGGTGGTGCATTTGAAGAGGGGGAAACTTCCCTCCCATCATCTCTGTCACCCTTTATGCTGGGTAGCAGTTTTCCAGGTCTCGAGATGTAGGGGATGAGGGGAGATGCGGTTTTCTAAATGACCCTTGTATTTTGGACGCATCCTTTTTGTCTTCGGCCTCGCCCTTGTATTGCTTAAACATATTTTTGCCCAAGGGCTGAATTCCATTTTGAAGATGCTTCCCAGTGGTGAGTAGGGTTGACGCTCCCAAAATACCCAAAGTGGTTTAGGCTAAATAGCTCAGCCTTAGGAGGGGCATTTCAGCCTTTCAGAAGCTGGGAAGCCACCAACTGGCGCTGGTTGTGGGGAGGGGATTGGGGGGGAGGGAAAGGGGTTTCCCCAGAGGGCCAGATTGCAACCCAAGGAGGTCTGGATTTGCTCCCCTCCTCAGGCCTGAGGTTCAGCTTAAACTGAAGTTCCAGGTCAGGTACCCAGCTCAGAGCTGTCGTTCTGAAACAACCAATTTTGCTGAATCATTGAAATCCACAACCTTTGTGGAGATATATATCAAGCCTCTTCACAGATGCTTTCCCTGGTATACTTAATAAAGTAATATGGATATTAATCCTGGTTCACACTCCATACCTCCTAAATGCCAAATTGCATGATTACTTCTGAGATAACTAGTTGGATACCACCCACCACCCCCGTCCCTGTGAGCTCTGCAAAAATCCAAGAGGTGTTTAAAATGAAGGTAAATGTCTTGAATGCTAAAACCACCATTTCATGAAGGCTTAATGAGCCCATTACTTATGGAAGCACTGAACAGAGAGCAAGCCAGAGGGGACGGGAGGGAGAGATTCTTTTTCTTCCAGGAGCCAGATGTGTTTTGTTCTCTCCAGGGTAAAACTGTAGTCCTGAAAAAGTTTATTTGCAAGCTATATCAGCGGGGGGCGCGGACAGGACTGGGGGAGGTTGTTGGTTTGTTTTAAGGAATGTTGTGTCCATTTTGTGTTTCTGTGTCTTGTACGTTCTTGTGCGTGGTAGAAAGATGCTCAAGGTGCCTGATGAATTCATACGAACTGACCTGATCCACACTTTCTGGACCAATCTGCTGAGGGGACTAGCTTACAGTTACCAGGGAGCAAATCTCATTGAATACAGTGGGTCTTACTGTTGAGTAGACATGCATATTTTTGTGCTGTAAAACCATGCTATGATGGGGACATTGCATCCAGTGCCAGCTGTAGATTTTGGAGGGCCCTTAAGAAAGCCACCTTCCATGGGCCCCTCCCTCAGTGTGTTCGGGCTTCTCACCACCATTGCCACCATTCCTCATAGAATCACAGAATCGTTGAGTTGGAAGGGGCCCATAAGGCCATCGAGTCCAACCCCCTGCTCAATGCAGGAATGCACCCTAAAGCATCCCTGACAGATGGCTGTCCAGCTGCCTCTTGAAGGCCTCTAGCGTGGGAGAGCCCACAACCTCCCTAGGTCATTGGTTCCATTGTCATACTGCTCTAACAGTCAGGAAGGATTTCCTGATGTCCAGCCAGAACATGTCCTCAGCCTCTTTCTCATCATTTCTACTGCTTGCTTGGTGGATAGTGTAACAGGTTATTGATTCTAGTCCAAATCCAAATTCAGGTCCAGTGAATGCATTTCTTACTTTAGGGACAATTCTTATGTTGCTCTTACCAGCTTTCCTGTCCATTGTAACACATTCTGAATCTGAACAAGATTTGATAACTCGGAACAGTGTCCTTTGTCCTTTCGCTATGTCCTTTGCTGCATTTGTTAGCGTGCTCTTTCTTATTTAGTCTCGTAAGATGAAACAGGGCAATATCCAATTTGCACAGAAGGAAAGGAACTCAGAGGGGGGAAACAAAGGGATAAAAAAATGAGTTGAAGATTGTTTTAAAAAATGTCTCTCTGGTTTAGAATGATACAGAGGCTAACATGTCGAAGTTCTTGCTACTCTGAAATAATCCCTCTGTCTTTAATAGCATGACCCCCAAAGCCTGAAGGCTGAGTCTCAAATCTCCTGTGTAGGAACCTGGAGAATGATGCATATTTATTAGCATGAAGGATCAATGTTATCCAGGGGTAGATATGTTATCCAGGCCAAGAAAGGAGACTTGTCTATAAATCTCAGGTCTCATTTCCACAGTGGCTGCTGCTGAAGCCAAGGGCTGTTGTTGGTCCACTGATGGATGCTCCTTGGGAAAGAGCCTCAGCAACAATACAGCTGCCTGTGAAGATGCAAAGTCAGACCATTGGTCCACTCAGAACTCAAATGATAGCAGGCCTCCAAGCTCTCCGACAGAGGACTTTCTGGCCACAGCTGCCTGAGCTCTTTGTAACTGGAGGTTGCCGGCTGGGATTGAATCTGGGGACTTCTGCATACAGAACATGTGCTCCTCTGCTGAGCTCTGCCCCCCTCCAGATTGCCCACTTCGTATGCTGGAGGTCTCAGGCTATATTTTGAGGGAGAGTCTAATGTTTTGCCTGTGGACCTGTTTGGCTGTGGGAAGCGTGTTCCTTCATCTGCTCTACATCACAAGGCAGGGATGCAGGGGCACAGTGTGTTATAACTGCCAGGTTGGAATTGGGAAGAAATGATTAGACTTGATGGTGAAAATCCCAATAAGTGTGGGAGTTGTCAGATGCAGTAGAAAGGAGAAGAGAGAAGTAATCTGGTGTGCTGTTAGGATTATGGGAGATATTTGTTGCAAGCAAGAGTTTAAATTTCAGCAAAGCAGTTTATTGCTGCATATCTCTCTCAGTATTTTAACACTTAATTTTAACTTAAATTTAAATTTTACTGTTCTAACTCTGTGTTTTAATCTTATATCAATTTTGCTGGGTGGTTTTATCCTGGTTGTGCTTTTTATACTGTATTTTGTATTTGTGCTTTTAACCTGTTGGTTGTTTTATTATGGTTTTAATTTTTGTGAACCGCCCAGAGAGTTTTGGCTATTGGGTGGTATAGAAATGTAATAAATAAATAAATACATAAAAATCGGTTTGTCATGTTGAAAGGCTGCATGTACAGTTGGGAGCTTGCACTCCTAAACTTTTAACTTATTGACTCGAATGTCCTCTGAAAAGTTAATATTGTAGATTGATTTCATACACCAGCTTGACAATTAATGGCACTTGATATGAACTTTTGTGAGTCAGTTGAGCATCAGGCTTTTAGTGATAACATCAAAACATTTAACAGCATTTAACAACATATGCTAAGTTTGTTTTTTAATGGACCCCAGAACTGTTGTTGTTTAAAATGGATGCTGTATACTGTTGTTTTTATATTTTTGATGGCTTTTAATTTTGTATACTTTTTAATGTCCACTGTTTTTTAACTGTTTTTTAACTGTCCGTAGAGCTTCGGCTATGGGGTGGTATATAAATTTAATAAGTAAATAAATTGGTGACAGTAGGCAGGGCTTAGTGTGGGAAGGGAGATGGGCCTTTTATGGAGGATTCTTCAGACTTTCCCCTCAGGGCTGCAGGACTCACGGGGTGGGAAAAGGAAGCTTTTTGAGGCTTGCTCAGAAAACACACCCAAAGTTGTGAGGCTTGAAGAGGGTAGGAATTTGGGAGGGTTCCCATCAACGCTGGAAGGTGAGCTCAGCTGGGCCAGTCACAGGTATTAAACCACTTCTGGTGCAGGGCAGGATCAGGCTCACTCTTTACTTAAGTATATTATTATTTTTTATTTTAAACATTTGTATCCCACCCTATATCATTAAGATCTCAGGGCGGCTTACAGATAAAAGCATACAGTATAAAACAGTAAATATGCACAGTTAAAAACAAATTAAACCATGCAATGGCTCCTGCCTCTCCCAGCTACCCAAGAGCTAGAGTTCTGTTGCAGCTCTCTATGTTGTTGCAGCCTGTCACGATGTGGCTCCTCCCTGCCTTCCGTCCCTTATTCCACTCCATCACCCTGCTCGCGCCCTCCACTCCAATAACACCGTGTCTCTTACCTGCCCAAGAGTTTCCACATCTCTCGCTCGTCTTCGCCCATTCTCGCTCGCTGCCCCCTGGGCCTGGAATTCTCTTCCAGTGCATTTGCAGACCACGACGTCAATTTCTGTTTTTAAATCTCGCTTGAAAACATTTCTTTTCTCGAAAGCTTTTTAACCGTGGCGTGGTCATACTAGTCTAGATTTAGTTTTAATGTCCCCTACCCCTATGGGTTTTCCCCCTTCCTCCCCTGTCGGTTACGGTGATTTTAGATTGTAAGCCATATGGCAGATTGTCTTGTTTTGTTTTATTCTGTACAGTGCCATGAAAATTGATGGCGCTTTATAAATAATAATAATAATAATAATAATAATAATAATAATAATATTAAATGTTAGCAAATGGTAGCCCTTTATTTATCCCATACTGTTGCCTCATATCTTTCTTACAGGTCTGGGGGCAACCTCACAAGAATTGAACGTACAAGTTCCCTCCAAATGTTTGGGCTACAACTCCCATCAGCCGGCATAGCTGTCGGTCAGGAATGTTGGGAGTTGTAGTCCAAAACACCTTGGTGGTAGCAGGTTGTCTACATGCCCCAGAAGCCCCTGCAATGGGCCGGGCTCCCATGGAAGATATTCAGAGCTTCCTGGGGATGGAAGAACCAGGAATGGCCGACCTCGCTGGGATTCTCCGAACTTCGGCTCAGTCCCATTTTCTATTGCAGTCTTTTTGGGGGAGGTTCATTCCAATAGGGAAAGTGTGCATTTCAGATGGGAAAACAGAGCATTTCTGCACACATTTTTCAAAAGTACACACTTCCCCCTCCATTTGACCAAATCATGAAAATGTGTATTTTTTGAAATGCAAATCTCAGTTTATTTTTTTAAAAAAGATGCATTTTCCAAATGTGATTGCATGTTTGGGAATGTGAGGGGGGGGGAATCCAAAAACTGTGCTCCCGTTTACATTTGGGGCTGTGAATGGGACATCTTCAGATGATTTGTGAAACATCCTTGAAATTCTCATACATCAGCAGTTGCAGGAAGAATATGTTTTCCCTGAGGGTTAAAAAGCAAAGCAAAGCACTGCTTTATTGTTTAACCTCCCTTTGAAAATAATCTCCTCTCCTCTCTTGCATTGAGCACGCCTATTCTTTAATATTCTTTAATGCGTGTATTTCCCATTGGTATTAAAATACATCAACACAGCCATAGAGGAGAGAAAACTAGAAAATCAACCTGGAGATATTAAAATGGAAGGGGGGAAGTACAGTCCTGATTGCAGAAAAGAACCCTTCTATTTAGCATGTAGCTGTTTTATGATCCGCAATTTAGCTATGCGAGACCCAAAGGCAGAAGGAAGAGTGGTTGCAATCATAAAGAGGAAAATACAGTATTTAAACTTGGGATGAAATGTTTCTCTTACTGTTGCTTCAATTAGGTTTTAATTAGCCTGTGGTGTGAGACAGACAATGCAGCTAATGAAAACACATTATCCTCCACTTGCTGGTAACAAGTGTTCTAAAATGCTTTTAACTATTACGTACTCGTTGTAATTACTGTCAGGAATATGAAGGCTATTTGCAAGTAATGAGGAAGAGGATGTCACCGAAGCCATATCTTGTGTACATTCGTTTGTGCTAATGAACTCATTAGTGAGTAAGCACTGTGTAATTCATTCAGCGCTTAATTGAAGTTTTGGAGGAATACAAATATCATTACGACATGGTGCGCGGCATAGGGCTGCGTCTAGGTTCTCCTCGGGTGTCGTGGATGGTGCTGCTGTTGTAATCTCAAAGCCTTAATGCGTAACTCGTCCTGGCTCTATATTAACTTTTAATAGGCCATCCGTTTCAATAATTCATCCTGACACATTAAAAGCTTGCTGTTCTGGTCAGCTGGAGAGGATTTGTGAAGGGGGGTTTAGTTTTCTGAATGCTTCTAGTGGCAAGCTTGCTATCCTGCAAAAGTGATTGTCGTCGGACACATTTGTACCGAATTCCCTGGAGTAAACAGAAGCTGGGCAGTAATGTGTACTAAAAGCAGTCATGGAAGTTCTACTGCACTACTTTGCAGTGCTGGTGGTGACAGCTTTGGTCATGGTGCTGCACCTGATTCTGTTTTCCATGCTTGCTTCAGGTCACCCGTGGTTACAATGGATTGGTTCTTGATATGTGTGCAAAGAACTACAGTTGTATTGGGGCCGCACCAGCTCTGTGTTTTGAGGGCCTTTGGGCAAGAACCCTTCAGTATCCACTGTCCCTCAGTGAGGCCACAGCTAGACCTAAGGTTTATCCTGGGATCATCCAGGGTTCGCCCCTGCCTGAGCACTGGATCCCCTGTGTGTCACCTAGATGAACAGTTTGACCCCTGGACGATCCGGGGATAAACCTTAGGTCTAGCTATGGCCTGAGTCTACTTTCTCCCCACCTGCTGCAGCAATTCATCCTCTTTCTCATCATGGCTACTATTTGCTTGTTTGATAGGCAGAGAGCTTGGGGACAAGAAGGCCATGGCATCTGCTCCTCCTCCTCACCACCACCACCACCTGGGCCAGAGCAAGAAGCAAATGAACAAGCAGTTTGCAAGGGTGAAAAGGAGGAGCAACACCAGAGAGGTCTTGCCACTGGTCTCCTGACTGTTAGAGCAGTATGACAATGGAACCAGTTACCTAGGGAGGTTGTGGGCGCTCCCACACTAGAGGCCTTCAAGAGGCAGCTGGACAACCCTCTGTCAGGGATGCTTTAGGGTGGATTCCTGCATGGAGCAGGGGGTTGGACTCGATGGCCTTGTAGGCCCTTCCAACTCTGCTATTCTGTGATTCTATGATTCTATGATTCTATGATTCCTCCTGGGGTGTGGGCCCTTGCCAGGTGTCCAACCAAGCCTACCCTTGACACTGGCCCTGCAAAGCGGGGGAGGGGGTAACCCCAAAATGATTAAGAATAATAAGCACCATTGCAATGATTCTGATGTGTGGAGAGTATCACCAATCTAAAACATGAGCTGCAAGAATGCTTCCTTGGGGAGATACTCTATTCATGCTGTAACTGGATAAATGTTTAAAACCGTCATTTGTGTTGAGCTGGTTCAGTTTATTGATTCCTTTATTAGTCCACTCCTTCTGGAAGGGTAAACACCCACCACTTATCGTTCAATGTTCTGGAGATCTTGCTGTTCTTGCTGCACTTGAACGTGCATCCTACAGTCATCTATTTTTTCTCTCCTGGATGCTTTTTTAGA
Source organism: Elgaria multicarinata webbii (assembly GCF_023053635.1). Taxonomy (NCBI): domain Eukaryota; kingdom Metazoa; phylum Chordata; class Lepidosauria; order Squamata; family Anguidae; genus Elgaria; species Elgaria multicarinata. The sequence continues at coordinate 4,237,975 of NC_086186.1, read as the reverse complement.
TATATGGACCATTTGTATTAAAGTATATATCTGAAACACAAGAGTTGAACCTCTCTCTCTCTCTCTCTCTGGCCTTAGCTAGACCTAAGGATTATCCCTGGCAAATGGAGGGGTTGTCCCTGCCTGCTCCCAGGATCCCCTGTGTGTCATTTGGATGTACAGGGATGATCCCTGGTCTAGCCATGGCCTCTGACTCTCTCTCAAAATAATGATGGTGTTGTGAATAGTTATTATGGTTGTGAATGGGTATGCCTCTTTGTTAGGTTCTTTTTGTTGGCCCCTCCCCCCTTTTTGTTATGTTTTCTTATAATTGGAAATTATCATTTAAAAAAAAAGTGGACAAGAAAACACACACACACAAAGACAAAACAGTGACAATCTCAGCAAATCTGAGATTGACAGATACGTCCATCCCTATTAACAGTTTTCCAGAATTTAAGAAAGCCGTAAAGACTGATCTCTTCCGGCAGGCCTACCCAGTTGAATTTTCAATTTGCCTTTTAATAATGTGCTGCTTTTAATAATGTATTAGTTTTAAATGTATTAATTAGTTATATGATGTTTGCATTTGTGTTGTACCCTGCCTCAATCCAGAGGGAGAGGCGGGTAACAAATTATTATTATTATTATTATTATTATTATTATTATTATTATTATTATTGTGATAATGTTAAGTCTAAAGGTTTATTGAGAAGCAGGCTCTGGATCACCTGGTGCATTAGGGGAGTTAATTGTAAGCTCTCTCCAGCCTCAGAGCCCTGAATTTAGCACAAGGAAGAAGAAAAGTAGTAGGGTGACCATATTTTGGAAACCAAAAAGGAGGACAACATGGCCGCCCCAAGGGGGCGTGCCCACCAACATGTCCAGCCCCCAAAGGGGTGTGCTCACCAACATGTCCAGCCCCCAAGGGGGCGTACCCACCAGCATGCCCAGCCCACAAGGGGGCGTGCCCAGCCAAACATGGCCTTGGTCACATGTCTGATTTCACAGCACACAAGACAAACCTGTTCTACATAACATCTTAATGTTAAAATTACTGGAATCAGCATACTGCTACCACTGAATAAATGAAGCAGTTCACAAGTACAGAAAAATCTAGTACAACAAACCAGCAACTAAGCATTTAGAAAGAGTATAAACTACTATTCCCCTGCAAACATTAGCCATGGAACAAAATGGATTAAAGGCTAGCACCTCTTAGCTTGTTTCAACTTCAACCAGATGTAACAGTCAAAAACAACCAAGAAAAACACACCTACCTCATTGACATAGCAATACCTAATGGCAAAAATGTTGCAGAAAAGAAGATGAAAAGAGAGAAAAATATCACCACTGGTTATGGAAGTTAAAGAACTATGGCAACAGGAAAAAGATACAATTATTTCGTTAGTCACATCAGTCACCAGCATCACATCAGATTGTAAACTCCTCAGGGCAGAGACTCTGTAAAGCACCATTCACAAAGATGGTGCTATATAAATAACAGTAACTCTGGCACTATTTACAGGAAGAGGGACTTGCTCTTCTCCTTTGCCCAGTGCCTCAGTCCACCCACAGAATATAACTGTAGGAAGCAGAACTGCAATGAGTTCTAGGATACCCCACACATAATGTTCTGAATTTGACAATCCACTGTTATTCATTCCTGTTATTGAGTTTTAACTCAGAACCTGCCACAGAATAGAAGGTATATCAACCCCAAATAACTTGCACTACAGTATCTACCAATCATTTGAAGGATGGGACTTTTGAAGCCAATGAGATGCACCAGAAACTGGGACACTTTGCTATTGCTTAACTTAAATCTGTAACCCTTGTTTCACACAAAGCACTGCTAAGGAAATCCCATGGCAGCTCAATACGTATTTCCTGGGGCAAACATTCACTGCATACAGTAGGAGACTTTGCCCTAGACTTTCCATATACTCTTTCTCCCATTCCCTTAATTGAGCTAGAAACAATTCCCCCGTAAGTATGCAGCAGGGAGAAGAGGAGTAAATTTTGGGGAAGGATTTTGAGGATAAGAAAGAAACTGTCCCATGTCATGTAAGCTTCCTTTTTAATGCGATCCCCTCGAATCTGAATTTCTCGGTCCTATGCAATTGTGTCTTTACACCAGTAGAATGGACACCATGGGCAGGTTGAATTCACTCACACATACCAAATGTACTCCAGAGCAGATTTGAGAACATGTGGGGAATAGAAATTCCTATTGCACAAGTGGAAGACCACGTGTGTAACACTGGATTTAATTCCCTTTTGCACTTTCCATTATTTTCTTCTTGTCCTAATCTTGGCACATGCAACTTGGTATCCAGAACATACGTAGTTCATTTTATATCATACATACAACTACCTGCATGTTAAAGAAAATGTGCAGTATTTGTGTATTCTTTACTAGTTTTCAGTGGCTTTTTTTAAGACAAAGCTAAAATTGCTATTTCCAGCAGTTAAAGTAAAATAACAAAATAATGAAAAATATCTTGAAAACTCTCAAAAGAATTTAATAGTACAATAAAATATGACCCAGAAAACCTTCTACAATCACCCCATGACCTGCAATGCATGTAACTCAGTGGAGATAAAATCCCTTGCAACCGCTTTCCACAACTGGATCATATCTATTCTCAGATGAGGCGGGAGCATAGAAGTTTCCTGAACTCTGCAATTAGATTTTGCAGGTTGCTTGGGTTACATGTAGAAAAGTATCATTTTCTAAGCCATTACAAGTATGTGTTTAAGGAATTCTTGATATGCTACAAAGATTTTTTAAAAAAGGTGTCATGGCTGTTTTTTGGGTTTCTTTCAAGCAAGGTGGTTTTCAGAAATGTCAGTTACACCCAGGCAGCTGGCAGGGTCATGCACTGAGTGGACAAAAACATATGTGCACAAAACAAAGACTCAAATATTTCTGATAACTTCACCTCAAGCAACTGCCCAAACCTTACATGAAGAGCCATGATTTTAAATTAACTGCTAAATTAGGTGACAATCCTAACCAAGGAGTAAGTCCCAATGAATTGAGTGAGACTTACTTCTGAGTAAACATGCACAATTAAAAGTAATTCACTATGTTCATGACAGTTACTTGTGAGTAAGTGAGCAAAGCCCTAATCTCCATCTAGTATCAGAACTTGATATACCAAAATATTATAGGATACACAATTGACAAACAGTTAATTCTTAAACAACATGCAATAGTTACAAGTAAAACAAACCAACTAGTAAAGCAACACGACCAGAAATTAATAAATTGGTAAGTTTTACAGTTCTGCTTGATTTATAGCTTTCTCCACCACCTAACAAAAGGTAGAAATTGAAATTGTATTACCTTGTAGCAGATTTCCCCAAAAAAGCATGACTGCAAAATACATTTCTTTATCCAAACAACCTATTAGACATTACATCAGTTAAAACTATCATAGATCTCGAGTCACTACCACATTGCAGCTCACACATATTTACATAGAAGCAAGTCAGTTGCAAGGGACTTGAATAATACATTCTAGTTCAAAATGACTGATCAAAATAATAACACACAGAGGGAGATAGACTTTTAATTTCGTCAATCTCCTTCCTCCACCTGTACCCTTCAAACGGGGATGGGGGGAGAATCCCTCTGTCTCCAATAATCATCACACACATCCCACATACACATACCCTACCCAGCGCCTGTATGTATTCTCTTCCCCTCCTTATTGCTTTACTATGATTTTATTAGAATGTAAGCCTATGCGGCAGGATCTTGCTATTTACTGTTTTACGCTGTACAGCACCATGTACATTGATGGTGCTATATAAATAATAATAATAATAATAATAATAATAATAATGGAAAAGAAATGGGGGAGGGGAAAATTGAGGGATGAAGGAAACCATCCTCTGCCTTTCCTGACAGGCAACCAACCAGCCACCATCCTATGCATGCTTCCTCGGGAGTAAGTCCCAACCCAAATCCCAGATCCTTCATCTCTCCAGGAGAACTGTGCAGCGGGCAGCTGCTGTAATCCAGGAACTTGCCTTCAAGATTATATTTTACAATTATACGCCTCCCCCCATTCCCAATGAGGCTGAGAGATATTAGTTGCAGGGGTGGTGGTGGCTGGAAGGACGCAGTACTAACCCACCAACCATGCCTCCTTTTCCTCCCCCATCATTTCCCTTCCTCACCCCTTCATGTGGTGCAGCTCCTGAGAAGGGGAAAAAGCAGGAAGGCGACGAAAGTGGGGGGGGCGTCTCCTCCATGGAGACGCCCTAATAGAAGCCCCCAGCGCGCGTGTTTCCCAAACGCGGAAACACCCGGCTTTAAGACCCGCCCACCTCATCCAATCGTGTCTCTCCTATGATGTCATAGGAGAGACCCGATTGGATGAGGAGGCCGGGTCTTAAGCCAGGTGTTTCCACGTTTGGGAAACACGCAGCGCTGGGGGCTTCTATCTTTTGGAGCGCCTCCTCCATGGAGACGCCCCTAGAAGCCCCCAGCGCCGTGTGTTTCCCAAATGCGGAAACACCCGGCTTTAAGACCCGCCCACCTCATCCATCCAGGTCTCTCCTATGACGTTGACGTCATAGGAGAGACCCGATTGGATGAGGTGGGCGGGTCTTAAGCTGGGTGTTTCCGCGTTTTGGAAACAAGCATTTTAAGGCTCCCCGGCTTCTATTGGGGCCTCTCCTTGGTCGCCATGGTGACAGCGACCAAGGAGAGGCCCTGATAGAAGCCGGGGAAGCCTTTTTTCCTGGGCAAAAGGGGGGGAAGGCCATTTCCAGCCAGACGGGTATTTCCCCGCCCATTTCCTGTCATGTCCGGGCAGATCCGGACGTTTGGTCACCGTAAAAGTACTGCAATGAGAAGCCCCACCACCTCTAGGTCAAAACGCGCAGCTCCCGTTGCTCCTCTGTTGTCGCTCCAACGTCACTTCCTGAAAACAGGACGTAACAAGGCCCATTCAGTCTGCTAGGAGAGAGCAGAAACTGGACTTTTTCTAGGGGGTGGGGTGGGGTGGTTGTGGTGCAACAAAGGCCAGAAGGGGGAAAGGCATGAGAGAGGCAGATGACGTGATGTGAGCAATCAGTGAGAGCCCAGTAATGAGTGTGCAGTAAAACGCTCGTTGGTTGGAGCTTGATGATAAAGGTTAGGTAAATTGAATCTCCCCTCTTCTATTGGTAGATGGCTCTTTCTAGATGCTGAATGCACTGAATTAGCTTTATGCCAGAAGGACTCTGATAAAGAAGGCATAGTATAATGTTCATTTTGAGGGTATTTATCCCCCACCCCATAGATTTAAGGTGACAGAAATCCATTTGTTTAGATCAATTTTAATGTTGTCTACTGGGGCCTCTGAAATGAGATTTACCAGAGTTCTCATGTTACTAATGGACCAGATTAAACCTCCCCTGTTTCCAACACAGAGTCCCAGAAGTGAACACAAGCAGCCCTCAAATTCCATAAAAGCTCCTGCCTTTGATGAAAAATGTGTTTTTCATCCCGGGATGAGTCCAAGAAACAGCTCCCTTGCTTGGCTTGTCAAGACAAGTTTCTGAGATCTATGGGTTCCTTTTCCATTCTCCCGTGACCTCTTTGCAAACTATCCTTCTCACCATGTAAGCCGTCTAGCCAGTCTGTATTTGAGGAGACTCCAGAGAATCTGATAAGAGTGTTCATGAAGATGCATTGGAGGAGACGGAGCTCTTAAAAATGACAGTTTTTAAACTTTATTTTACAGTGTACATATAACTAAGAGCAGCGATCTTATATGTAAGTATTGCTGGTCATTTTCCACTGGCTTACCAATGTTAGGGAGAGGGGGGGGAACATTTTAATATGAACCAAAATAGCCCATATGTCCTGAACTAATATTAAAACTGGAAATTATCCTTCAGTTTTTGCACTTTTCTGAATTTTGTACTGCAGTGCCCTGATAAAAAAATTGCGTACAGGAATGTGCACATTAAAGAAATTGCATGCAGAAATGCATACACTTGAGAAAAAGTTTGCAAAAATGCAGCTATTAGGGACAAGTGCATACCAAAATGCATAAATTAGGAGAAATGCATTTAAATGTGTATATTAGGTGAGATGTGTACAGAAAGGGTATGCGGATTTTCAAAGGACTTTTTACCAAAGAAAGAGCAAACTGAATCTGAAAAGCAATGAACTTGTGCTTCAAAAAGAAAAGAAAGAATTGAAAGCAGTAGAAAGCAAAACTAATAGACTTGTCTACCCAAATTGGCATAGTAGGCTTAAGATCTCAGGTGATGCCTAATGGACTAATAATAATAATAATAATAATAATAATAATAATAATAATAATAATTTATTTCTTACCCGCCTCTCCACTTGGATCGAGGCGGGGAACAACAGTGAATATAAAACACATTAAAAACTGATTAAAAATATAACATACATGATTAAACATCCTTAAAATATCCTAAAAACATTCTAAAATTTCACTGGATAGGCCTGCCGGAATAGATCAATCTTTATTGTTTTTTTTAAATGCTAAAAGACTGTCAGGTTGACAAATCTTCTCCGGCAGGCCATTCCACAGTCTGGGAGCAGCAGAAGAGAAAGTCTTCTGGGTAATACCCATCAGCCTAGTTTTGGTTGACTGAAGTAGATTCTTCCCAGAGGACCTGAGTGTGCAGGGCGGATTGTACGGGAGAAGGCGATCCCGCAGGTAGCCTGGACCCAAACCATGTAGGGCTTTAAAGGTGATAACCAACACTTTATACTTTGCCCAGAAACCAAGAGGGGATCTACACTAGTATATGAAACGTTGTTTTTACAGTCATTGAACGTTTTGTTTTTGAACAATTTAAAACGTAGCGGTTTTTAAAACATTTACTTACGTTTTCTCTTTCCGTGGGAAAGCATTCCTTTTGGCCACACTAAGAAAATAAATCAGTTTGTTCTATTTTCCCATCTGCCAATTTCCCCTCCCACTTCCTCTTCTCTCCGAGTCAATCCTCCACCTACAAACAATCCACCAAGAAGCCACCCAAAAGTGAAACTGGAAGTGGCTGCAAAAAAAGAGGCTTGAAAGAAAAAAAACGGCTCCAACTTTGGGTGCAGAAATTACATAAACATGCCCCCCAGGAATGCGATTGGCTAATTAAGAAATATAGGAAATCCATTTAATATGATGAAATCAGCCACATCATACCAAATAGAACAACTTATTTCAGAGAAGTTCAAAACAAAAACCGGAGAGCAGACAACAATAAAACGTCACAAACTATACATCATGTGGTGTCATATGATGAAACACACACTTAAAAATGGAAAAACATGTTCTAAGTTGACTAGTGTAGATCTCGTCTAATCGGCAGCCAGTGAAGAGATTTTAAAACTGGTGTAATGTGGTCAACCCCTAGGTGTACCGGTGACCAGCCTGGCTGCCATATTTTGAACTAGTTGAAGTTTCCGGACTAGGCACAAAGGCAGCCCTATGTAGAGCGCATTGCAGAAGTTGAGCCTCAAAGTTACCAGTGCGTGCACGACTGTCTTTAGGTCTTCCGTCTCTAGGAAGATGACCCTCAAGTTATTTCCCCATAACTGTTTAAACCGCAAACACATTGCTTGTGATATGAAGGAAACAATTCAACAGAAGTTCTTTGGGGATAAAAGGAATGAACAGTTGGACGCAATTCACAGCACTGAAAGATTTTATCACTCTTGTGTATGTTTTATGAAATCGTCTGAACAAAAAACCCAGCCGCTTCTCCTTTCCCTGGAATGTGGCCAACCTGTGGGGGAAAGCATTGATAAACGGGCAGGCCAGCCTACGGCCCAGCACAATCTAGACTCTCTGTTGCAGAGAATGAAAGGACACATTCAACCAAATTAATGAACAGCTTCTTAGACTCCAGAGGCTCCGCTTACCTACTTAAGTTCATCACTCACAGATGGGTAGCATTATTATTTCATGCTTTGTCGGAAGCAGTGCAACTATTATATCCCACAGCCTGCATGTCATTCAAAATAAACTTTTCTACACATGCTGTACAGGGTAAGTGGCCTCAATACATTTTTTTAAAGCAGCAGAAGCCAAGCAAACTCTGCCGTTCTGTGTAAAAGACACGGGCACATTATCTGGTAACTCAGTAGGGCTGTGCTCCACTTCACTTCGGATTGGAGAAGCGATAGCGAGGTGGCCTGATTTGCCTCCGACAAAGATGGAGGCAGATTGGGTCGGGGGAGCTGCGGATCGATCCTTTGCCTTGATCCGGAACTCTGAAAAAAAGGTAAATGGGGGCTTACCTGGCGCTGCTGCAGTCTGTGCAGTGATGGCAGCAGAGCCAGGTAAGGGGCAGGGAGGAGGGTGGCTTACCTGGCTCCAACACGGTCCAGTGGCAGCTTCAACTGAGGCCAAGGATTCAAATTGGAAGACCAGGGCACTGCAGCTGGTAAAGAGGGCTTTACCTGGCAGCAGCGCTGCCGCTGTGGAGCTCTGATTCAGATCTGGAGCTCTGGAGCTCTGGAGCGGAGCGGACCATAGGCGGATCGATGTGGGGTGGAGCGGACCCGATCTGGAAGTTGCGGATCGGGATCCGGATCGGGGGGGAGGGTCCATGCACAGCCCTATATCTCAGTGGTGTCTTCATACTTCTAAAAATGCAGCTAGGACATCTACTGTTGGTGTCTGATGTATTGTCAGGGAGAGGTCATTCCAGAGGGAGGGGGCAGCATGAAGAAGACCTCTATCCACGCTGCTGCCAGACAGGACTCTGCAGGATGTGGCATGGACAGAAAAACCAAATCACAGTATCCCTTAAGCAGAGCTAAAACCAAATCCTATCTTTCTGGTACATTTGGCCTTCTCATTAACTGTAATTAGAGGCCCACTAATGAAGGATCACACTCTTAATGACTCATTACTGAAAGACTCTGGGATTGGCAAAGCAACATGGAAGTCCTTTAAGGGTTTCTTTCTCCCCATTTAAATTAAAATCTAGAACAGACTTAGAAAGTGTTAAGGGAAACAGCTATTAAGACTCCTTTGATGAAAAAATATAATCTTTCAAAGATGAGCCTGAGAAACCAGCTGTCAGTAATGTCTTAACCTTGAAAGCTGCTAATTAAAACCTGATTTGATATGGAGAGTTTGCTGTAGCTGAAGTCTGTGAACTCAATTTCAGGCAAAATAGGCAATTTATTTGCATCTACACCCAAACTGGTTTTGCATGATCGGATTACTGCATATTGCTTCCCAGGGAGTTTGAGTTTAGTCTCAGGTAGTCTTGTGCTCCCTCAGATAACAGAGGCTACCAATGCCTTGTATAAGACTTCAACTTCGATGCAAAGCTCTTGTAACCTCAAGTTAAGATGAGTTTGGTCAGAGTTGAGGAAATCCCATTTGCCTTCTGGACAGTGAACCAGCAGCCCTAAAAATTGCCTGCATAGCAAGAAATAAACATTTTGGAAGCAGAAGAAGTTGAGGGTACGAATGGGAGGGGAAGAAAAACCTAGGCAGTACTCCACATTGGAAACTGAAATAGACCAGATAAAATAAAATGTGGGCTCTGCAACAAAGTGTTGCAGCGTGAGATGCTCCTGGCCAGTGGCCTCCTCTGGGATGCTCCATCTCATTACATTCCCTGTTTTTCTGGTACCCTCCCCACAGAGGTTAGTCAACACAGAGCATGCTCAGTTCTCTTTGGGATGTTTGGAGAGGATTCTCTTCTCAGTCTTTTCATTATTTAATTTAATTTTTGTATTTCTGCAAACCATGAAGCATGATGAATGTTCATGTAGCCTTGGGATGGGTGAACATGGGATATTCGATCACCTGGAGATTTTTCAAAAGCTTCAAATGCTTCATTTCACCTTGTTTGCACTCCTGAATAAGAGTACCTTTTTTGATTGGGAAAAATTGATATATTTTTTTTTAAAAAAAATGCATTTCCCCCAACTGAAAAAGAATACCACATTTTGTTTTGTTTTGAATGTGCATTTTCTCGAATAAAAATGTGTATTTTCCCCATAGGCTTAAATATAAAAACGCAAATTTGGGGCAGGGGGATCCTCACTTGTGCAGAACTGCAGATTTTTGGTAATATGCATTTTCTCAGGTGCACACACAAGTTCAGGAAACAGTGGGAATTTCCCGAGAACTGCATTCCCCACTAGTATTGGGGGGTTGAAAATCGGACATATTTGTATGGCTAGCAATCAGGAATGACATTCTTGTATGTCCCTAGTGCAGACTTTAAAAAGAAAAAGAAAACTGTGATGGTGAAATGAGATGGGAAATGAAAAACTGAGGGGAATAGAACGTGAGATCATGTTCATGCATCTCTAACCTCTCTGCACGCAGTCGTAGTAGCTATATGACTTATCCACAGTGATTTGGCCCCTTGTCGAAAACTGAGTGAGTTGCCTGACTCACAACCTAGAGTTGGTCCATACTTTAGCAAGCAACTACAGACAGCTTTTGGATTTATTGGCTGGGGACAGAACTATTGGATGATGAATCTCATCAACTCTGTGTGTTTACTTTTGATAGTCTGGTTTGACATTAACCTTTCCAGCTTGGTTCATTGCCGGATGTGTCAAAACACTGTGTTTACAATACAGTGGGTGCCAAACATATGTTTTGACATTATTTGGGTCCTTCCCCCACCTCTCTGAAATGCTTTCAGGGGTGGGGGAGACAGGGTTGAACTGCACAGCATGAACAGTGACATAGTTAGGCGGTATTGTTTGGGGACAAAGGAGGGAAATGGGCCAACAGATGGTTTGGAAGTGTTTTCTTCTTTTTCTTCTTCTTAAGACAACAATGGCATTTTGAGCAAAAACCATGATTTTGCACTGATAACAACCGAGGCATCTATTTACCCCTTTTGAAACATCTTTTCCTGATAATGAGCAGAGTGATGTGAGAATAATATATTGCTTGCCATGAATGTGCGGAAATTCTGCAGCTTTTCTTTCAGAAACCGTGACTGTGGGTTTAATTTCCTGCATTAGCTGAAAATGAATGAAAGGGACAAAGGATGTGGTTGCACACGCCTGGTGGTTTGGGGAGGGGGAAAGAAAACGGGATTGAGAAGATGGAGAGATGTTTCAGAGTTCATAAACCTAAGAAGCTCGGCCCTTCCTGCACGACAGGCTGCCTCCCTGTACCCACTTTTCTGGGAGGAAGTGACACCAGGACTGTGTGCATGCAAAGCACGTGCTCTAACCCATCCCAAAATTACACTACTACACAGCAACCCCCAAACTAGACCTTGGAATTAGGGGGCTACAGACAATTCCCCCCCCTCTCTCTCAAACACAAACATCACATATAATACATATGAACAAAGGAATACATAAAACAACTACAGTACACTTAGTAAAGTACAATGAAAAAAACATTTAGGAATAAGGTTAAAGTACATTTTTTGGCCCTCTTCATGCCAGAAATGCTAACTTCTTAATTGCCATTTATATGTCAATCAAATTCAGTTCTTTCTTATGACTTCTCTGACTCTCATACATTGGATTCACAGAATCATATTTCATTTCTCTCTAATTGGGGCTGCAGACAATTCTTGAATGGCCTGGACCAACCTCAGAGACTGACGGTCATAACTTGGCCATTGTTTACCACCCCACTGTGAGGAATTATATTTTGCCTCCCACATAAACATAATGCACATCTACCTGTTCCCATTTGGCACATATGCAGGCAACATGCATGGAAGAAGGTATCGGTTGACTTAGCTCCCTCGGATCTCATGGTGGCCTTCTGAATATGTCGTCATTTAGACAGTTTTCTAATTTTGTTTTCAAGCTGTGACCGACTCCACTCTGAGGCTTAACTTCAGTTGAGAAATGAATGAATGGTGATAGACATCTTCAAAATGAGAAAGACTCCAGCCTTGGCATCAGAGCTCAGGGGACATTTTCTTATTTATTTATTTATTTATTTATTTATTACATTTCTATACCGCCCAATAGCCGGAGCTCTCTGGGCGGTTCACAAAAATTTGGGCGGTTCACAAAAATTTTCTGTCTTTTTCCTCCTTTCTTCCTTGTGGCCATGGGACATGACAGCACTTTTATATAATTAAGAGTGGTGAGAACAAGTGGATAGAGGTATTTCCCCCCTCCCTCTGTCATGATATTAGAAGTTGTGCTGCCCCAGTGAAAATATTGGGCAATGTGACTTCTGTACATCATTCGGGATAGATGAGAAATTCATTCCAGTTTGTTTTGGATCAGGATTAACCAAACTTGCCTTCCAGAATGAACATGGACTCAGATGCAACCTTCAATCAAAGTCAGTCTGTACTAGGGTTGGATGGATTCACCAACATCTGGCTTTGCCAGGTGCTCACTGTGCTGCCACCCACTATTGCTCAGGTTGCGGCACTGCTCAAGCTTCTGGGATGGGGTGGTGAGCACCCGACAAAGCCATGGGGCCTTCTGTCCTTCTAGCACGCTGCAATTGCTGTGCAACAAGGGTGTCTCTGGGTGGGTGGGGTGAGGTTCCAGGAATGCCATGTTGAGGAAATTACAGCCATAAAGGGGCCATTTACACAACGTTAGAGGTGTGAATGCTCCATTCACACCTATAATGGTGCATAAATGCCCCCTTTATGACCACCATTATGGGATTCTAGCATATCATGACTCTTAGGCAATGAAAGAAGGAAAAAGGAACACATTTCTCTAAAACTTACAGTATGATTGAAAGTATGTTAAACCACCCAAGGTGTATTAAATGCTGTAATCTTTTGAGCGCATGGCTTGTTTAGGCAGATCAGGGTGAAAATCCTCAAGCTAAAAGTGTAGCAATAGCAAAAGGAAGGGGCTACATTAGTCTTGGATATGAAATCACACTGCTCATGGCAATGATTTCTTGTGCAGAGTGTGTCTTGTCGCCAAGACTATGTCAAAAATAACAGCATTGCCTTTGCAATAAATGTCTCTAATTAGCTTGTCTATGCAGCTGAAAAGATCCAAATATTGATCTACACAGATGTGCCAATGTAAATGTTCCTGGAGAATGGATAAATCAGTCAAAAGAACCGTGCAACTTGACATGTGCAAAAATGTGTGAATCCCCCCCCCCAAATGTGCATTTTCTTGCTTTAGCCTATGGGGGGGGGGAATGCACATTTTTGACTCATTTGTTTGTATTTTATTATTATTATTTTATGTATTTTTCTATGACTTGGTTTGTGTAAAATTCCAGACATTAAAAACAAAAACAAAAAAAGGTTCACAAGTCGCAAGTTGTGTGACTCGGGAAAAGTTGATCTGTGATGGAATATGCAGATATGGATTTTTTTAAAAAAAACCCAACAACCTCCAAACTCATTTGATTCCATTTCAGACTTCCCTCCCATTGCTATTCCCACCTTCCTGCTGCCACGTGAACCTAGTATGCAGCTGAATCCTGAATTTTGCAGCACAAGGAGCTCTCCGTGGCCCTGATCCTCAACTGGCTGGCCTGCACCTCGCCATTCTTCACCCAAATACGTCCACATGCTTCACCTAAATATCCCCCACTTCATCTGAATACTTCCTGCACCCCTGGATAAAGAGACTGTGTTCATCTGAGGAGTAAAAGTAGGGAGAGGCCCTGCTGCACACATGTCTCACCTCCACCTGCACAGCCCCGCTTCCAGATCAAATACTTGGTCTGCTGATTGCTGGCATGTCAATGCTCCCTGTGAAAAAAACACAATGAGACATCTGTTGAATACTTGGTAAGGGAAGGCATGTCCCACCCTTCTCTGCTGTGGCACCCTTGCTGTGGAATGAGCTCCCTAAAGAGGTTCGCCTTGCACAAACACATTATTATTATTATTGTTGTTATTATTATTAATAATAATAATATTTATATATTGCCCCATAGCAGAAGCTCTCTGAGCAATTTACCCTATACTCTTTTAGATGCCAGGTAAAGACCTTTTTTATTTTCTCAATGTTTTAACAGTCTAGCAATTTAATTTTAACTTTGCTGTTTAAAATTTGTATTTTAAATCTGTATTAATTTCTGCATTGCTGCTTGATTTTATCCAGGTTGTGTTTTTATATTGTATTTTTATATTATGCTTTTGTACTGTTCATTTTATATTTTGAATGGTTTTTATGGTTTTAGTTTTTGTAAACTGCCCAGAGAGCTTCAGCTATTGGGTGGTATAAAAATGCAATAAATAAATAAATAAGTAAGTAAAATAATAATAATAATAATAATAATAATAATAATAATAATAATAATAATAATAATCCTGCTCCTAAGCTACGTATACTCAAAGAAAGAAAGAAAGAGAAAAAGACTTCCCATAGACTTCCAATCTAAAGGGCATAACACACAAGGAAAGGGGAATGAGGAGAGAAGAGGGGGGGAAAGACATCTTTCGGAGAACTGGTGGAACGTCCATGTTCTGCCCTCTCATCTCCCCCAGTAAACCAGGCCTATGACAATGGTCATTACCACACCTTGTGACAAGGAACTGCAGGAATTAACTGCACCCTTTGCAAAGAAGTACTTTTATTTTGCCTGCGCTGAAACTACTAAGCTTTCAGTGGAGGTTAGATAACATACCTCACTCTTTCTATTTCCAAGGGAATGCAAAGCCGTTCTTGATCCATGGGTCCTGCTCAGGATTGCCCCTTCTCTTTTCCTTCCTTGACTTTTCTAAGCAGAAAGTGCAGAGTCCGAAACAAGGAAATATTTCCATCAACACTTTGCAAGCCTAAAGAAAGAGATGTGAGTGGATTCAGGATGAAGGTATCCATCTTAAAGTTCTTGCTGTTTTGCCAAGTGGTGAAAATGATGACTCACTGGAACTACAGGATTCACACAAAGCTGCTTGATGTATGAGAAGTCAAACTTATATACCAAAGGGTGAGATCTCCTTTATTCTTTCCCAGGTCTGAGTGGCTTGTTGCTCCGAGATGTCCTTTGGATACTTTGTTCTTTTGCAGTCTCTCAAATATTAGTTATAATTTGCTGTGAACCAGAGCCGAGGCCTTGCGTGCTAAATGAAATGACCTGTCATGTTCAGAATGGATCTTGTAAACAAAAAATCTCCACGGTTCAATTTATATCCAGAGAAAACGTTTTCAGATTGGATTACCAGCTCAAGTAATTTATCTTCCCAGGGGCTGAGAAACTGTGTGAGCTCCTAAATTTAAATGTTCATGGTCTGTGATTTCCAGCTTGTGAGTTTGCTGACGGTAAGTATTCATAAGTTGCAAGTGAATTTCCTGCTGATCTTTTCTTCAGATTCTCTCCTGTGGGAGACAGAAGGACTCCTTGCTGGAACACTTGAAGTTTCACAAAAGTTTCTTTAGTTTCCCTGATATTTTGAAGCTGAATGTCAGCTGGATATAAATATGTGTTGCTGTATTGATCTTGGAGCAAGTGTTTTGTATTCCACTTAAATTATAAATTGCTGGGGCAGGGCCACGAACAGCAGTCTGGGGTGAGTGGGAAGCCAGGAGTCAGGCATGAAAAATGGTATTTGGGAAGGAAATATATATATTTAAAAACATATTACAATATGTACTCAAATGGTATTCCAAAAGGATTAGAACAACAACAAATTAATGCAGAAATGGAGTAGAAAGATATGCAAAAGTATGCAAAAGTGACTGTGGCATGTTACAGAGGGGCTTGCAAAATAGAGACAGGCTTGCACAATAGCTGACTGACTAAGCTGGACAAAGCATTTTGATAAATCTCCAGTTCTGATGCCTCTCTAGGACTACAAGAGAAAATGACATGGATGGGGAAGCTGTCAGCATCACCTGGTAAAGCCACAGTATATGACCGGAGGGATGAATTCAAATGGGTGCATCACACAAGCTGCATGTGCAATTCATTGAACGTGTGCAGCAAAATCCTAAGGATGTCTACTCGGAAATAGCCCTGCTGAGTTCAGTGGGATTTACTCCTGGGTTAGTGTGCCTAAGAGTGCAGAACCAAAACCCAAGGCAGGTGAGCTAGGGTGGAATAAACTTCTGCTGTTTTGCTTCTTCGTAGAAAATTGCAAAGCAGTTAAAAATGTCACTGAAGGGCACTGCGGCAACGCACAGCTTTTAATCAGGGAGATCTAGGGACTCTTGTTTACCAAACAGCTGCCTTACAAAATATTTAACGGATGCCTTTTACTGGGGGTGATGAAATAGAGTATCCTGGAAAGGGGCATGGCTGGCTGGCACCCTAAAAAGGAACATGCTAGACATGGAAATATTTTGTTGCAGGCTGCATTGGTTTAAGTATTATTACTGCGTTGGTGAAACACTAAAACCATTTTATACCATATTGCAAGGGTAGCCCTCCAGCTGTAGCTGGATTCAGAACTGGCATCAAGGGTAGACATGACTGGAATGAAGGCCACATCCCAGCAGGGGCCCACTAGCAGAGGCCCCCTGACAAGAGCCCCCCTTGGGCCTGCCCCTTCTCTTCAGCCTTGCAACCTGCTTGTTCACCTGCCTTTCACTCTGACCCAGACCATGGTGCTGGTGAGAAGGAGGAACAGTAGACGGCCCACTGCCTACTTGCTCCCCGGCTCTCTGTCTGTCAAGGAAGCAAATGGCAGCAAGGAGGAGGAGGAGGAGGAGGAGGAGGAGGAGGTGGAGCAAAGGTGGCAGATAAATACATATATACATACATGAAGCCCAAGCCCCATTCTGCAATTGCTTTTGTAAAAGATCGCTCTTTCTTTCTTTCTTTCTTTCTTTCTTTCTGGAAGGCAGTTTGCCAGGACTTGGAAGATAAAATAAGGAGGGAATTATAATAAAGCAGTGCAAAAGAAAACGTCCTGACAGTGAGGATGGACTGGTCTGTGCAGTGCACAGTCTTCCAAGCGGAATGGTCCAACTCTGTTGCTTGCAGTGTTTTTAAAATGCAACTGAGTCAGACAATCCTGAATAGCCTGGGGGAGGGGGGAGGCAGAACAAATGTATATTAATGCTCCTTTAGTGTTTAGCATGCGTTTAAAAAATCTGAGTAAAATGAAAACCATTTACAATCCTGACAAGCATCAGCACATCTAACAATGTTAACTTAATGCGAAGCCCATAAGTAGGCTTTCAAATTATAAATTTCCATCTCTGCTTGAAGTGTACTTGAACTCAAGGTTCTAATACTGCAGGCATAGAAAGGATGTATTATTATGCACACATCACTATTTTGGGTGAGCTATTTTCTGTCGGAACCCTGTTGAGCCCTTTTATTTGTAACAGAGTATGTTAAGGAGGATACTTTAATAAAACTCCCTTAAGGAGAGAATAAGATAGAATTTGCAAGGCATCAAACATGTCTTTGGAGAGAGAGAGAGAGAAATATCAAACCTGGAGGTTGCATCTCCCTTCCATGGAGACCTGGCAAGCAGTTTCATCTGGAAAGCAACACTCACTGGTTCCAGGCTCTTAGGAAGGGGACATGAATGAAAATGAATGTATTCCTCCAAATTCTTCAGTTGGAGGCTTATATTGAATATACTATTGACCTCTCGGATATTTGCTACATAGTCTCTCGGATATTTATTTATTTATTTATTACATTTATATACCGCCCCATAGCTGAAGCTCCCTGGGCGGTTCATACAGCCGCTAATTTGGATGGCTTTAGAAGGGGGGTTGGATAAATTCCTGGAGGCAGAGGCTATCAATGGCTACTAGTCCTGATGGCTAAGTCCATTATCAGAGGCAGTAAGCCTGTATACACTAGTTGCTGAGGAACATGGGTGGGAGGGTGCTGTTGCACTATGTCCTGCTTGTGGTTCCCTGGTCAACAGCTGGTTGGACACTGTGTGGACAGAGTGCTGGACTAGGTGGACCTTGATCCAGCAAGGCTCTTCTTATGTTCTTATGCTCATATTTGGCATCCTCAGATATCTGGTTTCAAGAGGGTTAGGGTTATTTGCTGCTGCTGCTGCTGTTGTTTCTCAGAAGTTGGCAGCACCTGAAAGATGGCATCCAGTGGTAGTTAGTATATGACAGCTGACATACAATGGCATGTAGGTGACTGCCAATAGTCTTTAGTATTTGGTTCATGAAAGCCATTTCGGAATACAACTTTTTGGGGCCAGGTTATCTGAAGGAACGCCTCCTCCCATATGTACCTACCCAGACCTTAAGATCATCCACAGGGGCCCTTCTCCGTGAGCCCCTGCCAAAGGAAGTGAGGCAGGTGGCTACTAGGAGGAGGGCTTTCTCCGCTGTGGCACCCCAGCTGTGGAATGAGCTCCCCAGAGAGGTCCGCCTGGCCCCTATACTGTACTCCTTTCGTTGCCAGCTGAAGACCTTTTTATTCACTCAGTATTTTAACACTTAATTTTAATTTTAATTTAAATTTTACTGTTTTAACTCTGTATTTTTTTATATATATTTTTATGGCAAACAGAAGCTTCCGTACCTCCAGCGTCCGCTGTACAAATTTTGCAGTCCTGTACGATATATAATGATCAGAGCCTAACAATAATATCTGGGTTACATTTTTAGGTGACATGTGATTGAACCCGGGAATCAGGGGCACAAGGTATTGCTTCCTCAGCTCGACATACACTGGGCACTCAACTAGAAAGTGTGTCATGTCCTCAGTTTTGGGGCAGCCGGCAGGGCAGTCAGCTTTAGCGCGTGGATGGGTCCTGTAACGTGCTTTCACCTCCATTAACTGGAGTGAGTTTAATCTGCACCGGGTAAATAACCATCTCAACTCATGTGAAGTAACAGAAGTTAGGTATAAAGGGGCTTTTCCCGGGGCAGTAATTATACTTTGGTATATCGTATTTCAATGGCTTGCTTTGATGACAGCCAAAGAAGATTGTATTTCACAATCATACAGTCTTCTTGAGATCTCCTCTTTAGCCCCATCAAACCCTCTTGTAAGGAGATAAACTTGTGAGCAGCCCAATTTGGATACAGAATGGCTCATCTTTTCTGCCCATGAATCTTTCCCCATATCCTCGTGTGTGGCCATAACCAATGGAGAAACCAACTGGAACAATATCTTTAGCCAGAAGAAGATTGCTGCTTTTAGAGCTAACGTTTGAATTGAGTGACACGCTGTTTCCAGCCGGACAATATCTTTGGATGTAGATCTGGGGACCCCAAGCGCTCTGGATGGAAATTTATGTTGCTCAATCGCTAATGGTGTAATATCAGCAAGGGCCTATACAGGCGCCCCATACAGAATCTGTGGGAGTAATTTAGCTTTAAATAGTTCTATTAGGGGAGCTGTCATCTTCCCTCCAGGCCCAGCTGCAAAACGGAAGATAGCATTTGCAGTTACATTGGCTGATAAAGCTGTTCCTTTTAAGTGCTCGGACCAAGATCCCGAACTCTGGACTGTTATTCCTAAATTATTCCTAAGTATTCCTAAGTTATTCCTTCAAAGCTTTTCACGGTCTAGCTCCTTCCTATCTCTC
Organism: Elgaria multicarinata webbii; assembly: GCF_023053635.1. Taxonomy (NCBI): domain Eukaryota; kingdom Metazoa; phylum Chordata; class Lepidosauria; order Squamata; family Anguidae; genus Elgaria; species Elgaria multicarinata. Next base: position 4,218,598 of record NC_086186.1, on the reverse strand, counting down.
CTCTCTCATCTCACACTATTGCCCCGCTCGTGCTCTTCGCTCCTCTGATGCCATGTTTCTCGCCTGCCCAAGGGCCTCTACTTCCCTTGCTCGGCTCCGTCCATTTTCTTCTGCTGCCCCTTACGCCTGGAACGCTCTTCCAGAACATTTGAGAACTACAACTTCAATCGCAGCTTTTAAAGCTCAACTAAAAACTTTTCTTTTTCCTAAAGCTTTTAAAACTTGATGTTGTGCAGACTTTATACTGTTAGTTTTACCCTACCCTGTGCCTGCTTACCCTACCCTGTGCCTGTTTGCATTCTCTTCCCCTCCTTATTGTTTTACTATGATTTTATTAGATTGTAAGCCTATGCGGCAGAGTCTTGCTATTTACTGTTTTACTCTGTACAACACCATGTACATTGATGGTGCTATATAAATAAATAATAATAATAATAATAATAATAATAATAATAATAATAATTTGTATTTATTCACCTGGTCGAGCTGGCGGTTGTCAATCTGCCAATGGTATATCTTCCTTTTTTTCCCAAAAACTAAAATTTTGGTTTTGTCATAATTAATCTGGAGAGCTTCACTCGTACAGTATGCGCTTAGAGCTCTTAGCATCCTTCGCATCCCCACTTGAGTGTATGAAAGGAGGACAGCATCATCTGCATACAATAACACAGAGATGTTCCTATCCTTCAGGTGGGGTGGGTTGAAATCAAGGCTGGACAAGGAGGATACAATATCATTTACATATAAATTAAATAGCAGTGGAGCTAACAAACACCCCTGCCGTACTCCTTTGTTAGTGGCGATGGGCTCTGATAAATCACCATCCTTGGAGGTTCTCACACATAGGCTAGAGTTATAGTACAACCCCTGTATTCTTCTAAGTAACCTCCGGTCTATATTTAGTAGTGTTAACTTCCGCCACAGGCGGGGTCGGGGTATGGAGTCAAAGGCCGCTCTAAAATCTACAAATGCGGCAAAAAGAGAGTGGTAAGGGGGGGATGTATACTTCCCTGCTAGATGTTTTTTAAAAAAGCAATTATCTATTGTAGATCTGCCGCATTGAAAGCCTGCTTGTTCTTCAGCCAAAAGATTTTCTCCAGTCACCCATGATTCCAACTTGTCTAAAAGGTGCCTTGCATATAGTTTGCTAGAAATATCGAGAAGGCTTATAGGGCGATAGTTTTTGGGGTCAGCCCGGCCCCCTTTTTTAAAAAATAGGCACCACAATTGCCATCGCCCAGTCTTTAGGGAATTTCCCAGAACTATCAATAATTGTAAATAAAGCTGCAAGCGTGGGGATCCACCAGTGGGGGTAGTCAATAAAAAGGTCTGGTGGCATACCGTTCCTGCCTGGGGCCTTTCCCCTCTTCAACTTATTTATCAGGGAGCCTACTTCTTCACAAGTGACTGGGGCCCAACTGGGCAAGTCCACATCTTCCTCCTGCAATGGGGGAAGGCAAGCATTTTCATCATAGAAAAGGGAACGAAAGTGTAGTTCCCATTCATGGGTTGTGATAGCAGTATCCATAATTGGGGTCTCAGTGTGTCTTAAGGTTGAAAGAAGATGCCAGAATCTGGATCTGTCATTACTTTGAAGTGCTAATGACAATTCAGTCAATTCTGTTTGCCATATAGGATTAAATTTTACTAATCTGAGATTACTTGCGAGCCAGTACAGGTACTCCAATTGAGCCTACTTTCAGTTTTATATTTATTAGCTTGTATTATTCTTCTGACTGTGGTGAGATTGAGTTTGGATATGCCATTATGTTATTATGTTAGTATGTTATTCTGCTACTATTTTATTTGTTTGCGAATGGCCTGATTGGCTAACAAGCAATAAAGTTTAAGTATAACTCTGTATTTTAATCTTATATCAACTTTGCTGCATGGTTTTATCCTGGTTGCGCTTTTTATACTGTATTTCGTAATTGTGTTTTTAACCTGTTGGGTGTTTTATGGTGGTTTTAATTTTTGTGAACCGCCCAGAGAGCTTCGGCTATTGGGCGGTATAAAAATGTAATAAATAAATAAATAAATAAAATAAATGTATGGTGTGATAAAAATTTGTATACAATTTGGCTAGACATAGCAAAACTAATTTAGATTACCACTCCAACCTCCCCCAACATCCTTTTCACCCTTGATGAGATTGTGGGGAGTATAATGGGGGTGAAGTTTGGAATTAGGCTCCAAAATGATGTGGTTTTCCAAGACCAGAGTTGGGGAGAAAGCTCACTAGCCCACCCCCAAGTAATTTTGGACTTTAAGGGTTAAAAAACACCAGCACTTTGAATTGTGACCCAAAAAACCAACTGGAAGTCAGTGTAGTCCTTTGATCACTGATGTAACGTTTGCTGACTCCCGTAGTCTTTGCTCAAGAGTTAGATGATATTTTGATCTTTGCCTCCCTTCTATCATTTGATGGCTGCTTTTATCTGAAGTACACAAATATATACACCTATGTCATCTTAGGTGTATATATGATAACAAATAGATCGGAACTAATAGAAAGAAATTTCAGATTAAAAAAGATAGCTGACTTTCGTTTCAATGTTGATTTATATTCAATGAACAAAAAACCTATGGTTTATAAAACAACGTTAAGGCCGTACACTTTCCCAAGCGGGGAAATTGGGAGTTAAGGCTCGCCAGCCTTAACGCCACATCCTCCCTAAGGAGGCAGAAAGTACCAGTGAAATTCTCATTCTGCCAAAGCAGATAAACCATGAGGACAGGATGGAGAATAGGATATGCAGAGGTGACTGTGGGGTTGTGGAAAACTGATGACGAACAACTTAGAGCCACCTACTTCTTTTTTTGTTTAAAGCAGCCCTTCCCCAACCTGGTGCCCTCCAAAGGTGTTGGACTGCAACGATCTATCATTGCAAGTCAGTATGTCCCATGGTCAGGAATGCTGGGGCAGCAGGATGGGGAACGTAGGGCGGCGCCTCCAGGCAAGGCCCCACCCCAGCCCACCCCACTTACCTGCTCTGTCGTCGTTGGGCCCGGGCTTGAACTGAACGCCCTGGTGCACCCGGAAGCAAGGCCACACTTGCAGCCTTGCTTCTGGGTGGACCCAGGGGCTCAATTCAAGCCTGGGCCAGGTGACGACAGAGCAGGTAAGAACACCCCCCACACACACACTGGCCCCTTACCTGGACCTGCTGCCACCGCTGCACAAAGTGCGGCAGCTCCAGCCAACCCCCCTCCTGCCTGGCCCCTTACCTGGAGCCGCCATTGCACAAACTGTTTATTTATTTATTTATTTATTTATTACATTTCTATACCGCCCAATAGCCGAAGCTCTCTGGGCGGTTCACAAAAATTAAAACCACAGTAAAACACCCAACAGTTTAAAACACAATTACGAAATACAGTATAAAAAGCGCAACCAGGATAAAACCACACAGCAAAGTTGATATAAGATTAAAATACAGAGTTAAAACAGTAAAATTTAAATTTAAGTTAAAATTAAGTGTTAAAATACTGAGTGAATAAAAAGGTCTTCAGCTGGCGACGAAAGCAGTACAGTGTAGGCGCCAGGCGGACCTCTCTGGGGAGCTCGTTCCACAACCGGGGTGCCACAGCGGAGAAAGCCCTCCTCCTAGTAGCCACCTGCCTCACTTCCTTTGGCAGGGGCTCACGGAGAAGGGCCCCTGTAGATGATCTTAAGGTCCGGGTAGGTACATATGGGAGGAGGCGTTCCTTCAGGTAACCTGGCCCCAAACCGTTTAGGGCTTTAAATGTCAATACCAGCACTTTGAATTGGGCCCGGACCTGGACTGGCAGCCAATGAAGTTGTAAAAGGACTGGCGTAATGTGATCTCGCCGGCCAGTCCTGTTAATAACCTTGCTGCCCTGTTTTGTACCAGTTGAAGTTTCCGGACCGTTTTCAAAGGCAGCCCCACGTATAACGCATTGCAGTAATCCAAACGAGAGGTTATCAGAGCATGGATAACTGTAGCTAAGCTATCTCTGTCCAGATAAGGGTGCAGCTGGTATATCAGCCTGAGCTGATAAAAGGTGCTCTTTGCCACTGAGTTCACCTGTGCCTCAAGTGACAGTTCTGGATCCAAGAGCACCCCCAAACTACGGACCCGATCCTTTAGGGGGAGTGCAACCCCATCCAGGACAGGGCAAACATCACCTCGCCGGACAGAAGAACCACCCGCTAACAGTACCTCCGTCTTGTCTGGATTGAGTTTCAGTTTATTAGCCCTCATCCAGTCCATTACCGTGCCCAGGCACTGGTTCAGAACAGCCACTGCCTCACCTGGGTTTGATGAAAAGGAAAGGTAGAGCTGGGTATCATCCGCATATTGATGACACCTCAGTCCACATCTCCGGATAACCTCCCCCAGCGGCTTCATGTATATGTTAAACAGCATAGGGGATAAGATAGAGCCCTGTGGAACCCCGTGGCTTAGGTGCCACGGCACAGAGCAATAATCCCCCAGCACCACCTTCTGGAATCGGCCATCCAAGTAGGAGCGGAACCACTGCAACGCAGTACCTCCAACTCCCAGCTCAGACAACCTATCCAGAAGGATACCATGGTCGATGGTATCGAAGGCCGCTGAGAGGTCCAGGAGAACCAACAGGGTCGCACTCCCCCTGTCTCTCTCCCGACAGAGGTCATCCCACAGGGCGACCAAGGCAGTTTCCGTTCCAAAACCAGGCCTGAAACCCGATTGAAATGGATCTAGATAATCCGTTTCATTCAAGAGTGCCTGGAGTTGTCCTGCAACCACCCGCTCAAGCACCTTGCCCAGGAAAGGGATATTAGCCACCGGCCTGTAGTTGTTAACATCCTCCGGGTCCAGATTAGGCTTCTTCAGGAGTGGTCTAATTACCGCCTTTTTTAAAGAGGCCGGCACCACTCCCTCTCTCAAGGAGGCATTTACAACCTCCTGGACCCAGCCGGCGATCCCCTCCTTATTTGATGTAATGAGCCACGAGGGGCAAGGGTCAAGCACACAGGTGGTCGACCGGACTTGGCCAAGCACCTTGTCCACATCCTCGGGCCTCACTAACTGAAACTCATCCAATAAAACTGAACCAGACGGCGCTCCGAACACCTCTACTAGTGGAGCTGCATTAAGTGTGGTGTCAAATTCATGACGAATCTGAGCGACTTTATCTTCAAAGTGCCGTGCAAATTTGTCACAGCGTGCTACCGAGGGTTCCACCATCTCTCGCCCTGGCCCAGAGTGTAACAGGCCGCGAACCACCTGGAAAAGCTCCGCCGGACGACACTGAGAAGACGCAATGCTGGTGGAAAAGAACTGTCTCTTTGCCACCCTCACCGCCACAGAGTAGGCTCGATAGTGAGCTCTAACCCGTGTTCGATCAGACCCAGCACGAGTCTTCCTCCACCTGCGTTCTAGCCGTCTCCCCTCTTGCTTCATCGCCCTCAGCTCAGGTGTATACCAAGGAGCTGACCGGGCTCTGCTCAGAGGGAGAGGACGCTTGGGCGCGATCGTGTCAACCGCCCGAGTCATCTCTGCATTCCACAGAGCGACCTGGGCTTCAACAGGAGCACCGGCCATATCAGCAGGAAAATCCCCCAGAGCCCACTGGAATCCATCGGAGTCCATTAGCCTCCGGGGGTGGACCATTTTAATAGGCCCCCCACCCTTGCAGAGGGGAAAGGCCGCCGAGAGTCTAAACCTCAGTAGGAAGTGATCTGACCATGACAAGGAGGTAGATGTTAGTTCCCCCACTTCCAGATCACCATCCTCCTGCCCAGTCGAGAAAACCAGATCAAGCGTGTGTCCCTTTGCGTGCGTTGGGCCGATGACATGTTGAGACAGCCCCATGGTTGTCATGGCAGCCATGAAGTCCTGAGCCGCTCCAGATACAGCAGCCTCGGCATGGAAGTTGAGATCCCCCAGAACCACCATCCTGGGGGTTCTCAACACCAGGTCCGAGACAACCTCCGTCAGCTCAGGCAGGGAGACTGTGGGGCAGCGGGGTGGACGGTACACCAGCAGAATCCCTAATCTGTCTCGAGTACCCAACACACAGTACAGACACTCAAGATCAGCACTCGACTGAACAGGAAGCCTAGAGAGGGAGATTGTATTCCTATAGACCACGGCAACCCCCCCTCCCCGGCCCTCGAGTCTGTGCTGGTGCTGCACCGAGTACCCAGGAGGGCAGAGCTGGGTGAGAGCAACCCCTCCCAGTTCCCCACCCAGGTCTCAGTGATGCATACCAGGTCAGCCCCCTCATCCACAATCAGATCATGGATGAGAGAGATTTTGTTTTGGACTGACCTGGCATTCAGCAGCACCACCACCAGACCCGAGAGCAAGCTGATAAGGCTGCCAGGAACCATCTGGTTGGGGGAAGGACTAGAAGAGGGGATAGCTGTAAGGAATCTGTCCCCTCTTCTCCTCATCTGGCCTGTTCCTCCCCCAGCACCATACCTCCCCCTACCCGTGACCACAGTTATGCAGGCACCCCCATATTCCCCAGAGCTCCCCAGGCACATATTAAAAATTATTTAAAAATTGATTAAAAGTTTTTTGAGAAATTGCTGTTGGTTGCTGGTCGGCTGGTGTTCTTCAAAACAGGGTGGCTCCTCTGTGCGACGCAACTCTGCGCGTCGCCAAGGCGCGCGCCGAGGCGCTGCCTCTGGCCGGCTGGAGCTTTACCTGTAAGCAAGGCGGGGCACTAGTCAGCAGATGTTCAGCAGCTGGAGGAAAGAGACTGCAGAGCCCAGGCTCCTGCAGCCCCAAGGTCTTCTCTCCCCACTGCAAGCAGCAAGCACACCCCACCTTCCCCTGGCCGGCTGGAGCTTTACCTGTAAGCAAGGCGGGGCACTAGTCAGCAGATGTTCAGCAGCTGAGGGAAAGAGACTGCAGAGCCCAGGCTCCTGCAGCCCCAAGGTCTTCTCTCCCCACTGCAAGCAGCAAGCACACCACAAACTGTTGCGGTGGCAGCTCCAGGCAAGCCCCCCCCCCCGCACCCCACCACTTGCCTTCTCCGTCATGGCCTGACCCGTGCTTGAATCGAGCCCCTGAGTCCACCCAGAAGCAAGGCTGCAGGTGCGGACTTGCTTCCGGGTGGACCAGGGCGCTCGATTCAAGCTGGGGCCCAGCAACAACAGAGCAGGTAAGTGGGGTGGGCTGGGGTGGGGGCTTGCCTGGAGCAGGTGCCGCAGTTTGCACAGCAGTGACAGCGGATCCAGGTAAGGGCCCAGGCGGGAGGGGGTTGCTTACCTGCTCCGTCGTCCCCAGGCCCAGGCTTGAATTGAGCTTCCTGATGGACCAGGGTGCTCGGTTCAAGCCCGGGCCCAGTGACAATGGAACACGTAAGTGGGTTGGGGCTTACCTGGCAGCAGGGCCAGGCAGGAGGGGGTGGGGTTTCTTACCTGCTCCGTCGTCGCAGTCCAACACCTTTGGAGGGCACCAGGTTGGGGAAGGGCTGCTCTAAACAAAAAAAGAAGTAGGTGGCTCTAAGTTGTTCGTCATCAGTTTTCCCCACAGTCACCTCTGCATATCCTATTCTCCATCCTGTCCTCATGGTTTATCTGCTTTGGCAGAATGAGAATTTCACTGGTACTTTCTGCCTCCTTGGGGAGGATGTGGCGTTAAGGCTGGCGAGCCTTAACTCCCAATTTCCCCGCTTTTTGGTGCTTGGTGGGAAAGTGTACGGCCTTAACGTTGTTTTATAAACCGTAGGTTTTTTGTTCATTGAATTTCATGGCTTTTTGTAAAGGATGACGAAAGCACTGCCCTCCTTTAAATGCGGTCACTGTAGTATGGCTCCTGCAGCTTTCACTGTTGTGATGAAAAGGAGATTTCACCAGGTTCTCCATATATACAAATGACACCTGGTGAAATTCCCTTTTCATCACAACAGTGCAAGCTGAATGAATCCATGGGTACGTAAATCCTACAATCCTATGCAAGGTTAGACATAAAATCCTACAATCTTATGCATATACCCACGGTTTCATAGACCCACTGACATCGGAGTCACCAGCCCCATCATGTGACCATATGCAAAGGAGTACAGGGCTCCTGCATCTTTTACAGTTGCATAGAAAAGGGAATTTCAGCAGGTGTCACTTGTATTCATGCAGCACCTGGTGAAATTCCCTCTTCATCACAGCAGTGAAAGCTGCAGGAGCTGTACTAGAGTGACTCCATTTAAAAGAGGGCAAGGCTCCTGCAGCTTTCACTGTTGTGATGAAGAGGAAATTTCACCAGGTTCTCCATATATACAAATGATATCTGCTGAAATTTATATTTATAAATATAACTGTAAAAAAATTATATTTTTTACTTAATTAACATTAAAGAATTCTTTAATGTTAATTAAGTAAAAAATATATTTTTCTCCTGCACCTTTAACTGGTGTGATGAAGAGGGAACTTCACCAGGTTCCCCTCTGCTGAAATTCCCTTTTCTATGCAACTATTAAAGATACAGGAGCCCTGTACTCTTTTGCATATGGTCTCCCTAGCCACATGGAAAGGAAAACAGGGCTCCTGCATTTTTAACAGTTGCCTAGAAAAGGGGATTTCAGCAGGTGTCATTTGTATATATGGAGAACCTGGTGAAATTCCCTCTTCGTCACAACAGTTAAAGCTGCAGGAACCCTGCCATCTTGACCAGATACAAAAGAGGCAAGGCTCCTGCGACTTTAAATGTTGTGATGAAGAGAGAATTTCACCATGTGCTACATGCATACAAATGACACCTGCTGAAATTCCCTTTTCTATGCAACTATTAAAAATACAGGAGGCCTGTACTCTTTTGCATATGGTCTCCCTAGCCACATGAAAAGGAAGACAGGGCTCCTGCATTTTTAACAGTTGCCTAGAAAAGGGGATTTCAGCAGGTGTCATTTGTATATATGGAGAACCTGGTGAAATTCCCTCTTCGTCACAACAGTTAAAGCTGCAGGAACCCTGCCATCTTGACCAGATACAAAAGAGGCAAGGCTCCTGCGACTTTAAATGTTGTGATGAAGAGAGAATTTCACCAGGAGGTGCATGCATACAAATGACACCTGCTGAAATTCCCTTTTCTATGCAACTGTAAAAGAGGCAGGAGCCCTGTACTCCTTTGCATATGGTCACAAGTTGGGGCTAGTGACTCCGATGTCAGTGGGTCTATGAATCCGTGGGTATTTGCATAGAATTGTAGGATTTTATGTCTAACCTTGCATAGGATTGTAGGATTTATGTACCCACAGATTCATAGCCCCACCGACATTGGAGTCACCAGCCCCCTGCCCCTGTGACCATATGAAAAGGAGCACAGGGCTCCTGTATCTTTAACAGTTGCATAGAAAAGGGAATTTCAGCAGAGGGGAACCTGGTGAAGTTCCCTCTTCATCACACCAGTTAAAGGTGCAGGAGAAAAATATATTTTTTACTTAATTAACATTAAAGAATGCACAATGGTGCATTGTGCATTCTTTAATGTTAATTAAGTAAAAAATATAAATTTTTTACAGTTATATTTATAAATATAAATTTCAGCAGATATCATTTGTATATATGGACAACCTGGTGAAATTTCCTCTTCGTCACAACAGTTAAAGCTGCAGGAACCCTGCCATCTTGACCAGATACAAAAGAGGCAAGGCTCCTTTGACTTTAAACGTTGTGATGAAGAGAGAATTTCACCAGGTGCTACATGCATACAAATGACACCTGCTGAAATTCCCTTTTCTATGCAACTATTAAAAATACAGGAGGCCTGTACTCTTTTGCATATGGCCTCCCTAGCCACATGGAAAGGAAAACAGGGCTCCTGCATTTTTAACAGTTGCCTAGAAAAGGGAATTTCAGCAGGTGTCATTTGTATATATGGAGAACCTGGTGAAATTCCCTCTTCGTCACAACAGTTAAAGCTGCAGGAACCCTGACATCTTGACCAGATACAAAAGAGGCAAGGCTCCTGCAGCTTTCACTGTTGCTGAAATTCCCTTTTCTATGCAACTATTAAAGGTACAGGGAACCCCCCCACCCTGGGGGGGGCACCCTGGCCCCGCCGCCGGCGCCGCAGGATCTACGGCAGCGGTGGCGGGGCCAGGAAGTGAAGCTACCCCACCCCACCCCACCCCACCCCACCGGCGCCGCACACCAGCACTCACCATCTTCCTCCTTCCAGGTCTGTCGGGAAATGGAATTCCCTGCCGTAAACAGAGGTGACGCAATAGGCCTTTGCGACACTTCTGTTTACGTCAGAGAACTCCATTTCCCGACAGACCTAGAAGGAAGAAGAAGGTGAGTCTCTCCTCTCTCCCCCCCCCACGGCTAGGGCCCCCTCCATTCCCCTCCCCACCCCACCCCATCGCACCAGCGCGGCCTACTCTCGCCCCGCCGCCGCCGCTGGATCTAAGGCAGCGGCGGCGGGGCTAGGGTATCCCACTCCTCCCCTCCCCACCCCACCCTACCGCACTGGCGCGGCCTACTCTCGCCCCGCCGCCGCCGCCCCCCGCTGGATCTAAGGCGGCGGCAGCGGCGGCGGGGCTACGGTATCCCACCCCTCCCCACCCCACCCCTCCCCTCCCCACCCCACCCCACCGCACCAGCGTGGCCTACTCTCGCCCCGCCGCCGCCGCCCCCCGCTGGATCTAAGGTGGCGGCGGCGGCAGCGGCGGCAGGGCTAGAGAAGGCCCCAAACCCCACCGGCGCGGTGCGGCGCGGCCCTGGCGGCAGCAGCGGCGGCGGCTGTAGATGAGGGTAGGCCGGGCCGCCCTGCGCAGGTGGGGTTTGGGGCCTTCTCTGACCCAGCCGCCGCCACCGCGGAGGCAGTGGCGACGGGGCTAGAAAAGGCCCCAAACCCCTCCGGCGCGGGGCGGCCCGGCCTACCCTCATCTACAGCCGCCGCCACCCCCCCCACACACACACACACGCTGGGGGAGAGGAGGGACTTCCCTTACCTTCCTCGTTGCTGCTCTGGTGGGAAATGTGCTTCCCTGCCGGAAACGGAAGTGACGTCACTTCCGTTTCCGGCAGGGAAGCACATTTCCCGCCAGAGCAGCAACGAGGAAGGTAAGGGAAGTCCTTCCTCTCCTTCCCTCCCCCGCCCAAGTCAGCTGCAAGCCGGCTGTGTGTGTGTGTGTGTGTGTGTGTGTGTGTGTGATTGATTGATTGATTGATTCCCTAGCCTCCGACCGCTGCTGCGGTTGGCAGCAGCGGAGACCAGGGAATCAATCTCTCTCTCACACACACACACACACACACACACACACCAGCGGCGCGGCTCTTCCCTGCCCGGCTTGCTTTCGGGTGGAGCCGAGCGCTCAATTGAAACCCCGGGCTGCAGCCGACGGACAAGGTGAAACCGGGGGGGTGGGGGGCGACTTCCCCCCCCGATTCCCCCCCCGCTACGCCTGGGCCCGCCACTGCACGAATGCAGCAGCGGCTCCAGGCAAGCTCCCCTAACCCCACTTACCTGGCCCGTCGGGGATGAGCGCCGGCCGCACTCTCCCTGCTCTCCGTTTCCCTCTGGGGATTCTGAAGCTCACGCGCATGCGTGAGCTTATCAGATTCCCCATTGAGAAACATGGGGATTTTAAAAATTAATTAAAAATTGATGGAACGGTCTTTCGAAAAAAGAAAGGATAGAAAAGAAAGGATATTCCATCAATCGGATAGATAGGTGAATTTAATCCTGTTTATGGATTACGCCGGGAGGCTTCCCCTTTTGCGCTACGAGTGCGCAAAAAAAAAGTCGCCACCCCCCGAGAAAAACAAAGCAGATTGTGACGGACAGACTTTCTCTCCCTTTTTCTCCTTTAAACTCCCACCCAGACCTCAATATTTCAGGAATCTCCCTGAAACGCGCAGGGAATGTAAAGCCAGCATTTCTTTCTGGCAGTACCGCGTTTCAGAAAGATTACTGAAATATTTTTCATTTTAGGGTCCTAGGTTCCCCTTCCCCCCCCCCCCGCTAAATAAATATAATGGTGGAATGCTCAACTCACTCATCGGCCTTAACAACAGGAATCACTACAGTGATTCCTGTAATAGATGAAATGGTGCAAAACAAATTTTGTTCCCTGACAAATTTTAAGTATGAACTTCTCTTATGACAGATGGTTTCAGAACGGATGAGTGGAAGACTTATTTAATGATACTTTCCTATTGGATATTAGCTACTATGCCTGCAACTGCAAATATGTGTAAACAGTGTGTGCGTATGTGTACTGCATATGCTATGCTGCACATTTCATCAGAGATGACTGTGATTCATATTTTTCATTTGTAGTTACTGTTGGGCTGAATATTCTCTTGTTTCAAGTTGTGGCTGGAAACAGTAGATTATGGATGGTGGGGTGCATGTTTGAATGTCTGTCCATGAGAAAAATCATATACCACCCTTGTACAGAGAAAAATGGCACAAGAAGGAGTCAGGGCTGGGTCACAAGCAGCAGAAATAGGAGCCATGGGGCAAAACCAACAGCTAGGATAGAACAGCAAATTAGAAACAGAGGAAAATCCAGGAAACAGGTTCAAGAGACAATCTAGAAATCAGGAACAAAGAAAAACTGTGCAGTTCCAGCATGCTGTGTTACAAATTTTATAGACCTCGCTGGGAAATTGTCCCCTTATTGGTCTTTTATCTCTCCATATGGTTTTAGATGGCTCTAAATTAAATGTAGATTGATCATCCTACAGATAATGGAGGTTAAAGAATGCTGAAGTGGTCAACATTTAGGATAAATAGACATTGCCCTGTTGAATATCATAGGGTAGACGATCTGGTCCACTTTCTTTCAAAATGCCCCCTGTATCTTAGATTTGATAATTTGGTATTTCAATCCCCTTGCTGCTGGTATTAGATACAATTCCTCTTTAAATAGAACCTTATTTTTTATTGGTGATGACAGATGATTTTGTGACATGCTGCACTGTTAAATTTGTTTAGTTAGGAAATCCTTATCTTCAAATGATAATATAGGCCAATGAGCTATTTTAGCTCTCTCTCGCTCTCTCGCTCTGTGTGTGTGTGTGTGTTTTAGTATACAAACAGTCGTTGACAGTTTATTAAACATATTACTTAGTTTTGAAGTGTTATTATATTTAGCCTGATGGTTTGTATGTTGACACTACATATCTTTATTGCTTCGTGGTTTTTTTGTCTGATGTCTGTGCAAAATCCTGGCTGGCCATCAGGCAATAAGCTAACTAACCAAGGATACAGGCAAATACACCAGAGCTCATGAAGTTCTTTTTCCTCGGGCTGGAACAAGAAGCTCTCTTATACTCCTTCCTGCTGAGGAGGATCCTGTGGTCACCCTGAGTGGGTGGAGTCAGTCCCAGGCCTACGGGTACTGCACTGAGAAGCTGTCACATGCAGTTCAGTGACTCACCACACAGGGCAGCTGTCCACAGCTTCCAGGAGCTCCTGGCGGCCTGATCCTGTCTCCCTGGTATGCTAGCTTTCTATGGACAGGGTGTCTTCTTCTTCTTCTTCTTCTTCTTCTTCTTCTTCTTCTTCTTCTTCTTCTTCTTGGGAGACTTCAGACCTACACACATAGCAATCCACAGCTTCACCACTTGACACCACTTCTTGCATCATTTGGCCTCAGAACACAGGCTAACGACTTACGACCTCCTCTGCACTCTCTCTCTCCCTCTTCCTCTCTGTTTGTGTGAGCAAGCAAGCAAGCAAACAAGCAAGCAAACTATTCCCCCTGGACCCCACCTCCCAGGATCTCTTTTGGCTTAGGACTTCTAATTTAATGGAAGAAATGTCACCTCAGTAGGCCAGACAGTTATCATGGGGATACACCAGGTCTGAAATTGTCCTGTGTGACAGATTTTCCCTTCATGGTTTATAAAACCCATGCAGCCAATAATAGCCAAGCTGCACTAATCTAGCCACCAGCACTTTCATAACCTGATCCATAACCAAGTTAAAACGAAGTAGTTGTATTTTCAGCCAATTTTGCCTCTGGATCAAAATTTAAATAAAATTGCCCTCCTCCTCCTCCACTATCACCACTAATTTGATCATTGGGCTATAGCTGTAACAGTTGCATAAAAGCTGGTCTAAGTGATGCATGTTTAACTAAGAAGAAGGTGAGAGAATGTAGAAAAACAATTGTTGCATTACAATAGGGGCTGAATCCGAGGCTGCTGAGGAACAAAAGCCACTGAATGAAACATATGAGTCCCAAAAGAGGTTGAAAAACTGACAGCTAAGGAAAGGGTGGGAAATACATTCCAGGGGGACCAAGGCCACTATGACAGAGGAAAGAAACAGGTTGTTTTTAGTTAGAAATTCCACAGCAAACTGCTACAGAGGCGAAGAAGAAATTCAGCTCGTGTTCAAGCTGATTTTGTTTGTTGTTGCAACTGCTGTAGCAACACTGGAGCTCACAGGGGTCCAGGGGGGATTCGCCCCTGGACTGCCTCAGTTTCTCCACACCGGCCCTACTGTGTCATTGTGCCCTCATTGTGGAGGTGGTGGTGGTGGTGGTGGGAATTGTTGAGAGTCAGTGAAAGGTTTTCTACACAACTAGAAAAGCTACAGGGCCATGACACAATGCCCCACCTCAAGTGTAAGGAGCATAAAAAGGACATTATGTTCATTACCCAACTGCAGAGCATCTTGAAAGCTTTGATGACTCTATGAAGACTGCTCTGTTGTGATGGCTGGGTTTCCTTGGGCGCTACTTGACTTCCACACGGTCTCTGACAAGGCAGAAAGTCATGTCTGATATGCCCTGTTCTGGAGCGAAAGGCACAAGGCGAGGCGGGCCTATCCTTCATCTGCCAAAAAATGAAAAATGATAGTCTGCACATGTCACACTCTGCGTATTACAATTTATATCATGCAAACTGGTGACAGAGCAATCCATTCTTTGTGCATCGCTGGACCTGAAGAGTTGTCAGGCTAATTTTTTGTGGCAGTAGCCTCCAGATGCCCCCTGAGACAGAGATTGAGAGGAACTCCCTTGCTGGTGAGACAAGTGTGTTGTGGTTGCTGCTTCTGACATCCACATGTGGCCTGAGCTGACTGGGTGGCCGTGCTGGCAATTATTTAACGCTGCTCAGACAGATGTTTTGGGACCAGAGCTTCATCTCCTGAGAAGGTGCTGCCCTCGGCTCTAATGGCCTGGTTGAAAAACGCAGTGTTTTGCTTGTGCAAACAGAGGGGGCAACTTTGAAACACAAGTGCTGAAATAAGCTCACAAGAACAGCCCTTGGGTCAGATCAAAGGCCCTTCTAGACCAACATTTGGTTTCCCATAGTCAGAGGAATCCATCTCTTTGAGCTCCCTGAGCTTGCATCAGTTCACCTCACACCCAGACATCCGCTCTTGATCTGCACCAAATTGGCCTAGTTTACGGGTTTTAGGGGAAGATTTTGTATTTGTAAGAACAGCAATTTGTGCAAATTGGGACTGTAACTTGTGCAAATTGCAGCTGAAATGTGCGCAAATTGCTATTTATGCATTAAAAAAAACTCTCAAAAAATTCCTAGATTTCCACATGCAAGCTGAGTCAGGGATGCTGTAGAAATCCGGCAATCCCTAAAAATGCTGGATTTTCCTGCAACGGCTATCCCTCTGGCCAACATAAGCTATCCCTGCCTATGGGAAGTTCACAAGGCAGACTTCTACATTTGTTCCTCAGCAGATGGATGTCAAGGTCAAACTACATCTTACATTAATTGGGCAGTAGGTAACTGAGCTTTATTCGTTCCCATCCCAAACTACTTGCAAATTGTGTGAGGTACTGGTACCTCTCTATTCGGCCCTGGTTAGGCCTCATCTAGAGTATTGTGTCCAGTTCTGGGCACCACACTTCAAGAAGGATGCAGACAAGCTGGAGCATGTTCAGAGGAGGGCAACCAGGATGATCAGTGGTCTGGAAACAAAGCCCTATGAAGAGAGACTGAAACAACTGGGCGTGTTTAGCCTGGAGAAGAGAAGGCTGAGGGGAGACAGGATAGCACTCTTCAAATACTTAAAAGCACACAGAGGAAGGCCAGAATCTCTTCTCGATCCGCCCAGGGTGCAGGACACAGAATAACAGGCTCAAGTGACAGGAAGCCAGATTCTGGCTGGACATCAGGAAAAACTTCCTGACTGTTAGAGCAGTACGACAATGGAATCAGTTACCTAGGGAGGTTGTGGGCTCTCCCACACTAGAGGCCTTCAAGAGGAAGCTGGACAACCATCTGTCAAGTATGCTGTAGAGTGGCTTTCTTCATTGAGCAGGGGGTTGGACTCAATGGCCTTTTAGGCCCCTTCCAACTCCACTATTCTATGATTCTATGTGTTCATCTGAACCAGCATTCTCTCTCTACTCAAACTAGCAGCAATTCTCGAAGGTTTTAGGAGGGGCTCTTCCCGATCAATTGCTACCTGATCCTATTAACTGGAGAGGCCGGGGACTCACCTGGGACATCCTGTAGGCAATATGTGTGCCGTAATCCCAAATTAATGTGTGTGTCCCCCCAATCAATTACAGTAATACAAAGCACAGAGAGAATATCACAGTGCTTCTGATAAGACCTGGGACATGTTGTTTGGCTGTGCCCTCCCAGGATTTCACCCCTTATTAAAAAAAAAAAAAAAAAAGGTTCAATATGTCAGTCAGTCTAAACCATGGAGTCCTGAGAGTTGGTAATTAACACTGAGTAACAATTTGCTGCATGAGCGTCCGAATCAACCCCAGTCTTCCACATGAAGGACGTAGTTGTCAGGAAAGCAGGCTGGGGAAATTGAATGCAGTGAGTTGAAATGTGAAAAGATTACACATCTTCCCATATCAGCGCAGGAACAATAACCATTCGAAAAACAACCCTGATGTAGCCATCTATCTACCACAAGATTGCTAAAAAAAATTTTTACTCAAAACCCGTCGTGGAGGAATAGGCCCCGAGAGTTGCCAATGACAGGTACCGTCATTTAATTTAACGGAGCAGCCTCTCAGAAATATAAAGCTGAGATTGAAAGAGGGGAAAGGACATGCCTCCAGGGGGGTGGGGAAACACACTGGCCGGAGTATAGATTAAGCTATAAATGACATTAAAAGAAATGAATGTGGCATTCTCAAGAATGGCAGAATGCCAAAATCTGACAGAAATGCACTGTGGCCAACCTGGAGCTGGGCTTTAGTTCTGGGTCGCTTGCTTTCCATTCATTCCAAAGGTGGCAGGCAGAGGGGTACAAGAAGAGAAAGCTGAAAAAAAGAGAATTAAAATCTTCATTAAATGCCTACTTCTGAGGTGAGGTCGTGACTAGGAACGGAGCCTTTTTGGTTGTGGCATCACACCTCTGGAATGTCCTCTCCATTCCGTTTATCTGGCCCTATTCATTCAGACCCTCCCCTCGCTGTAGATATCACTTTCATCCAGGCTCTAATTGGTATTTAGGATGAAATCAGTGAGGCTTATTTCTGAGTCACATTGATTTCATCATGTATGGAGTGTTGAAAAGTGTAGCAGAGAATTGTTAGGATGTGTGATTCACTTCTTATGTCTTCTCTAGTCATATTCACAGCTGCCTGTGAATATGACTAGGTTGCAGCTGTCTGCTGTAAAAAATAATAATTTATAGCACTCTCCTTTATTTGATATTTTATCTGTTCTGAAGAGATTGTAATATGATCACATATCTAAAAATTGCTGATATATTTCATTGTAAACTTACTATAGGAAAAATGCAAAGAATCCTATTTTAAATATTATGTGTTGTGTGTGTTGTGGGGGTGGAGCTATGATAAAATGTAAAGCAAACATCTCAGTGATATTACCAACAATCAAAGGCATCCGTCATTTATCCATTTCCCTTATTGTGGGTTGTTGCTGGTTGTTGTCAACCAGGATGTGTTGACAACCAGTTACCTAGGGAGGTTGTGGGCTCTCCCACACTAGAGGCCTTCCAGAAGCAGCTGGACAGCCCTCTGTCAGGGATGCTTTAAGGTGGATTCCTGCATTGAGCAGGGGGTAGGACTTGTTGGCCTTGTAGGCCCCTTCCAACTCTACTATTCTATGATTCTATAATTCTTTTCAGTCACCAAATGCTGATTTGTTTGCCAGGCAACAGAATATGGCCCCATCCAGTATTGGAAATGAAGTAAGATATACCATTTTGCTCTGTTGCTGCAGCTTTAAACTGTGTTCACTGGCACCAGCATTGAATTCTTGCTTGTGGCAAATCACTGACCATGAGCTGAAGAAGAAGAAGAAACAGGAGCTGCGAAGTGCTGGTATGTGGTGGCAATGGTGGAGCAGGGGTTAGGAGATCCAGGTTCCAGTTCCCACTCAGCCATGAGCTCAGTGGGTGACTTTAGGCCATCTACTGACTCTCAGCCTAACCTACCTCACAGGGTTGTTGTAAGGATAAAATGGAGAAGAGGAGTGCCATGTAAGCTGCCTTGGGTTCCTTGGAAAAACCTACATCTCAGGGTTGTTGTAAGGCTAATATAGAGAGGTGTAGGATCATATATGTCACCTTAGGCTACTTGGGGGGGGGAAGGGGGATATAAATGTAACAAACAAACAAATAAATTGGCCTACCCAATTTAATAACAAAACCAGACATTTCTTACTAGAACTTCAATAATGCTGTGCTCCCCTCCCATTCTCTATCTATTTATCTGTTATTTCACTTGCAAGATGGTCCCTATGAGGCCCGTATGACAAGCAGTCATGGCTTGGGTTTTGAAAGCACACTGCATTTTTATTGTTCTTCTTAATGGCAATATTCTTCTCCCAGCAGGGATTTGATCTCTGAAATACCATGACAAATGCCCTCGTCATAATCTCCCTCGGAGACTTCAGCAATTATTCTATTCGGGGACAGAATTAACCTTTGTTCTAGCAGGAATTCATCATCCTGGTTCTTAAATCTCTCTGGAGCTCTGTATCCTCTTTTACAAAAGAGGTGCTGGTACTGAACTAAGCCACACATTTGCCCTTGAGTCTATATTTGCTACTAGATCATGTAAATATCGCAAAGCGTACATGCCGACGTTAAAATAGCTGAAAAAGGAATAAGATAAGAAAAGAATACACACTAAAAGTTGCAATGTTCAGCTTGATGTGAAATGGCTTTTTTTCATCTCTTATGCCATAGCTAGACCTAAGGTTTATCCCTGGATTGTTCAGGGGTCAAACTTGTTCATCTAGGTGACACACAGGGGATCCAGTGCTCAGGCAGGGGCGAACCCTGGATGATCCCAGGATAAACCTTAGGTCTAGCTGTAGCCTTAGTGTCAAGCTGGCTTCATTGCAAGGCAGCCTCACAACTCAACTCTCTCACCACTCTAGATGCCAATGGTATGTCCCTGTGGGGTCTTCAAGGGTCCCATGTAGTTGCTGAAACCTCTTCCCAGGCTCTGAGAAGAGGAGCGCTCATTTGCTCCATACAGGAAGTGCCCCTCCTCCACATGGATAACAGCATAGCCCTTCCCCCACTCTGGAATGGGACCTTTGAAGTAGGATAGCCACATTTACACATTGCTTAAACACACACACACACACACACACACACACACACACGAGGACAGTGATTTGTATAATATTTGCATGTACTAATTTGTAAGTATAGATGCAAATTTCAAAACAATTAGTATATTTGAAATAGAGACACAATACATATGACCATATTGGAGATGACTGTGTACCTTTCTCTTCACTCTGTTGTCCAGGTGCTACTTGTTGATGGGCAGCGGTATGTCTCCTGGTCTACCTCCCTTGTTTGGGTTCTATATCTTTATTCTACCTCCAGTATCTGAGGCAGTAAGTCTACATGCACCAGTTGCTGGGGAACATGGGTGGGAGGGTACTGTTGCACCGTGTCCTGCTTTTTTGGTCCCTGACCGATTGGCCACTGTGTGAACAGAGTACTGGACTAGATGGACCCTTGGTCTGATCCAGCATCAGGGCTCTTCTGATGTTCTTATATCTGTAAACTGGACTTGGACTGGACAACCCTTCAAATAGAGGACATCTTCAAATAAGCTCAATGTGTGTCTATTCATACACACATACACACACAATTTCAAACTAAGCCAATATAGCCATATCATTTCCAGTCCTTCTCCAGCACTTTAACCATATGTTTTAATCAGTGGGGGAAGAATGCATAGATTTCTAGGAGGTGCACAACTGTTGCATGCGTTTTGAAAAATACAGGGTTTTTTTTAACAAAAAGGGGTGGGGAAGCAAAGCTCATAATCTGATACAGATTTAATTTGGAATAAGCTTTGAGATGGAATTCGGAGAACAAATTTCTTTCCCATCCCCCAACAGCTTCCGTGAAACCTGGGGGGGGGGATCTACACTACTGCTTTTCAAGCGCTTTAAAGCACTTTGAAAACGTTTTGAAACCTGTATATGCAGTGTGTCCTGGGCCCCAACAGTTGTCAAAACTGTTATAAAGCACTTTAAAGCGCTTTAAAGCAGTAGTGTAGATCCCCCCCTGGGAGGCAAAACTCGTGCAGTTTTGATTAACGAAGCGGAGTTACTCCCGTCGGCTCTTAGAAGTTCAGGTTTACATTTCCAGCCGTGAATTAAACTATGCACGCCAGCCGCTTTGTCAAACTGCTTTGCATCAGATAAAACATTCTCTATGCTTGAGGTTATTCCAAATACACAAGATTAAGGCCAGCGAGAAAACTCTGCCAAGAGGATATCTAGCCCAGGGCCTTCTCTGTCACAAAGTCTGGATATATAGCGTCCTTAATCTCCTAGAGGGTGAAGGGATTACATGGCTCCTTTGCTTAGGAAAAGGGAGGAAATCACACCTGAGAGAGCCGATAGCTGCAGTTTTCATGGTGGGAGAACAGAAGTACTGGTGGTTCTTTCGCACAGCTAGTGGCCAGCGGTAACAAAACTCACCAGGGCAAAGAAGGTTGCATTAGCGTTGGCACACCCACACCTCATTTCACCTTAGTGAAATTTCAAGCAAACGTAAAGGTTCCTCCTAGAACAAACAAACAAAGATAATGAATGTTGAGGTAAACAAACAAACAAACAAACAAAAACCCCACTCTGACTGTGATTAGTACCATTTCTCTAGAGGGTCCTGCAAATGATTCTTGCTTAGGGTGCAAGAGGGTTGAATCTCAAACAAGACTTTCTCAGCAGTGTAGTATAGTCCTTGAGGAGTGTCAGGCTAGGACTGGGGAAGTTCAAATCTTCATTCAGCCATGAAGTTCACTGGATGACACTGGGCTGGTGTCTCTCTCACAGCCTAACCTACCTCGCAGGATTGTTGTGACTGTAAAATGGGTGGCAGAAGAACCACAGGTGCTCTCCTGAGCTCCTTAAACTAAGGCCGTAGCTAGACCTAAGGTTTATCCCTGGATCATCCAGGGGTCAAACCTGTTCACCTAGGTGCCACACAGGGGATCCAGTGCTCAGGCAGGGGTGAACCCTGGAGGATCCCAGGATAAACCTTAGGTCTAGCTGTGGCCTTAGGCTTAGAGGAAGGGCTGGATAAAATGGAAACAACAATAAGTTGGAATTCTTTCATACAACTCTGCTTGGGTGTGAAGATCTTCCAGGAAGGCTCCTCTTGGCAGTCCTGTCACCATGGAGACATGTTTGATGGGAACACAAGACAGGGCTTTCTTAGTGATTGCTCCCAATCTCACCCCGCAAAGGGAGGCCAAGTTGGCCCCCTCGCTGTTGTCCTTCCGCTGGCAGGCAAAGACATTCTTATTCAAGCAGGCCTTTGCCATGTAGCCTCTTGCTGAATCAGGCTCTGTTGGGTACTCTCTTTTATTTCTTTTATTGTTGCGTTTGTTTCTAACATG
This sequence comes from Elgaria multicarinata webbii, assembly GCF_023053635.1. NCBI lineage: Eukaryota > Metazoa > Chordata > Lepidosauria > Squamata > Anguidae > Elgaria > Elgaria multicarinata. The sequence continues at coordinate 4,196,842 of NC_086186.1, read as the reverse complement.
TTTTTAATCTATTCCTCTTACGATTGTTTTAACTAAGCTTTTTTAAATTTGGTTCTATTACTTTTCGGTGCCTTGGGCTCAGTTCTTTGGGTGGAAAGGTGGCATACAAATCAAATCAAATCAAATCATTCAATTTGCCATGGCAGTGAGATCAATAGACCCAGTTCTGTTTCCCCCCTTTGTGGGGCTGTGTTCCAGGCCCACTTCTGTGTTCGAGCACTTGGTGGAATTTCTGTAAGTTTGTTTTTTATGCATGAAAGAAACTGCGCAAATTACAGCTAAAATTTGTGCAAATTATGCAAATTTGTGCAATTCACTGAGACCAAAAAAAAGTGTGTTAAAACTCCCCGGAACTTGGGGAAACGGTGTGGCTTGGCTTACAAAACAAGCTGAGTCAGGGGCACTGCAGAAGTCCAACAAGCCCACAAAGGCAAGATTTCCCAATCATGGACATCCCTACAGATTTTAACAGTTCTGCCCTGGTGGATTTCATTTATTTATTATTTATTTATTTATTGCATTTTTGTACCACCCAATAGCCAAAGCTCCCTCGGCGGTTCACAAAAATTAAAACCATTCAAAGTATAAAACTAACAGTATAAAACAGTGATATAAAATCCAATATAAAAGCACAACCACGATAAAATCAGCAGCAGTGCAGAAATACAAATTTAAAATACAAATTTAAAACAGCAAAGTTAAAATTGAATTTATAGACTGTTAAACTGCTGAGAGAATAAAAAGGTCTTCACCTGGCATCTGAAAGAATATAGTGTAGATGCCAGGCGAATCTCCTTAGGGAGCTCATTCCACAGCCAGGGTGCCACATTAGAGAAGGCCCTGCTCCTCCTGGTAGCCACCTGCCTCACTTCCTTTGGCAGGGGCTCACGGAGAAGGGCCCCCTGAGGATGGCCTTAGGGTCCAGGCAGGTACATATGGGAGGAGGTGTTCCTTCATTCCACTTCCTCCCGCTGGTGTCAACTTGATCTGTAGCAAGTCAATCCAATCCATGAATTTCAGAATTTTTTAAACGTTGGCAACAATTTGCACAAAGGGACCATGGTTTTCTCCTCCCCCAAAGTCTTTAAATTTGTGCAAATGAGATGGGAGACACCCCTAGACTAGAATTGGGGCATTTCAGTGTGAATAAACTATCATTTCACTTAAGCTACATGAAGCTTAGGCCACAGCTAGACCTAAGGTTTATCCTGGGATCATCCAGGGTTCGCCCCTGCCTGAGCACTGGATCCCCTGTGTGTCACCTATATGAACAGGTTTGACCCTGTTCATCTAGGGTCAAGTACGACAATGAAATCAGTTACCTTAGGGAGGTGGTGGGCTCTCCCACACTAGAGGCCTTCAAGAGGCAGCTGGACAACCATCTGTCAGGGATGCTTTAGGTTGGATTCCTGCATTGAGACTCGATGGCCTTGTAGGCCCCTTCCAACTCTGCTATTCTATGATTCTATGATTCTATGACCCCTGGACAATCCAGGGATAAACCTCAGGTCTAGCTATGGCCCTTATGTGCAGTTAGAAGAAAACTTTTTGGATTCTCCTAGAACAATGTGCCGTACCCTACAGGGTTTTGTGGAATTAAGCTGGATTTCTGCATAGCTGTAATTTTGCAGCTCTTGGGTTATTCATCCCCTCTTCTGCTGTGCTTTTTGTCTAACATTGGGTTTTCCCCCCCTTCTCTTTTTGCTTTGTGCCTTAATTCTCTTTAATCTGGCAAGTGGTTCAGTGGATGCTGGTTCTTCTGCCAATGAAGAAATCCTAGGGGAACCATCCCAAATGCACTAGACTGAAAGTGGAGTTTATATACTAAACAGTACCAGAGGAGATAGAGATAGACACATTTCTGTTCTATGTCCCTGTTTGCCAAGGGATACGTCTGAAATTCTCCGCATCTGCATTTCTTCTTAACTTTTGGAGTTTGGAATGACCTGTGTTGTTTTTTGTTGTTTTTTGCAGTGGAAACCAAAGCATTAAGAATTGTGTATTATCCCACCCTCCCATCCCCTGCTACAAAACAGTTTGTACAGAGTGCCGTCTTCTGCTTGTCACAGCCTTTTGTGTTCTTTCTCTCCATGTTATCCTGGGAAAATGGGTTGGGTTCAGACTTAGGCCATAGCTAGACCTAAGGTTTATCCCAGATCAAACCTGTTCATCTAAGTGCCACACAGGGCATCCAGCGCTCAGGCAGGGATGATCCTGGGATAAACCTTAGGTCTAAGCTATGGCCTTAGTCATACCTGGAGTAGACCCATTCAAAACCAATGGGATGTAGGTTAATTCTTTGCATTGTGATGGCATGTATCAAAATTCATAAACCCTCTTCACACCTTCTCTATATGGGCCCCTTCTCACACATAATGGCTTTGTTCCCTATGCCTCGCCTGGAAGTCAAAAATCTGCAAAGGGACAACGGGTGGATTATTCAATTTATTTGTCATCTAGGAGATGTTTCCTCATTCTAACAAACAAAAAACAGGTCGCAAATGAGAATGGGAGAGAATCAAAGCATCTCAGGTCCCCCTATCCCTACATACAAGGCAGTTTTTGTGAGCATAGAAGGCAGTTCAGGTGTGCATGCCACAAGTACACGAGAAATGGCCTTATTATGGCCATTGGTCCATCTAACCTGTCTACTCTGGCTGGCAGGAGTGACTCATGGGCCAGACCATTGTCAGTTACACTGATTGATGATTAGCTTCCAGATCCAATTCAACATGTTGGTTATGGCCTTAAATGCCCTGGACCAAACAGAACTGGGGGAATGTCTTTACATATATGAGTGAACACTGAGTCTGTTTATGGTCTCTCTCTGGATTGGTTCACAGATGAGTGTTTTCCATCACATTTCCGCATCAATCTATGGTTGTTGCTTGGGCTTTAAAAACAACAACAACAGCTGCATGAAAACTCATATTTAAATGTGTAGTTGTAAATGCACTTTCTCTCAAAAATATCATTTCTAAATTATTCATTTCTTCTCCAAATAGAATTTTCTAAATGTGTTTTCATCCTTTTTTAAAAAACCATGAGAATTGCATCAAAACAGTCAGGATATACACAAATGTGGTGGCTAGCTATGATCTGATTTGAATATTAGTCTAAGAAGTACTGATCCAGTAAGTTGGTACCAGAATTTGCAAAAAGTGAATTGCTCAAAGCTTCCTAATATAAGCCCATGAAAATCAGTGGAGAGGCACTGATATGGATTCACTTCTAAGAGACTCTCTGGACAAGGCACAATTCCATACATGGAATGGGTTTGCTCCAACCCAGGTTCCCTAATTTTCATTGGGAGAAGTACGAGCTTAGGTTGAGGTGGAACAGCCACAAAATACTGCTCTATTGATCAGGCAAGGGCAGAAATCCAGGTTCCTCTCTATAAAAGAAAGTCACTAAAATGAGACCCAGCTACAACGTAGAAGCTTCCTAAGGTCTCTGATAGGGTGCCAGGATTCAGTCGTGGCCATGAACTGGAAGCCTAGAGTTTTGGAACCAGGCAAATAAGAAGCCAGTTCAAGGAGCAAAGCAGAAGAGAAGCCATAGAGAAAGGCAGGCTCAAAGAACCAACCCAGAGTAAGGGTTGAGGAGCAAACCAGAAAATTAGGATGAACTTGCTGCTCAAGAAAGGCTCAGCTGCACCAGAAATCCTTAATACATCTTCCTGCCTTGATGCGTCCAATGGCCAACCAGAGTGGAAGGAGTCATTCCAGAAGGTTCTTCATTGAGAAATTGCTGCCTGCAGTTCAATGGTTCACCACATCAGGGAGCTGCACGTGGGTTCAGCAGTTCTTGACAAATGGATACCTAACAAAAGTTTTGAGGGTTCTTGCTATACTATGTTACAGTATCCTCCATCATAGAATTGATGGCTCTCTTTTCCATATTTAACCTTAGGATCTTATTGTAATGTTAATGATAGCAGCAAAACTTGGGGTTTATTTTTTAATTTTAATTTTTAATCTATAGTACTAATATCCCGAGTGGTATTGCATTAAATAAAAGATGATTTTTTTCAAATTAGAGAATGGCTTCTGGGTGTTTTGGGAATATTAGCCTTTGCCATCTGCAGATTTTGCTTCTCCTCCTAGTACTTGGGAATCTCAGAAGACACACACACACACACACACACGTTATCTCTGAGGTCAGAAGATGAATAATTAAATGCACATAGCTTGATCTGAAAGGAGGCTGTAGAAACCCTACAGCAAAGATGTCCACATCTTCCCCATTAAATTGCTAATTTGGATGACATGTCCTATTTGTGTTTCCATGGTGTTGAATAGTATCAGCACTTGTGTTATTTATAAATGGACAAATTGAAAGATCCTTTGATCCCTGGTTGGCAGTTATTAAGAAGAAGCGCTCCAACATTAGGCTCAGAAAAAGCGGATGCTACACAAGTGAAAATGCCAACGGCCTTTGTGTGCATTTTGGATCAGTTCAGAAGCCATGTAAATGGGGCTATTTTGCACCCTAGGCAAGGTGAGCTACTTTCACCCCCCCCCCAAATGCCAACTTTGATTTTTAAGAACATATGTTTCCTGGAAAAAATAAGAAGCACAAAGCTTGAAACTGCTTAAATTTATTTTAAAGTGCAAGAAATATGTCATGCCAATTATAGCAAACGAATGGGAAAGGAATGTCTATGGGTCTGAAATGCATTATTTAATAGGAATATCACCTCCAAATCATCCCCCCCAACTCACACATGCGCACACGCACACACACTCAGCATCACTCACTCCAAACAAACACACGCATGAACACATGCATTCACTCAAAGACCCCCTGCACCCCATTCACCCATACATTCTCTCTCTCTCTCTCTTCAGGGCGCATTGCGGAAGTCCAAACGTGGAGCCGCCCCACCCCCACGCCAGCGTCCCAGGCTTCACTTTGGCTGGGCGGGCATGGGGCGCCATCTCGCCCGCCCAGGCCCAGCTGAATCCTCGGGCCGGTCCAGCTCACAGCCAACGCACATGAGTGCTGCGCTGTGCCTGGTGCCCCTCTTAGCTTGGCACTCTAGGTGGCCGCCTGAGTGGCCTCTATGGTAGCACTGGCCCTGCATGTAAAAGACCTATAGCACCAACTATTTAGAAGCATGTTTCGATTGCTACCTTGGCATGTATCTGAAGAACAAGCAAGGCACTAAGGGAAAGGAAAGGAACCTCTCGTGCAAGCACTGAGTCATTACTGACTCTTGGAGGGACGCCAGCTTTCGCTGACATTTTCTTGGCAGGCCTTATAGCGGTGTGGTTTGCCGTTGCCTTCCCCGGCCATTATTACCTTTCCCCCAGCTAACTGGGTACTCATTTTACTGACCTCGGGAGGATGGAGTCGACCCGAGCCAGCTGCCTGAAACCAGCTTCCGCTGGGATCAAACTCAGGCCGTGGGGAGAGTTTCGGCTGCAGAAACTGCTGCTTTTCCGCTCTGCTCCACACGAGGCTCTATACACTGGCAAATGTTCTCTACCAAGCATGTTTTGGAGAGGTCTGGGGAGCAGCTGAAATTTTTCCGAAATGATCCTCCAAAACCTGCTTTGTGTGTTGTTTCATTGCACTGCTTTCCCACCTAATACCCAAAGCTTTTATTATCATACAAATTAAAAACACACACAATTTAAAACAGTGAAAAACAACGAGATGCCAGGGCCTTTTCAGAAGAACAGTGTGGAAATGATATAGTGGGGTGTAAGTGCATCCATTTCTGGATACCCTCAAAATGTAAAGGCGATTCTTGTACAAAAATACCCTGCACCTATTCATCTGATCCTTGGTAGGCCTGATCCCATCACAAGGGGGAAACTATCCTTGCAACTTCCATCCAATCCTGCCTGACAGCTAACAAATTGTGCAGGTCCCCTCTATACATATAATCCATGTAGTAAATTTTGGGTTTCAGATCTATGAAGACCACATACAATCTTCCCTGGAAGCACTGAAAACCTACATTTGAACAAACTAGTCTTCTGTTTAATGACAATGGAATGGACTCCCACCCACCCACCACAGACGAAGCATTGGCTATTAGAATATTTTCCCTTCCCACACTTCAAAAAAAGAAACCAGCTGAATTTTTAAAAGCTTCCACTCACAAGGGAGATGGCATGCCTTATTTTTTTCTCTCTCCATCACTGAGAGAAACTGTTTTGAGAAAAGAAAAGAAAAACATAGAGGGCTTAGGAAGGAAAGGCAATGGGGGGTGGGTGTAGTGAAATAAAATTGGAAAGTGAAATATATTTTTTTTGGAAAGGTGGAATCAAAGAATGAAGGAAGACCTTGAGTCACCTTCTCACATCAAGAATTTTAGATATCCTGCTGAAAGAATCTCTTCTGAATACAGCAGAGTTACCAGTGAGTTGTGCCTCCATTGAATTAGGCAAGAAATCCAAGACAGTGGCCTTAGCTAGACAGTGGCCTTAGCTAGACAGTGGCCTTAGCTAGACCTGCTCCCGGGATCCCCTGTGTGTCATTTAGATGCACAGGGATGACCCTGGGACGATCCTGGGATAAACCTTAGGTCTAGCTAAGGGCAGTATATGAACTGCTAGGAGGACGGCCTTCTCTACTGTAGCACCCCGGCTGTGGAAGGAGCTCCCTAGAGAGGTTCGCCTGGTGCTTACACTGTACTCCTTCCGTTGCCAGCTGAAGACCTTTTTATTCTCTCAGTATTTTAACACCTAATGTAACTTAAATTTAAACTTTGCTGTTTTAATTCCGTATTTTAACCTATATCAATTTCTGCTGTGTGGTTTTATCTTGGTTGTGCTTTTTATATTGTATTTCGTATTTGTGTTTTTAGACTGTTGATTGTTTTATTATGCTTTTCATGGTTTTAATTTTTGTGAACCGCCCAGAGAGCTTCGGCTATTGGACAGTATAAAAATGTAATAAATAAATAAATAAATAAACTATGGGGAAAGGGGGAGGGGAGGGTCCCCAGACTATGGAATGATCTCCCTGACGAGGCTTGCCTGGCGCCAAAGCTGTTATCTTTCCGGCGCCAGGTTAAGACTTTCCTCTTTGCCCAGGCATACGGCAGCACATCTTAATCACCCACATGTTTATTTTTTTTATGGTTTTTAATGCTTTATGTGTGTATGTTCTGTGTTTTAAATTTTTTAATTTTGTATACTTGTTTTTATCTCAATTTTAGAATTTCTGTAAACCGCCCAGAGAGCTCTGGCTATGGGGGTGGTATATAAGTGTAATAAATAAATAAATAATGAACTCCACAAGCCCCACCCATTAACTCCTTCCTATTTTACCCAAACCCTGTTTTGTGAAGTCAGTAGGCAAGGGGGTGCTCTGAAACATAAGTGGGTTGTCCCCTCCCCTCCCCTTCCTGGAATTTATCTGAGGGGGGCGGTCAAATATTTTTAATAATGCTAACTCCATTTTTCAGGAACTGCGATCTATATTTACCTAAGTTGCCCCTGAGTTTATCAAAATGCAAAATGTTAAAAGTTCTTGCTTGGCAGAAACATATGACAAATTTCCCAGAAAGCTTTAAGCTTTCATAGGATTAATTAATTAAATTTCTCAGATGATATCCTCATCCTCATCCCCTCAGCTTGTTGGAAAACAATACAAAAAAATGCTCTGCCTGCAAGCTGACAGTGCGTTGTTAGATGTCATGCCAAGAGCAAATTGTTCTGTCAGTAGCAAGAGGTAACATTTTAGGTGGATAGAGGAGTAGTTCCCCTGGCAAAACATCTGAAGAATGTTGAGGGGGCCCAAATGAGTTTTGATAAAAGGCAAGGGACGTTTCTCTGTGAAGTTCTGTTCATCCCTTATGGTGGTGAGTTCCGCACAGCCACAGAAGAGGACGACACGCTGCACCAGAACAGATGGCACAAATCTGCATAACAGTTGCCCATCCTAATTTATACATAGAAGGCAGCATCCAGTGCTATCAGCCAGCAAACTCAAATAGCACCAGCGGAGCTAATTTGTCTATTTGTAAGCCCACACAAGTTATGCCTCACCAAACAGAACTTGTCAGCCATCTATTGTGGCCAGAATAATAATAATAATAATAATAATAATAATAATAATAATAATAATAATAAAGTATTCATTACCCACCTCTCCCTCTGGATCGAGGCGATGTACACCTCTAATGCCAACATCATATAACTAATTAAAACATTTAAAACTAATACATTATTAAAAGCAGCACATTATTAAAAGACAAATTTAAAATTCAACTGGAAGGCACCTTACATCAGGTCGGACTCTTTGTCCTTTCATCCCAGCAGTGTCTGCTCTGGCAGGGAGCTCCGTCACAGTCTCCAGCAGATAAGGGGATCCCCCATTACCTAATACCTCATTCTTTTATAAGTGGATCAAACCTGGGACTTTCTGCATGCAAAGGTCCCATATTCAATCCCCGACATCTCCAGCTAAGGATGGGGAAAAAAATCCTGGCTGGGACCCTGCAGCATCGCTGCCCTGTCACTGTTGACAATGCTGGACTAGAATGACCCATGATCTGACCTCAGTATAAGGCAGCTCACTATGTTACTATGTTCCATATATATACGATGGAGACAGTGAGGGTCTGATGCTATTCTTGGGATTTTATTCCAGAGAACTGACAACAAGACAGGGTTGGATTGTGGTACCTGCAGCAGAGGGCTGCTTTTTCCTAGTATCTGAACTGTCATGCCGGGGGCTCAAGAAATCATCCAGTCTTCCTCCAATACACATCACAAGAGCCGCAAATTCCCTTGTGGCCAAGCAGAGTTTCCATGGAATCAGAGACATTCCTCCAATAAACACAATATGCACACATTTGTCACTTTCTTGCAAGCCCCCAAATCCTCTACCCACGAACTGTCAAAACCATCTCATTTTGAAACGTTAGTGAAGGGTGAGCTCTTGGCTTGCCACAAAATAAATTGAGGGAGGGGTTTTTCCCCTCAAAGGATTCCTGAGGAAAGTGTTGGACTCTGATCACAGATCGTGCCTGAGTCCATGTTCAGTCTGAAAGGGGCAAACTGGGTAAAATCCTGCTCAAAAATGAACTGGAATGAATTTCTCCTACATCCTTAACCACAACTCCCATCAAACCTGTACGCTGGCCATGCTGCCTGGGGCTGGGGGGGGGGGGGGAGAATTTGAATCCCTTTACATCTGGAGTGAGGGGACACATTCTTCAGCCTTGCTTTAATTCAACAGGTGGTAAGGGAACTGAGAAAGGGTGCTCAGCAAAGCATTGGTATTGTGTGGGACTGCAGGTGCAGGGATGGCTCATGAGATTATGCCCTTAGGAGGGCTAGATTATGCACTGCTTGAGTGATCAGCCTCCTTAGGGCATAGCTAGACCAGCCAATATCCCGGGGATCACCCCAGGCTCATCCCTGTGTGACCACATGTCGCTCAGGGCATCCTGGGAGCAGGGAGGGATGAGCCCTCCCTTGCCCAGGGATAACCCCCCTTTCCCCTTCTTCTTCCATGGTCTTGGGATGATCACAAGACCACGGAACATGTGTCTAGGCATGGTGGGTTGTTATGGCTCCTCATGAGTAACTGTGAGGAGCTGGGCATGGGCCACAGAGCTCCTCAGGAGCTCTGTGCCCATCAGGGGTGGGGTGGGGGAGTGCGAGGGGCGCTTTTTTAAAAACAAAAAACAAAAAACAATTTCCAATTTTGGTGCTCCTTTCCCTTTAAGAAAAATGAATTCAAAATGGTGGCCGCAATGCTGTGCGTTGCATGTAGACCAGGGCGACAATCTCGCGATCATAAAATTGTGAGATTGTCGCCCTACAACCCCCTCATCTAGCCATGGCCTCAGCTTCTCTTTCTGTTCTTGCCATCATCAGGGGTCAGGACTGCTGAGGTGCCCAGCCCTGTTCCGCATGGGATACACTGCCAACCTTTGGAGCCTCCAGGCCCTGCTGATCTTCCTTGCTCTCCTCACCTCTCAACCGGTCCTCTCCAAAGGTACATGCAGGGACAAAAGCAAGGGGATCAAGCAGCGTCCAACCTGTGCCTTGCAGAGGGAAGAATGAGAAATTAGATTGTTTGTTGTTGATCAGGATTTACCTAGTTCTTATTTTCCAGATTGAACAGAGATATGGATGGCATCTGTGGTTGAAGTCGATACATTTCAGAGCTTGCAGTGTGATATGCAGACCACACACACACACACAAATACATTTGACAGCATATGTACATTTGAAGAACGCACGTGATGAAATGCGTACTTTTGAGAGCAAAAATGCTTTGATCATTGGATAGGTATATTCTGTAGCTGTGCACAATTGAGATGCACATTTAGGAAAATGTGCACGCATACACATGGAGTTTCATGTGGAAAGGAAAAAAAAAGCTCAAAATGTGAAATGGAATGAACCTCAAGATGGAATTCGGAGCACTTTAGCAAGCTGATTCACCCTTTCCTAGGCAAGAGCGAGAAGAAGGCTTGCAATGGTCCCTCTGGGTGGTTGGGGGGAGTTTGTACCATGTTTTGCTGTTTGCTCTGTAAACTACACAGAGAATAACTGTTGTTGGATTGGGCCAATGTTTACACCACTACCGGGAAGTTTGCTTGTGGGTTATTGGAAAAGAATAAGATCAGAAAAAAGACCATGGATGGTGGCAGCATTTCCTAAAGGACAAGGAACCAATGGTCTTCACCCTTGTGGAGCTGTGATTTTATTTATTTTAGCCCCCAGGTTCTCACACTCATGTCTGCTCAACAGCATTCACTTTTTCATAATGTGAAGACCAAATGCAACGTATGAAACGTAGAGAGGCAACATTTTATTGTAGCATACCCTTTCCCCCTTTATATCTGCCTCTTTTTCTGTCATTCCATCACTACCACCAGATGATTAATTCAGGATGTTCTCCATAAGTGTAGAGCCATCAATTTTCTTTAACGGGGCGGAACAGATGAAGCTTTAAATTAAAGTGTCTCTGCCACAAACTAGGGAGTGTCGTTGTCGTACCGCAGGTCACCTTAATGGTTCGCGTCCCATTAACATCATTGTTTCAAGATCACTGACACTTTGATGGAGTGAATGGTTAGGTCATTCATTAAAACAATGAAGATATGTGAGGAATTATGCTATAGTTTTTTGTTTCCCCTCCAGACTTTTGAAAAAAGATCCATTTGTCTCACATGGCTGGGCCATCATTTTTCATTGCTTTTCTCTGGATTTTATTAATAAAGCCCTAAGACTGAAGAGATTTAGTGTCTACACACATACTTGGTCACGGGCAAGCCCCCCACTTCCAAATTTAGACCGGGGTCCTGCTATGTGAATGGGGGATTCACAGAATGGCCTGTCATAAAAGCAAAGGGAAGACACGGTTTATGTCAGGGTGAAGAATTCTGGTCTCTGGCTACCAGGATCCACTGTCAGTCTACACAGCCCCATGGGTTCCTCTACGCAGCAGGGTTTGGTCTCTAAGTCACCCCCTGGGGAGAATAAAATCCTGGACGTAGAACCTAAGAAGAGCCCTGATGCTGGATCAGAACAAGGGCCATCTAGTCCAGCATTCTGTTCACGTAGTGGCCTACTAGTTGCCCATGAGAAATCCACAAGCAGGACATAAGTGCAACAGTATCCAGTTGTGATCACTCCAGAACTTGTGAAATGGGTAAAATCCTGATAACAATAAATAAACATCCCAAGTTCTCAGGCAGAGAAGAGCCTTTCTCCATCACCTGTCACCTTACCAGTATCCCAGGCTTTGAATCTGGAACCTGGTGCATTAAACAGAAGGCCAAGAGCTCCCCTCACTTCTGAACATGAGCTGCAAAATGGTTGTCAGCAATCCTTTGAAAACAAATGAACAAAACAATAGTTGAATTGTGACAACTCTCTCCACGAAATGCAGTTTTATGCTTGTAGACCTGCTGGAGCTAGTTTTCTGAAGTGGCACATCCCTTCATGCACAGATGGCATGTGGCCCTTGGGCCAATGCTCAGTATTTCACCAGGCATGACTTATTGCCACTTAGTGGCTCCCCAGAAGCACTTCCTGCACAATCATACCTACTTTGTCCCACAGATTATCTGCCAAAAGAATGGGATTGAATTCCCGCTGGCTGGCTCATTGTTTATTCATCCGCATTTGTGTGAAGGAGGTGATTAAAATGCTGCTCAGTTCTCTCCGCTCGAGCGCAGTGGTGAAATTTACTTTCCCTTTTACACAGGTGTGCATGAATATTCAAGTGCGATACTAGGAAAGACAAGTGGTAAAATCTCTTTCTTGGGGAGGCGCCGGTGTGGAAGGTAGGAACGTTCTCTTGGACTCAACGTTGGTTATGGGCCCCATAAAAATGGAAGTCATTCATAGCATCTCCTTCTCACCCAAATTTCTTTCTCAATTTTGTTGTTGCAAATGATATGGATAGGATTCTGCTTAATGCTGCTGCTCCCCCATCCTGTTCCCAAACACCTCAATTGTACAACACCTTGTTTAGTGCAGTGCTGATGTAATTGTTGCTATTTCCCCCTCTAATAATAAACTCAGGTGCCAACAGGAAAATAGCCCCAAAGAGGCTATTGAGAACCAAAAGTGATGTAGCCGCTGTTTGGTTGAACCCAGAGGAATGCAGACATATCAAATATTTAGAAGATCAAAGGGTGGAAGCCATCCAAAACAACAGACCAGTGGAGACTAAAAAATCCTTGGGGTTCCAAGATTAAAAATAGCCCTGTGTTCAAATGGCCTCTCAAAATTCTCCAGCCTCTTTGCAGGCATTGGGAGGGGGGATTTCATGAAATTTATCCAAAGGGAGGAGAAATTGTCCAACAGTTTATCACATCCACTTTTCTTGGGACATTTTATAATTTATTTTGATTATTAGTACTTTGGGGTGTGTGTGTTAGCTTACCTAATCATTGCGAGGTGGCTAGAGGCTGCCTGTATGTCCTTAAATGAAAAAGCCCCAAGGGAGTAATTACACATGATGTCTTCTCCTTGGCTTCCATTGGGCCCATTCAGAAGACACCTTAAATCATGACTTTAACCATGGTGGTTAAGCCAGAAAACCAGGCTGTGTTCAGAAAACACCTTAAACCATGGCTTTAACAATGGTGAATAAGGCGTTTTGCTTTATTCATCATGGTTAAAGTTATGGTTTAAGGTGTCTTCTGAACGGGGCCATTGTAGTGTGTGAAGCTGAGGTAACTACAGGCTGCCATAGAGAAGACTGGCACACACTCCTTGGCCATCTCATAAGTAAGGACAGCACAAGAACTCTGAAACCAACCAACGAAAATTTCTCTGATCAAAAACTCACTGAAATGATTTTCTCATACATCCCTACATGTAAACAAGCACCTGTTCTTAAACTTATATCATTGTTCTTAATTATGATGTTGAGTTTGAATGTTGATAGTTCTGGGAGGGGAGAAGCCAAACGGTAGTTGGTCACTCCACCAAAACAATAGAATGGGCTATTTTGCCCCACCTCCATTTCTGCTCTAGCTACCTGCTAATGGCTGCTATTCATGAGACCGCCACTCACGATATTTCACTTTTATTCTCACAACCAATCCTATACATGACGGGTTTTTAATCACTGGACTTATCAGTGATAGCAGAGTACAACAGTCTTAACTATGAAACTAGTAGAAGACTCAATAAATTGTAAGGCAGAGAATTTAGGTTTGTAGTGTACAAAAATAAATACTTTACTGGCAGTTCATTATGGCATAAACAATGTACAAATATACTCACACATGATCAGATAGAAAATACATCAGACAGCAGTTCTTCACAGGAACAGAGTGATTATTTAAGCTGGTTACAGAGATATCAAACACTCCTTATATACACTTTACTGTACAACTGATGCAATACATAATTGGCACTCATAGAAAACTTCACACTATGTCACAGTCCAATTAAACAATTAAGCACACCTGCAAACTTGACCTTTCCAGTAATTGTCTCTTGCTGACTCAAGGCTTTTATCCGGGTTTTGCAGATCAGTCCAGAAATATGGAAAAAGAAAAAATCTGAGTCCAGTTCAAGGATCTCAACAATACACTTCTTGCAATGCACAGCCCCGACAGTTAGTGTTGCCAGAGCTGTCCCGTGTGAATGTCCATATATTCAGTACTTTGGTGATCATGTGACAGGATTGGCCAATGTTTGGCATCCAGCTTGAGGCATTAGGTACAGTCTGCTAAGAATATCTGCTGAAGAGCCATTGGCATATAATGAGCTCCCAGTGGATTGTATCAAGAGATAATGCTGATCTGCTATCCTGATCACATCTCCAAATTACTCCTATGTCTCCATCCTGTTAGCCTTGTGTGGTGCAGAGTGATAAGCGACAGTTACTGCAGCCGAAACTCTCCCCACAGCCTGAGTTTAATCCCAGCGAAAGCTGGTCCTCAAGCAGCTGGCTCAGGTCTACTCAGCCTTCCATCCTTCCGAGGTTGGTAAAATGAGTACCCAGATAGCTGGGGGAAAGGTAATTGCGACTGGGGAAGGCAATGGCAAACCACCCTGCTACAAAGTCTGCCAAGAAAACATCAGCGAAAGCAGGTGTCCCTCTAGGAGTCAGCAATGACTAAAGTGCTTGCACGAGAGGTTCCTTTCCTTTCCTCCATCCTGTTGCCTGTTTAAACACATACAGAAGAGGGGGAAAATAGTGTTCAGGTGGAAAACAACTGTTCAAGCCTTGTGCACTGGATTGGATGAGATTGAGAGGTTGAGGGCTGTTAGACAACAAAATTAATACCTGCCTGTATGCATTTGAAAAGCAAAAAAGAAAACCAGAAGACACCTGACATATGGTGCATTTCAGGAACTCCTGTGGCTTGATGGAGTGGCTGAACTCCTCAGATAGCTTCAACTCTTCTCATCTACATAACATGGGGGGGGGCTAACACCTGCAACACTGGTTGACAGAAATACGGTGCCAAAAGCAACAATGTGAAGCTGTTTTCGGTTTATGCAATTATCATGACACTTCAGAATGAACAAAATACAAATAAACATCAAGCAATGTCTGCATTGGTGGGGGCAAGCAGGAGTTTCCAAAGAATTATGTTGAACATATCTCCCTTGTATCAATAGAATGCAGTGCCCTCGAAACCTATTTAACTGGTTCAGATGCTTACATGGGCAGAGAGGGTCTTCTGGTGGTGAAGCAGCTTACATGCCTCCTCTGTTCTACTGTGCAACATAAAAAAGTAAGAAGACCATGCTGAAGCAGCCCCCCGCCCCACCCCTCACTAGCCTGAGATCTTCATGAGACAGGCTAGATGTTCTAGACTGCAAATCCCATAATCCTGAGAAAGCATGTCCAATGGTCAGGCATCCATGTGAGTTACAGTCCAGAACATTTGATGGGCATTTGGGTAACAGTGGCCCACAGTTTCCCACCTGACACATTTCCTGGAATGCATCAGGAGCAACACTGGGTGGCCACTTAAGCATCACCAAAAGAGGACAAAAGAGAACACAAACCTGCATAAAATGTTCATATGCTAATTCATATGTTCATGTGCTAATTTAAAAAATAATACCGTATGAATAGAAATGCAGTTTATGTCACCACCATAACATGAATTACAGACATGCATATTTTAGAAAATACCTCTCCCCTGTGCTTCAAGGATTGGGAGGTGACTTTCACTCCGTCATCCCCTCATGGATGGACTCAGATATTTTTTCCCATTTCCCAAATTTGCACTTGCACAATTCACAGTTGCAAAAATGCACAACTTACCTCCAAACATGCATTTTCATGTTTTAGCCTATATGGGAAATGTGCCCTTTGCAGCATTTTTTTTAAAAAAATATGTATTTTTCTATGACTAAATTTGTGTAAAATTCCAGAAAGTAAAAACAAAAACAGGTTGTGGATTCGGGGAACCTGTGCAACTCGGGAAAAGCTGGTCAGCTTCATAGAAATCCACCCTCACTTGATTCCATTGAGGTCTCTGATATCTGCCATGGGAATGGCTGGGACCAAGTACTCACTGGGAAATATTTCTTATGGTTCTTTCAGGACAGAGTGGAAAACATCAGAGAGGACTGTCTTCTGTGAAAGAGGACACCTGGCTATCCTAGCAGCAACATCACATTTCTCCCAATGCATTCCAAAAAGTGTAGGCAGAAAGAGAGAGAGAGAGACTCTCAACCACCTCATACTCTCTTTCTTTCTCTCTCTCTCTCTCTCTCTCTCTCTCTCTCTCTGTGTGTGTGTACTAAGTAGGTATGATTGCTTAGTGCTTTTCTTTTTACAACTAAGACTACTTTCCTTCTATGATGCCTGATTGAGATGAAGATGATAGCTGTACAGACCTAAATTCATTGCAGGGGAAAATCTCTTCTCATACATTGCCAGCATTTATTTATAGATTCTTCACTTCAATCTAAACCTGCTATAAATTTGCAGCAGTGCCTTGCAAAACTTTCTATCAAAGTAGTGGCAGAGATTTCATCTTCAGCCCTTATTGAATCTCTTTGTTGCGTGACAAAGGACATATTGACGAGCTGTAATTTATTAGAGAGGCATTTGTGCCTCTTCACACTATATTGAGAGCAACACCCACCCACCCAACCACCCCCTAGATTCAGCCATGATGAATCAGACCAAGGGCCCATCTAGTGCAGCTGTTGACCAGGACCCAACAATCAGGAGGAAGAAGCAGAACTTGTTCAGGGTTTCAGCCACTTCATTCCTCCTCCTCCACCATGTAGCTTTCTGTTCCCCCAACACAACATTCAGTCAATAATATCTGCCCACGGAGCACACACAGCCATCTTTGGACTGTTTTTGTGGTCTCTCTTTAGCAGTGTGTGTGTGTGTGTTGTTTTTTGGTACTTCTGCAAACCTTGGCATTTCCTCAAGCCTGCTGATACCTGCCCTCTCCACCATGCTAACCCAATGAACAATAAAGGGATCGTGCACAGGGGATTTTCTCAACCCTAATTAGAACTCTTTGGAAGTTCTTCTGTTCGTAGCAGGGTTGGGGAATAGGGAAGAAAGTACATGCTTTAACCCTGGTAAAACTGTAAAGGGATGTTAACATCCCAAAGACAGGCCTAATGGTGCAGAAGAAGGCTTAATTGCTCCCAGTTGTTCCATAGCACTGGAGCAAAGACAATAAATAAAAAAAGATGTGACTTTGATACCAAATATAGCTCTGCTTCATTGCCCTTGGATATATTGTGTGAGGGAGGAAACTGAATTGCAGCAAAAAGGGATGAGTTATATCTCCGCACACATGGGTGCATGGATACGCATTGATGGCCATGCACATTCCCCAGGATTGGGGAGGAGAAGAAGGAAGAGCCAAGTTCAGTATCTTCCACAAAGGCAGGACTCCTGCCTCTTAATTACCATCTCATGACTGACCCACCCATGGAGTCCCTCCAAGAGTGGATGGATGACAGGAAGGGATCCAGACAGTCTGGTACCATCCAGCTCTGGCAAAAGGAAGGGGGGAAGCCTAAAAGCCTATTGAAAGAAATCTGTTTAAAAAGCCTATTGAAAGAAATTTATTTATTTATTTATTTATTTATTTATTACATTTTTATACCGCCCAATAGCCGAAGCTCTCTGGGCAGTTCACAAAAATTAAAACCACAATAAAACAACCAACAGGTTAAAAGCACAATTACAAAATACAGTATAAAAAGCACAACCTGGATAAAACCACACAGCAAAATTGATATAAGATTAAAATACAGAGTTAAAAACAGTAAGATTTAAATTTAAGTTAAAATTAAGTGTTAAAATATTGAGAGAATAAAAATTTATGTTTAAAAAGCCTATTGGAAGAAATCTATGTTAAAAAAGTCTATTGAAAGAAGTCTGTTAAAAAAGCCTATCGAAAGAAATCTGTTTAAAAAGCCTATTGAAAGAACATTTATGTTAAAAAAAGCCTATTAAAAGAAATTTATGTTTAAAAAGCCTATTGAAAGAAATCTGTTTAAAAAAGCCTATTGAAAGAAATTTATGCTTAAAATGCCTATTGAAAGAAATCTATGTTAAAAAGCCTATTGAAAGAAATCTATGTTTTAAAAGCCTATTGAAAGAAATTTGTTTAAAAAGTCTATTGAAAGAAACTTATGTTAGTTCAAAAAATATTGTGACATTTTGTTATTCTGTGGAAAGAATTTTGTCAAATTAAAAAATAAAAAAAAGTTATTGAGATTTCTATCACCCCACTGTTAATATTGTTTAGTATTTAGAATATTGTACATCATTGTAGTTATGTGCCCTTGGCACTCATTGGTGGCTGAAATTCTGTCTTCATCACAACAGTTAAAACTGCAGGAGCCCTGCCCTAAAGGGAATTTCACCAGGTGCTGCATACATACATCTTGATCCTCCCAGAGTGCAGGACACGGAATAACAGGCTCAAGTTAAAGGAAGCCAGCTGGACATCAGGAAAAACTTCCTAACTGTTAGAGCAGTACGACAATGGAATCAGTTATCTAGGGAGGTTGTGGGCTCTCCCACACTAGAGGCCTTCAATAGGCAGCTGGACAACCCTCTGATCTGTCAGGGATGCTTTAGGGTGGATTCCTGCATTGAGCAGCGGGTTGGACTCGATGGCCTTGTAGGTCCCTTCCAACTCTGTCATTCTATGATTCTATGATTCTATGAAATGATCCCCTGCTGTAATTCCCCTTTCAATACAACTGTTAAAGATACAGGAGCCTTGTCCTCCTTTCCATATGGTCACCTTAGGCCAGGCCTTCCAGATTCTAATAAATACTTCCAGATCAGGTTTGCTTAGGGTGACCAGGGCTCCTGTATCTTTAACAGTTGCATAGAAATGGGAATTTCAGCAGGCGTCATTTGTATATATGGAGAACCTGGTGAAATTCCCTCTTCATCACAACAGTTAAAGTGCAGGAGCTATACTAGAGTGACAGTTCTGGTGTATGGTCTTCCAAATGCATGTTTCGATTGAAGAACTCCCTTGAAAACTTTGGAGATGTGCAAATGTTGAAGTATAACTCAGTTTCAGTTTTTTGCTTTGGCTCAAAAGGGCAAATGAATTCCATCCACGTCATTCATCTTTAGCCTTGATCATATCTTTCAGAAGAACATTGGTTGCTGGTATATTGTCCTCCCATCTCTACTGGGGAATAAATCATCGTGTAACTAGTAACACACATGCCACCTCTGGCTAGCTACCAACTTGGAATTTACAAAACTATCAGGAAATCTAATCCGGGCTCTGCAGGTGCAGTGAAACTGTTTGTAGTTTGAAATTGCCTAGCGTGGTTTCCAAAAGCTTAGCCTTGGCAAGAGCAGCTGCAGGGTGGCTGGTTAATGGAGGTGGGAGAGGCATGCACTTTGCTTCTGGGATTCTAGAAGCCTGCACTAATTGCCTTGGGAATACCACTGCCTTTGCAGGACTGTCTTTTCCCAAATTTTCCTTCTTAATGTGCAAAACGTTGGAATAAACGTTTCTTTCAGCAAGGATACCAGCTGCTTCCCTTTCAGCCTCCTCTAAATGGAACTGAACATTTCTGAAGCTGGGAAGATGGATCTGAACTCACCACTCATTGCAGGAGGGAACCAAAGCATTGGATATTGAGGGTGGAATTCAATTCTGAAGCAGACCTCGGGTTGGAGATTAGAGCCTCAGCTAGACCTACTGGGTCTAGCGTGATGGAGGGGTGAGGATCTCACAATATTTTTAGTGCAAGATCTCCTCTTCTGTTTACACATGGAGCTTGACGACTTTGGTGTGAGAGGATGTTGCGCCAGCCATTTTGTTTTTGTTTTGTTAAAGGAGAAGAGCGCATGAATGCTCATGCACTCAAAGGTAAGTTTTTTATTTAAAATAATTTTCCCTGTTCCCCCCAACCCAACCCAACCCCAATGGGTGCAGAGCTCCTTACGCCCATGTGCAGGTCCCGGCTCCTCGCAGGTAACCACGAGGAGCCAGGACAAACTGCGATGCCTGCACACACGTTCCGCAGTCTCGGGATCAGCCCGAGACCATGGAAAAAGCAGGCTCAAAGAGTAGGGCAAGATCCTGGAAAAAGGGAGGGATCATCCCTCCCTGCTCCCAGGATTTCCTGTGTGTCATGTGGACGCACAGGGATGAGCCTGGGGATTGCCCTGGGATATCGCCCCATCTAGCTATGGCCAGGGGAAGCACAATTTGAAATGCCCCCTTGCTGAGAAAAAAACCTCCAAGTAAGCAGAAAACTAGCACAACGGAATGGATTTCTCCTGATGTGTTTCTATGAGTTCCACATCTCTTAACAAAAGTTCTGGGCTTTCCAAATGGGCAATCCCTTGTGAAATGCATAAACTTCCATTCCATCTAAGCAGCATATGTGCATATTGTTCAGTAATAATGGAAGGAGTCTTCATACATGTCTCAAAATCCTCTTCCACCACCTTATTTTTGTTTCTTACCTATTAAATACCAATCGGTGTGTGCAGCAGGCTTAAGGATAATAAAATAAGGCTTTGGCACTTCCAAACAATTATTTTAAAAGCTCTGCCTGCCCCAGTATTATTTCCACAAGAAGATTCCCTTAATTAGTTCTAATTTAGGTAGACTGATTTTAATCTGATCTGCTAACATCCTTTAAAGAATAGGTTTTTTCCTTCCTGTCACCCCTTCCCTCTTTCCTTCTCTTTGATCAAACTCAGATTAAGATTACCTTTGTGTGCCAACATCCCTAGGAAGCACCTTGTGAGTAACTCCCTGGTGCTTTTCCTGTTGGTCCACAGCCCGGATCATCTTGCCCTAACCGGCACCATTAACTTTCATGCAACATATTTTACAGAGTCCAACCCCAAGTCAGACACTGCTGAGGAGTGAGCCTGTGCCAGGAGACTGTGCCAAGAACACTCCCTGGTGCCTTTGAAATATTTAAGTTTTGGCTACTGCAGCTTTTTTGCTACCTGGTAAAAGGCCGGGCCAAGCAACCCCTTGGGCTTCTAAACTTGAATGCAGACCTGGATTCAGTTTGTGTTTTCTTTCTCCACTACGAAACTACAGAGATCAATTGCTGGAGTGGACAGAAGGCACAGTGTTACTGAAGGAAGAGCAGGAAGCCAGGTTCTTCAAATTTATATCACACTTGGCCTATCAAAAACGGAAAATGTTACTATCATTATATGTACTAGTAGCCAACTCAACTGTTTGCAAACTGGTCCTTATGTAGCTGGAACAGCCCCATCTGTGCTCCAGAAGGATGCTTCAGAAGGCTTGGGGTAGAGATGTAGGAAGAATTTGTTTCAGCTCATTTTGAATCAGGGCTTATCTAGTTCACATCATCCAGATCAAACACGAACTCAGTCTGTACATTTCCAAGGTTGCAATGCAATTCGCGGACCCCCTCAAAAATGCATTTAATGGCATGCGTACATTTGGGGGGGGGGGAATGCACAAGAAAAAAAATGTGTACACAAATGCACTTTAGTCGGTGGGAGAAGAATGTGTACGTCTTAAAGATGTACATAACTGACGTGTGCATTTGGAAAACAGGCATGAAACTATGCACAGATTATCATGTGAAGGGTGGGGGGGAAACACACACCCAACACTTGCAATGTTGTATGGACTTCACTCGGAATGAGCTTCGAGATGGGATTTGGGGAAATTCAACAAGCAAGGGCTTTGCTGATTCACACCTCCCTTGCTTGCGGGAACCACAAAGCTTGCAGAAGCATAGAAATCTTCATTTTAAAATATCTTAAGATGATAAAAAATAGTAATCCCCCAAACAGCTGAATGAAGCCATGGAATGCTGACTGTTGAAGGGGGAAAAATGTAAAACCAGAGGGAATGGAAAAGTGGAATGGAATATCCTGGAAGGGGGGGTGGAGCCTGACGGCCATGATTCAGTAAGCAATCTTCGGAGCTCCCGATCGGGGGCCTAAAAAAGTGTTAATAACTTTTAAAATTGGCAAGATACTCGAGAAATGTTTATTCTAAATGCTTGATGAGATTTCTCTGCCAGCGAAAAGCTAAGATCTGGGTCACAGAAGGCTGGAAAGAGCTATAAATAACTTAGTTTCGTTTTTGAATGCAGCCGGACTGCAAACAGTGATTTATGGCTACTGGAGAGCAGAGACAGTAATGAAACTTCTTTATCAGCATTTGGAAGATATATAACAGACGTCTATGTTACTGAGCTAAAGGGAGAGTCAAAGTTGTGATTTATAAAGGACTGACTTCCGCTCGGTAACTAGCACGTTGGAGTTAAATGCCAAAACGAAAAAATAAAGCGAATAACAAAACAAAACCCACCTGGTCCAGGGATAAAGTTCATCCTTCTGATAAATCACATGCACGTTTGACAAAGGTTACTTCTAGTGAGAGTGAAGAGGAGAGTGATCAGGATTTTTGTAAACAATCGGGAGAGCTTGGAGATCTGGGGAAAATGGCGGCAAAAGCTGGAAAGAAGCCAGACTCAGCTGTGGAAGAGCTCAAAGAGCTATTTAAAGCCAGCAGCGAAGCAACACTCAATGAAATGAAGCAGATGAAGGAGGAGGTTTTTTTAAAAATGCAGGAGCTATCTGTTTCAGTAGCTCAAACGGAGAAAGATGTGAAAGAAGTAAAAACAGAAATGAATCAGCTCTCCAAACAAGTAGTTAAGCATGAAAAACAACTAACTGATCACAATCTGATTTTTGATCAATATGAGAAGAGATTGATCCAGCTCAAAGGCCAGAATAGACGGGGGAATTTGAGAATTTGAAATTTCCCAGAAATGCAAGGAGAAAATCTGAGGATGGTCATACTGAGATGGTTCAAAGAGTTGATCCCAGACTTCCAGATAACAGAGATGGAGATAGACAGAATCCACCAAGTAGCAGGGAATAGATCCAGAGCAACTCCAAGAGATATTTTGGTCAAATTTGCTAATTATTACAAGAAGGAGCAGCTTATGAAGAAATTAAGATCAGTAGCAACGTTGAAGTTTCAAGAGTCAACAGTCCAAATTTATAATGATCTGTGTCAGCAAACCATCACCTGGAGGTGGAGTGTTAAGTTAATTACAGCAAAGCTTAGGAGGGAGGGTGTTGCTTACTCTTGGGGTTACCCAGTGTTTTTGAGGTTTACGCAAGATGGGAAACAGCATAGAGTTACCTCGCTGGAACAAGGATTGGAATTGCTGAGAAGCCTGGGGATGGATGATGATTCGTTATCTCAAGAGGAAGAAGAAGGAGAAGAAATTCCTGGCACAAGTGGAAAATAAACTTTTTTCTTGTCAAAAGTTAATAATAATAAAGTATGAATAGTTAAAGCAGAGGCTTACCGGGAGGGGACCGTGGGCTCCATCTTCCCCCCCCTTAAGGTTATAGCCATGACCGGGGCGTTAGGCCTACGGAGAATTAGAGAGGGGAATAGAAACAGGGGGAGAAGGAGGGGAGGGGCAGGGGGGGAGGGGAGGGGAGGTGGGGGAAAAGGGGGTTATATGTTATATGTTGGAAATTTTGTTATTGTTGTTCACATGGGTGTGTATAAGGGATCTAAAAGAAAGAAAGAAAAAGGGATATGGATAAGAAAATTTGGATTTCAACACTCAATGTCAAAGGTTTGGGGGCAGTAATTAAAAGGAAAAGGATTGAGCAATTACTAAACAAAGAAGATTCTGACTTTATCTTCCTGCAGGAAACACACCAGGGGAAGGACGGGAAGAACGAAATTCGATTGAAATGGTCAGTGTTATATGAAAAGTCTTTGGGGACTTCAAAAAAAATGGGGTGGCTATAATAATATCAAAGAGAAGCGGATTTGCTATAGAGGAAATACAAAAGGATGAGAAAGGTAGATATATAATGATAAAAGGACAAATGGAAGGTAATTATTATACACTAATAAATGTTTATGCCCCAAATGAGAGACAAAAAGAATTTTATAAAGAATTATTTAGGGAAATAGAAGATTTCAAAAAAGGGTGCGTTATCTTAGCTGGAGATTTTAACATGATGATGGATAACAGGATGGACAGGTCTAACCCCACCAGACTTGAAATGAGAAATAATATTACAATTTTAAATAAAATGATAAAAGCAAAAATTATATTGACGGGTGGCGGTTGGTCAGAGGTGGGGAGCCTGGCTATTCCTACTATTCTCCAGTTCATAAATCTTATTCCAGAATAGATTATATTTTTGTCTCGAAAGAATTGACAACTAAGATTTGTAAAATGAAACTAGGGATAATCAAAGTAACAGATCATGCATTAGTAAGTTTAGATTTTACAATTAAAAGAGATTATAGAGAAGCAAAAAGGTGGAAGTTGAATACTAGGATTTTAAAATATGACCTGGTTGTGGAGAAAATGCAGAAGGAATTGTCAGAAATATGGGAAATTAATGAAAAGGGAGGAATTTCAATGTCAATTGTGTGGGATACAATGAAAGCTGTAACAAGATGCAACACAGGAAAAGTTAGAGGAGGAAATTAAGAAGTTGGAGAAAGAATATTTATAAAGTAGGAATAAACAAATATTAATACAAGTGCAAGCAAAGAAAAAGGAATTAGAAAATATAAATCTAGAAGTAGTACAGAAAAAAATAATTTATTTGAAAAGAGAGCTTTTTGAGAATAGTAATAAAAACTCTAAAGTGCTGGCGAGGCTCACACAAAAAGAAAAATCAAAGGATTCAATTGGAATAGTAAAAGATAAGTTGGGGAAATTATGCTGTACTATGAAAGGGAAAATAAAAGTATTTCAGGAATTTTATCAAGAGTTGTATAAAGAAAGGGATGCAAATAAGATGAGGATGGAGGAATATATAGATAGGTATATAAAGAGGGGATTGATAAGGGAGGATAGAGAATTAATAGAAAGGGTTATATCTCAAAGTGAAATTGAGGAAGCTGTTGAGAAATTGAAAGGGGGTAAATCTCCCGGGTTAGATGGGTTGGGATCTGAGTATTATAAAACTTTTTAAAAAATGCTGGTACCAAAATTATTGAATTATATAATGGAATAATAGGAGGAGAGAAGATACCACCATCATGGGATCAATCATTAATTATATTAATTCCAAAATCAGATAAGGATTTGACAATCCCCGATTCTTATAGACCTATCTCTTTAATAAATCAGGATGCAAAAATTTTCTTATCTATTTTGGCAAGGAGGATGAATACTTTCATAGGGAATTATATTGGAGAGGATCAGTGTGGTTTTGTTGCAGGAAGACAAATGCATAATTTAGTTGGAAGAGTTATAAATATGACGCAGGAGGTAAAGAAATTAAAGATAAAAGCGGGAATAATAGCGTTGGATATATTTAAGGCATTTGATTGTGTGAGCTGGCAAGCACTAAAGAGGGTAATAATAAGATTGGGATTTGGAGATAGATTTAAAGGTATAATAGAACAATTATACTCTCAAAATACAGCTTCAATTGTAATAAATGATGGGATTACAGAAAAGATACAACTGGCCAGCGGAACTAGGCAAGGATGCCCACTCTCGCCGGTCCTATTTGTACTGGTTATGGAATTGTTGGCAAATGCGATAAGAGAGGATGGAATTATAGAAGGAGTAGGTTTGAAAAAGGAAGTAAAATTAAATATGTTTGCAGATGACACGTTGTTAACCGTTAAGGATCCACTTGAGATAATGGAAAGAATTAAACAACATTTGAAAGAGTTTGAAGAAGTTACGGGATTAAGAATAAATTGGTTAAAATCAGAAATGGTGACATTTAACTATACAAAAAAAGAAGTGAAAGATTGGGAAGGTAAGGAAGAGAAAATGAGAGTTAAAGAACAGATTAAATACTTGGGAATTAAAATTACCAAAAATTTAGAGGATTTAGAAAAGGAGAATTTATATAAGTTGAAAAAAGATGTTATAGATAAAATAGAAAAATATAAAAGGTTAAATTTATCGTGGTTTGGGAGAATAGCTTTAGTAAAAATGAAAATAGTATCAAAGCTTAATTTTGTATTTAGAATGTTACCAATAAGAATATCGGAAAAAGAGATAAAAAGTTGGCAGAATATTATAAATAATTATTGTAATGGAGGTAGGAAAGTGAGAATAAATAAAAAGTGGTGGTACTTAGCACAGAAGAAAGAAGGATTGGGAATCCTTAATATAAAGGCATATTATACAGCCAATAGGTTAAGACATATAGTAGAAGGAATTATAGGAGTAGGGGAATTAGGTTGGTTGGAGGATGGAGTAAGAAAGGATAAAAAATGGCAATTGGAAAATTTATTTTTTAGAGAGTGTAGTAAAAAGAGGGGGGAAGAAATAGAAAACCCTCTTTTGAAAAACCATTGGGAAATTTGGCGATTATATAAAAAGGAGTTGTTTTCGAGTATATCTCCATTAACACCTGTGATAATGTTAAGGAATTTTCCTGGGAACTTAAAAGAGAGATTGAGTAAAATTTTAATAGAGAAAAAAATGAGATTAAAAGATTGGTTGAGAGAGGCGAATACTGGTGGGAAATTAGAAGAGGTGTTTAAGGGGGAGAACCTAACTTGGTTAAATTATCTGCAATTGGAGCAATGGACGAAAAAATGGGTAAGAAATAATGGAAAGGGTTGTAAAATGACTAAATTCAAAGAGTTGATTTTAAAGAAAGAAATTGAGAAAGGAGAAAACAAAAGGATAAAAGGTTTAACAAGTGAAATATATAGAATATTGGTTGAAAAGGGAGAGATAGAAAAAATGGGGAAGATGGTTTGGGAAACCGATTTGAGGGTGCAGATAGGTCAGCAGAGTTGGGAGGGAATATGGAGACAAAGAGTGTTGAGAAATATGTCTGTGAGAATAAAAGAAAATTATTATAAAATTGTATGGAGGTGGTATCTGACCCCGGTGAGATTAAATAGAATAAATAAGATGAATTCAGCAAATTGTTGGAGAGGATGTGGGGGGAAAGGAACGTATTTGCATATGTGGTGGGAATGCGAATTTGTGCAAAAATTGTGGAAAATGGTGTTTATTGAGATAAAAAAAATTGTTGGAATAGAGATTGAAGAGACACCTACAGTGGCATTACTATCATTATATGGTAATTTAAAGTGTAATAAAGAGACCAAAGAATTGATAACAAATTTGTTGACAGCAGTAAGGTTAATCATATCTAGGAACTGGAAGGTTCAGGGAGACTATCATATTGAAGAGTGGTATAAGGAAATATGGGATATAGCTATTAATGATAAATTGACATGCAATATAAAGTTAAGAAAAGGTATAACAAATGTAAATGAATTTGAGGGAATTTGGAAACAGTTCCTAGAATATGTATTCTCTAAGGGGGGGGGTGGAAAACCACCACCAGAAGGAACAATGAGATTTTGGAAGCAGGAATAGATCCCGAAGGGTGGAGGGGAGCACTTATGTTATGTTATGTGATTATGTAAAAATGATAATTATAAATGTGGAATTATAAGCAATTTATGTTTTGATTCATGTGTTTAATCAGTATTATGTTGTATTTTAAGATGTGAAATTAATTAAAAAAAATTAAAAAAGGAATATCCTGGAACAGGGCAGGATTCCAGCCAGCCAGCCATGAATAGGGCGACCCCACATGGGGATGGAGAAATCCACGATGGATTCCAATGATGTCAGATTTACACACACACACACACACACACACACACAGGTGGGGTAGTTGTTGTTGATTTTAAATGGCTTGCAAGTCTGCAAATTCCACATGACTAAAAAAAACCAAACCCATCCAGTCTGCCGTGGGATCCCTAGGTCAGATTCATAAGACTCTGAACACTTTTGTATTTGTTAAAAATTTCTACCACATCCCTGGTTACCCCTCTTGGGGTTGTTGAGAATTTACAGCAGCTCAGGCTAATAATGTGCTAGAATGTACAGAAGTCTTATCTGCATATGCACACAGGCATTCAAAGTGATGCATCTTCCATCACAGGCTACTATTGACCCCTGCTAGATATATGTGCGTGAGTGATCCGCCCATAACAGACTTTGATAACGCTCTGAAGAAAGAAAGAAAAATGTTGGTTGACATTTTATTAGTATTAAGGGAAATTTCTCTCTGATATATGAGTTATATATGGGTACATTAGTCCCACCGTTGAATTGTAAAGGTTTGCTGGTACTTCTTATTAAAGAATATATCATGCAACGGTCTTTGCACAAAATCTGATTCTGCCATAAATACATTTGACACTTGTAAAATGAGTTATTCCAATCAGAGCATTAATGGGAAGGGATGACCAGCAAAGTATGTGCTCTAGTCTGAAACAGAAAGCTGCAGGATAGCTGCCTAAATGCTTCTGTGATCTCGATTTATCATACAGTGGATTCAGAAAACCCTTTTAAGATGGTGAGTGTGGCTCAGGCACATCGCAAGACATGTGGTCATATCAGAATTATGTGCATGGACAGTCAATGATAGGGATGACAGAGAAATTCACAATAGTTTCAAGTGAGTTCAGATTTCGATGAATCCAACCTGTGGATTCCATAGAGAATGGGCTCTTTTTGAGTTACACAGGCCTGCAAGTTGGTTATTTACTTTGGGGGAGGTGTCGCATAAGTGTGCATCAGCGCAAATGTGCCTTTGCAAATGAAAGAAATTCTTGTACAAAAAAAATCAGATTCTGTCAATGAGTGTTCAATGGGATGAAAAATCCTGGACACTCTGCAAAATACAGACAGAACAGACATATTTGTAAGTTCATGTAAAAAGTAAAAAGAAAGAAAAGAACCAAGCCAAATTCTCTCCTATCCTTAATATCAACCCGCAATATTTCACTGGACTCTGTTAAAGAGCAGCAATGCTAGAAGTTGGGGTCAGCCAATGAAACAGACAGGCAGTATATTCAGGATACCGTTTCTAGCGCAAAGGAAGAGAACTCTAGCATAGCAGCAGTGCAGGGAGAAAGGGTGTGTGTGGACCAACAGAGCAAGAAGGGGCTAACCTTCAAATATTTATTTTTGAAGGTTACAGCCCTACAGTAACCAAGCCCCCCCCCAAAAGTATTAATAAGGAAAGAGCCAATACTGCATTACTCATTAATAAAGAGGGAATCCAATACTGAAAAGTGCAAGAAGTTGAACAAAAGGAAGAGAACTAATTTTGAAAGAAGCTTCAGATGGGAAGCCAGGCAACTGGAATCATTTTTAATGTAGTAGATTCTGCCAGAATTTATGAGAGCCATCAGATATCGAGGCTGTGATCATCTTTATTATCAATTACTCAGCACCACATTTGTTTATTTCAGGAAGATCTGAGTAATTCGATGCCATTTGTGGATTCAATGAGCTTCTTGAAGACTGTTAGAAATGTGAAGGGTTTCCTCTAGTATGTGCTTGGTGCTCATACCTGGGATACTGGGGCAAATGTCAGGGTCCTGGGGCAGCAGCAGGGTCATCCACCACTGATGTGGCTCTGCTAGCTAGAAGTAGGAATGGGGGTGGATCACTGACCACACACAGCGTGCCTCTGCCATTCCAGCCCCACTGTCAATGTGTGCTCATGAGATCTGGGGACTGCATAATTCAGATGGTGGCACTGGTGAAAATAAGCATGTGGACTGGGAGTTTTGCTCAGCATTGCTGCTGAGCAGGCACTGAGGAGAGGTGCATTCCAATGAAGGTGGTACTGAATGTTGCTCCTGGCCCTGTATTCACCAGCTAACATCTGAATTACATTAGAGGGTACAACTTCAAAGTGTTCGGAAGCTGCAGATCATCTATTTTCTTTCACAGGAATTCCATTCATGGGCCAGATCTATGCCAAGCAGGATATGCCCCAACGCTTCTCACTACAGTTATAAAACATCTTAAAGCAGTAGTGTAGATCCTGCCTAGGTGTGCTTTTCTTAGCAATGCATCAAGAAAAGCAGGGCTTGTGTTTAGGGCTTTCCTCCTAAACCTTCTCCTCATCTCTCATTCTCTCTTACTGTCAATGATGTTACGCTTACTCCGGTCAAGGAAGCTCGTAGCCTTGGCTTTATATTCAACTCCTCGCTCTCCTTTATTCCTCATATTGAGGCAGTAGCTAAATCTTGTCGATTTTTCCTGTATAATATTGCCAGGATTCGATCATTTTTGTCTGTCTCTTCTGCCAAAACGCTTGTTCATGCGCTGGTTATTTCACGGTTGGACTACTGCAACCTTCTTCTCTCTGGCCTTCCTTCTTCTCACATCAGTCCGTTGGTTTCTGTTCACCACTCTGCCGCAAAGATCATCTTCTTGGCTCGCCGCTCCGACCATGTTACTCCGCTTCTGAAATCTCTTCATTGGCTTCCAATTCACTACAGAATCCAATATAAACTTCTCCTGTTAATCTTCAAAGCTTTTCACGGTCTAGCTCCTTCCTATCTCTCCTCTCTCATCTCACACTATTGCCCCGCTCGTGCTCTTCGCTCCTCTGATGCCATGTTTCTCGCCTGCCCAAGGGCCTCTACTTCCCTTGCTCGGCTTCGTCCATTCTCTTCTGCTGCCCCTTACGCCTGGAACGCTCTTCCAGAACATTTGAGAACTACAAGTTCAACTGCAGCTTTTAAAGCTCAACTAAAAACTTTTCTTTTTCCTAAAGCTTTTAAAACTTGATGTTGTGCAGACTTCTACTGTTACTTTCTACTGTTAGTTTTACCCTACCCTGTGCCTGCTTACCCTACCCTGTACCTGTTTGCATTCTCTTCCCCTCCTTATTGTTTTACTATGATTTTATTAGATTGTAAGCCTATGCGGCAGGGTCTTGCTATTTACTGTTTTACTCTGTACAGCACCATGTATACTGATGGTGCTATATAAATAAATAAATAAATAAATAAATAAATAAATAATAATAATAATAATAATAATAATAATAATAATAATAAAGGCATCCTCTTTCCCCAGTAAATCCTTCACAACGTACAAAATACTTTGCCAAACTGACTCGCTGTGGTTCCAGAGCTGCCTTCGCTGGAAGCATCCACGAACAGTGCAAGCCAGCAGCTTCTGTGATGCCTCAAAGCGGCAAGGAAATGAGCTTGTGTCATCTCGGGAGCAAACTGGGCCTCTTCTCCCCACAGCCAGCCAGATGCACCAATAATTAAGCTTCCTGTTGTGCTGAAGATTTGTTCTGTAACTTCCAAGTGATACATATCATTTCCCTTTCCTGTAGCAGAATCAAACCACCCAGGATGTTTGTTTTGAAGTGCTGCTTTGGAAAATCCGAGCAGGGTGCTTCAGACGGCGTGCTTCTAATTACGGCAAGTTGTTCATAGGTAATGCGTTGATTATGAACTAGAGGCAAATCGATGTCTGGAACATTTTCGTGCCAGAAGGAAGCAGCTTTGTAAGTCTCCGTTCTGGAAATAGTTCTTACCCTGAGTCACTAGAGCAGGGATAGAGAACCTAGGAAGATAGGGAGCTGCCTTATAATGAACCAGAATGTCAGTCCATCTAGCCCAGTATTGCCAACACTGACTGGCAGCAGTTCTCCAGGGATCCAGGAAGGCTTCTCTCCTGGCCCAACCTGGGACCCTCTACGTGCAAAGCACTTGCTCTAGTGGGACTACCCACAGTGAATCAGCAAAATTCCAGCTCACCAAAGTCCTCTGAATTCCATCTTGAAGCTCAACTGACTTGAGTCCATATCAGATTATGAGCTTTGTTTTTGTTTTTTTCTGTATGAAAATCCATGCATCAGCTCTGCAAATCGTTGAAATGTATGCATTCTTCTGCCATTGATTGAAGCATACGTGTGCATATTTTTCAAACGTACACTTTTTGGTGCACATTTTCCAAATGTACACATGCTGCCCAGAAGTCACATTGCAAGTTCAGAAATGTATGGACGTTGACCATAGATTGTGCCTGGGTTCCATCCAGAAGGTAAATCCTGACCACAAACAACCTGAAATAAATTCCTCATACATCCCTACCTGCCCCCAAAGGAACTTGAGGTTGCTCAGAGCAGCAGAAGGTGAGGATCACAAAGGAAATTCAAGGCAGGAGCCGGATTGCACATGCACCAGGCCGCGCCCAGATGAGTTCTGTCTGCCAGATTACAAAGAGGGCTGTGTACCTTATGACTTTTGCCACACGCCCAGGCTGGTTAGGGCAATGCAGAGAGCTCTGTTATTTTTCACCGAGGAGCCATGTTGGGTCTAAGTACCACTGCTGTTCCCATACCAACAGAAGTCCATGTTGCTCTCTCTTGCTCTGTTTCACCCATGCATGAAATTTCCCCTCCAGCCACAGTGCAGTGCATGACTGAAACTAGCCAATCCCATTGGTGCTTGCTTCTTGCATTCCTCCTTTTCCACCACAGCTAATTGGCTGATTGGTCCTGCCTCTGGCAGCAGGTCTCTAACCCCTCACTCCCAAAGCCTCCTCCAGTAGCCCAGAGCAGCTGCCCATTAAGCAAATATAGCAAAGCTAGAGGGCCCCTGGGGAGAATTAACAGCTTCAGGTGCAGTCACCATTGTTAGGTTACCCTGGGGTAAAACTGCAGCTTCAAGGGACTCTTTTTGCTTGCTCCCTTTCAAGTTGGCTAACCCCAACTTTTGCAGGATGTTGGCAGTTTTCAAATGACTCTTTTCTGACATTTTTTTCCACAGGTGATGCATTTTTCCAATGAAGACTGCACTTAAGAGGAGCTGCCTCAGCACCTCTGAGCATGTAATCATCGCACTCTGACTTACAGCTCTATACTCTTTCGATATTTCTTCCTTTCTTTTTTAGCAGCGCTCCACTCTCGAAAAGTGATGTGGGGAGAAATACCTTCTTTTGTGCAGTTCAGCCTTTGTATTTAATTGCTGGAGTTGGCTGAATTTCCATATAGCCTCCTACGGGAGAAAAAGCAACAACCACAGGAAAGAAGGTTCTGCAGCATCCGCAAGATGAACAATATACTGCCAACTAGGGCTGTGCATCACTTCAGATCTGAAACCTGAATCCGAGGTGTATTGGGGTGATTCGGAGGGCTTTGAAACAGATCCGAAGCGAAGCAAAACAGAGCTGAATCGGTCTGAAGCAAATCAGGACAGATTCGGATCATCCGAATCGGGATCTGAAGCGAATCGGGGGATCCATGCACAGCCCTACTGCCAACGTCCTGCTAGAACTTGGGCCATCCAATGACAATTATAGGTTGAGGACAAAAAAAATAAAAAAATCACACAACATGTGATCAATTTGTGAGTTCACAGTGACGAAAGGTGGTGATGACGAGTGGGTTAAATTGCCTTCATAAAGGCTGTTGAACCTTAGATCCATGGGACAAATATATAGCCCACATGGAGTCCCCACCCTCTGAGGTTCCCCAGAAGGCCTCACTTCCCGCCACTGGTATGCAGCTCCCGGGAGCTTTGTCAAAATAGTATTTAGCTCTTTAGCTGAAAGATGTCTGAAAGCCCTGTTTTAACAGATTAGACAAATTCACCAAGGATAGGTTTATCAATATTAGCCATATTTTAGTTTATCTTATTTAATATTGCTTTTCGCTCCTAACTGCACAGAAAGCTTCGGCTATAAAAATGTAATAAATAAATAAATAAATAACAACAACCCCCTCCCCATGCAGCTTACAAAATGGAACCAAACCAAAACCATCAAATAACGAAACAAACAAAGCTAAGACCTTAAAATCAAAAGGACCAGAGTAAAAACCTTCTGTCATATATTAAAATCCTTAAAAATCAAGTGGAATAAAAATGTTTTTACTGCCCACTTAAGGGCTTCCGCGCTGGGACTAGTCTCACTGCCTTTGGGAAGGAATTCCATAGCCAGGGTGGTGCCACCAAAAAGGCTCTGTCTTGAGCTCCCACCAAGCAAACTCTATTTGGTCATGGGCCAAATAGAGCAGAGCCTCTGAAGGTGGTCTTAGCCTGTGGGCATGTTCATCTGAGAGGAGGTGGTATTTCAGATACCTTGGGCCTAGCAATGTTGGCTAGATGAGATGTTTAGAGATAGTATGCTACAAAATTCCAATTGCTAGGAGAAAACAGAGGGGGATCCTATTACCTTAATGCCCTACTTCTGGACTTGCAGAGGAGGCTGGCTTATACCAATCAAAACATTGGTCCATCTAGCATAGTATTGTCTACATCAACCTTCCCCAACCATCTCTCCAGATGTTTTGGACCAACTCCCATCAGTCCCTGCCAGCATGGCCAATGGTCAGGAATTCTGAGAGTTGTAGTCCAAACCATCAGAAGGGAAGGGTATTCTACACTGACTGGCAGCAGTTCTCCATGGGTTTCAAACAGGTGGTGTTCCCATGGAGATGACAGGTATCGAAGGTGGGATGCTTTCTATGCAAAGCACATGCTTTGTCACTTGAGCTATGACCCCCCTGGAGTCACCTGTCTGGCTTTTACAGAAAGCCGGATGCACTGGATTAGATGAACCTTTGGTCTGACCCAGCAAGGCTCTTCTTATGTTCTTCGCATTATACATTCTCATGTTCACTCTCAGCAATCACACTCATTAAACCTAATGTGGGAGGCAGTTTTCAGAGATTACCATTTTTTAAGGGGGAGGAGGAGAAATGAAGCAACCTCTTAGGTATCAGATAGCTATTTGTAACTTTTAAATTAGATTTACCTTCGCAGAGGTGTGTGTGTGAGTCAGTTTTCCTTTGCACTTAATTTGGAAATCAATAGACGAATTGCCTAGCAGAATAGTGGTGTTATTTCACCAAATAAAGGGATTAAACAGAGCTGATGAAGGCTGAAGAGACCCAGTTTTGCTTATCTCGAAGCCAGGTAAGAATAAACATAGTTAACCTGAGTGGTTTGCCAGGGAGAGGGAGAAATTGCCTTAGATATCAAGAGCATTGATGGGCCTTGAAGAACTTACTGAACATTTCTCAGTTAATCAGTTTGCCACAGTAAACACTCCACAAATAAAAGAAGTTTTTAGTGGAAGGTTTTTGCATTGTTTGTTTTTCAAAATCAAGATTTTTCAATGCTGTTCTCTCTGCAATCTCAGAATCTTCACAGCAAGACAAATCTGTTATTGTTAGAGCACAATCCAAATGCATTGCCACCCAGTGCAACTTTGGAATCTTCCAAGAAATCTGTGCCCTGCTAAGCTGTTGCTGTCAGGCCAGGAGGAATGAGAGATGCAATTTTGCCTTTGATTCCTTCTAAACAGCAGCAGCAGCAGCAACAACAACAACAAAACCTCTCTTGCCAGTGGTGGGCAGGGATGGATCATAGAATCATAGAATCATAGAATAGCAGAGTTGGAAGGGGCCTACAAGGCCATTGAGTCCAACCCCCTGCTCAATGCAGGAATCCACCCTAAAGCATCCCTGACAGATGGTTGTCCAGCTGCATCTTGAAGGCCTCTTGTGTGGGAGAGCCCACAACCTCCCTAGGGAACTGCTTCCATTGTCGCACTGCTCTAACAGTCAGGAAGTTTTTCTGACTGTTAGACAGAGAGGCCATAGAACCATATGGATCTCAGAATCCCACCTCCTCTTATTTATTTATTTTTATTTATTTATTACATTTTTATACCGCCCAATAGCCGAAGCTCTCTGGGCGGTTCACAAAAACCTTCCCAGCCTACTGCAATGCCCTCTTCATGGCCTCTATGAGGTCATCCAAGGTCCCCGTTGAGACCTTAAGAAAGCAGCCACCAAGTTCTTTCTGTGATAGGTGGGGGGAGGGGGGAGGGGGAGGGATCTGATGTCAGATTTCCCCCTCCCAAGGTCATAGGACTGTCTATGGCCTTAGGAGAGGGACCCCAAAATATCCTATGGCCCGTGAGATGGTCTCCCTGGAACCACCATATATCTCTTCCTTGACTTTTCGTATTCTGTGATCTATGTAAAACTGATGGTGGTGGTGATTATGATGACCACTTATGAAACTGGATTCCTTTTCAGACTTTGGTTTCTAGGAGAGGCTTCATTGATCCTCCTCTGTAAGCAGAGCAGCTATTTCCTTTGACAACCAGCTGGTGCAAGAAACCTTTCTTGAGGATAGTCAAACTGCATCCAAGTAGATATGTATGAAAATTTCATTTTTGTTCAGAAAACATGTGTTCAGAGCTTCGAATGCGGATTTCTTACAAGTGGGAGCACGTGGCCACTGACCATTAACATTTCTTCTCATTGTACTCTCTAACACTAGAACTGGCCATGCTTGAGGTACCATGATCCACCTGCATCTCCTCAACTTTCCAAGGAATAATGTGTTGTTTCTATAGCTGAAGTAACTTTATCTTAAAGGCAGACCATTTTGTGCAAACTGACTTCCTGGCAGAGTTCACCTTCTCCCCAAACTGACTTGTCAGCAGGAGATACTCCAGGCAAAGTCTCAGGAAGGAAGAAGAGGAAAGAATTAGCACTGGCTGAAAGTACTAGAGTTCTCAAGGGAATTTTATTCAAAGATCTGCAAGATAAGGTGGAAAAAGGGGGGAAACCTATCTTGTAATGATGGGTTTGATTCTGAACAGAAAATGCAACCATTCATTTTTATTTAGCTCTCTCCGTCCCCACTCCATACCCCTCAAATCCAGGAAAGAAATAAGAATTCTCAAGGGTAACTAGTAACTTCACTGCGTGCCACATGTCGAACTAAGGATATCAGCTGACATGCTGATTCTTTCTGCAAGCCTCCTGAAATGGTACCAGTTGTGGCGACATTTCACAGAGTAATTGAAGGGCTTATGGGTGACCCAGTTACATTCATTTGCCTTGGCTTTTACATTATCAGCACGGTGTTATAAAGAAGCAAGGAACTGGAACTTGAAACCTTTCACTTCTCTCTAGTTCAGGCTTTGAAAATCATTTCCTAAATGGTCCAATGATTTCGATTATATTGCTCCTCCACCCATCTTTGAAGCAAACATAACCACAATTGTTCTTTTTTCATCGTTGCTGAAGACTTGACATCTGCTTACCTTTGTGGACCAAATGTCTTTGATGTGAGCTGTCAGGTTGGCCAAAACTCATAACAGAGGAGTAAAGGGTGAGGTCTCCTGTGGGAACAGAAATCTAACTTTACTTGGTAACTTGCTTTTTCCCCAGGAGCAAGGTAAACATGTTCAAGGGGAATTTAGAAGCTCCTGTCGAGGAGTTTCAGGAAAAGCCAAAACACATTAATGGTGCAATCCTAATGCATGCTTAGTCAGAAAAACTCCAAGCATGGCTGGCTGGGAAATGCTGGGAGTTGTAGAACCCTTTTTGTGCCCGAATAGGCATAGGATCGCATCCTTCAAATAAATAAAAAGCTTGCCTAAAAGAGTAGTGAAACTCCTCAGGGGGCTTTGTGGATCCTTACTGGGAAGTGCTGTGCAAGTATTTGTTTTGCCAGCAAATGAAAACTAAATAAATATTAACTGGGCATCGAAGGGTCCCATAACGAACACGAACAAGTCTTTCATTAGCGCGTAATGGCCGTCTTTCTGTATGTAATGGAGATGCTGATTTAGTGCTCTTTGAAGCTGATAGCCTCCATTTACCTCTATTAAAAGTGCAGTTAACCTCAGAGTTAAAACCAGGCATGGAAAACCAGGCATGAGACCACTAAACAGCTGGCCTAGTCTGGATCATAAATGGGGCTGATTAAATGATTTTATTGTGGTGCTTTTTTCTCTGGCTCCTTGGGTTCACCAACAACTGGCTTTCCAGATGTAATGGCAGCTGAAGCAGCTTCACCCTCCACAGCGGAGTCGCAAGAGGAAGCAGAGGGACACAGAATACTGTACGAAACCCCGCTATGGGGTCTCACTTTTCCTCTATGGAACTCAGCATGAGATGCATGCAGCTGTCACCTGGCAGCCTCACAACAACCCTGTGAGGGATGTTCAACCAGGACCTGCACCAAAAGGGGGCAGTATGGACTATGGGCATGTCTACACCAACCATTTATCCTGGGATCGTCCTGGGATCATCCCTGTGCATCCAAATGACACACAGGGGATCCTGGGAGCAGGCAGGGATGATTCCTCCATTTTCCTGGGATAATCCTTAGGTGTAGAAAGGGCCTGTGTCTATTCTGGGTTCTAGTCAGCTAGACACACCCTTTTCCTTCCACCACCTTTAGTTTCCATCCCACCCTCTCCCCCAGACTACAAGTGTTCTCTGGTCTCTAAACATGTCCTCATGGATCTGTTTTTGGTGTTGTCCCCCCTTTAGGGTCCCCCCTAAAGTTCGTGTGTGTGTGTGTGTGTGTGTACTTATGCAAACCTCAGGATTCCTCTGAACGAGCTGATTCTGCCAGCTTGTGCAAAGATGGTGCCATTCTGACCACATAAGCAACAGTACGTGGAGAATGAATGGGCTATGAGTAATAGGAGTAACATCTATTAGTGAGCTTCATAGCTGAGCAGGAATTTGTTGACAAGTGAACCATAACAGGGGGAGGCAGGCTTCCTTGTGGAGAGCGTTCTGTAACAATGGTGCCACAACCAAAAAGCCCTCTTGTAACCTCCCACCAAGACTTCAGGTGGTGGAGGTGGTCAACAGAGAGCAGGGACTCTGACATCCATAGAGGCAGAGAATGGAGGGAGCAGT
This sequence comes from Elgaria multicarinata webbii, assembly GCF_023053635.1. Lineage (NCBI taxonomy): Eukaryota > Metazoa > Chordata > Lepidosauria > Squamata > Anguidae > Elgaria > Elgaria multicarinata. The sequence goes on along the minus strand of NC_086186.1, from coordinate 4,158,418 downwards.
CCCTGAAGGAGACGGCACCTGTCGCTTAGGACTTTTAACGTAAAGTTAGTTAGGGATGAGCAAACCCTCCTACACCCATCCTGCACACTGCTGTATTCCAGTAGTGGGTAGGACTGAAGGCAAAATGGGGAGGGACCAAATGGAAAGGGATAGGCCAAAGACAAGAGGGAAGGGTCAAAGATCAAAGGCTGGGGACAATGTACCCCAAATACCAGCCTGTCGTGTGTTCCTGTTCCCTCCGGCATTCACATGTACTGACACGGGTGTGGTGGAACCCGAAACCACGGGTCCCTGTGGTTTGCTGAGTGGTGGTCACAGACTCTCAAGACACAATTTCTCTCTCTTTAGAAGGTTTATTACAAGCAGCGCTGCAGGGTGACAGTCTCAGAAGACCTGATGAACTGCCCAAGAATTTTAGGAAAGGCTAACATATTTATAGGGTCAGTTTCCCTTAGATACAATGGCAGAACTTTCCCGCCAACCATAATACAGCTCTGCAATACAACAACCAATGAGAAGCCAAGCACTTAGGCATGTACAGAGTTTAAGTACTTCTCTGACTAGAAGACACTACATGGGTATTGCAACAGTTACAGGAAAAACATCTCCATCTGTTTCTTTCATCGGTTATCTTGCCTTGCAGACATAACCACCCTCCACCCTCCAGCTGCCGGCGTGGACACCACCTGACTTGTGACATGGTTTCAGTATCAGCTTAATTGTAAAAGCAATAGCAGATTTAAAAGAAAGAGCAGGAAGCCATGAACTTTATGGTTTATATAGCTAATGATTTCTAGAGCCATTTTCTTATACTTATGGGCATGGGTAAAAGAACCATCTAGCTTGATTTCCTCGACAACGGGACACTCACATCAGTGAGACTTCTTTCATGGAGGGAAATCTCTTAATGGTTACACACTTCAGAAATCCCTAAAGCTGATTGGTGGTTAGAAAGAAGGGAGCCGGATTGGGGGCCCAGAAGGGCAGGGTTTGGCCCACGGGCCTGAGGTTCTGCATCCATGGTCTACACTGATCAGTAAAGGTCCCTGGCACAGGTCTGTTCTGTTTCCTGTAACGTGATCTTTTGACCTGTGAATGCTGGGACTGAATTGGGGTCCTTCTGAAAAGCTAAGCAGAGGCTTTAACCACTGAGCGATATTGCCTTACATGAGTCCTATGGTCTGGCGCAATGTTTAGATACCGGGAGGTCTCCAGTTGGAAGCTCACCTCATCCACAATTTCAGACTTAGCAGCTCCTTCAGGGAAGAAGACTTGGGGGAAGCATTGCAGACTTAGCACCTCCTCTGGGGAGGAAGCCTTCAGGGACTGGCAATTCACCCAGTTCAAAACATGCACATGTGCGGTGAGATAACTGTGGCTCATCTCACAGGACGCATTCTGTGAAGCGCCTGCACTGAAACACGGAACAATGATATGGGGCGAAACCAGTCTAGCAATCATTCATCCTGTTAATTTGAGCACGGCTTCCCTTCCCTATTGTATACATAGCCCAAGGTATCATTGCTGTATCCCAGGTAAATGCATGCGTTGTTACAATTGCTTCTGTTTTCTAATATAGTTTCCCCATAGTTATTATTGCGACTTTTCTGGTCTCCTGCCAACTTCTGCTCATTGACTTAATAAATAGAGGCTGGTTTTCGTTTTGTTGTTCCCCACTGGATGTGCCGTTACAAATGCTTATGATTTATTTTATTGCTGTCATATTTCAGGGAAATGCAAGGGCTTGTTAGCAACCAGATGTTCAATCCCTTTTCTGTCAAAAAAAGCTTACTGCTGATTCTGGCTGCCAATGCTGCAGTCACTGAAGTGTTAATGCAGATCAGATATATGGAAAGGAGACTATTAAGATGCAGTTCAGTTCAGAGAATGTCTTTTCCCGGACCTGTATTTACCTCTTGAGCTCCCAGGCCCTTTGCAGGAGAAAACAGCAGCGCAAAACGACATGGTGCAGAACACCCTACGGCACACAGTGACTTTGTTGCTGTAGCTTAGAGTTTTGCAATGTAGATTTAGGATTGCATTCAGACAACGCATTCAGAGCGTGTTCAGAGGAGGGCAACCAGGATGATCAGGGGTCTGGAAACAAAGCCCTATGAAGAGAGACTGAAAGAACTGGGCATGTTTAGCCTGGAGAAGAGAAGATTGAGGGGAGACAGGATAGCACGCTTCAAATACTTGAAAGGTTGTCCCACAGAGGAGGGCCAGGATCTCTTCTCGGTCCTCCCAGAGTGCAGGACACGGAATAACGGGCTCAAGTTAAAGGAAGCCAGATTCCAGCTGGACATCAGGAAAAACTTCCTGACTGTTAGAGCAGTGCGACGGTGGAATTGGTTACCTAGGAGGTTGTGGGCTCTCCCACACTAGAGGCCTTCAAGACGCAGCTGGACAACCATCTGTCGGGGATGCTTTAGGGTGGATTCCTGCACTGAGCAGGGGGTTGGACTCGATGGCCTTATTGGCCTCTTCCAACTCTACTATTATATGATTCTATGAATGATTTCTCTTGTGTAGCACTTCAAGAAAGCCTAAGAGTCACCATGCCAATTGTCCCTTGGTTTTGTAAAATAATCCTCCTCCTCCTCCTCCTCTACCCAAGGGATCTAGTGGCTAGAGTGTTGTAGTTGGATTACAGAGGTCTTTGTGACACCTTCATTCTTCCCTCCCCAGGCAACTTGTACCTGGGATATTGCTGGGCATCACAAGGATCCTAGGAAAAGTTGTTTCCCAGGGAAAGATCTACACTACTGCTTTAAAGCGCTTTAAAGCACTTTATAACAGTTTTGACAACTGTTGGGGCCCAGCACACACCATATATACAGTTGTCAAAAAATGTTATAAAGCACTTTAAAGTGCTTTAAAGCAGTAGTGTAGATCCAGGCTCCTGATTCCTTCATATGGACATCTGGAAACTACATTTCCCAGGGCTCCTTGCCTGAGGAAATATTTTAGTTCCTTCTCTCATCTAGATGGAATGATATAATTCACCATGGACACCATGCAATACCACAGGCTACAAAAGAGCTCACTATCTATTGGGAGCTTCAGCTATTGGGCGGTATAAAAATGCACTAAAGAAATACATGTTATTCTACATATATAAGGAATATGTGTTATTTGTGTTTGTTTGTGTGTGTGTGTGTGTGTCTGTGCGTGTGTCTGTGCGTGTGCATGCCCGCATGTGTATTAATCAGAAAAATATAGCCAACTGTACTTCAATGGCATGTGATCATATGTTTGAATACAAGAAATAAATGCAAACCACGGTGCCATCCTACCTTTCTTAAAATTAGGATTCCTTGCTTGCTACACTTGCTGAGTAAGTTTAAACAAGTCATATTCTCCCAAATTTAATCAAACCACTGCTGTTTATTTGGTTGCTTTGGAGACTTCCAGTTACGCGCTATACATGACTTTGCAGCTGCATACGATTGCTTAGGGAGGCCTTTATGAATCTGGCATGCAAAGCAGGTGCCCCGCCAACGAGCTGCAGTTGCCTTCCAGTTAAGACCAAATGGATGGGACTTGAAAAACAACAATGACATCTGATTGAATTGGATTCCACTTTAATGGAATGGCTGTACTCTTTTAATTATTTCCTCCCCTATATGTTCAGGATGAGGCAGGCTCTAACCTAAATAAGAGGGTCAATAAGTAAATATCTGAATTCTCCCCCTCCCCTTTGCTTAGATTTCTCTTAAGCGCTTTATGGCTGTGTACAGTTATGTGGAAAAAGCAAACTGAAAAGGTCACCAGCAGAGCCTGCCATTGGCGGAGAAAAGAATGATCACCCCGCAGACGTCCTGGTAAATGTCAAAGAAGATATGAAAAGCTAAAATGTTACACAAGTTGGGAAGGTCGGTGTTCAGCAAGAAGCTTGCATGTCTTGGGGCTGAGTTCTCAATGAGGTGGTAAAAGCTGGACTGTATCACGAACGGCCCGGGGCCAGAAGACTCCACGGAGAGACGGAATGTCTATGTCTGTGGAATTGGCATTTGTGACTGTAAACCAGCCCTGGAGCCCACTAGCAGTCAGTGGTAATCTGGACTTTACAATTTTACAGGGGCGCCATGTGCATTAGTTCAATTGTGGAACACACAACTAACATTTCAGCCTCCACCCCCCACCCCACATCTGCCATTTCATACTTTACAAATGGTTCTATATTCCTGAAATGCTAGAACAACAAAACTGTTTGCCAGCCCTGGTAGTGAACATAGTAATAATTCTCTGGGCATGTGCAGTTTTGCACTTTAAACACCATTCATTGTAGCAGCAGGATGTCTACAGGAATTTGTTTCTGTTTTCCTCAGCGCCTGCCACTCTTGGGAGGACATTTGAGGGGGACCCTGGAATGTGAAAGTCATAAACTTTAGCTCTAAGGTTCAGCCCTACCTCCTTCTGACCCCCACACTCTGGAAGGAATAGCCTGGGGAACTGGATTGGGTCTGCCACTAGAGTTAACCTGGGCTCATGCCTGAAAATTCACATTTTGAGGGATCAGTACGAATTGATGCAAAGGAGAGTTGAGCATTGAAGCCCACAAATTCTTTTCTAGCTCAAACCTGCCCCCTATGGTAATTGGGTGCGTGTGTGAAATGAGGTGCAAATGCTCTCCCATCCAGAGCGAAGGCATTGGGCTTTGTGATGTCACTGTATTGCCAAATCTGATTGGTTACATGGGGCCGTGATATGATGACACTGTCTGCATGATGGCCTGGATCATATAGCCAGAAGGAAGGACCTTTATTTATATTTTTGTAAATGTGTCCAAATTGCTTCCAAGAGAGGCAGTGAACAGGAGCAAAATGGTGTGGGAAAATGTGGGATCCATAAAACTCCTCATTTTTCTGCAAAAATATTAATCCATATACATTTATCCCCGCCTTATGGTACACTCTTCATTTGAGTGCATTCTTAGAGTGTGCTCATATGATAACAGCAGATTCTACAATTCTGATGTGAAACCTGGAAGCACTGTGGAATTTTAATACCAAAAAAAGAGCATCATGTAAACCAAATGCAACCATCTTTTATATGACAATTTCTTGTTATTTTTAAAGAAGTGGCCACTTTCTGGAAAATCCACTCTCTTCACGGGGTATGGCCCAAGAAATGTTGCCTGCGATGAAGAACAAGATGGTGCCCCCTCCCCTTTCATGGTCAAAAGCTGACTGGACGGACACATGCTTCTGCTTTTAAGGCTGACAATGGGGCAAGGTCCTTTACTGTCGGAGGCAACTGGCCATGCTTTTCCAAAATCAAGATGTTGGTGTTTTCATACAAAAAACCTGTTGCACAGCCTGATTTATCAGCAGGTATTTACTAAACCCAGACTCTGAAGATTGCGATTGGCTCTCAGCAGAAGCAGCCGATGGATTTCAAAGAAGTGCAAAGAGTCTCAATAAGATATTTAGCTTCATCACACCAACGTTATACTGTGCAATCACTGTGAATTGCGTGCAAAGGACTCCGAAGTTTTCCAGTTTATAATCTGCTTTGACTGTGAAGTACTCCCATGCATCCTGCTTTAATTGTGTTTCTTAGCCAAAAGAACCAACGTATTTTGGACTTCTTAAAGAATGAATCTTTTGTTGTTCTCCAAGTGGCCACTGGGGGCGCAGGAGGAGGTTGTGGGTGAGGGAGGACGCATGAAAGAAGACACAGACACCAGAGCATTGGGTATAACTAGGGCCTCTTTATTGAACAAATATGTTAATCCCTCCCTCCCCGAATCTGAGTATGACAGTGCTGGAATCTCACATCTACTCAGGCCTACTGCCTGCCAAAGGGCGAGCCACTCTCCAGGCAAGAGGCCGGTTCATCGGCTCCCTGCCTGTACGACACTCTGAGAGTGTGGTGAGACCATCCCACTGCACCCCCGCCCGCTGCCATAAGGGACAGTGGGTAGATGCAGAGAGCATGGTCTCCAGCTGCACACCATAGCCTGACTCATGAGCCGCACAACCCCGAGGAGCAGGTCCTCTGGCTATGCAGCTCACCGCCAAGGGTGTCAGTGGCTCACCGTCCCTATTCTAGGTTTAGATTCCCGTACCTTCCTGCCACAAAAAGGGACCAAGCCTCAGCTTAGGTCCTCTTTCCCCCACCGACCCGGGGAAAAATCCCGCAATCCCATACTCAGATCCTTCAGGAAAATATCATTTCCTGCATCGGAAAGGTGGACCCCATCTGCCCTATATAGCTCTGTCTTGTCTGGTACAATGTCAGGGTGCGGGATGACCCATCCCCGCTTACCCCACAAAAATGCCCTAATTTCTCTGTTCACCTTGTGAACTGCCCTATTTAATCCTTTAATATTATGTCCCTCATGCCAATTGCGCCGAGGTAACATGCAAGACCATACGATCCACGTCAGTGGCCATTGTGTCCAAATATAATCGAAATCCTCCTTAGCCTGTATAATTAGGGCCTTTCCTTTTAGAAGGACCAGGTCATTACCTCCCAGGTGAATCACTAACACCTGCGGAGGACCAAACTTAAATTCAAACTGCGATAATGTGTGAAAGAGCCCTCCCCATCTCAAACCTCGCCATCCAACCCAGTGAACGGCGGCTTCCAGTCCAAGCCTCAGCTGTGAACCCACATTCGTCCGAGACGCTCTGCAACTGGCCCAGAACACCATACTGTGTCCACATATAAGAATCAGGGGAGGCTCCGATCTTGGCACATCATCTGATGAACAGAAAAAACCATAATACCAACTTAATTAGAAGCGCACATAAGACTTAAATGCTCTGGAATGCCATCTCCCAATGGCTCGAATCCTAGCCTCGGGCATCCCGGCCACAGCCGCTGTGGATGCTGCCCCAATACGGAAAGAATGGGTTCCGAATTGGCAATTGTCCAAGCCCATTGCTTGTAAGGCTTTCTTGGCTACAGCCCAAAACTGAAACTTGGTTAAAGGAGATTTGTCAACATGCCGAAATAAGTAACCCTGTCCAAGACCTCTTGCAAATAAGAAGGCTCTCATTGCTGCCACCGGGCAAATTTCCGTACATCTAGCAGATGCTAATATTACCCTGGTGCCTCTAGCTCTCTGATCCATCTTAGATTGCCTGAGTGCAATCCTAATCTCATCCCCAAGGATTGAGATGTCCTGAATCTGAAAAGCTTTGTTAGACGCATCCCTCTTAGAGGATGCCAATACCTCGCTGACCCGGAAAGCGCCAAAGAACATTACCAAGGCACCTGCATGGAACAAATCCTGGTCATAAGGAGATGAACATAGCACTGCCCATTGTTGACGCAGTCCCATTAGTATTTCAGGGGTAATTGGCTTGCGTTTGTCTGCAAGGGTTGGTGTAATTCTAGCCCAGCCCTGCAGCATACGTCTGATTCTAGGGTCTGAGGTTGTGTCCTCAAACCCCATAATCTTAGCCTCCAATGATAAACCTGCCAATTTTCCTTTCAAGGTCCTAATGGCTACGCCTCTATTGTGTGAAACCACACAGAACTGCATCAGATGTTCTATAGGTATGGGCCATTGAGCAGCTAAACCTAAGGAAATCTGGAATGCGTGGAATTCCCTACCTGCGCGCTCATATAGCGCTCTAGTACCTGGGGCCACAGACCTCTTCATGGCTTCCAACGCTTGGTCCCTCCAAGATCCCACAAGTGCCCGGGCATGGGGTCTGGCAACTGCCGGGCTGCTGGGGCCAACTCCCAAAACCTGGAAATCTGGTTGTGCGACAAAGCATCAGCGATTCCATTATCCAGGCCGGGAACATGCCTTGCATAAAATATGATATTAAACTGAAGGCAATGTAATGTTAAAGCTCTGACTAGTCTCATTACCCTCTTGTTTTTGGAAGATAGTTAGTTGACTACCTGTATTGTGGCTTGGTTATCACACCAAAAATGTATGGATGAAAGTGTGGAAAAGAAACTATAGAGTTGATATCGAGTTTGCTGGTTGCAGCACGATTGATGGTAGCTAGGAACTGGAAGATTCAAGGGGAATATTCTATTGAAGAATGGTATAAAGAAGTATGGGATATAGCCATTAATGATAAATTGACATGTAATATTAAGTGGAGAAAAGGCGTAACTAAAATAAATGAGTTTGAAGGAATCTGGAAACAGTTCCTAATATTTGTGTTTACTAAGGGAAGTGGGAAACCGCCAGCAGAAGAAATGATAAGATTTTGGATTCAGGAATAGATCCCGAGGTGGGGGGTGCACTTTTATGTTAAGAATGATTATGTTGTAGTATGATAATGTATAGGTAATACTTATTCAACATATATGTACTCAACATTTATTCAATATGTATGTAGCAGTTGTTTGATGTTTTTTCTTTTATTATCATTATTATTGTAATGTTGTATGTTTATATAGTGTAGAAAATAAAAAAAATAAAAAAAATGTATGGATGAGTTGGAAAGTAGGTCAGCCCATAGCCAGACTGCTACGACAATAGGAAAAAATTCCAGAAAGGTCAAGTCACGGCAAATGCCTTCCCTCCTCCAACTCATTGGCCATTGTTGGGGGCACCAGCGATCCTTAAGGATCACCCCGAAGCCATACGACCCTGATGCATCTGAGTGCACCTGTAGCTGCGCTTCTAACAGCAAGTCGGCCCTCCAAAAGGAAATGCCATTGAATTGGTTCAAGAATGAAGCCCAAACCTCCAAATCAGCTCTCATCTCCGCTGATACCCGAATGCGATGAAGGGGTCGTTTGACCCCTCTCATTGCATCGCATAATCATCTGGAAAATGCCCTGCCTGGAGCTATCACTCTGGAGGCAAAATTCAGGTGACCTACAAGCTCCTGCAGTTGCCTCAGAGTGATTTTATGTGCTTTGGATATGGTTTCTACAAGTTCTTTGAGAGATTCTAGCTTATCTCTGGGAAGACTACAAGATTGCTTGCAGGAATCCAGCTGGTTCCCCAGAAAAGTTAATGAAGAAGGACCCTCCGTCTTTTCTTGAGCCAAGGGTACCCCTAAACTGGAAGCCATTTCTTGAAACTCCAGCATGAACTGAGCGCATTGGGGTGAAGAAGCCACCCGGCGAAAAGAAAATCGTCCAAATAATGGACAGAGTTCTGAGATAGAGTTCTACGCTGCCAATACCACTCGAGGAATGAGCTGAATCTCTCGAAAACCGAACAAGACACAGCGCATCCCATTGGCAAAGCCCTGTCAAAATAAAAATGTCCCTGGAACGAAAAGTTGTGATTAAGCGATATTCTCCAGGAGTTTTCTTAGGCACAATGCCCAAGGGGGAAACCCTCAAATTGGGTAGGGGAGGTTTTGCAAACGGGCCTAAAACCCTACCAGCTTTCACTTCCTTTGGAGTTTTTTCCCGTACCAGGTCCTCCATTGCATTGATGGAAACCTGATTCCTGGAAAAAACTGAGATCCTAGATCCCAAACTAGCTAAAAGTGGGCTAGATGGAACAACTATTAGGTGGATCCACAGCTGGCTACAGAATCGGACTCAAAGAGTACTTATCAATGGAACCTTCTCAAACTGGGGAGAGGCAACGAGTGGGGTGCCGCAGGGCTCAGTCCTGGGCCCAGTGCTCTTCAACATTTTTATTAATGATTTGGATGAGGAGGTGCAGGGAACGCTGATCAAATTTGCAGATGACACAAAATTGGGTGGGATAGCTAATACCCTGGAAGACAGAAACAAACTTCAAAGTGATCTTGATAGGCTGGAGTGCTGGGCTGAAAACAACAGAATGAAATTTAATAGGGATAAATGCCAAGTTCTACATTTAGGGAATAGAAACCAAATGCACAGTTACAAGATGGGGGACACTTGGCTCAGCAATACTACAAACGAGAAAGATCTTGGAATTGTTGTAGATCACAAGCTGAATATGAGCCAACAGTGTGATATGGCTGCAAGAAAGGCAAATGCTATTTTGGGCTGCATTAATAGAAGTATAGCTTCCAAATCACGTGAGGTACTGGTTCCTTTCTATTCGGCCCTGGTTAGGCCTCATCTAGAGTATTGCGTCCAGTTCTGGGCTCCACAATTCAAGAAGGACGCAGACAAGCTGGAGCGTGTTCAGAAGAGGGCAACCAGGATGATCAGAGGTCTAGAAACAAAGCCCTATGAAGAGAGACTGAAAGAACTGGGCATGTTTAGCCTGGAGAAGAGAAGATTGAGGGGAGACATGATAGCACTCTTCAAATACTTAAAAGGTTGTCACACAGAGGAGGGCCAGGATCTCTTCTCAATCCTCCCAGAGTGCAGGACACGGAATAACGGGCTCAAGTTAAAGGAAGCCAGATTCCGGCTGGACATCAGGAAAAACTTCCTGACTGTTAGAGCAGTGCGACGGTGGAATCAGTTACCTAGGGAGGTTGTGGGCGCTCCCACACTAGAGGCATTCAAGAGGCAGCTGGACAACCATCTGTCAGGGATGCTTTAGGGTGGATTCCTGCATTGAGCAGGGGGTTGGACTCGATGGCCTTGTAGGCCCCTTCCAACTCTGCTATTCTATGATTCTATGATTCTATGACCTTGGAAAGGGATTCGAAAACCAAACATAAATCCATTGAAAAGAAATAACGCATCATCCTGACGTGGGTAATCACACAATGCTAAGGATAATTCTTGAAACTTAATCGGGCTGGGGCCCTTTTGTAACAGGGCTGGAAACGTTGTGCTTACCACCAGGGCGGAATTCTCTTCCACCTTTGGATCCTTTAATCTTGGGACAACCGGAGTATGGGTGAGCACCACTGCAAATGGAGCATTCGTGCTTGAATTTGCACTGTGTCCGTGCACAAGTGCCCTTGGAGCTAAACTCCCAGCACAATAATCGGGGTTGAATCGACTGCCCGGCAGGCCCTTTGTGCTGAAAGGACCCCACCGGGCGTGATATAATATGTCCACTGTCCGCCCTTTCACCAACAATTGGTTTAGCTGGGGTCATAAATTGCAGCCATAATTCACGCTCTTTCACGTCCCATTTAACTTCTGGGTTAAACTGGGCCTTCAATCTGAAAGCTCAATCATATCCAAGCCATGCGGGACCGACATATTCAGTGTAAAATTGAAATATTATATCCAAATATTTAATTAACACTGTAGCCTTCTCGGGGTGCTTCAGTAAAGCCACTCCCATGAATATTATATATCTGGCCAACCAATTGGCCTAGGTTCTCTCCACCTTTTTCTTCTTACTATGTTCATGATCCCTTTCTTTGCTGTTATCCTTGTCTTTCTGTTCCTCTTCTCTAAATAAGAGAGAGAATAGATCGACAAACTCGCCCTTCCAAATCTTTTCTTTGGTGGCAGGCAATAAATGATACCCTATGGGCGTAGAAATTGCCCCATAAGGGATATTAGACCCTTTAGCGGAGGAATAAGGATCACTCTTAGGCTCCTCTTTACTGGTTTCAGATTCAGTTTGGGTAGTTTGCGAAGCTCTAGCTGGCACAGGAGTAGTAGATTCTATAAGAGTGGTTGCTAATGTCTGAGTCTCAGCTACAGCTTGCCCCGTAGAGTTGGGTGTGGGTTGCCATACCGACACGCATGCCTCTGGAGTTGCCTGCCCTAGAGTTTCTGATTCCTGTGTGTCCTCTAACTCAATAGGCCTCGAAAAAGGCCAAAATGGGCTCATGGCCCACGGAGGCATTCCCCAGTGTGCAAATGGTGGAGATGTATAGCCTGCTGTGGTGCAATGATACTCACTGCGTGAGGAACTTGCAGATGGCGCCGTGGTGGACATAGCCACCGATGAAGATGCTGTAGCTTGAGAGGCTTCCGAAACCTGCATGGAAGTAGAATCATCCTGTGTTGCGTCTACTGCTTGCTCCACTGAAGATTGCTCTGAAAAAGTAACTGCAGGCGAATCACCAGCTCTTTTGCTCCTCTGCCTACTACTTTTAGACTTCGCATCTCTTGCTTTCAGTTGTTGCTTGAGAGCCGCGTTGTCACACTCCAAGGCAGCAATGCGTTGCAAAACCAAAGACATTGAAGAGTCTTCATCATCAGATGAGGAGGACAATGTAGTTTGGATAGGGCGCTTTGCAGGCAAACGAGGTGCCTTGCCCTTTCCTTTACTCCCCCCGCGACCCTTCTTGGGAGGCATGTTGAACTTTATATGTGGGGAAACACACACACAATTAAAAAAAAATTAAAATTAATTAAAATTAAAATTAAAATTAAAATTATTAATTAAATTTAATTACAATTAAACTGGAATTTAAATCAATTAGCCAATAATAACCAGATTAGATCAATAAATAAAATAAAATCGCCAACTGCAAATAAGTAACTTAAATAAAAGAAAATAAAATAGAATCAAGTAAAATTCACAATTCAGCCACACCTAAAATAATTCCGGGCAATAAAACTTGCAGTTTGGGAGAAACAAACCAAGAATTAGGCCAGAAAAATTGAAACCAAACAAAACGCTGAGGGAAACAACTAAAATACGATTGGGAACCAAAAGTGAAACTAAACTTTTCAAATTATCCCTTTAAACCAATGTTAGCCAGTGCCCACCTTAGCTTCAGCAAACTGGCTGGCTCAAAGGCTTTTGAGAACAAGCCCAATACTGCAGGGCAAACACACTACCAAGATCAATGATATGGGCCCCGAGGGCCACACACAAAGCAGAAGGGTAGAACAGGGACAATAGAATGAACAGGAATATGAAGAATAAACTATGAAGGCAAGGAGGGGGCTGGCTGAAAATGGGGCTGGAACTGGGAAGAGATGGGCTACAGAAAGGGGCGGTTTTTTCCCCCCTTAGTTTTCTCCAGCACAGGTGTATTATAAAGGTCCACGCCGCTCAACACTGGAGGGAGCCCCCCCCGAACAGCCCGTCCCCCACACAGAAAAGAAAAGCCCATAAATAAAGAAGGACGCCGTCCATTGCTCGCCAAACACCGCGTCGTTGGGATGAGAATAAGCCCACTCCCGAAATAACCAGGGCAGGGCAAAAGCCCACCCGAAGGCAGCCCCCTCAACAACCTCCCAGCTCTTTCAGGCCTCCACCCTATTCCCCCCAAACCAGCTGAAAAAGAAGAAAGAGGCCGCCGCCGCCGCTCGCCGAAGCTGCCGCCGCAGTCCAAGCCTCTGGGCCGCCGAGAAGGGTCTCTTCGTCCGTGCTGCCCGATCGACAGCCGAAAAGCTGAAAGAGGCCGAGCCTCGGGCAGTGCGGTCTTTTATAGCCGCGGCCCCGCCCCAGGCTCACGAGGCTCACATGCTGAGCCACGTGAGCCCTCTCCTTTCTGGCCCCTCCCAACCCACAACCGTTGCTTTTCCGCTCAAACGCTGTTGGGCGGGAAGCATATATTTGGTATTTTTAAAATTCAAATTAAACAAATGCTTACATCTGCATAAGTTTTAAAGATAAAGACATCAAAATTGGCACAGTAATAGATATTAAGGAAGGCTTTCATCATACCAAATTTGAATTGTATTGGGTCATCCGTTGATTTTTTATGATTTTTTACATTTCCCCTTTAAACCCTTTTCCTGGTATGCAAAGGATTTTAGGAACGCCTCTGCCCAGGGTGTGATTTAGCTAACAACAACAATGACAGCTTTACGCTATGGGGATAATTTGAGGGAAACGAGTATGTGGAATGAAGCTCATTAGTATTTTTTCAAAAGATTTGCAAATCCTTCATACAGCCTTCCCCAATTTGGTTCCCTCCAGATATGTTGATCTAGAACTCTGTCATACCCAGGTAAGTAAGCCTGGGACAATGGGAGTTGTAGTGCAACACATTTGCAGGACTCATCTGAAGCTACAGAAGTTGGGAAAAGATTTCGGCTTAATTCACTTGTTGATTGCTCCATTGCCAAATTGTTCTCCAGCAAATAGTTAAAAAGCAGCCTTTCCAAAAAGCTGCTGGAAGTGATATCTCAAGCAAATTCATTCATTCATTCATTCATTCATTCATTTCAAAAGGCCTTTAGACTCCAAATAGGTGCAATCATTGAGATGAAGATAATCGACAGCGCTGGAAAAAGACAATTAGAAATGTCAAAGGAAGTGCAGGAAACTAATAAAATGATACTCCATTTGAGGAGAATGGGTTACAGTTCCGTCTCTGCTGGGGCGAATGAGAGACAGGGGAAGCCTTAATGGGCATGCCAGCCCAATCCTTCCAGTTTGGAATTTCATGTCTGAAAATAGATTTCATTTCACCAATGAATTATAGCTAATAGTAATCTCAGTCCCCAAAGCTGCCAGTGCGAAGACTGAATGATGGCTTTATCACCATCCCAAGGAAAGCTGCTTTTACTGTAATGATGTTTGAAAGGTTTCAGTGTTTACAATAAGAAAAGTTTGACTCTCGCTGTGACTGAGAACTGTCAGGAGCAGAAAATGGAACACAATCTTCCTGCTTGTAGGAATGCAGCTTCCAGTACTCAGTGACACTGAATAAGAGAGCTTTGTACAATGTCCTCTCGAAATCCACCACCCTATTTGTAGGGAGTGGGGATGATTTCACTCCAGAGTGTAGGACTTGAACCAACTGCTTCAAATTGCAAGAAAGGGGCTTTCCAATAAATATTAGGGAGGTAATGTGAGATACCTGTGGAGGAGGTTGACTCTCCTTTGATAATGGGTAGATTCTATGGCTTTAGCTAGACAGGGCTTTATCCCGGGGTGAACCCTGGGATCATCCCTGTGCCTCCACATGACACACAGAGGATCCTGGGATCAGGGAGGGATCATCCCTCCCTTGCCCCAGGATATATAGCCCTATACTTTGGGCCCGGTTTTTCCGTGGTCCCGGGCTGAGCCCGAGACCGTGGAACGTGTAGCCCATTGCTGCAGGTTGACCCAGCTCTGCACAATAAACGGATGAGGGATCTCATGATAATCACATTGTGGGAACTTCCCTCCTCCATCGTGGAATAAAACGTAGGTCTCTGAGAGGCCAGAATCTCCTTCAGTAGAGGCTGAATAGCCTATCAGGAATGCTGTAGAAGTGGATTTTTTGCAACAGCTTGGGGCTGGACTAGATGACCATAGAGGTTCTTTCCAACACTGTAATTCTATATGTTTTCCCCCTTACTTCAAATCCTGGTCTTAATCTCACAATTTGATAGTGATTGTAGTTCCACTTTGTATTCTATCCCAGCCAAAAGATTTGTAACATTGCAGACAAATGACCTAATTTGTAGGAAAACTGAAGATAAGAATTCATCCCCAAGTCTGTGGCCTCCAAGGTTATCAGTATGTTGTTGTGATACTGCAGAGTTGTCGTGTTAGAAGCACAGATGGATGGATGCTATTTATTTACAATCAAGACTTACAGCCTTTTCGGTGTCATTCATTTTATTATTTCAGACTCTGAAACAAATTGGCCAACAAATTAAGTAATAGGGGACTAGCAGTGTTTGTATTTAGAGAAGTGATTGGGGGCACAGCAAGCAAGCGTGGGTGTATTTTGTTAGATAATACAGTTGGTTATTGCTTTGAAAGTAGAGAAATGATAAAAATCTATGTGCTGGTAGCTGCGTTTTTAAGATTTTGCAATACGTGAGGATTAACACTAATAGAAAAGTGGCAGGCTTCTGAACAGAGCTTGAAACAACAGTTGGAAGTAAGCTGGGGAACATGGGTGGGAGAGTGCACCAGTTGCTGGGGAACATGGGTGGGAGAGTGCCATTGCACCATGTGCTGTCTTGTTGGTCCCTGGCCAATGGCTGGTTGGCCACCATGTGAACAGACTGCTGGACTAGATGGACCCTCGGCAGTTCTTATGTTCTTGTGATTTAAAAAGATCAGAACACTGAATCTAAGAAGAAGAAGAAACACTTCAAAATTGCAACTGCCCAAAGCTGGTTTCCTCCCCCTCCCCATTTTTTAAACAGTCATGGCTTCATTACATGCACATGGATGTAACTTACAAACTCCCTCTAAGTTGTTTCAAGAAACTGAGATAACTGATGTTTTACAGGAGCACTTTGTGATCCTGAAATCGTCATATGGTTTCTTTAGATTTCTGGCGTAGATTTTGAAGGGGGGTTGCTTTGAGCTTCTCCAATTAGCTAGCCATCTACATTCCTCAGGACAGAAATTATTTATAAAATTGCAGCAGATTTTCATAAACGTGTGTCTTAAAGGATGCACTTTTTTTTGAGAGGGCCCTGGGGAAAGTGCTCTGTGGTGTGTCCCATTCTCTATCAATAGAGAATGTAGGCTTTGTAGGCTTGTAGCCTTGTAGGCTTACCTGGTAGTGGTGGCAGCTCAGAGCTACTGGATCTAATTCCGCATGATTCCCCAGAGAGATGCTAGGTAAGGAGCATTCTGGGAAATGGACATGTAGGCTTGACCCAGAATGCTGGACTGGAGGAAGCAAAAATAAGTGGGGCCTAAGGCATGCATAAGTGGTGGGCCCTGACAGTTGCCCAAGCATGCCAGGTGCTGGCGTCAGGCCTGTTTGAAGCAGATTCCCCCCATGGATGTTTACAGAAGCTCATTTAAACAAACAAACAAACAAACAAACACCACCTTTGCAGAGCATTCCACTGTAGACACAACAACAAAACTAAGGGAAGCTGGTGAAAGCCATAGGAAATTTGAGTTCTCTTCTGCAGTCAAACAGCAAGAGCTTCGGCTATGGGGTGGTATGATGATGATGATGATGATGATGATGATGATGATGATGATGATGATGATGATAATAATAATAATAATATACTGGCTGTGTACATTTCATAGCAGCACTCAGAATTGGAAGAATTCTGCAGCCTCCCTTCTAGGGATGGACAAATGTGTGATATTTGAAATCACCAGGAATCTGCGAACGTCCACTGACCACTCATCTCATGCCCATTTCCTGTTCACAATCACTTTTCGTTCTGCGTGAACATAAAATATGAGTAAATAGAGCAGTGATTGAACATGAAGAGAGACTGAAAGAACTGGGCATGTTTAGCCTGGAGAAGATAAGATTGAGGGGAGACATGAGAGCACTCTTCAAATACTTAAAAGGTTGTCACACAGAGGAGGGCCAGGATCTCTTCTCAATCCTCCCAGAGTGCAGGACACGGAATAACGGGCTCAAGTTAAAGGAAGCCACATTCCAGCTGGACATCAGGAAAACCTTCCTGACAGTTAGAGCAGTATGACAATGAAACCAGTTCCCAAGGAAGGTTGTGGGCTCTCCCACATTGGAGGTCTTCAAGAGGCAGCTGGACAACCCTCTGTCAGGGATGCTTTAGGGTGGATTCCTGCCTTGAGCAGGGGGCTGGACTCAGTGGCCTTGTAGGTCCCTTCCAACTCTGCTATTCTATGATTCTATGAGACATTTGCACGACTTTCCCATTTGATTTCTGCAAGTTTCCTAAATTGACAGAAATTTCCTCCATAGACCCAAGCTGGACTGATTTGTCAATGGGCCCCAACAGTTGTCAGTGCACTTCAATACTTCTATAAAGCAGTGTGGCTCCAGCCTTTTATATACCGCTTTCATAATGGAATATCCTGCTTGGTGCAGATTAGGTCTTAGTTGGACCCTTCTGTCATCTGTTCTCAGCTAGGAGCTCCTCGAACGCCACCTCTGGTTAGCTGCATTGGTGGCTATGGGGCACGTCTCAGAAGGAGCCAGTAGCTCTTTCCTCTGGCAAGATACTGCAGTGCCAGGGATACAAAAGTTTCTGGAATCCTGGTTACCGATCCTAGACCCCTGTCAATACTTTGCAGCCATAAGGAGAATCAGTGACCAATTCCTCTAATCCACAGGGAGGCATTGCCTAACCTACTCAGGAATTTTAGACCTTTCAAGTACATTATGATTGCTTCTTTGGTGCTCAAAACCAAAAATAGGTACCAATTTGAAATTGGAAAGCTTAAGATGAATGGAATTAGATTGCTGTCTCTGGCACGCTGATGTTCTTTTCTCCTAGCTGATTACCTGTCATATTTTGAGACCATTGTTCTTTTAAAAAGGCGTTACATGCATTGGTTATATTTATGACTGCGCCAGCTAGGAGTGAATCAATAGAAGTGCAGTATTTGAGGGACCCCAAAAACACATTGATTTTTGTTTAATTAAAACTTTAAGGCCCTTTCTGAATATTAATGCCACAGCAGGAATCAAAATAGAAGTGGGGGAAATGAACTTGAATTTAGGGTCCAATATTTGTGAGAATTGCTTGTGATGGTTTGGTGCCCACATGAAATGCTAAATTCTTGGCAAAAGACAGGTTTCTTTGGGCAGTATCCAATGGGGTGCTGTCACCCCAAGGTGTGTGCCACAGAACCACTGCACATTTTGTTCTGACATCTGGCAGACATAATTCCTTCCTAAAGGGTTACTCTGCCTGCAAATTTTATCCAAGTTTGGCAAACGGGGGTGGGGGAGAATAATTTTTTTTAATCTCCCATTTTAATCAATGGGAGGCTTGAAGCTTCAGCTATCTGAATTTTGACTTGGGTTCGGTACTTAAGTCGAAGCAGATGGCCTCCAAATCGAGGTCCAAGATGAATCTTGAGGTTGGTGGGTTCCTCTACAAAATGGTCTCTGAGCTGGACATCTCAAGGGCCAACTTCTCCTGTCTAAGCCTACTTGAATACAGAGGTCACCTACCAAGGCCTTGTCCTATGCCTTGTCCTTCTGCACTCCAACAGACATAAAGAAATTGAACAACATTGTTTTTTTCTTTACTTTTTTCAATGTCCAAGAGATAGTGAGCAGTTGCATACCAGTTTCATCTTGTTAGGTACATAAGTATGACCAAAGGGAGGTTGAGATGATGAGATGTCCATAAAACATGGATGAAGCAATCATTTTTTATCTTAAATATTCTCCCTCTCTTCATTCCTTTGGTCCCCAGAACCATTTCTATGCTGATGTACTTTACCTCTACTGTTTTTTGCCTGATTTCACTCTTTCATCTTTAATATTCTTGATGATGTCTCCACTATTTCATCCTGGATGGCTTCTAGTTCCTTGAATCTGAAATCTGATAAAACTCCATTTCTTCTCTCCCCATTTTTGCTTTTGCTCTCACTTTCCCTTCTTGACTCTTCTATCCCTCAAGCTCATAACCTTGATTATGATAATCTATTATCATCTTTTCTCCATCATATGTATTCAACCCTCTTGCTTTCATCTCTCTCTTTCTCTGTGTGTGTGTGTGTGTGAGTAGCCTTTTGCTTTTTTCTACAAGTTTTCATAAAAAGCAGCCAATAATAATAATAATAAAATAATAATAATAATAATAATTTATTTCCTGCCTCGCCCTCTCGATTTAGGCAAGGAACAACCTCTGCTGTGGCACCCCGGCTGTGGAATGAGTCCCCCAGAGAGGTCCGCCTGGCGCCTACACTGTATTCCTTCCGTCGCCAGCTGAAGACCTTTTTATTTTCTCAGTATTTTAACACCTATTAACTTAAATGTTTTAATTCCATATTTTAACCTATATCAATTTTTGCTGTGTGGTTTTATCCTGGTTGTGCTTTTTATATTGTATTCTGTATTTGTGTTTCTACGCTGTTGGTTGTTTTTATGCTCTTCATGATTTTAATTTTTGTGAACCAGCTATTGGGCGGTATAAAAATGTAATAAATAAATGAATAAATAAATACTTTTAATGGGTGTACGGTTGCTAATAAGCCATTATTCTGCTATTATTGTTATATTAGGAACATAAAAAGAGTAATGCTGCATCAAGCCAATGTCCATCTAGGCCAGCATTCTGTTCACACAGTGGCCAACCAGTGACTGTCCGTCCGTCCCCCGTCCAGCCTGAATTGCACTCCTGACCACATGTCAGATTGCATTTTGGCTTCATTCTCTTGCTCCTGAAACCCTGAGAAGACCAGTGGTTTGTTTGTTTCTTTTTAATGTAAAACAGTGGTTCCATTATCCTACCAATAAGGCCCTGATCCCAAACAAGAGAGGCCTTTCTGTGCTGGCAATTTCAGGGCAGGAGGCTTCATGTCAGAAATGACTTCACTGTGAAAATAATGAAAAAACATGATAAAAAAAAATCTCATTTTATGAAGGAGAACAGCTTTGGAGGCAGAGCACAGCCATTCAAAAGCAGGAAGTGCTGTTATGTCTGGATTATTTTCCATAACTTTGAAGCAGTCTCGTTACTCCAGACTGATTATTTCTCTCTCCCCTTTGGGGGGCATTTCTCCATTCTGCAAATGGGCTTTTTTATTGCATACCAATTATTTTCCTGTTGCAATTGGCCAGCATCTATAGAGGACGGCATTAAACGAACCACCTTTCAATAGCAGCACTGGGAACAATATGATTGGCTTCGTCCGTTCGGTCTGTTTCATCTCAAAGCAAATGCTTATCACTTCCTCACACCTACCAGAAGCCTGATTCTGAACAAATTATAGTTTTCTGTGTTGAAAACACACACACACCGTTTCCTTAAATCTTGGGCAAATGAAAGTTAATTAAGAATAAATGCCTTTAAATGGAGGCAGCTATTTTTAAGCCTTCCCCCGGTGCCTCTCCAGAACTGCTTAGTAGTTTCTAAGTGAAGGAAGGTGAAACCTCAGCAGACTCGTGGATTAGCAAAATGTTTGCGTAGTGGCATATTCAGAATAGTCAGTTGTGCTTCTCATTACAGAAAAACATGTTGCTGCTGGGAGAAGTCAGCCAACATGGCAATGGGAGTTCCACACGTTGGGGTGGATGCAAAATGGGGGTGGAGGAGAAGATGGCAATTATGAAAAAAGAAAGAAGTTGTGCTACAACCACTGCCAATGACGAGTCCTACCTGTGAGAAAGTGATGGGGAATTTCTCCTCCCCCTGGACTTACATTTGGGTAAAATTGCATTGTAAAAACTGCAGATAAGTCAGCATGCATCAGTGCCACAGCTTGCTTTGAAAATTCTCCTAAAGAAATGGGGATTCAGGAGGAGTTTGGGAGGGGGGCACATGGATCAGTGAACCAGAGGAACAGAGGAATTGAACAACCTCTCATCCCTAATGAGAACCAAGCCAGGCTGTTCATGCCTTTGTTCTGTAGAACAGAGATCTCCATGAGATACTGTTGAAATCTTTGATGTATACTGAAATGCTATCAATGCACCTATCAATGCTTAGAAGTACTACTACTAAAGATATCAATTGATACTAGTCATGATAACAAGGTGCTACCTCCAGTCTCAGAGGCAGTATGACCATGGCCTTAGCTAGACCTAAGGTTTATCCCGGGATTGTCCCGGGGTCGTCCCTGCCTGCTCCCAGGATATCCTGTGTGTCATTTACATGAACAGGGATGACCCCGGGACGATCCCGGGAGAAACCTTAGGTCTAGCTAAGGCCTCTGTCTACCAGTTGCTGGGGGATACAAGGAGGGAAGACCCTCCCTCTTGTAGCCATCCATTCAGTTTCCTTCAAAGATGCCCCCCCCTGATGTTTAGCTCATCTCGCAAATACTATTTCTTTCTTCCCTTCAAATTTATTGGAGATTGCAGGTAAGCAGCCACCTCCAAATTCAGCATGAAATTTCACTTTAGATGAATTCTGCAGTACCACTATTGAAAGAAATGTACAAGTAGATCCCCACCACCATATTTACCACTGCATTTTGCTATGGTAATTCTACTACAGGCAATTCTACTCAGGCTTGGGGACCCAATTTGGTGCACTTGGGGTCCCACATAGTTAAACTATGGAATTCACTACAACAAGATGTGGTGACGGCCACCAATTTGGATGGCTTTAAAAGGGGGTTGGATAGATTCCTGGAAGAGAAGGCTATCAATGGCTACTAGCCCTGATGGCTAAGTGCAACCTACAGTATCAGAGGCAGTAAGCCTTTATAGACTAGTTGCTGGGGAAAATGGATCGGAGGATGCTGCTGTATCATGTCCTACTTGTGGGTCCCTGGTCAACAGCTGGTTGGCCACTGTGGGAACAGTGTGCTGGACTAGATGAACCCTCAGTCTGATCCAGCATCAGGGCACTTCTGATGTTCTTATACCCCTTGGGATTTCCCAGAAGACCATCCTTTCTTCCCCTGCTCCCATTCCCCTTTCCCTGACCACTGATCACTTGGTACTTCCCAGGGATCTGTGCAGTTTTCCCCCATTCTAAAAGGTTGAGATCCCTGTCCTTAGGCTTAATTACTGGCAAGAAGAACTTCAAGTTAAAATATGCTGCCATTTGGGGTATTTTCACCACACGTCTTTGGCCTTCATCCCTGCCCACCGCTAGAATGTGGCCACCTAGAAATGAAATGTGCTCCTTGGCCTGAAAGAGGTTTAACAACCCTGCTTTAATATATATATATATATATATATATATATATATATATATATACACACACACACACACACACACACACACACACACACTTACAGGGCCTGCATTTTTCTGTAGTGGCAACGTTTCTTTGTGTCACACAGTAACAAACTACTTAACAATTCCCTTTTATAAAAAGAAAATGGTTCTCTTGAATATCACGAATTATGAATACCATCAACCCCCCAGTCTTGCCTGCGTGATGCCCCCATTAAAATCAGGATGCACTCAGATCTTGATTGCTCGCCCATGTCACGTCTTTGAAGCTTTAACTGGCTGTCACTTCCGATTGTGCCATGCTGGGCGGATAAAAGGTTGGCATTTTTAAACAGTGTGATTTCAATTGTCACATGCCAATGTAATGCAAATATGACATTTTGGTATGTTTCCACATTATAATGTGAAGATGTTTGAGATGAAGACGAGTACTTGTTGAGAGTGCATCAAATTGCTGACATCAGGAGAACTCAACACACTTGAACCTTGGAAAGTGTCATTTCAGCTCTGCTCAAAATGTGTTGATTCACCGCATACACAGATTTTAAAAAACAAAACAAAACACCTTTGCTCTCTTCAGATAAGATACAATTTTCCAATGTTCAGCACTTAAACAGCCTGTTCCATGGCAGGGATAATCAAATCAGTACTGTTGTTGTATTTGATATTAGCTGAGAAGACAATTGTAGATATGAACTTAGCTTCATCCCATGGGGTGCAGCGGTTACAATGTTGGATTGGACAGTTTCAAATCTCTCAGCCATGAAGCTTACTGGACACCCTTGAACTAGTCATCCTCTCCCAATGGAACTTATCCCACCATAGGGCCATACTCAACAGTAGAGCACATGCCTTGAATGCAATGGCCCCATGGCCCATCTCAAGGTAAAGGGTTATGTCGCAGGTGCTAGGAAATGCCTTGTACAGAGGTTGTGGAAAGCTTCCTCCCGCCGCAGTGACACACAATACTGCCTCATTCTGTGGTACTTCAGGTTTGCCGGAGAAGCTGGCAGCATCTGATGGCAGTCAGATCATGGCATGAAGAAAATAGGACCTTGGATAGTGGGTTGTAGTGGCTGGAACTTTCTCCTACTACATCCATAGGAAGATGCTGTCTCAGTTATTATTATTATTATTATTTATTTATATAGCACCATCAATGTGCATGGTGCTGTACAGAGTAAAACAGTAAATAGCAAGACTCTGCCGCATAGGCTTACAATCTAATAAAATCATAGTAAAACAATAAGGAGGGGAAGAGAATGCAAACAGGCACAGGGTAGGGTAAGCAGGCACAGGGTAGGGTAAAACTAACAGTATAAAGTCTGTGTAGAGTTAAAGTCAATTGAGACCTTACGTAGGCTGATAAGATGTGTGCAGTGTGGAGGATTGCCCTTCCTGGAGGAACAGACTATGGGCATCTGCCTGACCTTTTAGCCTGAGAGTTCTGTGAGGCTGCAGAGAAGGAGGTTTTGCTGGGGACTCCTCT
This sequence comes from Elgaria multicarinata webbii, assembly GCF_023053635.1. Lineage (NCBI taxonomy): Eukaryota > Metazoa > Chordata > Lepidosauria > Squamata > Anguidae > Elgaria > Elgaria multicarinata. The sequence continues at coordinate 4,134,678 of NC_086186.1, read as the reverse complement.
TCTGAGCCAGATGGCAATGGGAGTTCCATGCCCTCTGTTCAGGATGGCCCTGAAAAAAAGCATTGACTGCCCTACCATCAAGGAAGTAGCCTGGTACCTTGTTCTCATTAGAATCCTCTGCTGCACACTGGAAGGTTTGAGGGCTGGGCCTAGACAAGGGAGCTTCACCCTACAAATGCCTTTGGTTCTCTTCAAAAGTTCCACATCATCAGGGCTGAGCTGGAGGTGGCTCACATTAGCAGTTTGAGCTGAGGAACAAACCAGCAGTCAATACTAAAGGGTAAACTGATACACACCAGACTGAGGCCGTAGCTAGACCTAAGGTTTATCCCAGGATCATCCCGGGTTCGTCCCTGCCTGAGCGCTGGATGCCCTGTGTGGCACTTAGATGAACAGGTTTGACCCCAGGACAATCCTGGGATAAACCTTAGGTCTAGCTACGGCCTGAGATAGACCATTGTGGTTACCCAGCTCAAACAGGAAACATTTTCTTGATCTTCTTGCCAACAAGGACCCAATGGTCAGAGTCCTAAGAACAATTTCCTACTCAGGGAGATGCCCCAACCTATTCATCTCTAGCAGCTCATCACCTTGGGTGACCATGGATAGCACCAAAGGTTCCCAATTCTTCCCTCCATGGTTCCTAACATTAAGCTGTTTGGAGGGGAAGGGTAAAAGAACCCCCAAATACAGCTCAAACTTCATTTTGGGGGGGACAACTCTTTTAACTCCCTTAATTTGCAAGGCAGTCCACAGCTATTCCTGCCTTCACCCTAACCCCATCCTTAGCTGCCACTCTTCTCCTTCTTTGCTCCCCCATTGGCTTGGCTGATGATCACAACATCAAACTATACTGAACTTGAATGTCTTTGTATGTTCTTTTGTTTCCTATTGTCAATCCGGCCACTTTATCAGAACATCAGTAATTTCATTATGCGGGAATAAAATGGGAGATAAATGCTGTATCTGATTTTTGAAATGCGTTAACATCTGGCATTATCAGTGCAAGTATTCTTTATCTTGTGGCAGAGAGAGGTTTTTTGCTAATCTAATCACTCACCATTTTGGATGAGTCGACAGAACTGCAAATGGCCTAATCTCATTTTCTCTAGTTCAAAGTAGTGCATGAACCTACAGCCATTAGCATTGTGATCTCAGACATGTAGGGAATTCAAATTCTGCTTGATAGCTTGTTCCTTCCCAGAAACCAGAGTGGTCACTGAATTTCAACTGAAGCTAAATTTTAAAGCAAATTTGGAGGTTCCTGTGGCAGTAAATGTTTGAGAGAAGACAAAAATGTGGGGAATGGGACTACTGAAATGTATCAGCAGGTGGCCATGTAGGCCTTCCAGCACTTAGAAGATTAATGCAGACTTCTAAACAAACTGGCTTTCCAGCAGTACTGGATCATGTCACACTACTGTGGGACAAAGCCATCCCAAACAAAGAGGCAAATCTTCTTGGTTGGCTTTTGACACTGACTAAGGGCCTTCCTAGACAAGGCCTTAGCGCGCCTTCTGACCCGGTTTCCCTGCTGTGTGTCCAGATGACGCACAGGGGAATCCGGAGGCAGGCCGCGCTGAGGCATCCTTCAACGCACCATAAGCTAAGTCGCTTATGGCGTGCTTTTTCCCCAGCTCCGGCCTCAGGCCGGAGCTGGGGAACGTCTAGCGACTTCCGCGGCTCGCGAGGAGCTGCGAAAAGCCGCGGACCTGGCACAGCGCTCATAGGAGCGCTGTGCCCATCGGCGGGGGGGGAAGAGAGGGGTGGGCGAAGGATGGGAGGGTGGGTGGCACGGGGGGAGGGCGGGTGCGATCGTGCTGCTCGCCACCCGAGCAAGCAGCCGAGCGGCGCTTGCCCGGGCAATGCCGCCCCATCCCGGGCATTGCCTGGGCAAGCGCCGCTCGGCTGCTTGCTTGGGCGGCGGCACGATCGCACCCGCCCTCCCCCCGTGCCACCCACCCTCCCATCCTTCACACACCCCCCCCCCCCCGTTTAAAAAAAAACAAAAACACCCACTTACCTTCACGGAGTCTTCTTTGCCCCTTTAAACAAAAAAAAATGGCAGACGCCGCAGGGCTTGCGTCCTCCCTGTGGCTCTGCCATCTGGAAGCGTGGGGGAGGCGTGCTAACATAAGCGTGCCTCGGCCCCGCCTCCCTGCCGGCGTAAGCCGGCAGGTCTAGGAAGGCCCTAAAAGAGAGCAAGTTTGGGCCTCCAAGTAATATATTACTGCCAGTGTCGGAGGTAGTATAAATCTGTACCCCGGGTGCTGGGGGGGACATGAATGGGAGGGTGCTACCACATTCATGCCCTACTTGTGGGCTGCCCACGGGAAGCTGCTTGGACACTGTGTGATGAGTATAGACAAACTGGAATACGTCCACCACAGGTTTACAGAGAAAGAAAGGAAATGAAAGGAAGCTCTCGTGCAAGCACTTGAGTAATTGCTGACTCCTAGAGGGACGCCTGCTTTCGCTGACGTTTTCTTGGCAGACTTTGTAGCGGGGTGGTTTGCCATTGCCTTCCCCAGTCGCAGTTACCTTTCCCCCAGCTAGCTGGGTACTTATTTTACTGACCTCGGAAGGATGGAAGGCTGAGTCAACCTGAGCCGGCTGCCTGAAACCAGCTTCTGCTGGGATCGAACTAGGCCGTGGGGAGAGTTTTGGCTACGGTAATTGCTGCTTACCACTCTGTGCCACACAAGGCTAACAGAGAAAGAACACATCTCAAAATGCTGAAATACAGACTATGAACAGAATGCTGGACTGAATACAGGGCCTTTTGTTTGATGCAGCAGGGCTCATCTGGTGTTCTTATGTTACACCCTTATGTCCTGGCACAGCGGCCGATAGACTTGGCCCTGACATACAGTTTTATGAAAACAATCTCAAGAGAACTGCATCTCACGATGCTGAAAAATATAACTCTACTTTCAATGTGTTTGAGCCCTGATATTTTTAAGGGCCTTCTTCAGAGGCTATAAAAGAGACAATACACAAAAAAATACATTTCATAAAATGAACAATAAACAACAGCAGATAAATTAAACATACCTTTGGAACATGCTAGCTTTAAAATTGCCTTCAGAGAATGATATCTCTCTTCAACTCAATTACTGGCAGGTGAAAGAAGTCAGAATTATCTAACTACACAGAAAAACCAGGGGAGTGTCATCAAAGAGAAAAGCCTCAATTATAGCAGAAGAAAGAAATCAAGTTTCTCATTAAGGCCTTGTAGTTCCAAGTTTCTAGTCTTATAATCCACTCCATTTCAACACACAATGCCCAGTCATTTTACAGTGTGGAGGGAATCATTCCATATTGGATGCAAGGTTCTGGGCAGACAAAACACAGAAAATGGTCATTCCCTATAAAGCAAGGATATGGATGGTGTCCTAAAGCTACAAAAGCATTATTTTCCAGTATCTTGAGACACAGGCAGGATCTACACTACTGCTTTCAAAAGTTTATATCAGTAGTGACAACTGTTGGCACCCAGGACACACTCCATATACAGTTTTCAAAATGTTTTCAAAGTGTCATATCCTGCTTGGTGTAGATCATCTGGCCACATTCTTTCTGTGTATGTCTGTACTATGGAAAGCCTTCTTCAGCTGTATATAATGACTCATTCCCTTTTTAGCTGAACCTCTAAACCCATAGATCTCCTATTCCCCCCCACCCATTTACCCTTCAATAACCATAGAATGTTCTAAATCAGCAAAGCAAAATGGTTGTCATCTTTGGTAATGCAAATCCCCAATCATCCGTCAGCTTCATAGCTTGAATGGCGCTTACAGCAGCAAGGAGTTAATTAGCTCGCATGGGGACAAATGTGAACTGACCCCCCCCCACTCTGCAAGGCCAGCAATTGCCATGATATATTCTCATTATGGAAAGCAAGAGGGAAAGAAAAGTGAACAACCCCAATTTATTAGTCTAGTCCAGTCATATTAGGCTTCTGCTAACTCTGGGCATTTTGATTTATGAAGATAGTTTGGAGATTTGCCTTTGACTTAGAATATAGCAAGGGCAGAGAGCTGGGCCCAGCCGTTTCGAGGGCTTGGAGACTCTGGACTTTGAAATTCAGTCAAGAATTGCAGGAAAACTCAATCGTGGGAGATGGCAAACAACAACTTCAGCTCACCCTTCAACCTGGCTTGCAGATGAAAATGGAAGTTCGTCTCAGAGAATGGCGAGGGGGGAGAATGAAAATGATTTCCCAAATTTACCATTTGCAAATGGGTAAATTTGCAGAACATTTTGGTGACAATATTTGCTCACCCTACTTGAGGGATGAGGATAGGCTTTGTGTGAGGTTTCCCCCCCTCAGGTCTGTGTGTGAGTGTGTGTGTGTGTGTGAATTCCTGTTGGCTTGCAGATAACCTCTTCCAAGATTTTTAAAAGTTAAAAACAAATGTAGAATATTTAGACTTTTGGGGGGAGTGGCAGAGTAGTTTAAAAGCACAAAATTAGGCCAATATCAATAAAATAAACGAAAAAGTAATGCTTTTGCTTAGGGATCAGGCAGTAATGCAGGAGCATTAGCTCAATGGTGCAATCAAGTATATAAAAAGGGCAATCTTGAAGTGTGGGAAGCTGTAGAGTGAGGAAGCGAAAGAATAGTCCTATGAGCTAAAGGAGCCAGATTTGGGAGCTTGTGTGAGTTCCAGTCTATAACTCTAATTTCCTGACACCTGCACATTTTATGTTGCTTAACCCACTTTTCTTTTAATAGTTGAATTATTCCATCAGCCTTTCCCATTACCCAAGAATTCAATTTAATTAGAATATCCTGAATTCTAGCCCTACAATACAGTCCAATTTTCTTTCTTTCTTTGTGCATCTCTATCTCTATCTATCTATCTAACATCAAAAGAGGTAGGTGTAAAGCAGAACAGAAAGCAAAAAGAAGGCTTTTTGGATCCACGATGTATACAATGTTAAAATATAGAAGAAAGATAATCTAACAACAGAGTTATTTCAAAATACATTTAGAGCTAAACAGTTCCGACTTCCACCCTCATCAGTAACTGTGAGGTTCTCTGTTATTAGACTTTCTTTCTTTCTTTCTTTCTTTCTTTCTTTCTTTCTTTCTTTCGAAGTGTAAAGTATCACAACTACTAATGGGGGTGGAAGCTTAAACATTTAGTTCTAAATGTATTTTGAAATAACTCTGTTGTTAATTTATCTATCTTTTGTGAGTGTGGGTGTGAATTTTCACATTTCACCCTATCTGTGGAAAAGCATTTTCAATTTTTAAAATGCACATTTTCCTCAATTGAAAATGCACATTTTTCCCAATGGGGGAGAGGTGGGGAAAGAGACTGAGGCCCTTTCTACTACTAAGGATTATCCCAGGCAAATGGAGGGATCATCGCTGCCTGCCCCGGGATCCCCTGTGTGTCATTTGGATGCACAGGGACGATCCCTGGGGAAAAGGCAGGTGTAGAAACAGCCTTAGGTTCTGGAATGCAGGGCAAAGGGAGCACACAGAAAAAACAAAGGAACAGAAATGGGGGAATTGTTTTTCCCTTGTGGAAAATCTATTGCTATCTGTCTTCTAGTGTCTTGTTAAGTAATGTTTAAGAACTCCCACCCTCAGCTTCTGTATTCATCCTGCATTCATTTGGTCACCCAAGGCTAGATTTTCTATTTAGCTGCTGTCTTCAAGGGGCACTGTAACCTCATCAAAGGATCATTAGTTGTGCTCAGAGTATTTCTCCATTGTTTCGATCCACACTTAAAGCAACGGAGAAGGAGTAAATAAGCATTTTCTCTAGGAAAGCAAAGTGCCTGAGGTAGGTGTTAGTTGCGACATAGGTCTAAAAATAATCGGCAATAGTTATGGCCTCAGTTAATATACTGTATGCTAGTTGGTCTGACTTTTTCCACATGAAAGCAAGACATATGCTGAGGGATGGTGATATTCGGCCCAAAGTGGAATTCATGGCAGGCGAAATAACTTTGGGAAATGGGTCACATTTGACACCAGACTACTTGTTTAGAGAGGCTTGTGGAGAAGGACTAAAAGCAGGGCCAAGCTGAAATGTGTTGTGTTTCTCAGTACACTCTTACTTTCGATGGGAGGCAAATGACGAAGCTTGCTAAGTAATCCACAAAGCTTTTATTAAGCAATAAACATCTCTTCTACCTGAAGAGAGTCTAACCTCTTGGAAACATCCCCCTAGGCAAAACTATGCGAACTAAGCAAGACAATTGTCCATTCAAGAAGAATAAGAAGCTACTTCCCAAATGCCCATAACTTCAGAGTGCCTGGTGTGGTGGCAGGTTCTGGTGTAATCTCTCCAACTTTCTCACACCTTCTTTTCAGCTTCCAGCGGATCTTAGCATCAGCTAGTTTTTCGGGATGCTCACCCCCAGAAGAAAACTCACTTCCCCCTGAGTGTGTAAGATTTGTCTGTGAGAAGATAAGCTCTGGAGAGGGCTGACTCCCAGCTGGGGAATCGCCCGTGAGAGCTTCCTCCCCCACTGGTACAGGCTGGCTGGTGCCTGGCGCTGCGTCTTCTAGTTCTGAATTGGATTCTGATTGATCACCTGAAAGACCTTTTCCCAAAACAGGGGCAGTAGGGTTAGACATGACAAAATGACCAATCTGTTTTCATGTTTGCCTCTACTTGGAAATGTGCATGCAAGCAAAAATCTAGCTCAAAATTCTCAACATTACACCAATAAGCTTGCCATGTCTCATGTCCAACTTTGATTGCCATTTTTGGGTAAGGTGAGATGGGGGTCCTTTTCACATGGAAATGTGTGTGCAATTCCATGCATGACATCACAACATTGTGCATTTCCTTGCACCTGAACCACATCCCTGATTGTCATTGGCAGGGGATAGAGATGATTTTGATGTCAAGACAGAGGTAAGGTGAACTAGAATTGACTAGGAGGAGAGGAGAACCAAACATGCATTGGCCATTTTTAGCAATGGCCATCCATTTAATGTAACGTCAATCTTGGCTCATTGTTGATCCAGGTTGCTGCAGTATTTCATCACTGCAAAGGCATGCATTTCAAATAAGATTAGAGAAAGTAAGAAGGCTTGGACTGTTTTTTTTTAAAAAAAACCCATTAACAACCCATTGCTAAACGTAGTTACTGAAAAGGATGTCTGACTGAGTCTTTCTCATTTCCTAATAATAGGTATGCTTAGAATTGCAACCATAACCTTAGCCTCCAAGATTAACCTTTAAATAGATTAAAACAGTCCATTAAGATTTAGAGACACCCCCTTAATATCCTTGAAATGCTGAGGTCACAGCCTCACTTGCTCAGAACCCACCCAATTCTTCTCTTAAATTAACCTCTTAATCCTGTTGATGTCAAATATTCCAGCTTCTGATATTAAAATAGAAGCTGAAAGAAAATAGTATCTGAAAAAGTTACGTTATTGGATGTTGCATACTCTCTAAAATATTATATTTGTCTAGCTACAGACTCGAGTTAGGACAAGCTTAGAGATAGAATTCAGAGAGCTTTGGCAAGCTCAGTTTTTGGTGATTCAGACATGCCTAAACAAAATGTTAGCAAAAGAAGACGTCCCCCTGCCCAGACACCCACAAAAAGCCACACACAACACTGTTTTGCAGCCTTTGCCCCTCCTTAGACACCACCAAAGATCTCCAACTACAAACACAAGTAATTACCTTGGCTTTGTGTTGGAGGACTGAATGTCACCTTTGATGTGCTCAGGTGATTGCTAGGTGTCAAATGATGATTGTTGTTTGACTTTCAACTTCTTCTTTCCAGCTGTTCAGAAAATCGATGTTCTGAATTCTTGGGGAGGGAGGTTTTGCTGGAGCAGCAGAGATGGATGTTGTGTCAGCGGACACACTCCTTCTTGATCTTGGAGGCTTAGCTCTGTGCTTCACCTTAAGACTATGGTTAATAATATTAATTGTTTTCTATATGCCAAGGTTGTGAAAGGGCATAAGAACAAACCTCTGGGCTCCACAGCAACTCTGTCATATTTTACAGCTAAGGCATAAAACTTTAGGCAGGCAAAAACCTTTTTGTTTCAGCAGGCTTTTGGAACTATACTGGACCTGTGTTAATGTATTGGATCTCCCCTTTTAACCTGTTACAGTTTTTAATTTTTTTAACGTGTTTTAAATTTTACTGTAGGTTTAATTTTATTTTAAGTTTTGTAATATTTATATGTGTTAATTGTACATTTTTAATCTTGTAAACCACCTTGAGTCCCAGTACTGGGGAAAAGGTGGGATACTACTACTAATAATAATAATAATAATAATAATAATAATAATAATAATAATATCTACACCATTTCTTTTAAAAGTTTCTTACCTGCCTTATAGCTCCAAGGGTCCACAAGGCAGTTTCCATGTTAAAACCATAAAATACACATTTTAATATCGCAACAATACAATCTAATATTTTATGATATCTTATATATATTTATATCCTGCCTTTTGAACTCCTTGCAAAGAGGTTCACAATGCAACTAAGAACAAAAGCAAGAAGCATAAAATAAAAACACTGTTGGGAAGTTTAATAGTGTACTAAACTCAACAATCAACCCCCCTCCCAAACAAATGACTATGGGGTTGTTGTTTACAAAAACACGCATGTCTAATAAATTTATCCTCAGCTGGAAAAGATACTTTTCTGAAATATAAGGAAACATAGTGAATTATGGTAGTCTCCTCATTGTCTTTATTTCCCCTAAGAACTAGCATAAAACACCTTAAGAGGGTTTTAATTACTGCAATAAGCTGCACTGAAGAAACAAACATGCTATGAATGCAAATATGGTTAAGAATTTATCACTAATATGTTGGCCCTGTGAAGTGAAGTTTAGTTGCTGGTTTGGCATTCTGCTTCTTTAGCACAGGGCATCTCCCTTGGATATTATTGAGATACTTGAATGAAATTTGGTAGGCATGTTCAGGGCACAATTCTATGTTTCAGTTTTGAACCCCCACTTAATCTCCACACCCATTTTGAGGGGGCAGCAGGAAAGAATGAGGGTGGGGGAGAAATACTTCGGTACACATCTTAATGTGAATTTGCTTAATTTTGTTATTTTCCAAGGCTCTACTCAAACCAAAGTTCAGTTATCCTTCTAAATGTGCTCTTCTATGAATTTTGTGATGGTGTTCTCTCTGTATTTATCACTGAAATATACACACGTTGGGCAAGTAAGTTTCCTAATATAATGCGTCCTAATGTTATTTTCAGGAATTATTGTGTGCACTTTCTCTGAATATACACATTTTTGCATGCCTTTGTGAGGTCGGAGAACTCCATTGTGAAATTCAGAGAAGTCAAAATTTTCAGTGTTTACTTATTGATTAGAAAGTGCAAAAGTTAAATTAAATATTAAAAATGCAAATTTAAGAAATGTCTTCCCCACCACTAGATTCTTGACAGGCAAAAGCCATTCAAGAAATTTAGGAAAAAATTAAAGTATTCTTCCTGAAATCCAAAAGGTCTTAAGTACTAACCAGGAAACTCTGGGACTTCTTTGGAAACCTTGATTAAGAATTCTTTGTACGGAATTCTGCCATTGACATCCAACCTTTAATATTTGATGAATAACCCATTGTTCCAAGGCATGTCTCATGCCCTTTTAATACCAAAGTCATAACAATCAAATATTCATTAGTCTCAAACGCTTTTTAAAATATCTGTATCTCATTTAATTATTTGGTCCAATGAGTTTCTATTATTTCTGCACCTTTGCACCAGTTATATCAATCTGTTATATTGGTTTTTAGATTAAACTTCTCCCTTTAACAACAGGCAGCTTTTGTTAGTTGTACGGCACAATAGAAAGGTTATCATTAAACTGGAGGATCTGAGAAATTCCCTCTGGGTACAAATTTAGGGTGGTTAAGTAGCTCAGTCCACAAACCAGTTCAGATGGAATGCCTGGATTTCTACCATTCTTGGGCCCCGTGTACAAACACAGGTACAGGACTTCATTTCTCCAGCTTTTATTATTGTATAATTGAAGATGGACAACAGAATAGACTCTGCTGAAAAGGTGGCTTTGAAGCACTGTGAGGAAATCCACGCAAATCCCGCAAATGCACTCAAAGCTAGAGACACACAGATCTCTGTTTCAGTTCTTGTCAGTTTCTGATTTTTCTTCTCTTAAGATCAGTTCATTCTGAGCATTTTTAAAAGGTTTGCATGAAAATTCATACATACTTTTGTGCATATTTCTCCTAAAGCGTGCGTTTTGCATGCATTTTGCCGAATATACCCATTTTGCCGAATATACCCATGAATAAATAAATAAAAATGTAATAAATAAATATTTCTTTGCAAGCATCTTTCCTAATATAATGCACACAATTGTGTATGTTAATGAAAATGTACATACCCAGTTGGGTGCACTTTTCTCTAACATATACATTTTGAACATTTTTTAAAAAATTGGGAGAAATGTGAATTTCAAAGAATAACTGAATTCCAATTCGTGTATCAGCTCGAAAAATAGAAATTAAGCAACATTACATTAAAATATGAACCTAAGAAATTTCTCCCCCAACCTTCATCCAGGTGTGCCTTCAGAGATCTGGTGGCACTAGAAGTCATTCCCATAATGACAGAATGCTCATCAAAACCTGTTTCAGCAAATTACTTTTATCAAGTTCATATCTGTAGATTTGAGAACTTGGGAGAAAACTGTTTCTGGTTCAGTTTGAAAGTAGTTATTGCTGGGCTGCACCTCTCTACTCTTCTAGTGGTAAAAGCAAATACTTATAAACCAACTCCAAGTGCAACAATCGTTTCACAAGCTCCAGCTAGTCAAAATGTTTTTAACCATTCCTTCATAACATCCAAGGATGAAATGAATCTTGAACGAGTCACCATTAGTAAATAGGTAGGAGTAGAGGAGAAATTAACTTAGTGATTATAGGAACCTACACAATTCACGCCTCCGAAGCTTGCATGCCATAATACACACCTTTCAGTTTGCAACCCCAGATAAAATGCATATATTAAGGAAATGGGTATGTAAAAATGTTTGTATTAGAAGAAAGTACATATGAAAATGCATTATATCGGGGGAAAGTCATTTGCAAAAGGTGTCTATACTAGGAAAAGTCTATAGAAAAATCTGTATATAAGGAGAAATATACACAAAAATAGATTCAATTTTTTTGTGCAGACTTTTGTTTGCTGAATTCACAAATGAATATGGAAACAGGCTGAAACAAGATTACCATTAGGAAAATGAGTTACCTGGTAAAATCAAAATTGACAGATTCACTGATTCCAATATATATGATGTCCACCTGCCCTATACGTCTTCTAAACTGCCTGTTTTTTAAAATCTGCATTAGCATACAATTGGATTTATAATAATAATAATAATAATAATAATAATAATAATAATAATAATAATAATAATAATCCATTTAAAGAAGCACTGACATAAGAATCCCTTTATCACCATTTTGTTGTTTGTCACGTTTCTCAGTCTGATATAACTCCTGGCTTTCATTAGCATGCAGAAGAAGGAGTAAACAAAACCATTATTGATGATAAATAATAAATACAACACATTTTACAACGATCTCTGTGGCACACCACAGGAATGCTTACATGATTTTATTTCTTAATGGGGTGCCCAGAGAGAGCCCTTTAGCAAAAGGTGCTCCATGCCTTAGCTGTTTCTGTCAGAGACAGCACGCAGAAAATTAAACTACTTGCAGGAAATCAAATTCCCAAGCCACAATTTCCTCCAAATGCTATATTTATTGTGGCAGTAAGCATAAATAAGAAGTGCATGTTTCCAAATCTGTGATTGGTTATTTCAAATAAGCTGAATCCATCTTGCTGTAAAAACCTTTATTAGGACAACCAAAAGCTCAGACTTTTGTGTAAGCTTTTGAGATCCCAAGACCTCTTCTTTAGACAAGACGTTATAAAAGGCAGGGGAGGAGATGGGAAGGCAAAAGAAAGACGACTAGATGGTGAAGGCACATTGACTGCATATTCAACTAGTCCCAGGTACAATGTGGGAAGAGGAGTCTGTATGTCAACATGTCCTGTGATGGCTACGGGAATATTCTGCTGCCCTGGTTACACTGGCAAGGAGGGGGTGTTGGATTCTCCACTGGGGGTAATACAAAGTCCAGGTATACTCAGAGATGTTTCCCGTCCTGGTCAAAGCACACGGGCTCCAACCAGTTTGTATATGAGTGTGTGAAATGAGAATACATCTTTTAAAGAGCTGTAGCATGCTCGTATCTTTCCTGTAGATTAGCCATGAGATTTCTACACTCACCATCTTTACCGTACCATTAACTGGAACTAAAATAAAGGTTCTGTTCCGAGACCATTCACAAAGGGCTTTAAAGGGCTTTATAAAAGAATGACCATAGCACAGTGGTAAAGCATATCATTTGCACACAGGAAGTCCCGGGTTTGATTCCTAGCATTTCCAGTTAAGATGGGTGAACAAGTGATGTTTGAGATTGCTAGGAGTCTGTGAACATCGCTTGCCACTCATGCCATGCCTGATTTCCGTTCAAATTTGTGATTGCTGCTCACTTTGCAGGACTTGAACAGGAGATTTGGGCAAATCTCACAAAATTTGAGCAAATCTCTTGGGATTGATTCAGTTTACAGGAATGTTGAACATTTGGGCAGGAGGTCTGCAATTTGTGCACATTTCTGAGCAATATGGGCAAATTACAGCCAACTTTGGATAAATTATTAGGGGTGTGCACGGACCCCCCCGCTCCGCTTCTCTTCCAGATCCGCAATTTGCAGATTGGGCCGCTTCGCTCCACCCCCACTCCGCCTATGTCCGCTCCGCTCCGCTGCAGAGCTCCGGATCCGGATCGGAGCTCCGTTTCCCCCCCATAGGCTTGCATTGAAAGCTAAAAAAGTATACAACTTTTTTTCTGTTAAAGTTAGAAACCTCAAGTTTGGCACCATGACACCTCATGGAGGTATACACAAGCATGCCAAGTTTCAAGCCAATCCCATCATCCCCTGATTTTTGGGGAATTTTTGAAATTCCCCAAAAATTCAGGCACCCCATTCACACCCCTTTCGATAGCTCCGTCAATTTGCACATTAGAAACCTCAAACTCAGCACCATGATAGCTTATCCAGGGATACACATGCACGCCAAGACTCAAGGCAATCCCATCATCCCTTGACTTTTGGCGGGGCTTAGACCTTTTAACTCACCCCAAATCAAGTCCCATTTTACAACTATGTCAATTTGCATGTCAGAAACTTCACCTTCGGTCCCATGACAGCTTACCCATGTGTCCATATGGACGCCAAGTTTCAAGCCAATCCCATCATCCCTGGATTTTTGGGGAATTTATGAAAGTCAGACACCCCAGTATCTGCAGACAGCTCAATGGGGCCATTTCAAAGGAAATCCCAACATGCCATGAATTGGGGAATAGACATAAACCTAAATATGAATCTTCTTCCACACTTGAAAAATTGATTTGGAACTTGAGCACAGGAAGGACTTCTCCCCTGAGTCAAAGCAAGACACACAAAAACCATCCCTGCGAGGTGGGCAGGGGAGGAGGGAGGGAAGGCAGGCAGGCAGCAGACATTTCTGGGGGCACAAGGAAGTGAGCCAAGGATAGTTTCAAAGCCAGTAATGCATATAAAATGGAATAAATAAATAAATAAACAAACAAACAAAGGAGGGGTGGAATTAAAAGCAGAAGTGTTGCTGAATAAACAACAAGAAGAATTTTTTTAAAAAGGCTATATCTGTCTTTTACCAGTAAGAGGGGAGTGGACGTGCCCAAGAGGAGAGGGAATCATCTGCCAATTTGACTGGTCCTGTCTAGGTAAGACAGCAAACGATCTGTCAACTCTTGATAGGCATTCTCTCCAGTGATTTACCTTTGGAGGACTCTGATGATCCTCCAAGGTCAGGAGAGTTCACAGGGCACGTCCATGCCCTAGGGGAACTCATCCCCTTGCACCACATCTATTCAGTTGTTCCCCAAAGTTAGGGTGGGTAGCAGTGCTATGCTTTTTCTATCTCTTATTATTGGCTTAGTATATGATTTCAGGTTGTGTTTGTGCATTTGGTGGGGCTACTGTTTTAAAAAACACTGGGAAAAGTCCGTTCAGACTAAGAAAGAGAAGTTCCCGGAATCCCAAGTTACCCGTTTTGCCTATCCCCTCCTCCAACTTTGGGATCATGTGATCATGACCGGGAGTTGACTCTGCCCCTCAGCCCTTCGGAAAAGGTACATTTTCCCGCTGTTTTACTCGATTTTTCCAAAAATTCTAGCAAGCGAACCGCAGAACGCAGAGAGCTGAGAGTAGGCTCAAAATGACCCCCAGCCACAACTCTCTAAGCACAAGAAGTTTCAGAAAGATAGCTTAAAAAACAACACAGTTATCCCCTATTCTTTTCCGCAATGCAATCCTATGGGCGAAATTTTTCAAAATGGCGATTGGATCGGTCCGCGAAAAGAGAAGCACTCCGCGTATGGACGCTTCTCTTCGCCGTGCTTCTACGAGTCCCCGGTCCACTTCTACTCCGCCTCTGGGCAAGGCGGAGTAGGCCAATTCGCTTCTGATTCTCCGCTTCTAATCGGAGCGGAGCACATCCCTATAAATTATAGCTGATATTTTATTTGTGCGATTTGTGAAAATCAGGCCGTAATTGCTCAGAAATGTGCATAAATTGAAAACCTTCCAAAAATAAATGTGCAAAAAAAGTTCATGGAGTTCAGGCTCATCTCACAGATGCAAATCAAACACACTACAGAAATTCGTTGAGGCAAAACAGAATTGGATTTCCCAGCAATATACACCCTAATGAATGTTCATATTAGCCTCCCATGTGCATTGAGAGAATATTTGCATAAAGCCCCAGTTTTGGTAAACATTAGATTAGAATTATCCACAATGTCACTTGCTTGTCTTTGTTGCTTGGCGATGTTTCAGTTGTTGTTCCCCAATACTATAGACAAGGCCCTCCAAGACATACAACCCATAATATTTGATGCTCACTTCCTAACAATCCAATGATGGTCTGGAACTAATGCAGTTAAAATAATGGATTGCCCTTTTGATTTTGATCAAGATACAAAGCCTGTTTCCTCAAGAGATACGATGTCATTTTTAGTAATCGTTTGCCAATGGGTTATCTACCCAGGCTGGAACGTACCAACTTTATTAAAAACTTCCAGTCTGTTTTCTTTTATTTAAATTATGAAGATTAATAGTATATCAAAAGTGAATTACCATACGAAAGATATGCAGGATTTTTTAATAAGGTTGAAGCTACTCGGAACAGCTGTGATAGAAGAATATGGAATTTAGCAAAGATAGCTATTGTAAGATTTTAAATTATATGTCCCAAGTAATTGACATAATACAGTGCTGTTCTTAGGCAAGGTTAAAGTCCTGTGCATAAATTATCCTCCCCACAAGTGCATAATGGGATACAGCTGTCATTTTCCTAACTTCAGTTAAAAAGGCTGAAAGTTCAGAAAGGATTGGGGAGGGGGAGTTGGAATCAATATCCTACTGAAATTACTTTTTTTTCAAAACTTGCAAAAGAAAGCTGGATGATACTTTAATTGTGTGCAATGAGCTCCCAGATATTAATGTGCAAATTTAATTCCTGAAATTCATCCTTGTCTTAAAACTTGCCATTAGGATCTAAAGTCAAGGCCTGCCACTCATACTTAAGCAGACCCAATTGCATGGCTCCCTATTCTGGGACTACCCCTGCCAATCCCAAGTGGGATTTTGCTGGGCATTTTGCTGCCTGAAGCAAAGGACAAGATGGCACCCGATCCCACACTGCTTCCATGTATAGAAGCCAACCGGACTGGCAGTTGAGTCTTCCTTCAAAACTGGCAATAGGATAGTGCCCTCCACGTAGGGATGGAGGAGAAATTTGCTCAATTTGCATTTTAATGTGGATTTACCAAAGTTGTATCTCTCTTTGTGCAAATTGTTGCAAATAAGTTGTGCAAATTGTGCAAATAAAATTGTATCTCTATTTGTGCAAATTGCAGCTGGCACATAAACACACACAAATGTGGGAAAACTCCCTGGAGTTTAGGGGAAACTTGCTGCTCAGTTGGCAAATGTAATCTATGGCCTTAAGCTAGACCTACTGGTTAGCCTGCCACTGTCAGGATCTGTCCTGTCCTGCAGCACCATCTTGCGGCAGCTTTCCATATAACCAGCCCCAGGGCTTTGTGGATGCAAGTCCTGGCTGGTAAAACTTTGCAGGGTTCAGGCCCAGACCAACAGGCACTCCCAGGTGGGCTCATACAGAACAGCTGGGAGAAGCCAGGAAAGGGCTATATAAGAACTACATTTCCCCTTCAGCATTTGCCACAGCAACATGGTCTCTCGTGCTAGCTGCAGCCAGTTCCTGACCATTTGCTACCACAGATCTTGCCTCGCCTCACTAGACCTCTTGCTTGTCTCGACCATGCCTCTGCCTCTGGCCCCTTTGCTACCTGGTACGTGCCTGAACCTTGCTTTGCCTTTACCTTTTGCCTCTGGCCCTTGTTTGGACTCTGCCTCTTGCCTTGATCTCTGCCTGGACCTTGCCTGCTTGTTGACTGGACTTCTCTTCTGCTTCTGGCCCCTGCTTGGATTCTAAACCTGTGTCTGACCTTGTGCCTGTTTCCTGGATATGCCTCCTGCCCTCTGTTGGACTATGTCACCCAAGACCTGTGCCTCACTCCCAGCTTGCTCCACCAGTATTCCAACTGCCCAAGCCGGTTCCATCTCCATCCATCCCGGCCCCGGCGTTCCTGCCTAAGGACCCTGTCGCCCATGCACCGGATCATAACAGTGACAGAGGAGGGAAGATCCCACGATGTATTTATCGTAAGATCCCTCCTCTGTTTATATGTGATGCACGATGACCTCAGGAGAAGAGGCGTCATGCCCGCCATTTTGTTTTACTTAAAGGGACAGCAGCACACGAACGCTCATGTGAAAAAAGTATTTTTAAATTTAAATTATGTTCTCCGCTCCCCCCACACTACCCCTGATGGGTGCAGCACTCCTGACGAGCGCTGCATCCCATGTGTGGCTCCCAGCTCCTTGCAAGGAATCGCGAAGAGCCGGGTCAACCCACGGCACCAAGCCACATGTTCCGTGGTCTTGGGCTCAGCCCAAGACCGTGGAAAAACAGGGGCCAAAGGGGAGGGTGAGATCCAAGGGCAAGGGAAGGATCATCCCTCCCTGATCCCGGGATCCTCTGTGCTTCATGTGGATGCACAGGGACGATCCTGGGATTCGTCCTGGGATTTCACCACATTTAGCTATGGCCTGAGTCAGGCAGGCAGTAGAAGTCCGTCAAATGCAAAAAGGGCTGTATTCCTGAACAATGTATTTATTTATTTATTTATTTATTTATTACATTTTTATACCGCCCAATAGCCAAAGCTCTCTGGGCGGTTCACAAAAATTAAAACCATAATAAAACAACCAATGAAAACAGCACATGTCCCTACCTCCATTACACCAAAGACAGCAGGCTGGACAGGCTGCACGCACAGCACAGACCTCTATCAGAAGTAAATAACTGGGGAATATAAATGAACCAGCCAGAAGAAAAGGGCTTACCCATGACTTTCTAATCATTGAGAAACATTACTGATTAATAGGGGTGTGCACGGACCCCCCGCTCCGCTTCACTTGCAGATCCGCCATTTTCCGGATCGGGCCGCTCCGCCCCGCCCCCGCCCCGCCCACTTCCGCTCCGCTCCGCTCGGAGCTCCGGATCCGGATCCGGAGCTCCGTTTTTCCCCCCCCCATAGGCTTGCGTTGAAAGCTAAAAAATTATACAACTTTTTTTCTGTTCAAGTTAGAAACCTCACGTTTGGCACCATGACACCTCATGGGGTGTCACACACGCACGCCAAGTTTCAAAGCAATCCCATCATCCCCTGATTTTTGGGGAATTTTTGAAAATCGGGCACCCCATTCACACCCCTTTCCATAGCTCCGTCAATTTGCACGTTAGAAACCTCAAACACGCCACCATGAAAGCTTATCCAGGGATACATACGCACACCCAGACTCAAGGCAGTCCCATCATCCCCTGATTTTTGGGGAATTTATGAAAATTCAACACCCCTTTCCATAGCTCCGTCAATTTTGCACGTTAAAAAAAAACCTCAAACTCACCACCATGACAGCTTATCCAGGGATACATACGCATGCCGAGACTCAAGGCAGTCCCATCATCCCCTGTTTTTTGGCGGGGCTTAAACCTGCAAAATTTGGAACTTCCAAAACTCCAAGTGAGCGCAGGAAGGACTTCTCCCCTGAGTCAAAGCCACACACACACAACATCCCTGCGAGGTGGGCAGGGGAGAAGGGAGGGAAGGCAGGCAGGCATGCAGCTGGCATTTCTGGGGGCATAAGGAAGTGAGCCAAGGATAAGCCAGTAATGCATATAAAATGGAATAAATCAATAAATAAACAAAGGAGGGGTGGAATTAAAAGCAGCAGTGTTGCTCAATAAACAGCAAGAAGAATTTTTTTAAAAAGGCTATATCTGTCTTTTACCAGCAATAGGGGGACGTGCCCGGGGGAGGGGGAAGTAGCTGCCAGTTCAACTCAAGACAGCCATTGCTTCACCACGAGAGCTCTAAGAAGCAAACGCTCACTTCAACTCATAACAGGCATCGCTCCACCACTAAGAAATGAACTCTCACTTCGACTCATGATAGGCATTGCTCCACCGTTTTACTCTCTTTGGAAGGCTCTAATGGCCTTCCAGTGCAGGAGAGAGTGGGGGCACGTCCACGATGAGATGCCCGAGGGGAGCTCATCCCCTTGCACCACATCTTTTCAGTTGTTCCCCAAAGTTAGGGTGGGTAGCAGTGCTGTGTTTCTATCTCTTATTCTTGGCTTAGTATATGATTTCAGGTTGTGTTTGTGCATTTGGTGGGGCTACTGTTTTAAAAAACACTGGGAAAAGCCCGTTCAGATGAAGAAAGAGAAGTTTCCCAGAATCCCAAGTTACCTGTTTTGCCTATGCCCTCCTCTAACTTTGGGATCATCATGACCGGGAGCTGACTCTGCCCCTCAGCCCTTTGAAAAAGGTATTTTTCCCGCCGATTTTTTAAAAACTTCTAGTGCGCGACCCGCACGACGCAGAAAGTTGAGAGTAGTCTCAAAATGACCCCCATCCACGACTCTCTGTGCACAAGAATTTTCGAAATGATAGCTTAAAAACCAACCCAGTTATGCCCGAGTCTTTCCCTCAATGCAATCCTATGGGCGAAAAGCCGAAAACGCCGTTTGAGCCGCGCGGTTGACCCGATTTTCAAACAAATATAGCACGCGACCCACACGACGCAGAGAGGTGAGAGTGGTCTCAAAATGACCCCCATCCACGACTCTCTGTGCACAAGAATTTCCAGAATGATAGCTTCAAAAAGAACGTAGTTATCCGCGATTATTTGCCGCAATGCAATCCTATGGCGAAATGTTTTCAAGATGGCGACCGGAGCGCTCCGCCTGAACTAGGAGCTCCGAAAAATGGTCGCTTCTCTTCGCCTTGCTTCTAGGGGTCCGCGGTCCACTCCTACTCCGCCTCTGGGTAAGGCGGAGCAGGCCAATCCGCTACTGCTTCTACGCTCCTAATCGGAGCGGATCACACCCCTACTGATTAATAAGTGTTTAAATAATAATAATAAAAAGTTAAAGTAACTCCATACTGGCATTAAAAGCCCCATCATGTGCAATGAAATGCCTGTGAGTAGAGAAAAGTCTTAATATCCTGCAAAAAAGATGACAAAATTGGTGCTAGTCAGACCTCATTTGAAATTCCACAATTGGGGGGCTAACACCAAGAAGACCCAATCTTCCAAGCCTCCCCCTGAATTAGGGAGGTATTTATTTCTTTGTGACATCAACAGTAACTCCTCCAATCCTCACCCACTCCTTAGACCTATTTGCATGGCTAGCAACGAACACAGCTTACACTAAGGAAATGATATTGGTGGCTTCTTTACAAAAATAATAGAACAGTCATTGTTAGAAAATTCTAATATCCCCTCTACAGTTTTCCCAGCTTCTGAATTTGCAAATCATGTGACTTACATGTGTGTATTTTATTTTACATGAAGAGCGCAATGTGTAAGCTGGCTCCTACAGCTTACAACCACAGAATTCATCATGGTGCCCAATGTTGTTTTAACAGGCCTTTCTTTTGTGGGTGTATGAGAAGCATGTTTCCAGTCTTTTTTCTTTTCATTTTTGGACCAGAATGTACCCAGTTTGCACCTCTTGGAACTGAATGTGAATCCACATACAGGCTGTGCAGATTTCTGATCTTGCACTGCAATTCACGGAACACACCAAAGATGTGTCCATTTCAAAAATGCACACAATGGTTACATACATCTGGGGAAACGTACATAAAAATAAACATGATTTTTCATGGAAAGGTGGGAGGAAGCTCACAGTCTGATTTGTACACAGGTCACAATAAGCTTTGAGGAAGCATTTGGGGCATTCATTTATTTATATAATCATTGCTATACCTCATAAACACACGTTTTGTTAATTTCCACATCCCTATTTGCTTTATTCCACACCCCACCATGTCATGCCAAATAACCAGAGAATTTTACATTTAATCTGGGTTTTGTTTGTTGTATTTTTGGATGGAGTTTGATAATCTGGAGGGGAAATTCTTTTTTCTGCTCTTACACAGTTTGTGCGGTTAGAGCTCAATTTTCCTTTCCAGTCCACATGCCCCATGTGTAGCCAGGGGCTAATTCAGAATGACACTGGGTGTTGATTGACTTCTAAGCCTACTGCTGTTTTTGTTTTATTTTCTCAGGCTGTGTCGAAATTGCTAAAATAAGCTACTATTTCCCCCACTTGAGGGACATTTAAGTTCATCTACACACAATACATAATTAAGGATTTCATTACTAAATGATCTGACAATAGCCATTAGCTTGGATGGTTAATGAACACTGTAAGAGCTAGAACAGCAGCAGCATCTCTCTATGCAAAGGCAGTGCACCATGGGTTATCAAAGGCTGGGGAAAAACAGGAAGGGTTGACTGTCACCATCATGCTCTCATAAATCTACATCTGCCCTAAATGGTTTGGGATCACATTACCGGAAGGAGCACCTACACCTGTATAAGCCTGTCAACACATTAAGATTAGTGTTAGGCCACAGCTAGACCTAAGGTTTATCCTGGGATCATCCAGGGTTCACCCCTGCCTGAGCACTGGATCCCGTGTATGTCACCTAGATGAACAGGTTTGACCCCTGGACGATCCAGGGATAAACCTTAGGTCTAGCTATGGCCTTAGAGGTCCTTCTCCTGAGTGGGTCAGTAAGAGCCATTAGGCTCACAGGTTCTAGGGATAGGGCTTTCTCCATGGTGGGCCCTCACTTTTGCATTTCCCTCCCTCTATGGACGAGGTGATGAAAGCTGAAGCCCATGACTCAGAAGTACTCTGCTTAGAATATTCTAAGCCAGAAACTGGGTTGGCTCTGCTAGCTTCAGCAAGCCGGGACAGGCTGATCCATGTGTTAAATGTGGAGCAAAATTATAAACTAGAGCAGTCCTTGGATGACCATTCCTCGGCCATAACTGCTGTGAAGTTCAACAGAAATGGAGACATTCAGATGATTAGCTGTTGAGCTGACAAAAGCATTTATTTTTGCAGCCCGCAAAAGGTTGCGGACAGAATTAACTTCGTCAGAATCCACCGTGTCGCCGAGCAAACAACCTTGTATGACATGGATATTGATATAACCTAGAAGTATGTCACTGTGGCCTGTCAGGACAGAAATGTCACTGGGAAGCAGAAGTGGTGTTACAAAGGTTCACAAGGTGAAGACGGATCCCTCCTGAAGGTCCAGTTGGATCCTTCCAGAACATTCCTGGCCACCAGTTGCTCTGACAAGAGCATTTCCATTATCGGCTTCCACTCCGGAGAGTGTGTTGCCAAAATGTTTGGACATTCAGAAGTCGTTACAGGGATGACATTTACCTTTGACTGCAAACACTTGATCACCGTCTCGGGAGACTGTTGCATCTTTGTATGGCATCTTAGCCCTGAAATTACCACCTGCATGAAACAGCACTTGAGGGAACTGGATCAGGTCCAAGAGCAGAAGAAAGCCAGGGAGCACACCTGGTCTCATTGGCTTAGGCAGCAGAAAGCCCCCCTGTGATTCTGACCCCCTGAATGGTTATGTCACAGAGGAAGAGGAGAGGGAAGAGTAAGAAGTCTCTCTTCAGACACCCACTAAAGATGACGATATAGTTCCAGCTTGCGTCTTCACCAATGACAAACTGCCGATGTGGGCAAAGAGACTGCTAGGAGAGGCAGATAATTCAGACAGTTCTATGTATAACTCAAGGGTGAGTTATCAGCTGCAAGGATGGTGGGCAGAACATGCTGACAAAGAGCCAATTAAAACCATATTGGATGTAGACCTTAATTACTTTACCCCAATGAAAAACATCAGTATGAATGACGTTGAGTTGGAGCCACAGAATCTGGAGCAGCAGCTCCTGGAGTCCGAGAGCTCTCTTAGCAACATAATTGAAGACAGCCAGATTTATCTTCTGAAGATGAGGTGGTTCAAGAGCTCGAGGCCAGCGAGAGCAGCCTGTGTGACCCGCAGGCTGGCAACAGCCCATCGGTTGGACAGAGGAAATACGTGAAGGCGTTGCTGCTTCAGCCAGTTTATCAGAAGGATGCTGGTAAGACAAGAGAGAAGTTGCCAGATAAAAAATCTACTCTGTGGCTTCCTTGGGTTCTGAGGCTTCTGCTTTTGTTCACCAACATGAAGACCAACATGAAGACCAAGAGTCTCTTCTTTCATAGGCAGAAGCTGAAATGACTGACCTGGTGACGTAGAAACTAGAGTGTCCATTTCCCCCTGACATGCACACACCTAGAAAACGTAAAGGGGTGCACAAGGCAGGGAGGGGGGAGTGGCCAGATACCCCCAGTAAAAAAACTCCATTTGCCTCCATGCAAGCAGCACGTAGACACTTTCCCAGTCCCCTAGCCTTATCAGCTTCAAAGAACACTGATTGAGTTAATCCCATCAAATGCAGTGCAGGTATGCAAGACAAAGGACATCTGAAAGCAGGTGTTTCACACTGATGGCGGTGGCCAACTGTTTTCACTCCAGCTCCAGTGCCACCTAACTTCAAGTCAACATCGCTTAACTGCCAGGACAACACCATAGGTCAGTTTGAAATGACACCGACCAGTTAAACTCAGCCAAGTCCTTAGGACTGCCCCCTAGCCACACCACCAACAGGAGAAAGGCTACAGTCGCAAAGCACTCCTGGGAAAGCACATGGCAATGGCGGCTGAGCAATCTCAGCTGCAATTCCCCTTCTGACTACTACATAGAAGTATATAAGCTAGAGTCATCCCCCAGCCCGGTGTGACTCTGATTTAGACGCGTGAGCTCAAGGGTCATCTTTATTCTCGCGAATAAACATTTGGCGCCCAAGCCTCGTCTGTGATCTTTTGCGAGTGTCTCAATACTGGACTTTGGTGCACTCAAATCAGGCACATTTTGTGCAACATTAGAGGAGAATTTCAAGCAGAGCAACTTTTTGCCCCAAACCCCCGAGCAAGAGAAATACCTCAAGCATCACTTTGAGACACTGGCTGACGGCCACGCTGAAGAAAAGTTTAACGGTTGCATAAAGGATCTGAAGCCGCCGGAAGAGGAAGAGGGACCCCAGTTTCTCAACCCTCGCCTCAGCATTTCTGCCTGATCTCTCTCGCTGCCAAAAAACAGCAGGTTTGCCGCTGCCTTTCCCCCAAGGGTCCGACAGCCCATGCAGGCGACTGCTGCTGTGAACCAGGACAAGGAGGAGCACCTGTTACCCTACGAGCCCAAGAAACCAGAGAAGCCTTCAGCATAAACTCACTCAGATTTGAAGGAAAAGATGGATGCTAAAACATTCAGTGTTTCAGAAGCACAGGTTCTTGTCAAAAACTTTGAAATGAACCTGCAACCTTTTTTGCACCAAATTTCAAGAGACTTTGCAACTTTACAACCAGGTGATGTTCTGCAATGATTCAACGGAGGAGGAGCTACTCCATATAAAGGACTAGCTGGTTAGTACTTTCTCTTGGATGAAGAATGAACTGGACTCTACAGACATGAAGAATAACATGGATTTGGCTACAACCACAGACAGCCCGTCCCCTGGCTTAAGCACCTTCAGGAGAGCGAGACCCGTGCTCTCCTGAAACATTACTCCGACTCGCTGCTGAATATGGTCCAGAAGAAGCTGGACGAAGCTAACAAAGAGGATGTGTCTTGAAACGCCATAAGCAGTGTCCATCTTGCATCCCCCATCCCACCCACCCATCGAAATTCTACTGCACTGGTACATGTGAGAAAACATGGTCTATCCAGTAGAATTTGAGGATACTTTTAGTAAGCTTTTAGGATGTTTTTAACAATGTATGCTATGTTTTTAATCAGTATTTTATGATTGCTGTTGTTCCCCGCCTCAATCCATTCGGAGAGGCAGGTAAGAAATAAAATTTATTATTATTATTATTATTATTATTATTATTATTATTATTATTATTACTGGCATTAAACACACACACATACACACACCCAAAGACACATTTCTTCCTGTCTGCATTTGATGCTTTAAACCCATTTGCAGCTGCAGCAGCTCTTATGTCTATGTTTAATTGTAATTTGCATGTTCATGCTTTTGCACTATTCTGAACTGCCTTGCGAGTAGCACTGGGTGCAAATCACCAAAACCTGAGCTTGCTGAAGTTATCCGAATCCCACCTTAAAGCTTGTTCCAACTCGAATTCAGTTTACGAGTGTTGTTTTTTCCTTCTTTCCGCATGAAAATCCATGAATATTTCTGTTCTATTCTATTTTGGGAGAGAACTCTCATCTGAGCCTTCATGTTGTAATGGCCTCTGCATTAAAAGGAGTTGATGCAGATCAATGGGAGGCAGGTCTATCAATGGCTATTAGTCATGATAGCAAAATGCTACAGAGTAGGGCTGTGATCCGCTTCTCCTCAGACCGGAGAAGCAGAAGCGGATTGGGGGGCTTCGCCTCCCCTTAAGGCAGAGGCGAAGAGGATTGGGGGAGCAGCAGAGCGTTGCGGAGTGGAGCGAGGTGAAGGCAGATCCTTCGCCTCGATCCGGAGCTCCGCAAAAAAGGTAAGGGGGGGTTACTTGGCCCTGCCGCTGTCACTGCCGCCCATGCGGCGACGGCGGTAGAGCCAGGTAAGGGGGAGGGGGGTCTTACCTGCATCCGTCCACGGTCCCGCGGCTGCTTCAACTGAGCCCGCAGCTCAACCAGGTAGTGTAGGCCGCAAGCAGGGCCTACAGTTTCTGGTTGAGCCGCGGGCTCTAGTGAAGCTGGGATGGGATGGGACAGGACGGACACAGGTAAGGGGGAGGGGGGAGGGGGCCTTACCTGGTGCTGCTCCCCACCGCTGTGGAGCTCCGATTCAGAGCCGGAGCTCCGCAGTGGAGCGGAGCGGACCCTAGGTGGATCGAGGCGGGGCAGAGCGGGCCCGATCCGCAATTGGTGGATCGGGTGTGAAGAGACTCGGGGGGTCCATGCACAGACCTACTACAGAGGCAAAGGATCTCAGAATACCAATTTGTAGGTGTCAACCATGGGGGGAAGTCTATTGCCTTCCAGCCCTACCTTTAGGCTTTCCAGAAGCATCTGTCCAAGGAAGCTGGACTTTTGGTTTTATCCAGCAAGGCCCTTTTGATGCAATGAAGGGAACCAAATACGAGCTTACACCCAACACTGTCCTCCTGGATTATTCCCCATGTTAATTAGTTTTTGCAGGTGGCATTTGCCAGCAACGTCCCTTGAGCTAACCCTGATATCACTATTCTGAGATGTCTGCAGGAACGTGCAAGTGTCCCAAGTTTGATGCACAAAATAATTTAAAACAAATGGCACCACGTTCTTTGATGCTAAGTAACAGGGAGACATGTTTGTTTTCCGTAAAACAGTGTTGAAATTGCACTTCCCTTTATTGGTTCAATGGTACCGACAGTTGCAATATTAATTCAACTGCAGAGCCTTGAGTCTACTGACGCCATAATTCCCAGCAGTATCAATCAAGAAAATTGTGCTCAAGGTTTATTTCTACATTTCCAATCCACTGTCTGCTTGGTTTATGAAACACGACATGTATAAGGAGATGCAGATATAACATCTCATGCTATTAAATTACAGCCATAAATTTATTCCAGAAAAGGGCTGCAGCACTATGAGCGCATTGGCTGATTTTGTACTATTGTTATAGTTCCCAAACTACAGATGTAGATCAGTACCAAGTGGAGAAACATAAAATGATCCAACCTGCATTTACTCCCAGGGATAAAGTAGATATCCTTATCCTCCATTGATTCAATTTCTTTAAAGAGATTGTATTACGATTCAAAAACTCACTAGGAATTTATGTGTGTGTGTTTCAGACTGAAGCGGGGGAGCAAACATCTTCATTTTCATTGATGAACACTGGAGGAAAAGAAATCACCAGAACTGGGAGAGGGAGGGGTCTGTTTGCAATATATGAACAGAGTGGCGGAATTTGGAGGACAGGTGAGAAATTTGTTCAGTTTGCATTTTTATGTGAACTTACCTAATTTTGCATTTTTGAAACAAAACACAGTTACCCATAAATATGTGCTTTGTATTTTGCAATCAAAACATGAATACATTTTCTATTAGGAGGAAGTGCACACAGAAAGTGTGGATATTAGTGAAAATAATGTTTAAAATGCATTGCATTCGGAAAACTACTTGCAAAGAAGTTTGTGTTAGATGAAACCATGTACAAAATGAATGTAGTAGGGAAAATGTGCACACGGTGACGACACAACCATTGGTTTTCTATTCTCCCTTTTGACACACACACACACACACCACATGCCAAATCCATTTTGTTTGTTAGTATTTTGCAATATCTTGCCTGATAAACAGATCAGGTGATCGCTAAAGCTTGCACATTTTGTGTTGGTTATATTTTCGATAGCTTAACAAAGATTTTACTCTAATATGGATTGTGAAAGAACCTAAGTCTGATGTTTCCTGAATGCAAAAAAGAAATATTATATTAATAATCAAAAGGCTGTAAGAAGGGAATGTCCTTGAAGTTCAAATGCATGCAGGCTACACAGGCATACACACATAACCTCTGAGAGATGCTGATTTCATTTTAGATTCTCTTCAATGAGCTTTCACATTTAATGGAGAGAAAAAATAGCCTGATGTAGCCACTTTAAAGGAGGCCTTTTGTGAAAATTCCCGAGAGTTTTAAGGCCAATTCATACACTCTAAAAAGCAAACCTGTAGCCAGAAATGCTGTGATGGGGGTTGGAGGAGTAAGGTGTAGGGATGGTAGGTTGATGTTGGAATGAATGCAGAACAGCCAGAATATAGAAGTACAAGTAGGCTAAATTTAATGTGCCTTCCTGGGGATCGTATCGATATGACACAAGGTGTAGATCTGGCCCAGGTGAAGCCTACTCAACTTCTTCAACTTCTTGTCATAGGACTCATTTTCCATATGACTGAACATCTCCCTCCTCTGAACCCTTTTCAATTAGGGATGAGCACAAACACTTTGGTTCAACTTGGACCCTGATTCAGTGCTTTCTACTCAAACTGATTTGGACTCGAAAACCTGATACTTCATGATTCCCCATTGACTATCATGGGAAATCCAAAAAAATGACTAGATGTCCTTTCTGAGGCCTTGTTCTGAAAATTACTGACATCCAAGAGGTCCCTGAAAGAATAAACTTGCCAAATTTCAGAGGGCTAGGTACAGTGGTCCATGCGGAAGGCGAGGTCTTCAACTTGATGAGGGAAGTGATTTGCTTCGCCTTCTGTCTCCCCATAGTTTTGGGGTCAATGCATATGGAAATGGCACACATCTTCGAGGTGTCTCCAAGTAAATCACCTGATAAGTTCAGGAAGGAGTGCTGATGGTTGGAAAGCATTTTAAGGCTGTTTTCATAGTGAAGGCTGGTGGCATTGGAACAATGGTCATCTCATGGTCCCATCCTTGCTCTTGCCCAGAGCACAGTGATTGATTCCCTGCAAAGTATTTCCTAGATTAGAAGTAGGACCTGTCAATAACCCAACTGTAGTCTCCCCTACTTAGGGACATATGAGAATTTCAGCTCAGTTCATGATTCACCCAAAATGTCATGTCTGCAATCCCGAATGTGAATGCCAATGGGCGCCTGTGTTCTCAAAAATGATTGCAAATTCCTGAACTTGGTTTCACATTTACAAAATGTACTTGGGAAATGCAAAACTTCCTCAAGCATTTTAAATCACCTATGCTTTAGTCTATGGGAGAAATGGGTACAATTTTGGAAATCTGCACAAATTTGCACAATCGTTTGCACAACTTTCACATTCAACAGCTGTTCATTTTGCGTGATTTCCTTTCATGCAAAACAAACAGCAATCAAAAGTGTGAGTGCAAATCGCAGAGAGATGAGTAGCAAGCTGTTCTTCAGAGTATCTTGGCAAGCTCAAATATCACTTGTTTAACCATCCCTACGAGTCTTCCGCCATCTCCCACAACATTTAGAGACTAAAAACCCAATTAGAAATCTGCTATTTTGTATGGCTGTGCACGGACCCCCCAATCTGTTTCAGATCCCGATCCACAACTTCTGGATTGGGTCTGCTCTGCGCCAATTCGCCAGTGGTCTGCTTCGCTTCACTACGGAGCTCCAGATCCGAATCGGAGCTCAGCAGTGGCGCTGCTGCACAGGCAGGGCCAGGTATCCCCCCTCGCACACACCACTTACCTGGTCCGTTGCGGCCCGTCGCCAGCTTCAATAGAGCCTGCGGCTCCTACACTTCCGGGTTGAGCCAGGGGCTCTAGTGAAGCTGGCGATGGGCCGCAACACACCAGGTAAGACCCCCCTCCCCCTTCCCCCTTCCCTGGCTCTTCCTCCGTTGCCGCACAGGCAGCGCCAGCGCCAGGTAAGGCCCCCCTTTTTTTTTTTTGGAGCTCCAGATCGAGGCGAAGGATCCGCCTTCATCTCGATCCACTCCACGACACTCTGCTGCCCCCCTGATCCTCTTCACCTCCACCTTAAGGGGAGGGAAGGCACCCCGATCTGCTTCTGCTTCTCCGACCCAAAGAGAAGCAGAGCACAGCCCTACCATTTTGTATTTATTTGGGGAGACATCCTGGACTGTGTGGTGTGAAGTCTCATTCTGGGCTGGCTTGTGGTTCTTTTGGCTTTGTGAGGAACTCTGATTAGACTCGTCATACAACAGAACTGGATCAAAGCTGCCTAATTCGGTTTGGGGTTCATCCAAATAAGTGTGTAGGTTTCAGTCTCCCATTTTTTTAAAAGTATGGCATCTGGAATTGAAATCAGATGAGTAGTCTGTAGTCTTCACTATAAAATAACAATAATTGCATTGATCAGAAAGAACATGTCTGACAAATGTTAGGCAAAGTGTTTTTCTTACATTTAAGAAGTATGAGGAATGATCATGGCTCACAAGTTTGTGCAGTTCTTAATCACTGAAGAAGCAGCCATGAAACTCTCCTGATCATTTAATCACCTTTGGTGAATGCTGCTATTCAAAAAGACTTCCTCATTTTTCAAGAAAGCTGCTGCTTTCCTTTATATTCCACTGATGTTTTATTGGCCTACACATTGCAAAAAATATACTCAAGTCTGTGGAAGGAATTAATCATTTAATCAATGCCATACATTTAATTTTTCATTTGTGTTATTGATGCAAGACAAAGAGATAGTTGCTCCTAATGATTTTAATGATTTACTGGTTCCAGCGCTTTGAATTAAAAATAATCTGCCATCAACAGTTACATACATCTTGGAGGACCCGTCTTCCCTTGGCCCCTGCTGCTTCCTTTGGTGGAAGGGTGAGGCCTGCTGCATCTTCTTCGGCGTTTCATTATTTTATGGAGCTTCATTAAATTGGCAGGTTTCTCCTCTCCACTGTAGAAAGTTCAAAGTGCTGCACATTCCACAGCTGAATGTTCAGGAACAAAAGAACACATTTCTTCATCAGTGTGCAGGAGTTTTGAAAGTCTTCTTATATGAGGAAAAACATCTTTTGATGATTAATTTCATTTCTTTCCTGAGAGTTCTGGCAGTGCATGTTCCCTTCCTCCATTTTATCCTCACAACAACCCTATGAGGTAGGTTAGAATAAATAAACATTGGCTGTCACAAGGTCAATTGCAGCGTGCTTCATGGCTGAAGAGAGATTTGGACCCAAACACTGTTTCAGGCGGCTCTTCCCTAATCAAATTGTTCTGGGAGAAACAAGAAGAATGAGACAACAGTAAAAGCATCTAATCTGATTTTAGCACTAAGCTCTTTGGGTGAAAAGTCCCAAAGGGGGCAAAATGTGAATGTGAAAAATGTGACTGAATAAATACATAATTTTTGAAAATGGGCACAGATATGCTTTAATCAACAGGAGAAAAATGCATACTTTTCAAAAATGTGTACATCTGGAAAAATGGGGCTGAGAAGGCAATGTTCATGTGAAAAGAAAAGGAAAAGGAAAAAACAACAACGCTCAAAATCTGATTAAGGGCGTGAGCCAGAATGAGCCCTGAGGTTTAATTCAGAGAACCTGTGACACAAGCTTTGATGAATTGCACATTCCTACTAGGGATGTAGAGAGTGTCATTCCTGTTTGCAGAGATATTTTCACACTTTAACGTATGAGAGAAACACACATTTTGAATTGGGGGGGGGAGTGCATTTTTTTAAAAATTGGAAAAAATGCATTTCTTTTCCTGATAAAAAAAAAGAGAATGTTGCTTGCCTCTTCGCCCATGCCTAATTCCCCCCTGGGTCTTTCTGCTTGTAGCCCATATGTTGTAGCACTGAGCAATGGCCTTCTAGCTATCAAATGATGGGGAAGAACTCTCTTTCAGATCCTGGAGATTGACTGGCCACAGCTAGACCTAAGGTTTATCCTGGGATCCTCCAGGGTTCGCCCCTGCCTGAGCACTGGATCCCCTGTATGTCACCTAGATGAACAGGTTCGACCCCTGGACGATCCAGGGATAAACCGTAGGTCTAACTATGGCCATTGTTTTCTCCAAAGTTATTTGGGGATGACATTCCAAATGAAACTTTGATGCTAAGCCAGCCTAGCACCCAACAATGGCGCGCTCCCATTGCCTCGCATAACATTACACTCTTCTTTTGTCAAGCTGCTGTTCGGTGATGTCCACTCCTGCTTTTTGAACTCTTGGACAACAAACAAGGCTTGCTACCAGCACAGTGTGAAGAATATTTATGAAGCGCTCCAAGGAGCAGCTGGAGAAGGATGTCTTTGAAGACAAACTGCTCCTGCCATCTCACATACAGTAAAGAGCAGAAATAGATTCCTACTTGCCATAATTCATCAGGAACCTTTCTGATCTATAGCCAAGGGACCCTGAATACAGTGCTGGCTGTGATGGATTTGCACACCCACCCGAGCTAGTTATTTGTGCATCGCACAGAGCAATTCTTTTCAACAACTTTCCTCACCCATCCCTCCTCTTGTTTAAGACCCTACTTCCAAAGGGATGACAGAGCTAAAAAGAAAGAAAAAGAAAAACCAAGATGGATAATGAAATGAAGAGCCTGTCCCTTCGAGGTTGCGGTTTTTTAGCTCCTTCGGTAACTCTCTGTGAGTTGATGCTCCTTGAAGTAATGTATGTTTCCTCGGTGAAGGCTGCTCTCATCATAAAATCCCAAAGAACTGTAAGCAAGTGACAGGTTGGATGAATCTTGGCAGAAGGGTCAGTGGCCAAATGAGAGCTGGGAGTAAATAAACTTCCACCCAAACAGTTGTGTATAGATTGCAGTGAGACACATTTGCCGAAGACGCTCTCCCCTGCTGGTTTACAGCTCTGGCTTGTATTGGTACATGGGGGCACTTGTGTCACCAAGGTGCATTGGCCCAGGAATTACAGCTGACGGTCTCCATGTGCAACGGGATGAGGTTGTAGAGTCCTGAAGTGGAAGGGTAGACTGTACCACTTTAGGTTGCAGGTGAGAGAAGCCCCTTTTTCTTTTTTTCTTATTTGCTCTCTCATATAAGCTTCAGGCAAAACTAGCAATCACAGAGAAAGGTTTTATCCCAGCCCACACCCTGTTTTGCTGGGGCGGAGTGGTGGTGGGCAGCATTCTGACCAATACTCAAATTACAGGGAAGGGGGTGGTTTAATGAAATCCACAAGGCTAAAGTGTTGGGCTGGGAGATCCGGGTTCTAGTCCCCACTCGGCCATGGAAGCTCACTGGGTGACTTTGGGCCAGTCAGAGACACTCGGCCCAACCTATCTCACAGGGTTGTTGTCGTGAGGATAACATGGAGAGGAGGAGGATTATGTTGGAGGAAAAAAGTCGGGATAGAAATGAAATAATAAATGAAATAATAAGTACCATCCCTTGACTCCAACTGTAGCCAAATCACATCTCCTGTTACTTCCTTTTAAAAGAAAGTAGCTGAGGGTGTGTGTGTGTCTGTGACATGTAAAGGGAGGCTCTGGGCTTCCTCTGCCTTCCAACTGTAATTCGAACACTGATTCTGAGAGCAGAGTGCTTTTCACATAGGGGAGACTTCAAAACCAGCCTCCTCTCATGCACTTTATTCTAAGAATAAGGCTATCAGCCAAAGTACTCCAGACGGCTTTTCATTCTGTGCTGATGTTTTACTCTTGTTTCTGATCATTGTATTTGCTTGTTTTTTATGGACCAATCCTGAGCCACTTTACAATATGAATCTCTTAAATAAATAAAGGAACAAAATGAACAATCTAAATTAATTTAATGAAATTACATAATCTAGACCAGTTGCTGGATACTCTTTAGAGGCCTGTCTACACACACAGTGAGATGGTAGAGATCTTGGATGATACTCCACTAAAGTACTGACTGGAAACCTCACAGACATCCCTGAATCCAGTTTAATAAGACAGAGTCAAGAGGATTAGTAAGAACGTTTTTGCAAGCAGCAGAGAGACGCAATTGGATTCTTTAAAGTATGGATCGGATTTTGTGTTTCCTTAGCTATCATTCCCCCACCCCACAGTGCTCTGCACTGACCTTTGGGCTGCACATGCTTCTAATTATATCTAATGACCCAAAAGAGTTATCTCCTGCTGTTCAATATATCTGAAAACAACTCTGGTGGAAGGGTATTCTTCTATTTCAAACAATCAACAATTGCTGCTTTCCTACTCATACGTACTTGAATTATTTAGCAAAGTGTTCTGGAATAAGTTAACAGCATTGATTCCGTAAATCCTCAACACAGGTGACCTTGGGAACTCAATCATGCCATGCTCTAAAAATGCACAAGCAACACTGTGGTGGAACTCCTCGTTTGCCAAATAATTGGTTTGCTAAAGAACTTAAGGCAACTTAATTTTAAGACTGTGTTTTTCAATCTTTTTAACCCTCCCCCCACCAAACCCTATAGCTTTGGAAGATCCAAACTCTTCTTTGGCATGCAGTCTCCTGATGGTGTGTGTGTGTGTGTGTGTGTGTGTGTGTGTGTGTGTGTGTGAGAGAGAGAGAGAGAGAGAGAGAGAGAGAGACAGAGACAGAGACAGAGACAGAGACAGAGACAGAGAGAGAGAGAGAATTTATATAAACTGGCTTAGACTGCTTTCAAGATTTGGATGTGTAAGGCATTTGTCACAGTTAGTTTTGTAGTCGTAGGCCGTAGCTAGACCTAAGGTTTATCCCAGGATCATCCTGGGTTAATCCCTGCCTGAGCACTGGATGCCCTGTGTGACACTAAGATGAACAGGTTTGACCCCAGGACAATCCTGGGATAAACCTTAGGTCTAGCTACAGCCTTAGTCTATAATGGATTTTAGGAACGCTTTTCATTATTGCAATCACCCCCTCTCCACCACCCCCCAAAGAAGAACTACTGGGACACAAAGGGCATGTCCACATGATGTACAGGGGATCTTGGGGTCAGGGAGGGATGATTCCTCCTTTTCCCCAGGATAACCAGGACAGCTTCTAGCCTGATTTTTCCTGTGGTCTCGGGATCATCCCGAGTCCACGATGTCATGTATGCCCCTACTGCAACGGTGTTGGGACCAGGTGACGCAGGGAGTCCATCAGAAACAGATTCTGATTCAGAAGATGCTGAGCCAGTGGGAGAGGAAGTTCACACGGGAGAGCCTCCAGCTGCAAATGCGCCCCTCCCGGAGTCTGTCTCCTCAAGGCCAGATCCTATGCTCTCAGGAGACAGGGAGTCAATTTCCGGGGGTGAACATTCCAAAATATTACTTGATGCAAAGAATCACCGGAAGTTAAAACATTCAGCGAGATTAGCAGCAAAGAGACAGTTGGAGAGTTTGTGTGAGAAGGCGTCCATGCACCCTCCTCCACCTTGAAGCTTGGGACATTTGAAAAGCCTTTTCTTTCCTTTGAATGGTCAATTGGTTTGCTTAGTCTGCATAGCGTTGCCTAGGGGGGATTTTCCCATAAAGGTGCCTTGTTTGTGTTACAGAAGTGTTACTTGTTTGCAATAAAGCTTTGTGGATTGGCCTAGGAACTTTCCTTGGTTTTGACTCCTTGGGGACGCTTAGGCAGCTACAGCACAC
This sequence comes from Elgaria multicarinata webbii, assembly GCF_023053635.1. Lineage (NCBI taxonomy): Eukaryota > Metazoa > Chordata > Lepidosauria > Squamata > Anguidae > Elgaria > Elgaria multicarinata. Next base: position 4,100,031 of record NC_086186.1, on the reverse strand, counting down.
GACACACAGAAGGTGTGAGCAGCCATCCTGGTTTCATCCCGTCTCCTCGAGAATAAACACAAGGAGCCGGGAACTGGGCACAGAGCTCTTCAGGCGCTCCGTGCTCATCAGGGGTGGGGAGGGAAGCGGGATCAGGGTTTTTTTTCTTCTTCCTTACTTTGTACTTTTCTCTGGAGCGCTCGTGTGCTCCAGCTCTTCTTTAAAAAAAAAAAGTGGTTGCAACATTCTCCTTCCTGTCATGCGCCGTGTGTGGACTGATGGGGAGGATCTCGTGATCAGCATATCGCGAAATCCTCCCCACTCCGCTGGGAGGTGTAGACATGACCAAAGTGTTAGACTGAACAAGGACCACATTTATTTAAACCTCTCAAGGAATCTGCAGAAGGATATGGAAATGCAGGAACAGCTCACTCAGGGTCCTGCAGTATCGCTGATACTGACTGGCAGCAGCCATGCAAGGTTCCGGGCAGAATCCTTCCCTTCCTGCACCTGGAGACCTTCTGCGTGCAAATCGGGTGCTCTACCACTGAGCTATTTCCCCGCTCCCACAGTGTTGGTACCTCAGTGGATCATGATCTCCTTCTACCCATCTCTGCATTAAACTTAGTGAGAATCCAGCATCCTCTCTGGCGACAAAAATAACCTTGGACAAAACACATACCTTTCCTGATAGAATCTCCCAATCCATTCATTGAACGAGAGACATCAAGGCACCTGTTATCTGAGAGGCTCTGAAGGGCAGGACTATTTCTCATTCCTCGGATTTTTGGCTAAGGAATGACATCTTTTAGCCTTCTTAAGCTTGACCTCTAAGAAAATATATCTCTTAATATATTTGGCCCTGGTTAGGCCTCATCTAGAGTATTGCGTCCAGTTCTGGGCTCCACAATTCAAGAACTGTTACTTTCTACTGTTAGTTTTACCCTACCCTGTACCTGTTGGCATTCTCTTCCCCTCCTTATTGTTTTACTATGATTTTATTAGATTGTAAGCCTATGCGGCAGGGTCTTGCTATTTACTGTTTTACTCTGTACAGCACCATGTACATTGATGGTGCTATATAAATAAATAATAAGAATAAGAATAAGAAGGACACAGACAAGCTGGAGTGTGTTCAGAGGAGGGCAACCAGGATGATCAGGGGTCTGGAAACAAAGCCCTATGAAGAGAGACTGAAAGAACTGGGCATGTTTAGCCTGGAGAAGAGAAGATAAAGGGGAGACATGATAGCACTCTTCAAATACTTAAAAGGTTGTCACACAGAGGAGGGCCAGGATCTCTTCTCGATCCACCCAGAGTGCAGGACACGGAATAATGGGCTCAAGTTAAAGGAAGCCAGATTCCAGCTGGATATCAGGAAAAAGTTCCTGACTGTTAGAGCAGTATGACAATGGAACCAGTTACCTAGGGAGGTTGTGGGCTCTCCCACACTAGAGGTATTCAAGGGGCAGCTGGACAACCCTCTGTCAGGGATGCTTTAAGGTGGATTCCTGCACTGAGCAGGGGGTTGGACTCGATTAGGGTGACCAACTGTCAGGATTTCCCCGGATTTGTCCTGGTTTTTGTTCTTTCCATGGTGTCCGGGGGGATTTTCTATAATTTTCAATAATGTCCTGGAATGACACACCTTCCCCTTTAAAGCATGGCAGGAGGGAGTGACATGCTTTCTTGGGCACATCATTCCCCCACCCCGAGCTCCAATTGAGGTCTTAAAGGGGAAAGTGGGTAATTCGTGGACATTATAGAAAAGGCCCCAATTGGAGTGGATGGTGGTGGTGCAGAATGAAATCCTTTCCCCTCCTCCACTCCAATCGGGTTCTTTAAGGTGGCGGGGGGATAACGTATTTTCTGCAGGACTCAGAAAGCTGCTTCCCCACACACACACTAGGTGTCCTCTTTTTTGGTTTCCCAAATATGGTCACCCTAAAGGCTATGTTCGGGTGGGCATGCCCCCCGAACTCAGCTATGCAGTTGGGGGGCGGGCAGGACAAAATAAAAGGCTGATGGCATTCATAGTGGTGAGCCATAACTTCTGTGGGCCTGGTATAAACCTCTTTGTCCTGAAATTATTATTAATATTAATAATTATTATTTTATTTTATCTTAAGATGGCTTCTGCTATTTACAAAGCAGGCAGTAGGATTTGATTATCAATTTTCTGACCCAAACAGAGAAGAGGATTCATTATAGCTTTGCACTCTTTTAGTCCTCTGATGCTATGGCAGTAAATTAAATACTTCTTTTCTTCTTCTTTTTTACGGTTGCACTTCATTCTTTTATGTGGCAAACTGATGGCAAGGAGATCATGATTAGTCCCTAGGCAAAAATAAAACTAACAGGAAGCAATGTGAGTTTCAGAACGTGCTCAAAAAGGCTGTATGGAGCTCTCTGACACTGTTATATTGGATCCTGTTTTAAATTATTTATTGCATCTTACTTTTTATTCATTCTGTTTTAAGTAAGACTCTTTATAAGCCACAAGTATAGGCATCAACCTACCTCGTTCCTCAACTGTATTTGCTGCTGTAATAAATTTTACAATCATGTTTACAGCTTGATTTACTATTATTATTATTATTATTATTATTATTTTGATTTAGAATCATAGAATAGTAGAGTTGGAGGGGGCCTAAAAGGCCATTGAGTCTTTATTATTTATTATTATTGTTATTATCTCTTTTCTCGCTTGTGCTGGTTTTTCTAGACAGACATGACAGACTTTGACAGGACATGCTGTCTTCTACTGATTCAAAAATTTCCTGACAATTGAGTATGTTTTAAGTATGATTACTTTCTGGATGATGGTGGAGATGTATTTTGGTAAGCCAAGTTTCTGAAGGTTTTCTGTTTGATGTGATGCTGGTGACTTATGTGATTAACAGAATAATTGTGACCTTCTCCTGTTGCCATAGTTCATTAGGTATTGCTATGTTAATGTGTTTTTCTTTTTTTTTTGTCTGTAACTGTTATGTCTGGTCGGTTGCAAGGTATTTTCTCCTCCATATGAATTGTTCTGTCACAGTATATTTTATGATCTGGGTTTTCCAAGATTGTTTCAGGTGAGTGTTGTTATTGTTGTTGTTACTATTTAAAAGTCTTGCTGAGGAGCAAATTCTATGTTACAAGCACAGGTGTATAAGGCAAACTTGGCAAACTACTCTCCCTGCAGCCAAAAATCCTGGGAATTGTATTTCAGAAATGGAAAAGGACCCTGTAGGTGCCTTAAAGCCCACCTCAAAGGACAAGAAGGCTTTTAATGACCACAAATCTTTATTTAGGTCTTTTCTGCTATTTTGGTTGAACATCCTGTTTTGAATTCATTTTTTCATTGTTTTTAATGATCATAATATTTGTATATAAAAAGGTGCTAAAGACTGATTTAATAATAAAATAATTAACTCAAAGTCTTCTCCAGCTCATGGTGAAATCCAAGTCGGCGAGTTAGGGTGAGATGCCTACCACATTTCTATGAAAACTGACACTCAAAGTAGCTTACAGATACAATTAAAATTTGTTGAAACGATTTTAAAAAATTGATGATGACAATAATAATAATAGCACAATGCAGGATGGGGGGGCTGGGGAAATAATAAATGTTCATTTGGGCAGTCTTTCTCATGCACAAAAACACATGCTTTTATAATCTGCTAGGCCTGGGCGCATTTTTTATTGACTTGGTTTTTGGTTGACATATTGATATTGCTTGAAGTAGAAGTATAAACATATATTTATGCACAATCAAAGCATCTACTAGGCTTCGCTCCATGTTTATACCATCTCTCTCTCTCTCTCTCTCTCTCTCTCTCTCTCTCTCTCTCTCTCTCTCTCTTGTATTGATTCTCTTATTAATACAGTAGTAAATCATAGTAATAGAGAAAGCCAGGCATGTTATTAAACTGTACGGGTACTGAAGAGGATCTCCGCACTGTGTGTAGGTGTGCACACTGTCGCGGAAATTAAACTGGTTCTTTTACCTAATGCCCACAGATATAAGAAACTAGCTTTATAACACATACATCATAAAGTTTATATCTTCTTGCTTAATTAAAACCTCTTTTTTTAATGTTACACTTGCTCTACTAGCTGCTGTTGAAATAACATGTCATAAGATAGTTAAACCGTTGTGACATCTTTCTTAAGGCAAGCTAACCACAACTAGGAAACAGATGGAGATGTAGTTCCTGTAGCTATTACAATACCCATTATGGTATTTTAGTCAGAGAAGTACCTGAACTCTGTATATGCCTAGGTGCTTTGCTATTTCGTTGGTTGTTGTGTTGCTGAGCTGTATTCTATATGATGATTTGGTGTATTATGATTGGTAGGAAGGTTCTGCCATTGTATCTGAGGGGACCTGACCCTATAAAAATGTTGACATTTCCTAAAATTGTTGGGCAGTTCCTCAAACTGCCACCCTGCAGCGCTGCTTGTAATAAACCTTCTAAAGAGAGAGCAATTGTGTCTTGAGAGTCTGTGACCACCACTCAGCGAACCACAGGGGCCCGTGGTTTCGGGTTCCACCACAATTTGGCGACGAGGACGGATGAGTGGTACACTGGAAAGCCTCTGCTTCATGGAGACCTGACACAGGAAATCCTCCAACATGTGCACAGATCAGGTAAGTAGGAACCACATGAAAATCCTACAAGAGGAGGGCTTTCCTTGGTCAACTCTCCCTGTGGCTGGAGATTTCTAGCGGTAAGTGTCATATAAAGTCAGTGATGCCTGTTTTAAGGCATTCTCTTTCATTAGAAGAAGAAAAAAAGAAAAAAAAATGGGATCCAGAGATAGGTTGGGGAGTGAGACTTGCTTGAATGTGAATGGCGAATGGTGGCTCTGGGAAAACCCGTCACTCATAGTGCGAGCCCCACCGGGCCGTGACCGCTATGACATTGTGCGGCAGGTCCAGTTGCCACGGAGAGAGCGGATGAAGGATGAGCAAGTCAAATACTTTGGGAACGTGCTTTGGTAAGACCTCGTAGGACGAGGCAAGACAAATTTGAAGTCAGTTATCCAAAAGGACAGACTGGCTGGTGTAAAAACGCACTAAGACCTAGGCATGCGGGGGTTGCTCTGATAAGAGTCCTAAAAGGTTATTGTGGTCCACAGTGGACCCGGTTTGGGTAAGCCCTCTAAAGAGGCACCACCTAGTAGCAGCCAAGAAAATAGAAAAAGAGGAAACTGAAAAAAATTAGAAAAAAAGAAAAAGAAAAAGAGAGAGAGAGAAAAAGGGGAGAACAAGAACATTTATGTCTGTTTGTTTGTCTTTTTCCCTACCCCAATTCCCATCATGAGCCTGGGGAAATAACAGGACTCCCATATAAGCCATACCTATGTTATGTGTAATGTGACATGTCTGAATGAGTTGCCCTGAATGAGTGGACTTCTTTTCCTATCACCCTCCACGTATGAGCTGTGCCAATCAAACTCTTATCCATTGAGCCTTCCCTTGCAAAGGGACAGTGCCGTTGGGGAGGGGTGAGAAAGGCACAGACACCCTGTTATAAGTCAGTCCTGGCGTGAATGCCCTGCGAGCTTGGATCAAAAAAAAAAAAGCCCCAAAGTTGCCACGTACGAAAGCCCTTAATGTGCTTGAGTGTGGTAGTGAAATTGCAGTTAAATTAGAATAGAAGAAATAGCTGGGGTTTTTTTTTTTAAGTAACCTCAGATTGTGGAGCAAGAGAGATAATGGGAAGCTCTGGGTCAAAATCAGGCTGCCCAGAACCTGAAAAAAACGTGTTAGGGAAAATGTACAAGATCTACAAAGATCGTATGCCATCTAAGTTGAATTTAAAAAGATTAGTGACTCTGTGCCAAGACAAGTGGCCATTTGTTACTAGAGATCAACCCTCATTGCAGTGGCCTGTAGTAGGGACATTTGAACCCGAAAGACTCACGTACTTGAGGCATTATTTAGAAAGAATAATGCCAGATGGATTACTGGTTTCTTTGGGATGATCAAAGGTCAAAATTGCAAGTAGAAAGTGTAATAGCCAGCCAGAAAAATAGCTTGAATCTGCTTAAACAGAAGTTGGGACTGTCAGTCAGCCAGATAGCCTCAGCCCCTTTAATGCCACCTCAGTATGACCAAGCGCTGTTTGCAAGCACTTCTCACATTATGCCTGAACGGCAAGGTCCACAAGGTCTACATAGCATTAGCTATGATGCCCTTCCTTCAGAAGAAAATAGAAGCACTCCCAGTAAATTGCTCCCTGTGCGCACTTATCCAAATTTTGCTGATCCAACCCAGGCTCCAATCAGAGCTTACCAGCCCTGGAGCTACTCTGATATTTGGAATTTCAAACAGAGATTGCCAGCCCTTAGAGAAGACCCTGAGAGATTTATTGAAGAGCTTCAAAATTTGGCAACATTGTATAACGCTACAGCATTAGATCTTGAAGATCTGTTGAGAGTAGTCATACCTAAGCATGATTTTGATAGAATCTTAGCTGTGGCCAGGAACCCTATTAACAATGCACTTACAGCCTGGCCAGCAAATCTCCAAGCAGGAGAAATAGCTTTAACAGATGAAGACCTCCAGCGAATGAGACAGGAAAGAGAAACATTGTGGCAAGCAATTCGACAAATTTGTGGCAAGCGAATAAATATGTCTGCCATTCGAGACACAAAACAACTTAAAGATGAAAGCCCCAGAGCTTATCAAGCCCGTCTAGAGTGTGCTATTAGAAAGCATTCTAATCTAGACCCAAGCGATCATCAAAACGCTTGGCAAATAACTGATTTACTGTTAAATGGGTTTCTCAACGAAATTTCAGGGAAAATTAGGACTGCAGTCATCGGGTATAGAGAGGTATCGCCAGAGGAAATCTTGCGCACCGCCACTCAGTACTGGGATGACATGCAGGAAAGAAAACTGATGAAAGAAAAATTAGAAACCAAATTACTAACGTTACAAATAGAACAGCTCCAGAATCAAATCCTACCTTCAGAGGATGTAAAAGAAACACTTTAGCCTTGATGAAGTAGCTTGTAAAGAAAAGCCACAAAATATCAAAGGAAAAAAAATTGCAATTAGTCATTGAGCATGCATTGGGCTTGCTTACGCAACCACTAAAAGCAAAAATAAAAGCCAGTAGCATATTACTCTGCACAGCTGCACAAAGATTTACTGCCCTGCTTGTAGAAAAAGCAGCTGATTTGAAATTAGGACACAATTGGTGAATTAGAGTTCTGAATGCAGTTGCAGCCCATTTGTTAACAAAATCTACACAGATTTTATCGAATCAGAGATTGACTCGATACGAGCAGATACTACTAGAGATCCAGCGGCCCCTGTTTACTGATAGTTCTTGTAAAAGAAACAGCCAGAGAGAGCTAGCAGCCAGATATGCAGTAATTTCTCAAGTACTGACAGAGGAAAAAGGGAAGTGTATACCACATTAGAAAGTTTTGCTCTGCCAAAAAGTACGAAGTGCACAAGCCACAGAATTAATTGCTCTAACCTAGCAAAAAGTTTGTCAACAATATTGTTTTGTAATTTGTCATGCAGTTGAGCAAATCTAAAAATATAGAGGCTTTATGACCGCCGCAGGAGGGCCTGTAGCAAATGAGATTGTATTCAGGAAGCCTATGGGTGTTAGATTGTCTCTGCCAAAACCAACTCACTGAGAGCAGTGAGGAAATAATCTGTTATGTTCTACACTTACACAGACTATTAGTTCAACTTCCAGCAGGTGTTCCATGTCATCATTTCCAACCTAGAGATGCAGTGTTCATAAAGATCCATAAGAAGTCAAATTTATTGGTTCCTACTTGAGACAAGCCTTGTATTGTGTTGCTGACCACACACACCTGGATACATGCAAAAGCTAAATCCAAGATGCCAGAAAAGTTACTCAGACCTGATTGAGATGTTAAAGGACGAAAGAAGCTGCCAGGAGAGGCTGGAAAGCCCCCTGTGTGCGCTAAGCGACCAAATGTCCAGTGGAGAGAGAGAGCTGAAGCTGAAGAGCAGGAACTCCCCTCTACGGAATGACATCTGGTTAGTCAGCAAGATCAGCTGTCCTTATGACCTCAAGTCAAGAGCTTCTGAGTTAATGAGGCATAATAACCCTCCAACGCAGTCCGGATGCGAGCCTAGCGCCATTCGGTGAAGAGATGACATTAAAACAACGCCATCACAACTACTTTGTGTGTTTTTAACCTCTATAGTTCTCTGAATGTGTGTTATTTCTTATACCAGCCGTTGCATTGCAATCCAAAGAAGAGTCTCACAAGCATCACATGACTTGAGTAGGTCAAAAAAATATTCAGTCGCATCATCAAGCAAAAGAGAATATGTTCTAATCCCAATAAGAAAATTGATGAAAAAAAATTATCATTGTTTTAGCAATAATAATTGTAATCGCATTATGCTTTTGCTGTGTACTAAACATTATGACATCATGTTATAAGAAATCTTTAGAATAAGCTGCAAAACAAGAGAGTGAAGATTAAAGCTTTGATAAAAAATAGCTTTATAGTGATGGGCAAGGTAACGACCATCAGGAGGGAGATTGTCGCGGAAATTAAACTGGTTCTTTTACCTAATGCCCACAGATATAAGAAACTAGCTTTATAAGACATACATCATAAAGTTTATATCTTTTTGCTTAATTAAAACCTCTTTTTTAATGTTACACTTGCTGTACTAGCTGCTGTTGAAATAACATGTCATAAGATAGTTAAACCGTTGTGACATCTTTCTTAAGGCAAGCTAACCACAACTAGGAAACAGATGGAGATGTAGTTCCTGTAGCTATTACAATACCCATTTGGTGTTTTAGTCAGAGAAGTACCTGAACTCTGTATATGCCTAGGTGCTTTGCTATTTCATTGGTTGTTGTGTTGCTGAGCTGTATTCTATATGATGATTTGGTGTATTATGATTGGTAGGAAGGTTCTGCCATTGTATCTGAGGGGACCTGACCCTATAAAAATGTTGACATTTCCTAAAATTGTTGGGCAGTTCCTCAAACTGCCACCCTGCAGCGCTGCTTGTAATAAACCTTCTAAAGATAGAGCAATTGTGTCTTGAGAGTCTGTGACCACCACTCAGCGAACCACAGGGACCCGTGGTTTCAGGTTCCACCACAACACGCAAGCGTGAATTGACCATAAGATGTTATAAATAAAACTTAGAAATGTACGAGAATTTGATTTTTGCTTGCAAAAGAGGCAAGCAGGACCATTAGCAACTTTGAACGTGGTCTTGAGCATGAGCAAACATTCATCAAAAATGTTTGTTAATGACAGAACATGTGTTCATGCTCAATTTCCACAAATTTCTCCCATCGACTGAATCAGTCCCACTTCAGTCTGTTGAGGAAATTTAGGAAATGTGCATAAATGTAGGATACTTGTGCAAACCAAACGGGGGAAAATTGCACCAATTTCATGTCTGATCCCTGCTCAGTTTGTGCAATTTCCCCATTCATGCAGACTGAACAGAGATCACAAATGTGAACGGGCACAAGGCAAGCGGTGACCCAATGTTCGGAGAATCCTGGTGATGATGAAGATCATACATTTGCCCATTTTATTAGGGCATTATCCTTGTTTCTTATCTAAAATTTGGAATCTATTGTGCAGCATTATATAGCTGTATGGCACAGCCCTAGGCTTCTGAATTGAACATTCTCTATTTGATGTTCATTTCAAAACTAGCACATTTCATGCAACGAAATGGCTTTTGAAAGGAATATCCATCCTACTGAACATATATATATATATATATATATATATATATATATATATATATATTTGGTGCCTCCTTGATTCCCCTTAGCTGCTGCTTCTCAGATCTGTGTTCCTTCCTTCCTGGTTCTAAGCCTCACCTGCTGGCCCTGCAGTTGAATCTGATTGGGTGTGGAGGAGCATAAGAATGTGCACAGCATTGCCAATACAGACATAGTGTTGTCACATCCCTGACAAAATCATATGGGTAGGCACAACCAATGTAATCAGGCCTGGCCCTACCATTAGGCAGAGTGGGCCACTCACCTCAGGCAACAGACGCTGGGTGGAGGCAGCAAGGCAATGGACAAGAAATCACCTTCTGGGCTTTGAACAGGGCATGTTTTGCAAGCAAAAAGAAAAGTTTCCATCCCTAAATCAGAGCAGGAGAACTTTGGACAATGGAAGATGGCAGACTTGAAGGAGTGCACGTCATAGGCAGAGATTGTATTTCTTTGTTTGTCACTATTATTTTTCTGTCAATATGACTTCTGGATTTAAGTGGAGCACATAGCACCTCAGTGCATTTATTTTTCAGTCAGATCATTATCCAATTTAACAGAGGCTTTCTACAAACAGGGAGATTAGGCAGTTTTATGACGCACATGAATAATTCCCATTGACTAATGAAATTACCTCTGAAACCACAGTACACAAAGCCGTTTGTTTTCAGAAATAATGTTCACCTTGGATGGATTTGCTTGTCAAGTGGGTTGTACACATTCTACTGTTGATTGCATATATCCTAAATCACTTCTTCCTTGTACCAACTAGGCCAATGCTATTATATTTAATTTGGAAGTCCCACAGGCTGCCACATCATTCAACTTTTTCATCCCAATTCGAGGCACTGCCTGACTAAGTCATCTTTGCAGGACTAAGTAGGAACTGTGGTGGTCATAGGGTGGCAATCTGTCCTCATCGACAAAAGACAGAACATTATTTATTTGAAAAGATGCCAGAGGACCATCCTCCCTTTCATAACGTGTTCAAAACATGCAATGCAGATAGGGGAAGTATGGGAATTCTGCAGATAGGTTGTCTGCAGACCAATTGGTGGCTAAGGGCATGGCTAGACAAGAGGGGTGGAGGGGGATGATCTCAAAATATGATGATCGTGAGATCCTCCCCCTCAATCTACACGTGGCGCACGATGTCCCGGGAGGACATCAAGAGGCAGCTGGACAACCATCTGTCAGGGATGCTTTAGGGTGGATTCCTGCATTGAGCAGGGGGTTGGACTAGATGGCCTTGTAGGCCCCTTCCAACTCTGCTATTCTATGATTCTAAGATTCTAACAGGACGTCGCACCCACCATTTCCCCCCTCCCCCGGGAATGAGTGCAGGAGTGCTTCTGTGCAAAAGGTAAGGTTGTTTAAAAAAAAAAAACTCCCGCTCCGCACCCCGTGCCAGGTTCCTAACTCCTCGAGGTTACTCATGAGGAGCAAGGATGAAAACAGGATGCCCGGCCACACATCCAATGGTCTCAGGATCATCCTGGGACCGCGGGAAAAGTCAGGATTAAAGGGTAGGGCAATATCCCGGGAAAGGGGAGGCATCATCCCTCTCTGGTCCTGGGATCCCCTGTGTGTCATGTAGATGCACAGAGACAACCCCGGGGCGAACCCCGGGATATCGCCCCATCTAGCCAATACCCTTAGTTTAATCCATGCACTGCCATATCACATGTTCCTTGTGATATAGAGGCAAACACAGCACTATCCAAGACATGGAGTCCTGTTTCCAAATCAATTTTCAAAGAGTCCTTCTTTCTTACTCATGAGGTTATGATGTTCCATTAAAGGGAAAATTAAATGTAGTGAATAGAGCAGGTTTTAATTTTGAAAGAGAAGAAGAGGAGACTGACAATATAATTAGCTTTTCCTGAAGAACATGTTTTTAATCAACATTCCAATTTCCGCGCCCCCCTGATAATTATTAGTCAGTGGTCCATCTTTGCTAATTATTTGCTTTATGAAGTTTCCCTTTCTCTTCTTCCCTTCAAGGCCTAACACAATCTGAATTTGATATATTCCTGAAATATACCCCCCCAAATCATTTATATGTTAAGGCAATTGTTTTAAAAAATGCAATTCTAAGTTGACAATGCCAGCTTTAATACCACACTACAAGGATCTCATGTACATAATTGAATGCCACAGGTAGTGAGGGCATTACAACAGTGAGTTTAAAAAAAGAAATAGCTTTGTATATGTCAAGGTAAATTTAATGACCTCTATGTTCAGGATTCTTTGCCTCAGTACCGATACATATTTTGAAAATCCATTTGCTTTTAGTTTAGTAAAATTATTGTCCAAGCTCCCATTATCTTGGGAGATTCTCCAGATAAAAGAAATGAAAGACTTGCAATTGCTTATATTCAATAATTTCTTAGAAGCCTCCCCCAACCAACCAGGATAATGAAAAGACCGGTGTTATTGTGTCTTTGCTGGAAATGAGCTTTTAAAACAGTTGCAATGCAAATCTATTCATCTCTATTCAGAAATAAGCCACGTTGAATTTAATGATACTTCTTCCCAGGTAAGTGTGTATACTTCTTCAAACAGTGCATACTTAAACTATGGATGGGTATGATCAAAAACAAAGATGGCAAGGACCTAACAGAAAAAGAAGAGATCAAGAAAAGGTGGCAAGAATATACGGAAGATCTGTATAGGAAGGATAATAATATCGGGGAAAGCTCAGACGGTGTGGTCAGTGAGTTAGAGCCAGACATCCTGAAGAGTGAGGTTGAATGGGTCTTAAGAAGCATTGCTAATAACAAGGCAGCAGGAGACGACGGTATCCCAGCTGAACTGTTTAAAATATTGCAAGATGATGCTGTCAAGGTGATGCATGCCATATGCCAGCAAATTTGGAAAACACAAGAATGGCCATCAGACTGGAAAAAATCAACTTATATCCCCATACCAAAAAAGGGAAACACTAAAGAATGTTCCAACTATCGGACAGTGGCACTTATTTCACATGGCAGCAAGTTAATGCTCAAGATCCTGCAAGGTAGACTCCAGCAATTCATGGAGCGAGAATTGCCAGATGTACAAGCTGGGTTTAGAAAAGGCAGAGGAACTAGAGACCAAATTGCCAATATCTGCTGGATAATGGAGAAAGCCAGGGAGTTCCAGAAAAAACATCTATTTCTGTTTTATTGACTATTCCAAAGCCTTTGACTGTGTGGATCATAACAAACTGTGGCAAGTTCTTGGTGGTATGGGGATACCAAGTCATCTTGTCTGCCTCCTAAGGAATCTGTATAACGAACAAGTAGCAACGGTAAGAACAGACCATGGAACAACTGACTGGTTTAAGATTGGGAAAGGAGTACGGCAGGGTTGTATACTCTCACCTTACCTATTCAACTTGTATGCAGAACACATCATGCGATGTGCTGGGCTTGACGAATCCAAGGCTGGAGTTAAAATCGCAGGAAGAAACATTAACAATCTCAGATATGCAGACGACACCACTTTGATGGCTGAAAGCGAGGAGGAGCTGAGGAGCCTTATGACAAAGGTGAAAGAAGAAAGTGCAAAAGCCGGGTTGCAGTTAAACCTCAAAAAAACCAAGATTATGGCAACCAGCTTGATTGATAACTGGCAAATAGAGGGAGAAAACGTGGAGGCAGTGACAGACTTTGTATTTCTGGGCACAAAGATTACTGCAGACGCTGACTGCAGCCAGGAAATCAGAAGACGTTTACTTCTTGGGAGGAGAGCAATGACAAATCTTGATAAAATAGTTAAGAGCAGAGACACCACACTGACAACAAAGGTCCACATAGTTAAAGCAATGGTATTCCCCATAGTAACCTATGGCTGCGAGAGCTGGACTATAAGGAAAGCTGAGCGAAGGAGGATAGATGCTTTTGAACTGTGGTGTAGGAGGAAAATGCTGAGAGTGCCTTGGACTGCAAGAAGATCAAACCAGTCCATACTCCAGGAAATAAAGCCAGACTGCTCACTTGAGGGAATGGTATTAAAGGCAAAACTGAAGTACTTTGGCCACATATTTATTTATTTATTTATTTATTTATTACATTTTTATACCGCCCAATAGCCGAAGCTCTCTGGACACATAATGAGAAGACAGGATACCCTGGAGAAGAGGCTGATGCTAGGGAAAGTGGAAGGGGAAAGGAAGAGGGGCCGACCAAGGGCAAGATGGATGGATGGTATTCTGGAGGTGACAGACTTGACCTTGGGGAAGCTAGGGGTGGCAACGGCCAACAGAAAGCTCTGGCTTGGGCTGGTCCATGAAGTCACGAAGAGTCGGAAATGACTGAACGAATAAACAACAACAACAAACCAGAAGGCCACCAACTTGGTGGTGATGGCCACCAACTTGGATGTCTTTAAAAGGGGGGTTGGATAAACTCCTGTAGGAGAAGGCTATCAATGGCTGCTAGTCCTGATGGCTACGTGGTACCACCAGTATCTGAGGCAGTAAGCCAATATACACCAGTGGTTGGAGAACATGGGTTGGAGGGTGCACCAGAATCTATGAGTCATATTCATCGAAACCCTAAGTCCTTTGAATCTTTCCAACATCCTTAGGTTTAATTAGGGCAATGAGGATGATCAGGGGTCTGGAAACAAAGCCCTATGAGGACAGACTGAAAGAACCATGTACATTGATGGTGCTATATAAATAAATAATAATAATAATAATAACTGGGCATGTTTAGCCTGGAAAAGAGGAGATTGAGGGGAGACAGGATAGCACTCTTCAAATACTTGAAAGGTTGTCACACAGAGAAGGACCAGGATCTCTTCTTGATCCTCCCAGTGTGCAGGACACAGAATAATGGGCTCAAGTTAAAGGAAGCCAGATTCCAGCTGGACATCAGGATAAACTTCCTGACTGTTAAAGCAGTATGACAATGGAACCAGTTACCTAGGGAGGTCATGGGCTTTCCCACACTAAAGGCATTCAAGAGGCAGCTGGACAACCATCTGTCATTGATACTTTAAGGTGGATTCCTGCACTGAGCAGGGGGTTGGACTCAATGGCCTTATTGGCCCCTTCCAACTCTACTGTTCTATGATTCTATGATTCTATTCTGATCTGGCCAGTGTCCTTCCCTCAACAATTAATTTTCTCCCTAAGCAAAGCATTCTGTCTTTTAAACTAATACTTAAATGGCAAACAAACAAACAAAAATCTAATCAAGTGCCAATTTAGGGCTGATGTAACAGGGGTAACCTCATTGCAAGCTCCCATTTTATCTATTATATTGGGCCTCAGAGAACAGATGACATGAGAAATGATTGATTTTCTTTGATAAGATTTGTTAAAACATCCCAAGTGCATTTGAATCACAACAAAAAGCCTTGATTTACTTGCCTTGTTTTTCCATAAAATTTCCAAGCCTGCAGCAAATATACTTAATCCAAAATGATTAAGCCTCTAATTAGGTTGTTAGCCTTCTGTAGCTCTCCACCAAATCATACAGCTCATAAATGGGACTAAATTGTCTTTATTTGTTTTAGCCTGCTGCACTGTGGGTACTTTATACATTTTGTGAAGCACACTCAATTACAGGAAGAAGAAAAAGCGAAGAACACACAAAATGATGTTGTTTTATTTTATGATAGTAGTGGCAGTCTCTGTTCAAAAGATAAAGGTAATGTGACCGTTTGTAATGAAGCTGAATTTTGAAAAAAGGAATGCAAAACGTGGCGTAATTTTCAACGTTCAAAATTTAGATTTGAACGACAATAAATTGACCACAACATTCAATGGTTCAAATCTAAAATTTAACATTGAAATGAAAGGTTCATCAGTTTTGTGGTATTTGGATTTTGTTCATAAAATGCTATTGCAATTCAGCTGTAGATAATGTTAAATATTTACAGCTTATGCATGTCAATTCCCAGATACATTCAGATGTCATCAATTTATCAAATATTGAAACCTAATAAAATTTGATTTTCAGAAAGCATGTTCAGATCCAGGGACTGTGTGCATGGGACAGAAAGAATTAATTCTTCAGAGAACGTTGTGACTCCAGTATCTTTTCTGTTCATTAATGACAGGTAGCATATACCTGTACAAGACCAAGGATGTCTTCCTAGGCATACCAAGATTTTAGAATGAATGGTAACAAACCAGATAGGTTTTTATTTTGTGTAAACATGGATAAAATTGACAGACCACTGGGGCTGTTTTATTTATTTTAATTTGTTATTGTTGAGCTAAAAGCTTACAGAATGGTGAATGGATTCATCAAACAGAGCAACTAGCAGTTAAACTGAACAGGTCGACATTTTCACCCCTTTCTGGCATAGAATCATAACCAGTTGGAAGGGACCTACAAGGCCACCGAGTCCAACCCCCTGCTCAATGCAGGAATCCACCCTGCATCACCCAAAATATTTAAAATTGACATTTTGGGGGGATGGCAGGGTAGGGGGTGATTTTTGTCAAAATCATCCCTATATATATTTTTTCCAGCTCAACCCTTGAAGAAAGTATCTCTGGGCATGTACAGAAAGCCTTTTCCTCATGACTGAATAAACACAACCCACCTCTAAAAGTCTGGGATGAAGGTGCAAGGCTCCAAGGCTAACCCAGGACCAGAAACTCTCATCCACGCTGCCTCCTTTCCTTCCCCCTCATTCCTCACCTACTAATTAATTATCGAAACCAAAGTAAAATGAAATGAGTGTTCATTTTAATTTGGCTGCTTGAGAGAAGGTCAGAGTTTGGCGTCTCCTGGGAAAGATGAGCCAAAAGTTGCTTCAATGATTTGTATAATCCCTGCTGCAGCCTCTTCTATTATGTTCTCATCATCCTCTCTTCTGGCAAATGATAAACGATGCTGAGTGCTTCCGAGCTGACAAATATTTGAAGGATTAAAAACATTTTTATGTATTTATGGGCTGTCACACCTTTACAGCAGAAGACCTGTCTATCTTGACAGCTTGCTTTCATTACTGGCACATTTTGTAAACCTCATGAGAACAGGAAGACTTGTTAAATTTTATAGACTCTGGGTATTGGGAAATGAATGATCTCAAACCCAGTGTGTGCATTTGTATGCCCTTATTTGGGGAGAAACTTGGTGTTTCTCCCCCCCCCCCCATCTCTCTCTTAATTCTCATGTTCTAATACAATTTAAAACACTAGGCTCAGTTTTTAATTCTTAGGGAATTTTCCAGAACTCAACACATACTGGATGGCTAGGCTTTGAATCAGATAAAGACTGCAAGGGTATGTACTTACCTTCCAGCATTCCATAATCCCTCATTTCAATTCATGAGCTGAGTTTCACTAGTAGTTTGAGAATTAAACAAGGGGCCCACAGAATGATTGGCAAAAAGGCAGTGCGGGGGTGGGGAGAGAAATAACAATAACAACTACAATGGTACTTTATACGCTTTAATGGGATTGGGAAGTTCCATTTAGTTCCGTAAAGATTTCTGTTTCTTGACCAAGGGCCTGCGAGTATCTCCTAGAAGATCCACACAGGTTGACAGCCTCCCAACTCAAGGGTCTCAATTGCCTCTCTTGTTGAAGAATATGCCTTCTTTTCTTTTTGCTTTTGAATTTTGCAATTTTTAAACAAGGGAGTGACCCTATGGTAGCTATCCCATAGGCAGTACTCAGGAGGAGGAGGAGGAAGAGGAGGAGGAGGAGGAGGAGGAGGAGGAGGAGGAGGAGTTCTGATCCTCTCTCTCTCCCTCCCTCTCTCCCTCCGTCCCTCCTTCATAGCTGCTGCAGAAAGAACCATGCAGACTGTTTCCCAGGCCTCGAATGCAGCCTCAGAAGGAGGGGGAAAGAGGTGCTCCAGTGGGCAGGGAGGGGAGGGGAGGAGAGAGGCCAGAACATGAGAAATCTGACAGCCACTCCAGCCCTGGCCCAGCCCTTGGCAGGGAGCCTTCACTAGTTGGGCTCAAAGACCTGTCCGGAGGAGAAAATAGAGGGAAAGAGTGCCTCTGTTTCTCCCCTGCCCTGATGGCAGCAGCCCAGCAGGGAATGGGATACTCAGAAGCCTCTGGGATTGGGGCCTTCCTTCTAAATTACTTATTTCTAGTTTTCTCTTTGCTCTTTTTTTACTATATGCAATTGGCCTAACAAACAAGGGCCCTTGGTCACGGCAACAGTGAGTATTGGCTTGCATGTCTGAATGTGACATCACAGACAAAGCTTCCATATCTATTCATGTTTCCTCAACACAATTCTTTCCAGGGGAGTCTTCTCTGCACTGCCACTCATCAAGCGTTGCTTAATCAATCATCTCAGAGCTGCCCTGGAAGGCCCATAACTCAATGGGAAAGTTTGTGCTTCACATACCAAAGACCACAGTGTCAACTCCAGCGAAACGTCTCATGTAACAGGGTCTGGATGATATGCTTGACAATTTGGAAAGCTGCTTCAAGTCTGAGTAGATGGACCAGTAGTCCAACTCAGTAGATGTCCCATGTTGCTGAAAGGGGAGGCTGGTAGCAAGATCAAGTTCAAAGCAAGAAGGAAGTTGGAATTTTGGTAGCACAGTGGGCCCTTGCTAGCTGGAACTTTCTCCTTCTAGTACAATAGGAAGATGTTATCTGAGCAGGGATCTAAAGCCAAATGAAGCTTTCTGTGGGCTGGCGAGATCTCCGGTTTTGGGATCTACCCCTCCTGGAGAAACTGACTGGACTGTTAAACCTCAATTGCCTGATCTTGTAGCCAGAGATTTTTCTGAGGCTGCAAGGATGGACTCTGCACCAGAGAATGAAGGCAGGACTGTGTCACCTGTCCAGGAGAGCCATGAATAACACATTGGCTCTCTTGCCCCAAGGAAGTAGTCTGTGCCTTATCCTCATAAGAATCGTCGACTGAACAGCAGAAGACTTGATTGCTAGGGGTCTGACAGTAGAAGGCAGTTACAAATGGGTTTGTGCTGTCCATTAGCTAAGATGGCTTTAACAGGAGATTAGACAAATTAATGGAGAAGGGAAGGTCTCTGACTGGCTGTATTTAGACTCTGCATGTTGAGAGGCACTATGCCTCTCAATACCATTTGCTGAGAAGGAGCAGTAGAGGAGGACTGTTACTTCAGTCTTTCCCTTGTGAGCATCTTGGACGGACTGATGGAAAGAAAAAGATACTAGCCTAGATAGACCCTTTATCTGATCCAAAGGACCTCTCTTTATGAATAATATTAATTTTAACAACAACAGGTAGTCTTTTGGAATTCACTTAAATTTGGAATACAGCAGACAGCATTTTAGTTAAGCATTATTCTTCCTTTTCAAGTATATATATATATATATATATATATATATGGAAAGTGGGTAGCAGTTTCTGGGAAAAGTGAAATACGATAACTCTTTATGTCCTTTATAGTCGATGGGAAAATAGTTTAACGGTTAGTTCCAAAATTTTAAGAGGCAATTCTCTATTTCCAGTGACAGATGGGTGGGTGACATTTGAAAGACTGCTCAGGAGCCTTGAGTGCATTGTCCTTCTATCCGCTCCGATAAACAGACTCAAGGCTAGGAGCGGCAGCGTCGCCCGAGTGCTCCGAGCGATATAGAAGTGGGCTAAGATTTATGAAATGATAAAAGTGGAGGACTTTCACTGCCTGATGCATTGGGGAGAACAAGAAAAAAAATGGCAGTATTTCAGTCTCACTAAGATAAACGGGGCAGATTTTGCTTGTTTCAGCACCATCATATTGATGTGCCCAAGTATAAGAATCAATGAAACAGCAAATGCACAAAGCAACTGTCCTTGTCTGAAGCAGAAAAGCCACCTGTCCATTGGGATGGGATGGATTAAATTCAGCAAAGCATCAAAAATCAATTCCATTTCTCACCCTTCCTCTTTTCATTCATCATCTTTGCTCTAGGATCTTTAGGAACAAAGGACGCTGCTTTATACTGAATCAGACACTTGGTCCCTCTAGCCCAATATTGTCAACACTGACTGGCAGCAGTGTCTCTCCAGGGTTTCAGGCAGGATTCTTTCCTAGGCCCACCTGGAGATGCCAGGGATTGAACCAGGGACCTTCTGTATGCAAAGTGGGCGCTCTTCCACTTTCACTTCAGAACCAACAAAATGTGTGCTGTAGGGTTCCACTTTGGGGCACTTTTACTAATCAAAGTTTTAAAAAAAACCAAAAAAACCTATGTTACAAGAGCTATGGGAATTATTCCCAGGAATAGTCAGCCCAAATTGGGAACTTCTAGCTCTCTTAACTCTCTGTTAAGCACCAGAACTGGTAGGATTTTGTCAATGGGGATCAACAGTGATTTTCTTGGCTCTGGTATGTTCTGGTTTGGTCCCTGGCTTTGTTCCACAGCTGGCTTAATACCACCCCACAGCCCAACCCCACAGGACTTCTGGGTCGCTGTTCCACTTCAGCAGCTCCCATTGATTTATCCCTCACACAGGTACAGTGATAACTGTGACACATGCATAGACTTCAAGATGCTAGCATTCATGGGACAGCCATTTTGGCATGCAAAGAATAAAATCTCTTGCTGCTTGCTTTTCTGCCTTGTTTCCAACAGAAGAGTTTACATTCACTTGGCATGAATTTTGAACAACTCAACTGCACTTCCTCAACTAAATATTACTTTTATTTAAGAATTTTAAATTGGGAACAAAGACTGCTGTGCTGCCCTGAGAAAAATAGAATTGATTCCTTAATTCAAAGGCAGCAGAGGCAGGAGGGCAGCACTGGTCTTTGTACTTGGACAAAGGTATTCTCTCTCAGCTAACATCAGTCAAATTGGGTTCCCCGCCACCAGCATGTAAAATGGATGCCCTCTCTGCAAGCCATGAAGACAGAAGAAACTAGGCAATTAAAATGCAACATTAATATATATATATATATATATATATATATATATATATATATATACTTGTGTTATAGTTTACTTATGTTCAAGATAGCCTTCAGTAGAATTTAATTAACCATTCTCCCAATGGCCCCACAGCCCAGATCAGTACTCCTGAGCACACTGGTGAAAGAAAGCTTGAACCTTGGAAATAGTAACGTTGATCGTTATTTATTAGGAGGGAGGGAGAGAGGGAGAGACGGAGGCCTTTACCAGACCAGGCTATATCCCAATCTGATACCTGGGATCATCCCTGTGCATGCAGATGTTGCACAGGGGATCCCGGGATCAGAGAGGAATCATCCCTCCCTTGCCCCGGGATACAGGCCTACCCTTTGGCCCCGGCTGAGCCCGAGCCTGAGACCATGAGCATGTGGCCCGTTTCTGCGGCTTTACTCATGCGGAGCCAGGAGGAGCACTGCGTCCATTGGGGGTAGGGTGGGGGGAGTGGGGGAATCAATCTTTTTTTAAAAAAAAAGCTGTTTGTCGCTGGAGTGCTCCTACACTCCTGTCTCTTTAAAAATAAAAAATGGAGGGCATGACGCCTCTCTTCTTGAGGTCATTGCGCCTTGCATGTAAATGAGGGCGAGGTCTCCCCTCCTCTCCCCTGGAACAACAGGTAGGTCTAGCTAAGTCCTGAGACTTCTGGGTGGGGAATCAGAATTCCACACTTGGTAAAAGGCAATAAAAATTAAAGAGTGGTGTGTTTTAAAGTATTATTTTGAAGATTTAAAAAAGAAAGAGTTTCTAGAAAACTCTGAAACTGGGAGAGGTCTGTCCCCCATGGATCCATTTTTTACCAGAATTCAACCAGTAAGATTCCTGTTTCAAATAGGGATGTGGTAGAAATCTGCAATAGAACTAAGTCCAGATTTTTAAGAATCTGACCTGTGGATTCTGCAGTAGACCAACTTTTCCCCAGTCAGGTGGATTCCACACATGGGTCCAGAGGCATTCTGAGAAATCAAGATGAAGGCCAGCTTTATTTATTTACATTTTCAATGATTTTTAGAAAGCTTTAAAGGGAAGAACCCTCCCAAGATGTCAAAAGCTCTGCGGTGTGCCCTCATTCTTTGTATGTTTGGGACAGGAGGTGCTGCCAATGGTTCTGCTGCTGCAAGGTGAGGGGTGAAGGAGCAAAGAGAGAAGAGAGAGAGTGCAAACACTCCTTGGCAAGCACCCTGGGGTGCCTGCATGATGGAAGAGGGATCCTCAGACTTGTCCTTTGGACTGTGGGACTTGGGGGTGGAACTTGCACTCCAAATCTTGCGGCTTGTCGGGTTGTAACCTGGAACAGTCTCCCTCAACAGAAGGTGGCTGGCTGGATTCAAGCTGTAGGACCACAGCTTGTATCTCCAGTGGACTCACCTATTATGTCACTGGAAGAGGAGGTGATCCAGCTTGACCCTGCCTCAGTCCAGTCTTGGGGAATTTGTAGGTGTAACTGCAGATATTATAGGAAATAGTTTTGGCCCTAGTAACCCAGTGCCTTGTTCTTCTCTACAACATTGAGAGTGTGATAGAATATCCAAATTGGTCTCGAAATCAACTGAGATTTTCTGATGATGGATGGATGGATTTAAATGGTTCAGTTTGCCAATCCTCGTTCCAAATCAACCGGGGTAAGTTACTAGAAAACCTGTATGTGAAGCAGCACTGTGTACATTTTTAATATTGGCATTATACTTTGAATAAGATGCAACTGTAAGAAGATTGCATTAATCAAACTAAGCATGCCTACCCAACTAAATAGAAATTTCTCTATTTCCATTCTACTGAAAAGCTGCCTGAATTGGGCACTCAGCCACATCTATACCAAAGGCTGCAGAAATGCAGAGGTTGGTTCATTAGCAAAACATCAATAATGCCGAGGCACTGACTGGGAAGTAAATAAAGCTAAAGCATCATTTAAAAAAAGTTAATCAACAAAAAACGCTTTAATATTTAAAACAGCAAAGGACAGAATTACTAAATAGAGGAAGAGCAACGAGTTGCTTTCAGGCTACTATCTGGTGGAAGACATTGTGGCTTGTTTCTGAGTAAGATGCCCAACCATGCTTACGCTGGACTCCAATTCTGCCTGCTGCTTCCCATCTTTCAACTTCTCCTGGCTTCTTGTGATCCAGCATTGCCCTGACCTTCCAAGTCCTGACTGAATAGAACGTCCTTTTCTGAATTTCTAAACCTTCCAATAGAGTCTGCATGATGTACTTCCACGCCTGTGGGAGCGCCATGAAACCAAACACTTGAAGGTTACACAATATTTTCTCTATTTTTTCTGTAGCATCATTGATATCCGTATGCATCATTGATATCATAAGGTTGATATAATTTCCTTACACACTTCTTTTTTGGGCGGGAGCGGGGAGCTCTGTCTCGCTTCAGTCTGACATTTACTGAATTATGCAGGGTCCAATCTGTCTTGTCCCATACTACTAAAACATTTCAGTCCTTACCTCAGTAGAATTTTCCCAACATGACCTGATTTCCTTGGAGCTCTGCTTATTTGTGCATTTGTTTTTCACCATTTGTTAAATCTGCCATCTGTACACCCTGCAGGCTCCTCTGGTGGCAATTCTATTTAATCTGTCCCAGTGGTTTAAGGAGAAACAGCCAACAACTGGCCACTCTGGAAAGCTGATATGGTGATAGATACTGTGTGTTTCGTAAAACACACTGAATTGTCAACTAACCACCACTATGTCTTTTAGATTGTAAGCCTGTGGGCAGGGACTGTCAAGAAATACTTTTGTAAGCCGCCGTGAGAGCCTTTTTTGGCTGAATGGCGGCATAAAAATCCTTAAATAAATAAAATAAATAAATAAAATATACATAGATATGTTTCTGTGACTGTCATGTCTCATTTTCTTTGGGTGTTTTGCTTCCCAGAAGTGGGACATTCCAGAACATTTACTGTAGGAACTTAAGATGGAGCTGAAGAAACACAAATGTCATGAGCATTATTTTCTGTGCAATTCAGACAACATGTCTTACTGCAGTTAGGGATATACAGGGATTTTGCTTCAGTCCATTAAACATAAGGAAGTGTGCCCCATTTGCAACCAAAATGCAAGCTCTTTTTTTTCAGTCAAAACTCACATAGTCTTGTGCTTGGGAAAGTGTTGAAAAAATATGTTTGTTAGAAAAACAAACATTTTAAATACACATTTTGAGATTGATATCAATCCTACTTTAGTCATAAGAAGAACGTAAGAAGAGCCATGCTGGATCAGACCAAGTGCAGTTTAAAACTATGTACAGATTTCCATGACTTGGTAATCTGTTTCTCTTTCCACCCAATGGAGTTCTTTCAGAGCGCTTTGGGGCAATATAGACATGTAATGAAAAAAATGAATGAAATAGAGATTTGCACACATTGCAACACAGTTTATATAGTTTGCACAAATGGTGGCTGAAATTTGCACAAACTATATAATTGGCACAAAAATCAGCCATAATTTGCACAACTTTAAAAACAACAACAACAGCCCAGAGAATCCAACTGGCCCAACTCAATGCAAATCGAATTGGGCTCTGCAGCAGAAAGCAGAAAGTTATGCAAATTTCTCCCATTGACCAAAGTGGGCCGATTTAGAACTGTGTGCAAATTTGGAAATTTATGTAAATAAATGGACAAATTGAATGCGAGCACATATTTGGAAATTTGTGAATATTTTCATTGGATATGTTAATTTGCTTACATTTGGGATTGTAAACAGAGCAGGGCTCACATGTTTTATGAGCAGAAATGAAAGTCTTGTAGATCCCTAGGTGTGCATTGTAAAGCCAAGGCACGTGCGGCCTCATAAATGGCATCCAAGGTTCTAAGGTTGGAAAATACAGTATTTCCAATAGCTGATGAAGAGCCAAGGGCACATGGAGAGGAAATTCTTGGTATTCTGCAATTGTGAAAGTCCATTAGGTATGAGTTTGAATACTATTATTATTATTATTATTATTATTATTATTATTATTTATTTATTTATATAGCACCATCAATGTACATGGTGCTGTACAGAGTAAAACAGTAAATAGCAAGGCCCTGCCGCATAGGCTTACAATCTAATAAAATCATAGTAATAAAATAGTAATAAAATCAATCTAATAAAATCATACTCATTCAAAGGTTTACTTTGAATAGGTTTGAATACTGCAAACCTATCAACTTTGGGCTGGTGGTCAATGACTAGTTTAATTGGATAGGTTTTGCTTTTATTGAGTTCATTTAAAAAAACAAATTTTCAGTATTCCACTGAGATTCACGAAATGAATACTTTGAGCCCTTTTTCCCTAGTGAGGGCAATTGGCATTAGTAATACAATATTAAGATCTTGAATGCAATAGATGAGATTCAAGGATAATTGCTTTCTTCTTTTAGAGTGTATATCAAACTGAATGAATTAATCATTGAGCCCTTTATCTTAAGTACAGGCAGCCCTCCTGTTGCAAAGCCTTGCCAATTGCCTTTCCTTATTTATTTATTTATTTATTTAGCAAAAGCAAATCTCAGAAAACCCTTCCTTTGCTGTTCCTTCCTTTGGAACAGAAACACGGCTCCCTGTTACCAAAACAGAATTTTTAAAGTATTCTAACCCTAAACTGTGTATTATTTTGCAATCAGATTAACATTACTGTATAGTTGTTATGCCTAGTTTATATCCAAGATCATAATTCATTAAACTGTAAAACCATTAAAAAAATCCATAATTAGGTGTAATTAGAGGGGTACATTCTTAATAGTCCTGTGATGCAGTAATGGCTTTGAGTCATCTGTGTGACAATTCCTTATTTATGTAATAGCAGGGATCTGTAGAAACAATGATCTATTCAGCATAATTGGTGATAACTTTGCATAGTATGTTGTACAGCTAGTGTGCTAAATATAGCTTTTCTAGGCTAATGAAGTATCAATTACCTGTAGAGCTCCTAATTGCTTCCAATCTCTGTCTGAATTACTTACAGTTAATAATAAAAACAAATGCATAGTGCACCTGTAATTAAACGTCTGTGTCATAGGGCTAAGAGTACTAGAAGCTGTGACTCTAAGGATTGTTCTTGAAAGAAGAATCATTTCAAAGTAATGCAAAGTGCAAGGAACCCAGCTGAGAAGTTGAACTGAATTGATTTCAGTGTGTCTACTCTAAGAATGAATTGGTCTGGATCCAACCCTATGTAAAAATAATAACAACATCCTTTGAAAATGAAGTTCCCCTTTGTCACCATTTATTTATTTATTTATTTAGAATATTTATATACTGCTCCCCATTGAAAAATTTTGGAGTGGTGTACAAGATAAAATGAAAATAAAAACAGAATAAAACAGTTAAAACAAAATTTAAAAGAAGCAAAAACAGATTCAAGGCTGCATGTTAAGGAAAGGCTTCTTGGAATAAAGATGTTTCCAGGAGGCGCTGAAAGGAGTACAAGGTTGGCACCTGCCTGACCTCCAGAGGCAGGGAATTCCACAGGAGGGGAGCCACCACGCTGAGGGCTCTTCACCTGGTGGATTCAAATGTGAGGATGGATCTATGTGGAACCACCAGGAGCAGGCCCTTAGATGACCTCAGTGACCACTCCTCTTCCATGAATATGTCTAATCCACATCTGCAGATGTCCAAACCATTGGTTGCTGCATATCTTGCAACAGCGAGTTCCATATATTTATTGTGTGTTGTGTGAAATACACTTTCACCTGCTCTTCAGTTTCATTGCATGGCCCTGAGTTCTAGTATTATTAAAGAGGGAGAAAAACTAATTCCCTTTGCCCACTTTCTTCACACCATGTATAATTTTCTATCTAACGGGTTCTCCGTTAAGGGCACAGTCCTATCAGAAAGATCCCTGAACAGGGGAAGCCTGGAAGCCTCAACTTTAAATTAGGGTTAGGGTTAATCCTCACGTTAGGGTTAGGGTTGAGGAAGCATGGTTCCCTGGGTTGGAACGGGGGCTGCGGAAGAGCCTAGCAGGGCCAGGCAGACTGGGTGGACCACCAGGACAGCTTGCAATGTTGACTTTTAGTGGCTGGAGGGAAGCCTCCATTTTTAATTAAGGTTAGGGTTAATCCTCACATTATTTCAATAGGATGGGAATCAATCATCTTTTTCCATCATTGTTACAGAAGCTACATACAAAAGACAATAAAGTAGAGAAAGGGGCGGATCGTATCACTATCCATGTTCACATATACTACAAAGGTGGATAAGTATTATAAAAGCCTTTTAATACATTAATAAGTTTCACTAGTGCAGAAAAAAAGTATATTGCCACTGTAGGGCTGTGTAGTCTGACATTTAAGAACACATTAACAAATACTAGGAACCCATTAAAAAACTCAAAGTCAAGGAATTTTTTTTAAAAAAAAAAAAAACCAGACCAAACACGTTTCAGCCCTAAAGGAGGGTCTTCCTCAGTGGTCACATATACTACATAAACACTTAGAGATACTAGGTAGTTATTTACAAATTGCCAATACCACTAGATGTTACTGTCCCTTGCTTTTTAAAGTAGGTATTGGGCTAGTATATTTCATAGAATCATAGAATAGTAGAGTTGGAAGGGGCCTATAAGGCCATCAAGTCCAACCCCCTGCTAAGTGCAGGAATCCACCCTAAAGCATCCCTGACAGAGGGTTGTCCAGCTGCCTCTCGAAGGCCTCTAGTGTGGGAGAGCCCACAACCTCCCCAGGTAACTGGTTCCATTGTCGTACTGCTTTAACAGTCAGGAAGTTTTTCCTGATGTCCAACCAGAATCTGGCTTCCTGTCACTTGAGCCCATTATTCCGTGTCCTGCACTCTGGGAGGATCAAGAAGAGATCCTGGCCCTCCTCTGTGTGACAACCTTTTAAGTATTTGAAGAGTGCTATCATGTCTCCCCTCAGTCTTTTCTTCTCCAGGCTAAACATGCCCAGTTCTTTCAGTCTCTCTTCATAGGGCTTTGTTTCCAGACCCCTGATCATCCTCTGAACACACTCCAGGTTTGGTATACAGCTTCCTGTCCCAACTGCCAAGGTGGTATTCTATCTGCGAGGAGCCTCTTTATAATGTTCTGTAGCGAACGCTGGCTCTGATTTCGCTGGTGTTTTCACACGTATTTCTTTTGTTATACAAAAGAGACATGGACTAGCATTGTATAGCTCCATCCTCACAGTCACATTCTGTATAAGGAGTACTTTAGAAACAGCCATCCAATATTTTCGAAGGCAGACAATTAAACCTAGCCCTGGGCTTGGGGGAACAAATTGTATTTAGGAACAGTTCTCCAGACACT
Organism: Elgaria multicarinata webbii; assembly: GCF_023053635.1. Classification (NCBI taxonomy): domain Eukaryota; kingdom Metazoa; phylum Chordata; class Lepidosauria; order Squamata; family Anguidae; genus Elgaria; species Elgaria multicarinata. The sequence continues at coordinate 4,072,180 of NC_086186.1, read as the reverse complement.
TTACATGGCCCTTTGGAAGGTCAGAAGACAAACCTAAATGAAGCGGAGAACAGATTTTCCAGGCTGCGGACATAGATTATTGTTTGTTCATATCCTTGATCCTGCAATTAATAATGGATTTTGTCTGAGAGTGGCCCTGTGTGAGCAGAAAGTTTACAGATGAGCCTAAATGTTATGTAGTTTGTTACTAAAGGTTTTGCACAATGCACTGATATATTGATCCTTCTGAACAAGCTGCAAATAATCCACAGATGTATCAGGAAAGACCAGCTTTAACCAAGAACTGAAAGAGAGGGCTCATGCTCTAAATTCAACAGAAGAATCAGCCTCCGAGTGAAGTGTTGTTGCTGATACACACCTAGAAACACCATAAAAAGAGCACAAAACATTGAAATAACGGGTTCATCCTTGGGGTCAAACCACAGTATCCACATGGGGACACCATATAACATCTGGACCAACACTTTGGCATTGGGCACCTGAGGAACTGCAGGAATAAGCTGCCCTTGTAGACCAAAACATCTGGAGGGCCACAACTTGCCCAACACACAACACATAGTGTTTTTCCCTTCTCATAAGGAATGGATTCCAGAGTCAAGGGAAAGTTTGAAAATTCACTTGAAAATTCACATTTAAATTGAACACCTTTCCCCCTAAAATGGGAATGGGAAACATGCCATTGCTCTTCCTCTTCCATCATCCCTCACCATTGGCTCTGCTGGTTAGGATTGATGGGTTTTGTAGACCAACAGCATCTGGAGGGACAGAAATTTATTTATGCAGTTTCAAGTCAAGAACTGCACCTCAGAATCCAGAACAGGATGCAAGCTGAAGGTGAACTGTCTTCCAATCCACATATGAGTCCAAGAAGTGTGCATGAATCCAGATCACTTGAAAATGGGACCCAACTGAATTTCACATATTGATTCAAACTACCTGGCCAGTTCTTTGGCTTCTAGTATGTTTTTAATGCCTTGCCCCAGTGGAAGTATGTCATATTCAATACCAGTCTCCCTAATCGATTTAATATCTCAGTTCTATTAACTTTGCTCATAGCTTAACTGACTAGGACCTTCAATCCCTTCATTCCACTATAATAGTATGGAATCTCTCATCAGGTCACGGAGGGCGTAGAAAATGAGCAATTCAGTTAGGTTGTGTTGGAGACATTGAGCCATGTGACGTGTTGGAAGATGTTGTTGTTACGCTTTCTTTGAAGCTGTTATGCACCATGGGAGTACGAACAGCGTACAAAGCAGCACTGCGGAAATGAAGGCTGTTTATTTGTACAGATAATTAACATTTCACCCTGCCAAAGATGAAGCCACGAAACAAGGGCAATGTCAGCTGTAGAAGCCAAAGTAGATACTAATCTCAATCTAGCAGGTGGTGGAGTGGAGTGCAGCAAAGGCACAGTAGCCAGGGCTTCATCTAATTGTCAGTTTCACAAGCAGGCACTCGCACAGCTGGCATGCAAGCATTTATCAGATGGACATGGGAGGGCAGCTAATATTTGGCTTGGAATTTCTCGCTCTGTTTCTCTTTACTGCCATGCCCAGGAGGGGCACCAGGCCATTCCTGCACCATCAGACCCAATTGTCTAGCCAAAGGGTGAGGCAAACATCTGTTTATTTCATCATTCTGTCCCACCCATCCATCCAATCATGGATGCAACTCAAAAGCAGGCAACTTTTTAAAAAGCAACTTTAAAACAGCAAACAAAGAGCTAAAATAGCAGGCAGCACACAATTTAGCAACCCGGGGATAAGCAAGCAACTCAGGAGCTGATTATATCAAAAGTGTTTGCTTGTCTTCTGCTTTGAATACTGCTGAGATGTATATACAGGGAAAAGTTGAAAGGAACAGGAAACAATACATTGAATGTTACATACTAACATAAATTTTGTAAATTGCTGTGAACTCTTTAATGGAATTATTTGCGTCTTTCTCCACAAACGGAGGAAAAAGTCAAATCTGTCTTTGAACAGACACTGGAATGAAGGATAACACACAATTCATGAAAAACACACAGGATGGATTTCACAAAATCAGGACATTCTTAGCTAAGTCTCAAACATAGGTAGTGATTCAGATAAATAGGTAGAATATGGCATCCAAGGTGGCATACATAACCCTCCTCCTCTATCCTCACAACAACCCTGTGTGTTAGGCTGGGCTGAGAGTCTGTGACTGGCCCAAAGTCACCCAGTGAGCTTCATGGTCAAGTGAGGACGAAAACCTGAATTTCCCGACTCCCAGTCCAACACCCTCCCCACTGCACTATGCTAGCCCCACCATATATTGCTGCTGGTGGTGGTGGGGTTGACTCCTCTGGCCAGCCTGGAGTCTTGAACAGACAGAATCAAAATATACCAGGGACCAACAGGCGGCTCAAAAACTTACTTTGTGAATGATGGGAAGCAGCCATAGACCAGGTCAGATGGTTTGTTCATCTATTCTGACAATCTTCTGCAGAGTCTCCAATAACTGTCATCACCTGCAAGAGATGCCAAGGGGTTAAACCTGACACCTTCTGTATATAAAGCAGGTTCTACCAGTACACTATCATCCCTTCCAGCTTTGAATTCAAAGCCCTGAAGGGGGAAAGAATTATTTACATTTTGCCTTTATCCAAGTACAAATCCCTAACGGGCATCATTTAATGAATGGAAACATTGGAATCACTTAGTTGTGGGTTGACTCCATCCTGGAGTCAAACTTGCCAGGAAGGACCGTGGGAGAAGCTGAAATATGGATGTGACCAACTGGTTCTGTTTTATTATTCATGTATGTGAGGGTGGGGAAATGTTAATGCCATTGCAGTGGGATATCGTTAGATAGCTGGCGAGGAGGTATATGTTGCAGCTAGGAGGGCCTGTGGCCCTTGGAAACATTGAGATTCTCTTCCAACACTCCATGTCTGTGACACCCTGGTGTGCTACTTTGCACAACACCACGGCAGCTTTAGAAGTCTCTTTTCTTTCAAGCAAAGAGAAGTGGGTCAGGCTCCTGGAGAATTGAGAGTTTCAAAGTCGGGGAAGAGCAGTACAATGTTGGTATGAGAAGCAGCACACTTCGGAAACAGATTCCTTCGCAGGCCCATGTGCCGCCTGTATTGAACGACTCAGATTTAAAAAGCCGCAAGCCAGAGAAACTTTGCTAGCCTCCCCGTCCTGAGATCGGAGATGGCGCCTCCTGGCCTCCCCAGACGCCTTCCCTCTTGCTCCGCAGAGCCCTGGCTAGATGAGACCAAAACAAAAACAGTCCAAGCAAAAATGCAGAGTGAGAGAAACACAACAGCGAAGATTGCCTTTGTTCTCCTGCCACTCTGCATCGGTTGCCCGTTAGCCTCTGGGTTCAGAAGCTGACGGACATCCTGATAGAACTGCACAATCCTACACATGTTTAGACACAGACAAGTCCTAAATCTCCCTGAATATGGGGAGTTTTAGGGATTTTTTTCTCTTTGAACGTGCATACAACTGTGCTTTAATAGTGTTAGGTCTTACTTTGTTTGTTTTAAAATCATTTTAAAGAAGAACCAAAGTGTTTAGGATTCCAGACAGTAAAATAAACAGCTTTGAATACCAATTCCCCTCCTCCTTACTGTTCTTTAACAAAAATAATAATAATGGGATGGCAATTTAATGTACTTCTCAGTTGAACGCTGCAGCCCTAATGCAATCTGCAATAATTTTGAACAAATATAGTTTTAGAGCTCTCGGTATGGTACAAACCTGAGTTCCAAATTAGTCTAATTGTTTGTATCTAATTGCTGACAATTCAAATTCTCTGTAAAAGGCAGAAGAGATGTAAATTGCCTTTGACAAACTAAGTTGTTCATCTGCCTTGGCTTCTCATGTCATATTCTAGTTTTTTCCTGCATTGTCAAATAGAAGAGTCTCATGGGGACTTTTCATATCCAGATAATGTGCTCATTTTCCTTTCTATTTAAGGCAAAATTGTCTTGATAAACTAAGGATCTAATGAACTGAATGAATAAATCAAGCACATACAGGAATATAGACTTCTATGGAAGACTTAATAGATCATTATTATCATTGCCATTATTATTGGTTTTACTATTTCTAGTGCTCAGCATATTTAAATGTGGGGTCAAGGTGAGAAAGTATATTTGACAGTGTGGCACAGTGGTTAGAGTGTTGTGCTTTGATGACAGATATCCCACTTTGATCCCTTCTCAACCCTAGACTAGTTTGCAACTTTGAGCTTGTCACCATTTCTCAGCTTAGGAGTTTGTTGAAAGGATAAAGAGGGATGAGAATTCCATTCCAGTTTGGTCCTGGCAAGTTTTATTCTGATATTGCCTGCTGGTGTCAACTCAATCTGTAGTGAGTCTATCAGACACATGGATTCCATTTGTTTTTAATGGCAGCAATTTGTGCAACTTGGATCTTTTTTGGGTGGCTGTGGGTGGATCTTGAAATTTGCCCCAAATGGGTCATTTTCTAATTATCCTTTTGTTGGCGAACTTGTACAAGTGTGCACAGTTGAAAGACCACCAGTCCAATATGTAGCACCGCAGAGGCATATTCTGTTCTTGTCAATATCCTTGTCAGTTTCATCCCCTCCACCACAGGCATTTAGCCCAGGGGAGCCAAATTCCATCCTTGTCAAAGAACTTGTAAATTTCACTGTCCACTTCAGTGCTTACCAAGGAAAGGGTGGGGGTAGGGGGATTGACAAGCTTTTTTGAACAAATTTCAATTCCCCCCCCCTCAAAAGAGGATCCAATTTGTTCAAGGTGATTCCTTGCAAAAGAGAATTTCTTACCAGTAACTTGCAGAAGTGCTCTCTTTACCCTCCCCCTTTCCTCTCTCTGTCCATGGCTCCAGGGTGGGTGTCAGACAAATCCATCAACAAACAGCTTGGACAAGCATAACTCACTTAAGTCACATTGATGCCTGCAAAAAGAGACCCCTTACCTGTAACCTGTGGAAGTGCCCCCTCCCCCTCCTCTCTCTCCCCTCGCTACGTCCCCTCCCCCTGTTTCCACTGACAATGTGCAAAATGCAGATTCTCTGATGGAGAAAGAGTAAAAGTTCGAATAGCCCACGTGCGAGAGTCATGACCAATGAAATGTGTATTGCATCCAGTTCTGGGCTCCACAATTCAAGAAGGACGCAGACAAGCTGGAGCGTGTTCAGAGGAGGGCAACCAGGATGATAAGGGGTCTGGAAACAAAACCCTATGAAGAGAGACTGAAAGAACTGGGCATGTTTAGCCTGGAGAAGAGAAGATTGAGGGGAGACATGATAGCACTCTTCAAAGACTTAAAAGGTTGTCACACAGAGGAGGGCCAGGATCTCTTCTCGATCCTCCCGGAGTGCAGGACACGGAATAACGGGCTCAAGTTAAAGGAAGCCAGATTCTGGCTGGACATCAGGGAAAACTTCCTGTCTGTTAGAGCAGTACGACAATGGAACCAGTGACCTAGGGAAGTTGTGGGCTCTCCCACACTAGAGGCCTTCAAAAGGCAGCTGGACAAGCATCTGTCAGGGATGCTTTAGGGTGGATTCCTGCATTGAGCAGGGGGTTGGACTCGATGGCCTTGTAGGCCCCTTCCAACTCTGCTATTCTATGATTCTATGAAATGTGACTCCTTAGGACATCAGTGACTCTGACCAATAGAAATACTGGCTCACCTTTTGAAACCAAAGGCTTCTGCGAGTTGTCACCAGCACCCCCTTTTGCTGCAGCTTGGGAAATAAAATTAAGATGATCCATGTATGCTCAATTGGATATACAGCACGCCGGACATGGATCCTCTACTCTTTTTGCGGGACAACAAAAGTACCATTTGTGCAAATAGTATATCAGACTTTGGAAACATGAATTGCAGTTTGGTGATGTAATGAGGTTTACCATTGACCCTCTAAGTGCACAAAACACACACACACTTTATTTATTTATTTATTTATTTATTTATTTATTTGATATACCGCCCCATAGCAGAAGCTCTCTGGGCAGTTTACAAAAGTTAAAAAGAGTGGACATTAAAAAAAGCATACAAAATTTAAAACCATCAAAAAATATAAAAAACCAACAGTATAAAACAACGTACACCCATCTCTATCTAGTGCAGAATGTTCAAGTCTGTTGAGATTCTCCAAATTCTTCCTCGAAGCTCATTCTGCCTCAATATACAAGCAGACCATACACAGAGACCAGCAGGAGGCACACCTGCAAGGCAGCAAATCGTGTGTGTGTGTCTGTGTGTGTGTGAGGGAGAGAGGGAGGGGGGGAGAGAAAATGAATGAATCTTTTCCAAGCTCCGGTGGGAACCTTATTCAAAAAATAGACAAAAGTTGCTAACTATCAGGAGACAGTCACCTGTTCATTAGTTTCTATTTAGGAAACATCAGCCAGCCATTCTGGGCCGTTAACCTGCCATCCGTCATACAAAAGAGATGGCTAGCCAGTCACTGTAGCACCTGATGTACTATATGGTGTTAAAATCTGTATAAATCATCAAATTTGTGCAAGCAGGCAGACAGTGGAAAATAGGCAAATTGCTCAGAAGTTGCCAGAAAGCAATTACAATTACAAAATTATTTCCACACACTTATTTCGCAGAGCAGCATGGAAATTGTATAGCTTCCCTTTAAATTCCTTTTTCCACAGTAGGTTTATCAATACTGACCTAGAGATTATGGGGAATGAGAAGACATTCTGTGGTGGAAGTCCTATTAGGGGTCATTCTTTGGTTTTCTGTAGGAATTTGTGAGAAATCTGCTTGGGGTTTTGCTTGGGGTTTTTTCTTGTGGGGGGGAGGTCTGATTTTCTGCACTATGGATGAAGGACCAGAGTTCTGAATTCTAAGTACACATGTGTACACACACACACACACACACACACACACACACACACACACACACACACACACAGTCCTTATTTACTACATTTTGAAAGGTGTGCTTAATATTCATGGAGACCTCAAATATGGTATTCTTTGTTTCTTTTTCCATAGAACACTTATATTCTGTCTTGGTCAAGATGCCAGCAAATAAACTTTTTCCTATAACTGCCATTTTTCCACTTGTATACTGAAGGAAATCCACTATTGGCAAAAGGGGAACTTTCTCCTTCCATGGGATAAATTTAGGAGGTAGCTCTATTTCTGGCAGGGACTTGGATGGATTCTATGGCCCATGGCTAGATGATTTCATATTAGATAACACCATATGGTAAAAGCAGCTTAATGTTGCATGAGGGAACAAAATTGTATGTAATTAGAAGTGACAACAGGAAAGCCACACACAAAAGCAGAAATCTGCAGCAGCACCTTTTCCCATAACGAAAATCTACTGGTTCTTTTCTATTGAGATGTCATTTACAAGGGGAAGTTCCACATCTCAGCTAAACCTTTTTTTTTTTTTTTTTTTTTTTGGACACTGCAGCTGAAATTCTATGCATCTTCTTTTTTCCCTTGGGACACTGAGGGCCTTGCTAGACGAGGCCTTAGCGCGCTTTGTGGGCCGGTTTCCCTGCTGTGCGTCCACATGACGCACAGGGGAATCCGGCGGCAGGCCGCGCTGAGGCCTCGTCTAACGCGCCATAAGCGAATTCGCTTATGGCGCGCCTTTTCCCCAGCTCCGGCCTCAGGCCGGGGCTGGGGGAAGTCTAGCTACTTCTGTGGCTTTTTGCAGCTACTCGCCTCGCGAGTAGCCGTGAAAAGCCACGGACCTGGCACAGCGCTCATACGAGCGCTGTGCCCATCGTGCCGGGGGGGGGGGTGATCCAAAAGTCCTCTATCCTGGTCAAGGAAGTGGCCTCCACCACCTATTCAACTATTGTAGGACCTCTAGAGCTATTTAAGTACCAAAATCTTCCTTCCTTTCAAAAATGGAAGGGCAAAGTAGGACTAAACCCAAGGGTAGGTGTGGTCAGGCCACACCCCCTGCTTATTCCATCTGGCTCCCATTCGAGTCTGGAAAAAACAGGTGGTGAGAAGGAGGCGTACTAGATACTACTACCTCCTTGCAGGCTGGTTCTCTGCTCGCCTAGCAATCAAGTGCTAGCAATGGTGAGGAACAGGAAGAGAATCAATGGCAGCTGGTGATAATGGTGGTGAGAAGATAGACTCACTGGGAGGTGAAGCACTGAGGATGTCTTGCTAAAGTACCCTCAAAAATGTGGAGACAGCACTGGATTTAGCCATTCCATTTCTCTAGCAATATTAGGTGTAGCTTTAAAACTGCACAACACCTGGTGGAGCTTAATTTAACCAAGTCTGGAACCTTTTCCTAGGGGGATTCCACGCATCATACTGAGGGCGCTTCCATGCGCCCCCAGTGCGCACCCAAAGTGATCGTGTAGCTTGCCTGGAAGAGACGAGGAAGAAGCGTCCTTGCCGCCGCCTCCTCCACCCACCTACCTACCTCCTCGCCAGCCGGGTCGGAGAGCTCGGCAGAGCCTTCTTCGGCCGAGCTCTCCAACCCGGCCAGCAAGGAAGTAGGTGGGTGGAGGTGGCGGCAGCAAGGACGCCTCTTCCTCGTCTCTTCACCAGGCAAGCTACACGATCGCTTTGGGTGCGCACTGGGGGCACATGGAAGCACCCTCAGTACAACGTGTGGAATCCCCCATTTTAAGGCAAAATAAAACTTGTCCCTACAACAGCATCAGCTTTTTCTTCTCTAGCCCCACCCTTTGCTTAACATCTGGAAAACTCAAAAACTTGCTCAATGTGTCATGACTTTTTGCTTGAGCCTAATAAAGTTGTTGCCCAAATGTGGATAAATAACTTTTAAAAAATCCTCCTGTGTTTAAGTGTTCTATTTATCTTCTAAGGGTAAAGGAAAGGTCTTATCTAGATTTCCACACACAGCCAGTGCTCATATGACACCAGTACTAGTGAGAATTGCTCAGCCAGAGGCAAAATAGACTGCCTGATACTCTTTAATATCATCCCCAAAAATAGCTAATATAAGGATCTGCAGAGTTCTGAAATTCCCCAAGATGGTGCTATATACAAGTTTCCTTGTAATTGTGAGGATTACTGGGTCCCCTCTTGCCTAATCTGCCTTACAACTCCAAAAAGAAAAGCCCTCAAAGATAGAACAAGAGCTAACACCAGTCTGCCCTTTTCATAGCTAAATACCAGCCACAGATTTTTCTAAAAAAAAAACACCTCCTCTTCCCCCACCCTTTTGCCACTACTACAGCTAACCTTTATATATAGTGCCATAGCCCCGCCCACCATCAAGAATTCAGGAAAGAGTTCATGCTCCTCCCTGGGTCCTATATTCCCTCATATTACCATCTCCATGGAGGAGGCGTCTACTTTCAACTTGAGTAGCTGATTGGTGTGAGACCTCTAGAGTTGCCAAATTAGGCAGTGCAACAGTAGAAACATATTATTGACCTGAGAGCTGCAGCAGCTACCATAGAAGCTGGTTCAAAGGCTGACAGTGCAACCCTATGTCTACTCAGAAGTAAGCCCAGCTGAGAGCAATGGAAATTACTCCCAGGAACGTGTGTACAGATGGGTACAGACTCATCTTTGAACCATGAAGGCCCCACTTTAAAGCTTGCCTCTGCTGTCAGTGAGCCAGTGTTGTGTTGTGGTTAGAGCTTTAGACTGGGACTTGGGATATCTGGATTCTCATCCCCACTCAGCCAGGAAGCTCACTAGGCGACTCTGAGCCAATCACTGACTCTCAGCCTAACCTACTCACAGGGTTGTTATGGAGAGAAGGAGGAGGATCGTAAAAGCTGCCTGATGTGGTTTGTAACTATGCAACTAGGAAGGTTGTGGGCTCTCCCACACTAGAAGCCTTCAAGAGGCAGCTGGACAACCATCTGTCAGGGATGCTTTAGGGTGGATTCCTGCATTAAGCAGGGGGTTGGACTCGGTGGCTTTTTAGGCCCCTTCCAACTCTACTATTCTTTGATTCTATGAATTACTAATATAATGTCTGGTGTGTAAAACTAATAAGGAGAAGCAGTTGACAGGCTTTTATTACACAAACTGGCTATGCAATATATGTAGTTCCATCTTAGTTGGGCAAAAAATATAGGTGTTCCAGTAAACATAAACAGCGGGGAAGGAGATTGCCCCACCCATGGCCTCCCTGACAGGTACCCTTTGAACCACTTGATCAGCACTAAATGAGCAGGTCTTTCAGGAAACCCTGCCCTCTTGTTTGGGTATAGTGACATCATAGACTGGGTGGAACCCTGAGGACTCAAATCCTGTTAAAAGGATGTCGGTGATACCAAAGCTGGCTTACCCCTGTTTTGAGTTCAATGTTCTGTTTCACATTACATTCTATATTCTTCGTGCTGTTTTTCAGAGCAAAGCGAGCATTTACTTTAGAGTAATTTGAAATGTACTCAGCATGTTAATGTATTCATTTTGCCGCAATGTTTGTATACAGATATGCTGCTCTTTGAAAATATCCCCAGAAGAGATGCAAATTCCTAAGTACTAGTCACTTCTCTTGTGGAAAAACAAACCCAATGTAAATGAGATTCCTATTAGTTTCTAACAGACATAAACATTCTAAATATGTGGGCATTGGGGGGGGGTGCACATGGTGGAGGGGAAACCGGAGCCTTTTCTGGGTGTTAGTAGATTAGCACAAACAATAGGATTTCATTGGGGAACATTTATCTCACCACAGACAGATTTCTTATGGGGTTAGAGAAATAACCCCCCCCCAAGTCCAAAAATGTTAGCTTTATCTTGACTTTAAGTTTTGAGTTTAAAACATTTTTTTTCTGATACCATAGACACATTTCTGGTTGTGGGGCATTTTGCAGAACACAGTGGAAAATGGCTTGGAGTAGACAAATGCCCCCAAAGCACATTTTCGTATATTTGTAATGCATGTTAGAAACACCAACACCACCAGCAATAATAACAGCAACAATGCAGAAGATAAATAAAAAAACAAATAACTCCAAGGATTTAGGCATGCGATTCTATACATGTTAAGATGGTGTGGGGGCGGGGAGTTCTACAACAAAACATGCATAGGGTTTCACCCCCAATCAAAAACAGCAGGATAGACGTCATGCGGTCGATGGTTAAGTGCCTGCACAAATAGTTCAAGAGTTGTAGGTCAGGTCAGTTCTTATAGATGTTTGCAACAATTAAATCTCCCAAGAACTGCTTGTCAACAAACTCTGCATTGACAGTAGGAGCTGGGAGAAAAATATACAATCCTGATCAATTGACGAGAGTTTGCATTGCAAAAGGGTAGTTCATTTCTGACTCAGAAGCTGCAACGCATAACTCGGCAATTGCTTCCATTAAAAGCTGTTGGCCATTTGGAGCAAAGATGGCCCTAAAAAGGATGCTGGTTGTATAAACAGTTATTCAATTATCTTCGTTAGTGGCACAACGCATCCTTCCAGCATGGATAATGTCATTCCTGAATAAGTTCCAATGCTCCTAATTTACTAGGGACAATATGTGTTTTCTGCTATCTGTTTTGCCGATGATTTGGTCTTTGGAAGGAATTTCTGGCTTGGCTATTAACGACTTCACTGGTGTGTGTTTCTGAAGTTGCTATCATTCAAGTTTTCATCCCTTTCTAAGCTCTCTAGAAGTTCAGTCTTTGAAGCGAGGGACCTTCTCCATACAAAGCAGGCATTCTACCATTGAGCTACCACCTCAGGAATCTCCTTGAGTTGTGTAGTTCAAGGATCACACATTCTCTGAAGCCTTCAAAATCAGCCTTTGGGGAGGCTGCTTTTGCAGAACACAACTCTGTCTGAGTTGTGATTCGTGCCAAGAACTTGGGCTAAAATAGATTAAACGCTTAAGGGCAGTTGACACTAAAAGAGCACCATGAGAAGCACCCTTGCATTACACATTCCATTATCCCCAGCAGGAAATTGATGGTGTTCTTCAAGTCTCAGTCATTCAAATTTTATTGGTTTGGGTCAATCGCCTTTGCAAATAAATAAATAACATTATATACAAACACCAACAGAAAAAGAAAAGAAAAAAGATGTACAGAAGTTAAACATAATGCATATAAAACATAACATACAAAATTTAAAAACATATTATTGATCCATAAGTGATACATTTGAGAGCTACATGTGACCTGGTGTGTAGCTCTCAAATGCAGTCATCTCCTTTACAATTGATGGGTATCTCTGCTATGTATTTCTTCCTAATTTTCTTGGCAGTTGTGGCAAAGAGAGCTTCACGCCAGGTCACGTATTTATCCATGTCCACTAGGACCTAAGTAATCATACCCAGTGGGAGTTCTTCAAGTGAATTTTCCACCAATAGAGACCCTCTGTAGGTGGATGTGGGCATGAATACCATCACTTTCCCAACGGAGATGCTGGAATGTCTAGTCCCAATGCATTTCTTGGCACAAATTAAGCTCTAAGGAGGCAATGGAGCTTCTGCTATTACCTTTCCTTCTCCTGCCAGGTATATTGGGAGGGCCCATGGGGACATAGGAAAAGTAGAGGTAGCATCTACAGAGATGGTGGAGGATGCAGGAAGTGAACCCTGATCAACTCGCACCTCCTTCCAAGTAATCGAATCAGGGAGCTCACTTTTATAAGCTCTGATTTGTGATTACTTGCATCACCATTGGAGAACTTGGTGGATTTTGATAATTTTTTAAATGATCAAATTAATCGATTAAATTTTAAATTAAAAAAATTCTCACCTGTCCCTAGTTTTGAGGTGATCAGGTAGGTGAGAATGAGGACTTGGGTCCTTTTTACACCTAAGGATTATCCCAGGAAAATGGAGGGATCGTCGCTGCCTGCTCCCGGGATCCCCTGTGGGTCATTTGCCAGCACAGGGATGATCCCGCAACGATCCTGGGATAAATGGCTGGTGTTGACATGCCCTTGTTCTATAGCAGCTTGGATTAAAGTCCAAAATGAAGAATAAATTGCCAGAGCCTAAGACTTGCTTTGTTTTTAACATGAGTATTATGAGCCACCAAGATTTGTATTTTCATGTCAGGAAATGTGAAATTTGGTGGTGTGGCACCATTAGCTCTGATCATGATTGGTGCAGTGACCAGGTGTATTACTTTTTTTTCTTTTCTTTTTTTGCAGAATCCTGCATTAATCCAGATTCAGCATTGAGTGAATGAGAAAACAGAGAAGCGAATCATAGAATCATAGAATCATAGAATAACAGAGTTGGAAGGGGCCTCCAAGGCCATCGAGTCCAACCCCCTGCTCAATGCAGGAATCCACCCTAAAGCATCCCCGACAGATGCTTGTCCAGCTGCCTCTTGAATGCCTCTAGTGTGGGAGAGCCCACAACCTCCCTTGGTAACTGATTCCATTGTCGCACTGCTCTAACAGTCAGGAAGTTTTTCCTGATGTCCAGCTGGAATCTGGCTTCCTTTAACTTGAATCCATTATTATGGATAATAATGGATTCATTATTCATTATGGATAATAATGGATGTCCTGCACTCCGGGAGGATCGAGAAGAGATCCTGGCCCTCCTCTGTGTGACAACCTTTTAAGTATTTGAAGAGTGCTATCATGTCTCCCCTCAATCTTTTCTTCTCCAGGCTAAACATGCCCAGTTCTTTCCGTCTCTCTTCATAGGGCTTTGTTTCCAGACCCCTGATCATCCTGGTTGCCCTCCTCTGAACACGCTCCAGCTTGTCTGCGTCCTTCTTGAATTGTGGAGCCCAGAACTGGACGCAATACTCTAGATGAGGCCTAACCAGGGCCTCATCTAGAGAAAAGAGAGCTTCTGTTGGGTAGCAGAAGCGGAGAGTGAGTTTTTAAAAAGATAGCTGAGCATGACTTTGCAAATGGGCCCTGACGGATAATTATATTCATTGGGGACGGATAAAAGGGATAGCTCTCTAGCACTCCTCTGAGGAACCTGAGATTAAAGAATTTATCTACTCTGTGGGTAAGAACAGAGCTTTCCTTGGATGACAGGGCCGGTCTCCTCTGTGCATTTGAGCATCAAAGATTGCAAAATGAGGCACTTTGTAATTTTTAGTTTTTATTACGCAGAAAGCATCGTTAATGTTCCTGTAAGCAGTTTACTGTCAACTCAGCACAGCCATGTGGAAAAGAATACAATGGAAGACTCCAGGGAAGAAGGCTACTTCTGAAAAAATGAGAAGGAAGTCAAACATTTAAGGGCCATCCACACCTGCATTTCCATCTCTCCAAAGAGCAAAACTTGGATAATTTTTTAATGACGTAGAGTTGGCAATGCAAAGACTTTGTTTAATCCATTCTGTCTGTGTTTCATGAATTGTCCAGCTTTTTTCATTCCATCATCCACTCATTGGCAGATTTTAATTGCTCCCCCCCCACACACCTTTCGAAAAGTATGCAAAAATGCCTGACACAATTTATGGAACTTTGGGTAGCACATAAACTTTCCTGTATTTCCCTTTATTCGGTGTACAATCAGTGAGCAGATCACACAAAATAAAGACAGCTACACAGCAGAGGCTGAAGGGAGAACAGAGACCTATAAGGGCATATTTTCCAGGCAAGTTCAAATTTTTGTACCACTAAATTTGTATGCAGTTCTGGAAAGTAAGTTCCAAATTCATGGAATCCATGTGTCTCAGAAGATGCCAGTCCATTGCAGAATCCGCAAGTCGTATTTAGAGAAATCCGAAATTTGTACTCATGTCCTCCTTGTGGGTTTCGTGTGGGCAGCTGGTCGGCCACTGTAAGCTTCATCTGACGAACATCAACGAGCGGCTCTCGTTGTTTCTTCTGTCGCCGCTGCAACATCACTTCCTGAAAACAGGAAGTAATTAGCACCATAGAGTCAGGTAGGGGAGAGCTCCAACCAGACTTTTACTGGTTCTTTTTGCTGCGCGTCTTCTGCCAGAAGGGGTACAAGACAAGCGAGAGGTGAACAATGTCATGTAAGTATTTTGTGAGTGCCCAATAATGAGCGTGCATTAAAATGCTCGTCGGATGAAGCTATGTGTGAACAGAGTGCTGGACTAGATGGACCCTTAGTCTGATCCAGCATCAGGGCCCTTCTTCTATTCTTAAGCCCCCACTGAACATAGTCTGCTTACTTCCGAGTACATATACGCAATATTACCCTGTTCATATTTGAGTGTGGGACATATTCTTCTTGTCTCTATTGCTCATGCATATAAATCTGTTTGCATGAACATTAAAGCATCATGTAGTTCTCAACCTGCAGCTAGTGAGGTTCGTTTTGAAGCACTGATGCAATATTTTAACATGTTTATATTTTTCTTTTGCACTTCTAACCAGAATAATTCATTTCCTCTCTTTCTCTCCACACACACACACACACACGGTGCATGACAGGTTACTGCACGGTAAATTGAAACAGTACACAGGCTGAGAGGAGGCTTCAGTGATGTGCATTAGTTATTGGAGAGTCCGTTAATGATCCTTGGTGAGAAAATAGTAGTGTTGAAAACAGGAGATGCATGTATTTATATCTGTGAAAAGTTGGAGTGTTTGAAAGTGGCTAAATAATGGGGTAAGGATTCAATCTGGTGACCCATCAGTATGGATTTTTTTCCCCTATCCCAAGTGTTCTTAAGATATGAGGGTTGAGTAGGGGAAATCGTAGAGTTATCTTTTCAGTATACTTAGTTAATTACAACTTAGCCAGACAACAAATACCACTTGTTGCTATAGTTATGGTATTGCATCCTAAACCTTACAGAATAAAACTTCAGCTACTCAAGGACATGCATAATTGCTCTCGAGAGAAAAGAGTGACACACTGTTCCTTCTTTTCCGTGTGTGTGGAACAGGAATGGACAGATCTGTCTCTTTCTCTTTCTAGAACAGTTGCATACATATTTTTTCAAGCACAAGTTTATTCTACCCCATTTCTGCATCATTTCCCCAATCTTTTGTTTAAGAACCTAAGGAGGTTCGCTTGGCACCTACATTATATGCTTTTAATTCTCCCAGCATTTTAACAGTCTATAAATAAATTTTAACTCTGTGTTTTAAATTTGTAATTTTGCATTGCTGCTGTTTTTATCTGGTTGAGCTTTTATATTATATTCAGAGGAAGGCAACCAGGATGATCAGGGGTCTGGCAACAAAGCCCTATGAAGAGAGACTGAAACAACTGGGCATGTTTAGCCTGGAGAAGAGGAGATTGAGGGGAGACAGGATAGCACTCTTCAAATACTTAAAAACACACAGAGGAAGGCCAGGATTTCTTTTTGATCCTCCCAGGGTGCAGGACACAGAATAACGGGCTCAAGTTAAAGGAAGCCAGATTCCAGCTGGACATCACGAAAACCTTCCTGACTGTTAGAGCAGTATGACAATGGAACCAGTTCCCTAGGGAGGTGGTGGGCTCTCCCACACTAGAGGCCTCCAAGAGGCAGCTGGACAACCATCTGTCAGGGATGCTTTAGGGTGGATTCCTGCATTTAGTAGGGAGTCGGACTTGATGGCCTTATAGGCCCCTTCCAACTCTGCTATTCTATGATTCTATGAGGGTTCCCCAGATAAGCCCCTTTTTAAGCTTGGGGAAGAGAGACTGTTAGGGGGGACAAGGAGCAGCATAGGCATTGTGAGTAGGGGTGTGCACGGACCCCCCACTCCGCCCCGCGGGCCGATCTGGAAATTTTGGATCGGCCCGCTCCGTGCCGCTCCGCCCATACTCCGCTCCTCTTCGCCGCGGAGCTCCGGCTCCGAATCGGAGCTCCGCAGTGGAGGGGAGTGGTGCCAGGTAAGGCCGGGAGAGGAGGGCAGGGGGGGTTACCAGGCCCTGCCGCCGTCGCCGCCCGTGTGGCGACGGCGGCAGAGCCCGGTAAGGGACCAAGGGGGAGGGGGGCCTTACCTGCCTCCGTCCGCGGTCCGTCAGCTTCTTCAATTGAGCCCGCGGTTCAGCCAGGAAGTCTGGGCCGTGCGGCCCAGACTTCCTGGTTGATCCGCGGGCTCAATTGAAGAAGCCGAGGGACCGCGGATGGAGGCAGGTAAGGGAGAGGAGGGGGGGTTACTGGGCCCTGCCGCTGTCGCCGCATGGGCGACAGCGACAGCGGCAGGGCCCGGTAAACCCCACTTACCTTTCCGGCGGAGCTCCGGATCGAGGCGAAGGATCTGCCTTCACCTCGATCCTCTTCGCCACACTCCGCTGGCCCCCTAATCCTCTTCGCCTCCGCCTTAAGGGGAGGCGAAGCACCCCGCTCCGCTTCTAATTCGCTGGTCCGATTAGAAGCAGAGCACATCCCTAGTTGTGAGTATCTTAATTTGAGTCAGGTCCCACTCAAATTGGGAGTGTGCTCAAAATCTGGGATGGGTGTGCTTTAATTGAGAGATGGGTTGGCTTTTTTGAATACTCACCCCTCCTCTCTAGCCTTTCCTCATAGGGATATTGTTCATTGCCATTAAAAAACACACACCTGTTTTTGCAAGGGCTGCTAAGCGACCACACTCATAGAGCGATCGGTGTAAATGTCCTTTTCATCCTCTATTCATTCATAGGTAATTGTTTTTGAATGGGCCAATAAAGGCTCACCTGCCATCTTCATTTTATGCATCACCAAAGGGGGGGGGAGTGAAATTAAAAGGAAATGGATCTCTGTGCCTCTCTGACAGTTGGAACTGTGAGTGCAAATCCTTCTATGAGGGGGAGAGAGAGATGCAGAAAGAATGTGGGTAGGCTTGGGAAGAAGGAAAGGAAAGGAACCTCTTGTGCAAAGCACTTGAGTAATTGCTGACTCCTAGAGGGACGCCTGCTTTCGCTGATGTTTTCTTGGCAGGCCTTATAGTGGGGTGGTTTGCCGTTGCCTTCCCCGGCCGTTATTCCCTTTCCCCCAGCTAACGGGGTACTCATTTTACAGACCTCAGGAGGATGGAAGGCTGAGTCGACCCGTGCCGGCTGCCTGAAACCAGCTTCTGCTGGGATCGAACTCAGACCGTGGGGAGAGTTTCGGCTGCAGTATTACCACTTACCACTCTGCACCACACGAGGCTCTTTGTAGGCTTGGGAAGAAACATTCAAACTGCAAACTGTGGGCAAACGGGGTCCCTAAATCTGGATGAGTGGCAGGTGTGAATAGAATCTGGGCAAGTTAGCAGTGCTAAATCCACAGTAGCCAATCCTTTAATCCACAGTAAATGCCATTGCAAAGCTACATTAAATGGCAACTTGAAAAATGGAAATGTTAATCTAGACTCACACTGTCCAAATGAGACTTTTATCCAGGATAAGTAGTCTATAAGGATTTCCCTGAGGGATACCGTGAATGGGGATACGCGTTCCGCCTCCTGACCTGAAACGGCAGCAAATGTACAGTAATGTCAGGTGGATTTCACAAACTTTCTTTGATACAGGCAGACTAAATTAGGGATATTTGGGTTTTATTAAGTCCATTCCATGTGTGTATCCCCAATTGCCAAGCATCTTTCGTTCCATCATTAGCTCATTGACAAATTGGATTTTCTGTATGAGAATTTTGTTCATTTGCAAAGGCTCGCTTGTGCTAATCTGCATCTGTGTGAATGCGCACTTGTGCTAATGCAAGTGGAGCTCCCACGTACAAACTCCCATGTGCCAGACCTGCTGACCTGCTGTTTCAGAAATTCATCTTTCTGCTCTTCTTGTCTTGGCTTCCCGTTGTGGTAATGGTGGATCCTGCTGGCATGTGGGCAGCATTGAATACTGCCCATACCCGTAATTCCTAGGAAAACTTTGAGCTGAGAACTGCATCGCACAATCTGAAGATGTGCACATTACAAAGGACAACTGTGTTCACATTAAATTAGTCCAGGAAGTGCAAATTACTAGATCAGTTGGCTTAAAACTGCAGAGCAAATGGAACTCTCCGCTGTGACGGTATCCACAATCTTGGGGTATGTGTACAATGCAGGACCATGGGATACTAATGCATCCGCACAAAATTCATACATAACTGCTACATGACCATGCAGGTGGTGGAGACCATGCAGACCCGAGTCATGGCGAAACCTATAGCTCCAAAAGCCTCAGTTTATGCAGGTATATTTTCTGGATTACTGCAGGGCCAACATTTGAAATACATCCAGCTGTCTCATCTGCTTTATTAAAAAGCAGGAAATGCTTCACCGGCATGAGAAAGCAATTTTGTGAAAGGACTTATCAGCAGTGGTCATACGCTCCTGTGAGTTCAAGTGGTTTTGGAGGCCAAAGCGATGTCATTAGGCTCAGAGTCAAATCCCTTTCTTTTATTTCTCCCGACAAAACAGAAGTAAGTGCGAGAGCTCAATCGGTTCCCCCTGAAGGATTTTCAGGCATTTTTGAGGCTACACTATAATTTTCTCTAGTGAATCCTTCCCCCCTAATGCTCTTTGGCATTCTTCTGGAAATGCGTCGTCCCCCCCCCCCCGCCCCCGACATGCTCGCTGGTGTAGTGAAGATGGGCTGGAATCCAGAGAGCTACTTTCAGCATAGCAAAGGATGCTCAACAGGACTGTTGACAATTTACTTGAACGACAGATTGCTCTATGCCATTTGACAAACTGTCTTCAAAGGCTGGGGGTGCTTTCAAAAATTTCCTCCTCTCTGTATTTCTCCCTGGGTTTCAGAGCACCAAATTACTTGGTGTTCTTTCAGCGGTGTGAAGGCAAAGACGATGCAATAGCACAGTCATTTCTCTTTGGAGTAGGGTCCATCAGCATCCTAATGACGTGGGGAGGGGTGGGAATGCGAGGAGAATAAAGGCAGTGTCAGCATCCTTAAGCTAATGCTACATCTTCCATAATTCCTCACCCCAACCTGGCACACTGAGCAGCTTCAAATGACCATGCAGGTGGTGCTGCGTAGGCATCCATTTGATTTTCCACAAGCTCTGGAATGACATTATAGCTGCAGGCAATACAGGAAGTTTAAATGGTAACTAAACTAGGAATGTGTGAGAAATTTCTTTCACATCATTTGCCCTTCTGGACTGAACACGGACTCGAACACGATCTGCAGTCCAGCTCCATATATTTCTGAGCTTGCCATGTGATTTGTAGGCCGCTCCACCACCACCAAACAATTTGACACCATCCATATGTTTGAAAAATGTGTGCTTCTGAAAAGTGCACACAAATATGCCTTAATCAATGGGAGAAGAATGCATACATTTCAAAGACATGCAAAACTGATGCATACATTTTGAAAAATATGCGTTGATTTTCATGTGGGGGGGAAGCTCACAATCTGATATGGGGCTTGAGTTGGAAGAAGTTTCAAGATGGGATCCTGATGGCTTGGTGAGCTCAAGTTTTGCTGATTCACACGTCCCTAAACTAAACTAGAGTGTCCGTGTGTCCCCTTTTACAGAGGAATAAACAGGATAACAGAGAACTCCTAAAACATCCATCTTAACAACCATCTGACCTACCTCACAGGTTTATTGGGAGGAAATGGAGATTTGGACTGGAAGACCATGTAAGCCAACTTAGGTTCCTTGCAAGAGGAGGGGAAGGTGAATGAAAATGTCAGAAAGGTTTAAAATTGATTTTTTTAAGAAGTCTGTGGTTTTGAAACAACGAAGTCAGAATTTGAAAGGGCATTATGTATGAACGACGAACACGCTATTGCTAAAAAATTTAAATAAAATAACTTATTGAGGTTTGAGATGGAGGAAGAACAAGTGAAAGAATGTATGATAAAATGGGGCCAGAATATGAGACATAGTATACCAATGTCACAATTGGAAAATATGTGGACAAGAGGGCTAAAATTTACGTTAAGTACCAATCTTAAAGAAAATTTTTACAAAATGATGTATACGTGGCATATGCCACCAGCAAAATTGGCCAAAATGTATAAAGGGACATCAGGACTGTGCTGGAAATGCGAAGAGCAGGAAGGGACATTCTACCATGCACGGTGGACCTGCAAAAAAACAAAGACTTTCTGGATACAAATCCATTCTGTAATCCAGAAAATCCTAAAAATTAATATCCAATTGAAACCGGAATACTTTCTTTTGGGATATATGGATGAGCAGATGAAAAAGAACCATGGAACTATATTCTTATATATGACGACAGCTGCAAGACTGATATATGCACAAAGATGGAAGGGCAAAATAGTGCCCACAACAGAGGAATGGCTACTGAAAATGTTTGAGCTAGCAGAGATGGCGAAATGCACGGCGATAATGAGAGAAAAATTGACTGTAAGTTTTATAACTGAATGGGAACCTTTTGTAAACTTATGAAGGGACAAGAAAAAAATGTCTTGTACACCTGTGGATTCAACCAATAGTGTAGAAAATGTTGAGAGAGAAATTAGAGATTTGGATTTGACAGCGATAAAGAATAATAATAATAATAATAATAATAATAATAATAATAATAATAATAATAACGACAACATTGTTATATATTTTTGCTGGGGAGAATATTGGAAGAACATTTTATTTGGTGTTTTGTTTCTTTGTTTGTTTGATTCTGTTTTGTCTCATTTTTGTGGGTGTGTCTTTAAATGTATTATATTTTGTTTTTTAGTGTTTTTTATTTACTGTTGTTTGGAAATAATAATAAAAAAGATTAAAACAAGAGGAGGGGGAGGTGGGATAGGAACGTAAGAATAATAAAAATAATAATAAGCTGTCTCATCTAAGTCAGAGGTGGGCAAGTTGGGCCCCTGTGGATGTTGTTGGGCGGCACCTTCCGATGATGGGAGATGTAATCCAAAAACATCTGGAGGACTATCAGTTGCCCAAGCTCTGACTTAAGTCTTGTTCAAACAGCTATGCTTAACTAAAAGCACATTTGCTCAATACAACACCACACAAAATGGATGGCTTCCACATAGAACCCAGTCTATGATAAAAAATTATTATCTGCAGCAGAGCAAGGAAAACACACAAAGATGGATGAAGATGGGCTCATGAAATGCAAGTCAAGCATAATCAGTATCTCATACAGCTTCTTTCTAGGTCTGCACCTTTCACTTCCTTTTGGCTCTATCCATCTTATGCCTCAGCTGCTCCTTGAGAGGACCATTAGGTAAACACAACTCTGGCTCCACTTTGAATGATGAGCACTTTCCCTATAAGCACAACAAGCAGCTACCATTAGGACATATGTCTTGTTTCTAAAGCAATGGAATGAAATCTCCCTTTGCTAGAAAGACTGTGTGTTTTTCTCAATGCTGGACAGGCACTGAGTTCAGAGTTAAGCTGAAGATTCCCCAGCGAACATTTCTCGCACAAAAAGGGGTTTGGGGTAGGGGTGTGCACGGACCCCCCGCTCCGCCCCGTGGGCTGAGCCGAAAATTTTGGATCGGCCTGCTCCGCTCCGTGCCGCTCCGCACATACTCCGCTCCTCTTTGCCGTGGAACTCCGGCTCCGAATCAGAGCTCCGCAGTGGAGGGGAGTGGTGCCAGGTAAGGAGGGTGATGGCGATGGCGGCAGAGCCCAGTAAGGGACCAAGGGGGAGGGGGGCCTTACTTGCCTCTGTCCGTGGTCCGTCGGCTTCTTCAATTGAGCCCGCGGTTCAGCCAGGAAGTCTGGGCCGCAAGTGCAACCAGACTTCCTGGTTGAACCGCGGGCTCAATTGAAGAAGCCAAGGGACCTCGGACGGAGGCAGGTAAGGGAGAGGGGGGGGTTATCAGGCCCTGCCGCTGTTGCCGCATGGGCAACAGCGACAGCGGCAGGGCCCAGTAAACCCCACTTACCTTTCCAGGGGAGCTCTGGATTGAGGCGAAGGATCCGCCTTCACCTTGATCCTCTTCGCCACGCTCCGCCGGCCCCCTAATCCTCTTTGCCTCCACCTTAAAGGGAGGTGAAGCACCCCGCTCCGCTGGGAAGGATGCACAACCCTTGCTCTAGAGTACTCAAGGTAACAGATAATCCATCTTTCTTTATCAAAAGGAAGCCAGACTGAACTTTCTGAGCTGGGACAAGGTCATAGACGAGCTGTATTTTTGACACCATCAATATGCAGAAGATTACGTATTTATTTATTTATTTTGTTGCATTTTTATACCGCCCAACAGCTGAAGCTCCCTGGGCGGTTGACAAAAACTAAAACCATTAAAAGTATAAAACACAGTATAAAAATGATATAAAATACACATTAAAAACTGATTAAAAATATACCATACATGATTAAAACTTCTTTAAAACATCCTTAAAACATCCTGAAAACATTCTAAAATTCCACTGGATAGGCCTGCCGGAATAGATCAGTCTTTATTGCTTTTTTAAATTCTAAAAGACTGTCAAGTTGACAAATCTCCTCCAGCAGGCCCTTCCACAGTCTGGGAGCAGCAGAAGAGAAGGTCCTCTGGGTAACAGCTCTTAATCTAGTTTTTGCTAGCTGAAGTAGATTCTTCCCAGAGGACCTGAGTGTGCGGGGCAGATTATACGGGAGAAGGCGATCCCGCAGGTAGCCTGGACCCAAACCATGTGGGAACCAAACCGTGACAGAAAGTGTGCTGGTTTTTTGTTCCTGATTTTCATATAATTACGGGAGCAGGTGAGGGCGGGGGAGAGAGAACATGTTGATGGATCACTCACTGCTTAAGCAAGAAATATCAAACCACAGCAGCTAAAGGTCTTTTGCTGCCTTATTTAATAGAGGATATGAAATGGTTAGTGTGTGCCTGAGTCCCATTCAGAATTCCATACCACAACTATTTTTTTTAATTATTCTTAGCACAATAGTTATAGATTTACCTCTCTTCCATCACCTCCATAATCAGTTGGTAATTCAATTCATCTCTGGGGTGCATTAATTATCACCTGACATCAACAGCCTTACAATATGTTCCACATTTGAACAAGTAAAGAAACACGAGGTTTTTCCAGACTAATGAACAAATGAGCAAGGAAAAGGTGGAGGAGTTCAGGCATTAAGAAGCTCTAGATGGGAAAATACAATATAACCTGAACCTCACTGTAATAGGTTACCTTTGCTCCTTTCTCAAGAGCTTTCTTCTTTACATTGGATTTCATTGCTTAATGAATTCTATACAGTGTCATACCAACATTCAGTGTAGATTTGAGCCATAACTATTAGCTTCATCACACCAGCATTATACTGTGCAATCACTGCGAATTGCGTGCAAAGGACTCCCAAGTTTTCCAGTTTATAATCTGCTTTGACTGTGAAGTACTCCCAGGCATCCTGCTTTAATTGTACTTCATATATAAAAGAACCAACCTATTTTACTACGTCTTTAGGGGCTTCATCCCACGTACCCATTTCCCTCGAATGATCCCCATAGCGTAAAGTTGTTGTTACCTAAATCACACCCCGGCAGCAGTGGTCCTAAGCTCCTTTGCATACCAGGGAAGGGTTTAAGGGGGAGAAATGTAAAAAAATATATTAAAAAATCAATGGATGACCCAATCTGATTAAAATTTGGTATGCTTAAAGCCCTCCTTAATATCTACTACTGTGCCAATTTTGATATGCCTAAGGGACTGTTAGATGCTCATTCTGTTTTGCTCTTTTTGTTTTTCCTCTGCTAACTGCCTTTCTAACAAGAGGCTCTGAAGCGCCATCAATTTCCTCTTGAAGCCTCAGAAACTCTTATTTCCAGTTTCCTTCTTTCCTGTTCCAACCCTTTTGGGACACATCATGAAGGAAATCGCCACGACACCTGCCACAACTATGGGGCAGAGCTCCTGGGAACCACAGTGCAAGTATTTCGGAGTAGGAGAGAACCTTGACCCATAATTTACTTATGGGGCTGGGTATTTCCATCCACAGAGAATCTGCGGAGGAGTCTGATCCACATAGTTTTTTCTAGTTTCTATGGACCCCATGTTCAGAGGAGGGCAACCAGGATGATCAGGGGTCTGGAAACAAAGCCCTATGAAAAGAGACTAAAACAACTGGGCATGTTTAGCCTGGAGAAGAGAAGATTGAGGGGAGACATGGTAGCACTCTTCAAATACTTGAAAGGTTGTCACACAGAAGAGGGCCAGGATCTCTTCTCGATCCTCCCAGAGTGCAGGACACGGAATAACGGGCTCAAGTTACAGGAAGCCAGATTCCAGCTGGACATCAGGAAAAACTTCCCGACTGTTAGAGCAGTACGACAATGGAACCAATTGCCAAGGGAGGTTGTGGGCTCTCCCACACTAGAGGCCTTCACGAGGCAGCTGGACAGTCATCTGTCAGAGATGCTTTAAGGTGGATTCCTGCATTGAGCAGGGGGTTGGACTCGGTGGCCTTATAGACCCCTTCCAACTCTAAAATTCTATGATTCTATAATCTGAAATGCTACAGTCTAATTTGTCACCTCAACACTGTATCATGCCATTCTGCTGCATATGTAGTCCTACTTCTGGAAAACTATGCCAGAACATACTGAACCTGATCCCACTGAATTTCATTGAATATGAAATTCATAAAGTTTGTAGATTTGGCTATCAATGGAGCAATGTGATCAATGAGTTTCTCTCCTTTCCTCCCTCCCTCTCTTTTCTCCTCTCAAAAAACATTATTCCAGTGATTTATTGAGTTTGAGTTCATGAGCTTCTGTTCTAATTCCCAGGTGATCAATAGAATCCATGCAGCCCCCATCATGATTTTAAGTCTCGCTGTAAATTTCAGCACTTGACAATTTAAATACTTCCTTGAGACACATCCAGAGGTTTTCTTGTGAAGAATAATTAGGACATTATCCTAAAAAGAAGTGACTTCTTAAATTACATTGCGCTAACCAAAGGAATGGTAGTAATGGCATTTTCTGGCATAAACCTCCCATGAATATGATATATAAAAAATAAATGTCAGTAGCTTGGAATATAATGCAAAGTTTCATCAAACAGCCAAGCATGAAACATTATTAAAATAAACCCATTTAATTTCAAAGGTTTACAGTTCACCTAGGAGAGGAACCAATTGGTAGCTAGAAAGAAAAGTGTGTTAGAGACAGTTAGGGGCAGGAAACAAGAATGCAAGAAAAGCTTTACTTAGATAAATCCAAAAGTTATCGCAGCAAAGGGGTGGAAATCTACAGCAATCCAGCTGCGATGCACTTAATATAATGTGCTGAAAGATAGCTATATTGAGAGCATCATTAATAAAAGATTGACACATTGTTTACTCGTTTGCTTTGAACTAAGGAAAAGCCCAAAAAAGAAAAAGAAAAAAAGAAGAGGCCCGGACACATCACTTCATAATGAAGGACATAAAACAAGCTTCTGTTACCCAAAAAAAGAGTGCTTTTCTTTTTGTTTTTGATATGTCATGGGAGGCCACTGTGGCATACACAGGAGATGAGATGAGAATATGAAAGATGGGGAAAAATGAAATGCTAGATGTTGTCTCTCTATAAAGTTGCTGTTGTAACTATGCTAAAATTCTTGGGTACGTTGAGGGTCCTGGTTTTGATCGGAGCTGAGCAACTTGTAGCTCTCAAAGTGCTGGTATTGACATTTAAAGCCCTAAACAGTTTGGGGCCAGGCTATCTGAAGGAACGCCTCCTCCCATATGTACCTGCCCGGACCTTCAGATCATCCACAGGGGCCCTTCTCCGTGAGCCCCTGCCAAAGGAAGTGAGGCAGGTGGCTACTAGGAGGAGGGCTTTCTCCGCTGTGGCACCCCGGTTGTGGAATGAGCTCCCCAGAGAGGTCCGCCTGGTGCCTACACTGTATTGCTTTCGTCGCCAGCTGAAGACCTTTTTATTCTCTCAGTATTTTAACACTTAATTTTAACTTAAATTTAAATTTTACTGTTCTCTGTATTTTAATCTTATATCAATTTTGCTGCGTGGTTTTATCCTGGTTGTGCTTTTTATACTGTATTTTGTATTTGTGCTTTTAACCTGTTGGTTGTTTTATTATGGTTTTAATTTTTGTGAACCGCCCAGAGAGTTCAGGCTATTGGGCGGTATAAAAATGTAATAAAATAAATAAATAAATAAATAAATGACGTTTTGGCTGATAACACACATGATCTCTCACCATCAACCATGTTGGCTACAGGGGGTGAGAACTGTAAGCCAAAACTTCTGGAGGGCCGCAAGTTGCTGGCCTATGCTTTAGAGAGAGTTCAACCCTGTCCAGGGGGAGATCTACACTAAGCTGGATATACCGCTTATAAACTTTTTTATTGTGTATTGAGTCTTATCTTTCCACATGACGCTTGCCTTGTAACGTTGTATCGCTTACCCTTTCTGTCATTCTATTTTTTTATCTATCCACTAGCTGTACCCTGCCACGTGTTGCTGTGGCTCAGTCTGGTTAAATTGAAAAGAAAAAAAAGACAAAGCGGATGTTTCTAATATGTTTAATTTCACAATGCTTGTGGATATACAATATTTTTAGTTGTTCCATTGTCTGTGTAGATATAGAGATTGTCTGGTTTGCCGACTCTAGAACACACAACATATAATTGTCCATGTGAGAAGCAATCTGTGTCTAGATCTAAACCGCACAATTCTAAAGATTGGCCCTGAGCTTTGTTGATGGTGATTGCAAACGCCAATCGAATTGGGAATTGCAATCTCTTAAATTGAAATGGCATATCTGTTGGAATCATAGGAATGCGAGGAATGAGGACATCTTCACCTTTGAAAGGTCCTGTCAAGATTGATCTCCGACTATAACAATTGCCACTTCGTCTATAGTTGGAGCATTGAATCTTCGCACATGTTCTCCAGCAGGCGTTTTGTCAGCATGAATAACAATCTTGTGTGTATCAGATGGCATCATGTCAATTGCTGTTTTGAACAAATGTACTAAATTGTTTTTTTTCATGAAGTAGCTGTTGCAGTTTTGAAACGATGGCCCTTTTTATGCTGGTATAAATTCTGCAGCGTGCATTCAATTCATCATTGCCATCACCAATGAAATACATTTGTAGGAATTTATGTTGACTATCTTGAAACGGAAGGAAGGAGCCGGCTTTATGATAAATTTGTCCTTTGACTTTGAAAGTTGGCATAAATGGAGCTGTGATGATTTCTGCGCCGAACGACGTTATTTGGAAGCATGAGTTGTATTTCCTGATGTTAGATAGGAAATGCTTTGATTCTGCGATATATCCGGCAAGCAAAGTTTGTAATGGCTCTGGTGGTTCTCCAAGTTGAGGCAGTTTAATTTTTCCAGCAGCGCAACACATTCCTTTTGTTTCTCCATTAAATTTAAGAGCCTTGCAATAAGGACACACTTCAGTCATAGTGCCGATGAGAACATGCCACCTCAAACTATAATCATCAGCTGGGTTGTACCGGAATGCAAGGCAATTGTAATTGTGTGATTGTTTACCACGGAGTCGTGTTTGACGCTTATGTGCTGTTTCTCATTGACGTCTTTCAGCCACTCTCAGCCTGTCGCGTTCATTCTGTTGAGAACAAAGCAGATCTGAAGCTGTAGAATGCGATTGCTGTGCTCGCAACCGTGCATCCTCAAGTCTAGCTGAACGTTGCTTGGCTGGTTCCTTGGCACGTATTTGAGGCATTCTTTTTCTTTTTTTCTCGTTTGCTGATGCCCGTTCTTCCTCAGTCTGATTTGCAATTTCTCGTCGCAGTGCTTCCGCTCTGCGAGTATGACAACCTAAGTGTGATCTTCTGCGAGGCATTATTTGGATGAAGTAAAGCAGATTGTTTGGTTTTTAAAAAAGGATGTTTTTACGGTGAGGAGGTTAGTGGAAACTCCTGGCAGTTACCTTTCTTCAGGACGTGTAACTGTCACAGGTGTGACATCTATATTCACTCAGCCAATTGTGAGAGAATATGCAAATAGGAGAGGAGGCAGAGGCAGTGGATTGGCCTACTGGTTGGCGATATCACAATGACTTATAAGAGCAAATAGGAGAGAACATGCAAATAGGAGAGAAGGCAGAGGCAGTGGATTGGCCTACTGGTTGGCGATGTCACAATAACTTATAAGAGCAAATAGGAGAGAACATGCAAATAGGAGAGATGCAGAGGCAGTGGATTGGTCTACTGGTTGGCGATGTCACAATGACCTATAAGAGCAAATAGGAGAGAACATGCAAATAGGAGAGGAGGCAGAGGCAGTGGATTGGCCTACTGGTTGGTGATGTCACAATGATCAGCAGGACTGGTTTTGAGGAGGCCTATTTCTTCGATTTTAAGACAAACCTTTGACCCCATAGAGAACATAGTTACATAACAACGCTCGCGTATTCGAACGCAACGCTGTGTCAAAATTTCAAAGCAATCGGTGAAGAACTTTCGGAGATATAACGACAGTGACGAACGGTCTTTTTCATTTTTATTTATATAGATATAAGTCGTATTTTCTCTTATGTGGCCGATTGCATCATAAGAAACCTTCCTTTTTTTTCATATGCTTTTCCTTAGCCAGTCACCTTCCTCGGGGCACGTTTCTTGTGTTTCCGCGCTCAAAGTAGCAGCCGTTTTTCCTCTTTCTTGCCTCGTGTTCCTCTTTGCAGCCACAACCTCTCTTCCCCCTTCCATGTATGGACATTGTTCTGTATGTGTTTACTCAGAAGTAAGACTCTCTCTGTTCAATGGGCTTTCCTCAAAGGTAAGCCAGCATGTGATGTTAGCAGTTGAAATCAATGGGATTTACTTTTGATTAAGGGAACAGCACACCTGTAGTTCATGAACTTGAAGATGCAAGCAAGCAGGGAGGGAGACTCCAGGCAGGGTTAGTGGATTTACTTTACTCAAAAGTAAATCCCATTGATTTCAACTGCTAACATCACATGCTGCCCCTTGGTCTGTGCTTAGGAAAAGGGCGCAGAAAGAGGGGAAATCTTTCCAGCCCCCCTTCTCTCTGTTTCTCTCCCCTCCAAGCACAGACCAAGGGGCAGCAGGTCACGTTAGCAGTTGAAATCAATGGGATTTACTTTTGAGTAAAGCAAATCCCCTCACTCTGCCTGGAGGCTCCCTCCTTCCACGGCTCCAGCTTAGGAAAAGCTCCCAGGTGTGGAAAGAGGGAAAATCTTTCCATCAAAACCCTTCACCATTTCTCTCTGAGGAGGAAAAATGGAAGAAAAGAGGAAGTGGGAGGAACAATAAGTAGACGGGGATTTGAGAAAACAACGTTAAAAAATACATTGTGTGGCCCAGATCAGCGGATATCTATGGACAACACAACAGTAAGAAACGTATTAATAAATACATGTGCCCAGGAACGTATAAAATTGTAATAAAATAATACGTTTAATGACTCAAAAAACGATTTCATATATCTGTGTAGATCTGCTCCAGAACAGTCAAATTTCCCAACTGTGTGTTGCATCAAAGCTTCCTGCTCCTAGGGTGTGATCCTTGCGTAGGAAGATGGCATCCAGGATTGCTAGTGGGCCCTCAGCAGTTGCTGGGCCCACTGTCTACCCCTGATGTCATCTTCCCTGCAAGATGCACCCTGGGCTTTGATGATGATGATGATGATGATGATGATGATGATGATGATGATTTATTTATATAGCACCATCAATGTACATGGTGCTGTACAGAGTAAAACAGTAAATAGCAAGACCCTGCCGCATAGGCTTACATTCTAATAAAATCATAATAAAACAATAAGGAGGGGAAGAGAATGCAATCAGGCACAGGGTAGGGTAAACAGGCGCTGGGTAGGGTAAAACTAACAGTATAAAGTCAGAACAAAATCAAGTTTTAAAAGCTTTAGGAAAAAGAAAAGTTTTTAGCTGAGCTTTAAAAGCTGCGGTTGAACTTGTAGTTCTCAAATGTTCTGGAAGAGCGTTCCAGGCATAAGGGGCAGCAGAAGAAAATGGACGAAGCTGAGCAAGGGAAGTAGAGGCCGTAGGGCAGGCGAGAAACATGGCAGAGGAGCGAAGAGCACGAGCGGGGCAATAGTGTGAGATGAGAGAGGAGAGATAGGAAGGAGCTAGACAGTGAAAAGCCTTGTAAGTCAACAGGAGAAGTTTATATTGGATTCTGAAGTGAATTGGAAGCCAATGAAGAGATTTCAGAAGTGGAGTTACATGGTCAGAGCGGTGAGCCAAGAAGATGATCTTAGCAGCAGAGTGGTGAACAGAAACCAACGGACTGATGTGAGAAAGAAGGAAGGCTGGAGACCAGCACCACAAGCTGCCAGGCCCTGAACAACTGCAGTCTTCCTCAACTTGCTGCCCTCTAGATGCACTGAACTACCACTACCATCATCCCCAGTCATCAGGACCATTTATAAGGTGATACTAAGGGTTGCTTTACTGGTGGAGGGAGGGGGAGAGAGAGAAGCCAGCATCTTCACTATATTATTCAGACTAAATAATCTTGTTAGAGGGTATCACACAATTCAATTTAAAACGGTTCTTTTCTCCCATTACATGTTACATTAATGATCCATTTTTTAATTTTGCTGTTCTTAAAAAAGAAAAAGAAAAGAACAGCTTTTTTCTTGTATTTTTAGCATCACTTTTGAAAGCACCTTTAGAGCATATGAGATCATGGCCTAATTTAATAATCATCCATGCAGAAGCAGACTTCCACTAAGGCAGTTATGAGGAGCTTTTACATTAATTATGTCTAGGCAACAGAGGATTTGTGTTTTTTATTATTATTCCAGTTATATCCTTTCATTATGGACTCAAATGAGCAGAAGTGTGAGAGAGAAACAGCGGTGTCCGAAATGCTGCTACATCTCGTTAAAAGAAACTAGGAGATGTAAACAGGAAAGAAATGGGTATTTATTTTCATCACAGAATTCTCATTTACTCGTTCTTTCCTAGCACGCTGGAACACCCCATGCCCCAGGCTAACAGGTTGGCAGAACCATCAAACTTGGGTCCATCTCTAGTATGCAGATATGGCATGACTGATGGGACAGACCAACCCAGAAGCCAGGAAAAGGGCTGCTGAACCTCAACAGAGGCAAGAAACTGAGGTCTGGAGCACTAAGTCTTGCAGAAACGACAGGAGGCATAAAAGCAAACCCATAGGGAGGTTCTAAGGCTGAGCTGAACTACATGGGAGGGACTGTAGCTCAGTTGGTAGAGCACTTGTTTTGCATGCAGAAGGTCCCAGGTTCAATTCCTGGCATCTCCAAGTGGGGCAGGAATCATTCCTGAAACCCTGGAGATCTCCGCCTATGGCCATACCACCTTGAACAAGCCCAATTTCGTCTGATCTTGGAAGCTAAGCAGGGTCAGGCCTGGTTAGAACTTGGATGGGGGAGATCTCCTTCCAGTTAGGATTGGCAATACTGGGCTAGATGAACCAATTGTCCAACTCATTACAAGGCAGCTACTTGTGATTGTCATTATGATGATGACTCAGATTTATATACCTACTATCCAGCAAACTGTCAGTGGTTAACATAAATAAAGATCGTATAACCACAGAAATATAACCATATAAATGTAATGAAACAATCACTGGGAGGCAATAAAATTATAACTGCCCGATGTGTGCATTCCTTTTGCCAGCATCGGCTGGTATGCCAGCTACGACCTCTCCTGGACCGGTATTGCTTGGCCACAGTGGTACAGGTGGTAGTAATCTGGTAAGCTCAAGACTGGGTTACTGCGATGTGCTGTCCTTAAGTCTGGTCTGGAAGCTAGAGAGCAGAACGCAGCAGCTCGGCTGTTGTCAGGAGCTGCTCCTTTTCAGGATACAACTCCTTTGCTGAGGGAACTGCACTGGCTGCCTATTCACTGCCCTGAGTCAATTCTCAGAGCAGACAATGAAATCAGAGATGGACCAGGACTACCAGGTGATGTGACTGAGACCGCAATTGCTGGCCGGATCTGCACTACTACTTTAAATCACTTTAAAGCACTTTATAACAGTTTTGACAACTGTATATGGAGTAAAATCGAGCGTAGCCATACACGTACTCTGGATTTTAGGAAAGCTGATTTTAATAAACTCAGAACTATAATAAGTAAGGTCCCGTGGCAAGGGAGCCTAAAAAGAAAAGGAGTGCAGGATGGGTGGGAGTATCTAAAAAATGAAATTTTAAAGGCGCAGTTACAAACAATTCCAACAAGGAGAAAAGATAGAAGACAACAGAGGAAACCAATGTGGCTCCACAAAAAGCTTATTGATGAACTGAAAACAAAAAGGGATACATATAGGAAGTGGAAGGAAGGCCAGGCTACAAAAGAAGAGTACAGACAAGTGGCTCAGAAGTGCCGAAATGGCGTCAGGAAGGCTAAAGCTGTGAATGAGCTGAGATTAGCGAGGGATGCTAAAAGCAATAAAAAGGCTTTCTTCAAATACGTGAGTAGTAAAAGACAGAGGAAAGAAATGGTGGTTCAACTGCTTAATGAGGATGGCAAATTGATAACAGACGACAAACAAAAGTCTGAAGTGCTCAATTCCTACTTTGCCTCGGTCTTCTCCCAAAAGCGGGTCTATGACCCCCCTGGAAAAAGTGAAGCAGAAGTTGAGGGGGCAGGATTGCAGTTTGAGATTGATAAACAAATGGTCAAAGAACACCTAATTTCCTTGAATGAGTTCAAATCTCCAGGGCCCGATGAACTGCATCCAAGAGTAATGAAGGAGCTAGCGGAAGAACTCTCAGAACTTTTGTCTATTATCTTTGCAAAATCATGGAAGACGGGTGAGGTGCCAGACGACTGGAGGAGGGCTAACATTGTCCCTATCTTCAAAAAGGGCAAAAAGGAGGAACCTGGGAACTACAGACCAGTCAGTCTGACATCCATCCCTGGGAAAATTCTGGAGCAGATTATAAAGAAGTCAATCTGTAAACCCCTTGAAATCAATGAAGTGATTACTAGAAGCCAACATGGATTTGTCAGGAACAAATCCTGTCAGACTAATTTGATCTCATTTTTTGATAGGATAACCTCCCTTGTGGACTGTGGGAATGCTGTGGATGTCATATATCTTGACTTCAGCAAAGCTTTTGACAAAGTACCACATGACATTCTGATTAACAAACTAGCTAAAAGTGGGCTAGATGGAACAACTATTAGGTGGATCCACAGTTGGCTACAGAATCGGACTCAAAGAGTACTTATCAATGGAACCTTCTCAAACTGGGGAGAGGCAACGAGTGGGGTGCCGCAGGGCTCAGTCCTGGGCCCAGTGCTCTTCAACATTTTTATTAATGATTTGGACGAGGAGGTGCAGGGAACGCTGATCAAATTTGCAGATGACACAAAATTGGGTGGGGATAGCTAATACCCTGGAAGACAGAAACAAACTTCAAAGTGATCTTGATAGGCTGGAGTGCTGGGCTGAAAACAACAGAATGAAATTTAATAGGGATAAATGCCAAGTTCTACATTTAGGGAATAGAAACCAAATGCACAGTTACAAGATGGGGGACACTTGGCTCAGCAATACTACAAACGAGAAAGATCTTGGAATTGTTGTAGATCGCAAGCTGAATATGAGCCAACAGTGCGATATGGCTGCAAGAAAGGCCAATGCTATTTTGGGCTGCATTAATAGAAGTATAGCTTCCAAATCACGTGAGGTACTGGTTCCTCTCTATTCAGCCCTCATCTAGAGTATTGCATCCAGTTCTGGGCTCCACAATTCATGAAGGACGCAGACAAGCTGGAGCGGGTTCAGAAGAGGGCAACCAGGATGATCAGAGGTCTAGAAACAAAGCCCTATGAAGAGAAACTGAAAGAATTGGGCATGTTTAGCCTGGAGAAGAGAAGATGGAGGGGAGACATGACAGCACTCTTCAAATACTTAAAAGGTTGTCACACAGAGGAGGGCCAGGATCTCTTCTCGATCCTCCCAGAGTGCAGGACACGGAATAATGGGCTCAAGTTAAAGGAAGCCAGATTCCGGCTGGACATCAGGAAAAACTTCCTGACTGTTAGAGCAGTGCGACGGTGGAATCAGCTACCTAGGGAGGTTGTGGGCTCTCCCACACTAGAGGCATTCAAGAGGCAGCTGGACAACCATCTGTCAGGGATGCTTAGGGTGGATTCCTGCATTGAGCAGGGGGTTGGACTCGATGGCCTTGTAGGCCCCTTCCAACTCTGCTATTCTATGATTCTATGAGTCCTGGGCCCCAACAGTTGTCAAAACTGTTACAAAGTGCTTTAAAGCAGTAGTGTAGCTCCTGCCAGTGTCTTTCCTGTGTCAGCCACAGAGAAATTTACCTTGATGCTTGGCTGCAACACTTGCAAGTCATTTTTATGTCGTTGTAGAATAGCAGTCAAAAGTTTGCTTCCCTCATCAATTAAACATCATTTGTTGTAAAATAGCTGTTGTTGTATTGTTGACGAAGCTTTCTGCTTGCCTTTAAGAGGTTTTAGCTCAGTTCCAAATGTGTAAACATCTCTCTCTCTCTCTCTCTCTCTCTCTCTCTTTCAGCTGGTTCCCATGGTGACATTAATCAAATTATACATGTAGTGGCCACTTGACAGCTGGGTTACCTGAACAGTGTCACACATTGGTGAACATCAGATGACAGAAGGTTCTCTGATCACTAGAAAGGAGAGAAACTCCACTTCAGAGCTCCATTTGCCTCACTCCCCTTCTCATGGGAGGATATTTCCCACCAAGGCTTTTGAGTAGCCATTTCAACTTAATGTTTGGGTAGTTTGACTACGGTGGTGGTGACCTTGTTAGGTAGTTATCTGCATAAATCCAGAGTTCCCATGCTTTGCACCCTCATATGAGGACAGGACAACTCGTATTACTTTTATTACATCAGAGGGCACAAGCACATGGATTGTAAACTTTCATCACAGCATGTGCTAGTAGCTGAAAACATTACCATCTGCAGCCTTTTTGCTCCTGGCTGTCTCCAAGCCTCTTCCCTTGACATCATCCCAGAACAACACTGATAGGTTAAGCAAGGTGCTAGGGTGATGCCCAAATGACACATGAAAGCCAGCATTGCTGAACTCCTCAATAATAATGGGGATCAACGAACTTGATCTGCAAACATTACCAGATGTAAAAAGTTCTTGTCCACAATGGCAGGATGCATGAGCGGCTGCCTCGTGTGGTGGATCACTGAACAGCGAGTGGCAGCCTTCTCAAGGAAGTACCTCCAGGCCCTGGGGTGACTTCACCTACCCAGGCTCCTCCTGCACGAGAAGAAGTATAACAGGGTTTGCTGCTTCAGTTGAGTCTTGCTGGAGCAACAAGGACTTCCTGAGCTCTGGTTTGTTCCTGTGTTCTTGTTTATTCTTTGATCTTGCCAATTGGCCCATTCCTCAACCCTGCTTTCTGACTTGTGTTTTGCTCCTAACTTACCCT
Source organism: Elgaria multicarinata webbii (assembly GCF_023053635.1). Taxonomy (NCBI): domain Eukaryota; kingdom Metazoa; phylum Chordata; class Lepidosauria; order Squamata; family Anguidae; genus Elgaria; species Elgaria multicarinata. The sequence continues at coordinate 4,036,122 of NC_086186.1, read as the reverse complement.
TTGGTCCTGACTATGACTGGCCCCATGGGCTGATCTCATAACACCTGGTTCCCAGCTCCTGGCTTATCCCAGACTACTGCCTATACACCTAACAGCTGACTGACACAGGCAAAGTTCTAGCAGCAGTGAAAAGTAGGGGTGTGCTCCACTCTGTTTTGGATCCCCGAATCTGAAGTGGAGTGGCGACGGTGGCAAAGCCAGGTAAGGGGGTAAGGGGGGAGGGGGGCTTACCTGGCTCCACTCTCCGCTGCCGCCGCGGTCCATGCAGCGGTGGATGGCGGAACCAGGTAAGGGGGAGGGGGGCTTATTCAGACCCCATTTGGTCCCCCCTTCCCCACTTACCTGCCTCCACAGTCCACCATGGAGGCAGGTAACTGGGGAAGGGGGGCAAAATAGTGTCCGAATATCAATCTGGACCTCTGGATCTCACTCCGCATCTGATTCCGGTGCGGGTCGGGGGGAGGGCAGATCAACCTGAACCAGTTCGGGCCTGATCTGGAAGGTCCGGATTGGGATCTGAAGCGGTTCAGGGGGGCCCTGCACAGCCCTAGTGAAAAGCACCCCAGCCATTCCGGCTGTTGTTTTTGTAGTAAGTTGGCAATTCCTCATACAGTTGCCAGGCAGGGCTGCTACGTTTCCCCTGTCAAAGCACAGCTGCAGCTTCAATTTATGAGAAAGGAAAGGGGAGTTTGATTCCTTTGTGCTCTGTAAGAGTTGGACAGTAAAAATTTAATCCCTAGAAGAGTTGGAGTAGGCTTTATGAGGAATAAAAATCCTTCGCACAACCGATGTCAGATCACATATAACTCCAGCCTCGGTGCAATTTAAACACAGCTTACAATAAGCAGAGCCTCAGCTGTTGGCAGGAGCAGCCTGATCTTATTAGACTAACCCGCTGCTATGCTAATTAGTACAAAATGACATCCAAGGATGATAATGTTAGTAATTCTTTTTCTGCTTCTTTTTTGTTATTGGTAGAGGCAGAAAAATATGCCTGCAATACATTTTTCTTCTTCTTCTTCCGTCCTCTGCAAAAGCTTCAGGAGAGCTGAATCCGTCTGAAGGAGCAGTAGAATATTAAGGAGTTTTGCTTTCCATTGGAAAGGGAGGGCGTGAGAGAGAACATATCTAATTTCTGATCACACTCCTTGCCTTTAGAAGAGGGAAGGAAACTACATTTTGGGATGTGCAACTGGAGAAGGGTGGGGGTTTATTACCTGCAATCTGCAAGCAATCCCATTTTTCCTTTTATTTTTAGGGGGGAAATACTGTCTGTCAAAAAAAGTCGGATTAGATGTTCACTGTCTTGGCTAATAATGAACAATCTTAGCACTGTCCTGCAGAGGGGATTTTCTCTTTCTTTTTGTACAATGCATGTGTGTATTCTCCTACACAATGATTTTATGACCTCCATCTGCACAAATTGACCAACCTGAGCCCTCTGTGCTGTATTTGGTACGTAACTTCTGTAATTACAGTGCAGAATCTGATAAATGTACTTTCTTAATTGAGTTTCCCCGTATGGCCTTACAGAGAAGCAGAGACAGAAAGAAGAAGGCAGGTGAAGGCATTATTCACAAAACTTCTCTTGGGTTAGCTAGACTGACTGTCCCATTACTTCAGTGTCCATGTAGGACACCATCTACCCACCTGCTCCTGTATCTGCAGAGAGTTGTCTCTTCTGATGTCCATGGGGAAATTGTTCTCCAGGAGTTGAAGTATTATTATTATTATTATTATTATTATTATTATTATTATTATTATTATTATTATTATTATTATTATATTTATTTGTATCCCGCCTTTTGCCCAATACTGGGCCTCAAGACAGCCTTACAAAGTTTAAAACATACATGGGGGGGGGGGGGGACAAAACCATAAACGTTTAAAATACACAACAAAATTATAAGACATTAACATAGATGGAGGGCCAGATTATTCTCCAAAGGCCTGCTGGAACAAAAAAGTTTTAGCCTGCTTCCGAAAGCCCATCAAGGAGGGAGCCAGTCTAGCTTCCCTGGGAAGAGAGTTCCAGAGCACTGGAGCAGCCACTGAGAAGGCCCTCTCCCATGTTCCCACCAAGCGCGGCTGTGAAGATGGCGGGACTGAAAGAAGGGCTTCTCCAGAAGATCTCAAAGCACGGACAGGCTCAGCTTCAGAGGGGGAAAGGACCGGGCTTCCACCAGAGGCTAGAGTCGGGGATGAGTGAGACCCACTCCACTACAGCCTGTCTTTATGGCCACTGCAGTTCCGTAGCCATTCCCACCAGGAAGTAGAAACCCTCCCCCCCAATTATTTAGGACAGCAGGCAATATTGCTGCTGCACACCCACTCTTTTGGTTGCGCCAGTGTGACACACCACTTGTGCAACACGAATTAGTGCTTGCAACAGTAATCGTGGAAACGCTCATTTCCAGATTGGGACGGGTCAGCAGAGTTCTATTCTACAAGCTCCATTGACTTGATCTGTCTTGGAAATAAGCATTTTGCTTTTCTGGTGGCTCCAGGAGACCGACCAGGTTCCCTTTGCACTAGTGTCTGGGTCACACTAGCATGTGGTTAAAGTTGGATACTGCCCTCAGATATTCATTTTGTTCTGTAGAGCTCTGTTCTATTCTCATTTGCAGCTAGTGGATCAGCAGAAAGGGGAAGAAAATCTCACTTTAATGAGTGCTCCAATTCTCAAATACATTCACACTGACATTGTTTCCATCTGTGTGAGTTTGTTGTTTACAGTCATCCATCATAGTGGCCTTTGCAGGCAAGGGAACTGAATAATGAGCTGAATGCAATGTTCTCTTATTAATCCCATTAAAAGGAAAGGAGTATTGTATATCCTGTCTAACTATTGAATAGCAATCCGCTGAGCCCAGCTGGACTTCTGGGTATCTAGCATTGAATACTCCCCGCATGTGGTTCATTATTCGCCACCTGTATAGTGGAAACAATTCTCTCTGAGCCTCAGAGAGCAGCATTGTACATGTGATGCAGTTGGTGTGTGTGTGTGTGTGTTTGTGTGTGTGTGTGTGTGTGTGTGTGTGTGTGTGTGTGTGTGAGAGAGAGAGAGAGAGAGAGAGAGAGAGAGAGAGAGAATACTGAAAGATCGAAGCCACCAAATCTCAAACACAAGAGCAGGAGGTGTCTTCTTAGGCCAAAAAAAATACCAAGAAGTTTTTTTTTTTTAACTGTTGTATGCTTTGTTTTTAATGTGCTTTGTGCTGTGCTATAAAAGTTATCTTCTCTATGTTTTTAACTGCTGGATTTTCAAGTGGGGGGACTGAAGCTTCTCACCCATTCACTACCAGCTCCTGCCCAGGATAAACTAAGATGGCAGAAACAGCAACCAGCATTCTTCGAAGTGAAATAGCCTCCGTCCAATGTTGGGAAAAGTTTTCAGACATTCATTACAAAACAGCATGGAGATATGAAGCCATCTTGGAAATGCTTCCCTAGAGTTAGCTGAAATGGAACAAATAAACCTGTGTACCTCCAGCATGATGGCAATAATCAGAATAGTGCCGTGGAGTGGAGCTGTCAGACCGAATCATACATGTTCTTGAATTAACTTTAAGCAGCATGAACTCAGGCACTTCCCTGAGCCGGCTTGGAAGGATGTCTGATGCTGAATGGTGAGCTTCATGGAACAAGCCCAATTCATCACTCGTTAACCTGCAAGTGAATATAACACTCTTTGCATTTACTTTTTCACGCTCAGAAAAATTCAAATGCATTATGTTGGCAATCCTCACAGCAAGGGTGCGATCCTATGAACGTTTAGACGAAAAAGTGTGAGCGTGGAAAGGGAAAACGGTGTGTGCTGACCCACTCTACACATGCCCATTATGAGCCATTGTTTAGACATGGCTGGCTGGGGCATGCTGGGAACTGAAGGACTCTTTTTAACTAAATGTGCATAGAACTGCACCCTTAGTCCATTCATACCTTGGGAGTCGTAGACCGATATGCTCACTACAACCGACCAATGTATGCCCATGACGCTTCTCAGATTTGGGGATCAACTGTTCAAACAAACTACACATTAAGTGGAGCACTGTGATCTCCTTCTCCCTCCCCGCACTTTCTTTTTAACCCCAAACTAGCTGCATGTGAGTTTGAGATATGGTAGCTTGCCTTAGGCGATCCAGTGACTTGACACCTGAGATGAAATTTCAGCTGGGGACTACCGAGTTCCACCTTGCCTGAAACTGGTGCCCTCCAGATGTGTTGGACTACAACTCCCATGATTCCAAACCAGGTTAACCATTGGCTGGGAATTATGGGAGTTGTAATCCAGCACACCTGGGAAGCACCAGGCTGGGGAAGGGTAACCTGACTCATAATACACTAACTAATTCATCCCTCTAAGTCAACCTTCCCCAACCTACTGCCCTCCAGTTGTGCTGGACTACAAATCCCATCATCCTTCAGCCAGCATGAGAATGCATCACTGGAGGTATTTAAGCAAAGGCTGGACAACCATCCATCAGAGATGCTGTAGCTGAACTAAGCAAGTAGCTGGACTAGGTGGCCTTCTAACACTAAACCCCTAGTATGTATCTAAAGTGCCCTCTCCTCAAAGGCAGCCCCTGAGAACTCCACCAAAAGTCTTCAGGGTGTTGAACTCTTTTTCAGGCTGAAAGAGGTTCATCATCCCTGCTGAACCTTGTGGTGCCAACAGGGGCCTGCACATCCTTCTCCATCCATTGATGAATGCCAACAGCCAGGTGAATGCGTGAACCTTCCCTCACAGAAGCCAAGAACTAGGCATGTGCTCCGCTCCGATTAGAAGCGCAGAAGCAGGAGCGAATTGGCCTGCTCCGCCTTGCCCAGAGGCGGAGTAGAAGCAGACCGCAGACTCCTAGAAGCAAGGCAAAGAGAAGTGGCCATTTTCGGAGCGCTCCGGTTTCCGCGGTCCGATCCGATCGCCATCTTGAAACATTTCGCCAATCGGATTGCATTGCGGAAAAGAAAGGGGGATAACTGTGTTGTTTTTGATGCTATCTTTCTGAAAATTCTTGTGCTTAGAGAGTCGTGGATGGGGGTCATTTTGAGCCTGCTCTCAGCTCTCTGTGTGCTGCAGTTCGCGTGCTATATTTTTTAAAAATCGGGTCAACAAACAGGGACAGCGCGGGTAAACCGGCGGTTTTTTGTTTTTTTGTTTTTTTTAAGCGATGACAGGCACATTCAACTCCCAATCCTGATGAGAATTGATCACCTCATGAAGCATCCTCCAATCCCAGCGTTGGAGGGGGGACTAAGGCAGAGCCACCCTGAGAGCTTTCTGCTTTGTGTCTCTTTGTGGGTTGGAGTTCGTGGAGAGAGGAGTTAGTTATAGGTGCTGCTGCTGTGTTTGGAGATAGATTAGGATTTAGCTTGGCGTGTGTGTGTGTGTTTGTTTGCTTCTTTCTGACTTTTAGCTTAGTTTGCTCTGTGTTTTTCCCTTACTTTGATTTAATATAAACTTTATTTTTAAATTTTGGAGTGTGTGTTTGTTTGTTTGTTTGGTTGTCCCCCCCTCCCCTCTCTTAAAGCCTGACTGTGTTTCATCTTCCTTCTTCCTTCTATATACAAAAAAATACAAAAAAATACCAAAAAAAAATTATTCTCTATTTCTTCTCTCTGTTACTTGGACTGTGTGTGTGCTGTGTGCACTGTTTGTGAAGTGCAACAGCCACAGATTGAGCATTTCAAATCCTGTTTGGGCAAAGCACACACACTTCTTGTCCCATTTCCCTACATATAGTAATATTTCTTATACATATTATTATATTCTTATACATATTATTCTTATACATATTATTAGTAGTATTAATATATTCTTATAGATATCAGTAGTATTAGTATAATATCATCATGAGAAGAGGGAGCAGGTGCATGTCTGTGGCGAGGCGTGCTGAAAGCAGTGGTCAAGGCAAGGCTCAGGCTGGCACCAGTAAGCAGGCTGCCTCTCCTGCTGTGAAAATCAAATGGGCAACTCCTTGGCTGGCTGCTCCGCAACAGAAGCAGGAGAAGGAGCAGGTAGAGCCACTCTCTTCTGCAACTTGTGCCCGGCGTTCTCTTTTTGAGGGTGGGAATGGGAAAAGTGCCCCTTTGCAAGAGGCACGTGGCAGCAGTGCCATTAGAGGAGGAGGAGGAGTATCCCCAACTCCTTCATTATCGTTTGAGCCCACGAGCCCGCTGATGGACCTGTCTCCAGACCTCCTAGACGAGGTTCTTCTCAGCACAGTGGAGGAGGAGCAGCAGCAGGCCGAGGCTCTCTCCCCAGTCTCATCCCACACCTCTTCCGCTGCAACCCCTGTTTCTGTGGCAACACCAGAGAGTTCAGGCGGGCAATTGATGGTGTCACCACGGAAGCGAAAGACAAGTATAGTGTGGGACCACTTTGAGTTGGGAGCGGATCCCCGCTTTGCTGTCTGTCACCACTGCAAACTCACCCTAAGCAGGGGTTCATCTACAGGGCATTATGGAACCAGTAGCATGAAGATGCATCTTCAGAGGCAGCACCAGGAGATCTTGCTGGGGAAAGAGGCGGGCAAGGTGACTGGTTCCAGGGGAAAGCCGAAGGCTGCTGCTGCTGCTGCTGGCACTGCCACTCTAAGCTCTCCATCTCCCATCCCCACGAGGGTTAGGCAGGCAACCCTGCAGGACATGGGGTGGGGGAAGTATGGACCCACAAGATGGCGTTTTCCAACGCCCACCCAGGGTGCTACTGTGGTGGGGCATCTGCCGGGACTGACTCCTCCCCAATACTAGATCTATGACATGTCTCTCTGCCTGCCCCTCTGCTAGCCTGTCCTCCTCCTCGGTGACTGACTCGCTGGGATGGTTTGCGTTTGCAATGTGTGACTAACTGCAGTGCTGGCTTAGAAACCAGCCATCCTTGCCTCATTTCCTTGTGCCCCCAGAAATGCCTGCAGCCTGCCTGCCTGCCTGCCTGCCTGCCTGTCTGCCCGCCTCCCCCGGGGTGCTGCTGTGGTGGGGCATCTGCCAGGACTGACTCCTCGCCTGCTCTGCCTGCCTCTCTGCCCGCCTGGTGCCTGGGAGATGGGCTTTGCGGTTCGTGCCCAGCACCCTCCGGCACGCTTGCTCCCAGTCGTCCTCCTCTGTGCCCCTCAATGCGTAACTGCTGTCTTAGAAAGAAACAACCAGCCATCTTTGCCTCACTTGCTCCTTGCGCCCGCTTACGGGTTGGTTTGCTATGCATTAGTGCTCAAGCCATCCTTGCGGCACTACAATGCATGCTGCCTGCCTGCCTGCCTGCCTTCCCTCCCTCCCTTCTCCCCTTCCCGCCTTGCAGGGATCGTGTATGTGTCTTGCTTTGACTCAGGGGAGAAGTCCTTCCTGCGCTCACTTAGACTTTATCAAGTTCAAAAATCCATTTTTCAAGTGTGCAAGAAGATTTAGGGTTATCTCATGGCATGTTGGGATTTCCTTTCAACTGGCCCCATTGAGCTGTCTGCATTGCAACTTTAAAATCCCTGAGATACTGGAGTGTCGGATTTTCAAAACTCCCCCTAACATCAGGGGATGATGGGATTGGCTTGAAACTTGGCATCCATGTGGACACATGGGTAAGCTGTCATGGGACCAAAGGATAGGTTTCTGACATGCAAATTGACATAGTTGTAGAATGGGACTTGATTTGGGGTGAGTTAAAAGGTTTAAGCCCCGCCAAAAATCAGGGGATGATGGGATTGCCTTGAGTCTGGGCGTCCATGTGGACACATAGATTAGCTATCATGGTGGTGAGTTTGAGGTTTCTAACGTGCAAATTGACGGAGCTATCAAAAGGGGTGTGAATGGGGTGCCCGATTTTCAAAAATTCCCCAAAAATCAGGGGATGATCGGATTCACTTGAAACTTGGCGTCCATATGGACACATGGATAAGCTATCATGGTGCCAAGTTTGAGGTTTCTAACGTGCAAATTGACGTAGTTGTAGAATGGGACAATTTGGGGTTAATTAAGCCCCACCAAGAATCAGGAGATGATGGGATTGCCTTGAGTCTGGGCGTCCATGTGGACACATGGATAAGCTATCATTGTACCAAGTTTGAGGTTTCTAACATGCAAATTGACGGAGCTATGGAAAGGGGTGTGAATGGGGTGCCCGATTTTCAAAATTTCCCCCCAAATCAGGGGATGATGGGATTCCCTTGAAACTTGGCGTTCATGTGAACACATGGATAAACTATCATGGTGCCGAGTTTGAGGATTCTAACCTGCAAATTGACGGAGCTATCGAAAGGGGTGTGAATTAGGGTTATGGGTGGTGCGTTAGAGGTTAGAGCCCTGCCAAAAATCAGGGGATGATGGGATTGCCTTGAGTCTGGGCGTCCATGTGGACACATGGATAAGCTTTCATGGTGGCGAGTTTGAGGTTTTTAACGTGCAAATTGACGGAGCTATCGAAAGGGGTGTGAATGGGGTGCCCGATTTTCAAAAATTCCCCAAAAATCAGGGGATGATGGGATTCCCTTGAAACTTGGCGTGCGTGTGTATACGTCCATGATGTGTCATGGTACCAAACTTGAGGTTTCTAACTTTCACAGAAAAAAAGTTGTATACTTTTTTAGCTTTCAATGCAAGCCTATGGGGGGGAAAACGGAGCTCTGATCCGGATCCGGAGCTCCGCAGTGGAGCGGAGCGGACATAGGTGGAGCGGGGGTGGAGCAGAGCGGCCCGATCCACAAATCGCGGATCTGGAAGAGAAGCGGAGCAGGGGGTCTGTGCACACCCCTACCAAGAACTCACTCTTGGGTTACAGTATCTTTTTTCTCCACACAGATTTCTGGTAAATTGATTCTCCCATAATACAAGCCACATATTAATTCCTTGGGAGTCATAGACCGAGATGCCCATTATGGCTGATATCAGAATTAATGGAGACTGTGCCATAACTTTTACAGACTCTCATTATTCTTATGCTCCTGCATTAATACCAGCATTAGCACTTTGGTCCTTGTTCAAGGATAGTATTCTACATAATGATTGTGGTTGTGGTTACCCTCTTACCTTTAAACACGTACATTTTGTGGCATGCCAAAATAAATAAATAATCTCAATGAGTTTTATAATACCAATGCTACATTCAATAAAATGTGAGTCATAAGTACAGTGGCATGAACTAGAGATGTGTATTCATTTGTAATGAATGAAAACACTGAACTGCTTTAGGGTGGATTCCTGCATTGAGCAGGGGGTTGGACTCAATGGCCTTGTAGGCCCCTTCCAACTCTGCTATTCTATTATTCTATTAATGGGGCCCATTTGCTCATTTCCCATGTGTTATGAAACAAGTACTAATAGCAAAGAATAGGTATGACAAAGGTCATTTTCGTTACGCATGTGGTTCAGTCTTCCCCAAACTCCTATTCTCCGGACATTTTGGACTTCAACTCTCATCAGCCGCAGCCAGTATGGTCAAAAAACATTTAGAGGGCACCGGGTCCAGCAAGGCTGATATAGTTCAGTGCCTCAATTCCTAATAAAAAAAGATGCTTGTAGTATCACTACGGAGGCTAGACCTTTATACTGAACAGTATGAAAGGGAAGAGGAACAGTAGGTCAGTTCCATCTCTCTGTAGATGCCCTCTGAAGATGCCCCATCCAGTTCCCCAAGTGAGTTATTGTCTCTTGGGACAGGGACAGGATAGGAAGTGGTAGAAAGAATCGACCCTTTCAAAATCCTCTCTGCAGGATTTTTGAGCATCCTAATGAAATGCATACAGGATCTGATTTGTTTTCTTCAGGATTACTTGTTAGTTCTTATCAGTTTTGCTAGCTAATACAGTTATTGGAATAGATATAGATATTTTCTTGGATTCACTAGGGAAGGTTATTCCATTCGGATATCTGGTTAACAGGAGTCCTATCTCCACCAATTATTCTCCTCTTGTGCAGTGTTTTCTGCTAGTGCAACATCATTTCCACTAGCAGAATGGATAGTGTATGAAAATATTTGCCCACAAACTTTTGTTTCTTGCAAGACTCCTGCATAATAGGGTACCATGCAAATGTTCATCCAAAATACAGGTATTGGTTTCTACATATTTCTCTCATAACTTTATCTCTCATACATTTATAATTTCCATAGAGAAACAAATGATATATTAAAATGTTGTTGTTGTTGTTGTTGTTGTTGTTGTTATTTTTATTATTAGGTTGAATCAGAAGCATTTGTGCTGACAGGTTATGACTTTTAACTGAACCTTTCACTGACTAGGAACCTGCTATGGGAAAGATGAAATTTTCCCAGCTAAACTCCAGAAAAAGCAAAATGTGCTTCAGATAAGAAAGTTGGATATTCAGGTTATGTTGCAAAGGAGTAAAAGATGACATGGAATATTGTATGAAGTAGACAAAACCTGCAAAAAGAAGGTGAAGTTCTCCTGTTTTGAAGAGAAATGGCTCAGAAAAGCTACTAAGTAATGAACTAAATATACTACTTCTCAAATCATAACTGAGAACATTGCAGGGGGAATAGTAAATAAAGCTCAGAAATATTATTTGTTGTGATATTTTAATACTTTAAAAGCAATGTTCCTAGATAATTCTTAAACACTTTGAAAATTGTGTTTTGCTTGCAACCACTGTGTATCTCTGTGTGTTTCATGCTTTTACATCATGAAATGTAAATACTACTTGAGATTTTGAAGTAAAAGCTGAAAAGACTCACCTGATTTCAGAGTCCTTTATTTAAACAATCTGTCTGTTAATAACAGGAATTTTGTGAACAAACTAATTCCTTGATGACACTACCTACCTGGAATATGGTGTAGGATATGTTACTTTCTGATCCATGATACAAAAATACAAATAAAACTAATCCTATATAACATTCCTAGACAAGGACAAATCTGTTGCAACTGTCCAAGGTATGCCACTACTGGGGATTTCAGTGGGTTCCTCCTCTACACATGACACTGCAGAGACAACCATGGGGTGTAAAGGTCATATTGACTTAAGCTCCTTCTCCAAGGAAGTCCTACCTGGTTTATGTTATTGGGACATGACAGTAGATGGGATTTGACAAGTCATTTGAGGAAGGGAAAATAGCTCAATGGTAGAGCATTATAGATGATCAGTGATAGGGTCACTACTCTAATGAATGCAATAGAGATGTGAAAATCACAAAATGCAATCCCATCAAAGTTCTCTAAAATCCACCTTGAAGCTCATTCAGACTTCGGTACAGCTCAAATTGTGAGCTTTGTTGTTGCTTTTTTATGTGAAGATTTGTGGTTGTTTTCATGGATATTTTTTACAAATGTACAGATCAATGGTGTACGTATTTGAAATGTAGCCATTTCCCCCCATTGGTTAAAGCATGTTTGTGCATATATTTTTTCAAAAGTATGCATTTTCCATGCACATCTTTACCTTTTTTGTATGCACACATTTTGGGACACATATTCCTTTGTCCTGTGAGTTGCATTTCAAGCTCAGAAATGTATGGCCCTCAATCGCAGATTGCATGCAGGTCTGCATTTGGTCCTGAGAGATACAGATGGGGTCAATTCTGATCGAAAAGGAACTGATCCAATTTTTTTCATACATTCTTATGTGCCACAGAGATTCTTTTTCAGCCTGTGTACAGATGAGGATGGAGATGAAGGTTAAGGCATTGAGTTACAGATCTCATAGAAAGGATGGGTTTTGTGGACTACAATTCAAGAAGCACGCAGACAAGCTGGAGCGTGTTCAGAGGAGGGCAACCAGGATGATCAGGGGTCTGGAAACAAAGTCCTATGAAGAGAGACTGAAACAACTGGGCATGTTTAGCCTTGAGAATAGAAGATTGAGGGGAGACATGATAGCACTCTTCAAAGACTTAAAAGGTTGTCACACAGAGGAGGGCCAGGATCTCTTCTTGATCATCCCAGAGTGCAGGGCATGGAATAATGGACTCAAGTGACAGGAAGCCAGATTCCGGATGGACATCAGGAAAAACTCCCTGATTGTTAGAGCAGTATGACAATGGAACACATGACCTAGGGAGGTTGTGGGCTCTCCCTCACTAGAGTGGGAGAGGCAGCTGGACAACCATCTGTCAGGGATGCTTTAGGGTGGATTCCTGCATTGAGCAGGGGGTTGGACTTGATGGCCTTGTAGGTCCCTTCCAACTCTACTATTCTATGATTCTATGGAGGGAGGGAGGGAGGGAGATAGCAATACTTGAGTGCTCTCGGACAGCATTCATGACATTAAAGGATGCGGAGTGGGGGAAAGACAACTCTGACCTGTGCGGCACAGTGCAGTTTTTCACATGCACACAACCAATTGAATCAAACAAGGGCTGTGCAGGAACACAATAGAACTCAGTTCAGAACTGATGACTTCTGTGAAACTCTAGTAATGATTATATATCATTGGTACCCACACTTCACAAACTTGCAACGGTGGCTAAAATCGATAGTTGGAATATGAGAAACTAAAGTTAACAATGATGTATTTGCTCATAATATACTCTTTGCATGTTTCATGGCTTGTGGACTGCAACTACGACAAGACGACGCCTCCCTCATTTCAAAACCGTCTAAATGTGCTGCAATGGATTATTCTTCACACCTCATAAAGCAAGACATTGCAATATGTTTGGGCGGTGCATAGATTGGCTCAGAGTTTGGAATTGGACGTTGAGTCTATAATGGAATGTTTCTATGCCATCCTTAAGACTTGTAAATATGCCCATCTTGCTATCCATGAAATGCAGTAATTAGAAAAGAAAAAGGGTGAAAGATTACGGCCCCATTCATTTTAATGTGACTTGTTTGGGAGAAATTCCTGCACGGTCTTTGCCAACTTCAGTTTAAATTATGCAGATACAATTCATGAAACCAGAAAGGTATTTTTCCTTCCTCTATTTTTTAAACTTTTAAAAAAATATATCTTGAATTACTCACCTTTTTCTTCTATCACTACTTTGATGGCACGTCTCTTTCATGAAGCTCATTTTCAATGCGAGACAAAAACAAAGTTTGTTCAATTGCCAAGAAAAAACAGCTTATTCTGGCTGTGAGATGCGGATAAAACTGGAGGCAATTATAGCAAGCAAAGGGCAAAATAAATTAAAAATGCCATGTCCTTTAAATATGCTACACTGTATATTAAAAGATGTTGTGTGACTGCAACAGTTGGGGAGCAAAATGGCTCTTGGCTCTAAAAAAAGAAGAAGGAAAGACTGATTGAAAAGATAGATTGGAAGAGAAGGACCCGTAGCTCAGTGGGAGTGCAGGTGATTTGCAGCTCAAAGGCCCCAACTTCAATCTCTGCCATCTCCAGGTAAACTTGGGGAAGACTCATGTTTGACCCCTTGTACTCAGTCAGACCATTTAGCACAGTGTTGTTGACACTGGCCGGCAGTGGCTATAGGCAGGAGTCACCCTACCTGGAGAAGCTGGGGATTGAACTGAATATTTGGGATTCTTCTGATGAATTTTGATATCGACAACATCAAATATGGGATCTTATGATGTGATATCATCGACGGTCTTTCTGCAAACATTTCTCTTCCATTGTACAGCCAATCCCCTCTGCTAAAACTGCTTTGATTTCTTCAGATATCTTGAAATACTTGGTACATAAAATCGGTGGCTAGAAACGACCGAGGTTGATGCAATTTGACAGCGAAAGTATCTGACCTTAAAAAAGGGAAAGAAGGTTGTGGATGACACTCTTTTCTCAGAAATAGTTTCCAGATTGTCACGGTGCCTTGCAGATTCTCAACTCAGCCAGGAAATTGTAGGGGTTATTACTGTCTTCTCCATTAGAAGTGGGTTTTCTATACAGCTATGTTGTCGTGCGGCATAAAGAGTGAAGATGTGCCACAAGGCAACGCTGGAGTCTAACTCTGATGGGGATGGTATAGCCAGGGGGTCGGTGTCAAGGGAAAAAGAAATCCAGGAAGATAAAATAAATTCAGGGCGCTGCAACAGAGGGCAGGGAGGAAGGAAAGAGCTTCACTGGGAGGAACGCATCTTCCATTTGGGCAGGTTCCAGAACTGACTATTATGTGATGGTTGCTCCTTAGCTTTCCCTGAGACACCAACTCCAGACTCTGGGTGGGTGGTGATTGGAGGACTGAGAAGACATGTACATTTCTCTCTGCTGAGATAAAAATAACTGAGTTTAATTCCTCACCTGACCATGAGAAATGCCAAAACAAGCCCAAAGCAAAGGGATAGACAAAGAGGATGCTTAATTCAATGAAAACAATTCTGATGCATTTTGGACCACACACCTCTCCTTCCGGCAATTTGGTGTAATGTAACAAGTGTCATTTGCTCCTCAGGTGCCAGTCTTCTGTGATGTGCCCATTCAAGAGGTGGGGCTGTAGCTCAGTAGTAGAGCACTTGCTTTGGGGGCAAAGGCCTCAGGGTCCCTGGCATCTCCAGGTAGGGCTGGACAATGCCTGCCTGAAACCCTGGAGAGTCATTGCTGCCAGTCAGTGTTGACTACACTGGGCTAGATGGACCAAGGGTATGGCTCAGTATCAGGCAGCGTCTTCCCTTCCTAGTTGCTCTCTGTTCAAGGAAGGAGTGTGGCTCAGTCGTCCTATGTTCCTAAGGCAGGGATATACGCTTGGCAGCTCTTGTGTTACAGTGTCCTGCACAGTCTAATAATTGTTGCAGATCCTATTATGTTACACCAGTTGCTGGGGAATGTGGGCAGGAGGGTGTTGTTTCATTCATGTCCTGTTTGTGGGTCTCTCCAGAACAGCTGGTTGGCCACTGTGTGAACAGAATGCTGGACTAGATGGACCCTTGGTCTGTTCCAGCATCAGGGTTACAGTTAGGTTACAGTTAAATAAACACATGGTTGCACATAACCCAATGTCACCTGTCTTGTCTCATCATTCCTGATCAAGTTGCACTAATCATGCATGGCCCTCTCAGGTCTCTCCAACTTGTGCCCGGCCCTCTTGTTTTATGGAAGTGTAAGCCTGAGAGATCTCGCAATCTGATTCGCCCACAAACAACACTTTCCTGGTAGTAACTAATGTAAAGCGAGAAAGAAGGGAGTCGCTTGCCCCAGGCACTTTATTCAAGCAAAACTGAAGCAAATCCCAATTCCCTGGCTGCCGTTCTCTTCTTGATGTACGGTTTTTATATTTTGCACTTCAGTACGGTAGTCAGGGACTGCAGAAATGCTCCGTGCATGTCTTCCTCCATCAAATGATGGGGGCAGGAGAATAATTGGATAGTCCATCTCTCTTAAATGGAAACAAGGACATACAAAGTTGAAGATTTCACTTTTTCTTTTCTTTTTTCCTTTTTCTTTTTTCATCAGTCTGTTTTGTAGGTCTCTGTGTCAAGGTAATCAAGAATGAGGAATGAAATGAACACATCACAGTGCTAATTTTACTTGAGAATATTTGCTTAGCAACTTCCTTTCAAAAGAAGGCATGGGGACTTTGTAAGTTAATTTTTCAAAGCAGAGGCTGATCTGTCAGGGATGCTATAGGGTGGATTCCTGCATTGAGCAGGGGGTTGGACTTGATGGCCTTGTAGGCTCCTTCCAACTCTGCTATTCTATGATTCCATGATTCTATTTTGTTACACAGAAAGCACACTAAGTGGATCAAGGAGGCAACGGCTTCTGCTACTGACCAACTCCCCTGCCATTCACCACCACCACCGTTTAAGAGAGAAAGATTATTACTTGTTGAGGGCTAGAGTCTCAGCACCTTTTCCCCTCTACAAGGTTTGGGGATGTGCCGTGCAACAGGTGATAAGGGGCACAATGCAGCAGCTGTGGGTGTTCTCTCCCACTGGGGCTACTCAAGGCAAAAGAGCTGAACCTTGAGGGATCTTGGAGGCATCTGTCCAGGGGTGAAGTTTGCTGAGCTGTCAGCAGCTCAACATCCTGCCCAAGACTTTGGCTCGCTAACAAAAGTCAGGTCAAGTGTATGAGTTTGGTGTCGTGTCTCTCAGTTGCTCGTGCTTTCAATGGGAGGAGAAATGAGGAAACTTGCTAAGTGATCCACAAAGCTTTATTTCAAGCAATAAACGTCTCTTTAACCTGTATAGAGACCACCACTGTGAAGTGACTGCCTAGGCAAAACTATGCAAACTAAGGAAGACAATTGTCCATTCAAAAAGAAAAGAAATAGCATCTCAAATGTCCATAACTTCAAAGTGGCTGGTGCGGTGGTAGTTTGTGGCGTAATCTCTCTGACTTTCTCATAGCCTCTGACTGCACTGAGAGTTTTAGCTTCCGGCAGACCGTAGCATCAGTTAGCGCATCGGAATGCTCACCCCCGGAAGCTTCCTCCCTTTCCACTGAGCTTGTAGGATTCGGCCTTGAAGAGATAAGCTCTCGAGGGGGGCAACTGCCAGCTGAGGCCTCTCCCGTGAGAGCTTCCTCCCCACTGGCACTGGCTGTCTGCTGTCTGACACTGCGTCTTCCAGTTCTGAATCTGATTCTGATAGATTACCTGAAACATCTTCTCCCAACACAGGGGCATTAGGGTTAGACCTAATGCCCCTGTGGGCATTTAGTTGGCCCATGGATTTCCATGTTTTCCACCCCCCTTAAAATTGCAGCTTCAATTAGCTTAATTTGTGCAAATTGCAGTTGCTAATTCCTTAATTTCCACACCTGCAAATTGCTCAAAATCGGAGCCACTACCCTCCGCTGCTGAAAGGGCATTCAGAAGGGGCAGATGTAGTCAGAGGCATCACAACACATCCAGCGGGACAGATTTTTTGTTTAAATAAAACAAATACTGTTCACATGATTTTCTTATCATCAAAGGATCCCTACATTTCCACCTAATGTAAAAGCAAAACAGGACAGCTGGGGTGACACAAGCGCAGCGGGAAAGCTTCTTTTACAGACTTGGGTTTGGGATTGTCTCCCTCCCAAAGGGTAAGAGCTAATTTCTCCAAGATCACTCTGTCTCCTTTTTTCTTTTCTCCCCCACCCCCTTCCCCGTCACCATCTTTCTGGCAGATGAAATATTTTCTGCAGATAGGAAACAGTTGGTTTATTAAAAGGGAGATCAAAATGAATTTTCTCTCGTGTGACGTTGTACCATTTGTGGGGCCGTGATTTAGTCATTTAGATAGTTGGCTTTATCTACTGTGGAAGATAAATAGTGAGCTTTTATTTATTTATTTTTGCATCTTGGTAATTGTGCTGCTTCAAGGAAGAACTATTCGTATTCTTAACACCATCCCTGAAGAGCAAACAAATACAAACAACCATTGGAATAATTTGAATAATATGAAATTTGCTGCCAGAGTACATGGTGATACACACTATCTTGGATAGCTTTAAATAGGGATTCATCCTGATATCTCTTGCTCAAACTGGAAATCTGTGGGGAAGTTAATAGTATCTTTGTGAGGAAAAGGAAGGCTTTCATAAAGGACAAAGCACTGATACCAGTGCTTTGTCCTCCTCCATCTATTGGGAACTACAACGAAACACATCCAAGGACCCACTGAAAAATCATAGAATCATAGAATAGAGTTGGAAGGGGCCTATAAGGCCATCGAGTCCAACCCCCTGCTCAATGCAGGAACAATGAGCTGTACCTGACAGATGGTTGTCCAGCTGCCTCTTGAAGGCCTCTAGTGTGGGAGAGCCCGCAACCTCCCTAGGTAACTGGTTCCATTGTTATACTGCTCTAACTAGCAGGACATTATTATTATTATTATTTATTTATATAGCACCATCAATGTCCAGCTGGAATCTGGCTTCCTGTAACTTGAGCCCGTTATTCCATGTCCTGCACTCTTGGAGGACTGAGAAGAAACCCTGGCCCTCCTCTGTGTGACAACCTTTCAAGTATTTGAAGAGTGCTATCATGTCTCCCCTCAATCTCCAGGCTAAACATGCCCAGTTCTTTCAGTCTCTCTTCATAGGGCTTTGTTTCCAGACCCCTGATCATCCTGGTTGCCCTCCTCTGAACACGCTCCAGCTTGTCTGCATCCAGAACTGGATGCAATACTCAAAATGAGGCCTAACCAGGGCTGAATAGAGAGGAACCAGTACCTCACCTGATTTGGAAGCTATAATTCTATTAATGCAGCCCAAAATAGCATTTGCTTTTTTTGCAGCCACATCACACTGTTGGCTCATATTCAGCTTGTGATCTACAACAATTCCAAGATTCACAGCATGTACAGATCTGGCCTCAGCTTTTGACTCAGAAAATAGGCCTCATTTATGGGGAAAGCTATCTGGTACAAATATTGATAAAAGGTTTGTTGTTGTTTATTCGTTCAGTCGTTTCCGACTCTTTGTGACTTCATGGACCAGCCCACGCCATAGCTTTCTGTCGGCTGTCGCCACCCCCAGCTTCCCCAAGGTCAAGTCTGTCACCTCCAGAATATCATCCATCCATCTTGCCCTTGGTCGGCCCCTCTTCCTTTTGCCTTCCACTTTCCCTAGCATCAGCCTCTTCTCCAGGGGATCCTGTCTTCTCATTATGTGGCCAAAGTACTTCAGTTTTGCCTTTAATACCATTCCCTCAAGTGAGCAGTCTGGCTTTATTTCCTGGAGTATGGACTGGTTTGATCTTCTTGCAGTCCACGGCACTCTCAGAATTTTCCTCCAACACCACAGTTCAAAAGCATCTATCTTCCTTCGCTCAGCCTTCCTTATGGTCCAGCTCTCGCAGCCATAGGTTACTACGGGGAATACCATTGCTTTAACTATGCAGACCTTTGTTGTCAGTGTGGTGTCTCTGCTCTTAACTATTTTATCAAGATTTGTCATTGCTCTCCTCCCAAGAAGTAAACGTCTTCTGATTTCCTGGCTGCAGTCAGCGTCTGCAGTAATCTTTGCACCCAGAAATACAAAGTCTGTCACGCCTCCACGTTTTCTCCCTCTATTTGCCAGTTATCAATCAAGCTAGTTGCCATAATCTTGGTTTTTTTGAGGTTTAACTGCAACCCGGCTAAAAAGGTTACTGTAGTTAATTCGAAAACTCCATAAAAATGATGTTATGCAAATGGGGCCCCACATGGCCATTTACTAGACAACATAAATCCCTCCAGCTACCAACTGTCTCTGGAGAGGCCACCAGTGAGGGAGGAAGCAGCAGCCAGGCACCTCTCTACCGTACCTGGGTCCAGCTTCAGCTGAGAGCCCCCTCCCTCCTGCTACCAACTGTCTCTGGAGAGGCCACCAGTGAGGGAGGAAGCAGCAGCCAGGCACCTCTCCACCGTGCCTGGGTCCAGCTCCAGCTGAGAGCCCCCTCCCTCCTGCTGTCAACTGTAACTGCTGAACTTTACAACTAAGATTGTAGTGCC
Organism: Elgaria multicarinata webbii; assembly: GCF_023053635.1. Lineage (NCBI taxonomy): Eukaryota > Metazoa > Chordata > Lepidosauria > Squamata > Anguidae > Elgaria > Elgaria multicarinata. The sequence goes on along the minus strand of NC_086186.1, from coordinate 4,016,857 downwards.
TGAATTTGCTTTCCTTTCCCCCCTCCTCCTCCTCCCTCCCAATCCCCTTTCCTTTTGTGTCATGTCTTTTAGATTGTAAGCCTGTGGGCAGGGACTGTCAAGAAATACTTTTGTAAGCCGCTGTGAGAGCCTTTTTTGGCTGAATGGTGGCATAAAAATCCATAAATAAATAAATATTTGCTGTGGGGTGAGGCAGGAATCTATTCTCGCCTCGTTTTTATTTAATTGTTTTTATCAATAATTCAGCAGACAAGATGGCTTCACCTGTCTTCCACCACCACCATTTTGAACCAGGTAAAGTTCCAATCCTGACATATACAAATAATCTGGCCCTTCTACCCTTCAATCCAATAGGTTGCCAAGAAAGTTAGCTAAATTTAGCTCCTTCTGCAATAAGGAATATCTTAGTCTTAACTACCCAGAAACTAAGGTTGTGGTCTTTGGAAGAAGAAGGAAACGTAAATGGACAATTTATGTGATGGAAAAAATAGCAGACGGAGCGGCAGACAGGTGGGAGGCAGCGGCATCATGAAAAGGACCTGGGCCAGACCTACACTACTGCTTTAAAGTGCTTTATAACAGTTATAAAGCGCTTTATCTGCTTTAATGCACTATAAAACCGTTATAAAGCGCTTTAAAGCAGTAGTGTAGATCCGGCCCTGAAAAAATCCATGAGAGGCCAGGAATGAGCGTGCTATAAAACCTCAAAAGAAGAGAAACTTCAGAAGAGAAGGAAGAAAAGAGGAACAGGCCAGGAAAGAAAAGCCGGCCCAGAAAAGCAATAGATGCAGTGCAAACCTGAATGCAATTGGTTCCAGAAATAGCTATGTTCCCATCCATCGAAGCAATGGAATCAAGCATCTCTTATCTTGCTGTTGTTTCTCCTCCTCCCTTCCAATCCCTTTCCTTGTGGGGACAAGGCTCATTCTTGGAAGCCACTCTGGAAGCCTTTTGACTGAGCAGTGGGATAAAAATGCTGTGAATAAAATAAATAAGTAAGTAATTATCTCACATTTCTAACCAAAACGTCTAAGTGATTATTTAAAACAACCTCATATTGGATCTCTTGCAAGCAATGTAAATTATTTAAAACCTGACACACATCAGAGTGAAAGCAAAGGCATGGCTAGGTCAATAAATTAAAAATGCCAGATGGCACTCTCTACATCAAAATGTAGATTTTTCCTCCAAAGATCCCACTGGTGGTTAATTCAAAATTGCTTATCTTATCAAGATGTATTAAAAATAACATTTAGAGAATGATTAATCTTTGAGGGATGGAGAGAGGGATTAACATTGAGAAGTTTGTGTGTGTACACATGTACACACACACACACACGTGTGTACACACACACACACACACAGAGCTATTCATCTATTTAATTCTTTTAGTTGACTACTCATCTGCATTTTAAGCAATTTATTACTCAGTGCACTACATAAATGTGTATCCTCCATATGAGTTCTTTTTGAAAGAAGGTTCTTTTTAAACTCTTATAATAAATTAGGCAGCACTGTGAAATCCATAGAGGAAAAAGAAAAAAAAAGGCCCAAGGTAGAAATGACTACTTATTCTGAAGAGTCAAATAGGATTTCGGTCTACCTTTTAATAATTAAACCATAAATGTGGTTTGCAACTTCAGCAGCATGCGGGACTTAGAAACAGAAGGGTAATACAATACATGGAACCAAATTGACCCAACCAGGTTCCAGAGTGGAAAATAATTGATCTAGGGATCTGTCTTCAAGTGTCACACTGTGTGAACGACATTTTTTTTTAAAATCAACAGAAAACCACCAATATTTTTGGCCACCTGTTGCCCATGGGAAATGAATCCAGTACTGTCTACTTTGACAAGCAGCTTCTGTACAGGGACTCTGGAACAGAAAGTCCTTCCACATCAGCTTCTATCAGATCTTTTTAATTGGAAATATCAGAGACTGAACCTGTGCCCTTGGGCATGTAAAGCAAATGCTGTAGCAGTGACCTACGGTCTCTCCCCCATTACATGTCTGCATTAACCCTGTCAAATTGATTCTCCCCCCTACCATTCTGAATATGTATTTTGCTTAAAAGCCCTAAAGAGGTTTTACACGGGCCTTATAATTGGCACCACTCAGAATATAACGTTCTCCATAGAACCATTTTACAACCATTTTAACAATTCCTTGATACCTCCATTTGGCATTCAAATGCATATTGGATTTAATTTATATCTTAGGATGTGTGTGTGTGTGTGTTTATATTCAATAATACCTTCAAATGTCTTCAGCATGAATAGTCTTTTCCCTCCAGCGAACAGGAGGAAAGCATTTATTTTTCCATGAAAAAAAGTCTCTGAAGGCATTCTTTCTATTATAAAGTATGAAGTCATATTCTTACTGCTATCACTACCACTCCACTGTCAAATTAGGAAATGTAAGCCAAATGCTAAGGGGCCATCAATTGCTCTACCTACATCCTCTCAAAGTGCACTGTCAATTCATCCTAGGATCTAATTTAGGTACCTTCAAAGAAGGGTGTTACTGTTGCTATTGAGGTCAGATTGATTGGAGTTGAGGGATCTAGTGGCAATATTTATGAATGGTTGTAAATAAGCAGATGCAACTTTGTTCTGTTCTTGTAATTTAACCCACCCCCCCCAACCAAAAGTGGTTGCTCTTCTCTGATTTTAGGGACCCAGCCCAGGAGTATAAATCAGGTGGCTTGGAGAAGTAAGCCAAGCTACACAGTGCAGAAATAGCCGGGTGCTCCTCAGTTTGATTCTCTTTCAATAATACAGAAGGAGGCGGAGGAGGAAGAGGAAGAGGAGGAAGAAGAGGCAGTGCAGTCCTATGGATGTTTACTTGGAAGTATGTCCCCCCCAGTAGTCAATGGATCTAGCCCATTGTAAGTGTGCATGGGTTTGTTGTTGTTGTTTATTCGTTCAGTCGTTTCCGACTCTTCGTGACTTCATGGACCAGCCCACGCCAGAGCTTTCTGTCGGCTGTCGCAACTTCCAGCTTCCCCAAGGTCAAGTCTGTCACCTCCAGAATATCATCCATCCATCTTGCCCTTGGTCGGCCCCTCTTCCTTTTGCCTTCCACTTTCCCTAGCATCAGCCTCTTCTCCAGGGGATCCTGTCTTCTCATTATGTGGCCAAAGTACTTCAGTTTTGCCTTTAATACCATTCCCTCAATGAGCAGTCTGGCTTTATTTCCTGGAGTATGGACTGGTTTGATCTTCTTGCAGTCCACGGCACTCTCAGAATTTTCCTCCACCACAGTTCAAAAGCATTACTACTACGGGGAATACCATTGCTTTAACTATGTGGACCTTTGTTGCCAGTGTGGTGTCTCTGCTCTATTTTATCAAGATTTGTCATTGCTCTCCTCCCAAGAAGTAAACGTCTTCTGATTTCCTGGCTGCAGTCAGCGTCTGCAGTAATCTTTGCGCCCAGAAATACAAAGTCTGTCACTGCCTCCACGTTTTCTCCCTCTATTTGCCAGTTATCAATCAAGCTAGTTGCCAAAATCTTGGGTTTTTTTGATGTTTAACTGCAACCTGGCTTTTGCACTTTCTTTTTTCACCTTTGTCATAAGGCTCCTCAGCTCCTCCTCGCTTTCAGCCATCAAAGTGGTGTCGTCTGCATATCTGAGATTGTTAATGTTTCTTCCTGCAATTTTAACTCCAGCCTTGGATTCCTCAAGCCCAGCACGTTGCATGATGTGTTCTGCATACAAGTTGAATAGGTAAGGTGAGAGCATACAACCCTACCGTACTCCTTTCCCAATCTTAAACCAGTCCGTTGTTCCGTGGTCTGTTCTTACCGTTGCTACTTGTTCCTCAGGAAGCAGACAAGATGACTTGGTATCCCCATACCACCAAGAACTTGCCACAGTTTGTTATGATCCACACAGTCAAAGGCTTTAGAATAGTCGATAAAACAGAAATAGATGTTTTTCTGGAACTCCCTGGCTTTCTCCATTATCCAGCGGATATTGGCAATTTGGTCTCTAGTTCCTCTGCCTTTTCTAAACCCAGCTTGTACATCTGGCAATTCTCGCTCCATGAATTGCTGGAGTCTACCTTGCAGGATCTTGAGCATTACCTTGCTGGTATGTGAAATAAGTGCCACTGTCCAATAGTTGGAACATTCTTTAGTGTTTCCCTTTTTTGGTATGGGGATATAAGTTACTAACGCCTTATTCTCACCTTACATTTTTCAGGCATGGCTGTTACTTGTAAGGTGCATCAATGGCTTTTTAAAAAATAGGAATACTGATTGTGGTCAGTCAGAGTTCATCTGTGTATGTTGCTTTGAGTTATTATTAGCATCCCATAAGGGAAACTAATTTGTTTTGAATTTCATGGGGTTTGTATGATTTGTCACTCAACTCATTGATTATGTACTTTCCTGGTTTAGACAATAAATGTTCCCTTAGTGAGCAGTCAAAGAAGCCTGCGATGCCATAAATAAATTCATGCCTTTGGAAGTATTTATTGCATATGACAAACTAAGTAGCTGATTTAAATTCACAAAAGTAGTGACTTGTTTTATGATTTCTCTCTTCCCCCACCCCTCTGTTCATATCTCTGTGGATTACAAAATCATGTGTGAGGAAACCCATTATTGAATTCGATTGTATTCAAACCTGTGTGTAGTCTGCCTGCCTGCCCACCACCTCCCATCTGGTATCTCCTGCACAGTTTGGCACCTGAGAATTCCATCTTTCCTTCAAAACCAATAAGTTTCTAACCGTCATTGCCTCCCTTTCTGTGGGTGGAGAGGGATTTTGCAGCAGCCGTTCCATCAAGCTGGGCAGCGGAAGATGAGATTGGAAGCAAGGCCATTCCACCAGCCCTGCTGAAATATTGAATTCCTACCCTCTTCTGTCGCCATCCCTTTTTCCTTGTGTGATGTTGTGCCTTTTTAGATTGAAAGCCTGTGGGAGTCTCTAAATGGGAGTTTGTCGGCCCATTACACAATGTCATCAATACCCAGGACATCTCCCACACTATCCTGAGGAGTTTCACTTTTAAAAATAAATAAATTAAGATAACTTGGTATAATCTGGGATGTTGCAGGATCTCCACCACTAGATGGTGCTGTCTCACTAAGCACAATGGAGCTTTTCCAAGAAGGGAAGTTTTCATTTCAAAATCACATGGCCACATGTAAAGGAGCATGTCGTGATGGTGGGAAGACTGTGAGGCTGCAGGATTTTTCCCGCGCATAGAGAAGCTCTGGGAACAGGGAGTGACTTGTTCTACCAATTGCCTATAAGCCACTGCAGAGCAGGTTAAAAATACTTTAAAACAAACAAATCCTTTTAGGCTTGCTGTGAAATTTGCATCCTGACCCTGCAGTCTATGTGCTAAGGATATTGGGGAAATCCATAATGGATTCAAATGAGATCAGATTTCTGGGCATCTGATCTGCAGAGGATTGGGTTTTTCATTGTGGACCTTTTAAAAAATAACTTAAGGGGGGATTTGTGCAACTGCTTATCTGTGCACACTTCACAAGCACATTCTTGTACAAAAAAAATCCAATTGATCAATGAGTAGATGATGGAACGAAATACATCCAGCAATCTGTGTAAGCAGGGCAGATTTAACAAAATCCAAACATCCCTAATACATACGCAGCACCAGCGGATTAATAGAATCATAGAATAATAGAGTTGGAAGGGGACCACAAGGCCATCAAGTACTGCAGGGCTCGGTCCTGGGCCCAGTGCTCTTCAACATTTTTATTAATGATTTGGACGAGGAGGTGCAGGGAACGCTGATCAAACTTGCAGATGACACAAAATTGGGTGGGGATAGCTAATACCCTGGAAGACAGAAACAAACTTCAAAGTGATCTTGATAGGCTGGAGTGCTGGGCTGAAAACAACAGAATGAAATTTAATAGGGATAAATGCCAAGTTCTACATCTAGGAAATAGAAACCAAAGGCACAGTTACAAGATGGGGGATAATTGGCTCAGCAATACTACAAAAGAGAAGGATCTTGGAATTGTTGTAGATCACAAGTTGAATATGTGCCAACAGTGCGATATGGCTGCAAGAAAGGCAAATGCTATTTTGGGCTGCATTAATAGAAGTATAGCTTTCAAATTGCGTGAAGTACTGGTTCCTCTCTATTCGGCCCTGATTAGGCCTCATCTAGAGTATTGCATCCAGTTGTCAGCTCCACAATTGAAGAAGGACGCAGACAAGCTGGAGCGTGTTCAGAGGAGGGCAACCAGGCTGATCAGGGGTCTGGAAACCAAGCCGTATGAAGAGAGACTGAAACAACTGGGCATGTTTAGCCTGGAGAAGAGAAGATGGAGGGGAGACGTGATAGCACTCTTCAAATACTTAAAAGGTTGTCACACAGAGGAGGGCCAGGATCTCTTCTCAATCCTCCCAGAGTGCAGGACACGGAATAACGGGCTCATGTTAAAGGAAGCCAGATTCCAGCTGGATATCAGGAAAAACGTCCTGACTGTTAGAGCAGTACAACAATGGAATCAGTTACCTAGGGAGGTTGTGGCCTCTCCCACACTAGAGGCCTTCAAGAGGCAGCTGGACAAGCATCTGTCAGAGATGCTTTAGGGTGGATTCCTGCATTGAGCAGGGGGTTGGACTCGATGGCCTTGTAGGCCCCTTCCAACTCTGCTATTCTATGATTCTGATTCTATAAGTCCAACCCCCTGCTCAATGCAGGAGGAATCCACCTTAAAGCATCCCTGACAGATGGTTGTCCAGCTGCCTCTTGAATGCCTCTAGGGTGGGAGAGCCCCCAACCTCCCTAGGTAACTGGTTCCATTGTCGTACTGCTCTAACAGTCAGGAAGTTTGTACATGCCTGTGTACTCAGAACCATTGAGTTCAGTGGGATTTGCTCCCAAGGAAGTGTGCATAGGTTCTTGGCTAATCATCTCTGGCAGGGAGGGGCTCTAGCCCCTCTGACCCACCCCCATTTTATCTAACATCCTCACTTTCTATTTTCTGAGTTTTGTGCTGTGTTTTTCTTCGGTGTTCATGTGACATCTTAGGGCATGTTTGCATGCAACATGTTTTGAGTGTATTTGCAAACAGTAGGCATTTCTTTTGACTGTCAGAAATAGAAATAATACATTTGGTAGGTACTAGAAATAGTAATGCTGCTGCTACAGTATAATAATGGAAATGGAAATTAAAATATCAGTACCTAATAGGGACTTTAAAAAGCAACCCTTATCAGCTCAGGCTAGCAACATCTTGACAAGACATCCCCAACAGGCACAAACACGGGAAGTAGTTGATTTATCAGGGACTGGGACAAAAACAGGGACTGTCAGTGGGATAGTATTTTTTATTTTTACAGAGTAAAAATAAAAATCAGTTCTTAAGGAAGAGATTTACTGATAAACCTACCAGCCTGCCCGGTCACTGAGGTCCTCCGAGGGTCTGCTCCTGGTGGTTCCACATAGATCCATCCTCCGATTGGAGTCCACCAGGGGAAGAGCCTTCAATGTGGTGGCCCCACTCCTACGGAATTCCCTGCCTCTGGAGGTCAGGCAGGCACCAATTTGGTACTCCTTTCGGCGCCTCCTGAAAACATCTTTATTCCAAGAAGCCTTTCCTTACTATGCAGCCTTGAATCTCTGTTTTTGCTTCTTTTAAATTTTGTTTTAACTGTTTTATTCTGTTTTTATTTTCATTTTATCTCGTACACCGCTCCAAAAATTTTCAATGGGGAGTGGTATATATTGTAAATAAATAAAATAAAATAAAATAAATGTACAGACACACGCAAAATAAATTGCCAAACTACTTTACAATCAGTGGCCAGGCGCATCTGTCAGGGTGGATTCCTGGATTCCTGCATTGAGCAGGGGGTTGGACTCGATGGCCTTATAGGCCCCTTCCAACTCTACTATTCTATGATTCTATGATTGCCTGCCTAGACCACAGTTTTGTAGCAGCTCTGCATCACTTCCACAGGTAGAGAAACTTTGCTCTTAATTGAGGAGGTGGAGGAGATGTTGCCATCATTAAATCCCCCATTTCCTCCCCAGCTGTCGTAATTTTCTCAAGCCCCTGAGAAAATAACTGAAAAAGCCCTCCCGCCCCCACCGTGTTTCACAGCCTGAGGCTGAGCTTGCAAAGCCGGAGAGCATTTTCCACCCAGTCCTAAATACAATAAAAGTGAGTTCAGCCTCTCCCCTCCCCATCCCATTAATGGCAAATTTTATTTTCTTGCCTTCCCCCCCCACCCCCCGGTCATCTTTGCTGTGTTCTCTGTAACTGCTTCTTCATTTTCTGTCCATCACTCCTTTTCCCTCAGGGTTCCCAAATTCTTCATAAACCTTAATTAAAATTTCATAATATTTCAAAGGAGATAACTCAAGGTTATTCTTACAAAAAAAAACGAGGCTGAGAGAGGCTGTGAGCTGAGTCAACGTAGAACGACCCTTTATCTGTGCAGAGGTCACTGATATGGAGACACCCAGCTAATCGTGATGACTGAATTTCCATATTCAAAGATTGCCATTATCATATCTGCTGCCCCGGATCGCCAGGTACAGATTGTAACTCTAATTTGAATCTTGAGGGATTTTGGCTCACCTTCACTCATCTCAAGGTCTGGAGAAATTTGGGAGTCTCAGCCCTGCTTAAGGAATCGAGAGTCAGGGGTAACACTAGGGTGGCCATGTGTCTTCTTTTGCAGAGGGCAGTCCTCTACTTTTAAGTCATCTACTTGGTGAAAGTTTCTAGTTGAAGTTAAACCCATAAGACCTCTTCCCCGTCAACAGCTATCAGACGGAATAGGCAGGTACAAAGATCACATCTTCTATATTGCAAGATGTACCATATTTCTATGTAAATTAGTATAATTCTTTCTCAGTTTGCATCTATACATAAGAATTAGCTGATGCAAATTTTATGAATCCACCCTACAGCATACCTGACAGGTGGCTGTCCTGCTGCCTCTTGAAGGCCTCTAGTGTGGGAGAGCCCACAACCTCCCTAGCTAACTGGTTCCATTGTTGTACTGCTCTAACAGTCAGGAAAATTTTCCTGATGTCCAGCCGGAGTCTGGCTTCCTTTAACTTGAGCTTGTTTTTCCGTGTCCTGCACTCTGGGAGGATCGAGAAGAGATCCTGGCCCTCCTCTGTGTGACAACCTTTTAAGTATTTGAAGAGTGCTATCATGTCTCCCCTCAATCTTCTCTTCTCCAGGCTAAACCTGCCCAGTTCTTTCAGTCTCTCCTCAGAGGGCTTTGTTTCCAGATTCCTGATCATCCTCTTTGCCGTCCTCTGTACACACTCCAGCTTGTCTGTGTCCTTCTTGAAGTGTGGAGCCCAGAACTGGATGCAATACTCGAGATGAGGCCTAACCAGTGCTGAATGCAGGGGAACCAGTACCTCACGCAATTTGGAAGCTATAATTTTATTAATGCAGCCCAAAATAGCACTTTTTTTTTTGCAGCAACATCACACTGTTGGCTCATATTCAGCTTCTGATCTACAACAATTCCAAGATCCTTCTTGCTTGTATTACTGAGCCAAGTATCCCACCATCTTGCAACTGTGCATGTGTTTCCCTCCCCCCGCCCCAGATATAGAGCAAATTTATCCCTATTAAATTTCATTCTGTTGTTTTCAGCCCAGCGCTCCAGCCTATCAAGATCACTTTGAAGTTTGTTTCTGTCTTCCAGGGTATTAGCTATCCCACCCAATTTTGTGTCATCTGCAAATTCGATAAGCACCTTGTTTTGAAATACCATGTACAATGTCATTTCTCGCTTCTTTCCATTTGCATCCATAGGTGGTCAGATGAGAGCTTTGAATCTCTAAAAGAAAAGAGCGGGGGAAATTTGTGTACAAAATAATTCACCTGTTGCCCATTTCCTTGCTTTCCATAAGTCCTCTAAAATTACATACACAATAATATTTTGCTAAGGTTACCAAACATAACTACTCCAACCCTGCTGTTTCATGTTCTTACATGCAAGCATCATCCTATATCGAATTATCTCTGACAAGACAAATAACACAATTATCATTGGTATTTTCCCTTCACAAATATGCTTAGCGAGCCTTTGCAAAGACCAAATAATTTAATGGGAAACAAACTCCTTTTGACATTGATAAATTGAGAATAAACAAAGAGAAAGGGGAAACCATCCCAGCTGAGTTTGCTACACATTTTACCTTTTCATTTGATCATAGCCTTCTGTTTCCAATTCCTTCTGCTGACCTGCATCCTGCACTACTAAGTCCAATGGGTAATAAATAGTGAATTCCATTGTCTGTGAGTCTCATAAAAGAGTAAATCAAGAATTGTGAACTTCTGTCAGATAGCCCTACTTATCTCCAGTCTGAACTCTTGGTTCTTCTAAATCCATGAGGCTTCCTGTTCTGAATTCACATGCTACATGCTCTCCCTCTTTAGCTTGTGGAATGACTCTCTTCCTTTGCTTTCTAATGTCTGGCATGCTGCAAAGATGCATGGAGAGCTAGGAAATGTAATTTTCCAAGAGCTACTGACCAATGCCAATTGCACTGGGGAAACTTTGTTTCCCAATGCTTCTTATGACTGAAATGCACCATGTCAGACATTAGAGAGGGTTAGGGAGCAAATGATCCTATTTCCCAGGGACCGTCCCTGTTTCAGGATCACCAACCACAGTCCCTATTGGGTCGGCTCACACAGTATGATAGATGCAGCATACGTGGGGTGCATAGGGCTGCCATTTTGCATATTCAATCACCCCAGCAACAATGGATGATGCGACAGTGAAACAACCCTTCCATAATCCTAAAACAGGCCATGGTTTATGGAAGGGCTGTATGTATACAGCACCAACAACTCCCAAGAGAGAGTTGGATATGCAAAGTGGCACCCACGGGTGCTGCACCTGCGCTCATGAGTTAAATAATCCACGCCCAACCCAGGGTCTCTAGAGGTGAAATCTCTTTGTGGGGAACGGATGTATTAAAGCCATTCTCAATGTATAGACATGCACACACATGAATGGGAAGGTGTCGTGCACAGCCTACTATCTCACCTGCTGCAGATGCTGAGGTGATAGCATATTATTTTATTTATTCATTTATTTCATTTATTTCATTTATATCTTGCCTTTTTACTTTAAGGAACCCAAGGCAGCATACATAACCCTCCTCTTCACCATGTTATCCTCACAACAATAACCCTGTGAGGTAGGTTGGGCTGAGAGTCTGCGACTGGCCCATAGTCACCCAGTGGGTTTCCATGGCCAAGTGGGGACTAGAACTCAGATCTCCCAACACTTTAGCCCCTACACCACACTGGCTGTTAAATATATATGTTTTTCCAATACATCTTTTTCCAAAAGAACAAATGCCATCTTCAGTTTTAAAACACTGGAGGACAGGTGATTGCAGAGCAAGTGGACACTACAGCGTAGAGCACACAGAGGATAGCTTTGAGCCTGTTGATGAATACAATACGCATTTTCACACTTTATGGGAGAAAAATGTGAATTTTGGTGCACACTTTAAAAAATAAAATTTGGGAGGGAAGACCGTTCTGTTGCCCAGCCCAAGATATACTTCCCATTATAAATAATAGACCCCTGCTCAACTCATGTTAGACATGATCTGGGCAGACATGTCAATAAACAAGCATAGGTGCTCTCATCTCAAGATGTTCCACCCATTTCTGAAAGAATTGTATTGCCAGAACCATAATCCATACTTCAAATCAAATGTCTTCTCAAAGTGTACAGTCCAATCATATGAAATACAGGTGGTAGGAGGGAAGGGAAATGCAGAAGAGAGGAATGAAGAAATGTGAATAAGATCCAATATTGTTATGCAGAATTTAAGTACATTAATAAATTCACAGCCTGTGATTACCCCCAGATTATGGTGTTGTACAAGCTGAGAGGTGGAAAGACCAGCATGTATTACTGCCAGAAATAAGTGGAGCATATTATGCTTAGATGTTTAACTACAACTTTTTGGTTAAGCGAGGGTAATACTACAAGGCCCTGCAGGGCTAGGCATGATGTGTATACATACTTTAGTAAAGCATAAATTGGTCCTGTAAAAGAACGGAGCATAACACCACATGGCTTATAGCAATATTGGTTACAAGCAAATTTAATATTGGACCCATAACTCCACATTAAAACTCTCTTCCTGGATTTAAAGTAGCCTATTATGCTGTTGCATTGTTGCATTTAGATTCAGTTTCAACGAATTGTGTAACTTGCAGCAGGAGACCTGTGAAACACAGTGATCACACAACAGAAACAAATGCCATCAATTTGGTCATGCATGGAAACCCCCAGTGTTCAGTCTTGAAAACTTCCCTAAGAGAAATTTGTGATAGCTGTGGCTACAAGTAGGGTAATAATACATTGGGGGTGCCCATCAGTTTCAGAAGTATTCCTGATCCTGTTGATCCCCCCTTGAATTCCCCCCCCCAAATCATTTACTATTTCAGGGTACAGACTCCCTGTCTCTATAATCAAGCCCAAAGTGAGACAGACTGCAAATTTGAGATAAACTGTGAAATAACTCATGCATGTACAAATAAACCTCATTAAACCTTTGGAGAATTCCTTGCCCAGTCCATTGAACCAGGAGACAGTAGAAACCCCAATTCCCACATACCCTGACAGGCAATGATGTCCCAGAACATGCTTAGGTATATTCAGGACTTAGAAATGAGAGCTATGATGTTTCCTTTGTCCACAGAAGGTCCTAATGATCACTGGTTCTCGTTCTAACAAGGGTAATTTGCTTGGGAAGGAGATGGAGAGTCGGGGAGAGCTGTCAGGCTGTGAATTCAGTGCCAACAAGTCATTCATAACTAGGGTGACCATATGAAAAGGAGGACCGGGCTCCTGTATCTTTAACAGTTGCATAGAAAAGGGAATTGGTCTACTACTTTCTTTATTGCGTTCCATAGATCCATAAAAAGAAAGAAAGAAACAACAGACAAACAAACACAAGAATCAGACATGAAATCATACAGTTATAGCTATTGTTAACTTTAGTCTAATACACAATGAGCTCTAATCTTAGCCGCCACTGTAAGAAATTTAGCAACAGCCAAAGTTACACTTGAGGACTTATCTTCCAACAGAAACTTAACATAAAATTTGCCTGCACTTCTGGACAGTTTGCTCAACAATGGGGTGATCATAAGATGGCGGGCCTGATTATAAAAGCTACAGGACAGAAGGATATGCTCCATCGTCTCCACTTCCATGTTCCTACAGGGGCACCGTCGTTCCTGATACGGGACACCAGCATATCTGCCCTGAAGTAATTCAATAGAATAAACATTGCATCTGGCTTTGGAAAAGGCAATACGATATTTAGCCACCGACAAGTTCTTTAGATAGTTGGCCAGCTGAAGAGGCCCAACGTAATGAACGTGCAATGCACTGGGAGAGCAAGAAACATGAGAGCGAGCGCGTAAGTCGCAGAAGGCTATATCCCACAGTCTTTGTTTGACAGCTTTAAAAGCAAAATTCAAGCCCAGATTAAGGAGGAGGGAAGAGGAGAGACCTATTGAAGCTGCCTTCCTGGCAAGAAGTTTGGACCAGCTGTTCACATAGTTGTCCTGAGCCAGACAGGGAAGCAGACCTGAGCCCCTCCCAAAAAGACTAACTTCCATCCAAAATTGTAAGGCAGACCACCAGGCCTAAGCGAAAGAGAGCTTTCCCCAGTTTCCAGCAGAAGTACAGAATTAGGGACACACTTTGGGAGTTGAAGAAGGGTCCTCAAAAACCTTGTCTGCAGCCTATCTATCTCAGATGTTAATCCCCCTATCCAGATATTGGAGGCATATAAAAGCTGGGCTGCAGTCTTGGAATTAAACATTTTGATGGCAGACGGTATAAACATTCCCCCTTTAATAAAGAAAAAGTGTGTTATTGCAGCTGAACTGACTGAAGCTTTATTAAGGGTGGCCGATCTATGGGCACTCCAGGACAGGGTATGATGGAATAACAGCCCCAGGTAAGAGAAAATTTTCACCTGTTCCAGGATATGCCCATCAAGGGACCACCGACGTTGAGAAAATCTATTTTCAAAGACCATGACTTTAGATTTCTCAAAATTAATTTTCAGATCGTTGGTCAAACAAAAGTTGGAGAATTTCATTAAAAGATGTTTCAAACCAGGTCTAGAGCGGGAGAGAATAACAGCATCGACTGCGTAAAGTAAAATAGGAATTTTCCTTGCGCCAAGTTTGGGCAAGTGTCCTTCATGGTCAAACAGGGCCTCCTCAATATCATTTATGTATAAGTTAAATAGTGTAGGTGCGAGGATACAGCCCTGTCTTACTCCTCTAGACATAGGAATTTCATTTGAAAGCTGTCTCTGTGTGCCACATCTAACTTGCATCCTGCTGTCGCTGTATAGAACCATTATAAGATTAAGAAGTCTTTTGTCCACCAGGATTTTATCTAATTTCTCCCATAGTTTAGTTCTAGGGATGGAGTCGAAAGCGGACTTCAGATCCATGAAGGCGACAAACAGTTTGCTACGTAGAAACTTAAGATGTTTCTCCACTAAGTGAAAAAGAATCAGACCATGATCAGAAGTGGAGTGATTCTTTCTAAAGGCAGCTTGGGCTTCTGTGACAACATTATTGGCCTCGAGAATGTCAGTTAGTCTATTAGATAGAAATCGAGCATAGAGCTTGCCTATTATTGAGAGGAGGCTGATAGGTCTAAAATTCCCAGGATCCTTTGGATGTCCCTTTTTGAATATCGGAACCACAATTGCGTGTCTCAAACTGTCAGGGATTTTGCCAGATTGATTTATAATGGTAAAAAGAGCGGCTAACAAAGGGGCCCACCAATCCTGATTGATTTTAATAAATTCAGCAGGGATAAAATCTATGCCGGGTGCCTTACCCCCTTTAAGTTGTTGGATTAATTCAATCATTTCCTCCTTAGAGACTGAATTCCAGGGTGGGAAGGAGGAGAAAGTGATATCCTGCATATCAGCCTGAGCTGATTGTATAGTGTCTGGGTCGGTAAAAATGGCTCTGAAATGATCCTCCCAGACCTGAGCTGGAATTGTGCAACTGGGTGCTTGGCAGTTGGATCGTAAGGCGCCCGACACGATCTGCCAAAACATTTTTGAATCATTATTCAAGGAGGCATTTAACAGCAAGGACCAGGAGTTTCGTTCAGCTTGGCGTCTTTTTTGGGCTATGAGGGACTTATATTGCTTTTTTAGCTGAAAATAGGTCGAAGAGAGATAATTGTAGCCCGATTTTCTGTAGGTTATATGACTCCCTTAACTCATTTTTCTTCAGGTAACATTCTCTGTCAAACCAAATAGGGCCCTTATAGATCGTAGGGGCAGTATTATCTGGGCCTGACCTGCCTGCATGAGTTAAAGCATCTTGGAAGGAGTCCTTTTATAGAGGATGCAACCGATTCCTTCCACAAAATTGCTGATCTTAGTCGAATTATTGAATCGGAGTTTAATCTTTCCTCTAGAAGACTGCTTAATTTATCAGACCATTTTACCCTTATTCTGTGTGGGCACTCGAACAGGACATCAGTTAAGTGGGTATGGGGTAGTTTAAATTAGGAGTTAGGGCACATAAAGTAAAGGTTAAAGGCTGGTGATCGCTACAGGTTCTTGTACCTATATAAAAATGATAAACTAACTGGAAGGCATTTCTAGATGCCAGCCCATAGTCTATTGTGCTTGAACCAAATAAATTTGAGAAGGTAAATTCACCTGAGCCTTCCCAAAGGTCCACCCCATTTAAAATAATTAAATCTAGACAGCTGAAATTGAGCCAGGCAAAAACCAGCGTAATTCAGAAACTGATCTTTTGAGTTTCTGCGTGGAAAATTTCGATTTTCCCTAAGTTCACTCAAGATAGGGTATCTTGCTTCTAGATCGTTGTTATTGGAGCCAATCCTGGCATTAAAATCACCCAGAATATATAAATATGCATCAGGGAACCTAATAATTTGAATGGATAAATAGCTCTCTACTTTATGCCAGAGTTTCTTGATCTGCTCATTGGATTTAGCAGGAGGGATATAAACATTCACAAAAATAAAATGACTAGCATTAATTTCCAAACAAATTCCAAACGCCAGTTGTTCACAGTTTTCCAATTCAGTAACCTTAGCTATCAGTGAGGAGGACACCAGAATGGCAAGGCCACCCCTTGGACGACCTTTCTTATTTGCCCGGTGAGCATTCAAAGAGTAGGAGGAAAATCCATTAACAACAACAGTGTCCATGGCCCAGGTTTCCTGAAGCAAGATTACATCAAAGCAAGAGATATATTGACAAAAGCAGTTATCCCAACGTTTGTTTGCCCAGCCCGCAATATTCCAGGATGTGATCCTGAGGTAGGAATCACCCTGGGGCCACTGGCATCAATCCAGAGGGGTAATCCCGACCAGTGATCCATTCATGTCCCTCTGAATGCAGCCATTCCTCTTTGCTGTCATATGGTTCGATGGAAGCTGTGGGTCGGAATCGATGATACTGGGCGATATTAACTCTGATGTCGGCCCTACTTGATTAGCATTAGGCAGCCCTCCAGACAGCTGTGGCAGTTGGCAGGATGGGATGGATGACGTCTTGCTCCCCACCGATGTATGCAGCACTCCTGGATAGAGGCACGACGTCGGACAAATGTTGTCAACTTTCACAGGAGTGTCTTTACCAAAAGTTATCAGGTCTTGCAAGATATGTTGCCCTTCAAACAAGGGCTGAGCACAAAAGAAATCGACCACCCCCAAATGAAGTGAATCGGGAGGCAGTTCCTGTTCCAAGATAAGGGAGTCGGAGGGCCTGCTCGGAGATTGCTGGATGCCTTGAGGCTGGTCTTCACACAGTGGGCAGGAAGAAGGAAAAAAGCTTTTGTGTGGTAAATCTGCTTCTTCAGACACCGCAGTTGAAAAAGCCATGGATTTGCTGCTACTCCGTTTGGGGGCATTAAACTGCAGCTGGAGGATAGAATTAGAGCGGCTTTTGATGGATATTAATGGTTTAACCTGGAGATCTTTAAAAAGCCATGATGGGTAGATCCACAGTGTGGAGAAAAAGTTTTTCCTTCATTAGTAAATTTGGGGTGGTAGGTTTAGTAAACTTCAATAGGTACCTCTTATAAACAGGTGAAGAGAAAAGTAGTTCCACAGCCAACAAATATGATGGCTGAATATTTAGCAGCCATTTGAGGTTTAAGTTAGCACTTTGAACCGATCCCCAGAATGGGTGTTGTCCTCCATGGGGATGTACATCTATAACCATCGAGCAAGGCTGAAGAACTAGGCCACCATTTTTTCGCTCTATTATTCCGATATCTGGTCCACTATTGGGGGCTGTAGATAAACAGCCTCCATTATTGCAGAGAGGTTCGAATACCCGATCTAAACTGGGAGGGCGGGGTGGAGGTTGAGCCTGGATGCCTTGGCAGAGAAGCTTTTCTGGGAGCCATGTCAACAGCTTATTTAAAGAACTTAGCACAGTTTCTAAGAACTAATCAATTGGAGTGTCCACACTGTTAGAAAACATTGCTCAGCCAGTAATTCAAAGGAAAAAGCTTCACTTTGGGAGTTTTCCGTGGATTTGCCAGTTGGCTGGTTTGTTTGAGAAATGCCAGCGTCTCCTAAGACAGACTCACCAGTAACTTCGCCTCCCTCGGCCAGAGGAGCATATCTGTTAGACAAAGTGATTTCATCTCTCGGAGAAGCAGCAGAGACGGCATGAGGACGCTGCCGAACAATAAAACTGTCGAGCCTGCACTGTTTGGCGCGAGGCACGTTACTTGCATTTTGTGGAGGTGATAAAACTCTTTTCCTTCTCATGGTCAGCCAAATGACCAAGAGGTAGGCAAACTAAAAAAGTCCACCCTACTAAAAAGTTTAAAACCCCTTTCAGGGAGTGGCAACTAATACTCGAAAGCTGCCAAGTGTCAATTAAATTCTTGGTAAAAAGCAGTTTGCAGTTCAAGGAAGGAGGCAGCACATCAAGAGCTGCAAAACTGCAAGCTGGAAATGCAGAGGCAGTAAGAGCAATTAAAAACAAGTGAAAGAGTAAAACAATAAAACAATAAAACTGCTTAAAATAGGTCAATAAAACAGTAAAACTTCTAAACTAAATTATATGAGTCGCAGAGACTCACACACCACTGCAGCCTCCAACGCCATTTTCCCGGAAGTCGAAAAGGGAATTTCAGCAGGTGTCATTTGTATATATGGAGAACCTGGTGAAGTTCCCTCTTCATCACAACAGTTAAAGCTGCAGGTGCCCTGCTCTGGTCACTCTAGTATAGCTCCTGCACCTTTAACTGTTGTGATGAAGAGGGAATTTCACCAGGTTCTCCATATATCCAAATGACACCTGCTGAAATTCCCTTTTCTATGCAACTGTTAAAGATACAGGAGCCCTGTCCTTCTTTTCATACGGTCACTCTACCAGAACACAATAAGACTTACTTTTGAGTAGACTTGTATAGGGTTGCTGCATTAATCAATATAGGGCAATAAACCCAACTGAAAGGGCAATGAGAAAATCCTTCACAGTTGAGCTAATGAGGGTATCTATGGATGGGATCTAAACAGTACAAAGCACCTGTGGGTCCCACCAATGACTGCAACACATGCTCAACTCTCATCCATTACAAGCAATAGCATTTAAATGCTGCTGTTAACCTGGATTGTCTTCTAATATTCTGACTTTATACAAATATATTATTTCTGGTACATTTTTGTTCTCTCCGGAAGCGCATTAGCCGTGTCGTCCGATCTTTTTAAATAGCAATGAATGACAACAATTCTTGGACTGACATATGACAAATGTAATTAAGAGGAAGCATAATAAACAGAGGCAGTGTATTCATTCATATGTTGTACAAGACTAGTCACACAAAATAATTCCCTATTGGATGTGTTGCTGTTGTTGGGCAGAGGCGGGGGGGGGGATTTCATTATTCATCTGGGGATTGATAGACAAGACCCATAACTTGAAACTATCCAGCTATTGATATACCATACTAGACATCATAAGGACTTCTAAGAACATTTACAAGGGAAGGAATCACTGCTTGATCAGGCAGCCCCTGCCTTAATCTGAATCCCCAAATGTATACAGTTATAGGGGAAATAATGAATTCTTGACAGTGGAGATAAAAGCATGATGCAAATGATTATTATTTTTTTGGAGTTATAAAAAGTCTTTGTTATTGAACTAATAGAATGTAACCGCTCGTCCCCACCCTACAGCCACCCCTGGCAATTCTCTCTGTAATTTTAAAGTTTTATGAATGCCAGGACATCTGAAAAGAATTTAAATGGAAATTGTGAAAAGGAACAATGTAGGCCATGCTAAGGTATGCTGCTGAGTTATGCTGAAAGCTCAGGATCTGATTTAGGGCTGTGAAGGCAGACATGAGAAGGAGGTCCATCAGCACCTGATGCTGCTGAGACCATTTGTGGTTCCAAAATCAAATATACTGCAGTGTGGAACTTGGGCCAAAATTAAAATGAAGTTTTGAAAAAGGAGTCAATAAATCAGATATGTCTCCTCCTGTATGTATCTCCAGGTGCCCCTGCTGAAAGAAGTTAGTTGAGTATGTACAAGAGACAGGGAGTGTCATCGCACCGGGGAAAATTGTGTTTGCTTACTATCGCTTCTCCGCTTGCGCATTTGTTCCTCATTACTTCCTCGTTTGAAAGAGGAAGTAAACAACCTGCACATGGCCCATTCAGTGGACTGTTTTGATCACACTGCTTCTTCTGCACACAGCAGGAGATAGAGGCAACTATCCAGAGTTACTGGGGTGTGGTTTTTGTGGTGTAAAAGGGCAGGCTAGAAAGGGCAGGAGGCACACATGAGGCAGACATCATCGTGAGAGGGACGTGGAAATCCATGAGTACCCAGTAATGAGCACATAATAAAATGCTCATCTGATGGAGCTCAAGGTCTTCTCGGTTGTGGCTCCTGGATGGCTCTCCTCAAGGAGATTCGCATGGCACCTACACTATTACATTTCCAGACCAGGTAAAGACCTGCTTCCAAAAAAAATAAAATAAAATCCCCCAAGTCATTTTAGAGATCTAGTTCTAGATTTGTATGAAAAATCCTGTGGGCAAAATACAACCTAACTATGATTAACTGAAGTCCCATTCATTTCAATGGGTGTACTCTAAGTAGAACCTAGGCTAGATTTTGCCCTGTGTTCCTTACAGGGAAATGGCTACCACCTCTATGGCCTCTTTATCAGCTTCTCAAAGCACCTGGGTGTTCGTTGTTACAATACCGAATGAAATGGATGTCTGTCCAGTCCAGAGAGGCAATTGTTATACTTTTCATAACAAGGTAATTACACTCCTCTAATTTTTGACATATTTATCTGAACATTTAAAATAATCAAAAGGATCAACAGTGCAAAGTTGCAGTTGTCTGGCCTCAGTATTTACAAACCTCGATAGAAAGTTTCTCTAGCACACCTGGGACCTAAATTTATTGGAACCACCAGTCTCTGCAAATTTCAGGCCATCAATATTCAACTCAGGTCACTGATAGAGGTGGGTGGAGGCGAGGGGAGTAAGCTTCTCTATTATAGCTGGAGATTGTTTTCATTAGATTGCTGAATCTGTAGAAGCTGGAGAAAAGTATTGCTTGCTCACATTTCGTTCTGAAACAGACATTAGAAGTGTTGCTTCGCAGTGTGGATCGCTCCTGTAAAGTTCTGATTGAAACCAGGAGTGGATTCACCACCCCACCGATATCAGAGCCACCAGCCTCCACTGATGGTGCTGCATGTGTCATCACCTGATGCCCAATGACACTTAGAGCATCATTAAGGAAGTGGGCCATCACTCCACACAATGGTGGTGGCCATGTCCCATGCACATCCTGCCTCACTAGCTCTGTAGTCTTTGGGCATGTCTACACCATGCTTTATCCTGGGGATCGCTCCGGGATCATCCCTGTGTGTGCACATGATGCACAGGGGATCCCAGGGGCAGGGAGGGATGAGCCCTCCGTTTCCCTGGGATAACTGGGACGGCTTTTAGCTCAATTTTCCCCACGGTCTTGGGAATCGTCCTGAGACCACGGGAGGTGTGGGCAGCCGTCCTGGTTTCATCCAGGCTCCTCGCGAGTAAACACGAGAAGCTGGGAGCCGGGCATGGAGCACTTCAGGTGCTCTGTGCCCATCAGGGGTGGGGAGGGGAGCGGGTTTTTTGTTTGTTTGTTTGTTTTACCTTGTAATTATCGCTAGAAAATTACACTCCAGCTCTTCTTGTGTGTGTGTTTTTAAAAAATGGCTGCCACGACAGGCGTGATCCCCAGGACGTCATGCAGCCCATGTGGACTGAGGGGAAGGATCTCATGATTACCATATTGTGAGATCCTCCCCTCCCTCCCCTCCCCTCCCCTGATGTAGACATGCCCCCAGTTTGCTTCCACGAGTTTCCTCCGCTGTGTTTCAGTTGACAGATGATATGGAAGTTCATGCTGTTCCGACCTTGGAGAAATTTGGATTGGTTGGGAGAGATGGAGCAGGAGAAGTTGAATTCAATTCAGTAACGGTTCTGTATTGGTGATTTGCGTCTGGCACATGACCAATTGATGCAGCAAATCAATAACAG
The DNA here is from genome assembly GCF_023053635.1 of Elgaria multicarinata webbii. Lineage (NCBI taxonomy): Eukaryota > Metazoa > Chordata > Lepidosauria > Squamata > Anguidae > Elgaria > Elgaria multicarinata. The sequence continues at coordinate 3,995,254 of NC_086186.1, read as the reverse complement.
AAGACAGCAGTTGACAAAGTCAAACAAATGTAATGGACAAGGCACACGACTACTAATATATAATAAATTTCAAAACTGGGGTAAGGGAATACTTTTTTCAGATATATAAATTTTTATATTCTATATATACATAGTATCATCGCTGAAACTTGAAACAACATTGATAGTGCTGCGGTGAAACACACTTATACAGTTTATATTAACAAGCGGCAGTCACAGGAGCGTGAGCCTGAAATTGAAAGTTCATTGATGACATCAAAATAACTAGAATTAAAAAACTCCAAGGAGCTGCTCCATCTCTCTGTTTATGTATCGATGAATCACCATCTCTTTAAATTACTTCTGTCCATTTGAGATGATAATGGTAGTAAATTCTTTATCACATTCCTATAACAGCTAGCAGCCCTTCAGTACATAATAGTGATGGCGAAGGAGCGTAAGGATTTATCAGTAAAATATCTGTCTCGATTTTTCCAGTCAGTGCACGTGAATATCTTCTATTAAATTTGAGAATAAATGCACTGTGTGGATTATGGCTCCTTGGGGAACAGAAGAACAGGTTCTTTTAAAGAGGGATTTGATCTCCATGTGTGCTTAAACTTTTATGTTTCTTTATGCAGAAATACATTGTCAACACTATCATTTCTAGCTTCGTTTCTGATGCAGGTGGACTTTGAATGGTTTGATACGTTTCGTTCATAGCATAGACCTACCTAGTTTCACCTACCCATTTCACTAGAGCTCTATGATCAGAGCTGGGACGTATCCCTTCTGAATATGGAGCATTTCTTACTTTTACACGGTTAGTTTTATTGTCCCCTGTGCCTACTTGGTGCATTCTCTTTCCTTTTGTATTGTTTTATTATGATTTTATTAGAATGTAAGCCTACATGGCAGGGTGTTGCTGTTTTATTGTTTTACTATGTACAGCACCATGTACATTGATGGAGCTATATAAATAATAATTATAATAATTATAATTATTATTATTTCTATTTTATAGCATCATTCCCTAGTGAGTGACTGGACCCTTTCTTGACTATTTGTTATACCTTTATACCTGGAGTGTTGCAACCTGGGTCTCTCCAGATGTTGCTGAACTAGACCGCCCATCATTCCTGACCATCAGCCATGGAGACTGGGTCTAGTGGGAGTTGATGGGAGTTGGAATCCATGAACATCTATATTTATACAACATTGGTAATGTGCACACATGTGATTGCACTCATTGCTTGTCTGTTCTGTCCCCTTCCTGAGTCTCTAGATGTTGGTTGGTTAGGCGGATGCTTCTTGACTCAAATACATACTCAGGGAGGCAGTGACCTACAAAACCGATCAATGATACCTGACAATCTACAAAACTCAGATGGAATGTATTTAACAAACTCCATACATCCCTAATCATGGCCTGACTGGCAATTAGTCTATCTCTTGACCTAAAGTGGGGTGGATTTCGGGTGCTGAGCAAAACCACTGTCTTCTTTGGGTTTTTCTTTATTTACTGCTCCTGCCCCCCGCATCTTATTATTTCATTTATTTCATTTATTTCATTTATTTATTTATTTATTTATTTATGAGAGCCAACAGACCGCAAGTAGCACAGTTCCCAACATCTAATAAGCCAATTATCATTTCCCATAAAATAGCTTTCTCCTCTCTTCTCTTTGAAATTATATGACCAGAGCCAATTTTCCTTCCTGATTGTCTAAAGACTGTTCCCTTTCCAGCCTCCCACCCAGTGCTGTCTATCCAGATATTAAATGTTGCTGATTGTGGGTAGGGTTGATAATTGCAAGTAGATCTACTCTGAGTTTGAACATTCTGTAAAACCTTCACATTGCCATTTTTTTAAAAAAGAAAAAAAATGTGTTTGATGCTGTTGATAAATCTCAGTCACAATGAAGAAAACGAAAATAATTTGTTATTAAGGAGGGAATGTTATATCATTATTCCCAGCAAGGAGTTTCAAGGTTTGTTCCAGAACTACCACCTAGAACGGCCAGAGACTCTTTGTTTGCTTGAAAAGCAGGGAACAGATAATTTAGATATTATAAGCAGACGGCATTATGAACACGTCGGCAATTCTACAGTGAGAAGGTTGCACATCCGAAAAGCATTTGGCTGGGTGCCATTTCCTGATCGCATGGAGGGGGGAGGGGGGACAGCCACGTTGGAAATATTCCCCAACTGTTTGTACAGACAAAGCCTAAAGTGAAGTTAATGGAACATGAAGAATTGACAGGAGTAATTAAAGCCAGGGGAATATAAGCGAGACTCCTGAAGGGCCCGGCAGCCGCCTCATCCTCGCATCATTGTCCAAATGCTCATACTGAACGACAGAGCTCTGGGTGGAGGGAGAATAGCTGGAGAAAATGTTTATGCTGGGCTGTTACCTTCTAATGTTTCTTTTCTAGAAAGCTTTTCAACTGTAGCGTGATCATACTAGTCTATATTTTCGTTTTAATGCCTCCTACCCTGGTTGGTTTCCCCCCTCCCTCCCCTGTCTGTTGCTGTGATTTTAGATCGTAAGCCATATGGCAGATGGTCTTGTTTTATTTTATTTTGTACAGCGCCATGAAAATTGATGGTGCTTTATAAAATAATAATAATAATAATAATAATAATAATAATAATAATAATGATGATGAGACAGGTTACAGGAAGCCAGTTTCTGGCTGGACATCAGGAAAAACTTCCTGACTGTTAGAGCAGTACGACAATGGAAGCCGTTACCTAGGGAGGTTGTGGCTCTCCCACATTAGAGGCCTTCAAGAGGAAGCTGGACAACCATCTGTCAGGAATGCTTTAGGGTGGATTCCTGGATTGAGCAGGGGGTTGGACTTGATGGCCTTATGGGCTCCTTGCAACTCTATTATTCTGTGATTCTAGGTCTGGATAATCTTACTGAGCTTTCTTAAAATATAGCAATAAACTTACTTCAGCTTTTCCAAAAGGTGTACAGAATATATACATGGGGAATCTTCACAGATGGCTTTTTGGCCGTGGAGCAGGGTCAAAATACTTTAAAGAAATACGTGAAATAAAAAAGACATGGAGAATAAAGGAGAATACTGTAGAAACACTGGAAGCTGCCTTATACTGAATCAGACCATCGGTCCATCTAGCCCAATATTGCTGACACTGACTGGCAGGGATTTTTTTTCCTGACCTAATTGGAGATCAGACTGGGACCTTTTTCATGTAAAGCAGGTGCTTCTACCCCTGAGCTATGACCCCTCTCTTGTTTCCTTGCTACCTTCCTAACCTCAGATGAGTAGTATGAAAGCGCCTTCTCATATCCCCCATTCTTTTCAAGTCACCTTCATTTTTCTTTTTCTTTTTGTCTTTCTTCTTTCTGTTCCATTTGCCTTCCCCCTTGTCTGTCCCTCTTCTTCTCCCCTCTATTCATTCTTATTTTCCCTTCTTTCATTCAAGGTCTCATTCCTCTTCTCTTCTTTCTTCTAGAAATGTTCTAGGTGCTCGTAGATGGGTGGGCAGACATGCCAGCTGCTTGTGCAGTGGACACGGGAATCTTAGAATAAACCCTGACACTGGGAAGGTTTTGAAAAGCACCAGGCGTAGAGTCAAAGCAAAAGAGGAGGAGTGGACAGATCAGGCCGGCACAATTTTGATATACTCGTGTCAAGTCTGCAAAAAATATATGAAACAAATCAAGCCATTTATATCTCGCAGCGACTTGTCAAAAGGCTCCCTTTTCTTTTTGGCTTAAGGCAGTTGGAGTGTAAAAAACAACAACAAATTAAAGGGATTTCGAACCAAATCCCTTCAAATGATTTCCCATTTCTCTCCCCTCACCTCCCATCTCTATTTCTTCATTACTGTAGATAAAGCAGGGTTAAGGAGAAATGTCTTTTTTGGCAGACACAATTAGGTTACCGATGAAAGCTTTAGAAAGATGGGGAATTTTAAAAGAATGGATCTGCCTGCCTTCAAACACAAACTGTCAAAGGGGAAAACAAAAATCACGCATGGATATTATTGTAATATGCTATTCTCGGCTGCTATCTAGTTTTTGTTTTTGTTTTAAAGATAATTATTTTGAATGGGAAGCTATTGTGAAGAGATACAATGGCATTCATAAAGATTACACAGTTCCAACGAGCTGGGTGATTTAATACTCACCCTGCACACACACACACACACACACACAGAGAAAGAGAGAGATCCCAGGATTTATTTTTATTTCCTCCTAGAAAATTGGAAATGTGTATATGGCTGAACAATCCATGTGACCTTTCCAAAGCTACATTTATATCAAAAATTCCCCATTGATTTCCTCCTTGCCAATTACACATTTTCAACAGAAGATGGCTAGGGGTGGTCAAGTCCGGCTTTTTCCAGTTCTATGCCACTTGCACACATATATTCACTCATAGGGTGGGTGAGAAATTGTACTCAGATCATTTAAGGATTTATCCACTTGGCAGCTCCCAGAAACCAACGTGGATGTAAATGCAATCTGAACTCTGCCTTTGTTCACCAGTTACTGGGGAACATGGGCTAGAGAGTGCTGTTGCACTCATGTCCGTACTTGTGGGTTCCTCTTTGGGGCAGGCTAGTTGGCCAACAAAATGCTGGCCAACTTTATTTCATTTTATAAAATAAAGGTGGACCCTTTATTTTATTTTATTTATTACATTTCTATACCGCCCAATAGCCGGAGCGCTCTGGGCGGTTCACGAAAATTAAAAACATTCAAAGTATAAAACAACAGTATAAAACCATAATATAAAATACAATATAAAAGCTCAACCAGATAAAAACAGCAGCAATGCAAAATTACAAATTTAAAACACCAAGTTTAAATTTATTTATAGACTGTTAAAATGCTGGGAGAATAAAAAGGTCTTCACCTGGCGTCTAAAAGCATATAATGTAGGTGCCAAGCGAACCTCCTTAGGGAGCTCATTCCACAGCCTGGGTGCAACAGCAGAGAAGGCCCTCTTCCTGGTAGCCACCTGCCTCACTTCCTTTGGCAGGGGCTTGCGGACAAAGACCCCTGAGGATGACCTTAGGGTCCAGGCAGGTACATACGGGAGGAGGCGTTCCTTCAGATAGCCTGGCCCCAAGCCGTTTAGGGCTTTAAATGTTAATACCAGCACTTTGAATCGGGCCCAGACCTGGACTGGCAGCCAATGAAGCTAGAAAAGGACTGGCGCGATGTGGTTTCGTCGGCCAGTCCCTGTTAGTAACTGTGCTGCCCTGTTTTGTACCAGTTGAAGTTTCTGGACCGTTTTCAAAGGCAGCCCCACGTATAACGCGTTGCAGTAATCCAAACGAGAGGTTATCAGAGCATGGATCACTGTAGCTAAGCTATCTCTGTCCAGATAAGGGCGAAGCTGGTATATCAGCCTAAGCTGATAAAAGGTGCTCTTTGCCACTGAGTTCACCTGTGCCTCAAGTGACAGTTCTGGATCCAAGAGCAGCACCAAACTGCGGACCCGATCCTTTAGGGGGAGTGCAATCCTGTCCAGGACAGGGCAAACATCACCTCGCCAGACAGATGAACCACCAGCTAACAGTACCTCCGTCTTGTCTGGATTGAGTTTCAGTTTATTAGCCCTCATCCAGTCCATTACCGTGCCCAGGCACTGGTTCAGAACTGGTTCAGAACAATCCACTTGTTCTCGTGATCCGATTCCTTCTCGCGTCTTTATTAATCTTATCCCTGCTATCCTCCCTTCCTTGCGTCATATTATTAATTTTTCTCTGTCCTCTGGTTCATTTCCTTCTGCTTTTAAACATGCTACAGTCTCTCCTATTCTCAAGAAAGATACCTACTCATGATAGGCTACCTCTGTCTAACTACTGACCTGTCTCTTTGTTGCCGTTTGTTTCAAAGATCCTGGAGCGTGTGGTCTACTCTCGTTGCCTTGATTTTCTTTCTAGTAACTCTGCTCTGGATCCTTTTCAATCTGGATTCCGTCCTTTGCATTCCACTGAGACAGCCCTTACTAAGATTACCAATGATCTTCTTACTGCCAAGTCTAAAGGCCATTACTCCGTTCTTATTCGCCTTGATCAAACTGCAGCCTTTGACACGGTTGATCATGATCTTCTTTTATATTCCCTTCATGACCTTGGATTTTGTGGCTCTGTCTATAACTGGTTTGCCTCCTATCTAGCGGGTCGCTCTTTCAGCGTGTTGGCTAATGGCAGCTCGTCTTCTTCTTTTCCCCTTTCAGTAGGGGTTTCCCAAGGCTTGGTGCTTGGTCCGTTGTTGTTTTCTTTATACATGTTGGCCTTGGGTAATCTTATTCAATCTCATGGCCTCCAATATCATCTGTATGCCGATGATACACAATTATATCTTTCATCTCCGGATCTTTCTCCTGATGTTCATGATCGTATCTCAGCATGTCTTTCAGATATCTCAGCTTGGTTGCTTCATCGTCGTTTGACACTTAATATGGCAAAGACTGAATTGCTTGTTTTTCCTCCTAAACCTTCTCCTCATCTCTCATTCTCTCTTACTGTCAATGATGTTACGCTTACTCCAGTCAAGGAAGCTCGTAGTCTTGGCTTTATATTTGATTCCTCGCTCTCCTTTATTCCTCATATTGAGGCAGTAGCTAAATCCTGTCGTTTTTTCCTGTATAATATTGCCAGGATTCGATCATTTTTGTCTGTCTCTTCTGCCAAGACTCTTGTTCATGCATTGGTTATTTCTCAGTTGGACTACTGCAACCTTCTTCTCACTGGCCTTCCTTCTTCTCACATCAGTCCGTTGGTTTCTGTTCACCACTCTGCTGCTAAGATCATCTTCTTGGCTTGCCGCTCTGACCATGTAACTCCACTTCTGAAATCTCTTCATTGGCTTCCAATTCACTTCAGAATCCAATATAAACTTCTCCTGTTGACCTACAAAGCTTTTCACTGTCTAGCCCCTTCCTATCTCTCCTCTCTCATCTCACACTATTGCCCCGCTCGTGCTCTTCGCTCCTCTGATGCCATGTTTTTCGCCTGCCCAAGGGTCTCTACTTCCCTTGCTCGGCTTCGTCCATTTTCTTCTGCTGCCCCTTATGCCTGGAACGGTCTTCCAGAACATTGAGAACTACAAGTTCAATCGCAGCTTTTAAAGCTCAGCTAAAAACTTTTCTTTTTCCTAAAGCTTTTAAAACTTGATTTTGTTCTGACTTTATACTTTTAGTTTTACCCTACCCTGTGCCTGTTTACCCTACCCTGTGCCTGTTTGCTTTCTCTTCCCCTCCTTATTGTTTTATCATGGTTTTATTAGAATGTAAGCCTATGCGGCAGGGTCTTGCTATTTACTGTTTTACTCTGTACAGCACCATGTACATTGATGGTGCTATAATAACAGCCACTGCCTCACCTGGCTTTGATGAAAAGGAAAGGTACCCTTGGTCCAATCCCGCCTGGCTCTTCTTATGAAGACTGCACATTTCCAAGCTTGTGATGGGATTCACACAACAACAAAAATGTCTTTGAAAAATGTTTTCATTTGGGGGTGGGGGCAGCGGGAATGTATGTGTAAAATGCATACATTTGAAAAATGCACACATATATCCCTTAGCCAATTGGAGAAACATGTGTACATTTCAAAAATATGCAGTAAATGGTTTTAGGGAAATGCACACAAAAATACCTGTGAATATTAGTGCAACACCCCCTTTCACCCCCCCCCCCCCCCACAAAGCATGTAATATGATACAGACATGAGTCAGGACAAATTTCTAGGTGGAAATCAGAGAACCTTGACTAACTTGTATTTTGCTAATTCACTACTCACCCATATGTCAACTCCATCCCATTTATATGCAATGTTTGCAAGGGGCCAACATCAGACATGCTTGAGGAATTAACTTCTTGTGAATTCTGATATAAACTGACTTGATCTCTAAATCCCAAACTAATGTGCAGACCAGAACTTTCGTTGCCCAGTTGCTATTACACTTCCAGAATGTTCTAATGCAGTTCCAAGTGCAAAAATGTATCAAAATGTGTTCAGGTGAAACTTTGGAAGACGAGAAGAAAGCTGAGGGGGCTGTTAGATGTTGTGGGACTGTTTCTCCTTCTACAAAGAGAAAGAGATGAAGCAGGAGAATGAGCTCCAACCCCAGAGAACTCATCACAGGGAGGCAGCAAATTCCACCGCCATTAGGGCTCCGCCATTACTGCTCCAATAACAGTAGGGTGTAAAAAGGGATGTTTTGAGGGCAGATCAGAGAACATCTTGGATTCTCTTGACCCAAAGCCCTTGAACCTATCCCTGGAGCTGGTGTGTTTATGTCCCTTTCCATTGAAATCAATGGGGGATTTTAAAAGGACCACTGAGGACAAAAATAAATAAATAAATACAAGGAAAAATAAAAGGAAGAAAGCCTCCACACACTTTGCATCTTCCACCTTTGCCAGAATGAACCCAGCAGGACGACGTTCTTGGGAGTCGCATTCCAGTGGCGATTGGTGCTCAAGGCTGAAGAAGGGTTGACCAAAAGAGGTGGGGTCAAAATGTAAAGGGGAAATTCCAGCCTGCGTTCACTGAAAGCTCTTCCTGACTGTAACTAAACCTTAGGGGAGGCACATCAACATTTTAGAATGGGGGAAAATTGTGCCAAAGACAGGAAAAATCCCACAACAATTTTGGGGAGGGATTGGGTCCAGAGGAAGGAGGAACCCTGGAGAGGTGAGGTGGGACCCCAGGTGATCCAGATTTGGCCCCTGAAGTTAAGGTTCTGCATCCCTGAGTCAGGCTGTGGTGGTTTGCTTTTTTCCTCCAAGGAACCCAAGGTGGCGTATATAATCCTCCTGCTCTTCATTTTATCCTCACGACAACAATCTTGTGAGGTAGGTTGGGCTGAGAGACTATGACTGACCCAATGTCACCCAGTGGGTTTCCATGGCCGAGTAGGGACCAGAACCCAGATCTCCTGACTCCCAGTCCAACACTCTAACCACTACACATACTGGTTGTTCCACTACACTGCCCTCTCAACCTGCATAGAATTGATCTACCCATTTTCTCCCTCTCAAAATTAGCATTTCAAAATGCATTTTTACAGCATAGATCTGTGTGCAGTATCGTTTCTGTGTGATCAGTAGGTCACAAAGGGAAGCAAAATGCCTCCCTTCTTCATTAGTTTGTCCTCAAGAGATCTATATAAACACCCAAGTACCATGAATTGTAAACATTAAAATTTAAAAATGGAAATGAAATCTAAAAAGCACCTGAAGATTGAATAATTGGTTTCTTTCGGTACATCAATTCTTTTACTCTTAGACAAATTTATAGTGTACATGTGCATTAAATGGGCAGTAAGTGTTCTTTTACTACTAGGCTGTTTAAAATTCTGTCTTTGATCATTCTGATTTCCATCCCCTTCTTTATGATTCACAGATGTTGGCAGGCCTTGTTCAAGTAACACATCAGTGCTGCACACCTCATGAGAAGGCAGCTAACAAGACAGATTTGGAACAACTTCAGTACAAGCACAAGAAATAGTGATGCATGAGAAACTTGGTTCAGTTCATTTTCCCCTGGATTTACCCAGTCTGCACCAGAACCCAAAAGTGATCAACAGTATGTGTACTTATGCAAAATGTGCACTTTTGAAAAATGTGCACAAACACACTTTAATCATTAGGAGAAGAATGCAGGCATTTCAAAGGCGCACACAACTGGTGCATAAGTTTGGGGAAATTCACATGAAAATATGCATGAATTTTCACACGAGGAAAAAAGCAAGGCTCTTAATCTGTGCAGACATGAGATGGAGCACGGTGGAATTTGGAGAATTTCACGAAGCTCAAGTTTTGTGTTGTACAAATATCTCTATCTAAGAATAATACTGTCCAACAGGAGCAGGATGTAGTGATTAAAGAACTAGTTTAGAGCAGGGAGGCTTTGGCCTCAGCTAGACATACCTGCTATGAGAGATCTCCCCCTCTGTTTACACATGGCGCACAATGACCTCAGAGGGAGGAGAGTTGCACCCTCCATTTTGCTTTTTGCTTTTTAAAAAACAGAAGAAGTGGTCTCAGGATCAGCCCGGGACCGCGGAAAAACTGGGCTGCAAGGGTAGGGCAAAATCCCAGGGAAATGGAGGGATCATCCTTCCCTGCTCCTGGCATCCCCTGTGCGTCTTGTGGACACACAGGGATGATCCCGGAGTGATCCCCGGGAGAAGCCCTCGTCTAGCTATGGCCATTTATTCAAATCCCAATTTCAAGACGAAACTTGAGGCAGTTACCATCTCTTAGCTGTCCTGTTTTGGGATGGTTTAGGCTTAGTCCTGAGTCACCCTAAATAGGACTCCTCCAGCAAGGGCGTAAGACCAGCCTCCTTCCCTCAAGGGGTCTTGTGAGGATAGTATGGTGAAGGGAACTCTGTCCATAGGTAACTTGCACGATCACATCAAAGCCGATGACCCAAACACTTTCTTTTTAGCCTCTATTTTGGAAAGAGCTCCATGTAGACACCATCCACTGGAAGAGTCCTAGAGCCTTCGGTATTACTCTGGCATAAATAGATGGTGGACATGAAACCTTTGTCTTCTTTGATATATTTAATTGAATGCTTTTCCCCGCGCCAAGCAGGTTTTGCCAATGAAGTTCTATAAATAATGGATCCTGGTGGCTGGCTGTCATTTCCATCTTCACATCTTTACAAGCCTTTGCTAACTCAGCTGGGGAACATGGCACGTGCCAGTGGAGAATAACCAGCTGTCTGCATCCTTTTTTTGTCTATTTGCAATGTGATAACTGAAATGTATTAGCACATAGTTTCCATTGGAAAACTTTCCTGATGACAAATAGAGCAGGCTTCAGAAAGTGGGGGCCCTGCTGGGATGTGGGCCCTTGACAGGGACCCCACCATTGCACAGCCCTTGGCACTGGCTGTGCAAGAGAATCCCCTTCATTATTACTAAGAACGTAAGAAGAGCCCTGATGCTGGATCAGACCAAGGGTCCATCTAGTCCAGCACTCTGTTCACACAGTGGCCAACCAGCCGTTGGCCAGGGATGAACAAGCAGGACATGGCACAACAGCACCCTCCCACCCATGTTCCCCAGCAACTGGTGCACACAGGCTTACTGCCTTGAATACTGGAGGTAGCACACAACCATCAGGGCTAGTAGCCATGGATAGCCTTCGCCTCCAGGAATTTATCCAACCTCCTTTTAAAGCCATCCAATTTGGTGGCAATCACTATATCTTGTAGTAGTGAGTTCAATATTTTAACCATGTGCTGTGTGAAGAAGTACTTCCTTTTATTTGTCCTGAATCTCCCACCAATCATTTTCATGGGATGACCCTGTTGGGTTCTTGTATTTTGAGAGAGGGAGAAAAATGTCTTGCTCTCCACATTCTCCACACCATGCGTAATTTTGTACACCTCTATCATATCTCCCTCAGCCTCCTCTTCTCCAAGCTAAACAATCCCAGCTGATGTAACCCTCTCTCATAGGGGAGATTCTCCAGCCCCTTAATCATTTTAGTTGCCCTTTTCTGCACTTTTCCCAGCTCTATGATATCCTTTTTTAGGTGTGGTCACCAGAACTGTACACAGTATTCTAAGTGTGGTCGCACCATAGATTTGTGTAAGGGCAGTAGGATACTGGCAGTTTTATTCTCAGTTCCTTTTCTTATAATGCCTAACATGGAGTTTGCCTTCTTCGCAGCGGCCTCACACTGGGTGGACATTTCCATCGAGCTGTCAACCACAATCCCAAGATCTCTGAGTCACTCCTAGCTCAGATCCCATTAGGTTATACTTGAAGTTGAGGTTTTTTGTCCCAACGTGCATCACCTTACTCTTGCTTACATTGAACCACATCTGACATTTGGACGCCCACTCTCCCATCTTGGAGAGATCCCTTTCGAGCTCTTCACAATCCCTTTTGCACCAACCATGCTGGAGCACTAGAATTTTCCAATCTGGCCTCTGCATTGAGCCCAGGAATAAAATTTGGTCCCCTGACTCAGGCCATGATCTATTGCATTCGCTCACACAACCGCTTGAGTTTTAGTCAGATGAATAAGTTTGACATATCCCTTATTTAAGGAGAAGGGAAACATTCTAAAATGCGTTTTATGGTGTGTCAGTTCCTCTCCACCCCACCCCCACCTCCCCCAGGAGAATGAGAAATCAATGTTGCTACGGTCTGCAGAAAGGGGCTATAGATTATCTGTAGACTTGTGACAGCTCTTGGCGTACATCATTTTGCAAATCAATTATGCAGTTTGTGATTCTGCAATAAGGGATTTTGATGGTTTGTGAATTAATCTCATGGCAGGATGGCAGGGAGGCAAGGCAGGAATAGAAAACACCAAACCCATAGCAGCGAATTCTTGAGAGCTGGTGAGATCTCCGGGCTGAGAGTCTGAGCTCCAGGCTACAAATCTAGAAGTTCCTGGTTCAAATCTCACCCAGCCATGGACACAATAACCTGGTTCACATGTCACACTAAGCCACTACGATTTTGTTTTATTTTTAAGCTTCTCATACTTAAAACATTTAATTTGGGGTTGGTTTTATTTTAGAAAAATTGTTTCAGCCTTTATCCTTCATGTGATCAAACCCATTAATAACATGGATAGGTGGGATCTAATGGCGGACCTAATTCTGAAAGCACTTGCATTGACCTCTTTTTCTCATGAACAAAGAATAGGGCAGAGGGGTAGGAGATCATGCCCAGGGGTTAAACCCACTCTGCCAGGCTCCCGATCTGCCCCTCCGTTCCCTGACCCAACAATCTTTCCACCCAGCCACTGATCATTTCATGGTTTCCCTGTGTTGGTGCAGCTTTCCCCACTATGAAAGGTTGAAACGCCTCCCCTAAGTCTTAGCTACTGGCAGTGAGATGGTTAAGCTAAAATTTTCTGGTATTTTTGACCCCACCCCTTTTGCCTTTAGCTCCACCCACCCCTGGAATCTGGCCCTTGAGACGTGGAATTTGGCATTCAGGATGAAAGGGGTTCATTCCCCCTGGGTTCGCGCCGGAAAGTAGCCTCATGCTGCCAAGTAAACATTTTGCCTTCTAATGTTGGCTTCCATCTAGGTTTGGTGTCCTCTTGGGATTTAGGGGGTTATTATAAGTGTCAGGGGGTGTTCCTTGGCATTGAAGATGCCCAGGTGTGTGGCAAGAGTCACACACCTGGGCATTTAGCATTTAAGGAAGTTAAAAGAATGATCTCTTCCAGCAGGCCTATCCAGTGGAATTTTAGGATGTTTTTAGTACGTTTTTAGTACTAAAACTTTAGTTTTAACAATGTATATTGTGTTTTGATTAACATTTTATGTATTTTATACTTGTTGTTGTTCCTTGCCTCGATCAGGATGGAGAGACGGGTTAGAATTTTTTTTATAATTATTATTATGAGTCCATGTCCAAATCCCTGGATTGATTGATTGATTGATTACATTTCTATACCACCCAATAGCAGAAGCTCTCTAGGGTCCAGTAGTGGGGTTCCTTTTCCAGTAATTGTCTCAGAATCCCGGTATGGGGAATCCAAGCCTCCTTCTTCTTCCAAGGAGTTCCTTTCAGATTCTGGGATCTGTATTAGGGATGTGCAAATCACAAAACATGAACTTTGCTGAAGTCTCCCAAATCCCATCGCATGAAAAACTGTGCAGGTTTTGTGCGTATTTTCCCAAATGTACACATCAGTTGTGTGTATCTTTATGTTCACATTCTTCTCCCATTGATTAATGTGTGTTTGTGCCATTTTTTCAAAAGTACACATTCCTCCCCACACACACACACACATTTTTTTTTCAAATGTAAGCATGCTGTCAAGTGCATGCAAGCTCAGATCCAGAAGATGCATACTGGGTAAATCCTGATAAAAAATGAACTGCAACTAATTTCTCATAGAACTCTAGGTCTGACAGGAAGGAGAGGTGTCAACTGGGGAGGGGGGGACACATCTTCTAGAGATGGAGTCTATCACCAACTCCACAACACCTACTGCTTACACAGTCCAGTCTGTTGGTGAATGTAGTTGCCAATCAATGGCAACTACAGAATTGCAAGCCAAGTCATTTCCCATCCGCTGCGCTGAAGGCCTGTTCTGCTGACTAGCAAATTCATGCCCAAGAGTCGTCAGAGGAAAGCAGCTCCCCAAGCCACCCCTTGCCAGGTAGCTTGGAGATAATGAGATGGCTAGTTCCCCGACACAGCTAATTGTGTGTGGCTCAGCTGGGGAAATTATGATTGCATCACCTACATCCCAAGCTCCTTCCATGAAGGATGCTGAAGGTCAAGAGCAGCCAAAGCATCCGTCAGTCTGCATCTCCAAAACTCATCTGGATTTGGCATTGCTTTGCATTCGCCAGCTAATGGCGTCGGTGAACAGCTTGAAGTGTCCTCCATAAAGCAGGCTTTTGTTAACAGAATAAGGAACACTCTCTGTTGCATTTTTATCCCACCTTACTTATTTATTTATTTATTTTTGCACACAACATACCTGTGAGGTAGGTCAGGCTAAGAGAAAGCACCTGGCCCAAGGTCATTTGGAGAGCTTCATGGCCAAGTGGCCAACTTAACATGGACCTCTCCTGTTCAAACTACTCTACCCAGCTTTCCCCATCCTGGTGCCCTCCAGATGTGTTAGACTACAACTCCTATGAGCTTATGGGAGTTGTAATCTATTAGATCTGGAAGGCCCCAGGTCGGAGAAGGCCATTATATCCATAATACCTGATTTAAGCCAAATAGAAGTTGTCCTCATTGGCGTCAGCTATGAACATATGAATTTTGATAAATCTATTCCATCTAAAGCATGTTTCATGGATTGTCAGGCATCTGTCAGTTTATCCCCCATTTAGATCTCAAGTTCCTTTTGTCTCAAATATGGGGAACTTTGTAAATGTTGGCAAATTCTTATCAAAAACAAATGGAAACAATATTCTCATCCATCCCTCAGTCCAACAAGTGTGGGAGTTAGTAGAATGCTCTGTTTTTCTCTGGATCTAGGAAGCTTCCACCCCATTCTCTAACTGAGCCAAAAGTCTGTTTTGATTGGAGAGAAATGAAACCTTGCCCAAAAAGAAGCATTGGACGATAAAGCCTGAACATGTTCTGAGTGCTGATCGATCCAAGTCTTTCCAGTTCATTTATGTTAGTTTTAATTGTTGGACAGAGGAGCAGAAATTGGAGATTTCTCTAGGGTCATGTGGTTAGGTTTGATTTGCCTTTTTTCCCCCATGGGTGACCTATTCCTCTTTAATGAGATAATGGAAGATGTAACGAACAACTGACTTATTCAGTGAAACACACCACATCTATTTAACATATCAAATGTTTTGGGGAATCACAGCACATCCCTCAAATGTGGGAAACTCAACTGCAGAGTGTCCATTGAAAGGCAATAAAATTTTGCAGGAGTGTCCACTGACCAAAACGTCATATGTGACAAATTCCCCACCCCCCACCCCCCAGAGTCCATCCCTGGTTGGGTAAAGATTTCCTCGGGTCCTTGCAATGCCAAACAGTCTTTGATGTGCTTTTTTCATTTCTATTTGATGAAGATGAACTCAAATGCCTGCTGGGAGTCTAATCCAAAGCTTGCTTACTGCAGTGCCAAGTACTCATCCTCAATCCAGCCAGCAGACAAACATAGAAACATAGAATAGTAGAATTCGAAGGGGCCTATAAGGCCATCGAGTCTACCCCCTGCTCAATGCAGGAATCCACCTTCAAGCAAGCCTGATAGATGGCTGTCCAGCTGCCTCTTGAACACCTCTAGGGTGGGAGAGCCTATGACTTCCCTAGGCATCTTCCCATTGTCATACTGCTCTGACAGTCAGGAAGTTTTTCCTGCTGTCCAGCCGGAATCTGGCTTCCTGTAACCTTAGCCCATGATTCTGTGTCCTGCATTTTGGGATGATGTACTGCTACATGTATTTCCCAAGCTAGATGAGCAATTCCGCTGACCTGTCCCAATCCAGAACTGAGGGTTAGTTTTAAAACAGCCAAATCCCTGTTGCACTAGCAGTTACTTCCACTGGCACAAAAGAAACAGCAGGAGCACAGTGCGCAACACATATCTGTGGGATTGGTAGTAGAGGCAGAATGTGTGGCTGAAGAACTGCCACTTGCTAAGCCATGCTGGGCCTGCATTGGCCAAGGAGGAAGGGAGCCTGGTGGATTTTTCATCCTGCCACCACCCTTTTTTGTTGGCACTTTATCCCCTTTTGTTTATTTCCCGCCCCGTTGGCTTCATTGGGTGGGAAAGTATCAATGCCAGCTGTACGGTTGGTAGAGTTTTTCCCTCATTCCAGGAGTGCATGAAGGGAAGGAGAAAGATTCCAGTGCTCTCCAACACACTCCTGGAATTGAGTTTTTGCTCATAGAGGAGGTCTTCCATATCCTATGGCCTCTGATACTCCCTCCCAGGTACCATAGGAATTTAAACCTCAAAAATGAAACATCTAGCACAGCGCCAATGATCAGTGGAAGTATATTAATGAGACAGGACACGGTCAAATAGAAAGCCCAAGTATTCTAAGGACACACTTCAATGATACTGAACTTCTTATATAGTAACCAAGACAAAATCCAGTATCCAAATCAATTTGCCATAACCACAAATGCCCAGAGCTGTGAATATTCTATATGTTTTTCTGTGCATGGAAACTAAGATGTGGTTGAATTTGCTGTCCCAAGGATACCTAACTGACATTTCTTTTCGATAAACTGTCAGACCCCCACTGTGGGAAAATGTGATGGCTACTTCATGCCGAATCAGTCCATCTAGCTCAGTATTGTCAACACTGACTGGCAGCAGTTCTCCAGGACTTCAGATATTGATCTTCTCACAGCCCAACTTGGATATGTTGGGGATTGAGCTTCAAACCTTCTGTGAGCTGCGGCCAGACACCAAACCCAAAGGAGTAGTGATAGGCAGGGCTTTCTCTGGTAAATGGCACATATTCTACATGCTGCCCAGTTTTCATGGCTTTCTTTCTGAGCTTCTTACTAGCTCAGTCCTTGCTCAAGACTTGTAAAATTAATTGGTAACCTAAATACTGGAAGGTGAGTAAATAATGCAAAGAAGATGCAAATAGATTTAAATTAAATAATTTATTCTCGACACCAAATCTGGTGGGTTTGAATGGTGGTGCTGAAATATATACACAGCCCTGGCGATGGCCAAAGCTATTAATAATTATACAGTCCTCTTTTTTTAATACTGTATCATTCCCCCCTCCCCAAAAAAGTTTGCATCCACACATCCTGTATAAGCAAAGTGCACTGTATATGCTATCGCTACATAACATATTTTGATGGATCGCTGACATTTTGCAAGTCCACAAGCTCAGGTCAAGCAAAATCTTTAGAAACGGCCTCTACAAAATTGGGTGCCGACATTAAAATCCCAATGGTACAAATGATTGTGAAGACTGAAAAAGCCATCAAACAGAGGCGGTCCACGACAGAAGCTGCAAACTTCCACTCGTTGCAAATGGCTTCCGACTCATCCTGGTCTCTGAACCGGTTGGCAATGTACCGGACCTCCTCCAGGATTTTAGCCAGATCTTGGTCAGTTTCAGAAGGATGTCCGCTGTGAAGGAGGTTGTCGTCATCTGTTGGGGAACAAGTCATTCTGCCACAGACCACACCTGAGTCGGTGGTAGGTGTGCAATGGACACCTTCCAGTCCTCTGAATCCAATGTAGAGCATATTGCCGTTGCTGGATTGTTGCCCACTTACAGTGTTTATCTCGACACTTGACATACTACATCGACGCTGTTTGTGCTGGCAAGCTGGACGTACTTTATCCTCCCCTGGTCTTTTCATCCTCAGGAACCAGGCACACCAGTTGAGAAGGATAATTCTGGTCTTGGAAATAGAAATAAACACTTTGATTACATACAAGAGCTTTGACGTCTTTGAATACGGCTGGTGCCACGCATGTGATTTTGTAATGAGAACGGGCTGGATCCTGAGATAGTCAGGCCACTTTAATGGTTCTCCTCACCTCAAAACACATGGGAAACCATCATGCTAATTGGGTCCCATTCATGGTGATGCTATCTGTGTGGTGGCGGGACTGTTGCTCCTCCATCCATTCCATGGCAGCACTGTCCTTGCAGGATGTATGAACACAGGTCTCTTAAATTAAACCAGTTTAAGTACAGGCATGGTTTCTTCATTGGCGTTGAGGTCAGCAGTGATCACACATGACACTCCTCCCCATTGGCTTCTGATACACCAATCACCTTGCAAATTTAATTTCACAGTTGCAAATTGAATTTCAGCAGGGCTGCCTGTTATCTTTGCCATCCACCAGATATAAGATAAACTACATTAAAACCAGAACGAAACAAAACAAAACTCCGTTTTGTTCTGTATCAAGCTGTGAGATTGTGTGTTGCTGCTGCTGCTGCTGTTTTAAATGATTTTTTGGGGTTTTGTATTTGGCCCAGTTCCCCGGTCTTCAGTTTCCCTAGATTCAAATCATGTGTTCCATCAAACAGAACACATTATTTAATGTGTTTCACGTTTCCTAATGAGAGACTGTCCAAAGTCGCTCAATGGAGATAAACTCTGATGGGTCTCACCTAAGGCAAAAGTCTTGCTGAATCTCAGAATCCAATTCTGGCATACCTTCTCTTTATCTGCTATACTAATTCTGCATAAAATGTGCCTTACAATGAGCAAGATCAATGATCCATCTCGCCTCCATTCTGACTAGCAATAGCTCACCAGGTCCTTAAGCAGAAGAGCTGATAACATTTACTAGGTGACTTTATAAACAACTGCCTAATATACTGCTTCCATTTCTTTTTTTAGGGCACAATCCCCATCACACATACAGTACCTGACAGTCACTCAATGTGTCAGACAGTCACACTGAACTCAACGGGGCTTACTTCTGAGTAGACATGTAAAGGATTCCACTGTAAACACACACCGAACTTTCCGCAGGGGTCGGTCTTGTCCCCCATGCTGTTTAACATGTACATGAAACCGTTGGGTGCGGTCATCCAGAGTTTTGGAGTGCGCTGTCATCAGTACGCTGACGACACGCAGCTCTACTGCTCCTTTTCATCCTCATCAGGTGTGGCTGTGGGTGTGCTGAACCGGTGCTTGGCTGCGACAATGGACTGGATGAGGGCTAATAAACTGAAACTCAATCCAGACAAGACTAAGATGCTGCTGGTGGGTGGTTCCTCTGATCGGATGGGGGGCGTCCAACCGGTTCTGGATGGGGTTGCACTCCCCCTGAAGGAGCAGGTTCGTAGCTTGGGGGTTCTCCTAGAATCATCTTTGTCACTTGAGGCTCAGGTGGCCTCGGTGGCACGGAGTGCTTTCTACCAACTCTGGCTGGTGGCCCAGCTACGCCCCTATCTGGACAGGGATAACCTAGCTTCAGTTGTCCATACTCTGGTAACTTCCAAGTTAGATTACTGCAATGCCCTCTACATGGGGCAGCCTTTGAAGACGGTCCGGAAGCTGCAGCTTGTGCAAAATGCGGCGGCCAGATTGATAGCTGGAACAGGGAGGTTTGAGCATATAACACCGATTCTGGCCCGCTTGCATTGGCTGCCTATATGTTTCCGAGCCCAATTCAAGGTGCTGGTCTTAACCTATAAAGCCCTACACGGCTTGGGACCGCAATACCTGATGGAACGCCTCTCCCGACATGAACCTACCCATACATTGCGCTCAACGTCTAAGGTCCTCCTCCGAGTGCCTACTCCGAGGGAAGCTCGGAGGATGGCAACAAGGGAGAGGGCCTTCTCAGTGGTTGCCCCCCGACTGTGGAATGATCTTCCCAATGAGGCTCGCCTGGCGCCAACGTTGTTATCTTTTCGGCACCATGTCAAGACTTTCCTCTTCTCCCAGGCATTTTAACAGCATTTAACAACGTTAAGTTTGTTTTTAATGGACCCCAGAATTGTTGTTTTTAAATGGATACTGTTGTTTTTATACTGTTTTTATGTTTTTTTAATTTTTGTATACTTTTAATGTTTACTATTTTTAATTGTTGTAAACTGCCCAGAGAGCTTCGGCTGTGGGGTGGTATATAAATGTAATAATAAATAAAGATGCAAATGTATACATTTCTTTCCTGGATGTGTGGACCCCTGGAGCTGGCATCTTCTGTTAGAAATGGTGCATCGTTTATTTAATGATTTATGTAATCCCTTACTTTTCAGCACCCAGCCTGGCTCCCAGAGGGTGGGGACAGGAGGAAATGCAGGGTTTGGCTGATGGTAAAGATGCTGACCCCCCAAAACTGCCCTTCCATTGAACTCCTGGCCTCTGAAAGTTGAGATCATAATCCAGGCTCCAGGCTCTCCCTTCTAGAGGGAGGGGATAGAAGGAGCTGCAGAGAGGCTCTTTACCATCTGGTTGAGGCTAGAGATGGCAGGCATCCCTGCTCAAATTAAATGTGCAGGCGCAAAAAAAAATGCCATCATGGGAGATGCCTTAAGAGATCAAACACCTGACGAGGAAGTCAGATTTGAAAAGACAAGAATGACATCCATTGAAATTCACCTAGGTGCCATTTTTCTGTAGGAAAATTCACCCCCATCCTCCGTGGACAGCAACCTAGTACTCCCAGGGGCTGCCCTGCTGGAAGCCTCAGTAGTGCTAATGCCTCTCTTTTCCGTGTCATCCCGTCATTGCTAACGATGGACTTTTGATGGCTTGCGTTGCAGCACCGGATAAAAGAGGGCAGCCTCAGGGGACTCTGTATGAATTTGTCAGCTTTTGAGAAGTACTCGTGTTGCATGTTAGAGGACCACCAAATGAAAAGGCCTGTATGCTCGTTTAAGTTTCAACCGGATCGTAGAATTTGAATTCAAGCTGAGTTTAAACTCAATCAGCCAGGTTTCTTCACAGACGCTACACAACATACAAAGGGATGTGGAACTGGCCCCAAACCCATCCATCCAATTTTGCAGTCCTGATCAGAGGTTGTTCAAAATTTCAGGAGATATTTGAGGAGGGACGGGGGACAAAACTTACCACCTCTGTGCCTTTTCTTTCTTAAAAATATTTGTTTATTTATTTATTTTATTTATTTATTACATTTTTATACCGCCCAATAGCCGAAGCTCTCTGGGCGGTTCACAAAAATTAAAACCATAATAAAACAAATAATAATAATAATAATAATAATAATAATAATAATAATAATAATAGCATTCCATCTAGGGCTGTCATTTTGTCTCACATGGCACTTTTGCCTGATCTGGTAGGTTGCATTTAAATTTGTAATGATGTTGTATATAGGTTAATCCAGTTTCTTAAATGCTATGTATAACTGATTTGCTAGCTGCCTTTTATAGGCAGAATAGCAGGGAAAATTCTATAAAGATAAAAGTGGATGTGTGTCCATCTTCCATCCATCAGTGTCATAATGCTAAGACTGTGAAACCTAGCCACCTGAAACTTGGTGTGTGCCAGCCCCACACCCAGGGGAATGGACTGGACCAACCCCTTCCTCAGAAGACCACAGGAGTGCACCAAGGCAGCAGCCATGTCTAGGGTTGCCTTCAGGATGGCTTCACTCAGACTTGGCAAGCATAACGTGTCCAACTCTGACAATTGTGCAAGTGTGCTTGAAGTCTTTGCTGTATCAAAGGGCCATCGAACCCATGCAAAGATGGGTCAATTGGCTCATATTTCAATAAATAAAATGCACATTACCACTGCTGTTACTATTTAATAGCGTAGCATATATAGTCCTTACGGTTGGTTAATCTGCATGTGCATGAAATTACAAGTACCTGGGTCCAACTGAGGTTTTTTCCCCTCTGCCTTGTGGAACTTGTGCTTTTAGAACAAAGAGAAGTTGCCCGCTCCTGTGGCAAAACTCTGATCTGAGAATTTAACCATAAAAAAAGAAGCACTTCAAATTGGTTCTTACCCACTTTGGCATTTTGCCCCCGTCTGGATCGTGATGGTGATACTGTAGGACGATAACTGTGACAACAACGGAAAGGCCGACAATAATCATGGTGCTGGCAAAATACTGTGCTGTAAAAGATAATGAAAATGATGAAGATGTTTTTAAAAACTAGACTGATGTTGTGTTCCTTCAAATATCTGTCATCCAAGTATTAGGCCATGGCTGCACTGGATAGTCTTTCTTTGCAACTTTGAGGCTGAGAACAGCTATTTCACTCAGGTAGAAATATTCCTGCCAAAAACTTTGATTTTGTGAATGTTTACCTGTTTTGTATTCTGGATTTCATGTTTTGGGACACACCTTACTCTGGCTGCTATGATTACCACGCAATTGTTCCACGGAGTTTTTATCCTCTTCCCCCGCCCCCTTTCCTGGGTCAGTCAAATGGGTGATCCCAGCCTATCAGGGATCATGTATGGAACAGGATGATATTGAAACACTCCATAGCCAATCAGGATTTGGCAATAGGAAGGAATCACTGAGGCCAGGAGAAAGTCAGTTGGGAATGAAAGCAAGCCTGGAAACATTTCTCACGTAGTGTTAACTCCCTGGGAAATGGAAGCATTTTGAACCCGGGAATTTCTGGATGCAAAACATGTGCTCTACCACTGAGCTATGGTCCTTTCCCGAGAGCTGCAGTTCTGACATCAGAGAAATGCTGGCTGCACAGAGAAGGCAGCAGTCTCCCTCTTGGAGGGTGGACCTCTCTGTCCAACCACAGAGATCTGAAATATCCTTGGACTTCCTAATCCATGTTATTGTGGCCATGCTGCAAGTTTTAAAAGATGTTCCTCAACTGAAAAGAAACAGTCCAGTCTCTTACCTATTAATGGCACTGAATCAGATGTCGCCGGCATAATTTCTGCCACCAGGAGCATGAAAACAGTGAGGGACAATAAAACCGTTATCCCTGAAAGACAAAATATTGGATATGGAATCAAGGCGAAAAGGAGTTTTCTGCGGACAAAAAGAAAGTGAAACATATCAAAAAGAAGCACGCTTTCAGTAAGCTATTCTGTTTTATGGATGTAGAGGAGCCATCCTTAACATGGCACCCTCTCCATTTCCCCAAATTTGCACAACTTTCCTCCAGAGACTAAAAAGGGGTACAGAGGAAAGTTCTGCACATTAAGAAATGTGTGCAAATCAAACTGGGAATTGGGAACGAGATGAATGCAAGCACACGGTCAACAATTTGCAAATATTTTGGGTGGCTACATGCTCCCACTCACATTTGGAGCTTCGAACCGGGCACGCTCACCGGGCACGCTTTTTATACTGTATTTCGTAATTGTGTTTTGACCTGTTGGGTGTTTTGTTGTGGTTTTAATTTTGTGAACCACCCAGAGAGCTTCGGCTATTGGGCGGTATAAAAATGTAATAAATAAATAAATAAATAAATTTTGCAAGCAAAAACAAAATTCTTATAAAATTCTCATAAATCCATGTGTGAACACCCAGCCCAGAGGTGTATGCGTAGGCAGGTATGTGCATCTTTTTCTCCCCTTGCATTGTATAGGGACAAAATATAACATATTTAACAATTATCTTCAGGATCTTGCCCGTAAATTTAAAATGGCAGGAATAAACAAGTTAGTATTCTCTTTACCATAATGACTTGGAAAGAGCCCAAACGGTTTTTAATTTTATTTTTCCAGTAGGTTGCAAACGGTGACCTCTGGCACTTCATTTCGCATCACTCATCACTGGCATGGAAAGCGGTGCCAAACTGGAGTGCCAAAATGAACTGTCCTGTACAGCTGAGCCCTTTCTCAAATAATTGACACAAAAATGAAACTCAGCAGTTAACATATTTTATACAATCTGAAATTGTGTAGAACTGGGGATATATGTGCATGGTTATATCCTTGATACCGGCACACTGAGGTCTACAAGGCTGAAGCTGCAATCCTATATACAATTACCTGGGCTGAATCCCACTGAACCGAATGGGACTTACTTCTGAGTAGGCATACATAGGGCTCTGCTATGAACTACGGTTTAGGAAATGCCTGGTTTGAATGCTGCCTTTGTTGCAGACACACTGGGGGTCTTTTTCAGCAAGCCTCTTTCTTTTTTGCTTCAGCTGCCCTCCAGCAACATGGGGGTGATAACAGTGACTTCTCTTACAGGGTTCTTGCAAGCATTAACAACAATATAATGTCTTTAAACACACTTTGAACCTATATGGGGGGGGCACATGACCCCAACACATATTGAAGGAATGTGTCAGGGGGTAGCTTTAGATAGTCCCACCCCTTGCCACACACAGTAGCCACACACCCCATCATCTGGCCATTTGAATGGCTTTTGAAGGTGATTACACATGTATCAATGTACCAATGTAAATCTTCTCCCTGTCGTGAGGGTCCCTGATGATATACCCATTGCCAGGATATGCATGACTTAAATAGTTCCAATATGAACATAGGAATACAAGGAGCTGCTTATACTGATCCAGACCCTTGGTCCATCAAGCCCTGCATTGTCAACACTGACCGGCAGCAACAGCTCTCCAGGGTTTCAGGTAGGAGTTTTTCCTGCCCTACCTGGAGATACTGCCAGGGACCGAAGCTGGGACCTTCTGCCTGCAAAACAGGAGGTCTACATCCAAGCTCCAAGTCCTCCCTAGTAGAAGTAGCGGTAAAGAACAAAATAATAGCATCCCATGTACTGCATTTGCCCTTCTGCCTTTCCTCACCTCTGGGGTTTGTGAGATCACAACAAGTTTTTGGTCCCTTGGATGAATAGCTCAGCTAGGAAGAAGGGATTAGTTGTGAGGAGAAGTGTCATGGTAACCAACCTTGATACTGTTGTGAATCCATTCAGTTAACCTTCCATTAAATCTTTATTCTTCACCCCCTGAAGAAATATTCTGTGATTTCTTAAGGGTTTCAGCTGGTACCTACTTTCCCTTTGCTAAAAAAAAAAAACCTGAATGTAATCTTCCAACTGGGGGGGGGGGGAAACACCTCAGAAGCATTGTGAAGTATCTTTGCTTAGAAACAAGAGTAACATGTTTACCAAGGGAAATTTTCTCTCCAGAGTCCGCTGGAAGCAGAAAAACGAGGAGGGCAAGAGCGGAGATCAGCACACATGGAATAAGAAGATTGAGTCCATAATACAAAGTCCTCCTCCGCATTGTCACTGTAAAGGTCACATCTGGATAAGGCTCTTTGCAACAGTCATAGAAATTTTCAGTCCTTTTTGCAGGGACACCTATGAGACAAAGGCGAAATGAAGTGAGGGGGTGGGTGGGAATTTGGTTTGTATATATGTATGTATGTATGATACTTTTAAACTGCCCAGTAAAGCAAGTTCTCTGTGCAGTGTGCAATACATTAAGAACATTTTAATGGAATTGTTTTATGTGTTATTGTAAAGCGCCTCGATGCCAGAAATGGTGAGGCGGCGCTATAAAAATGCTTTAAATAAATAAATAATAAATAAATAAACAAACATACAATGCAAACAATAAAGCAATGAATAGAAACAGCACGTTAGAAAACCAAAATGAAACCAACAGCAAAAAATAAAGGCACCCCAGCACATAACACAAAAGTAAAACCAGCAGCAATAAAGTGCGGTGATCTAAAAGCACTAAAATCAGTTCTTAAAATGCCTGGGAGAAAAACAAAAACAAGAGGTATTCATCTCGCAGTAAAAAGACCACAGTGTAAGTGCCAGGCAAGCGTTTCTGGGGAGGGCATGCCATTGACAGGATGCAACAAGTGAAAAGTAGCCACTCGCTTCACATCAATTGAAGGAGGTCCTCAGATTATGTCCTTAGTGGGTAAATATGAGAGCAGTTCCTTCAGGTAACCTGTTCTCAAGCCATTGAGGGCGTTAAAGGGTAACACACTGAATTTCATCCCAATCATTTCTGGTAGCAAGATTCCAGGGCTCTGAGACCAAATTTCGTGCCACCATTTATGGGCAGTGGGTGTGTCTCCCATTTCCAAGGGCTGCCTGCCCAACTTTGCTGCCATCATGGGGGATCCTTCTCTTGACCAGTAATGGCAGGGATGTTTCTTTATATCCCTATTTTATTTTATTTTTAGCTTTACTCTGCTCGTACTGCATGCAGTGGTGCTGGCAACAACACAGCACTGCTCTCGTTGGCCTGGCTGCCATATTGTTAACCCCCAAATGTTCCAGATGCAGTTTCATTCCAGGACATTTTGGGAGAGACAATATAACATTCTCCAGTGAGGGAGGGGGTTATTGCCCAGCCAGTTTTCAAAATGTAGCCCCGATAGCTCTCTCGCACACAGATCCAGGGCAGCAGTACACACACACACACACACACACACACACACACACACACACACATGGATTCCAGATTGGCAGCTCAAGAGCTCTATGTGCTATCTCCAGTATTCAAGGCAATAAGCCTGTGTGCACCAGTTGCTGGGGAACATGGGTGGGAGAGTGCTGTTGTACCACGTCCTGCCTTGTTGGTCCCTGGCCAATGGCTGGTTGGCCACTGTGTGGGTGAACAGAGTGCTGGACTAGATGGACCCTTGGTCTGATCCAGCATCAGGGCTCGTCTTATGCTCTTATGTCTGTAATGGGTACTCAGCATCTTCTCCAAACTACAATTCCCAGGATTCTTTGGGGGTAGGGTAGTCATGGCAGTTAAATGATATAAACCCCAAGATAGTCCTGTTAATTTGTTTAGCCTTTTTGAGAGATTTGTATAATGCAAGGGACTAGTTTCATATTCACGCTTATGAGAATTAAAAGTGGATAATGCAGGAAATGTAAAAGAGCATTAGTTGAGATTTGGTTAATCCTGTAGGTGCTTTAGAGAAGAAAGGCCCATTTGTATGTCTAAATCCCTTAGACACTTCTGCAAATCTCAGCCCCAGGCCCTTTTAGTGAGTTGTACATGTTCTCTGGCTTTTATTCTGCCAGAGTTTTCTGAAAAAACTGGCATCTCCTTTCTCTCCCTCTTCAGTGAAGAACCGGAAAGAGAGGCTGTCTCCATTCCATGGTCTCTTGAATGGCATCTTGTCTGTCCTCAAACAGACAGACAACACCTGCTGCTTATATTTATTTATTTATTTATTTATTTATTTATTTATTACATATCTATACCGCCCAATAGCCGGAGCTCTCTGGGCGGTTCACAAAAATTAAAACCATTCAAAATATAAAACAACAGTATAAAACCATAATATAAAATACAATGTAAAAGCTCAACCAGATAAAAACAGATGTCTATATAGATGTCTAGGGATGCGATAGATATATGGAAATGGATATGTGGAGCTGGGTGAAACCAATGTATAGTGGCCCTGGATAGGAACCACGTGGCCACATGAAAGGACGCATCCAACCAGCTCAGCAGGTGCCAGACAAGTGTCCCGTCACAGGGGACATGCCTGTTCAATTGCACTTCAACATCAGTTTCACATCTGAAAGCAGAACTCAGCTGCTGAACTGAAGCAGCCACATTTAAGGAGACAATCCCCGGAACTTACCCACTAAATCCCACTCGCCATTCGAAGTGTATCCAGTTATATCTGCTGCTTTCATTTGCAGATCCAAAGACCATCCACCATAAGTCCACGAGCCAAATTTCAATTCGCATTTCTGGACATCAAAAGGAAACCAACGCACATCTATGGAGCAGGTGCTCTTGAAAATTCCTACATTGACATTTGGGAAGGGGGAAAAACCTAATATGAGTAGATACTTTTCATCAATTTCCTTTTAAAAAAATATTATATAACTACTGAGAAGGAAAGATTTCAGCACTCTGACACTCTGATCTATTTGAAAGTGTTTCTAGCATAAGCTGAATGCAAAATTAGGGTGTCGGCATTGCTGTTATCAAAGCAATGTCATTTTTGCTGTATCTTTTGACAATTGTTGTTGCTTTTCAGCCACCCCTATGATGCCTTAATTTTGCAAGGCAACATTGTTCACTGCTTCCCATCTCTCCCACAGAATTATTTAATATTTCCACAATGTTTAGCTGCAGGTATTTCCAAAAGTGAATCCCTTTGGTTCAGGATCAGATCATCACCTAATGGTTTACATTTAAGTCTCATCTGTACCACCAGTGAATTTAGCACGTTAAAAATATCCTTGTGGACGGAGATGCCACCAAACTCCATAAACTGTAGGCTCAGAATATGAACCCCGGCAGCTAATAATACTTGCCTTCAATAAAAGAGCAAGAATTACAGCTCCATGTGTACCCCCATCCTGTATTTTAATCCAAGCCAGAGCAAAATGTATTCCTTCCTCTGTCCTGTTCCCACATACTGAGTTACCATGCTCAGATGGTGGTGACATCTGCTATGGCAGCAACAACAGGGATGGCCATCCATCCATCCATTCCCCCCCCCCCACATTTCCTTCTCAACTCTGGAAGCACGTCAAGTGTCCTGGGAAATGCAATTTCCCCAGGATCCCTGACAATTCTTACCTGGAGGGATATATTGGCAGTATCCTGAAGAGTTCACCAAAACATTTGTATGAAATGTAGCATCAAAGCGCTCATCAGCACTAAAAGGAGAAATCAAGGACAGAAACATTATTCCAATTGATTTGAAAAACAAAACAGTGTTGTCTCATAATGTAGAGCATTTTGTTTTCAACCTTGGAGCCCTTATTGGACCCCCCAATTTGAGACCTGGGACACGATGAGATAAACACACACACACACACACACACATGGTCTCTCTCTCTCTCTCTCTCTCTCTCTCTCTCTCTCTCTGTGGCCATCTCTCCTTTCCTTAGCTAGCGCGAAATCTAGCGATGCTGGAAACCATGTGCAAGGCCAAGGAGCTATCTGGACGCATGCTGTTTCTGGTATTGTTAGTGCCATGGAAGTACCAACATGTTCTGTCTCAACATCCTCTGAGGCACCACATGGGAAGCAGCTCTTGGGTTCAGACACTGCTGCACAGGTGCAAAGCCCAGCCTGGCTCCTTACTTCCTCATTCTGACTCTACTGCTTTCCTATTTGGGGGTTTACGGAATGTGCTGGCTAGGTGGCCGGAGGAGGAAAAGAGAGGTTTCCATTTTTTAAAAAACACACATTAGAAATAAAATTGTGTCAGCAAGAGAATCTACAAAATCCAAAAGGTCTTTTTATTTATATAAAAGAGAAAACCTTATTGGCTGACTAACCCCTTTGGGGATTTAGCTCCATAGTGAGGGTGCCACTATGAAAAAGACCTTGCAACTCATCTCAATCAAACTAACTTCATGTAAAAAAAAAAGAGTGCAGAGCAAATCTGCACACAATGTCCTTGGTGGACAGGGAACCAGTGGGCTCGTACAGGAGAAGTTCTTCCCCATCATTTATTTCTTGCATTCTGCTGCTCTCATAGTTAGAGAAGTGTCGCACTTCCAAGAAGCTCTTTGGAGAAGTATTTCTGGATACCATCTTTCCACTCAAAATTCCTCACCCACCTACCCACCCGCCAAAAAAGATGGTACAGGTTTATTATGCGTCCATATGCGCACATGAACGCAAACATTTCAGAGAAAATCAGGATTGATTTATGAACAGTTTGCAAACAGAGCTAAGAACTAAACTCAATAGGAATAAAGTTCCCAGCTGTCGCTCTCCGATTTTCTCAAGTTGCAAGCAGAAGGCTGCCAACGTTGCACTTAATATATTTGTCAATTTCTCCGCAAGACTTGCATTTGGAATCAGCAGCCAGCGAGAGTTAAATGCTACAGCTGTGTCTGCAACCTGGGAAAGCATGCAGCCGCAGAGCCCCTGGAAGCAGAAAATGCAATTCATTTGCTCCTGTCTCCATGCCTTATTTGTGCTTGCATGAGCCAAGTAGGCTCTCTGCAATGGGATATTCCAATGATGAAGTGTTCTGTGCTTTTCCTTCTTGCGCAAACCACCACCCTTGTCGCCCAATTATTTCTCTAAGTATTTCTGGGTTGGCTCTTCCGCAGGCACAATGTGATTTCTGCTCGCTAGACTGGATTTCCTCATCCTGTCCAACCCTCTGCAGGCCCCACACGTGCCTCAGGTCTGCTCATAGGAACCACCACCACCCAAATCTCCAGAGCAGATCTGGAGCTGTGCAGAGGTCTTCAGTCTCCCCGCAAAGTGATGTTGTATGTTTGGGGCACTTATCTTCAGAAGCAGATAGGCAGTTTTCACAAGGGCATGATTTTCTGAAGGGTGCGTGTGCCTACCCTTGGTGCTGCCCCCGGTTCAAGGTGGTAAGTGCCATCTTGCTCCACACCATTTTGGCACTAGTTCCATGAAGAAGATGGAATAGAACTGGGTAGGGGAGGGGAGGACTTGGGCTGTCATCTCTTCAGTAGCAGCACTTTTGGAAGTTGATAAATTTGCAAGTGAACATGTTCACAATTACCATGGAGAAATGATGGGAGCCTGCCGAAATGTCTTCAGCAGGAGCATATGTTTAGTTAGAAATCACCATTGCTCTTTCGCAGGCCTCCCACAGGAGGCATTTAGCGGGCTGAATTAAGCATTAATCTGTTTTGCTACAAAATAAGCCTCTTCCTTTCCAAGGAATGTAAGAGGAAAAGGCTCTGTTGGATATTTCTTTTTCTTTTGCAGATTTCCCACCCTGTTACGGATGCATTTTGCATCCTGAAATCCATACATTTCACAACTCGTGATGCATTCTGTGAACAGGATACATGCACCTGATTCAATGCACACATCTGTAACTTGTGGATATTTTGAAAAATCATGCATTTCAAAAGGAGCGTCTGAACACGATTTATTCAGTGGGTGGATGCGTACAAAGAAATGCAGATGATTTGAAAAACGTGCGCAAAAATGTGCACGATTTCAACAATTCACCGAATGAACTTCACTCGTTTTTTGCACGCCCCTTTCTCCCCCAGCTCAGTCCCCATCTGGCAGAACAGACTGGGAGGGGCAGAGATGAAACCCACACAATTGGACTAAAGAGATCCACTCATTCCTATTACTTCCCATATCGTGGTAGCTATATGGAGAACCTCCATGCTAGAAGTATTATACGTCACTGAATTCCAGTGGCTGGCAAAACAGATTCTGGCTGGACATCAGGAAAAACTTCCTGACTGTTAGAGCAGTACGACAATGGAACCAGTTGCCTAGGGAGGTTGTGGGCTCTCCCACACTCGAGGCCTTCAAGAGGCAGCTGGACAACCGTCTGTCAGGGATGCTTTAGGGTGGATTCCTGCATTGAGCAGGGGGTTGGACTCGATGGCCTTATAGCCCCCTTCCAACTCTACTATTCTATGAATCTATGAATGGGAGAGGGATATTGCCTTCAGGTCCTGCCTGTGAACTTTTAAGGGTCATCTGGTTAGCCACTGAGTGGAAGCAGGACACCAAACTAGATGGACACTTGGTCTGACCCAGAAAGAAAAATCTTATGTACGATTGGTCTATCAATATGATTAGGCTGGTTTCAAGGGTCAGTATATTTGGGCGCCTGCCCAGGACCAAATCCCAACAGGGACCCACGCAGCAGAAGCTGGTGACTCTGATATCAGTGGGTCAGTGAATCTGCTCCGGATTTCAGTCAGAACTCTAAGCTCTCTGACTCGTTCACAAAACAAATTGTAAAAAACATAAAATGCAATAACATAGTAAAAACGCAGCATAAAACCCACAAGTTTAAAGTAGAATAAAGCCAAGGAGGAATCAAGATAAGAGCCAGCAGCAGTATAATGTACACATATATTGTTTATTGTAATCTTAGTTTATTAACTACAGAAGACATGGACCAAATGTGTGGCATTTCTTAATTATCACAGATGCTTGGGAGAAATAAAACTTGCAGGGAGGTGTGTTTGGTAAGATGGATGTTGAACAGAACACCTGTTCTGAGCATATGCTGACCCATCTTGCACTTAGAAGATGTCAAAGGCCGTTTATTCTCCCCAACCCAAGATTAATATACGCGCAACCCAACTTCCAATGTAAATGCTTGTGCCAAAACCAGTGATCAGTCTTGACAAGCAGGTGCAGCAGGCAGAATGAATGAACGCCGGAGCAAGAGTCCATAAAAAACCGTTTAACATGAAACACGCCGCGGAGAGAGTCTATCAAAACAGGCCGTCCACAAAGTGGGTTTGCCAGGTCTGAGAGGAAGTGGGCTGAGGGGGGTGATGGGGCAGGGAGGGAGACCTCCACACGCATCTAAAATAATATTATTAGTCAACAGCAGCTGTCTAATGGCAAATGGACCATCAAGAGGAAGGGACAACACAAGTGCAGTGGACAACGGCTACTCCAAGAAGAAGGGGAACAAAATGATGGCTTTTGAGATTGAAGCAGGCAGTCTGCTGTCTTTGTTCTCCGAAGGGATGTGTTTAATGAACAGACATATGGCAAAGAGAATTGAAGCCTCTAGCAGAGGCACCAAGGCAACAAAAGTGTTGTGTTGCTTCCATGGAAAAAGAATGGCAGAAGAAAGTGTCCCAGTTATTACAGGACCTGACCGGGGAAAGACATGGTACAAAAGCAGATGCCATGTTTGTTTATCCTCTCAGCCTGGGATGCATCAGCTGACATTCATAGGCACTGCAGGAGATGGGCGGAAGGGTCTCTGCCTCCTGCTCAGGGCCTTGGCATGGTTCCTCAGGTGGGGTGGCCAATCAACACTACCTCCAGCCTTGGAAACAGAAACCCAGATCAGATGTGCAGCATCTGCTCCAGAGCTTATGGAGCCACTTTGATGAAGGGGGCTGGGTTTTAATGGCGGATATGGATGAGGAGAAAGTCTGCCCTGAAACGTTTTACTGGAGCCAGGAAGGAATCCATTCTTCTCCTTCTAGACTCTAGAGTAGACCATGCAGCTTGTGTTGCAAGGTCTCATTTCAGTAAGGGGTGGGTGAGGATTTTGTTTTGGTAAGAATTTACCAGAAGTTCTACATATTCAGGACAAAGAGATCTTGACATTTAAAATGAATTGAAGGTGGGAGCATCCAAAACAAGGGATTTGTGAGCTTGCGTAAATCCTCCAGAAATCACTTCAAAGCTCACTTCAAATGTGTAGACCCTTCCCTCCTCTATAAATATGCCCCCTTTCTTTAAACAACAACAACACCCAAGTTAGCGGCCATCCCTGAAACTCTTTGGGTACCAAGTCCAAAATTCTATGGACCTTTTCCCAGCCGAAGCCTTTGAGCATGAGCTAGTTCGCATTTTCCACGAGCCCCACTTCAAATTTGCAAGAAGTCGTTTACTGGCTGCTCTGCAGCGTGCTTTTACTTGTAAGTACGTCCCACTGGGTTCAATGAGACTTCCTTCTCAGTCAGTGGGCAAGGGACTGCAGTCCTAATCGCTCCTTGCTGAAGAGCGAGGATGAAGGAGAATAAAAAAGCAGCCTCCACCAGCACCTGAAGCAGCTGAACTTTTGCCAGAGGTGGCATGTAAAATAACAGCAGCATTTGATCGTCAGCCCTTCAAAGCCAGTGGAAGAAAAAGGGCTACGCAAATCTTCAGTAAGGAATGCAGGCACCAGATGAATCAAGAGCTATGCTGCTATGGAAATGTGTTGAATTCCAAAAGAGAAGCAAGAATCCTTTCAAATCTGCAGAGGCTACCAAAAAGACACACGCACATACTGATATGATACTCCTAAGAAGCTCAGACTCCGTCTTCTTCCATTGTTTTCATTCCAAGGGTATTGTAGTGTTGAAAAAAGTGCAGAAACGGGCAACTAAAATGATCAAGGTGCTGGAGCTACTCCTCTCTCAGGAAAGGTTGCAACATTTGGGGCTTTTTTGACTTGGAAAAACAGCAAGTTCAGGGAGATATGATAGAGTTGAACAAAATTATGCCTGGTGTGGAGAATGTGGATAGGAAGACATTTTTTCCCCCCTCTCTCATAATACTAGGGCCCAATGGGGTCATCCCATGAAGCTGATGGGTGGGAGATTCAGATCACATAAGAAGAAGGATGCAGATCACAATTCAAGAAGCATGCAGACAAGCTGGAGCGTGTTCAGAGGAGGGCAACCAGGATGATCAGGGGTCTGGAAACAAAGCCCTATGAAGAGAGGCTGAAAGAACTGGGCATGTTTAGCCTGGAGAAGAGAAGATTGAGGGGAGACATGATAGCACTCTTCAAAGACTTAAAAGGTTGTCACACAGAGGAGGGCCAGGATCTCTTCTTGATCATCCCAGAGTGCCTGCATGGAATAATGGACTCAAGTGACAGGAAGCCAGATTCCGGATGGACATCAGGAAAAACTCCCTGATTGTTAGAGCAGTATGACAATGGAACACATGACCTAGGGAGGTTGTGGGCTCTCCCACACTAGAG
The DNA here is from genome assembly GCF_023053635.1 of Elgaria multicarinata webbii. NCBI lineage: Eukaryota > Metazoa > Chordata > Lepidosauria > Squamata > Anguidae > Elgaria > Elgaria multicarinata. The sequence goes on along the minus strand of NC_086186.1, from coordinate 3,961,055 downwards.
TCATTCAAGAGGCAGCTGGACAACCATCTGTCAGGGATGCTTTAGGGTGGATTCCTGCATTGAGCAGGGGGTTGGACTCGATGGCCTTGTAGGCCCCTTCCAACTCTACTATTCTATGATTCTATGGAGGGAGGGAGGGAGGGAGGGAGGGAGATAGCAATACTTGAGTGCTCTCGGACAGCATTCATGACATTAAAGGATGCGGAGTGGGGGGAAGACAACTCTGACCTGGCCTTGTAGGCCCCTTCCAACGCTGCTATTCTATGATTCTATAATTCTAAGGACTTCTTCACACATCGCACAGTTAAACTATGGAACTTGTTACCACAAGACGTAGTGATGACCACCAATTTGGATGGCTTTAAAAGAGGAGAAGAAAGATTGATGTAGGAATTAAGCTACTAATCCTGACAGCTATATGCTACTTCCAGTAAGGCTTTTCCAAGTACGCATACAAAGTGTTCCCGTTTTCAGTTGTGAAATGTTTGTGGGATGCATGATTGGCAGGCTACTAGCAGCTTTGGGGGTTGTAAGTCATGCACTGTCCTTATTTGCTGTTTGTATTGTAGCAGCAGCGCCAAACAGGATTAGGAGGCAGCCAGCCTGCATATTCTGCAGAGAATTTCATACCACGTTTTGAACTAACTGAGACAGTCAATGGGGATAAGGCAAGTGCAGAGGAACAAGAGAGTCAAAAACAAAATGACAAGTGACCTGGGAATATTTAAACATGCTGTCTAGCTTAATCCTCCTCTCTCAGATATGGTCACGAGGCATGTGTTCCTACCCAGCGCATAAATATCAGTCAGTGTGCATAGATACAGTGGCCAGCTGAGTAAGATAAATGGTCATTGACAGCCGTGAATGCACAACATTATTTCAAAAGGGCAATTTGCCATCTAAGCAGCAGAAGATGGGAAGGCAACTTTGGAGAAGAGATGGCATAAGATATATATTTTTAAGTACCTGCACTGGGTTTTTGGGGATGTGTTTTTTTTTTTTTTAGTGATAATACTTTGAAGTCAGTGTAGGCTGGTGTCTCCAATGTTAGTGGGGCAGTGAATCTGCTCCAGGTTTCAATCAGAACAAGTCAGAACGTTAAAGATGGCCTTCAAATGCTTCATACTTGCTTCACACCTTGGATAGCTCTACTCTCGAATAGGCAGTGGGTCTCCAGGGCCTCCAGCTGTTGAGGTTTTACCCATCACCTACTACCTAATCCTTCTAACTGGAGATGTCAGGGATTTCTGCATGCAAAGTAAGTGTTCTCCACCCTGAGCTGCTGCTCACCTCGCAACTTACAAAAGCTCCCAACTTACACTTTAGGAGTGAGAGTCTAGGAAATAGAAACCAAATGCACAGTTACAAGATGGGGCATACTTGGCTCAGCAATACGACAAACGAGAAGGATCTTGGAATTGTTGTAGAGCGCAAGCTGAATATGAGCCAACAGTGCGATATGGCTGCAAGAAAGGCAAATGCTATTTTGGGCTGCATTAATAGAAGTATAGCTTCCAAATCACGTGAGGTACTGGTTCCTCTCTATTCGGCCCTGGTTAGGCCTCATCTAGAGTATTGTGTCCAGTTCTGGGCCCCACAATTCAAGAAGGATGCAGACAAGCTGGAGCGTGTTCAGAAGAGGGCAACCAGGATGATCAGGGGTCTAGAAACAAAGCCCTGTGAGGAGAGACTGAAAGAACTGGGCATGTTTAGCCTGGAGAAGAGAAGATTGACTAGATGGCCTTATAGGCCCCTGCCTTCCAACTCTACTATTCTATGTTTCTATTATTCATAAATGGATTGGGGCAGAGGTCATGGCCAGTTATGCAAAATGTTTTGCAGGAAATGTTGCTAAGTGCTAATGAGGTTTTCTAGTTCACAGATGAGGCACCTATTTATTATTCAGCATTTTTGCCTCTTCAGGCCATTGTTGATGTTGTACTAGGGAAGAGACATTTCTGATGCAGACTTGAATAAAATTTAACTGCACTCTCTGTTTCTCTCTCTCTCTCTCCATAATGCAATCTAACTTTGTAATTAAGGCTGTGATGAAAGTGTTCTTACAGCAACAACAATATTGTGCCGTTAAGTGACAATTTTGTGCAGTTTGCCATACAGTGCCAATATGTTAATGCATTCGTTTATACAAATGCTTATTAAGAAATAAACACTTAGCAGGCTGCTGCAAGATCACGTGACTGATATCTTGGTTGCTTCAGCTTTGCAGCTCTACAGTTCGGCAACGGTTTGATTTGCTGGTCAGTTTCAGCTTGGGAGGGCTTCTGCCGTCAATGGTGGCCAAGACACATTTTAAATAAATGAAAATACATTTTTTAAAAAACTCTTCTTGATCAATGGCCAGGATATCTTTACATTCGGATTCCCATTGCCATGAGGCTGATCCGATACACACACATCTGGAACTAAGCCCAAATGATAGCAAGAAGAGCTGTTTCTGAGTAGACATGTAGAGGATCCTACTGTTAATCTTGAAAACAGAAGTCGTTATGTGGCAACCAGAAGCATTTCCCCATTGCTAGCAACAATGACCCACGTGTGCCTCCATTTTCCTTCCCGTTGCTTCTTCTGCATGAAGGGCCGTTTTCAGACTCTGCAGGGGAATTGTGGACATGCCTTCCGGACACGCCTCCCATCCACTTCCTTCCCACACCAACTTCCTCTCAGAGCAAAGAAGACAGTAAAACGGGCAGGGAGAAACCGATGTCTACTCTTAATGGAGGCTGGTGGCTCTGATGTCAGTAGGGCTGCGAATTCAATCTGGGTTTCATTTATAGCTATCCAGAACTCTGACTGAGCTATCCATGGGGGCTTGGTTGGTTCAGCCCCTTGGCTGCCTCCTTCGGAGTTCTGACTGAAACCCAGAGTGGATTCATTGCCCCACGGACATCAGAGCCACCAGCGTCCACTGCCTATTCCGGTTTATTTATTCACCACAGCAGTGACTGGACATGCTGGACCCAGCTCCCACCATTGCCCAGAAAGAGAGTAGAGGCAGCATGGTCTGTTCCTTGGAGCGTTACCAGCACTCCCCCACCTGCCTAAAAAAGAGAGCAAGCGGAAAGGAGGCAGGGCCGTCCCAAGATATTGTGCTGCCTGAGGCAAAGGGGAAGGCAGTGCCACCCTATCCTCATTCCAGAAAACTGCCAGTTGAAGCTTTCTTTGACACTGGGAATGGGACAGCTAGTAGAGGCTGGTGGATCCTATTTCAGTGGGGCAGTGAATCCGCTCTGGGCTTCAGTCGGGACTATGAAGGAGCTGTCCAAAGTGCTGAACCCTATCCCCAAAAATGGGCTCCAGGGGGGAGGTAGCAAGAAGGGTCCGGTGCTGGTACCTCCACAGACTCGATTGACTTCTCCCTCTGAGCTGGCAGTAGGGAATTGTGGCCGGCAGGCCCAGAGGGAGATCGCAGGTGAGTGAGTGAGAAGATGCAGCCGCTATTTGCTTGCTTGAACAGCTGGGGACACAGCGGAGTGGCAAGGAGCAGCTACACCAGCTAGCTCTTGGGCCCTCTCCTAGGTGGGAGGATTGGGGCCTTGGCTGCTTGATCCCTGGATGGGAAGAGAAGCAGCAGCAGCATGTCACTGAGGTGAGGGCCCCACAGAGAGGAGATGCTCATCCAAAATACCCAGGCTGCTCCTTTGACGCCTGCCGTCTCCTCATCAGCATGCAGCTGGCAGTAAAGCCCTATTAATGAGTGTGTTGCGCTTTATAGGATGTTCTCCTCACTTTTAATTGCCTTGAACATGGGGACCTTTTATCCCAAACTTGGCAAGGATGATGCCATCTGGGAGCAGTCTAAAGCTCCTTGGAAACTAAGCACCGAAGTTACAGGTACCTGAACGCAGGGCTGGTTCTCCATCAAAATCAATGAAACAAACAAAAATACATGTCAAATGTGAAACAGATGCACCACTAGCAAAGGTAAAATGAAACAAACGGAATTAAAACGAAGGGGAAACTAAATGAGTGTGACATTGTGCACCTCTATTCGTTACACTGAATTCTTTCCAATATCCAGACTCTCTGAAATAAGCAAATAGCGAAGCAAGCCCTTTTTTTATTTCTATTTTGCACCCTACCTGTTATATAGAAGGATATCTGGCTTCCATATCTGATCATCAGGAAAACGGACGTTCTTCACTCCAGGGTAGTCAGACATATTCCATTGTAAGTAGTAGTCTGTCCAATACTCGAAATTCAAAGCAAAAACAAACAGACCATCACTCAGGAGTTAATTTAACTTTCCATTAGTACTAGCTTACTCCTTCAGAGGTATGACCCAATTTCCCCAGATAAAAGTATGGCTAGATCTCTCTCTTTAAAAAAACCCAACATTTTGCTTGCAAATGTAAACTCTTTACAAATTGCGCATTTAGCCACCTGAAGGAGGGTGGAAAAACCAATTGAAAGCATTAAAATTGCATTTTTAGGTCACCCAATTGCACACAACTGCCTATAAAAGGAATTTCAGTATGTTTGTGACTTATAGTTCATGCCACCTCAAGCATAAAATTGGAATATAGCAATTTTAAAAAAATATAAAGTCCACGCATTCACTCCAATTACATTTCTCTTTAGAGCCATAACTTTCGTAGTTCCTTTTAGATGAAAATGATTGGACTATAATAACCAATTAGAAGCACATTAGGTTGGATGGTCAAAGGTTTCTCTGCTGCTAAGATATGTGAGCAAATTTTACTCTCAAAAGGAACAAGGTAGGCTTATTGCTAGAGAAAATACTTGTAATGAAAGAGAGAGGGGGGAAAGAATCTTTCTGTTCATATTTAGTTCTCATTGAGGTCTTGTAGAGTCAGCAGGTGAGACGCTTGCACATGTGTAGCTCACTTGATTAGTCAATGTCTGGATCCAATCCATCATCATCATACTTAAGGCAAGGATTACAGAATATGGAGTATGGCCCTACCAAGGCTGCTGTACTTTTGTGTTACATCTGTTTTCATTGCCACGTTGAGACCTGGCACTTTAAGAGAGTGGAACAAAGCCAAAAGATGGGCTGAATAGTATTTCCTGTTGATCTGAACTAACCTTTCCTGGCTTTCTATAATGTCAAGTGGAGAAACGCCTCCTGTGGGTTTTCTTTTAATTTCACAACAGCACTCCAGCCATTCATTTTACCTTCAGAGAGTCATCGGCTTCTCCAGAATGATTGTTTTGCTCTGCACAATGTACGAAAGCCTCATTATGGGGGGGGACATTGACCTCTTCTACAACTCCTGTGTGACCATTAGCTATTCTTTTGTAGCTCAGCATGCTGTTTACGACACTGTCAACCCAGTGAATGATCAAAGTGGTGCTCCAGAAGAGCCTCCAGCTCTGCAGATGTCAATTGCCAAAGGTAGAGTTAAGGCAGGACGCCCAATGCTTAGATCTCTTGCCTTTTCCAGTGCTTGTGACACTAATGGCCCTGTCCTTAATTAAACTGCCTGGGCCCTCCAAGTACCATTTTCATGAGTGGATGGATTTATTTCTTACTTTTACTAAAGAATGTGTGCCTTTTTCCATATCGCCTTTTTAAAAATGTAACAGTAATAGAAGACAGTTTTCTTACATGTCAATATCTTTTTGTATTATTATTTAAAGTATTAGAATTCGTGTGGAAAGTTGGGTTGAACTGAAACTGCTCACTGGGGTTATTCACAAAACACACTAACCCACACTTTGTTGAGCTGTGGGTTAGTGTGCTGTCTGAACCCAGGACGTTTTCAACAGGGTGCCTTGTTAACCAAGCAGTGTGGCTTGTTAACCACCCTGAACAACCCAGCAACCAACTATGGGTTCTAATGTTGAGTTGTTTAAGAAAAATAAGGCACAATGCATGGTTACCCAGACACCCTGTAGAAACTGTCCTGGATTCAGAAGACACACACCATCTAGAAAACCCTCCCTGTAGTTCGGGAGGCAGAAAATGTAACCTCCTTTAAATGCCTCCTGAAAACTTATCTTTTCACGCAGGCTTTCCCTGGACTGTAACTAATTTTGATTTTATATGCCATTTTTAGCTTTAAAAGTTTTACATTTATTCTGACTTGTTGCATTTTATGGCTTTAATTGTGAACTGCCCAGAGAGCCTTGGGTATTGAGCAGTATAAAAACGCAATAAATAAAAATAAATAAAAAAACTCACAGTTTAACAACCACCCAACCACTGAGTGTGGGTTAGCGTGTTGTGCAAACCCTGTTTTCTCAACATTTTTGGGAGCGCCAAAGAATGCTGTCCTGTTTGGCCTCTGAATTTTTTATGCAGAACTTTTATGCTTGCAATTTGTATGCTGTTTTTATTGTTGTGTGATTATCACTCCATTTTAATGATTTATTGTTTGCAAGCCATCCAGAAAACACTCCTTTTGGCAGTTGGGGGAGAGGGAAGAGGGAGGATTGGGGAAAAAAGAGGAACACATGATACTGTACATTGTGGACCCTTTGCCCCAGGTTCCTCCAACATGCCAATAAAGTATTCTCTGATTTTGGGGGGCAGATACAGCAAAAACTGACACTCTAAAAGTAGTTGCCACATCCAGGTTTGATAGTAAATGACAAACTGTTTCTGCATTTGTAGCCCGTTCATGGGAACCAAGGGTAGACCAGCAATAAATTTAATTCTAATGCCAATGAACAAGGGACGTTTCAAGATGCAACACGCCAAATCCTCAATGTGATGTGGGTGTTTCAGACACACCCTCCGCTCCCAGAGCAAAACTTGATTTGGCAGATCTACAAAGAGAATGCTAAATCAATCAGATGGGGGTGGGGGGTCATCCCATGAAGCTGATTGGTGGGAGATCCAGGACAAATAAAAGGAAGGACCTCTTCACACAGTGCATAGTTAAATTATGGAACTCGCAACCACAAGATGTAGTGATGGCCACCAATGTGGATGGTTTTAAAAGGGGATTGGATAAATTCTTGGAGGAGAAGGCTATCAATGGCTACTAGCCCTGATGGTTGTGTGCTGCCTCCAGTATTCGAGGCAGTAAGCCTGTGTGCACCAGTTTTGGGAGAACGTGTGTCAGAGGGTGCTGTTGCCCCATGGCCGTAGCTAGACCTAAGGTTTATCCCAGGATCATTCCGGGTTCATCCCTGCCTGAGCGCTGGATGCCCTGTGTGGCATTTAGATGAACAGGTTTGACCCCAGGGCAATGCTGGGATAAACCTTAGGTCTAGCTACGGCCCATGTCCTGCTTTGTTGGTCCCTGACCGACAGCTGCTTGGCCACTGTGTGAACAGAGTGCTGGACTAGATGGACCCTTGGTCTGATCCAGCAGGGCTCTTCTTATGTTTATTATTTATTTATTTATTTATTTATTTATTTATTTATTTATTTCATTTATATCCCACCATTTTTCCTCCAAGGAACCCAAGGTGGCGTACATAATCCTCCTCTCCATTTTATCCTCACAACAACAACCCTGTGAGGTAGGCTGGGCTGAGAGTCTGTGACTGGCCCAAAGCCACCCAGTGGGTTTCCATGGCTGAGGGAGGACTAGAACCCGGATCTCCTGACTCCCAGTCCAACACTTTAGCCACTACACCACAATGGAGTGGGGGGAGACTGGCGTGCATTTCATATGGACAGCTCTGGATCAGGGCCAATGTGTGAAATAAATAACCTTGAACAGTCACAGCTTTAATGAGTTCATTTTGTGGACTTCTTTATTTTTTTGTTTCTAGAACTCAACATCATCTCCTACATTCACTGTGATATTTAGATCTTCAGCACTTAAATAATTTGTTTCAGAAGCTCAGGCAGCAGTGCCAACGCCTCCACTCATGACAAATTGAATTAACAACCTCTTGCAGTTTGTTGGCTTTGAGCAGGGCGGGGGAGGGGGTATTTTTATTTCTTGCAGAGGAGATAGGCTACAAATGCAGCTGACATGTCAAGATGGGTGCCCTCCATTCAAACGAATGGCAGCAGATCACAGACGTAAAAATAAATCGCTCCTTCAGGAGAAATCTTGCCTCTAAAAGTGAAGCCATCTGGACTGAGCTGCTGGACAGTGGTTGTAAAGATCAGGGCTTTGGCAGCCAGCGTCTGTCCGTGTCTGAAACCCTTTGCCTCCACTCAATCAAAAATGACTTAGAAGTGGGTGCAAGGACTATTAGAAGACACACTGCTGGGTTTAGCTATTCGTTATATATTAGATTATTTAGGGCGCAATCCTGTGCATGTTTAGACCCTACTGCTCCCAGCATGGCTGGCTGGGGAACGCTGGGAGCTGAGGAACTTTTTTCTGTCTAAACATCTGTAGGATTGTGCCCATAATCATTAAATTTGTTTTATCCTTGCACCCCAATAATCCAAGCAGTGAGAAACCGAGGGCTGCAAGCATTTACCTGGGTTCCTTTTGAACCTGCGCAAAAGCCAAGACACCACCAGATGACGAAGAAAGGGAGATTGGGCCTGGGGAAGCGAGTGTGGCCATCTAGGGAATCCCAGAAGAGCAAATTTGGCCTCCTGGCCTAACGTCCCCTGCCCCTGAACATATTCCCTACTTAACTATGGAAATCAATGTCCTAAAAATACCATAGGGATAAAGGCATCCAACTATTAAAATTGCACATGGGCCAGAACTCCACTTCGTTTTGATTTGATCCCATTGTGGTGATGCTCTGACTCATTTAGATCTTGTAGCACATGCCATACACAATGACTTCTGTTGTGGTATTTTGGATAATGCAGAATAAAAAGTGGGAAATAATGCTAGAAAAGCAGTACATGGAACATATAATGTGCCCACCAACGGTAATCAATGCACCTCAATACCGATAATGTAGTTCTAGCCCTAAAGCTCAAGCCTAAGTGTGTTTAGTCAGAAGTAAGTCCTACTGGGTTCAATGAGACTTACTTCCAAGTAAGCATGCTTAGGATTGCAGCCTAGCGTCCATGCTGGAGGGGAGCCACCACTTGCTAAGCCCTGCTATGCTCAGGCTGGCCAGGACAGAAGAGGAGGGCAATTTTTTGCCCTTTTTTGTCTTGTGTTTTTGAAAATGATTTGTCTTTATCTTCTTAAGATCTTCCTTCCCTGGGAAGAAAAACAGCTATAGCAGCTCCAGGGATGGTATAGCCCTCCCCTACATGATTCTGGAGGCATATCCAGAGAATGAGCGTCCCCTGACCCACCTCTGATGCTCCCACAGAACACCTGAATTTTGCCGTTACCACTTTCAGAGAAGTGATGGTGGGCCAGCCGTGGTGATAGAACTTTCTGCTGTTGGTCAAGGGAGGACATCTATCATGGACGCCCCTCTGTGCAGGTGGACATCGCTCCCTACCTGTGGAGGGGGTGGTCCACCATGTCCTATGTCCTCTGGGGCCCCCTCCTAGCTTTGCACACAGAATGAATTGGCTCCACGGAATTATCCTCCACATTTCTCCTCTGTGAATTCTGATGGGGAATGTTCTCAGAACATCCTCTTGCCATGTACATATTCTCCAGCGATGTGATATTCAGCAGCAGCATTTGACATCCAAAGATTTTGCAACATTTTACCCTACGTGGCAGGTGACAGGGCAATAACAACTGACATTTGGTAGAAATCTGACTTCTAGCAGTCAGTTTTTGACAGCTGGTCAGCAGTAGTAGACCATAATTGACAAGATTTGTCAGCTGACACATTGACACACTCAGGAGCTAACTGCATTTGACAGCTGGTCTACAGTAGCAATCAGCAATTGACAGTATCTGATAGATGTCTTGCAATGGCATTTAGTCAACTCGTTATTAACTGCAATCATTCATTAAATCAATCACAGTAGACAAATATTGAATTTGTCCAATTCTATTATCCTTTAGGACCATTAGCCTCCTCCCCACACAAGAGACTTCCACAGCCACCCTTTCAAAACAAACTTCTGAGCTTTAAAACTCACCATGTGTAACCAAATGTTGGTGGTTAATACTTGGTTCTTTTCATCCTGCCAAAAAGAAAAGGAAAGGAGGGAAAATAAGCATTGGTACATGTGTTTTAAGTAATTGTAACGGTTAAAATGAAAAATTAGTGAAACAGGCCCCCCTTTTTTTTCTTTTGCTATGTCCTTTTAAATAATTTCATATTCAGAATCAAAGGATTATCTTAGGAAATTTATACAGAATCCTGATCACAGCTTACATTAACCAATTTCAGACATATAGTATTGGACAATATGAAGGATCATTCCAGCTGTATGACTACTTGTCAGTTGCGGAATGTGGAGTGTGGAAATAACGAGGCGACACAAAATAGCTGGGTTTTAAAACTGGGCCACATTTTATTCAATATATATAAATATATCTCTGCAGAGGGGTAACCTAAGCAGACATCAGAACTTCAGCTGTCAACAGCCCCTAACTGCTAGGGCGAGCGATTCCTGGCCTTAGGGTGGCGGCAGTCCTGTTGCCACCCCCTGGCTCCCCCTTTTGGGGTGGGAGACCTTCCGGTGTCACTCCTCCCCGTGACACTAGCCTCCGGGTGAGTGAGAAAGGTTGGCCTCAAGGGTAACCCTTATCTAGCCAGCTGGGCCACTAGGTTCGCAGCTGGTGAGCCTCAGGCGTTTACCCCTCACCGTTAGGTGCCTTGGAATGCTCACCAATCCTCTTGATGTGAAGATGTCCGCTTCCCTGCCAGCAAATGTGACCGAATTGGAATAATTAAATTGAAATAACCAATCAACTTATGTAATACTGCCCGCCTGTCTTGCAGTGTGAAGTAGGCGAAAGAACTCAACACCTTAACCGTAGGTCTTGAGTAAAAAATTCCTACTTGGTCTCCTAAGGACAACCAGTTAACCGACACTGCCAACAGGGGAGGGAGGGAGGGAGCCGCTTTATGAAGAAGGACGAGGGAGGGGGCAAGCATTATTATATAGGCTCCCCCTCCTCTCGCTCCAGTGGCACCACCCGAGGCCAACCAATATGTGGCCTCCACACCTCTCAGCCACCCCCACCCACAACAGCCCTACCATGCCCAAGCTTTGCTGGGAGTTGGTTTAAGGCATTTATGAAACAGCCTAACTGGATCCTCTAGACCAGAGGAGGGTAGGGTGACCCTATGAGAAGGAGAACAGGGCTCCTGTATCTTTCACAGTTGCATAAAAAAGGGAATTTCAGCAGGTGTCATTTGTATATATGGGGAACCTGGTGAAATTTCCTCTTCATCACAACTGTTAAAGCTGCAGGAGCTATACTAGAGTGACCAGATTTAAAAGAGGGCAGGGCTCCTGAAGCTTTAACGGTTGTGATGAAGAGGAAATTTCACCAGGTTTTCCGTATGTACAAATGACACCAGCTGAAATTTCCTTTTCAGTACAACTGTTAAAGATACAGGAGCCCTGTCCTCCTTTTCATATGGTCACCCTAGAGAAGGGGGAACATTTTCCTACCATTCAAAAACAGGAAAAGCCAACTGGGGGGCTGCAGCTGATGGTAATCAGAGCCAGACCTGATGGTGAGTGAAGGCAGGATCAGAAGTGAGGGCAGAACCAGTGCAACCTTGCAAGATTGCATTGTTCTCTCTGAGTGTGTGTGTGTGCCCGCCCGTGCACAGCTCCGCCCATCTCTGAGTCTACACCATCCCAGCTGTCTCTTTCTCTGTCAGTACCAACTCCAGATTTTCTGAGGTCTCTCAGGCAAGACACCCTCAATGCCCCCCTCCCTCAGTGAGTCCACCTTCTCACTGCCATTATCACCAGCTCCTCCTCCTCACTAACAAACAGGATGTACAAATCAACCCTGAGTTCGCTGAATTCCATCTCAAAGCTCATTCTGACTCAAGTCCAAATCAGATTGGGAGCTTTGCTTTTTTTTTTCTCCTCATGAAAATCCAGGTGTATTTTTTCACATATTTTTTTCCAAATCTATGCATCCGTAGTGTGCATTTTTGAAATGTACGCATTCATAGAATCATAGAATCATAGAATAGCAGAGTTGGAAGGGGCCTACAAGGCCATCGAGTCCAACCCCCTGCTCAATGCAGGAATCCACCCTAAAGCATCCCTGACAGATGGTTGTCCAGCTGCCTCTTGAATGCCTCTAGTGTGGGAGAGCCCACAACCTCCCTAGGTAGCTGATTCCATTGTCGCACTGCTCTAACAGTCAGGAAGTTTTTCCTGATGTCCAGCCGGAATCTGGCTTCCTTTAACTTGAGTCCGTTATTCCGTGTCCTGCACTCTAGGAGGATCGAGAAGAGATCCTGGCCCTCCTCTGTGTGACAACCTTTTAAGTATTTGAAGACTGCTATCATGTCTCCCCTCAATCTTCTCTTCTCCAGGCTAAACATGCCCAGTTCTTTCAGTCTCTCTTCATAGGGCTTTGTTTCTAGACCTCTGATCATCCTGGTTGCCCTCTTCTGAACACGCTCCAGCTTGTCTGCGTCCTTCTTGAATTGTGGAGCCCAGAACTGGACGCAATACTCTAGATGAGGCCTAACCAGGGCCGAATAGAGAGGAACCAGTACCTCACGTGATTTGGAAGCTATACTTCTATTAATGCAGCCCAAAATAGCATTTGCCTTTCTTGCAGCCATATCGCACTGTTGGCTCATATTCAGCTTGTGATCTATAACAATTCCAAGATCTTTCTCGTTTGTAGTATTGCTGAGCCAAGTGTCCCCCATCTTGTAACTGTGCATTTGGTTTCTATTCCCTAAATGTAGAACTTGGCATTTATCCCTATTAAATTTCATTCTGTTGTTTTCAGCCCAGCACTCCAGCCTATCAAGATCACTTTGAAGTTTGTTTCTGTCTTCCAGGGTATTAGCTATCCCACCCAATTTTGTGTCATCTGCAAATTTGATCAGCGTTCCCTGCACCTCCTCATCCAAATCATTAATAAAAATGTTGAAGAGCACTGGGCCCAGGACTGAGCCCTGCGGCACCCCACTCGTTGCCTCTCCCCAGTTTGAGAAGGTTCCATTGATAAATACTCTTTGAGTCCGATTCTGTAGCCAACTGTGGATCCACCTAATAGTTGTTCCATCTAGCCCACTTTTAGCTAGTTTGTTAATCAGAATGTCATGTGGTACTTTGTCAAAAGCTTTGCTGAAGTCAAGATATATGACATCCACAGCATTCCCACAGTCCACAAGGGAGGTTATCCTATCAAAAAATGAGATCAAATTAGTCTGACAGGATTTGTTCCTGACAAATCCATGTTGGCTTCTAGTAATCACTGCATTGATTTCAAGGTGTTTACAGATTGACTTCTTTATAATCTGCTCCAGAATTTTCCCAGGGATGGATGTCAGACTGACTGGTCTGTAGTTCCCAGGTTCCTCCTTTTTGCCCTTTTTGAAGATAGGGACAACGTTAGCCCTCCTCCAGTCATCCGGCACCTCACCCGTCTTCCATGATTTTGCAAAGATAATAGACAAAGGTTCTGAGAGTTCTTCCGCTAGCTCCTTCATTACTCTTGGATGCAGTTCATCGGGCCCTGGAGATTTGAACTCATTCAAGGAAATTAGGTGTTCTTTGACCATTTGTTTATCAATCTCAAACTGCAATCCTGCCCCCTCAACTTCTGCTTCACTTTTTCCAGGGGGGTCATAGACCCGCTTTTGGGAGAAGACCGAGGCAAAGTAGGAATTGAGCACTTCAGCCTTTTCTTTGTCATCTGTTATCAATTTGCCATCCTCATTAAGCAGTTGAACCACCATTTCTTTCCTCTGTCTTTTACTACTCACGTATCTGAAGAAAGCCTTTTTATTGCTTTTAGCATCCCTCGCTAATCTCAGCTCATTCACAGCTTTAGCCTTCCTGACGCCATTTCGGCACTTCTGCGCCACTTGTCTGTACTCTTCTTTTGTAGCCTGGCCTTCCTTCCACTTCCTATATGTATCCCTTTTTGTTTTCAGTTCATCAATAAGCTTTTTGTGGAGCCACATTGGTTTCCTCTGTTGTCTTCTATCTTTTCTCCTTGTTGGAATTGTTTGTAACTGTGCCTTTAAAATTTCATTTTTTAGATACTCCCACCCATCCTGCACTCCTTTTCTCATTAGGCTCATTTTCCACGGGACCTTACTTATTATAGTTCTGAGTTTATTAAAATCAGCTTTCCTAAAATCCAGAGTACGTGTATGGCTACGCTCGACTTTTGTCTCCTTCATAATCAAGAATTCAAGTATGACGTGGTCACTTTCCCCCAGAGTTCCCGTAACTGCCACTTTATCCACTAAGTCATCCCTATTGGTCAATAACATTCTTCTCTGTGGATTAAAGCATATTTGTGCAAGAACACAGTTTTGCATGAGAATTTTTTAAATGCACAGATGCTTTTGAATGCATTTGGGGGCGGGGATGTGAGACTCCAGGCTCAGAGATAGAGGGACTTCGAGAAGGACACAGACAAGCTGGAGAGTGTTCAGAGGAGGGCAACCAGGATGTTCAGGGGTCTGGAAACAAAGCCCTATGAGTAGAGACTGAGTCAACTGGGCATGTTTAGCCTGGAGAAGAGAAGATGGAGGGGAGACGTGAGAGCACTCTTCAAATACTTGAAAGGTTGTCACACAGAGGAGGGCGAGGATCTCTTCTTGATCCTCCCAGAGTGCAGGACACGGAATAACGGGCTCAAGTTACAGGAATGTATGACAATGGATACAGTATCACAATGGAACCAGTTCCCTAGGGATGTTGTGGTCTCTCCCACACTAGAGGCCTTCAAGAGGCAGCTGGACAACCATCTGTCAGGGATGCTTTAGGGTGGACTCCTGCACTGAGCAGGGGGTTGGACTCGATGGCCTTATAAGCCCCTTCTAATATTGTATGATTCTATGACTTTGGCCACAGATTGCATCTGAGTCTACATTCGGGCCAGAAGATATGAACTGGGTAAATCCTGATCAAAAATGAACTGAAACAAATTTTCTCACACTTATCTATTCGTAGGCCGGGAGCCAGTGCGCAAGAGACATCTACTGCCGCTCCGTCTTACCTCCATCTCTGTGGTCTGGGCCAGAGTGAGAGGCAGGTGGGGCTCTTCCTGGTGGGCCCCTGCTGGGGTGTGAGCCCTCAGCAGCTGCCTGACCCGGATTCCCTTTGATGTCAGCTCTCTCCTCTCTGCCAACCAACAGAAAAATGGGCAAAGTTCTGTAGGATCCCCCCTTCCCGGCTCTAGAGCAGTTAGCAGCTGAACCCCCCTAGAGCAGGAGTGGCAAACCTGTGGATTTGGCTTTGTTTGTAGTGATTAAATTGGTGTCCAATTGATCCCTTCACTCCATAGTTCAGGTGTACTCTCAGGCAGATATGGTGGCTACAAATGTTAATAGGGGCTGTAGCCACAGTCAATCCATCATTAGGAAACACTGTCTTTCAGCCAAATGGTTATTTCAGAACCTTGGTGGAAATGAACTTGTTTTGCCATGAAGCCTCTGCCTTCATGAAACAGGGAAGGGATCCATTAGTCATTATCAGCGTTGTTTCCTTGGAGGCTTTTGTTAATAATGGCTTCATAAAGGTGTTGCTTGTTACTGCAGCAATTGGAAGCAATGCCTCATCAATGTTAATGGCTCTGTTATTACTTTCAAGCCATGCACAAACGTTGGTGTAATGCATCAGTCAAGCAACAGCCTATTAAAGAACCAGCAACCCAATGTGCTGAAAATCCTGCTTTCCAAGGCCATAAATCCATTACTAAACCTTGGACTTCCACTTGCATACCAGAATCAAACCCAAAAGCCTCATCAATTTTACTGGGGTAGGAAGACCCAAGGCCAAAAAACAGGAGGAATGAACACAAATGCACGAGTATCTAAATCCCTCTCTGAGGGGGAAAATGGGCTGTTAATCTAGGGATATCATAGAATCATAGAATAGTAGAGTTGGAAGGGACCTACAAGGCCATTGAGTCCAACCCCCTGCTCAATGCAGGAATCCACCCTAAAGCATCCCTGACAGATGGTTGTCCAGCTGCCTCTTGAAGGCCTCTAGTGTGGGAGAGCCCACCACCTCCCTAGGTAACGGATTCCATTGTCGTACTGCTCTAACAGTCAGGAAGTTTTTCCTGATATCCAGCCGGAATCTGGCTTCCTGTAACTGGAGCCTTTTTTTCTGTGTCCTGCACTCTGGGAGGATCAAGAAGAGATCGTAGAATCATAAAATAGCAGAGTTGGAAGGGACCTACAAGGCCATTGAGTCCAACCCCCTGCTCAATGCAGGAATCCACCCTAAAGCATCCCTGACAGATGGTTGTCCAGCTGCCTCTTGAAGGCCTCTAGTGTGGGAGAGCCCACAACCTCCCTAGGTAACTGGTTCCATTGTCGTACTGCTCTAACAGTCAGGAAGTTTTTCCTGATATCCAGCCGGAATCTGGCTTTCTGTAACTGGAGCCTGTTTTTCTGTGTCCTGCACTCTGGGAGGATCGAGAAGAGATCATAGAATCATAGAATAGCCGAGTTCGAAGGGGCCTACAAGGCCATTGAGTCCAACCCCCTGCTCAATGCAGGAATCCACCCTAAAACATCCCTGACAGATGGCTGTCCAGCTGCCTCTTGAAGACCTCTAGTGTGGGAGAGCCCACAACCTCCCTCGGTAACTGATTCTACTTTTGTACTGATATGAGATTCTGCTTGATACAATCATAGATCTGGAAGGGAATGTGGAGACCATCTAGTCCAACTCCCTGTTCAGTGCAAGAATGATGTCATGTCCAGGTCTAGTTTAAAGTAGGGGTGTGCACGGACCCCCCGCTCCGCTTCACTTGCAGTTCCGTGATTTTCGGAGCGGGCCGCTTCGCCCCGCCCCCGCTCCGCCCACTTCCGCTCCGCTCCGCTTGGAGCTCCGCATCCGGATCGGAGCTCCGTTTTCCCGCCCATAGGCTTGCATTGAAAGCTAAAAAATTATACAACTTTTTTTCTGTTCAAGTTAGAAACCTTATGTTTGGCACCATGACACCTCATGGGGGTATACACACGCACGCCAAGTTTCAAAGCAATCCCATCATCCCCTGATTTTGGGGGAATTTTTGAAAATCGGGCACCCCATTCACATCCCTTTCGATAGCTCCGTCAATTTGCACGTTAGAAACCTCAAACTCGGCACCATGATAGCTTATCCATGTGTCCCCATGGATGCCAAGTTTCAAGGCAATCCCATTATCCCCTGATTTTTGGGGAATTTTTGAAAATCGGGCACCCCATTCACACCCCTTTCCATAGCTCCGTCAATTTGCACGTTAGAAACCTCATACTCACCACCATGACAGCTTATCCATGTGTCCACACGCAAGCCAAGTTTCAAGCAAATCCCATCATCCCCTGATTTTTGGGGAATTTATGAAAATCCAACACCCCTTTCCATAGCTCCGTCAATTTTGCACGTTAAAAAAAAACCTCAAACTCACCACCATGAAAGCTTACCCAGGGTTACATACACACGCCAAGACCCAAGGCAGTCCCATCATCCCCTGTTTTTTGGCGGGGCTTAAACCTGCAAAATTGGGAACTTCCAAAACTCCAAGTGAGCGCAGGAAGGACTTCTCCCCTGAGTCAAAGCCACACACACACAACATCCCTGCGAGGTGGGCAGGGGAGGAGGGAGGGAAGGCAGGCAGGCAGGCATGCAGCTGGCATTTCTGGGGGCATAAGGAAGTGAGCCAAGGATAAGCCAGTAATGCCTATAAAATGGAATAAATAAACAAATAAATAAACGAAGGAGGGGTGGAATTAAAAGCAGCAGTGTTGCTGAACAAACAGCAAGAAGAACTTTTTTAAAAAGGCTATATCTGTCTTTTACCAGCAATAGGGGGACGTGCCCGGGGGAGAGGGAAGCAGCTGCCAGTTCAGCTCAAGAAAGCCATTGCTTCACCACGAGAGCTCTAAGAAGTAAACGCTCACTTCAACTCATAATAGGCATCGCTCCACCACTAAGAAGTAAACGCTCACCGACTCATGATAGGCGTTGCTCCACCGTTTTACTCTCTTTGGAAGGCTCTAATGGCCTTCCAGTGCAGGAGAGAGTGGGGGCACGTCCACGATGAGATGCCCTAGGGGAGCTCATCCCCTTGCACCACATCTTTTCAGTTGTTCCCCAAAGTTAGGGTGGGTAGCAGTGCTGTGTTTCTATCTCTTATTCTTGGCTTAGTATATGATTTCAGGTTGTGTTTGTGCATTTGGTGGGGCTACTGTGTTAAAAAACACTGGGAAAAGTCCATTCAGATGAAGAAAGAGAAGTTTCCCAGAATCCCAAGTTACCCATTTTGCCTATGCCCTCCTCTAACTTTGGGATCATGTGATCATGACCGGGAGCTGACTCTGCCCCTCAGCCCTTTGAAAAAGGTATTTTTCCCCGCCGATTTTTCCAAAAATTCTAGCGCGCGACCCGCACCACGCAGAGAGGTGAGAGTAGTCTCAAAATGACCCCCATCCATGACTCTCTGTGCACAAGAATTTTCAGAACGATAGCTTAAAAATCAACCCAGTTATCCTCGATTGTTTTCCTCAATGCAATCCTATGGGCGAAAACCGCTGTTTGAGCCGCGCTGTCCGTTTGTTTACCCGATTTTTAAAAAATTCTAGCACGCGACCCGCACGACACAGAGAGGTGAGAGTAGTCTCAAAATGACCCCCATCCACGACTCTCTGTGCACAAGAATTTTCAGAACGATAGCTTAAAAATCAACCCAGTTATCCCCGATTGTTTTCCACAATGCAATCCTATGGGCGAAATGTTTCAAGATGGCGATCGGAGCGGTCCGCCTGAACTAGGAGCTCCGAAAAATGGCCGCTTCTCTTCGCCTTGCTTCTAGGGGTCCGCGGTCCGCTTCTACTCCGCCTCTGGGTAAGGCGGAGCAGGCCAATCCGCTACTGCTTCTCCACTCCTAATCGGAGCGGAGCACATGCCTAGTTTAAAGTCAAAGAACCATAAAAAGGGGAAACAGGGGCTTTTATGTTGCCAGTCTGCAGCTAACACCTGTGCACACAGTTCACCTGACCAATCTTCTCCATTTTTCCAAGATGCATTGTATTTTTATTTATCTATTATTATTATTATTATTATTATTATTATTATTATTATTATTATTATTATTTCTACATTTGCACCTGTAGATATACATTTTATATGCTTAGGTCCAAATCCACATTCACAAATGTCATGCAAATTGGAGTCCTCTTCTTTGGCAATGCATAAGTGGCCACCCTACATGGCTTTAATTTTTAGAGTGTATGATGGGTAATGCAAGTAGTGGCTGTTGTTGTTTTATGATAACTGCAGGCTGCTTCAGGGACTCCAGCCAAGGGGCTGGATATAAATCGACGGACTGGCGGACTGGATATCCAAGTGTCAAGATTTTTTGAACAAATCCAGCCCTGGGAGTGACCCCTGAGTTTGCGCAGGCTTTTAACAGACTTTCCATTCAAATATCAAGAACTGCATAAAAAAAGAAACAGAAAAAAATGGGGGAAGTGAAGAATCATGTACTTGCTCTTGTTCCTGAATTGCTAATTTGTACAGTTTGGCAGAACACAGAACTGGGTGTAAGTGACGAAGAAACAACTTTAGGGGAATGGCCTCTTTCCCCCTCGTGTATTTCATTACTTTAAACATTCAGAATGCCTGAGCAAGTGTGCTTGGACGTAATTGCTCCCCCTTGGATTACTGCACCAAACCTTCCCCCCTCCCACCCACCCCGGCAGCCTATCTTCCAGGCGGTCGTTGCTCAGTCATAAAAACAACGCAGCAATGCTGAAGCGCAGCCAGTAATGCTTCTGCCTACGATCAAATGCTTCCTCCGGCTTCTGCACTAAACAGTTTGGGCCATTTCTCATCAAGACAAGAGGGAGATTGACGGCCTTCTGCCTTTCCAGACATTTTGTTCCCCGTTGCTGCATTCCAGCAGCTTCATTTGCAAACAAAGGGACAGACGCAGGGCTGTGAGCATCTTCTGCTGAACAATGGACGTGACGGACTCTTTTGCAAAATAGCAGCCCTTCAAATTTCTGGCAAATAAGATGATACATGGCTTTTTACAAAATATATAATCAAAACTGAATATTTGCCCATTTGGATTTCTTCCCCCCCCCCCCCACAGCTGCACACAACTTCTTAGCAAGTGGAAATGGCTGAAGAGCTGAAGGAAATAGTCTTCCAAATGCTCACTCCCGTTTCATCCCTTTGCCACATGATAGCAGAAGCTGCTTCTGCTAAAGAGACAACTCCACCACTTGAGCCTTGGGTAGAGACCTGCCATGGCTGTTCTTTGTATAAAAGTACCATACGTAAATCATTATCAACATCATCATCATCACATCATTTTTTTTTTTTACAGAAAACCTTCAGAAACTGGGCCTCCCAACATTGAAAACATACTTAAGTTAAAACAAGTCCAATAGTCAGGAAATTCCTGAATCAGTAAAAGACAGCATGACTTGGCAAAGCCCATTGTGTTCATCTAGAAAAACTGCCATGAGCGAGAAAAGAGAGATGATACTAATAGCAGCCCTGAATTAAAACAGATCTGCACAATCTCCTGCTGTCTTCTACCACTGTTGCCTAAATATATGTCGCTCTGCCAAAATTCAAACGGAAGCAGTTTGGTAGGTTGTGAGGAGGGGGAAGGGGGGCAACTCCCAGTTCAGCCTGTCATGTCTCCAGCCTCAATAAAGTTGTTGGCTGTTTCACATGCAAAGGTGTTCCCAGAATAAAGATGTATCATGAAGGTGAAGATTTGCAGTGCTGACACACATTATACCTTGTGTTAGGTCCAAAACAACTCTTTCCACCATCACCTCACAAAGAATAAACCATAGCTGATGAAACTGATGAAGCATTTAGGGCACAACCAAGCTGAAAGTATCCACCTTTCTAGTAGTGTCAAAAAGTGCCCCTCCTTTCATCAATGGTTTTTGGTGGTCACTTTGAAATTCTTTGCCTATATATTGCCTTTACTCTGAACTGACTTAATTTGCCTTCCATGTAGCCAAATCAGAATGACTGGATAACACTGTGCCATCATGATGGTTGATGGCTAGTAGATATTGTAGAGCCACT
Organism: Elgaria multicarinata webbii; assembly: GCF_023053635.1. NCBI lineage: Eukaryota > Metazoa > Chordata > Lepidosauria > Squamata > Anguidae > Elgaria > Elgaria multicarinata. The sequence continues at coordinate 3,940,057 of NC_086186.1, read as the reverse complement.
TCCATGTGTGAGTGATAGGGAGAAATAGTTTGGCATGTGACTGGCATGTAACATCAGAACGTCATCTTATACAGTGACCCCCAATTGGTTGGGCTCACCCATTAGACTCCAAGGAGAAGACAAAATAACAATTAGGAGGAGGAGGAGGAGGAGGAGGAGGTCTGGGGGGTTGGGAAATTAACATTCCCAGAATTAAAGAGGAAGAGGAAGAGGAAGGGGAAGGGGAAGGGGAAGGGGAAGGGGAAGGGGAAGGAGAAGGAGAAGGAGAAGGAGAAGGAGAAGGAGAAGGAGAAGGAGAAGGAGAAGAAGAAGAAGAAGAAGAAGAAGAAGAAGAAGAAGAAGAAGAAGAAGAAGAAGAAGCAGCAGCAGCTCCCAAAGCACTACTATCTGCCCAAAACAAAAACCAGGGAGACATTAATTAAAACCCTAATATAGAAATAAGTTGTACTCATTAAATTGATTTAGGAAAGGTTCTGATGAAGAAGGAGATGGCTGGGGTTAAACATTTGGTGGGGAAACAGGAGGGGGAATTATACACAGTGACAGTTATGGACGGGGGGTGGAATGAGGGGCCAGATAAATTGTACGAGCTGCATGTGCTATTTCCATGAGAGATTCAGATTTCATGAAAATGGCCTGTGGAGAAGGCATACTTCAAGTCCCCCATGCTGATGTAAAAATTGTTGTTCTCTGGTAGTTTAGCATCCTATTGATGATGCATAATTCAGATTTCCCTGCAGGCACACACAGTAACCTGGGAGGGGGGAAAGTAAGTGTGGGTGAGGCTAAAACCCAAGGATAAATTGCTTTCTGCAGAGAAGGATTCATTATTCAGAATAACACACTGAATTGACAAACTCAGAAATATGTCTGGCTTCATGTGTCATCTGCCAAGCTACCTGGGTGAACCAGTCTTCACAAATCAGAAAATGTGGATGGTTTGCCTCCATGTTTGTTTGTTTATTATTTACAATATTTATACACGGCTCCCTATCCGAGGATTTCAGAGCAGTGAACAAATGGGATGGAAGAATAAAAACAGAATAAAGAATAAAAGAATGAAAACAGAATGTTCAAAACAAACAGGGAGGAAAAGGTTTGGCCAGCAGCCTCCTGATCTCCTTGCTTCCATAGACAGGGAGGTTTTTGTTGATGCCGCTGCTTCTGTTTAAACCTCCCTTATCTGGTCCTTCCACAGGGAGGGAGGTTTAAAAACAAAACAAAAATACCTCCCTTATCTAGTAGCTTCCACAGATAGGGAGTTGTTTTTTTTTAATGATGCTGTTTTGTTCACTAAAATATTATTACAGTATATCCCACCTTTCTGCCCAAGACAGCTTACTGAATAATTATAAACATAATAAAATAACTTAAATAACAACTGAAAATTAAATAGACAACACAGAGATGAGCAACAACATGGTGGGGAAAAACCAATGCAGAGGACAAGATCCCCAAATATAAGAGAGCAAACAACCTTGTGTGAACATTAAAATCCATCCCCAACAATAAATCCTCTTTCGACTAAATGGTGAAACATCAGCAGAGAGGAGGGAAGAACATGTCTCTTGGGGCAGGAAAGTTCAGAAGGGCACGTCCCAAGTGCCCATCCACCACAGCTCTAACAGGGACAGGACAGGGGGCACAGGCTCCCCAGAAGGCCTTGAAGGATGAGGGTAAGGTGGCCTTCCAAATATCCTGGCCCTGAGCCATTTATGCCTTTAAAGGTGATAGGCATCACTTTGGATTGGGCTCAGGAAGGGACTGAGATATGAAGGAAATTCACAGCAGAATTTTATACATGTCTATTCAGAAGTAGCCCCTGGGAAATGTATGTAGGGCTGCAACCTTAGGAACCAAAGAGACTAGGGTGACCATATGAAAAGGAGGACAGGGCTCATGTATCTTTTAACAGTTGTACTGAAAAGGGAATTTCAGCAGGTGTCATTGTTATGCATGTAGCACCTGGTGAAATTCCCTCTTTATCACAACAGTTAAAGCTGCAGGAGCTATACTAGCATGATCAGATACAAAAGAGGGCAGGGCTCCTGCAGCTTTAACTGCTGAGAGGAAGAGGGAATTTCACTAGGTGCTGCATGCAGAGAAATGACACCTGCTGAAATTCCCTTTTCAATACAACTGTTAAAGATACAGGAGCGCTGTCCTCCTTTCCATAGGGTCACCCTAGAAGAGACATTATTTTAAATCTATATCTATCAGCTATTTTTTCTTTAAAAAAATACTCTAGAGTAGGCAGGGGGCTTTTAAGCTCCATATCATCCCCCTCTAGAGTAAAAATGGGCTGGGAGGAATAAACCCGCTAAATAGGATGAAAAGTAATGTCTGTTTTGGCCCTTAAAGACCAGCACTCTGGGGGCGGAGCTTGGCAGCCTGAGCGATGGCGGGTTTCTTCTGAGGCTCTGAACGGCGCTTGCCGGAAAAGGAAATTATCTCTCTTTTAATGGGCATGAATCTTTGAGCAACTGACAGAAAATGATTATAAAACCAACAGGAGCCGGGAAAGTGGAGAGATTTGGAGAAGGGAGGTGAGATGAACTATGATTAATGCAATGTCTGTCTAAACGGCAACTCTATGAAAAGTGAAAGTAAACGCTGACTGACGCAGTTTAAAAAGAAGGAATTTATGTTTGCTGGACATTGATCTGTGATATAACCTCTCATCTTTATCTCACATGGGAACGATTGGAATGCTGGCTTTCTAAGGTTAAAGTGGTTGACTGGATTTATTGGCGTGGCGAGAAGGGGGGTGAAGGGGTGAAAAAAGCTGCATTTGGCATTCGGTGAGGGAGATGTGGGATGTGAGAGACTTTGAGTGATTAAATCTGATCCCCTCTAGTGAATGCTGTTGTGAACTGGATTTTTCCCCCCTCCTCGTGAAGAAGGAGCTGTGAGTGCTATATAATAGAGAAGCCAGCATAAGTTGCTAAGGAAGAGAGTTGGACTCTAAGATTTATGCCCTACCCAGAAGGGACCCATGCCCAACGTTAAAAAAAAGATCAAAAGTTGGGAAAAGCTTAATAAACAAAAAAAGAAACCTTCAAATCATAATTTGGCTTACCTCTCCTTCCTGGGAAGTACAGCCCCTGGAGTTGAACAGGAAGAGGAAGATATAGACCCAGTCTCTTTGGATACAATACCAAATAAAGAAGGAAACATGGCAGAAGGGGGGAAAGAAAGTGGTAGTAACCCTCCCTCTTTAATGGAAATCAAGGCTATTATAGCAGAAAATAACATGATTATTTTTAAAAAAATGGATCAGCAAATGAGTGAATTCAGAAAACAAATGCGTACTATTATGGATAAAACGATGGAAAATTCGGATAAGATCAAAAAGATAGAGGCTAAAGTGGATCTGGACCAGAAGAAACAAGAGGCTTTCGAAAAATCAACTAATATACAATTTAAAGAATGGGAATTGCGTTTGATCGCCTTGGAAGATCAATCTCGTAGATCTTCGCTTCGAATAAAGCAGCTGAAGGAGACGCAAGGAGAAGATCTTTGAGAAATTATCGTGAACTGGTTCAAGGAGCTGACGCCTGACATTCCAATAGATGGATCGGATCTGGACCGAGTACACCGTGTGGGGGGGAAAAACTACAAAGGGACTAGAGACATATTGGTGAAATTTGGCAACTATTACAAAAAAGAGCAAATTATGAAAGAATTGAGATCTAAGGTTCAGATACAGTGTAAAGGCAAACCAGTGCAAATTTACAATGATCTTTCTCAACGCACATTAAATTGGAGACGTAGTCTTAAACCAATAACGGAAACATTAATGAAGAATAAAATTCCTTATGCATGGGGTTACCCGGTTTTCTTAAGATTTACATATGGGAGGAGGGAATACAGAGTAACCTCATTGGATCAAGGTAAAGATTTGCTGAAGAGGCTGGGTCTGGATGGGGAAGCAGATGGGGCTGGAGTGGGTGGGGGAGGGAATGAGGCTGGGACATCTGGAGAGTAAGAGAATTGTTAATTATGTTGGAGATAACTGCAAAAAATGCTAATATAGAGACCTGCCGGCCAGGCACAGCACTGCCTCCCCCCTCCCCCTTTAAAGTAGATGGCTGGAGTATTAGACTCACGGGGATATGGGGGGGGATTAGAGTGGGGGGGTGGGGAGGGGGGGAAGGTAGGGGAGGAGGGATCGGGGTAGGAGGGTGTGGGTTTTATGTATGGAGTTTGTGTTTTTATGTAAGCAAGTTTGAATTGCTGAGCACAAGGGATCGGAAGAGATTTCAAAAGGGTGACTATGGATAAAAAGATAAAGGTATCAACACTCAATGTTAAAGGTTTAGGGGCAGTCGTGAAAAGGAAGAGAATAGAACAAATGCTAAATAAAGAGGGATCAGATATTATAATGATCCAAGAGACACACCAAGGCTCCGAGAATTCGAATATGATAAAATTAAAGTGGTTAGCCTATTATGAAAAATCATTAGGGACATCAAAAAAAAATGGAGTGGCCACTTTGATTTCAAAAAAAAGTGGGTTTATATTAGAAGAGGTAAAAAAGGATGATAAGGGTAGATATCTTATGTTAAAAGGTAAAATTGAGGGAAAGGTTTATACTTTGATTAATGTTTATGCCCCAAATGAGAGGCATAGAGAATTTTTTATAAAGCTGTTCAAAGAAATAGAAGAATTTAAGGAGGGGTGTGCATTATTAGCTGGGGATTTTAATATGGTTATGGATAATAAAAGGGACAGGTCAAATCCCACTAATGCTGAAAAGAGGAACAATATGACTATATTGAATAAATTAGTAAAAGAAAATGATTATTTAGATTCGTGGCGCTTACTTTACGGGAATAGGCCTGGATTTTCATACTTTTCCCCAGTTCATCATACATACTCCAGGATAGATTATATATTTGTTTCAAAAGACTTTGCAACGAGGATTTGTAAAATGGAAATGGGGGTAATAAAAGTAACCGATCATGCCTTGTTAAGTTTAGAATTTACAGTTAAGAAAGATTATAAAGAGGCATATAGATGGAAGTTGAACACAAAGATATTGAAATACAATAAAATAGTAGATAAAATTCGGAAGGAACTGTCGGAGGCATGGGAAATTAATGAAAAAGGAGGAACAGCTGGGTCAGTCATTTGGGACACCATGAAGGCTGTAGCAAGAGGAATCTGTATTAGAGAAACATGTAGTTTAAAAAGACAACAACGTGCAGAACAGGAAAAGTTAGAGATAGAAATTAAAAACTTGGAGGAAAGATATTGGCGAAGTAAAGATAAATATAAATTAGTGGAAATACAAGCTAAGAAGAAACAATTAGAAAACTTAAATATAGAAGAGATTCAAAAGAATTTAATGTATATGAAAAGGGAATATTTTGAAAACAGTGACAAGAACTCGAGGTTGCTTGCCAAGCTCACACAAAAAGAAAAAGGGAGGAATGGGATAGAAACGTTGAAAGATAGTCGAGGGAATTATTGTTATGCAATGAAAGCTAAAATAAAAATTTTTCAGGAATTTTATCAGGAATTGTACAAGGGTAAAGAAATTCAACAAGAAAAGGTGGAGGAGTATATTGGAAGGTTTATAAAGAAGGAAATAAAATCAGAATATAAGGAGTTAATGGAGTCAGTAATAACTCAAAGAGAAGTTGAAGAAGTTATTGATAAGTTAAAAGTGGGTAAATCACCAGGAGCAGATGGTTTGGGTCCAGAATATTATAAGGTCTTCAAAGATTGTTTAGTTCCAAAATTAATGGAACTTTATAATAGGATATTATCAGGAGAGAAGATACCTGAATCATGGGAACATTCAGTGATAATTCTGATCCCAAAACCAGATAAAGATTTGACTAATCCTGATTCTTATAGACCTATTTCTTTAATAAATCAGGATGCTAAAATTTTTACATCTATTATGGCCAAACGATTAAATAAATTTTTGGCAGAATATATAGGAGCAGATCAATGTGGGTTTGTGGTAGGAAGACATATGCATAATTTAGTGGGTAGAGTTTTAAATGTAATAAATGTAATAAAAAAAGCAAATATTAAGGCAGGTATTATGGCATTAGATATTTTTAAAGCTTTTGATTGTGTGAGCTGGCAGGCACTAAAGAGTATTATAGATAAATTGGGATTTGGAAATAAATTTAAAAATGTAATAGAACAGTTATATTCCCAAAATACGGCGGTAGTGGTGGTAAATGACGGACTTACTGAAAAGATACGACTAGCCAGAGGAACAAGACAAGGATGTCCGCTCTCGCCGGTCCTTTTTGTAATGGTTATGGAAGTTTTGGCGAAGGCACTAAGGGAGGATAAAGAATTAGAAGGAATTGGAGAGGTAAGGGAGATAAAGCTAAACATGTTTGCGGATGATACTTTATTGACCATTAAGAATCCATTAAGAAAATTAGAAAGAATTAAATATCAGTTGAGGGAATTTGAGGAAATTACAGGGTTAAAAATAAATTGGTCTAAATCAGAGATGATGTTGTTTAACTATACTAAGAAGGAAGAAAAGGATTGGGAATTTAAGGGGATGGAATTGAAAGTTAAGAATGAGATTAAATACTTGGGAATTAAAATTACAAAAAATCTAGAGAATTTAGAAAGGGAAAATTTAACGAGGTTAAAGAAGGAGGTATTAGAGAAATTGGAGAAATATAAAAGATTAAATTTATCTTGGTTTGGGAGAATAGCTTTGATAAAAATGAAGATACTAGCTAAAATTAATTTCGTATTTAGGATGCTACCTATAAAAATATCAGAAACCGAGATAAAAAGTTGGCAAAATATTATTAATAAATATTGTAATGGAGAAAAGAGAGCAAGAGTGAATAAAAATAATTGGTACCTAAGCCAAAAAAAGGGGGGAATGGGTCTCCCAAACATAAAATTATACTACGTAGCAAATAGATTAAGACATGTTGTAGAAGCAATTATGGGAGTAGGAGATTTATACTGGATGGAAGAAAAAATCATAAGTAAGGTAGAGATGAATCTGGAGAATGTTTTTTTTAAAGATGGAGGAAGAAAATGGGTTGGAAGTATAGATAATCCACTCCTGAGGACTCAATGGGAAATTTGGAGCAAATTTAAAGGGAAGCTGCTTCCGAGCAACTCTCCCTTAGCACCGATAATAATGTTAAAGAATTTCCCAGAGGATCTAAAGGGTAGATTATGTAAAATATTAAAAGAGAAAAATAAAATAAAATTAAAGGATTGGGTAAGTGATATTAAAACAAGAGAAGATATGGAAAATTTGTTAAAGGAGAAGAAGCTATCTTGGCTAGAATATGGTCAATTAGAACAATGGAATAAAAAGTGGATTAAAGATAATAGAATGTGCAGAAAGATGACGAGGTTTGAAGAATTAGTAGTAAGTAAGGAGAAAGGAAAAGGAGGTAGTATAGTTTCAAAAGGATTAATGAGTGAAATATATAAAATATTGTTAGAGAAGGAGTTTAGAGAGAATACAGAGAAAGTGATTTGGGAATCAGATTTGAAGATACAAATAGGGCGACAGAGCTGGGAGGGACTATGGAAACAAAGAGTGTTGAGAAGTTTATCAGTAAGAATAAAGGAGAATTATTTTAAAATTTTATGGAGGTGGTACCTAACCCCGGTTAGATTGAACAAGATAAGTGATCAACATTCAGCAAATTGTTGGAGAGGATGTGGGGAAAAAGGAACGTATTTACATATGTGGTGGCAATGCAAATATGTACAAAGATTATGGAAGATGGTGTTCTCAGAAATTGAAGAAATAGTGGGAATGAAAATAGAACAAACCCCAAAAATAGCATTGCTGTCACTATTTGAAGATATAAAGTGTGGAAAAGGAACTATAGAGCTGATATCGAGTTTGTTGGTTGCAGCACGATTGATGATAGCTAGGAACTGGAAGATCCAAGGGGAATATTCTATTGAGGTCTGGTATAAAGTAGTATGGGATATAGCCATTAATGATAAACTGACATGTAATATTAAGTGGAGAAAAGGCGTAACTAAAATAAATGAGTTCGAAGGAATTTGGAAACAGTTCCTAGTGTTCGTGTTTACTAAGGGAAATGGGAAACCACCATCAGAAGAAACGATTAGATTTTGGACTCAAGAATGATCCCGAGGTGGGGGGTGCACTTTTATGTTAAGAATGAAAATGTTGTAGTGTGATAAGGCATATGTAATAGTTTTTGATATTTGTACTCAACAATTATTCAATATGTATGAAGCAGATATTTGATGTATTTCTTTTTCTTATTGTGTTTGTTTCAATTATATTTTGGAAATGTTCATTTATGTTTATATAGTGTTGAAAATGAATAAAAATTATTAAAAAAAAAAAAAAAAAGACCAGCACTCTGAAATGGTACAGTCCCAAGACGTTTGCATTGCTGGCTTTTTTCAGACTGCATAGCACAGTCATTGTATGTCTAGGGCCGTTTCTACACCTGCCTTTTATCCAGGGATCATCCCTGTGCATGCAAATGACACACAGGGGATCCCGGGAGCAGGCAGGGATGATCCCTCAATTTTCCTGGGATAATCCTTAGGTGTAGAAGGGGCCTAGGTTTTATGGTGTAGGATTTCTAGGGAAGAAAAGGTTGCAGTTACACTTTCTATATGGGGGGGGGAGAGAGAGAGAGAGAGAGAGAGAGAGAGAGACGGAGAGGGAGAGAAGGAGCATCCCATTCATCTGTCAGCAAAACGACTTCTTGTTTTTTGTTTGCTTTTTTTGCCCATAGGATGAAAGCCATCCACTTTGGATAATGCCGGCTGTAAATCAAAGAAGAATTATGGGTGCGGGGGACATGCGGGGAAATTATTGGCCAAACCATTTAGCTGACGAGAGCAGCTTTTAATTGACTCTAGTTTTATTTTCTGCTTTTCTCTGGCCCTTCCTGCAGCACAGCTAACCCTTTCTCCTCCATCAGTCACTGGCCAAGTAATGACCCACCTACCACAGAGGTTAAATTGTTGCACAGTTAATTGTAGTAACAGGTTAAGACCAAATAATTAATGAAGGGATGGTAGTTGTATCCAAGCAGGCGTGCAAGGCTATAAATTTCTATCTAACAGAGCTGAGAGGCAACTTTTTTCCTGTGTGGACAATAAAATTAACTCACCTTGCATCTTCTAAATGGAAAGAAGTGTTTAAACATTAAACACTGAGACCTTTTGCAGTTAAATTCTCTTACTCTTTATCTAAAGTAAAAAAGAAAAGGGGGACCATCTGCATTTCTGGGTATGAAACAGGATCTGTATGCTTTCTTTGAGTAATAATGCTACCTCTGGTATCAGAGGCATTGTGCTTCTGTACACCAGTTTCTGGGGAATGTGAGAAGGAGGAGGCTGTTACACTCATGCCCTGCTGGTGCATTCCATGCAACTTGGGAAAAGGTTGCCTGCTGCAGAATCCATGGGCCAAATTCACAGAAATTCAAACTCATTGGATTCCATTGGGGGTTTCTCTAACATCCCTACAAATAATACATGGCCAAATGCTCGTCTTCTTACAGAGAAACTGCTCATAGAAACATAGAATCATAGAATAGCAGAGTTGGAAGGGGCCTACAAGGCCATCGAGTCCAACCCCCTGCTCAATGCAGGAATCCACCCAAAAGCATCCCTGACAGATGGTTGTCCAGTTGCCTCTTGAAGGCCTCTAGTGTGGGAGAGCCTACAACCTCCCTAGGTAATTGGTTCCATTGTCGTACTACTCTAACAGTCAGGAAGTTTTTCCTGATGTCCAGCTGGAATCTGGCTTCCTGTAACTTGAGCCCGTTATTCTGTGTCCTACACTCTTGGAGGATCGAGAAGAGATCCTGGCCCTCCTCTATGTGACCACCTTTTAAGTATTTGAAGAGTGCTATCCTGTCTCTCCTCAATCTTCTCTTCTCCAGGCTAAATATGCCCAGTTCTTTCAGTCTCCAGAGCAGCATTCCATAAAGGAAGCAGTGTGAGCTGTTCACTTGAGATTTAAGGAAAGGGCAAGCTGTGAATGCCTCCATCTTTCCCCATCTAGATAGTTATTGCTATTTACTTGAACATTATCCTGCTTAATCCCAAGAGGTTAATCAGTTCATTATCTCTTATCTGATTGTCTGCTGCACTTTCAGTTTAATTATTCTCAGCGTTGTCAAATATGCAAGGTTAAATTCTTGGCTGCTGGTGAAGGGAGATGCTTCACCAAAAGTGGTTGGTGTTAAACCAGCTACCACATTCGCAAAGACTGACTCAACATTAACAAATTGCAGAAATCTGGGCATATTTGTCCTACTTTTTCATTGTCTTCAAGGTGATGTAGAAAGCACCTATTACTTTAATTTAGTTGCCTTTGCTTTTTCTCAGATCAGGAATTGGTGATATGCATAAAATATGCAAATTTAGAAATAATTATTATAATTTAAGAAATACAGTACACCACACCCTAGTGTTGAAGACAGTGACCAATGGACCGGTGGGCCTGCGTGCTCCATCTGCTAACCAAACTGAAGCTGAACTGGAGAATTGGGGCCTTGAAGTTATTAACTCTTGATGGGCAAATTCAAGGCCCCATAGAATCATAGAATCATAGAATAGTAGAGTTAGAAGGGGCCTATAAGGCCATTGAGTCCAACCCCCTGCTCAATGCAGGAATCCACCTTAAAGCATCCCTGACAGATGGTTGTCCAGCTGCCTCTTGAAGGCTTCTAGTGTGGGAGAGCCCACAACCTCCCTAGGTCACTGGTTCCATTGTCGTACTGCTCTAACAGTCAGGAAGTTTTTCCTGATGTCCAGCTGGAATCTGGCTTCCTGTAACTTGAGCCCGTTATTCCGTGTCCTACACTCTGGGAGGATCGAGAAGAGATCCTGGCCCTCCTCTGTGTGACAACCTTTTAAGTATTTGAAGACTGCTATCATGTCTCCCCTCAATCTTCTCTTCTCCAGGCTAAACATGCCCAGTTCTTTCAGTCTCTCTTCATAGGGCTTTGTTTCCGGACCCCTGATCATCCTGGTTGCCCTCCATCTGCTCTCCCTCTTTATGGTTCTTTATCTTTAGACGAGAATTAGACTGAGAACAGAGGACTGGCAGCTCTTCAAACAGAGGACTGGCCTCTGTAAAAGACACCCACCCACAAAATAAGCTACCTTTCCTTTCTTCTTACCCCATAACCTCTCCCATCCCCTCCAACTGCTTTCAACTGCAGTGAAAACACCATAGAGGGAGATTCACATCCCTGCTTTGAGTGAATGCTAGAACGAAGCTTTGAAGTTGTTTTCTTGGCTTCTAACTATTGTCAGGTCTTGCTCCTTCCAGGTCAAACCCATCATTAGAAGTGCCGATGTACAGAAGGTGTCAGGCTGTACAAGACTTATACAAATCAGTCTCTCGTACCGGAGGTGTGTGGGAGGCAGCAGCCAGGAAAACTCTTGTTGGAAGTTCTGCTAGTAAACTCAAATGACTTTCTTCCACTTGGAGGGGCTTCACGATAGGAACCAAATTTAAAAGCTGCTAAACATAACAGCTTCTCTACAAGACCGTTTTAGAATTACTGGCAGCACATCTCACACACACTCTTTAAATAAAATGACAGCAAAACCAGATTCAGACTATTAAAATCATAACACTAACACACAAAGAAATAAAACTAACCTTGCATATGTTTCAGACGTCCCATGATTTCCACACAAGTGTATTAAGTAGTGCCATGATCCAGCCTGTTTTTTATTATTATTATTATTATTATTATTATTATTATTATTATTATTTCTATACCACCCAATAACCAAAGCTCTCTGGGCAGTTCACAAAACTACACACCGCAATACAAGATAATATAAGTGTAATTGAACATCTCTGACATGCAAACTTTAAAACAATTTAAATAGTTAAAATAGTTAAAATAAGATACTGGACCTGATAAAAACAACTGACATAAATGCTCCATCTGATGCTATCCAATGCCTGGGAGAAGATGACAGCCTTAACCTGGGGCCAAAAGGATGCCAGTGTTGGTGCCAGGCAGACTTCAGTGGGGAAAACTTTCCATAATCAATGGAACCACTGCTGAGAAGGCCCTTTCCCTTGTGGCCACCTTTTGAGACCCCCCCCCCATATCTTGAAGGAAAGTCTCTGAAGTTGACCTGGGTAGGTTCAGGTCAGGAGAACTGCAACGTCAGGTATTGTGGTCCCAAGCCATGGCTTTATAGATTAAAACCAGCACCTTAAATGGGCCTAGGAAACATACAGGCAGCCAATGCAAGTCAGAATTGGTGTAATATGATCATATCTACTGGCGCCTGTTATCAATAAGGCTGCCACAGTTTACACATGTCAGAGCTTCTGAACAATCTTCAATGGCAGTCCCATGTAGAGTGCTTTTCAGTAATTTAACTTGGAGGTTACCAGAGCATAGACTACTGAGGCCAGGTTATCCCCATCCATATAGGAGTGTAGTGAGGCCACCAGCTAAAGCTGACAGGAGGCACTCCATGCCACTGAAGCCACCTGGGCCTCAAGTGACAGAGGTGGTTCCAGGACAATGCCCAAAGCATGGACCTGCTCCTTCAGAGCAAACAGTTCATCCAAAACCAGACGCCCTTCGTTTAGTCAGAAGCACAACCCAGTAGCAGCATCTCAATCTTGTCTGGATTGAGCTTCAGTTTATTAGCCCTCATCCAGTCCATTGTTGCAGCCAGGTACGGATCTCGCACATCCACAGCCTGGCCTGACATAACAAGGCTGCTGCCACTTTAAAGCATTCTCCGGGTGCCTTCTTTCACCGAATGAGAGTAGGTGGGTATCGATAGCTCACTTATGAATTGCCAAAAAAGGAAGGTGAGAAATGGCACAGTTTTGCCAGTAGGTAATTTGCTCCCCCTTCTTGCCTGTGGTCCACCCCTCTGAGCCACCCGTGGGGGGGAAGCCTGGTGGATTAAACCTCTGGGGCCAGGATAGCAGGCAGAGGCCTGAGTCATGGGTGATACTGATTCCCCAGAGGGAGCAAACAGAATGGTGCCCATGGGGGATTTCTGTCCAATGGAAATACCAGTAGGGGTGTGCACGGACCCCCCGCTCCGCTTCTCTTCCAGATCCGCAATTTGTGGATCAGGCCGCTCCGCTCCGCCCCCGCTCCGCCTATGTCTGCTCCACTCCGCTGCGGAGCTCCAGATCCGGATCGGAGCTCCGTTTTCCCCCCATAGGCTTGCATTGAAAGCTAAAAAAGTATACAACTTTTTTTCTGTTAAAGTTAGAAACCTCAAGTTTGGTACCATGACACTTCATGGAGGTATACACACGCACACCAAGGTTGAAGCCAATCCCATCATCCCCTGATTTTTGGGGAATTTTTGAAAATTGGGCACCCCATTCACACCCCTTTTGATAGCTCCGTCAATTTGCACGTTAGAAACCTCAAACTTGGCACCATGATAGCTTATCCAGGGATACACATGCATGCCAAGACTCAAGGCAATCCCATCATCCTCTGATTTTTGGCGGGGCTCTAACCTCTAACGCACCACCCATAACCCCAATTCACACCCCTTTCGATAGCTCCGTCAATTTGCATGTTAGAAACCTCAAACTCACCACCATGAAAGCTTATCCAGGGATACATACACATGCTGAGACTCAAGGCAGTCCCATCATCCCCTGATTTTTGGGGAATTTTTGAAAATCGGGCACCCCATTCACACCCCTTTCGATAGCTCCGTCAATTTGCATGTTAGAAACCTCAAACTTGGCACCATGATAGCTTATCCAGGGATACACATGCAAGCCAAGACTCAAGGCAATACCATCATCCCCTGATTTTTGGTGGGGCTCTAACCTTTTAACTCACCCCAAATCAAGTCCCATTTTACAACTATGTCAATTTGCATGTCACAAACCTCACCTTCGGTCCCATGACAGCTTACCCATGTGTCCACATGGATGCCAAGTTTCAAGCCAATCCCATCATCCCCGGATTTTTGGGGAATTTATGAAAGTCGGACACCCCAGTATCTGCAGACAGCTCAATGGGCCCATTTCAAAGGAAATCCCAACATGCCATGAATTGGGGAGTAGAGATAAACCTAAATAAGAATCTTCTTCCACACTTGAAAAATTGATTTGGAACTTGAGCACAGGAAGGACTTCTCCCCTGAGTCAAAGCAAGACACACAAAAACCATCCCTGCATGGTGGGCAGGGGAGGAGGGAGGGAAGTCAGGCAGGCAGCAGACATTTCTGGGGGCACAAGGAAGTGAGCCAAGGATAGTTTCAAAGTCAGTAATGCATATAAAATGGAATAAATAAATAAATAAACAAAGGAGGGGTGGAATTAAAAGCAGAAGTGTTGCTGAATAAACAACAAGAAGATTTTTTAAAAAAAGGCTATATCTGTCTTTTACCAGTAAGAGGGGAGTGGACGTGCCCAAGAGGAGGGGGAATCATCTGCCAATTTGACTGGTCCTGTCTAGGTACCAGTCTTTAAGAAGCAAACGATCACTTCAACTCATGATAGGCATTCTCTCCAGTGATTTACCTTTGGAGGGCTCTGATGGCCCTCCAAGGACAGGAGAGTGCACAGGGCATGTCCATGCCCTAGGGGAGCTCATCCCCTTGCACCACATCTATTCAGTTCCCCAAAGTTAGGGTGGGTAGCAGTGCTGTGCTTTTTCTATCTCTTATTATTGGCTTAATATATGATTTCAGGTTGTGTTTGTGCATTTGGTGGGGATACTGTTTTAAAAAACACTGGGAAAAGTCCGTTCAGACTAAGAAAGAGAAGTTTCCAGAATCCCAAGTTACCCATTTTGCCTATCCCCTCCTCCAAATTTGGGATCATGTGATCATGACCGGGAGTTGACTCTGCCCCTCAGCCCTTCGAATTTTCCCGCTGTTTTACCCGATTTTTCCAAAAATTCTAGCAAGCTGAGAGTAGGCTCAAAATGACCCCCAGCCACGACTCTCTAAGCACAAGAAGTTTCAGAAAGATAGCTTAAAAAACAACACAGTTAATCCCTTTTCTTTTCCGCAATGCAATCCTATGGGCGAAATTTTTCAAAATGGCGATCGGAGCGCTCAGCGGAAAGAGAAGCGCTCCGCCTATGGGCTCTTCTCTTCACCTTGCTTCTACAGGTCCCCGGTCCACTTCTACTCCGCCTCTGGGCAAGGCGGAGCAGGCCAATTCGCTTCTGATTCTCCGCTTCTAATCGGAGCGGAGCACATCCCTAAATACCAGCTTCAGAGGAAGGATTCTCCTGAGCAGCATAGCAGGGAAGGAAAGGGTTAAATCACCACCACCACCACACTCTGACTTGGATCATTACCAGCCCTTTCTAGCTGATGCTCTTTGTATTTTTTAAATAAAATAAAATAAAAGGCACAATAAATTCAAAAAAAAATGCATTCGACAGCATGTCTAATTTGGTCATCAGCTGCTGATTCTAAAACCTGCTATAATGCAAGTGAACAGCTGTGGTGTATCCAATGAAAACATGGGCGAATCTCAACTTTCAACAGATTCCTCATTGGAAGTTCAGCTTCTAAAATGTGCATATAAATATTGTCATGCCTTGCACATTTTTCCCCTTTTCCCACTAGAAGCTGTTATGCCACTAGCTGAGCATCCACATTGGTGAGTGAGGGAGATTTGGCCCTCCAGAAGCTCTGGCCTGCAGCTGGTAGGAGCCCTCTCCATTGGCTGCGCTGCCTAAGGCTGATGGGAATTGTGGAGTGTTGGGCATCTGCCAAGGGCCCACAACCCCAGCAGAGGTCCATGGACAAGAGGGTTTTGCTCCTCCTCTTTGCTGTTGCAACCTGCTTGTTCACTTGCCTCTGACTCTGGCCTAGACAGTGGTGGTGAAAAATAATTTATTTATTTATTTATTTATTTATTTATTTATTACATTTTTATATGCCCAATAGCAGAAGCTCTCTGGGCGGTTCACAAAAATTAAAACCATGAAGGGCATAAAAACAACCAACAATTCAAAAACACAAATACAAAATACAATATAAAAAGCACAACCAGGATAAAACCACACAGCAAAAATTGATATAGGTTCAAATACAGAATTAAAAGGTTTAAATTTAAGTTAAATTTGGTGTTAAAATACTGAGAAAATAAAAACGTCTTCAGCTGGTGATGGAAGGAGTACAGTGTAGGCGCCAGGTGGACCTCTCTGGGGAGCTCATTCCACAACCGGGGTGCCACAGCAGAGAAAGCCCTCCTCCTAGTAGCCACCTGCCTCACTTCCTTTGGCAGGGGCTCATGGAGACGGACCCCTGTGGATGATCTTAAGGTCTGGGCAGGCACATATGGGAGGAGGCGTTCCTTCAGATAGCCTGGCCCCAAACTGTTTAGGGCTTTGAATGTTAGTACCAGCACTTTGAATCAGGCCTGGACCTGGACTGGCAGCCAATGAAGTTGTAAAAGGACTGGCGTGATATGGTCTCACCGGCCAGTCCCTGTTAGTAGGTGGGCTGCCCTGTTTTGTACCAGCTGAAGTTTCCAGACTGTTTTCAAAGGCAGCCCCATTTATAACGCATTGCAGTAATCTAAACGAGAGGTTATCAGAGCATGGATAACTGTAGCTTGGCTATCTCTGTCCAGATAAGGGCGTAGATGCCCCAGCCTGCTTGCTCACTGGCTTTGTGGCTATCAAATAAGCAAGTGGTCATGAGAAGGAGGAAGAGGAAGATCAGCTGGTAACAATGGCAGTGAGAAGTTAGACTCACTGAGGAAGGAGGCACATTGAAGGTGCCTTTCATGGAGACGTTACTGATCTGGACAGCTACAAGTCACTCAGCCCTGATCTAGGTGATGAATAAAAAGTTTGTAAAAGTCATTTCAAAAATAATATGCAGTCAGAGAAAGAGGGAGAGAGAGATCTTACTTAAGCAGGTCAACATGGCTCCTAGTCACATTTGCATATTTTGACTCTGCATTTGAATATGAAAGATCCTGCATCATTGCATGAAGTCAGAACAAAATTTCCATGGCTGGGTTCCTCCCTGGTGCACTAAAGTACACTGCTCAAAAGATTTTAAAGGAACTTCACATCAGCAATACGGATGTCCCCATGCAACTGCAGTATTTGAAGATCTCCCACACTCTCTTGCAGACTATAGTTTATACAATTTAATCAAATAAAAAGGGTTTGCTCTGTCACATCCTAATTGGATTTTCTCCCCCCCTTTTCTTTTCTTTTTACTGATTCAAGACAAATTATCGTTCTTATTAAGCAATAAAAATAGTAATGCAGTATCTGTGGAAACTGTATTTGCACTTCTATCCAATAAAATGGGAAGCAAAATTTGAATTCATTTTTGCATTTTGAAGTCAGAAAGTTTCAACTAATTATGCATGGTATGTTTATGAATAGCTTTTTTCTTTTTCTTTGATAACATTTTCCAGTCAGGTCAGAATAACACTTCATGGTGTAAAGCAGAGATGGGCAGATGTGAGCCTTGTGGGCTCCACTCTGTCTTTTACTAGGATGTAAAGGATGAATGAACCAGAGTCTGGCGCAAAAGACATACATTTCAAACTAAGGAATGCTGAGCCAGGAATTTGATTTGAGGATTAGAACTGAATGGAGCTCAGAGTCCTTTCACACACAAAAATCCACTCCTGGGGGAGTTTCCAATGATACTCCTACACAGAGTAGACCCGCTGAAGTGAATGGACCTAGTTTACATAGGACCACCATTGGATACCGACCATTGTTACCCCAAATTTTCATTATTTTAGCAGTATAACTTTGGATGGCAGGGGACAGTCATTCTGTTGCTACTGTTGTAGATTATAAATGGGGAGTGTCTTATTTTTAAACTCTGTGCAGTCCTTAGAAAACTGAAGACACTTAAGGGGAAGGATCCAATAGTGCCCTTGCACTAGTGCTATTGGTCTTGGGCTAGCAGAAAGCAACACTTGTGTGATTCCTGGGAAACTCAACATACTAACAAGCTCATGCACAGACACCACTGGATCCATCATCATCATCATCATCATCATCATCATCATCATCATCTCCTCTAACTACATTTTCTGCCTGCACAGAGCAAGGAATGTATGAGGCACACATAATCTAGGTATAAATAAATGCATAAGTCAGGGGATATTTGTAAGTCATAAGTCATAAAATCCTATTATTTAGTATCTGAAGGCTGCTACAAACAGTTGCAAATAACTAAACCAGGGAGGTTGAGTCTCTGCCCTGTCAGTCCGTGACTGTTTGCCTGCTCTCCATTCATCATCCTTCCATTACCTGTTGGGCTACATTTAACCATGCCTTTTAGCGGCACGATTATCTCATCAATCTGAATGTGGGCTTTGTTTCCCAGACAGCATGATGGAAGATTCCCCGGGAATCTTCCTGAGGCTTTTGAGCTAAGGAACGTTGGAAAACACTTCGATGCAGAGAACAAACCTATAAAAAGATGGTTAAGCGGTTCTAGAGATAAACATGTCCCTCAGTGCATTTGTCCTGAGTGTTAAGGATGTTGATCGATCAAGTTGCCAGAAGGAAGATCCACTAAAATTGTAGCAAGACAACTACAAGTGAAGTCCAATTCACAGGAGAACTCCTCTCCTACATGCCTGCTCCAAAACAATCATCTAAACGCTGGCATGTATGTTTCAAAACACATTAAAAAAACAACTTTAAGTTAGATTTTCTCCTGTACAAGGCAAAAGCCTGAAAAGGAGCAACTGCCCTGTGGTAGAGCAGAAAGTACCCAGATTTCTTGCAAGGTTGGGTTTAGGTATGATTGCCAGGCAGACATATAATAGCAATGAGACAACATTGCCAGTCAGAAGTCTCAAGCAGCGCACGTAGCTTCAGGACCCTGGACAGAGGCTAGCATGCTAGACCAGAGCTGCAGAGTGGATATACCAGTCTTCCTCAACTCGGTGCCCCCAAACGTGTTGGTCTACAGCTCCCAAAATCTGGCTGGGAGATTCTGGGAGGTTTAGTGCAATACATCTCCACAATGACCATTCAGTGTGCATCTGAACATGCCAGCTCTATATACCAACAATGACTAATAGTCATTGATAGTAAGATGGGTCTAACACCCCTTTCAACCCATCTAAGCCAGCGACCACCACTACACCTCATGGCAGTGGATAGCAAAACTTGATTCTGCACTGAAGAAGACAACTCTTTCATCTGTCCTGAATCTAGGGGAAATCAGTCCCTCTGGGTGACCTCTTGTTCTACTGAGGCAAGACAAGGAGAAAGCTCTCTCTCTCTCTCTCTCTCTCTCTCTCCACTTTCTCCACACCATGCATAATTTAGTTTATTGTACCTCATATCTATTGTCTAAACTAAAAAGCCCTACATCTTTCTTCTTATTTGTTAACAAGGGAGTGTTTGATTGTTTTTTGTTACGTTTATATCCTGCCTTTCCTCCAAGAAGCCCACAGCAGTGAACATGGTCCTTCTCCTCCTCTCCATTTTAACCTCACAAGATCCCTGTCAGGTAGGTTAGGCTGAGAGTCAGTGACTGGCCTAAAGTTCCCCAATGAACTTTACAGCTGAGTGAGAACTAGAATCCGGGTCTCCCAAGTCCCAACCCTACGCTTTAACCACTACACTATACTGACTCATCACTATATCACACTCCTTCTCTGTCCTTTTTGTGGGAATTACTGTTTTCCAACCACAGCTGAAGGTCATTAGGAAAGGTTCTCCCCAGGAATGACCAGAGCAGCATTCACCCCATGCCAGGAAATAATGTGTAAATAAGGCATATGCCAATTAGCAGCCAGACTGCACTTAACAGCACGCTGTGCTGTTTCTTTGCAACTGGAGACATTTATTCCAGCCCCCACACTTAACATAAAATTAAAAATGACACAAACAAAGAACGCTTGAACCATGCATGCTGAAGGCATAGAAATTATGTGTAGGGCTGTAATTCTATTGCATTAGCTGCTTAATGGTGACCATAACTATTCTATGACATCTGGATTTGCTGATTCTATTGTTTTAGTAAGAGATCTAGTGTAAAACAGGGGAGCTTTATGTTCTGGCCCCAGGAGTCTATGGCAATCCATCATGTACAATCTATCTTCTAAGACCGTAGTCATTTTCACAAGATGCCAACCAAAGCCTCCTTAATCACAACTGACATGTTACTAAATGCCCACTTAACATTTATATAAGGAAGTATGTGTTAACTGGTACACTTTTGGAATTAATGCTGCTTCTGTCCATACCTAGGAAATACAAAGAGCAGCTACAGAGTTTTCTATTTTGTTCAAAACCTGTCATTTGTTAATCCACTGCAGTTATGCTTTTGCAATTGTGAACTATTGAGAATGAAAGAAATTCTTGGGGAATCATGAAAATAGCCCTGTGCTAAGACAGATAGCTCTTACTCCCACTAAAAAAAGCCAACAGCTCAAAACCCTCAGAGCCATTCCTTCACAATGTCTCAGTGTTTCACATTAGAAATTGCTCTGAGGAACTAAATGAGGAAATTTGTCTTCAGTTAAACCAACCATGTTGAAGACTCCAAGCAACACCTCTGAAGGATTTCCCCCAGAGGAACCCCCATTGTAATCTCCAATCAAAGATCAGAGATAACAGCGGGGGTATTGGCACTGCACACAGCCAGGGAGGAATGGCTGAACTTCACACAATGGGCCAAATGCCTTTGAGCTTGTTGGGAGAAACAGAGAACTCAGTGCCTCCTTTGGCACAGAGAAAGGCTAAAATGAGTGGAGGGTACAGCAATGATGTCAGCGGGTGTGACAACCACACCCGCTGACATCATAAGAACATCAGAAGTGCCCTGATGCTGGATCAGACCATCTAGTCCAGCCCTCTGTTCACACAGTGGCCAACCAGCCATCAGCCAGGGACCAACAAAGCAGGACATCATGAAACAGCACCCTCTCACCCATGTTCCCCAGCAACTGGTGTGCACAGGGTTATTGCCTCGAATACTGGAGGTAGAACACAACCATCAGAACTAGTTGACATCGTCTGGCCCGTGGGAGGGGGGGGAAATCTGCAACCCCTTCCTCAGCATTGTTCTTCAAGAGTCTCCTTGAGAGCATAAGAAGAGCTTTGACAGATCAAACAGAAGAGCCGTCTTATGCTATCATCTTCCTTATTACACTGGCTAGCCAGATGCTTCCGGAGACTGCATAAGTGGGGCGCAAAGGCAACTGCCCTCCCTTATCATTTCTCTTTCATGTCTGGTATTTAAAGAAATTCTGCCTCCATACATGGTGGTCCCTTCCTAGATCTATCATGGCTAGTACAATACAAAAGAGTTGTCCTGGACCAGACCAGGTCTCCATCAGCCAATAGCCTGGTTCCCACCATGGCCAACCAGATGTCGGAAGTTGAATGAATGGCGTTTCTAATAAAAATGCCAGAGCACAAAACAAAGGCATCAAGATCAGATATGTAGCTGACGGCCCTCACGTCAGAATGAAACTGCTTGGTTTATAAGGTGGTGGTTGTATTTTAATTACAGGTCAAGAATTATGCAGCAGTGCTGCTTTATTTGGTAAATATTGAAAGGAACATAATTATGGATGTGAAATGATGCAGGTGGTGAAATAACTTGATGATGATGATGATGATGATGATGATGATGATAAATAAATGATAAAATGCTTGGGAAATCAATAACATTGCCTAAAACAGACAATTACTTGCCTTATAATTTTATATCCTTAAGGAAGTAAATGAGATGAGCTCTTGATACATGAAACCTTTCCAATCGAGTACCATGAAAAATTACCAATGCTTGGCAAAGATGCTATTTAAACCTATTTAGAACGAGGAAAGTGCTTGCACTTCAAGCAGTATTACATGTTTAGACATCTAAATGTGATGTCAGGTTATCATTCAAATCTAAAACACATTCGCTCTTGTTATTTACATTTGATGAAACTTTTTTTTTCCTGTTCAGATTAAGGGAACCTTTTTGTTTGTTATCCAGTAGAGTACTTATAAAACACCTCTGTGCGATATTGGTTAGGGTGGTGGCACAACCAACCACAGCCCCGTTGCAAAATAATGGACACTGGAGTGGAACTATTGCCACCACCTAGTTCAGCATTTTCTCCACTGGAGATGCCAGGAGTTCATTCATTCATTCATTGTTATTTATTTCGGTCACAGACCAGCAAAATCAACACCAAAACATACAAAGGATAGATAAAAAGTGACATAAAAACAAAATACAGCTTGGTGAGTTGCTTCTCTCAGAAGGATTGCAACATTATTTTTCTAATTTGCATTGAGGTCATGAGAAACTTAGAGACCCTTTCAGTAATATGGGAGGACACATCCCTTAAACAGATTAATACCAACGTTGTGGGGCTACATCCAGAAAAGGCTGTTAATAAAGGAAATATTAACTTTTTTCTGTATTCCTCATACATGTTACAGTGCAAAATGACATGTTCAACAGATTCTATTGCTCTAGAACCACAGGGACATATCCATTAACCGGGATCTTACTAAATCATCCTTCTAGTAATGCTGATGGCAACACATTAAAGCAAGCGAGGGTAAATGCTCTCCTGTACTTGGGAATGGTTAAAGCATACAGATATGAAGCTGCAGTGAGCCCATAGTTATTAAAATTATTGTAGAGCAGTGGAGAGCAAGATTTGTTAGCAGCAGTTCTTAAATGCTGTAGGTCTAGATCTATTAGTCTTTGAACAACAAGAGATTGGGCCTTCTGGAGCCCATAGTTGCTCACAGCTTCCACAGAGAAGTCCAGCCTAAGTTGCTTCTTCCCCATCTCTCTCATCCAACGAGTGACATAGGAATTTGAGAGCAGTAAAAAGAGATAGCTACCAGGAGCTGCAAGGAAGTGTAGCCATAGCCACCATTTAAAGGCCTCAATCCATGCCTTGCATTCAACTGATCTAATACCCACTTCCAGATAAATAGCTGCGTTCCCCACACAGGAAGGGAGGCCCAGTAGTTTTCTAAGAAATACAGATTGGACTCTTTCAATTTGGGCATTAACTCCCAGTATCCAGAGTCTTAGTTTTGTAAATTTGAATTGCAGAAGGGAGATGCCAGGAGTTGAATCAGGGCCTTTTGCACAGAGGTGTTCTATCTCTGAGCTACGACCGTACATGAGTGGCTTGGAGGGGTGGACCAGGTGTGAGATGACAACTCAGAAGGTGAAGAAAATTACTTACTGCTACCTCATGTGCCACCCACCTGCACATTATTTATTTATTTATTTATTTATTACATTTTAATACCGCCCAATAGCCGAAGCTCTCTGGGCGGTTCACAAAAACATTACAGTTAACCATATGTCCTCCTGTACAGAGGACAGTCCTCTGTTTGAAGGACTGTCTCTTCCAAGTCTGCTTAAAAGAGATAGATACATAAGAAGGGAGATCAAGGGTCTCAAAGTCACCCATCACCACTTAGTACCTGGGCAGCAGACTGAGCAGCAGGTACACAGGTCAGCTGGGCCACAGTCTCTCCCCTATGACGAATGGATTGCATTTCCATTTTAACTATGGTAATTATTTTTGCATAATTCGCATATTCTATCAAAGTGCTAAAGTGATATTAAATCAGGACATGCAAATGATATGCAACTTGATGTCCTTTTTATTGGTAAACCATTTCAGCTTTGCTTTGCTTTTTTAGTGATCTTTAAGCGCCCAGGCTACTGCATATACATAATTATAAATCTTTACCTCAGTTTCAGCAGATGAAGGATTCTATCAGACTATTGGTGGTGGCAGAGCTCTTTTTATTGTTGCTCTTGTTAAACATAGAGGAGTCAGGTACCTTTGCCACATTTAAAGGAATGAAACTGTTCAGCCATTTTATGTTCTGTTCTTGGTTGTAAATTTTTTGCTTCCTGTTAAGAGCCTGTTCCTGCCAGGAGATCCAAAAGTTCATAGCCAGATCAAAAAGGTCAGCTCAGAAAACTGAAACTTACAAGGAGGAGACCTAGTTATCGAGGGATCCAGACATTTAACAAAACTGTATTGCCATTCTGAATGGCTACAGAGCTGGGCAGAAGTGTTAGAATAATGTTGAAATGGATAAATATATCAATTTCAGTTTCTCTCCGTACGTCATTTTTCCAACCTTATGTTCAATTCATCACAAACTTTGAGAATTGAGGTTCCAGCTGAGGTTGGGTTCACATTTTAGTTCCTAAGTGTGAAGTTAGGTAAGTTCAGATGAATTTTTCCTCATCGTTAGAAGAGTATGCAGAAACAAAGCTGGCATGCAAACAGAAATATCACGGGAGATACCAATCACAGATCTACTGCAGCATGAACAATTTAGCTCTCGGATTCCGATTTCATTGATTATACTTTATAAAGTCTTGACTGATGGATTCTTAACAGCCTTGGACACATACACATGTGTGTGTGTGTGTGTGTGTGTGTGTGTTTAATAAATCTTAAATGTAATCTGAGGACACCCTTCATTCTGATTGACAGAGAGCAAATCCAAAATAGAGAAGGAGAAATGTGGCGTTAGGGTTTCTTCCTCTCCAATCTACCTACAAAATGCAAACAATTAAAAGAACAATGCCAATATGATGAGCTTCTCCTAAGACTACTGTAGGCAATAGAAGCTGTTGAGTTTTGATAAGCAGCTTATATATCTTCCTGGATGCCAGTTCCAAATGGGCCTGCTGATTTAGTGTCAGTTTGATTCACTTTTTCCAGATTTATTTCCTTTTGAAGAGGGGTGTTTTATTTTGTTTTTACAGGAGCTGTTCTCATTTCTGACAGTGTATGGCACATCGCACCAGTGCTCAATTAGCTGTTGGTGACAAGCAGGCGAATCAGGAACAAGCAGAGTGAGGAAAGCATGTCATGGGAGGATCCAGCACATGGCAGACAGAGAAAAGAGAGGCCCAGGAATACAGAGGTGAACAGGAAGCAGACAGTGAAAGAAGAGGGATTTGAAAGCAGGCAGCAGCCTGGACAGAAATGTCCATAAAGGGTGTCAGGAAAGCACGACAACAATGCTGCTTGATACACATGAAAGAATGTGAAGTCCTGATGAGGTATAGTGTCCTAGACCATTGCAAGGGGAGAGTGGCATTTTCTATCCTCTCCCATGCAACTTCCTGCAAAGAGAAATCTAGTATATCAGGGAGAAACATTTAAACCCTGCAGTGCTGCTTTTCTGCAGTGCATGGGGCATGGGCATATCTTCTAGTAGTACATCTTATCTCCCTTTGAAGTTGTCTAAGCCAGTGGCCCATCTTCTGGCAATGAATTCCATAAGTCAATTACATCTTGTGTAGCGTACATTCTTTTAGCTGCCAGTCAATTTTAGGTAATATCCTTTGTCCTCCAGCTCTTTCTGCTATATCTGGTGTTTTTCTAGCACCCTCAAACTGCATTAGGGTTTTACCTTTATTCCTGATGGGAGCTCAGTGTCTCCGAACATGCTGAATGATTGGCAGAACTGCTCAAACTCTCTCGCCTCCCATCACACCCCCATCTCTGGTATGTTTTTCTCCATTCTTTTTCTGGGACTGGATATCACCCTATCGGTCGCTGCACATCCCAAATGGCCCTGTTACAAGCAGTTCCGAAACAACAATTTCATGTAATCAAACCCTTAGTGATATTCCTCTCCATGTGATGTTTGCTTCCTTGCTTTCTACTCCACTTTCTCATTTCAGGTGCAGAAACATTTTCAACTTTTCCTCTCCCAGTATAATAAGGGATACTTTAAGGCTTCCCGGTGCCATTTATGCACATATACAGTATAAATGACTGTAACCACAGCCTGGAATATGCAAGCATCAAAGTACTTGTATATTTAGATATTTACACAACAAAACCAGTAATAAGAACCCATTTCTCCAGCGCTCAAAGCTCCTTACCCAAATCATGTTAACAATGGAAAGCTGCAGCCCCTTAAGATTCTTCCCCCGCTGAAACCAAGTCAAAGCACATGTTGGTGCTTCTGCTTACATTTTGTCCCTTGTTTTCCTCATCACTCCCTGTTCCCTCCTTCCTCCCACAGTTGTCTCCTCTCATGTCAAAATTTTGACAGTAAGCAGCTTGGGGCAGGGACTTGTTGTTTGCCATACTTTGAGGAACAACCATGGAGCAGCACAGATGGTAAGTAATACTTCAAAGGATTGTGGGTGGCATTGCAAAGTCAGAATGTGAAGTCAGAGAGGACGCGTGCCTGCTGGGGGCAAAATCAGTATTCTAATGTCCTATCCTCCACATGCAATGTCTACGAATGCAAAAACAGTGACGAAGGAGGAGTCTAAAATGGTAGGCTTGGACACCAGATTCCTGGCTTGATGCATCTTCTTCTCCCTCCAGATTCAATTAGGAATTGCTCTGAATCCAGTCCCGATCTTAATTGGATCTGTTTTGCTCCACCATCACCCACCAGTGTTTCATATGAGCCCTTTCTAGAACTCCCTTTCTCCAAATTTCTTGGAGAAGCAGGGAGGGCTCCTTTTGGTCTCCCAAGCTGCAAGTGGCCTCCTGCAGCGCCCACTGTGGTGCAGTTTCAAAATTACAGGAAATGAAAGTTCCCTCCTCTGGGCTGGTCGGACATCACCTCAAATACTGTATCCAGTTCCGGACACCACACTTTATGAAAGATTCAGATAAACTGGAATGAGTTCAAAGAAGGGCAACAAAGATGATCAGGGGACTAGAAACTAAGTCCTATGAGCAAAGATTGAAGGAACTGGGTATGTTTAGCCTTGAGAAGCAAAGACTGGGGGGGGGGACTATGACAGCACTTTTCAAGGACTGAAAGGGGTGTCACACAGAAGAAGACCACAACTTGTTCTCTGTCATCTGAGACAGTACCTAAGGAATAATGGGCTTAAGTTACAGGAAGGCAGGTTTCAGCTGAACATCAGGAAAACGTCCTAATGGTCAGAGCAGTCAGACAACACAGACAACTGCCTTGGGAGAGGGGCTCTCCATCCCTGGAGGAATTCAAGCAGAGACTGGGCAGCCATCCGTCTGGGATGCTTTCCTGCATTGAGCAGGGGGTTGGGCTTGGTGAACAAAATGGCCCCTTCCAGCTCTATGATCTTAACCTCTCCTTCTCTTTGGCCTTAAAAAGTCAGGGAATGGAAGATGAGAGCACCCATTTCTCCATGCTGAGAGAGGCACAAAGATCCCTCAAAATCCTCAGCACAGAAGAACAAACTCCATGCACAGGGGGACGGGAGGGAAGGGAAGGGTCACGCAGGGGGATCCCAATCTCAGATCAGAAATAACAGCAAGGTTTCCTCCAGGCTGTGGGGCTTTGCCCCCTAGAGGAACCCATGTCACCACGGTCCAGATGGGAGAGCACAATGGGTGGGATTAGGACCAAAGGCCTGGGGAACTGAATAGGTTGATACTCCTGTGTCAAATTAATCAACAGATGCACCATACAATCCTCTTCTTGTCTGCCCAGAAGCAAGTCCCATTGAGTTTAATAGGGCTTACCTCCTCCTCCACCACCACCCCAGGAAAACAGATGTAAGGATTGCAGCTTAGAGTACACATTTTCCTGGAGTAGGGCTGTTTCTACACCTGCCTTTTTTCCAGGGATCATCCCAGGATAATCCCTGTGTATGCAAATGACACACAGGGGATCCCAGGAGCAGACAGGGACAATCCTTCCATTTTCCTGGGATAACCCTTAGGTGTAGAAAGGGCCTAAGGGCTCATCTACATCAAGCAATATTTCCACTATGAAAGCGGTATATAAAAGGCAGGAGCCACGATACTGCTTTATAGTGGTATTGAAGTGCACTGACAACTGTTGGAGCTGCTGACACATACCATATACCACTTTCATAGTGTTATATCCTGCTTGGTGTAGATGTGTCAATGGGCCCCAACCATTTTCAGTGCACTTTGATATCACTATAAAGCAGTAGTGGAGATCCTGCCTTTTATATACTGCTTTCATAGTGGAATATCCTGCTTGGTGTAGATGAGCCCTATGTCTCCTTGGGCCCAGTGGGACTTCTGTATAGACTCACCTTGAAACCCATACGATAGATCCACCAAGGCCTTTGCTAGACCTACTAGTAAATCCGTGCTTGACCGGGGGAGATCCCGCGATACAGATATCATGGGATCTCGCCCTAGTCTACACGCGCCCACCATTTTTTTGTTTGTTTGTTTTCAGGAGGGGCCGGATGTGCAGGAGTGCTCCTGTGCAAAGGTAAGTTATTATAAAAAAATATGTTCCCAACCCCCCCCCCCCAGTCTGTGATCTCCTCCCCCCCTTCCCGCCCTGATCTCCTTCCCTGGCCCTGATGGGCGCAGCGCTCCTGGGGAGCACTGTGCCCCGTCCGTGCCTCCCGGTTCCTCATGAGTAATCGCAAGGAGCTGGGAAAACCACTTGCTAGAGGGGCCACATGCTCGCTGTCTTGGGCTTCGCCCGAGTCTGCAAGAAAAACCAGGATACAGGTGCCCGTTATCCCGGGGCAAGAGAGAGTTGATCCCTCCCTGAGCCCGGGATCCCCTGGGCATCATTTGGATGCACAGGGGCGATCCCAGGGTTCACCCTGGGATAAAGCCCCATCTAGCTAAGGCCTAAGAATGCTTCAATTGTATGATGGTCACAGTGGTCCCTGTGCTCCAGGTCTCCCCATGCCCATAGGTGGCAGCCACAGAAATGTAGAGAGGACAGCAAACCTGGGAGGTCTTAATAATCCTGTATTATCTCACCTGCCCTTCATTACTAGGCATTATGGGGGCAGACTTACTGGGAAGGCATAGAAGTCTGTAGTTTTCAGCAATGGCCACAAACCCTCCCCTGTGATGTCTGGCTTCAGCCTAAATCAAAAGTTAGGGTGAGAAGAAGTCATGCATGCCTTCTGCCTGTTTCTGTTTCTCTTGCAATTAAAGAAAATCCCATTGAACTATCCATTCCATTCCTCCTAATGCATCTTACAGTGAACATCTGTTGAGGTGACCCAGGTTTTGGGGAGGACTCAGAAGACCAAAAGACCATCTTTAAATAACCACCGTCAATTAATGCAAGGCTCCATGTAGGCAGTGAAAGAGGGAAGTGTGCAGAGAGGGAAGAATATAGTTCTTTCAGATTATAAATTCTAGTCTTTTAGGAAGAGGATTCTTCCAAGGCTATTTCTTTTGTTATCAAAGAAAGGGATTTTTCCCCTACCACAATAAAATCATTTTTAAAAATCCAACTACAAAGTGCTTTTAAATTAAACTATGGTCGTATATGGTCCTTCTTGAGTTTGCTATGAGAAGAAGCAGTGAGTGGGTGTATTAACACATCATGCGGAGCTGTGTGGTTTTGAGAGTCTTTTCTCCAGGGTAAAGAGGCTCCAGGGAGTATTTTGATTCAGCAGAAGACCAGCAGGGAGGCTTAGAGAAGGCTGTTTAACCCTTTCTTCCCAATCAATACAAAAAGTACTCTCTTTTTTAAAAACAAACACCTTACCTGTCATTCGAGCGCTCATGCGCTCCTTTTCCTTTAAAAAAAAATCCAAAATGGCGGCCGCGATGCCACGCACTGTGTATAGAGTAGGGCAATGATCTCGTGATCATAAAATTGCAAGATGGTCGCCCTCCAACCTCCTCATCTAGCCATGGCCTAAGATACCAGGAACACTAATATTGATGGTGGCTGTGTGAAACTTCCTCCCCTACTCAGAGATGTTTGGAAAGACTAATATGGGATGGAGGGGGGGAAACAATGCAATCAGGTTCATACAGATGCAAAGACTTACCACATCCATGATTTGCCTTAGGCTGAGGCTGAAAGAGACCGTGAGCGGCTGGGAATCATTGCCCACAGGCCTTTCTAGTGGGTTGTAATTCTTTAGGAGTTCCTTGTACAGTTTCCTCTGATACTCTCCTTGCAAGGACACTGGGGAAACAGAGGCATGCAGAGAAGAGTTTAAATGTGCCTCACTGTTGGATGTCATAAAAGTGGTTAAGATGTTGCTCTTAGCAGTTACCACCACAACCAAGAGACTCAACTGCTTTTCACTACACAGCTGTTTTTCTGAATGATTTTACCAAGAGGCTAAGAGTGCAAGCTGTGAGCCAGGAAACTTCCAGTTTAAATCACACCTTTGCCATGTGCTCATTGTTTATTTAAAATATTTTAAAGCTGCTTTATGACCTCGTATAGTGGCATATAAAGAAGAGCACAAGACATAACAGCCACAGTACCAAGCATAAAGAACACTTTGCAGAGTTGTTTTGAACACACAAGTCAATTACGAATTCAGTTGAAGCAACTTTAGACAAAATGGTCTCTACTGCTCGGCTCAATGCCTGAATAGAAGGGGCTAAGCACATGTCAATAGGCAGGGAGTTCCACTGTGCTGGGGCCACCACTGAGATGGCTGTATCTTTTGTGCAGACCAACCTATGAGGTTTTAAGGGTGGTCATTAAAAAAAAGACCCCGGCATAGTTTTGAAAAATGTGCACAAAGACACTAATTTTTTAGAGAAGAATGTGTACTTTTCAGAAATGTGCATAACTGATATGTACTTTGGGGAAAATGCACATTTAAATATGTACAAACTTCCATGAGAAGACTAAGAAAAAAGTTTGCAGTCTGATACAGGCATGAGTTGGAATGAGCTTCGAGGTAGGATTAGGAAGATTTTGACTTTTGCTGATTCTCACATGCCCACTTAGGTCTAGTTCCTTCCCTCAGCCATTCTGAACAGACATCTTTCAAAAGACAAGAAACTCATTTTATTCAGAGTTGCACCAAAGATGATTGCCTTATGAGATGCAGACACTTTAAACAGATGAAAAATACTTCCCCCCCCCAATGATTTCTTGTTCCTGCAGCCAAGATACATTATAATCTAAAACTTGCCAGCAAAGTCCAGTGGGGACGACCACAGAACACAAAGTATGCATTTCAGCCAGAGATAATTTGGGAATTACCAGCAAAGAGGGGCTTGGATAAGAGAGGGAGTGGAAGGTCAGCTAGAGTCAAAATGACCTGTCAAGATCCATTACATTTAGAAATTCATTTCGCTAATATAGCACCAGCAAGTCTTCAATAAATCCATCCAAGATGGTCCGGACAATGTGTGCATGATTTGGAGAAAATGAAATCGAGCCAGCAGACAAAAGTGCAGAAGGTGGTTTTTTTCTTATATAAGGCCATTAGTCAATCTAGCCCCCTGCATTACCTATCTACCTGGATGGGCAGCAGTGCTCAATGGTGTGGGACAGAGGTGTTTTCCAGCTCTGCTACCAGAAATCTTTTTCTCCCCTCTTTTTTCCTTTTTTTTGGGGGGGGGGAACTATCAAGACAGAGCTGGATGCAGAGTTTTGAGGAATCTTGGTTTCAGGCTTAGGCACCCCACTTTACCTTCCATCACAGTATCCTTCCCTCTCAGCTTTTGTGAACCTACATCACACCCATGGCCTCTGGGCACACCTACTTCCCAATGAATTCAGTGGGAAATACAGCACAATTCAATGCAGTTGAATGCTGCTGTGACCAATTAGACTTATTTTCAGGCAAGTACAAATTAGCATCACCTTAATGCCAAGCCAATGTGCAAGGAGAAGGCCCTTATGGTGCAGTCCTGAACATATTTACTCAGAAGTCCCCACCACATTCAACAGGCTTATTCAACAGTGCATTTAGGACTGCATCTTTTAAAATCACCCTTCCCAAACCGGTGCCTTCATGTACTTTTGGACCCAGCATTTCTAACCAATGGTCATGCTGTCTGGGGATGATGGGAATTGAAGTCCAAAACATAGGGAGGGCGACAGGATGGGGAAGACTGTTTTTAAACCTTTCCTTCAAATAGTAATATCCATCGGCTAATGTTAGGAGCACTGCACAGCTTCAGTTGCATTGCACACTATAATCAGGACTTGAACTATCCTTTGAACTTGAATTGTGATGAACCTCTTCAGAAGGGACTCTGGACACTGAAAAGCAAAGCGGTATGTGACATCTGTTGTGCTCCTAGCACTGCATCTTTGAACCAGTCTCTTGAAGTAGAGACTCATAATTATACGAAGCTCTCCATCCTCACAACCTCCCTTTAAGTAGGGTATATGTTTTAAATAAATAAATAAGTCCACAAGTAGGATTTGATGGGAGCAGCATCAGTTCTCCTGCTGTTGCTCTCCAAGGACTGATATTCAGAGGTACACTGCTTCTGGATAGGGAGGCTTTGTTTGGCTGTCACAGCCAATAGCTCTTGAGAGGTCCTGAATTTGTCTAATCATCCTTTAAAACCATCTCAGGTAGCAACCCTGTAATGCACTCTAGTGCAGAATGTAGCAGTCAGGATGCTCAGTGGAACATCCAGCTATAAATACATTACACCTGCATTAAAAAGTTCTGCACTGGCTGCCTATTTAGGTACCAGGCCATGTTCAAGGTCTTGTTGTTGACATACAATGCCCTAAACAGCTCAGGGCCAGGATAACTAGCTGACTGTCTTCCAAAATCCATCCCCAGTTGACCCCCTGAGATCTTCTGAGGAGGCCTTCTTGGTTGTTCTGTGGCCAAAGGAATGCTTAAGGTCAAAAGTTTTTTGCTTAATGTCAAAAGTTTTGAAATGTCTCACTTTTGAAATTACTTATAACTTCAGCAAACATGCTTTTAAAAAAATCAGTAAACATGAACATAATAAACAGTTCAGCTAAACATATAACTAGGAAGAAGGAATTAACTAAATCTTTGTCAATCGCTTTGGAAATCCAACTTTCTGGGATGCTTCTTTTAAAAAAGCTATTTCTTTACTCTTTCAAATTAATTTCACAGCATGAACACTAACAGTGCAAACCTACACATGTCAAGCCTGAAGTCTTACTGCATTCAATTGCACTTATGTCATCTATGTGTATATAACATTGCAGTCTTTGTAACTATTTGCTAAAATCGTATATGTTTACACCTTGAACATGATTCAACCAAACTTAAGTACTTTGTGGGAGAAACACATCTCTAAATCTCTCCTTTGGAAATCAATGGGTCCTTAAATGTTTGACTGTGACTTTACAACCACCACCTTTAAAAAAAGAAAAAAGAATAATCTCAGAAACCAATAATATCCATAACTGGGATTGTAAAAACAACACACACACACACACCCAAAAAACATACTAGACCAATATATATTTGAAAGTTTGCAAGCCAGGAGAGTTTCCCAAATCCTTCACGCTACCCACTGGTTCCCACTGCCTTTAGTGCATTCCTCATGCTCTTCAATTATCAGGTGAGCCCATCCTAACCTTCACCTGGAAAGGCTAGTTGAGGAAGCATGAGACGGAAGTCAAAGCCATGCGTAAGATGATGGAACATTCACACAAAACGTTGTGGTTGTTGTCACTGTTGTATTGCTGGTTTATTTTGCTTGCTGTTCTATCACTGTTTTCCCCCCTGACATTTTAATTTATTGTTTCCCCTGTTACTCTGCCTTTGATTAACCACCTTAGATGTCCTACCCAAAGACCGGGTCCAGGCGCTTTAAATGCCTGCCTGCCTAGAGAAGAGCGTCAAAGGGGGGATTCTCGGATCCTGCAATGGACAAGGGCTTCTCCGTCAGCCCACCTCTCTCTCTCCTTGTGCAAAGGCGTGGGAAATTAACCCCGGGAGCTGGGAAGACACTCAGAGGCATGCCCCGCTCTCTCTCCTGCCTGCAGCTGGATCATCCCGGGGGGGAGAAAGCGAGCTGCCTGCGGGAAAAGTCCAGCCCGACTGTGGCGACGCTTGGCGCGGCCGGCCGAGGCGACTCACCGTGCACCAGTCCCCCGGCGAGGATCAGCACCACGGACAGCTCCCGGAGCCCCATCCCGGCCGAGCGCCGCCAGGCAGGGCAGCGGCGTGGCGAGCCGCAAAGTTGGGCTCGCGTCCCGGCGGCGACCAGAGAGGAGCAAACGCAGGTGCGGGGATGCCGCGCGCGCCCCCCGCGCGGGGGCCAGGGAGTCCCGCTTGCAGCCGCACCGCCGGACAGGGTTGCTCCCGCGCCGAGCCTGCCTGCCTGCCTGCCTGCCTCTCGCGCGCTCCGCCGCGGCGCCGGAATGCGAATCGCCTGCCTGCCTCCTGCCTCCTCCTCCTCCTCCTCTTCCCCACGTGACGGATTTCCCTCCTTCCGAGTAGATCCACCGGTGAGGAGCAGCAGTTGCCAAGGGGCGGCTGCTCCTGCAGCACCAGCAGCGCGGGGAAGGCAGCGGCTGCCCAGGCGGGCCGGCCCAGCAGCTTTATAGGGGGAGCGCCAGGCGCGCCCCCTCCGCCTCCCCCCCCACCTCCATCCCAGCCTCCCTCCGTCCCGCTCCACGCACGCACGCACGCACGCCCCCCGCCCCCCGCCCCTCCTGGCTCTGCTCGCCCAGCCTCCTGCCGCCGCCAGCGCCAGCCTGCTCCGCTTCTCTTCTGCCCTGCTCGGAGTAGGGCTGCTGCCTCGGCCCCTCGGGGAGCGCGAGAGCCGGGGCTTTCGGGGGCGCCAGCTGGGGAGCGCACCCTCCCGGGAGTGGGAAAGCCCCCTCGAACGCAGCCGGACGGTCTTTCCAGGCGACGTAGGGCGGGCGAGCGAGCGAGGACCCGATTCGCAGCAAAGACCCGGAGCACTTGACAGCAGTTACTCACTAGTAACAGAGAGAGGCGGTGCCCGTGCCGAAAGACACTTTTTTCGGAGCCCAGCAGGCTCAAGATGGCTCGAACTATAAGTCCCATCATCACCAGCCAGGGGGGCACGTTGGCTGAGGAGGGTGGGAGTTGTAGTCCAACACAACTGCAGGGTGCCAAGTTGGGGAAAGGTTGTTCTGCGCTACCTTGCGGCAAGTTCCAAAGGCGCGCTCCTGGGTACATGCGGGATGAGATTGCCAAAAGAAAGAGGGAGAGAGGAAGGGTTCTAAGACTGCGATCCTATATCCAGTGATTTGGCAGTGATCCCCATTGAACACAGTGGGAAAGACCTCTGGACACACATCTGCAGGAGGGCGAAGGAAGAGGATTTGCTTCCAGACACTTTTTATGCCCACAATGACACTATTGCAAACACAAGCGGGTCACCTTCTTTTCACAAAAAGTTTTCTGTTGCACTTTTGGCATGCGGGCCTTCTATATAGGCAGCTATATCGTTTATCCAAGATCCTCCGTTACCCAAGACCCTCAGTTACCCAAGATCCTCCGTTACTCAGGAGTAAGGCCCATTGCACTCATTATGACTTACTTCTGAGAAATCCTGCATAGGAATGGGCTATTGGTATGTAAGACCCTTGAGATGGCCCAAAACCTAACTGTTCTTAAAGAATATCCACATATCTACTGAAATACAGGAGTCTCTTCCCTGCCCAGCCACTCTCCCTAACGGAAATGTCCTTAACATGAATAGAGTCTCTTCTCATCTTGGAGACATGTCTAATTCACAATAAGAACATCAGAAGTGCCCTGATGCTGGATCAGACCAAGGGTCCATCTGGTCCAGCAATCTGTTCACACAGTGGCCAACCAGCCATCGGCCAGGGACCAACAAAGCAGGACATGGTGCAACAGCACCCTCCCACCCACATTCCCCAGCAACTGGTGCACACAGGCTTACTGCCTCAGATACTGGAGGTAGCACATAACACATAACCAGTAGCCATTGGTAGCCTTCTCCAAGAATTTATCCAACCTTCTTTTGAAGGGTTGGTGTCCATCACTACATCTTATAGTAGTGAGGTCCATAATTTGACTATGTGCTGTGTGAAGAAGTCCTTCCTTTTATTTGTCCTGAATTTCCCACCAATAAGCTTCATGGGATGACCCTCAGTTCTAGTATTTTGAGAGAGGGAGGAAAATGTCTTCCTGTCTACACTCTACACACACACACACACACACACACACACACACACACACACACACCTACCTATTTGTGTTGAGGGCAGGGAGGAAGTGTCTTTCCTTTATCAACTAGTTTCTGTAACAGCCAGCAAGGCCAAAACCTATTATCATCTATTACACAAAATCACATTCAGATCCCCCTCCCCACAAAAAAAAAATCTTATTTCTATTTTCCTTTTACTAGGCAATTCTGTGCCTCTTCCCTTGGCCATAAATCCCATTAGCTGACACTCCACTCTGTCTGCCAAAGCCCAGTGTCTGTACTTTGCCTGTCTTTGTGTTGAACTGTAGAACACACATGCAGTCCTGCTGTTTATCAAAGGAGGAACATTATTAATCTGGGCATTCTGAAAAGATGCTGAAACATCTTCATATAATATTAATATTAAATAATCTAAAGGGACAGCGTCATTTAGCCATGAAATGTAGTCAGTTCTCATGATCGTTTGTTAGGGAATGACCTCAAGTATGTGGAAACACACACACACACACACACACACACACACACACACATGCATAGCTCTTCCTTAAAAGCTACTGTCAACTGCAGTTTTGGAAACAACCTGGTTTGGTTTGTTGAAGAGCCTTATGAATCTTTCATTTATACAGATTAGCATCTGTGGGATATTTTACAGTTCACTAAGCCGCAACATATAGAAAGCCACATTTCCAGGGAAACAAACAATTAGGCTGTCATCTTTAAATCATAAATCCCAAGTAATTAGTGCTCAGGGGGAAAAGAGAAAAGATATGAGCATTTGACTGAATCTTTTGGGTTGAACTGGCTGATAAATAGGTGTGGGGCAGGGGATCAGTGAAGTGTAGCATCTTGGATGTATAGACTATTTTAAAGTGTGCACATCTGTCTTTGGAAGTCCCCAGAAAAAAGTAAATGTGTGCCTTTGAGCATGCTCACAGTCTTTAGGCAGAGATTGGCTGACTTGCTGTGATGTCAGAATGAGATTGTTATTGCCCCTCTGGTTGTTATTGGCTTAGTTGTCATGTTACAATCTAACCGAAATGAAGACCCAATTTACATAGACGGCATGTTTACTTTCCCCACTGAATACATAGAAACATATGTCAATGCAAAAGTGAAATTACACATGTAAATACTATATCTCTGCCGCAAAGATCATCTTCTTGGCTCGCCGCTCCGACCATGTTACTCCGCTTCTGAAATCTCTTCATTGGCTTCCAATTCACTTCAGAATCCAATATAAACTTCTCCTGCTGACCTTCAAAGCTTTTCACGGTCTAGCTCCTTCCTATCTCTCCTCTCTCATCTCACACTATTGCCCCGCTCGTGCTCTTCGCTCCTCTGATGCCATGTTTCTCGCCTGCCCAAGGGCCTCTACTTCCCTTGCTCGGCTTCGTCCATTCTCTTCTGCTGCCCCTTACGCCTGGAACGCTCTTCCAGAACACTTGAGAACTACAAGTTCAACCGCAGCTTTTAAAGCTCAACTAAAAACTTTTCTTTTTCCTAAAGCTTTTAAAACTTGATGTTGTGCAGACTTCTACTGTTACTTTCTACTGTTAGTTTTACCCTACCCTGTGCCTGCTTACCCTACCCTGTACCTGTTTGCATTCTCTTCCCCTCCTTATTGTTTTACTATGATTTTATTAGATTGTAAGCCTATGTGGCAGGGTCTTGCTATTTACTGTTTTACTCTGTACAGCACCATGTACACTGATGGTGCTATATAAATAAATAAATAATAATAATAATAATAATAATAATAATAATAATATCAGAATACATCGATACAGAAGTAAAAATGCTCAAAAGAAACTCGTTTCTCAGACTCAAGGAACTGCAGACTATTGGTAAAATTCTATTTCACTCAAGTCTTTGAGCTTCCCTATATGAGTGATTTATAGCATGCTCATGGTTAGCTACTCATGGACGTTTGTGGGTCCATTACACAACATCATCAATAGCCAAGG
The DNA here is from genome assembly GCF_023053635.1 of Elgaria multicarinata webbii. Lineage (NCBI taxonomy): Eukaryota > Metazoa > Chordata > Lepidosauria > Squamata > Anguidae > Elgaria > Elgaria multicarinata. Next base: position 3,902,317 of record NC_086186.1, on the reverse strand, counting down.
CATCTCCCGTGCTATGCCCTGGAAATTGTGCATTGTAAAAAACCAGAAATAACATTGCATTATCCAGGATATCATGGGATCTCTCCACCACTAGATGGTGCTCTCTAATAGGGCCTTTCCAAGAAGGGAAGTTTCCAATTCCAAATCATGTGATCACATTATCAACTTGCTATACGAAAAGTTCAAAATCAGAGGGGGAACAGGGGATTTTGTTCTTTATTTGGCTTTGATTGAGGTGCCAAGTTAAGATCCTCCAGACATCCACAACTTTCAACAGAATATCAAACATGTTCTTATCCCAGTCAAGTGATCTCAAAATCCACAACTGTTACCAACCCAAATCAATTCTTCTGAGGTGCTCTGGAATTTCTATCTGTAGTAGCATGTGTTTGATGGCTATTTACAGGGCCGTCCCAAGGTATTTTGCTACCTGAAGCAAAGGACAAGATGGCACCCTCACTTATCCCATCTACAGAAACTGACCAAACTGGTTGTTCAATCTTATTTCCATACTGGCAATAGGACACCATCCTCCACCATACCTGAAGGCAGTCGGGTGAGCCCCATCCTCCAACACCTTAACACCATTCACCACCAACCAGAACATCTGCTGCATGAGGCAGACATTTCTCTCTAGGTAATGGTTAATGCTGGCCGTACCATTCACCCATGGAACTCATCCCTTGGCCTTGCATTCATTAGATGAGCGAAATTCTTGCACGAGACAATCCTTTAATTAAATAGACGCTGCTGCTCTCACATTTGCAATATGCCCCACCATCGTCAGCACCACTGACTTACCTTTTTAAAACCCATTGTAATTAGGGCTGTGCACAGACTTCCCAAACTGCTTCGTGGCCTGATCCAGAACTTCCGGATCGGGCCCAAACTGCTTCAGGTCTTTCCCCTGCTCTGCTCTGCATCCAGCATGGATGGTGTTGCCGGCAGCAGTGCCAGGTAAGCCAAACGCCCCCCGCCCCCTTACCTGCCTCCATCACGGTCCATCGCGGGCTTCAGTTGAGGCCCTGGTTGAAGCCAGAAGAGAAGGCCATGGCCTCTCCTGGCTTCAAGCCGGGGCGTCAATTGAAGCCTGCAATGGACTGTGATGGAGGGAGGTAAGCCCCCCTCCCCCCTGCCCCCTTACCTGGCTCCATCACCCTCGCCACATGGACTGCGGCACCGGCGGCGGCACCAGGTGAGTCCCCCCCCGAATTACCTGCATCCAGAGGTCCGGATCAAGGCGAACCACTTTGCCTCGATCCGCAGTCCCCCGACCCGATTCGTCTCCACCTTTGTCGGAGGCGAATCAGGCTGCTCTACTATCACTTCTCCAAAGCAAAGCGGAGCGGAGCACAGCCCTAATTGTAATACTTGTGGCATTTATAAAGCACTCAAGGTTTCAATTCAGGGGGTGTTGCATGATCTTATTTCCCTTGTGTAGCTTCTTCTTTTTTCAAGTTAGTGCAGAAAAATAGGTTACAAATTCCCACTCAAGTCCATGGCTTCAGATTCTCTGGCATATTAGCACACTGTGCATTTGCATTTACCAGGGTGTAGAGCAGGGGGAGAAGGGCAATATGGGGAATGTATGAATCTAGATGGCAAGAAACAAATGGTTCTATGCTGAATAATACAGGAAATTTAACCCTGGCAATTTATCTGCACTCATACCTAATTCTGAATAATAAAGAGATGCAGTGAAGCTTTTTAAAGGCACATAAATTTGAGACTTTGGTCCCCAGGCACTTACTCAACAAAAGCAAAAATTTGAGAGGCTACCCAAGGATGTATAATTAGAGGACGCAAGATTTACTAATATCATTCAGTACTCCATCTCATTTCCCCCCCCCTCTCTAATTCTGCCTCTTTTTGAGAGGCTGGAGAGGAAGGATGCAAGGAAGAAAAATCACTATCCATAGTTTCCCTTCTAGTTACAGTCAACACAACCTGGAAATATCAGAAGCTGCCTAATACTGAGTCAGCCCCTTGGCCCGTGGCTCCCCGGGGTTTCATGCATCCGTTTTTTTCCTGCCTTCCCTGGAGATGCCAAGGAGTGAACCTGAAACCTTCTGCATGCAAAGCAAAGGCTTCTGCCACTGAACTATGAGTTGAGCTGCACACCAGATGTGGCAACTCAACGTCTAGATGGATATTTGTCCATCACTAAAGAGATTTCTCTCTCTTCCATTTAGTGTTCTACTTGGTACATGGGAGGTGGGGCTGCGTTCATTTTGATCCATTCCAGCGGAAGCATTCAGGTTAATGATGTCATTAGCAAGCAGAACAACCAAGACCAACTTGGCCAGAATTGGAATCACTAGATCACACACAAGAACTTAGGTTAATTAACATGGCATAATTGAGATGGTGTAAAGGTGAGCTCATTTAGGGCCAGATTAGATACCAGGCAACAGATCAGGGGACTAAAAGGAAAGGAAAGGAAAGGAACCTCTCTTGCAAGCACTTGAGTCATTGCTGACTCCTCGAGGGACACCTGCTTTCGCTGACGTTTTCTTGGCAGACTTTGTAGCGGGGTGGTTTGCCATTGCCTTCCCCAGTCGTGGCTACCTTTCCCCCAGCTAGCTGAGTACTCATTTTACCGACCTCGGAAGGATGGAAGGCTGAGTCGACCTGAGCCGGCTGCCTGAGAACCAGCTTCCGCTGGGATCGAACTCAGGCCGTGGGGAGAGTTTCAGCTGCAGTAACTGCCACTTACCACTCTGTGCCACACAAGGCTCCAGGGACTAAAACCCAGTTCTTTATCAAACACCTAAAATGGTGAGGTGATGTTGTTATTTTTAAGGGAGATCTACCATTCTGCCATATACCTGACACTTCTTTCCTGCTCTCTCTTCACCCATCCTCTTCTCCACCGTTGGTGGTCCCAGACTGGTGTTTGACACCCCTAGGGGAGGAGTTACTGGGTATTACGTGTTAAGGATCATCAACAACACAGATTAAAAAACAGCTCTAAAGCCAAAAACCCAAACAAAAAAGGCAACTGCATCACTATATTGGGTAGAATCCAACTAAAGTCCTACCTAGAGTAGACCCATTGAAATGAAAGGGACTTAAGTTAGTCATGTTTTCCATTACAGCAGTATCTTCAATGCCCATCTGTTTGTTTGTTGTTGTTTTGGGTGCAGGCTTCTGAGACTTTCCATTCCTGAGCGATTCCAACCTTTGCTGCAATTAACAAATGATGCATCACATTTTGCTCTTTCGTATTGGGAATAATTGCTGAAATACCATCTAATAAGACTTGCAGAGAATCAGGTAATAGCCTGTCATTTTGATGAATAATCCACAGGAATTCTAAACTGTTTTGGATCATCAAAGAACAATCCTGCCTCCTCAATATAAGTGTAAATCTCCTTTCAGCTGCTCCTTTTCCCATGGGAAGGAGGCAGAGCTCTGTCAAGGGAAGGGCAGGCTGTAGGCTTGGAGGATCTATATGGTTGGTTGGTTTTTACTAAAAAAATCAAGATCCACCAACTGGAAATGTGTACAATTGAAAGTCACTTCACATTAAAGAATTCTGAATCCAGGAATTTGTTTCGAACTGAATGGAGTTCGCAATTTTTCCATGCAAAAACTACTCTTACTTTTTCCCTCCAGGACTTCACCATTTCAGCATTATAATTTAGGGAAAGGAAGGGAAATTTTGTTGCTCCTATTGTCCACCAATTGGGAGTAAAAAACAACAACCTTGCCCAGCTATTTCAAATCACTCAGAGGGTCTACCAGTAGATCCAGATTGACCTTCTGCCCACCCCTGACTTGGAGAATATGCTTTGAATGCAGAGGGTCCCAGTTTTACTTCTAGCCATCCCCAGTAAAGCTGGGGAAGACCCTTTTGAAAGCCCCAAAGAGCTGCTGCCATTCAGTCTTGACCAGGGATAGGTAATCTGATGCCTTCCAGATGTTTTGGACATCACCTTTCATAATCACTGAACAATGGCCATGCTGGCTCAGATCTATGAACGTTGTAGTCCACAATATCTAGATCGCAACAGGTTGCCTATCTATGGGATACGCAATAGAGAGCTACATGGACCAATGTTCTGACTCAGCGTGAGGCAGCTTTCTATGCTCCTACGCTTTTTAAAAGGCCCAAACCATAAAAGAACCTGAGCTTTGTCGCTTCCTTACTGAAGTATGTGTTGTCAAACCATGCTTTGGCATTACAATTGAACCAACTTTCCCAGCGCAACCCTATGCTTATTTATTCAGAAGTCTTTCTCTGTTCATTCAGGTATGTGTGTATATAAAGAATTGCTACTTTCAACCTTTTAAGCCCTACAGCATGGGTGATATGACCTGTAGGGATAGGAAAGAATCCTGCATGAAACCCAGGAGAGCAGCTGCCAGTCAGTGTAGACAATAGCAAGCTAGATAGACTAATAGTATAAGGCAGTTTCCTATTTTGAGAATGTAAGAAAAGCAATGCTGGATCAGACCAAGGATCTATCTAGTCCTACATTCTGTTCACACAATGGCTGACCAGCTGTTGACAGGAAACCCACAAGCAAGTCATGAGGGCAACAGCATCCTCTTGTCAGTTCTGGAGCAACTGGGGTACATAGGCATGTACCATGGTCTGGTCTGGGAGGTAGCATACAGCAATCAGGACTAGTAACCTATTCTGGCCCGCTTGTATTGGCTGCCTATATGTTTCTGAGCCCAATTCAAGGTGCTAGTTTTAACCTATAAAGCCTTACACAGCTTGGGACCACCATACATGATGGAACACCTCTCCCGACATAAACCTACTCGCTCACCGCGCTCTACATCTAAGGTCCTCCTCCGAGTGCCTACTCCAAGGGAAGCTCAGAGGATGGCAACAAGGGAGAGGGCCTTCTCAGTGGTGGCCCCCCAATTATGGATGATCTCCCTGACAAGGCTCGCCTGGCGCCAACATTGTTATCCTTTCGGTGCCAGGTCAAGACTTTTCTCTTCTCCCAGGCATTTTAACAGCATTTAACAGCACATCCCGAGAACAGTTGTTTAAAATGGATTTTTTAAAAATACTTTTGGTGATTTTAAATTGTGTATATCTGTTTTTAATTTTCATTGTTTTTAACTTTTGTAAACTGCCCAGAGAGCTTCAGCTATGGGGCAGTATATAAATGTAATAAATAAATAAATAACCATGGTTAGCCTTCTCCTTCAGGCTTTTGTCCAATCCGCCTTTAAAACCATCCAAACTGGTGGTCATCAAATGTTCCCCACGTCTTTTTTTTCTCCCTCTAGCATACCATTATTAATACAATCCAGCTGGACTAAAAAATAAAAATTCCAAGCAGGGCTTTTATTTTCCGCTTTCTTTGGCAAATCAGTCTTGAATCCTGATCCCAAACATTTTGTTCAGTGGCATTTGCTTCAAAGAGAGGAAAGATGCTTTGCAAAGTAAACTAAAAGACCAAAGAGGAAATTTGTCCTTGACATGACTACAATCTTTCAGATAATTTGCTCTGAAATGGTGCGTTTGGAATTGAATGGAATTATATTACTTCGGTACTAGTCTGCGTGTGCAGCACATAATAATGGTTTGGGAAAAGAAAGAAAAAATCTACGAATCAAGAGGCAGGTAGTGCTCAGCTCCAGGATATCCCAGCGCTTTCGTCATCCGTGGCCTCTAATGTCAAAGACTATGCTGGAGTTGTGAGATATGCATCTAATATTTTCATTTGTGATCCCACACCACCGAAACCTCAAGATACTCTACAATCTGTGGGAGGCAAAGAGAGAATTTATGGTTCAGGGCTGCCCCCTAGTGTGACAGTTAGTGTTTATCTGGTTTGTTTGTGCTTTCATAGAATCATAGAATCATAGAATAGCAGAGTTGGAAGGGGCCTACAAGGCCATCGAGTCCAACCCCCTGCTCAATGCAGGAATCCACCCTAAAGCATCCCTGACAGATGGTTGTCCAGCTGCCTCTTGAAGGCTTCTAGTGTGGGAGAGCCCACAACCTCCCTAGGTAACTGATTCCATTGTCGTACTGCTCTAACAGTCAGGAAGTTTTCCCTGATGTCCAGCTGGAATCTGGCTTCCTTTAACTTGAGCCCGTTATTCTGTGTCCTGCACTCTGGAAGGATCGAGAAGAGATCGTGGCCCTCCTGTGTGTGACAACCTTTTAAGTATTTGAAGAGTGCTATCCTGTCTCCCCTCAATCTTCTCTTCTCCAGGCTAAACATGCCCAGTTCTTTCAGTCTCTCTTCATAGGGCTTTGTTTCCAGACCCCTGATCATCCTGGTTGCCCTCCTCTGGACATGCTCCAGCTTGTCTGCGTCGTGTTCTGCAGTCATGGTTCTGCAGTGGTTCATCATGGTTCTGCAGTAGTTCTGCAGTGGTCCATCATGGTTCTGCCGTGTGTGAAATGGTGCTGTTAATGTTCAAGTGCATGCATTTACATGGATGTGCCTTAGAAATACAATGCATCCATTTCACACTCCTTGAGTGGCTTTCTAAGCAGAGACTTGCATCTTAAGAATGATGAGTCTAGGAACTTACTCAAACAACATTTCACCAAGGAATCTCCAAAAGGCAAAAATAGGCACAATGTAGGGACAGACTGACCAGGAACCCGACCTGAAAAATAAAGTCCCTGGTAAAGTAGGGATGGTTGGAGGGAATGGACCCGATTCAGAAATCCCTCCCAACCTCTTCCTCTAGCCACTTCAGTTGCAGTTGTTGCCAACCTTCACCCATCAAGCAGGTGTCAAACTCTTGATGTGATACTTTTAATTAGTCCAGAAGCCGTAGATAATTCAGGCATTTGGAGGTGTATCAAGCGCTGCGCTTTTCAAATGAATTACTGCCAGCTATCTGTAATTATATTTCCTTCAGAATGGTGTCTTCTGCTGATTAGATCAGCATTCTGCAAGTAAAGGCTGGTGTTATGTCTCTTAATAGCCTGATCTACAACTGAGTTGAGTTGAAAATTTACTTGAATTTCCTGATCACGTTTGTCTCCTGTCGTCAGCTTGAAACAGGCTGAACTGACTGTCAGAAATAGTTTCCTGGTGGCTCTTTTTAAAAAGAGAAAAGAAAAGAAAGTCAATTTACCATCAAGTCCTTTGAGACCAAGTCCTAGGAGGAAATATAGAAGGATCTGGGGATGTTTAGCCCAGAGAATCAACTATTACAAGGTACTTAGATAGCCGTCTTCAAATATTTGAAGAGTTGTTGCATAGATGATGGAACAAATGAGATTCCGGATGAAGGGGTTGGGTACATCAGGCCCAGTGACCAAATCCAGCCTTTGTGACATCCCTATCTGGTTCCCCAGATAGCCCCATATCTATTCCCCTGGCCCAGCACCCTTTCCCCTAACCACGGATGGTTTGGTGGTGTTGATTAGGGGCGTGCACGGACCCCCCAATCCTCTTCGCAGCCGATCCGCAAATTGTGGATCAGGCCCGCTCCGCCCCGCTTCGATCCACCTGGGGCCCACTCCGCTCCAAATCGGAGCTCCACAGTGGCAGGGAGTGGCGTCAGGTAAGGCCCCCCTCCCTCCTCCCCCTTACCTGTGTCCGTCTGTGGTCCCGCGGCTGCTTCAACTGAGCCCGAGGACTCAACCAGAAAGACTAGGCCGCAGTTGCTAGGCCTAGTTGCGGCCTAGTCTTCCTGGTTGAGTCCTCGGGCTCAGTTGAAGCAGCCACGGGACTGCGGACGGACACAGGTAAGGGAGAGTAGGGAGGGGGGTTTAACTGGCCCTGCCGCCGTCGCCGCATGGGTGGCAGCGACAGAGGCAGGGCCAAGTAAACCCCACTTACCTTTTTTGCGGAGCTCCGGATCGAGGTGAAGGATCCGCCTTCACCTCAATCCGCTCCGCAATGCTCCACGGGTCCCCCAATCCTCTTCGCCTCCACCTTAACGGGTGGCGAAGCCCCCCGCTGCGCTCCTGCTTCTCCGGTTCGAGGAGAAGTGGAGCACATCCCTAGTGTTGATGCAGTATTTCCCCCATTCTAAAAGGTTGGAATGCCCCTCCTAAACCTTAGTTACCAACAATGAGAGCTTTAAGCTACCATATGTTTTGCACATGTGTGTATGTAGGTTGTACCCTTTTGCCTTTGGCCCCATTCACCACTGGGATCTGACCTCCAAAAGCTTCTCTGAAATTGAATTCAGCCCTCAGGCTGCTCCAGAGGTTAGGATCTGAAACTATGGGTTCAAATCACAAGAATGGGGATCGATAAAACATTAGGAAGACCTTCCTGACAGTATAAGATGTGTGACAGTGCAACTGATTTGCCGTGGAAGGCAATGGACTCTCCTTCGTTAGAAAGTTGTAAGAAGAGGCTGGATGGCTATGGATGAGGCTGGATGGCTTGCATCCACAGGGGGTTAGACTAGATGGCCTTTGAGGTCCTTTACAACTCTGTGATTGTATTCAAAGAACAGATTAAAGATCAGGGGTTTCACACAGCATTATCAGCTTGAAGGATTTGTTTGGCTTGTTTATTCCATGGCACCCTATAATAAAGTGCCTGCAACAAGAAATAAACAGTTTACAATTCAGTAACACTCTTTGGAATTCCCTTTCCCAAGAGGTGTACGTGCCTCCTGGTAGGTGGCTTTTAGGCAGACTTTTTTTAACTCAATTTTTGGGGGGCGTGGCGAAGCATCTTTTCCATGTGAGGGTTCTAGATGAGCGTTAGTCTGTTGCAGCAAAACCAACACAAATTCTTGTGGCACCTTATGGATGAATCAATTTATTATTATTATTATTATTATTATTATTATTATTATTATTATTTATTTATATAGCACCATCAATGTACATGGTGCTGTACAGAGTAAAACAGTAAATAGCAAGACCCTGCCGCATAGGCTTACAATCTAATAAAATCATAGTAAAACAATAAGGAGGGGAAGAGAATGCAAACAGACACAGGGTAGGGTAAGCAGGCACAGGGTAGGGAAAACTAACAGTAGAAAGTAACAGTAGAAGTCTGCACAACATCAAGTTTTAAAAGCTTTAGGAAAAAGAAAAGTTTTTAGTTGAGCTTTAAAAGCTGTGGTTGAACTTGTAGTTCTCAAATGTTCTGGAAGAGCGTTCCAGGCGTAAGGGGCAGCAGACGAAAATGGACGAAGCCGAGCAAGGGAAGTAGAGGCCCTTGGGCAGGCGAGAAACATGGCATCAGAGGAGCGAAGAGCACGAGCGGGGCAATAGTGTGAGATGAGAGAGGAGAGATAGGAAGGAGCTAGACCGTGAAAAGCTTTGAAGGTTAACAGGAGAAGTTTATATTGGATTCTGAAGTGAATTGGAAGCCAATGAAGAGATTTCAGAAGCGGAGTAACATGGTCGGAGCGGCGAGCCAAGAAGATGATCTTTGCGGCAGAGTGGTGAACAGAAACCAACGGACTGATGTGAGAAGAAGGAAGGCCAGAGAGAAGAAGGTTGCAGTAGTCCAACCGTGAAATAACCAGTGCATGAACAAGCGTCTTGGCAGAAGAGACAGACAAAAATGATCGAATCCTGGCAATATTATACAGGAAAAATCGACAAGATTTAGCTACTGCCTCAATATGAGGAATAAAGGAGAGCGAGGAGTCGAAGATAAAGCCAAGGCTACGAGCTTCCTTGACCGGAGTAAGCGTAACATCATTGACAGTAAGAGAGAATGAGAGATGAGGAGAAGGTTTAGGAGGAAAAACAAGCAATTCAGTCTTTGCCATGTTAAGCTTCAAGCGACGATGAAGCAGCCAAGCTGAGATATCTGAAAGACATGCCGAGATACGATCGTGAACATCAGGAGAAAGTTCCGGAGATGACAGATATAGTTGTGTATCATCGGCGTACAGATGATATTGGAGGCCATGAGATTGAATAAGCTTGCCCAAGGGCAACATGTATAAGGAAAACAACAACGGGCCAAGCACCGAGCCTTGCGGAACCCCTACTGAAAGGGGAAAGGAGGAAGACGAGCTGCCATTAGCCAACACGCTGAAAGAGCGACCCGCTAGATAGGAGGCAAACCAGTTATAGACAGAGCCACAAAATCCAAGGTCATGAAGGGAATCTAAGAGAAGATCATGATCAACCGTGTCAAAGGCTGCAGTTAGATCAAGGAGAATAAGAACGGAATAATGGCCTTTAGACTTGGCAGTAAGGAGATCATTGGTGATCTTAGTAAGGGCTGTTTCGGTGGAATGCAGAGGACGGAATCCAGATTGAAATGGATCCAAAGCAGAGTTACTAGAAAGAAAGTCAAGACAGCGAGAGTAGACCGCACGCTCCAGGATCTTTGAAACAAACGGCAACAAAGAGACAGGTCGGTAGTTAGATAGAGATAGCCTATCAAGATTAGGTTTCTTGAGAATGGGAGAGACTGTAGCATGTTTAAAAGCAGAAGGAAATGAACCAGAGGACAGAGAAAGATTAATAATATGTAGCAAGGAAGGGAGGATAGCAGGAATAAGATTAATAAAGACGCGAGAAGGAATCGGATCACGAGAACAAGTGGAAGGCTTCGAAGAGCGCAGTATTGTAGACAGTTCATCCGCAGAGACTGAAGAAAACGCGGAGAAATTTGCAGGAGGAGCTGACAGATGAGGAACAGGAACTGGAAGAGGAGCAGAGCTGGCCAGATCAGAGCGGATAGTTTGGATTTTAGCATTGAAAAAAGAGGCAAAGTTATTAGCAGACAGAGAGGCGGGGAGAGATGGCGGATTAGGCTTCAGAAGAGAATTGAAGGACGCAAAGAGCCGCTGAGGATGCCTAGCATTTGATTGGATCAGCGTTGAGTAGTACTGCTGTTTGGCCAGTGAGATGGCAGAAGAGAAAGAGGAGAGTACAAATTTGTAATGGACAAAGTCTGCCCGGTCCCTGGTCTTACGCCAAAGGCGTTCAGCTGCCCGGGAACAAGAGCGAAGGTAGCGGAGGGAAGAGGTGAGCCACGGTTGGGGTTGAGAAGGGCGAGCTATCCGAGTTGTAGATGGAGCAAGATTATCAAGAGTTGAAGATAAGGAGGAATTAAAGAAGGAGACAGCTGAGTCCAAGGAGACAGCCGAACAGACAGAAGGAAGGGAGGAGGCTAGAGACTGGGAAAAAGCCTCATAATTGATAGATTGCAAGTCACGACAAGAGCGAGAAGTGGGACGTGAAGGAGGAGGATTATGAGTAATATTGAAAGAAACTAGGTGATGATCTGACAGCGGAAAGTGAGCAGTAGAAAAGTCCAACACAGAGCAATTCCGAGTGAGAACAAGATCCAGACAGTGTCCAAGGGAATGTGTGGGTGCATCAGACCAAAGCTTAAGATCATAAGAGGAAGATAATGAGCGAAATCGTAGAGCTGCAGCATCTTGAGGGTCATCCACATGAATATTGAAATCACCCAGGATAAGAGTAGGACAGTTGTCAGAGAGGAAAAAGGACAGCCACGAATCAAAATCAGAGATAAATTTTGAGGACGAGCCTGGGGGGCGGTACAGAACTGCAACCCGCAGTCGCAGTGGAGCGAAGAGCCTCACCACATGTACCTCAAAGGAGGAGAAGCAATGTGAAGGTGGAATGGAAAGAGGCTGGAACTGGCACAAACTAGATAATAAAAGACCCACACCACCACCCCGACCCTCTGGGCGACTAGTGTGAGAGAAAGAGAGTCCTCCAAGAGAGAGGGCAGCAGAGATGGCAGTATCATGGGCAGGAAGCCAGGTTTCAGTAAGAGCAAGGAGGTGGAGGGACCTAGAGATAAACAAGTCCTGGATGACAGGGGCCTTAGAAGCAAGAGAGCGACAGTTCCATAAGGAACACGAAAAAGGCAGCTGAGAAGAGGGGTGACACCGGATAGGAACTAAGTTAGGAGAGACAAGATTGGAACGAGCCATAAGGAACAGATATGAGGAGAAAAGAACTGAGAGGAGACAATGAGAAGATCGTGACCTGAATCAGAAAGTGGCAGCGACCGGACCGTGGCTGGGGTTTTTCCTCCAGAGTAGAGGATCCGCTTGACCGGCTACGCCCCACGGCTGAGAGCCACAGGCCGAGAGCCCTTGAGCTCTCGCCCTTCCTCGCGCCTCCAGCAAACTGGAGGCTTGAAGTACCTGAAAAGGAGGGGGGGAGGAGCAGAAGCTGCAATTCAAACAGCTTCTGTCAGCTTCAAATTTAGTCTGACATAAGCTTCCGTGGAGACTGTCTACTTCATCAGAAACATGAACCTGTAAGTAACTGAACCCATGCAAAGAGGGGAAACCATGGGGATGAGATTTGAGTACAAAAACCTCTATGGGGAAAGTGTAAAGCACACACACACACGTACACACACACACACACACACACACACACACACACATCATCCCTCCCCCCTGCTCTGCAAATCACAGTTTCTTGAAACTGGTTTTCATTTTTAAAAAATTGAAATTCAAGCCTGTGTTCCACACATTTTGCATGTACCGGGTAGTTTGCTCTTCATAAGTGAATCAGTGTTATGATCTCAAGAGGTTTTCCTGTGCTTTTAAAGGTCAGTAGCTGGTCTATTGTCTCCCTATCCTTTGCACCAGGCTCTGGAAAAAAGAAAAGAAAGAAATTCAGGGCCAACCCTGATTAAAAGTCAATGCTACTTCAGCACTGCCAATCTCCCTGTGAGTTCAATAGTCATTATAACGCTAAGATAACAAAACGTATTAAAAGGAATTAACCTTCTGTAGCCAGCATGGAAAGTGATTCATGCAAGCACTTTAATTTTAAAACAAAAAAACTTCATTGCTAACCCATGATTCATGTGTCAATGATGTTTTCTTGGCCATTCCGTATTTGCCATTATTTAATTTATAGGAGGATAATCTGAGGCTCTTTGACTCCAAATTCAAACACCTTTGTTTTTGGGAGTCCAGTCACGCTGATCACAAAGTAGGTGAAGCTCAGCACCTCTTCGGCCCCACTGCTATGAATGGCAACATTAAGCACAAGCTTAACCCGTTCGCTTTCCAATCAGTGGGGTTTAATATGATTTGGGTTAGATCCTGCCCATAGCTTTTGCCCTTAAAATGTAGCACTTTTGCAGGCCACTAAGGTGACCTTTACCAGTTGACTTTAGCTGTTGAGTTTCTAGATACTTTAGGGTGTAACTAGCTCCAGCAGTAAAGCTGGACTCTCGTCTCATTCAGCTGACCTAGTTGACCTTTCAGGACTGACAGAATAAGAAGAAAGGCGAGGAGTCTCTGAGAGGTCTCAGATATGTCATGCTATCACATTCAGTCAAATAGCAATGGAGGGATACAATGCAGGTACTTTTGGATTAGCAAGGACACTGACGTCATTTGTCACATCACAGACTTCCCTGTGCCATCTGAGCTTAGATGAAATTCTTACAGTAGCTTCCTGCGCCCCTTCCTAGAGTCGGAAGACCTAAAGACAGTTGTGCACGCGCTGGTAACTTCGAGGCTCGATTTCTGCAATGCGCTCTTCATAGGGCTACCTTTGTGCCTAGTCCAGAAACTTCAACTAGTTCAAAATAGGGCAGCCAGGCTGGTCACCAGTATACCTAGGGGTGACCACGTTACACCAGTTTTAAAATCTCTTCACTGGCTGCCAATTAGTTTCCGGGTGAAGTATAAAGTGTTGGTTATCACCTTTAAAGCCCTACATGGTTTGGGTCCAGGCTACCTGCGGGATCGCCTTCTCCCATATAATCTACCCCACACACTCAGAACTAGGCATGTGCTCCGCTCTGATTAGAAGCGCAGAAACAGGAGCGAATTGGCCTGCTCCGCCTTGCCCAGAGGCGGATTAGAAGCGGACCGCGGACCCCTAGAAGCAAGGCGAAGAGAAGTGCCCATTTTTCGGAGCTCCTCTTTCAGGCGGACCGCTCCGATCGCCATCTTGAAACATTTCGCCCATAGGATTGCATTGTGGAAAAGAATCGGGGATAAATGGGTTGTTTTTGAAGCTATCGTTCTGAAAATTCTTGTGCTCAGAGAGTCGTGGATGGGGGTCATTTTGAGACTACTCTCACCTCTCTGTGTTGTGCGGGTCGCATGCTAGAATTTTTTAAAAATCGGGTAAACAAACGGACAGCGTGGCTCAAACGGCGGTTTTCGCCCATAGGATTGCATTGAGGAAAAGAATTGGGGATAACTGGGTTGATTTTTAAGCTATTGTTCTGAAAATTCTTGTGCACAGAGAGTCATGGATGGGGGTCATTTTGAGACTACTCTCACCTCTCTGCGTGGTGCGGGTCGCACGCTAGAATTTTTTTAAAAATCGGCGGGAAAAATACCTTTTTCGAAGGGCTGAGGGGCAGAGTCAACTCCCGGTCATGATCACATGATCCCAAAGTTGGAGGAGGGGATAGGCAAAACGGGTAACTTGGGATTCTGGGAAACTTCTCTTTCTTAATCTGAACGGACTTTTCCCAGTGTTTTTTAAAACAGTAGCCCCACCAAATGCACAAATACAACCTGAAATCATATACTAAGCCAATAATAAGAGAGCACTGCTACCCACCCTAACTTTGGGGAACAACTGAAAAGATGTGGTGCAAGGGGATGAGCTCCCCTAGGGCATCCCATGTGGACGTGCCCCCACTCTCTCCTGTACTTGGAAGGCCATCAGAGCCTTCCATAGAGAGTAACACCTATAGGAGCAATGCCTATCATGAGTTGAAGTGAGCTGTCTACTTCTCTTAGTGGTGGAGCAATGCCTATCATGAGTTGAAGTGAGCGTTTACTCCTCAGAGCTGTTGGTGAAGCAATGGCTTTCATGAGTTGAACTGGCAGCTGCTTCCCCCTCCCCTGGGCACGTCCCCCTATTGCTGGTAAAAGACAGATATAGCCTTTTTTTAAAAGTTCTTCTTGTTGTTTATTCAGCAACACTGCTGCTTTTAATTCCACCCCTCCTTCGTTTATTTATTTATTTATTTATTTATTTATTCCATTTTATATGCATTACTGGCTTATCCTTGGCTCACTTCCTTATGCCCCCAGAAATGTCTGCTGCCTGCCTGCCTGCCTTCCTCCCCTGCCCGCCTTACAGGGATGTTGTGTGTGTCTGGCTTTGACTCAGGGGAGAAGTCCTTCCTGTGCTCAAGTTCCAAATCCATTTTTCAAGTGTGGAAGAAGATTCATATAGGTTGATCTCTACTCCCCAATTCATGGCATGTTGGGATTTCCTTTGAAATGGCCCCACTTAGAGTTCTGCAGGTTTAAGCCCTGCCAAAAAACAGGGGATGATGGGACTGCCTTGAGTCTCGACGTGCGTATGTATCCCTGGATAAGCTTTCATGGTGGCGAGTTTGAGGTTTCTAACGTGCAAATTGACGGAGCTATGGAAAGGGGTGTGAATGGGGTGCCCGATTTTCAAAAATTCCCCAAAAATCAGGGGATGATGGGATTGCTGTGAAACTTGGCATCCATGTGGACACATGGATAAGCTATCACGGTGCCAAGTTTGAGGTTTCTAACATGCAAATTGACAGAGCTATTGAAAGGGATGTGAATGGGGTGCCCGATTTTCAAAAATTCCCCCAAAATCAGGGGATGATGGTATTGCCTTGAAACTTGGCATGCATGTGTATACCCCCATGAGGTGTCATGGTGCCAAATGTGAGGTTTCTAACTTGAACAGAAAAAAAGTTGTTTACTTATTTAGCTTTCAATGCAACCCTATGGGGGGAAAAACGGAGCTCCGATCCGGATCCGGAGCTCCGAGCGGAGCGGAGTGGAAGTCGGCGGAGCGGGGGCGGGGCGAAGCGGCCCACTCCAAAAATCACGGATCTGCAAGTGAAGCAGAGCGGGGGGTCCGTGCACACCCCTAGTGTGAATGGGGTGCCCGATTTTCATAAATTCCCAAAAAATTGTATACTTTTTTAGCTTAATGCAAGCCTATGGGGGGGGGGGGAAACGGAGCTCCTGTTTGGCCAGTGAAATGGCAGAAGAGAAAGAGGAGAGAACAAATTTGTAAGAAGTGCCCTGATGCTGGATCCATCTAGTCCAGCACTCTGTTCCGTCCCCCTGGCTCATCCTCTAAATTTCTCTCTGATCTCGACTCGTGGCTGTCCTTTCTCCTCTCTGACAACTCTCCTACTCTGATCTTGGGTGACTTCAATATCCATGTGGATTATTATTATTATTATTTATTTATATAGCACCATCAATGTACATGGTGCTGTACAGAGTAAAACAGTAAATAGCAAGACCCTGCCGCATAGGCTTACAATCTAATAAAATCATAGTAAAACAATAAGGAGGGGAAGAGAATGCAAACAGGTACAGGGTAGGGTAAGCAGGCACAGGGTAGGGAAAAACTAACAGTAGAAACTAACAGTAGAAGTCTGCACAACATCAAGTTTAAAAGTTTTAGGAAAAAAAAAAGTTTTTAGTTGAGCTTTAAAAGCTGTGGTTGAACTTGTAGTTCTCAAATGTTCTGGAAGAGCGTTCCAGGCGTAAGGGGCAGCAGACGAAAATGGACGAAGCCGAGCAAGGGAAGTAGAGGCCCTTGGGCAGGCGAGAAACATGGCATCAGAGGAGCGAAGAGCACGAGCGGGGCAATAGTGTGAGATGAGAGAGGAGAGATAGGAAGGAGCTAGACCGTGAAAAGCTTTGAAGGTTAACAGGAGAAGTTTATATTGGATTCTGAAGTGAATTGGAAGCCAATGAAGAGATTTCAGAAGCGGAGTAACATGGTCGGAGCGGCGAGCTAAGAAGATGATCTTTGCAGCTCTACAATTTCGCTCCTTATCTTCCTCTTACGATCTTAAGCTCTGGTCTGAAGCACCCACACATTCCCTTGGACACTGTCTAGATCTTGTCCTCACTCGGAACTGCTCTGTCCTGGACTTTTCTATTGCTGACTTTCCTCTGTCAGATCATCATCTAGTCTCTTTCAATATTACTCACAATCCCCCTCCTTCACGTCCCGCTTCATGCCCTTGTCGTGACCTGCATTCTATCAACTATAAGGCTTTTTCTCAGTCTCTAGCCTCCTCCCTTCCTTCTGTCTTCACAGCCGTCTCCTTGGACTCAGCCATCTCCTCCTTTAACTCCTCCTTATCTTCAACTCTTGACAATCTTGCTCCATCTAAACTCGGATAGTTCACCCCTCTCAACCCCAACCGTGGCTCACCTCTTTCCTCCGCTACCTTTGCTCTTGTTCCCGGGCAGCCGAACGCCTGTGGCGTAAGACCAGGGACTGGGCGGACTTTGTCCATTACAAATTTGTTCTCTCCTCTTTCTCTTCTGCCATTTCACTGGCCAAACAGCAGCACTACTCAACGTTGATCCAGTCAAATGCTAGGCACCCTCAGCGGCTCTTCGCCCAGTCAATTCTCTTCTGAAGCCTAATCCACCGTCTCTCCCCGCCTCTCTGTCTGCCAATGACTTTGCCTCTTTCTTCAATGCTAAAATCCAAACTATTCGCTCTGATCTGGCCAGCTCTGCTCCGCTTCCAACTCCTGTTCCTCACCTGTCAGTTCCTCCTGCAAATCTCTCGGCATTCCCTTCGGTCTCAGCTGATGAACTGTCTAAAATACTGCACTCGTCGAAGCCTTCCACTTGTTCCCATGATCCGATTCCCTCTCGCGTCTTTATTAATCTTATCCCCGCTATCCTCCCGTCCTTGCTCCACATCATTAATTCCTCTCTGTCCTCTGGTTCATTTCCTTCTGCTTTTAAACATGCTACAGTCTCTCCCATTCTCAAAAAACCCACTCTTGATCGACTATCTCTGTTTAACTACCGACCTGTCTCTCTGTTGCCTCTTGTCTCAAAGATCCTGGAACGCGTGGTCTACTCTCGTTGTCTTGACTTTCTCTCTAGTAACTCTGCTCTGGATCCCTTTCAATCTGGATTCCGTCCTTTGCATTCCACTGAAACAGCCCTTACCAAGATCACCAATGATCTTCTTACTGCTAAGTCTAAAGGCCATTATTCCGTTCTTATTCTCCTTGATCTAACTGCAGCCTTTGACACGGTTGATCACAATCTTCTCTTAGATTCCCTCCATGACCTTGGACTCTGTGGCTCTGTCTATAACTGGTTTGCCTCCTATCTAGAGGGTAACTCTTTCAGTGTGTCGGCTAACGGCAGCTCCGGGCCTCATTCAAATTGCTGGTATTAACATTTAAAGCCCTAAACGGTTTGGGGCCAGGTTATCTGAAGGAACGCCTCCTCCCATATGTGCCTGCCCAGACCTTAAGATCATCCACAGGGGCCCTTCTTCGTGAGCCCCTGCCAAAGGAAGTGAGGCAGGTGGCTACTAGGAGGAGGGCTTTCTCTGCTGTGGCACCCGGGTTGTGGAACGAGCTCCCCAGAGAGGTCCACCTGGTGCCAACACCGTACTCTTTCCATCGCCAGCTGAAGACCTTTTTATTCTCTCAGTATTTTAACACTTAATTTTAACTTAAATTTAAACCTTCTTTTAATTCCGTATTTTAACCTATATCAATTTTTGCTGTGTGGTCTTATCCTGGTTGTGGTTTTTATATTGTATTTTGTATTTGTGTTTTTAGATTGTTGGTTGTTTTTATGCGCTTCTTGGTTTTAATTTTTGTGAACCACCCAGAGAGCTTTGGCTATTGGGTGGTATAAAAATGTAATAAATAAATAGATAAATTCCATCCCATTTATGGGGAAATTTATGCATTTTGCTAAGTTCTTATCAAAAATTCTGAATAAAATTGTCAGCCATCGGATCTGAGACTTTTTATATGTGAAAGCTACTGAGCATTCTCTTGGCCAATGTCATATGCAGCACCAGCACCCACTGAGTGCCTGTGTTTTTGAAACGGCTTGTGACTTAAGAGTCTCATGAAGAAAATACGGGCCCAGCAGGGTTGCTCTCTGTTGTTAACTAGAAATGTAGCAATCAGAAAACACTCACAGTGCTGACTGCCTACTTGAAACTACAAGGAGGTTTGGACGGAGCTGTTACCATCAGTACTGGCCAAATTCAATAGGTGTCGCTACTCCCAGCATGAAGAAAACCATGTTGTGCCTGCTTGCCCTGCAGCCATTGAAGATGAGAAGCCTGTCAGAAAAGAAGAAGTGGCCACCCTAACTCAGCCCTACTAGCATGGGTGATTACACAAGGATTCAAACCCAGGCTTTTAAGAGCCAGGCAACCAAAGACTTCTGCCTGGACTGGACATACAAATTTGTCCATTTTGCTTTCTCATACTTTATGGCTTTTTAAATCTCAAATTCTTCCAATCCTGTTTTTGAAGAAATCTGTGCATTTAGGTAAATTCTTATCAGAAAATGAACTGAATAGAATTCTCGTCCATCCCTCGCCAATACATATCCTCAAATGCTTAGGCGCAGAGAGAATGGGTTTCCTTATTAAAGCGATGTTCTTGCATTTAGTTACTCCCATGAATGCATTCAGATAATGAGAGCTATTGTTCCTTGTGAATCCTTTGGTGTGTCTTATTAAAGGCCCATTGGCCTCTTCAGCCTCTCGCCTTCGTCTTGAGGGCTCATCAAGTTCCGAATTTGCATTTGAGATGATAATGTAAACTGGCAGCGTGGAAGCAATGATAACAAGCCTAATGACAGGATACAATCAGATATGGGAGTCATACACAGGGCCTGGAATATTAACTCAATGAATTAATCAATTAGTTTTAATGTACATTCCCTGCAAGAGAGATACTGATTGCTTAGAGAAGTTCATTTTCTTTTATCACTCCTGAACAGAAGCATTAAGAAGAAGCACACCATTTGTCCAAACGGTTTTATTTCTTTGTAGTCTTCCAAAAGAGAAAGCATTGAGATTATTTGGTTACCAAAATCCAGATAATGTAACAGCTCTGTTAGGGCACCCAATAGCAACCTCAATAAAAACACATTTTAAATGCTGCCAAATAGTTCTATGTCTGGCCTATTCTTTGCTTAGTCATTTGAGCATCTTCATCGGTTGGGTATCATTGGATTATCAGTAGAGTTCTCAATCAGTTAAAATTGGGGATGTTCATGTAATGATTATTAACCTTTTGATTTATTAATTCCATTTGATTTTAATTTCGTTTATTATATTTCTATGCTGCCCAATAGACAAAGCTCTCTGGGGAGTTTACAAAGATCAAATCCCCCAAATTCAATGAGGTTCATCCAACGAGCATTTTATCGCACGCACAGTAATGCACACTTTAGACGACAACATTCACCTCCCACACGCCTTCCACTCGTTCTTGCATAGCAAAAGGACCCCTTTTAATCCAACTTTTTTAAAAACAACAACAACGGGATGTGCTGCAATCTCCTGCTATGTGCAGGGAAAAGTGGTGTGATAAAAACAGCCTTGGAACAGGACATGTGGTCTTTGTTTTCTTCCTCTTTCCCCTCCAGGAAGAATGAGGAAGTGTGTAGAAGCAATGCTAAGGAAACGTGGTTTTCCCCTGTGTGATGATGTTCAATATAATAACATAATATTAAACCAGGTACATATAAAAATATAACAATTCCCTGACTTGGGAATACCTGCTTACTCTCAAGAAAGCATGCATACGATTGCAGCCTAAGGCACGCGCACACTGACCTGAAAGAAAGCCCCTAAAACACAGTGGAGTTTACTTCTGAGTAAATATACGTAGGATCAGCCGGTAAGAAGGCGGTTAAGACACATTTACAATCAGCCAGTCAAACAAACATTTATTGCTTATGGCCAAAGGCCTTTGCAAAACTTCAGATGCACTCAAAATATATAGGAGACCTCAAATTGCATTTGCAAATACAGCTCCTAGAAAGAGTATGGCTATTAAACACTGTGAGTACAAACCAGAGAAAGAAGAACCAAATGAGCAGTAAAACAAAAATGAAGTGAAAACAATAAAATCAGTCATAAAATCATCTTTAAATCATGACCATTGAAAACTATCCTTGGTAGCACTTTTGCATGGATTCTTGCAGCAGCCACTGCAAAAAGGAACACCCTACTAGTCGGGAAAGGGTCAGCATCTGATCATTTTTTAATGTCATCCCAATAAAATCGTGCCTAAACATGAAACTTATGTAAGATAAGTTTCCAAGTACCTAGTGACAACATAAAATGTAGAGTGGGAGATCTTCTATCTCAACCATTCCACTGGGGCATCTACGCTGGACCAGAGGGGTCCAATGATATCAACTATCAGTCACACCCAAAGGCATTGTATGAAAATGGATACCCATAAAGCAGGAGGCCTGAGCCTCTTTCTGCTGAGGGCTGAACTCAGCTTTGAGAAGCTTTGAGGGGCTGCATTCTAGAGGTGAATAGAGCCAAAGGCAGAAGAGGTGGAGTCCAAAATACCAACATATTGTAGCTTGACGCTCTTCCTGCCAGTAAATGAGCCCTAGGCATTTCAGCCTTTCAGAATGGAAAATGTCAAACCATTG
Source organism: Elgaria multicarinata webbii (assembly GCF_023053635.1). NCBI lineage: Eukaryota > Metazoa > Chordata > Lepidosauria > Squamata > Anguidae > Elgaria > Elgaria multicarinata. The sequence continues at coordinate 3,880,999 of NC_086186.1, read as the reverse complement.
GTGATCGGGGGAAAGGGGTGGAGCCAAGGGAAGAGGGTGTGGCTTTCTGGGGAACCCTGCAGGGCCAGATTGGGATGACAGGTGGTCCAGAGTTGGGCTGAGATCCAAGACCACTGCTGTAAAGCCTTGCCTGAACTTAGGAAAAGTAAAATCAACCAAATAGGAGGCTCTATATGCGGCAGGGTCTTGTCTTGTTATTTATTGTTTTACTCTGTACAGCACCATGTACATTGATGATGCTATATAAATAAATAAATAAATAAATAAATAATAATAATAATAATAATAATATTGTTCTCTCCGTCAATGTACTTAGGTCAAAAACCTTGTGACCCAACAATTGTGAAAGGCATTTACAAAGCTTCTTGAATGCCAGAACCCTTTGTTGGCCAACACATCTGGGAATGCCAGATGCTCTTTTCCCCTGCAAAGTGGTGTTAGAGGGAGCAATTTTCAGGGGAGTAGGGGTGTGCAGTCCTTCCCCTGCTCACCACATTCCTCCTGCAACGAACACCATTCCCAGCCTCTTTCCCCAACTTGTCTCAGGAACCCCCCACTTCTCTCCTGCAAAGTGCACCTCTGTCACTTGGGAGGGAAGACACGTGGGCCCATGATTTCCGGGCGTGTAGGAATCAGGGCAGCCTTGTGAATAGTGACGGATGAAATCTGTCAATTTTGGTACCTCTCAATTTCTCTCTTTTTTCTTCTTCTTCCCAATCTTGAATTCTGTTCATCTTGAACTTTGAGACTTTCTCCCATCTTAAGTTTTTATGTATGTATTTTATATATTTTATGCATATATTTTATTGTATGCATCTTGTTGGGTTTTTCTGATATTAGTGCTGCTGCTGCTGTTTTCTGCTGTGCTGGTCCATGACCAAAATAAATAAACTGTAAACTGTAAGTTTAGTTCATCTGAATTTAATTATTTCCTTGCCAAAAAAAAAAAAAGTTTGCAAGAAAATGATAAATTATAATTAATATGGGGAAATTTTCTTGAATTAAATGCAGAGTAATGTGATTCCATCGTAAAACTAGAGCAGGCCAGCAAAGAAACATGTTTGGCATAAACGTTAAGGGCACAGGCCTATGCATGTTTGATAGTCCTACAACTCCAATGCATAGGATTGCACCCTAATTTTATTTATTTATTTATTTATTTATTACATTTTTATACCACCCAATATTCGAAGCTCTCTGGGCGGTTCACAAAAATTAAAACCATAATAAAACAACCAACAGGTTAAAAACACAAATACAAAATACAGTATAAAAAGCACAACCAGGATAAAACCACGCAGCAAAATTGTCATAAGATTAAAATACAGAGTTAGAACAGTAAAAATTAAATTTAAGTTAAAATTAAGTGTTAAAATACTGAGAGAATAAAAAGGTCTTCAGCTGGCAACGAAAAGAATACAGTGTAGGCACTAGGCGGACCTCTCTGGGGAGCTCATTCCACAGCCAGGGTGCCACAGCGGAGAAAGCCCTCCTCCTAGTTTGACCCTAATTTTATTTAATTTGATTTGTTTACTTTTTATTTATTTATTTTAATTTTATTTATTTATTTTATTATTGCATTTATAGCCTGCCTTTTTTCTGTCGGCTGTCGTATTTTTTCTGTTACAAAAAATGCAACCGTTTTTCGTAACAAAACATTTGAACATCGTTTTCCCCCTACTATATGGATTTTGTATGCATTTTTTGATCAGAGAACTCCATTGCAAAATTCAGGAAAGTGTGAATTTCAAAGAACAGCTGACTTCTGGTTCACATAGGGGTCCAAAAGTATGAAATTATGTATGTTTTCATTAAAATGTGAACAGAACAAAGTTCTAACCTGTCTCTACTTGCAAAACAAGAATCTTCATTGACAAGAGTAAGGTTGCCATCTCATGGTTCAGAGATGAAGTCCAGCCAGCTATCTCTGGGCACCTTCTAGCTTTTCAATAATTCTTTTGAATGCATGTGCCAGTTTTTATCCTACATGTATCATCTAAGTAAGTAATCTATTAGTAATATTCATGAAAGATCCTTTAGTATTTCGCTCAGTACAGCTTATTTAAAAGCAAAACCTATCATGGAAAGTAAAATGTAGCCTTTTAGGAATATTTTGTGGTTGATGTTATCAGAGATGGTGAAACTAATTATTTTTATAGGTTTTCCAAATACTGGGGGGGGGGGGCACTATTGGAAATAATTATCAATCCTGTGTTGAACACTGACTCTTATTCCCATGATTTTTCTTCTCTCCCTGTGAAAGAGACATTGTTTTTTCTGCCTCTTTCATGGGGAGCAGGGGCTGCGGAATTCAAATAATTTCTCCAGGTGACATTGTAATCTCTGACAGACATTCAGGAAGAGCTTTCAGGCTGCAGAAGCCTCTGTGCAAAGAGCCCCATGCTGCTGCTGCTGCTGCTGCTGCAATAAAGGGGGCTTTTAGAGCTTTAGTGGTAGAAAAAGACTGTTCTTGCTTGCAGCAGCACAGGGTTCTTGGAAAAGAGGCTTTCTGTAGAGAGGCATTCAGGAATTCCTGCCATCATGCAAGCCTCTTTGCAAAGAGCTCTGCACAGGTCCTTAGGTCCAGGATAAGGTGATTCAGACCAACACAGGAAGATGGGTATAATATGTGGTCTATGGCCCGCAGTCAAAAGGCAGTCTGGCATGTTCCAGGGATGGCAGTCAAAGGGACTAGCAACCTAGTCCAAGACAGGCAAAAAAAAATTATTATTTATTTATTTATTGCATTTCTATACCACCCAATAGCTGAAGCTCTCTGGGTGGTTCATAAAAATTAAAACCATTCAAAGTATAAAACAACAGTATAAATACATGATATAAAATACAACATAAAAGCACAATCAGGATAAAATCAGCAGCAGTGCAGAAATACAAATTTAAAATACAAATTTAAAACAGCAAAGTTAAAATTAATTTATAGACTGTTAAAATACTGAGAGAATAAAAAGAAAGAATATAGTGTATAGCCTCTAAAAGAATATAGTGTATAGCCTCTAAAAGAAAATAGCCTCTAAAAGAATATAGTGTAGCTGCCAGGTGAACCTCCTTAGGGGGCTCATTAATTTCAGTAAGCAACAGCCATCTTAGATCCAGAATCAGGTGATCCAGTCCAATGTAGGAAGGCAGGTGTCTGGGTTCTTGGTGGGGCCAGGTTTCCTAACCTGAAGCCCAGCTATTGCATCTACCAAGCTGCTGAGTCTGGGAAGCCAACCCTAAGTCAGGAGTTACACTCTGGTTTGCTCTCTAAGGCCATGGCTAAACGAAGGGTTTTTATGGTGACAATCCCGTGTTTTTATGATCGCGAGATCGCCACCCTCGTCTACACGTGGTGCACGACATCATGGCTGCCATTTTGAATTTATTTTTCTTAAATGAACAGGAGTGCACAAGCGCTTCACCAAAATCGTATTTTTTTTAGAAAAACTCCTGCTCCCCCAACCCGACCCCCAATGGGCATAGAGCTCCTGAGAAGCTCTGTGCCCCCTACCCACGTCCCGGCTCCTTACGGTTACTAGTGAGGAGCCGGGACAACCTACAATGCCAGGCCATAAGTTCCGTGGTCTCAGGATCATCCCGAGACTGTGGAAAAAGCAGGCTAAAAGGGTAGGCGATATCCCGGGCCAAGGGAGGGATCATCCCTCCCTGTTCCCGGGATGCCCTGTGTGTCATGTGGATGCACAGGGACAATCCTGGGATGATCACCAGGATATCGCCCTGTCTAGCTATGCCCTAAATCAGGTGACGCATCTCAGAGGACAACCTGACTCCTACCTTTCATCCCTCACTCAGGTGATGCTGTGGTGCAGCAAGGATCGCCAAGAGTAAGGAGGGACAGATGTCTCTGTTAAGCTTAATCTCCCGGCATTATCTCTTAAAATATCTCAAGGCCTTTCCTTCCTGAATATGAAGACTTTTGCAAATTTTGATAACGTCTGACCAAAACCCAACTGAAAGGAAGGCTGTTCTAGCCCTTTGCACTCCTCAGTCTTTGTTCACCACAGCGTAGAGCGCCTCCACTTTTTCTCCAGAAGCCGATTTGCCATCCAGCGAAGAGGAGCCTCCATTTGGGTTCACACCAGGCATCATTGCAAGCGAATACACAGCTTCATTTCCACATACGTCAACGCGGCTGCCGACTGCATATGGGGAGCCTGTAAGACCCAAAGAAAGGAAGAAAGGAAGGAAGTGGACTCAAGCGGTTCTGGATATTGCTGAACAAAATTGAATAAGGCCATGATTGGTTCAGACAGAAAGCCAAAGATCAAAGTGGCATGAAAATAACGGGCTCTTCATTTTACAGCCCAGCTAGAAATCAGGAATTTTGTGTAGTAGAATCCTTTCTGGATTCTACCACTACATCATATGTGAGCAAATACTCAACATTTCTTTAGTGTGCCAATATTGGCATATAAACTCTACATACCTTGGAATGCGTTTTGTGTGATGTATTATATTTTTTATGTATGTCTTTTGTGTAGCTACTATTTTTTTTAAAAAAGAAGAAAAACCCTCTCTACATATAGAAAACTAGAACATCAAGGGAAAATGCCCTAGCCTAACGCTCTCCTCATATGCCAGTTTTCTACATGCGTGGAGATTTTTCACACTACCGCTTTAGGGTTCTACCAAACCATTCCACTGCATGGGAAAAGCAGGCCAGTGATTGGTTAACCTGCAAACATTATATGCAAAATATTAGAGCCTTGGTCTCATATTTTTAGCAATTTGAATGCATGTTAAATGTCCCACAGTCATTCAGTGTGAAATATCCCTTTGCTGTTTTAATCTCATACTTTAACCGATATTAATTTTTGCTGTGTGGTTTTATTCTGGTTGTGCTTTTTATATTGTATTTCGTATGTGTGTTTTAAATTTGTTGGTTGTTTTTAAGCTCTTCATGGTTTTTAATTTTTGTGAACCACCCAGAGAGCTTCAGCTATTGGGCGGTATAAAAATGTAATAAATAAATAAATAAATAAATAAATATCTGTTCAGTGAAAGGTTTCCTAAATTTGTTTCACGAGCCACCAGTTTTTTAAAAAATGTGCTTACATTCATCTCCTTCCATTTCAGTTGTAGTCCGATCCCTAAATAAAAGAGGTAATTATAGAGTCATTTCTGTTTACTGAAAGAAAAGAAAAGAAGAAAAACAGGGTTCCTTATATTATATTATAATGTAATATGTAGTACCTTTGATGTAGTTCATATGGTTTTCCTGAAACAAAATTAACATTCATTGTGAAGTTGCAACATTTCAAATGTGTTTGCATAATCATACAATCCATTTTAATCTGTTCTTCTTTCATTACCTTTCGAATTCTTCTTCCAGCAAAGGAACAAAATTATTCCACCAATCAGAATAGTAATTCCTACAACTCCCAAGGAGATCAGTACCTTGTTTGTTAAACCATCCACTAAAAAGAGAGATGGATAATATAGTATCAGTAGGAGGAAAAGCAATTTACCAGCTTCAGGTACATTTTACAAAACATTGTTTTCATGTTACTTTTACATTCCTTACTTCTCTTGGTGATAATGGACAGCAAACATTGATCTAGTGATAGAACTAGTGATGGGAAAACTTACCCAGGGTGAATTCATTATTTCTTCAGACAACAACGAACTCACCCATGTAAGCTCAGATGAGAGATTTCCCTTGAAATGAACTCTTGTTCCTTGTCAATGAGCTTTTGCACATGTGCGATACTGAAGCGCATCTTGGGAGCTCTAAGATGGAAATGTGAGTGTGTCATGACATCATACATCACTACATAATGTACTCCCTACCTGATTGTTTTTTCCCACATGGCCTCTCACAGAAACACCCCACCCACCAGCAGCAGTAAGTAAAGTGCATGTTTACTTACAGAACAAAATATAAGAAAGTACTCTATGAAAGTACTTATGACGAAGGTGAAAGAAGAAAGTGCAAAAGCTGGGTTGCAGTTAAACCTCAAAAAACCCAAGATTACGGCAACCAGCTTGATTGATAACTGGCAAATAGAGGGAGAAAATGACAGACTTGTGACAGACTTGTATTCCTGGGCACAAAGATTACTGCAGATGCTGACTGCAGCCAGGAAATCAGAAGACGTTTACTTCTTGGGAGGACAGCAATGACAAATCTTGATAAAATAGTTAAGAGCAGAGACACCACACTGACACCAAAGGTCTGCATAGTTAAAGCAATGGTATTCCCCGTAGTAACCTATGGCTGCGAGAGCTGTACCATAAGCACTGGGTCCATCAAGCACTGGGCAAGGTGCTTGAGCGGGTGGTTGCAGGACAACTCCAGGCACTCTTGAATGAAACGGATTATCTAGATCCATTTCAATCGGGTTTCAGGCCTGGTTTTGGAATGGAAACTGCCTTGGTCGCCCTGTGGGATGACCTCTGTCGGGAGAGAGACAGGTGGAGTGCGACCCTGTTGGTTCTCCTAGACCTCTCAGCGGCCTTCGATACCATCGACCATGGTATCTTTCTGGATAGGTTGTCTGAGCTGGGAGTTGGAGGTACTGTGTTGCAGTGGTTCTGCTCCAACTTGGATGGCCGATTCCAGAAGGTGTTGCTGGGGGATTATTGCTCTGTACCGTGGCTTCTAAGCCATGGGGTTCCACAGGGCTCTATCTTATCCCCTATGCTGTTTAACATATACATGAAGCTGCTGGGGGAGGTTATCCGGAGATGTGGACTGAGGTGTCATCAATATGCGGATGATACCCAGCTCTACCTTTCCTTTTCATCAAACCCAGGTGAGGCAGTGACTGTTCTGAACCAGTGCCTGGGCACGGTAATGGACTGGATGAGGGCTAATAAACTGAAACTCAATCCAGACAAGACGGAGGTACTGTTAGCGGGTGGTTCATCTGTCTGGCGAGGTGATGTTTGCCCTGTCCTGGACGGGGTTGCACTCTCCCTAAAGGATCGGGTCCGTAGTTTGGGGGTGCTCTTGGATCCAGAACTGTCACTTGAGGCACAGGTGAATTCAGTGGCAAAGAGCACCTTTTATCAGCTTAGGTTGATATACCAACTACGCCCTTATCTGGACAGAGATAGCCTAGCTACAGTTATCCATGCTCTGATAACCTCTCGTTTGGATTACTGCAATGCGTTATACGTGGGGCTGCCTTTGAAAAGGGTCCAGAAGCTTCAGCTGGTACAAAATAGGGCAGCCTGTTTACTAACAGGGACTGGCCAGCGAGATCACATTACGCCAGTCCTTTTCCAGCTTCATTGGCTGCCAGTCCAGGTCCGGGCCCGATTCAAAGTGCTGGTATTGACATTTAAAGCCCTAAACGGTTTGGGGCCAGGTTATTTGAAGGAACGCCTCCTCCCATATGTACCTGCCCAGACCTTAAGATCATCTACAGGAGCCCTTCTCCGTGAGCCCCTGCCAAAGGAAGTGAGGCAGGTGGCTACTAGAAGGAGGGCTTTCTCTGCTGTGGCACACCGGTTGTAGAATGAGCTCCCCAGAGAAGTCCACCTGGCGCCTACACTGTACTGCTTTCATTGCCAGCTGAAGACCTTTTTATTCTCTCAATATTTTAACACTTAATTTTAACCTAAATTTAAATCTTACTGTTTTAACTCTGTATTTTAATCTTATATCAATTTTGCTGCGTGGTTTTATCCTGGTTGTGCTTTTTATACTGTATTTTGTAATTGTGCTTTTAACCTGTTGGTTGTTTTATTGTGGTTTTAATTTTTGTGAACCGCCCAGAGAGCTTCGAATATTGGGTGGTATAAAAATGTAATAAATAAATAAATAAATAAAATAAGGAAGGCTGAGCGAAGGAAGATAGATGCTTTTGAACTGTGGTGTTGGAGGAAAATTCTGAGAGTGCCTTGGACTGCAAGAAGATCAAACCAGTCCATATTCCAGGAAATAAAGCCAGACTGCTCACTTGAGGGAATGGTATTAAAGGCAAAACTGAAGTACTTTGGCCACATAATGAGAAGACAGGATACACTGGAGAAGAGGCTGATGCTAGGGAAAGTGGAAGGCAAAAGGAAGAGGGGCCGACCAAGGGCAAGATGGATGGATGATATTCTGGAGGTGACAGACTTGACCTTGGGGAAGCTGGGGGTGGTGACAGCCGACAGAAAGCTCTGGCGTGGGCTGGTCCATGAAGACACGAGGAGTCGGAAATGACTGAACGGATAAACAACAACTCTATGAAAGATGATCCAAATCTGATCTGATAAGAGTAAAAAAGAGATATGACATCATCACAGTTACCACAAGCAAGGAAAGAGTTAACCCAACAAACTCAACACATGCGCAGGAATAGCATTATTATTTAGATAGAGACTGTGCATGCTCAGGAGATACAGCTGAGTCAGCATGCATGTATTAAAATTTAGTGTCTGGGTAGAAATCTAGGTTGTGAGAGTAAAGGGGCCTTCTCTGTAGAGGCACCCACCCTCAGGAAAACCCTTCCTCGTGTAGTTCAGGAGGCAGAAAATGTAACATCCTTTAAACCCCTCCTGAAGTTATATATTTTTAAAACAAGCTTTCCCTGAACTATAGCTTATTCTGGTTTTATATGACATTTTTTTTAAAAAATTAAATTTTAAATCTTGATTTTTTTTATATCTTATGATTTTAATTGTAAACTGCCCAGAGAACCTTGGCTGTTGGGCAGTATAAATATGCAATAAATTAATAAATGTGAGAAATATTTGACAGTTTGCTCATCTGAATCAAGAGAACATATTTTATTACCAGTTCCATGTTTATGCTCCGGAGGATCCTCCACTTTTACAGACACGTTAGTTACAATTTTCCAGAGGTGTCTGTATGAAAATGTAGAAAGCAGGCAGAAATACATTCCACTGTCAGAAGAGGTGACGTTGACAACTGTAATCCCATGACTCTGATTTAGCTCATATGGGTTTGAAGTTGATAAATTATGATTGAACCGTCTGTTTTTGATCTCGGTATCAACACAACAGTTTGTATCATAAGAAAAAATATGTCTTTCATTTGAAACAGAAAAAAGGCATGTCCTTTCCTTAATCCAACACACAGCAAAAATGCCAGCATTCTTCAATTGAAACTGACAGGGAAGACTAAAATTATTGTTTTCTTTCACTAATATTTCCTTGGTTTCCTTATCTGGAATGCAAAATGAAACAATCAGATGAGATCATAAACATGAGATGTTACTGTCTCATGCTATTCACCAGGAATGTGGAAAACTTCCCCTTTTGTTCCTGTTGATATTACTACCTTGCTGAACAGTATACACATACTCAAGTAACTTCTCCTCAAAAACAAATACATATTTTCACAAGGGTAGTGTTGGGATGTGAATTTGGATCCTTCCATTATTTCACAAGCCTCTCTGTCTATGATCCCTCCCTCCTGACAGTGGCATTAAACTGGGAGATCACAGAGACTAGGGCCAGATCTACACCAAGCAGGATATGTCACTTTGAAAACTGCATATGGAGTGTGTCCTGGGCCCCAACAGTAGTCACTACTGTTATAAACTGGTTTAAAGCAGTAGTGTAGATCCTGCCTAGAACACCATTAAAACAAAACAAAACAAAACATAGAGCCTTCAGGGGAGAACAGACATCTCTCAATCCAAAAGCATCTGTCCACACTCTTCCAGAGAGGACTCTGAATCAGACCACTTTGCCTGTTTCTCCTCAAAGTCCACAATGAAGACTGGAAAAGCAAAACCATGCAGTGGCACTTAGCATCAGCACAATGCAGAGCACGAAATACTTCTTAAAATCCTTTGCCATGTCACTCTTTCGTTGGAGCTCCAGTAGTAAGACTTCACTGAGCTTCAGATTTAATTTTATGGCTTTGTTTCAGATAAGCTCTAGCTATCTTTAGGAGCTCTTCTCCCAAGCCCTACACCTGAGGTTTTTGCATCTGCTCATCCATTCATTTGCACCCTTTCTTTCAGTCCCATCAACAAGACCTTGCACTCTGCATCTGAATTCTGTTCCCTCTGAGCTCCCCCCGGTCTTTATTCAGCACTCTGCCTGCTCTCTGACTCTGCCCAGATGGAACAGAGAAGCACCTTGTTCACCAGATGACTTCTTCACTCTCATGTTTCCTGAATGCACCTCAAGATGAGTTTGATGTGATTTTTAAAAAACATGTAACCTTCTCACCTGCTTCTCTGTTTATTGTTGCAACTATAAAGAAGTCAAAATTCCTGCAATGCTTATCCTTAGTAAATAGTGGAGTTTCACTGAGCATCTTACTATCCACCAGGGCTCTGCATGCAAATATTCCACCATGACGGAAAGTGGCAATGGATATCTTCTGACTGGTACAATTTTGAACAGTTTTTTCCTCATTTCCTGTACAGTTCAAAGGATCCCCTCTTTGATTGCACGTCATTGATTGAAATGTTTGTAGGGATGAGCACCCAGAGCCAAGCCACCAGCCTGTTTGGTTGTGATGGGCTGAAGAGTCGCAGGACAGTTCCTTATTTTCATTTTGGTAATGAAGAAAGAAGGAGGCACCTAGAGTAGAGAAAATATTTATGAATGGAAGGATCCAGCAGTTCAGTTTGGTCTAGAAAATCAAGGCATTCTTCCCTCCTGCTGAAAATGCAGAAGCTCTAGTGTGACCCCCCCTCCCCTAAGTTCATCTGCTAGAAAAGTGTTTCATCGCTTTTACTGTCCTTGCTCCATACCACCACCACCACCAAGAACTGTAGATTCATAGAGTTGCAAACATCTGGTAGGACATCTCGTCCAACTCCCTGCTCAGGGGGAAATCCAGAGCTCAAGGGCCCTCTATGGATAGCTGCCCAGCCTCGGCTTGTAGTTCTCAAGGTAATCCCTAGGTAATTGGTTCCATTGTTGAACTGCTTTTACCACCTCCTAGTGTTCAACTAAAATCTACACTCCTGTAACTAGTCCTGTAACTAGTCCTGTAACTAGTCCTGCCTTCTGGGGCAACGTTTGCCCCTTTGGTGAGACTGCCTTTCAGCAATTTGAAAAGACATTCTGTCATGTCTTCCCTCCATTTGCTCTTCTCTTCTCCCAGCTAAATGTTCCCAGTTCTTTCAGTCTTTCCTGAGACTTTCCTGAGAATGGGGGTTTGGTGGCCTGCTGAGATCTGCCTATGAGAGACTCCAAACCTTTCACATTCAGGCACATTGTGAAGTGGAAGTGGCTATTAAACTGGATTTGTCCTTCACTTTTTACTGCTACTGAATCAAGACCTTTCCAGATCTTGTCCCAAGCTGAGTTTGCAGGTATCTCTGAACTGCTCAGCTGATCCCAACTAAGCCTCCTCACAGTCCAAAAAATCATTTCTCACTGTACCATCAAGCATGGCTATTATGCCATGGAAGTGGAGTCTATAGTAGTGCCATGGGCAATCCGTAACATCACTGCCAGGTGTGACACGAAAATGAAATAAGCATTGAGGTAGGATTTGGAGTTAGTTGGACATGCTTTCAAGTACATCCTTTCAACCACCCTGAAGAGTAACTCAGTAGTATTATGTTCAACATTTTGGATGAAGGTCTTGTGGCTCAAATAAAATAGTTTGATTAAGGCCCCCTACTGAGTTCATGTCTAGAACAGGTTTAACTTTTGAACCAGGGACTTCCTGACCCATTGCTGAAACTTTTAGCTACTGCTTGCACCAACGCTTGTGTTGGCTTCATGCCTTGCACATGCATATCCATTAGGGGTGTGCACGGACCCCCCGATCCGCTTCTCTTCCAGATCCGAAATTTGCGGATCAGGCCGCTTCGCTCCGCCCCGCTCCGCCTATAGTCCGCTCCGCTCCGCTGCAGAGCTCCGGATCCAGATCGGAGCTCCGCTTTCCCCCCCCATAGGCTTGCATTGAAATCCAAAAAAGTATACAACTTTTTTTCTGTTAAAGTTAGAAACCTCAAGTTTGGCACCATGATACCTTATGGACGTATACACACGCATGCCAAGACTCAAGCCAACCCAAGCCTCCCCTGATTTTTGGGAAATTTATGAAAATCGGAACCCCATTTTCAGACATGGACTGTTCTCCGACATTTTGACAGATAAAAAAATTGGAAGTGGGCACCCTCACAGATGCCATCTAGATCCACATTCATGCCAAGTTTCAAGCAAATCCCATCATCCCCTGATTTTTGGCGGGGCTTTAACCTCTAATGCACCACCCATAACCCCAATTCACACCCCTTTTGATATCTCCATCAATTTTCACATTAGAAACCTCAACCTCAGCACCATGATAGCTTATCCATGGATACACATGCATGCCAAGACTCAAGCCAATCCCATCATCCCCTGATTTTTGGGGAATTTATGAAAATTGGACACCCCATTTTCAGACATGGACTGTTCTCTGACATTTTGACAGATAAAAAGATTGGAAGTGGGCACCCTCAGAGATGCCATCTAGATCCACATTCATGCCAAGTTTCAAGCAAATCCCATCATCCCCTGATTTTTGGCGGGGCTCAAACCTTTTAACTCACCCCAAATCAAGTCCCATGCTACAACTATGTCAATTTGCACGTCAGAAACCTCATGTTCAGTCCCATGACAGCTTATCCATGTGTCCACATGGATGCCAAGTTTCAAGCAAATCCCATCATCCCCTGATTTTTGGGGAATTTATGAAAATCGGACACCCCAGTATCTCAGGGATTTTAAAGCTGCAGACAGGGGCCATTTCAAAGGAAATCCCAACATGTCATGAATTGGGGAGTAGATAAACCTATATGAATCTTCTTCCACACTTGAAAAATTGATTTGGAACTTCCAAAAGTCTAAGTGAGTGCAGGAAGGACTTATCCCCTGAGTCAAAGCAAGACACACAAAAACCATCCCAGCGAGGTGGGCAGGGGAGGAGGGAGGGAAGGCAGGCAGGCAGCAGACATTTCTGGGGGCACAAGGAAGTGAGCCAAGGATAGTTTCAAAGCCAGTAATGCAAACCATCCCTGTGAGGTGGGAGCAGCACAGAGAGATGCCTTTTCTTTTGCATCCCATAACTAGGAGGCTAGGAGGATAAGAGTAAAGCTTTGTGATCTTTGCTTCAGAGTTGATTGACTGCACTGTGATCACAGCCATTATTAAACAACAACAACAACAACAGTAACGTTAATAATAGCAGTACTAATTAATATTAATAGCAATAACAACAACAACAACAACAACAACAACAACAACAACAACAAGGAGTTGAAAGCCTGCCTGACTTCACTGAAGAGGAAAAGCCAGGAGAGCTTGGGCTATGGGGTGTAAATATAAAATGGAATAAATAAATAAATAAATAAATAAATAAACAAACAAACAAACAAAGGAGGGGTAGAATTAAAAGCAGCAGTGTTGCTGAATAAACAACAGGAAGGATTTTTTTAAAAAGGCTTTATCTGTCTTTTACCAGTAAGAGGGAAGTGGACATGCCCAGGGGGAGGGGGAATTATGCCAATTTGACTGTCCCTGTCTAGGGACCACTCTTAGTATATGATTTCAGGTTGTGTTTGTGCATTTGGTGGGGATACTGTTTTAAAAAACACTGGGAAAAGTCCGTTCAGACTAAGAAAGAGAAGTTCCCAGTATCCCAAGTATCCCGTTTTGCCTATCCGCTCCTCCAACATGACTGGGAGTTGACTCTGCCCCTCAGCACTTCAAAAAGGTAAATCTCCCGGGTTTTTTACCCAATTTTTAAAAAAATTATAGCAAGCGAACCGCACCACGCAGAGAGCTGAGAGTAGGCTCAAAATGACCCCCAGCCACGACTCTCTAAGCACAAGAAGTTTCAGAAAGATAGCTTAAAAAACAACACAGTTAATCCCTTTTCTTTTCCGCAATGCAATCCTATGGGTGAAATTTTTCAAAATGGCGATCGGAGCGCTCTGCGGAAAGAAAAGCGCTCCGCCTATAGGCTCTTCTCTTCGCCTTGCTTCTACGGGTCCCCGGTCTGCTGCTACTCCGCCTCTGGGCAAGGCGGAGCAGGCCAATTCGCTTCTGATTCTCCGATTCTAATCGGAGCAGAGCACACCTCTAATATCCATATCAACCAACACTGTGCTCTAACAGAGGCAGGATCTACACTACTGCTTTAAAATGTTTGATAACAGTAGTGACAACCATTGGGGTTCAGGACACAGCCCATGGACAAGTTTACAAACTGTTTTCAAAGTGGTTGGTGACGTAGATCTGGAAAGAGGAAGCAAATGACCCTGAAAGATGATCCGGTGAGAAGGAAGGAAGGAGAGAAGGAACTGTTCCATCTGCTCCCCTCCTCCCCACATCCCACACACACTCCTGGAGACTTTAAAAGCAAGGCGGGAACTGAAGTTTTGGAGGTGCTGCTTCAGGGGGAGAAATGGTGTTCTAACCAAGTTATTTTTTCGTATCTGTTCTGTTTTGCTGTAAACTTGTATTTAGTATATTTTTGAATATTGTTGGGATAGTGTTGATTTGTATATTGTTAAATATTGTTGTAGTTTTGATTGTTGTAAACTGCCCAGAGAGCCTTGGATATTGGGCAGTAAAAAAATGATGATGATGATGATGATGATGATGATGATGATGATGATGATGATAATAATAATAATAATAATAATAATAATAATAATAATAATAATAATAGAAGGCCCACACTGTCAGTTCCCAGGGAAGTTGCCGTCTGCTGGGTGTGGTGGCAGCTCCTACATGGCTTCCTCTCTGGCCCTTTCTCATCTAAGAGTTATCCCAGAAAAATGGAGGGATTGTCCCTGCCTGCTCCCGGGATTCCCTGTGTGGCATTTGGATGCACAGGAACGATCCTGGGATGATCCCGGGATATAGGGCTGGTGTCGACATGCCCTCTGTCTGCCACAAAGATGGAGGGAGAAAGCAGGGGCTGCTCTTGTTACAATCACAGCCAGGAGCAGTAAACACTGTCCCATGAAGTCAGAAGGGTCCTAGGGCTGACTTTGTGGGCTGGCCACCTTCACCACGGAAACGTTGCCTGCCTCCACTGGCAGGGCAAAACACAGAAGTGGCAAACAACAGCTGCCTTCAGGGCCAGCCCAAGATATCTTGCTGCCTGGGGAAACGGAAAAGATGCCCCCCCTCTCAATTCTTTTTGTAGAAGCGAGTTGAACTGGTAGATGAATCTTCCTTCTGCCCTGGCTGTGAAACAGTATCTTCTTGAGGACAGCAGGCTACCTTAGGTGGCAGAGAACAGGCCCCGTGGCACACCCAACTCTGGCCTCCAACACCTTACTGTCACTCCCTGGCCCTGCCGCCTGTGGCAGCTGCCTCACTCTGCCTCATGGTAGGGCTGGCCCACTCCCTGCCTTCTAAGTGACAGCAGATTGGGAAAAGAGTGGGAGAAGGAGCCATCACAGGTGATAGCATGGTGCTGAGGAGAGAGGGGGACTCTCCTCCCAGGAGTGCAGCAATCCTTGGCACTGCAAAAGGGAGGGCAGGCGGGGGGACTGCTATTATTCCTCTTTAGTGGGTTCACGGGCAGTGGTCGTCGTCCCAACTTCCCCCGGGACACTGGGGCCTCAGCGGTTTCCTGACACAAACTTTGCAGAAAGTTCTTGTAAATGGAAACAGCAGCAAAAGGACCTGCAAACTGTTAAACTTAAGAACATATCTCTCTCTCTCTCTCTCTCTCTCTCTCTCTCTCTCTCTCACACACACACACACACACACACACACACACGATAAAAGCAGACAGTGAGGTTACTTTGCAATACACATACCTGTAATTTCTGTTAAAAGAGCAGGGATCAGGATGAAAATCATAATTCTAAAATCGAAAGGCAAAGAGCTGTGCTTCTTAAGTTCTCTCTACTTGGAAACGGTAAGAAAGCAGAAGATGTGACGTAGCAGAAGGCTGAAAGAGGAACAAGTGGCAGGAACAGCAGTCATGCAGAAGCAACACCCTTCACTGCTGTTCTGCTTACAAGACACGGGGGCTGCAAAATACCGCTGGGCCTAAACCTCCCTGAACCATCTTTTACGATGGATCAGTTCCTTGATTCCAGCCAGGATCCCCAAAGGCCTTGATTGCAGGATCAGTGGGGGATTTCCTCCTGATGCACAAATAACAGCTTCAAATGAGAGTTTTTCCTCAAGATGGCAGCAGCAGCTGGGGGAGGGGGGAGAGAGAAGGGTTAAATTCTTCCTTGGCATCTGCTTTAATTGTGTTCATTATCGGGGGGGGGGACCCTCTTGGGATCTCCTTTTACTATTAGATCCCATTTCTTGTTTTTAATGTAAATGGGGATAGTCCATGAAAAGAAATACGTGTCTGTCCTCATACTTAGTTTGTCGTAGAATGGGGGGGGGGGCACTTTGGACATCCAGTCCGACTCTCTACTCAGTGCAGGAAATCCACCACTAGAGCTTCTGTCTCCATAGGTGGCTACCCAAAGCAAACCACTCTCTTGGAGTAACTAGCCACATGTTTCTGTATACTGTTAGTTGGAATATCAGCCAGCTTCATATTGTGGCTTTTTGGCTGCCCCTGGTCATCCACCCCTCACTTCCTCCTCCACTTATCAGATCTTCATTTCCTTTCTGTTTCCACGTGCATGTTTTTCAGTGCATTTCACAGTTAAGGGGGCCTTTTATGGTAGCTGTTTTTCTCACTCAGTGATGCATGGAAGGAGCCTTTGTGGTCTAGCCCAACCGCCTGCCCAATGCCGGAAGGGAAGAGCTAGAGAATCCACAACAGAGGGGAATCGCTCTCTGCAGATTCCGTCCGAAGCCAGGTTCCACCCTACGTCTTGACTTCAGTTGCCCACCTGCACTTCCTTCATTTCCTCTTTGTTCCCAGCTTCATCTCAGCAGATTTCAGAGGCTTCCTCCATTTATACCGCAGAGGGAACTTATTGTATCTTCACTTTCTCATGGACATGTTTTTTAAACCATAGATTTCACCTCTCCAATTCTTTTTATGTGTTTGCTTTTTCTGAATGGCTGTTGCCTAGAATCATCAAGTTGTTGGTGTGGGTCTTGGAAGCCATCTAGTCTAACCTCCTGCTCAGTGTTGGAAATCCAGAGCTAGAGAACTCCCTGCTGGAAAAACCCTCCAACCTCTCTCAGTCATTGGTTCCATTGTCCAACTGCTCTTGCCATCAAGACGTTTCTCCTAATGTTCCACCAAACTCTACCCTCCTGGAACTTCAGTCCATTAGATCTGGTCCTGCCATTGGAAGTAGCAGAAAACAAAGCTATGATGCAGCCATTCAGGTCTTTGAGAAGCGCTCTGGTGTGCCTCCTCACTCTGCAGTTCTCCAAGTTAAACATATTCAGTTCCTTCAACCTCTCCCCATTGGACCTTTTGTCCATAGCCCTGAAGATCTCTATTGCCCTCCTCTGAACCTGTTCCAATTTGTCTACACATTTCTTAATGTGCATTGCCCCAAACTTGTATTTATGTTCTCATTCCTTGCACCGCTGTTAAATCTAGCTCCAAATGAGAATAAATTAACTCGAAGCTTTATTTGACAGTATAAGAGCCATTAACTTAAGTGACTGTACCACATCCTGTACGGAGGCTGTTCAGCCACTAGATGGCGTCGCAGTGCTTCCTCTGCCAAAGTAACTCTAAGTATTATTGCCAAAAAGTATAGAGGAGGGAGGAGAAAAAACACATGATAATAAAAGACTGGCATGCAGATTACAAGTTGCATCTAATATAGGCACAGTGAGGTCTCCTGGCTATGCATAAAACTCCACACACACGTAGGCTTCAATAGAAAATATCTGGATGTAGCATTGGTTAGGTGATCATCATCCACACTTAAACATGTCAAGTATTTCAATCAAAAGTCTATGTTTGGTCACCAATGCTTGGAGGAGCACCTGGTTCTAAAATAGTGCTTCCCAGACAGTATTCTACTGGTTTGAACTGCAAAACACATCATCATCATCATCATCATCATCATCATCATCATCATCATCATCATCATCATCCAATAACAGCAACATATGTCTAGGGTAAATACACCTGTGGCTTTGGGCAATGCTATATTACAGTTTAGAATCATAGAATAGTAGAGTTGGAAGGGGCCCATAAGGCCATCGAGTCCAACCCCCTGCTCATTGCAGGAATCTACCTTAAAGCATCCCTGACAGATGGCTGTCCAGATGCCTCTTGAATGCCTCTAGTGTGGGGGAGCCCACCACCTCCCTAGGTAACTGGTTCCATTGCCATACTGCTCTAACAATCAGGACGTTTTTCCTGATGTCCAGCCAGAATCTAACTTCCTGTAACTTGAGCCCGTTATTCCGTGTCCTGCTCTCTGGGAGGATCGAGAAGAGATCCTGGCCCTCCTCTGTGTGACAACCGTTTAAGTAATTGAAGAGTGCTATCATGTCTCCCCTCCATCTTCTCTTCTCCAGGCTAAACATGCCCAGTTCTTTCAGTCTCTCCTCTTAGGGCTTTGTTTCCAGGGTCTGTACAAAACAGTTTTCTGGACCAAAAGGGCTGATTGTTGATTTTAGTGGTTCAAGAACTCCTCCCAACAGGAAGTGATAATAATTGAGGCCTTGGAATTGTAAAAGCCATTTCGGGGGAGTTGACTCATCCCTTCTTTGCCTACTTCCTCAATTGCTCAGGTTGGGTCTTGAGATCTACCTGTGAGTAGAGCCACAGAAGCAGGTTTGGGGACAGTGAGACAGAATAAGACACAGAGAGAAGCTGAACGGAGAGCTGAAGAAAGAAAGACACCTTTGGGGAGTGTTCAGGTGCCTCTCTGGAGAGCTGGTGTGGGACCGGAGGTGATGTTGATGATGATGATGATGATGATGATGATGATGATGGATTTGCTTGTAGGACTGCTATGCTGTCTGCCTCCACCCATGCACCACTTGTACATTTGTAAATACCTGCCCAATTTATTTACCCACATGATGGCTGTATAGCATATAGTAGCTCAAAGACGAGAGGCAACATACTTCTGAACAATGTGGTAGCCAGGGCTCCTGGGACTGAAATGCCAGGACTTTTGATTGGCAGGGATGCTGTCCCCATCTACCACACCTGCTCAGAATTCTGTTTCCTCTGAGCTTAGCTTCAATCCTTACAGTAGTTTGTGGGGGGATGAGTTTCCCCAGCAACAATATATTGTTCCCTGCCGCAATGCAAAGTCGTTTGGGTAGATTGGTCCTGAATGGGCAATGAAGACCCAAATGCTTTACCAAAGATGGAAACTTTGTTGATATCCATCAGCACAGCTGCTTTAATGTTTAGACTCTCCTTGGATACGTGGCTATGGGGAGTGTCATTGTATTCATCTGCACTTCAAAATGTACCACGAGCTCTGAATACCAGCTCCAGGAGATCAAAAATGGGAGGGGCTATTAGTGCCCTCATGTGCTACTTGTGAGCTTCCCAGAGGGATCGGCTTGACCACCGTGGGGCACAAGATGTTGGACTAAATCAGCCTTTGGTGATATCTAGCAGGACTCATCTTATGTTCTTATTTCTGCTCATGGGACCCTTCCACTGCTAGAAGGGATGGGAATCTATTTCCCCCAGTTCACCCCCACTACACACACTCCCAGAATCTGCTGTAGAATTCTGGGACACCATCCAGAACTTTGTGGGATGTGGCAAAGGGGGTATGAAGAGGGGAGGCAGATTTGGCAGAAATCACCTCTCACCCCTCCACCAACAGCAGCTTCCACCAGATTGAAGTAGCTTGCACAAACAGATGTATCCCATCTGTTCACAAAAAGTCAACTCAGGATTCAAGCCAGTAATAACAGCAACAACAACCATAATGAAAACCATGAACCAGTAAACTATTTCTGTGGGGTCCAATAACCTTTTTTGTAGGTCCATTTTTGTCCCAGGGCTATGGATGTGGTGAAATAAGTTAGACTTTTATAGTCTGAGCAAAGTTGGTGATGTTTGCAGGTGGCTCAACCCACAAAAATTACTGGCTAGAATATCCAGTTTGAAAAGCAGCCAACTTTCAGACAATATACTGAATTATAGGAGATCAGACGTAGCCCTGAGAGTTTACATATTTTCCAACTGTTTTGGATTTGAATTTTGTCCTGATACTGGGAACAATTTGCATTTTTCCTTTGGCGATTTATGCAGGGACTGGTGTGATTATTTGCATAATGCTCCACCACTGTGAGGCCTGATCTTGTAATGCCAAGATTCAGCTTGTGCCAACTAGTCTAAATAAAAATAATGATAGGTCACATCCCCTTTAAGGCCTGGCATCACAGCGAATGTGGATTTTGGGTTGTCATGTCTGTTTTCTTCTGCATCCTGTTTTCAGACATACCCCTACACTCGTGTGGAGCAGGTGCTTAGATCTTAGAAACAAGAAAAATGAAAACCTGGGATTCGTGGTATTTCAATGAGAGCTCATGGGTTGTACCATGAGCTAGTGGGAAAAGGGGGGGGGAAATGCTGGAGAGAAATGCAATGTTGGGAGGGAATGAAGTTACAGGACCACGAGGCATCTGACACAGAAAGAAAATGAAAAGTCCTGCATAACTTCAGAATATTGGGTCCTTCTCTGTGCACCTTTTATTCAATATTATCTTTTGCTGCTCATTGATTGTGCTTTGCTTTTATGCAGATCTTGGGCATTTTCAGAAAGAAACAAGAATCAATCTACTGCTATCTGTGGCTGTCCTGGGAGATTCAATGGCACCATGTTTGAGGTGACAATCCAGTATTCAGATGCAGTGGTGCAACTAGGTATTTTAGATCCTGGACTTAGGACACAATCCTATGCGTGTTTAGACAGAAAAAAGTCCTACAACTTCCAGCATGCTGGGAATTGTAGGATTTTTTTTCTGTCTAAACATATATAGATAGTGCATTAAATGATTTTGTGGGGAACGCCTTTAGACAGCCATGTGCAATACTTCATTTTTGAAGCATACAACTTCCATTTCTCTTCCCTTTTCACTGCCTCCATTCTATGCTTTACAGTTTCATCTACATTCCAGATTTGTATGAGCAAAAACAAACTTTGCCAACCCTGATTAAAAAGAAACATACTCGGTGCATGTGCGGTTTTGCTTTTCAAACTCAATTAAATTGAGTTTTCTTCTAGTAACCCAATGCTAAACACATTGACTGAAGGACAAGCACCATTAAGGATTTGCATAGCAGCAGAAAGAAAGGACACCCAGCCTTGCTGTTCCTTTTTTTTTTTTTTTTTAAGCGGGTTTTGCAAATGAATGGACACAAAGGTACTGTTACGCCATGCAAAAGCACAACAGGCTTTATTCAAATATAGGCAGTGTTTCTTTCCATTTCAAGAATGAGTTCTGGGATGGGCTGATAAGCTATAAGGGGACAGGGGAGTTGATATTATATTTATGTATTCATTACATAATTTATATACCATATTTCTTAGATTGTAAGACACCATTGATTATAAGACGCACACTAATTTCAGTACCACCAACAGGAAAAAAAAACCCTAAGACACACCCACAATTCTAAGATGCACCCCATTTTTAGAGATGTTTATATGGGGTGGAAAGTGCGTCTTAGAATCAAAGAAATAGGGTACTAGTTTCCAGTAAGCTCTCAAAGCGGTTAGCAGAAATGATAAAAAAAAATCTAAGCTATAATAATATGGTTGTGTGCTATCTCCAGTATTCGAGGCAGTATGCCTGGGTGCACCAGTTGCTGGGGAACATGGGTGGGAGGGTGCTGCTGCACCATGTCCTGATTGTTCATCCCTGGTCGATGGCTGGTTGGCCCCTGTGTGAACAGAGTGCTGGACTAGATGGACCCTTGGTCAGACCCAGCAGGGCTCTTCTGATGTTCTTATGTTCTTAATAAAAGTACAGTAAATTGCTTGTCGATTATCATTATCATCATTATCATTTCTATATCACCCCATAGCTGAAGCTCTCTGGGAATTTTGTAAAGATTAAAACATTAAAAACAATGTGCAGATTTTAAAAACATGAAAAATACATAACAGACAGCATACACAGAGACAACATACAACAGAGATTAGATTATAACCACCCTGGCTGGCTTTAATAGCTATGTAGAAGAGGAGAACATGTGTTCTTTGCTGGCAGTGCTTTACTGAAAGCCTGCATTGACTAAACCTTAGCCACTAGGAGCTAGGAGGGAAAGCCAAGTCCCCCCTTCCTTTCCAGATGCATCCATAAACAGACCAACACAGATAAGCTGTACAAGAGTTAATGTTTGGTCTGAATGGAACAATCAAGTTAATCAAAAATTTCCATGTTTTGGGCTATAATGTTGAATATTTTTTTATCCCACTGATGAAGACCCTTGTGGTCAAAATGCATATGGGATAGGTGGGTGTACACATACACCCCATATGATCAGTAGAACAAGTGATACATGAAGTTTTTATCTAGTGTTTGTGGACTATTTATTTTTTACTTGGGTATAATTTCATGCTATGTGTCAAATTATTATTTTTTATATTATTTAGTGCTTATTATTATTTTATATGTTCAATTGTATGGATTACTTGTTTCATTAAATTTCATACAGTGGTTAACCTGCTGTCCACGGAAAACCCACAAACAAGACCTGAGTGCAACAGCACCCTCCCACCCATGTTCCCCAGCAACTGGTATACATAGACATACTGCCTCTGCTAGTGGAGGTAGCACATAGTCATCAGGGCTAGTAGCCATGGATAGCCTTCTCCTCCAGGAATTTGTCTAACCCCCTTTTAAAGCCATCCAAATTGGTGGCCATCACTACATCTTATGGCAGTGAGTTCCATAGTTTTACTATGCACTGTGTGAAGAAGTCCTTCCTTTGATTTGTCCTGAATCTCCCACCAATCAGGTTCATGGCCCCAACCCTGCTTTTATCTTAGTCATCCACTGAACATATGGGTAATGTGTTCGTATGTAAAGCATCTGCCCTGGCAAATTTGCTTTGATATATTATTTTAAATACAGTAAGTAGCATATAAAGATTATGATGGTGGTGGTGAGTACATTCTGCATTCCGCCATTATAAAGCAGTGTTTGGGGGTGGGTCATTCTAATGTTCATAAAATGGAAAATGTTTCACCAATCTTGCTGAAATTTACATGTGCCAGAAAGAAATGTTGGTTTTACATACCCTGAAAATTTCAAGAAGGTTGGTGAAAGACAGAGGGAAGGAGCGCAGTTTAAAATACAAAAGAAAAAAACCCTCTCTGAATCAAAATGACACTAAAAACATAGGGTGGCGAGAATATGTGCTCATGAAATTCGGGGAATTGAGAATTGTCTTCTTCCTCTCTCCTTCTAGTTGGTGGAATGGCTTTTCTTTTTTAAAAATTCCCTTCAGTTGATTTTTAATGAATATTTCTTTGCCCCATTAGAGTGAATACAGAGGCTAAAATTTCATGCTAAATTTCTGGTCAGTGTGGGCCGTGGAACAAAGATGCTGGAACATGTGTCACAACCAGATGAAGGAATAGACTTCCTATTCGAACTAGAGTTCAAAGAGCTGTCAGACAAATGCAAGGACTCAAGACCAGCCCCAAAGAGAAATTGCCATCTCTGCCAATGAGCAAACATTATTATCTAATCCATTATTTTAATCCTTCAGCCAATCAGGGTATAAGCAAATGAGACATCCCGTAGGCTAGAATGTATGCAACACACCTCTTTCCCCTTTTTTTCTTTTCTTTTCTTTCTTTTTTCTTTTGTTGGTTAGCGTTGGCCCCCAGCTCTCTTCAATTATTGTTTCCATCTCGGCTTGAAGACAGCATGGAAAATAAGCAGCAGAGATTCTTTTTAGGGAAGGATTCCGGCCTCCAAATGGAAAACCAGCCTTTGGAGATGTTCAAAGACCTGGTGATGAGGTGGTTTCTGGAGATGCAGACTCCTCTTATATTGCAGGACGGCAGTTTACCGGAGTGGTTCCATGGATTCATTACAAGGAAGTAAGCTCAGTGCAGCCATAAAAGTCTAAGGATCAAAGCAACGATATGAATATTTTTATTAATTGTCCTTGCTTCCTGAAATAGGTTTGCGATTGATTGGAGACTCCTGGCTTGGGAGAAGTTTTTTATTTTGTTTTTCAAGGAAGGAAGAATTTTTTCTTAGTGATGAAGTCAGTGCTTGGGTTGGTGTGGTAGAACGAACAGAGCAGGGATGGGACAGCTGCTGGATGGACTACAACTCCCATCATCCCAGGCCAGCTGCGGATGATAGGATTGGGAATCTAATAGCATCTGGAGGGCATAGGTTCCCCACTCCAGAATAGTTTCATGCTAAGACCGAAAAGACCCAGGTCCCGGATCTCTCTCTCTCTCTCTCTCTCTTGCTCTGTCTAACCTACCTTGCAGGGTTGTTGTAAATACAAAATGGGGGTGAGAGAAAACCCCCATGCTGCAACACCCTGGCAAACAAAAGAAACCCAAAACTGGGGGAAGTTTCACCTCTTTTCTGTTAGGCTGCTGTCAAAGAGCTCAGCTAGCTGTGAGGTGGGGAACCCATTATTAAGACCATGCATTTCTGAGGAATCAATAACAGGGGGGTGCAGTTCAGACTGGAGGTGCTGTGCTGGGGGGGGTTTATATTGCTGCTTTTTGTCACATGGGGAGATCGTCTCCCAAAATACAAAGTCAGCTGTTATTCGCTCATTATTGCCTCTGAAGTTACACTCAAAATGTATTAGCCATGATAGGACTAACTAGGGTGTTTTTCTACAAATAAATTATAGAGTTTTCTTCAACTCCTTGTATGGGTCATTAGGTCATCTTTTTTAAAAACACACACCAAAAACTGGAATTTACAGTGTTCTCTTCCCCCCCCCCCCCTGTGAAAAATATGCAGGTACCATAGAGGATGGGGGAGGCAGAGGATTCAGAAACGGGAAATGGTGAACAGGGAATGATAATCGCAGCCTCACCTCCCACCCAGCCCTGATTGTTTTACCTTTGGAAGGGGGGGGTCTGTTCACAGATCTCCTGATGTGATATCCAGTTTGGCCCAAAGGCATAGCAGCACCCCACAAATGCTGCTGAGCAGCAAACTTTTATGCTGATATCCACCCTGATGATTTGAAATCTGGTTATATTTTAGTTCAGTATTGAATCATTGACTTTGATATGTGACAGTACTTGAAAGTTGTCTTGCAAAAAATGTTAGAATTTAGTGGTATTTGTCAAGGGACATGCAACTGTGTTTTATAGCCAATGGTGTTTGATAGCTGACATGCAACAGTAGACAGGATTTGAGAGTGGACTGCTTGTGAGAGTTCATGATGGAGACCTAGCTGCAACAAAATAACCACGGGATGTTAACAAGTCTGAAGCGCTCAAATTTTGGATTCAAAGACCAAAGTTTCACAGTCAGCATTTGAATAGTGATGTTGTAAATCCAACTGTTTCGTGCAACGCTGAGTGGAGATTTCATCAATGTCAAATACTGCTAACCCGGGTGCTATTCTAGGGATTTTGTACTTTACTCCATGGCATCCCTACATAACGTTGAACGAATTGCAGCGGTCCAAACAGGGCCACTTCTATCTCTGCTTATGTAACAAATGTGGCTGTGCTCTCTCTTTAAACAGGCAGACGGAGGAACTCCTCAAACATAGAGACTTTGGCTGTTTTCTTATCAGGTTAAACGAAAGATCATTCGGCTACATTCTCTCCTACAGGTGAGCCTTTGAATTTAGCTTTCCCTTTGGGATGGGGAGAAATGTCACCCTTGGTCATCTGTCTTAGACTTTTCTTTTGGAGCACCAGAAACACACCATGCGTTGAAGAGAAAGGATAGTCTCTGCTCAGATAGTCTCCCATCCCTGACAGAGCAACTGATCATGCAGAAGTCGCACAATGCCCAAAATATGCACCCAGAGGACATATAAAGTTGCCTTACACCATGCCAGACTATTTGTCCATGGTATTGCACATCCTTCCCAGGGTCTCAGCTAGGGGTCATGTCCATCACAGACTACTTAACCAAAGACCTGGAGGTGCCTGGGATTAAACCTGGGAGCTTCTGCATTCAAAGCAGTCCTGTTCTTGGTGATGTTACCTGTTCCCAGGTTGTTCTCTGGAAGGTGTTTCCCACACAGAGATGTGGGCACAATGTGTTTAAAACAGACTCTGTTGAAAAGTTAGCATTTCAGTAAAACCATGTATTCAGCAGGTAAGGTAGTCACTTGTGAATCACCCAAAAAAGAAGCTCTGGACAAAAGAGAGCGCTAATTTGCATAAAATTTGCATTTGCCAGTTTATATGTCTAGATGCAAATTTAGAAATTACAATTTACAGTACATTTCATCCTGTGTGTATACCTGTCCGGTGTGCATTTCAGGTGCTATCCCTTAAACCAGAATTGGGCAGGACAGCTCTTCAAAAAGAGAACACCTGTCAGCAGGCTTTTAACTCTTGTCTACCATTTTGATCCATACCAGGGAAAGGCAAATTGGCAAGTTGTGGGATGGATATGACCCCCCACCCCACCCGAAAGAAGTTAATCTGATCAGAAAGTGCTAGACAAGGCCTTGGGGGAACCAGCTTGACATAGAGGGACTCCTGGAGGAGAAGGCCATCAATGGCTACTAGTCCTGATGGCTATGTGCTACCTCCAGTACCAGAGGCAGTAAGCCTCCAGTTCCGCACCAGTTGCTGGGGAACATGGGTGGTTGCACGCATGTCCTGGGGAACATGCTTGTGGGTTCCTGGTCAACAGGTGGTGGGCCCCTGTGTGATCAGAGTGCTGGACTAGATGGACCCTTGGCCTGATCCACCATCAGGGCTCTTCTTATGTTCTTATGACCAACCAGCAATAGAGAGCAGTGGCTGGGGAATGGAGAGTAGCAAGGCGCTAGTGACTTAAATCTAGTTACAGACAGATTTGAGCCTGGTTCTCCCTAAGACGGAGCCCCTGTGTCCTGGCTGTACCACTTCAGATTGCAGGTGGAAAGAAATTGTGCGTCTAAACATTCCTCCTCTTTACGTTCCATAGTTGATGCCCCAGGCATGCCTAACCACATATATGCCACAACAGTGAGACCGTTGCAGCTTGGTTTGCTGATTTTCAGTACAGGTCTCGACTAGTGATGAAAGTAGCACTTTGGAGACCCTCTAAATTTAAACAAAATAACTAAAACGTCAGGCCAGGGCTGATGTCAAAGGTAGGCATGGCGAGGCATCTGCTGAGGACCCCACAGCCCATAGGGGCCACAAACAAAACCTTCTGGAGTAGGACCTCCTCTTTGCCCTTGCAACTTGCATGGTCACCCGCATCTCCTTCTGGTAGTGTGGTTTGAAGGAACAGCAACAGATGCCACAGACTTTTTGCTCACTGGCTCTCTGCCTGCCAAACAAGCAAAGACGAGGATGAAACTTTTGAGAAACAAATTGCCAGTGTTTCAAGGAAGTGTGATGTAGTAGTGATGGGGGACTTCAATTACCCTGATATCTGTTGGGAGACCATTACTGCCAAAAGCGGCCCTTCCAAGAAATTCCTGACATGTGTGGATGATAACTTTCTCCTACAGAAAGTGGTGGAAGGAACTAGAGGATCGGCAATCCTCGACTTGTTATTGACCAATAGGGATGACTTAGTGGATAAAGTGGCAGTTATGGGAACTCTGGGGGAAAGTGACCATGTCATACTTGAATTCTTGATTATGAAGGAGACAAAAGTCGAGCGTAGCCATACACGTACTCTGGATTTTGGAAAGCTGATTTTAATAAACTCAGAACTATAATAAGTAAGGTCCCGTGGCAAGGGAGCCTAATGAGAAAAGGAGTGCAGGATGGGTGGGAGTATTTTAAAAAATGAAATTTTAAAGGCACAGTTACAAACAATTCCAACAAGGAGAAAAGATAGAAGACAACAGAGGAAACCAATGTGGCTCCACAAAAAGCTTAGAGATGACCTGAAAACAAAAAAGGATACATATAGGAAGTGGAAGGAAGGCCAGGCTACAAAAGAAGAGTACAGACACGTGGCGCAGAAGTGCCAAAATGGCGTCAGGAAGGCTAAAGCTGTGAATGAGCTGAGATTAGCGAGGGATGCTAAAAGCAATAAAAAGGCTTTCTTCAGATATGTGAGTAGACAGAGGAAAGAAATGGTGGTTCAACTGCTTAACGAGGATGGCAAATTGATAACAGACGACAAAGAAAAGGCTGAAGTGCTCAATTCCTACTTTGCCTCGGTCTTCTCCCAAAAGCGGGTCTATGACCCCCCTGGAAAAAGTGAAGCAGAAGTTGAGGGGGCAGGATTGCAGTTTGAGATTGATAAACAAATGGTCAAAGAACACCTAATTTCCTTGAATGAGTTTAAATCTCCAGGGCCCGATGAACTGCATCCTAGAGTAATGAAGGAGCTAGCAGAAGAACTCTCAGAACCTTTGTCTATTATCTTTGCAAAATCATGGAAGACGGGTGAGGTGCCGGATGACTGGAGGAGGGCTAACGTTGTCCCTATCTTCAAAAAGGGCAAAAAGGAGGAACCTGGGAACTACAGACCAGTCAGTCTGACATCCATCCCTGGGAAAATTCTGGAGCAGATTATAAAGAAGTCAATCTGTAAACACCTTGAAATCAATGCAGTGATTACTAGAAGCCAACATGGATTTGTCAGGAACAAATCCTGTCAGACTAATTTGATCTCATTTTTTGATAGGATAACCTCCCTTGTGGACTGTGGGAATGCTGTGGACGTCATATATCTTTATTATTATTATTATTATTATTATTATTATTATTATTATTATTATTATTTATTTATTTATTTATATAGCACCATCAATGTACATGGTGCTGTACAGAGTAAAACAGTAAATAGCAAGACCCTGCCGCATAGGCTTAGCAAAGCTTTTGACAAAGTACCACATGACATTCTGATTAACAAACTAGCTAAAAGTGGGCTAGATGGAACAACTATTAGGTGGATTCACAGTTGGCTACAGAATCGGACTCAAAGAGTACTTATCAATGGAACCTTCTCAAACTGGGGAGAGGCAACGAGTGGGGTGCCGCAGGGCTCAGTCCTGGGCCCAGTGCTCTTCAACATTTTTATTAATGATTTGGACGAGGAGGTGCAGGGAACGCTGTTCAAATTTGCAGATGACACAAAATTGGGTGGGATAGCTAATACCCTGGAAGACAGAAACAAACTTCAAAGTGATCTTGATTGGCTGGAGTGCTGGGCTGAAAACAACAGAATGAAATTTATTAGGGATAAATGCCAAGTTCTACATTTAGGGAATAGAAACCAAATGCACAGTTACAAGATGGGGGACACTTGGCTCAGCAATACTACAAACGAGAAGGATCTTGGAATTGTTGTAGATCACAAGCTGAATATGAGCCAACAGTGCAATATGGCTGCAAGAAAGGCAAATGCTATTTTGGGCTGCATTAATAGAAGTATAGCTTCCAAATCACATGAGGTACTGGTTCCTCTCTTTTCGGCCCTGGTTAGGCCTCATCTAGAGTATTGTGTCCAGTTCTGGGCTCCACAATTCAAGAAGGATGCAGACAAGCTGGAGCGGGTTCAGAAGAGGGCAACCAGGATGATCAGGGGTCTAGAAACAAAGCCCTATGAAGAGAGACTGAAAGAACTGGGCATGTTTAGCCTGGAGAAGAGAAGATGGAGGGGAGACATGATAGCACACTTCAAATACTTAAAAGGTTGTCACACAGAGGAGGGCCAGGATCTCTTCTCGATCCTCCCTGAGTGCAGGACACGGAATAACGGGCTCAAGTTAAAGGAAGCCAGATTCCAGCTGGACATCAGGAAAAACTTCCTGACTGTTAGAGCAGTGCGACGGTGGAATCAGTTACCTAGGGAGGTTGTGGGCTCTCCCACACTAGAGGCATTCAAGAGGCAGCTGGACAACCATCTGTCGGGGATGCTTTAGGGTGGATTCCTGAATTGAGCAGGGTGTTGGACTCGATGGCCTTGTAGGCCCCTTCCAACTCTGCTATTCTATGATTCTATGATTCTATGTTATCAAAGGCTTCCAGACACTTGTCTGGGGGGAATAAGGATAGTTGGAAACTCCTGAACTGTACCTTGAACGATGAAAGAGAAACGTATGCAAAACCCTGGCTGGTTAATGTGTAGAAAGTCTTCAACGTGTCTCCGGGTGATGTTATTCTTATCAATGACGTTTGTTTGTGGTCAAAAGAAAAGGTTTATAATGTATGCAGTTCCTGGTGATGGCTTCTACCTCTTCTTTCTTTGTTCTCAATGCTACATGTCTGAATTCAATCCATCTACGGCAACTTGCCATGAACGCCGGACGCTGTTCATCCAAAAGGTTTGTATATTAACTAATGTTTCCAGTGCAGCTCTGTGTAAAAGAAGGAAATCAACAGCACAGGCTCTCTGGGAATTCTTCAGGAAGTTTTCTGGGACACCTTTTGGTGCTTTGGGGGCAGGCGACAGGTGTTCCTTTCATTTATTTCAAGAAGTAATGGTGGCCACCAATTTGGATGTCTTTAAAGGAGGAGTAGACAAATTCCTGGAAGAGAAGGCTATCAATGGCTGGCTGATGGTTATGTGCTACCTCCAGTATTCGAGGCAGTGTGCACCAGTTGCCAGGGAATATGGGTGGGAGAGTCCTGTTGCACTCAAGTCCTACGGGAAGCTGGTTGGCCACTCTGTGAACAGAATGCTGGACTAGATGGACCTTTGGTCTGATCCAGCACAGCTTTTCTTATGTTTTTTATTTGTACCTGTTACTTCCAGACTAGACTACTGCAATGTTCTGTATATCAGTCCGCCTTTAAAACAGTCTATTTTACTGTCATAATCAAGCTTATGCCTAGGAATATTTTAAGTAAGTAAATAAAACATTTCAGGAACTACAATTGGGCCAACATGACAGTGTGGACAGTTCTGGTTACTGCATCTCAAAAAGGATATTGTAGAGCTCAAAAGGTTACAGTTTTGGGGGCTGTTTGTTTTAGAAAACAGGAGAGTAAGGGAGGATATAATAGAAGTGTAATAAATAAATAAATAAATAAATAAATAAATAAATAAATAAATAAGTGCATAAAGTTATGCATGCTATGGGGAAAGTGGAGTGAGAAATGTTTTCTTCTTCTTCTCTCTTAATGCTAGAACCCAGTGGGATCATCCTATGAAGCTGAATGGTGGGAGACTCAGGACACTGGTTCTTTGCATACTTGCACTCCTGAACTTTGGCACCAACGTCATGCCCAAAAAACTTGATACAAACCTGTACACAACAGTCATATCAAAACTGCTTTTTTCCCCCTTTTTTGCAGTGTGGTATCAATGACCCACACATGTGTCTTGCTAATACAAATGAAATACAAATGAACAGAAGCAACTGAAAGTTATGGCAAACTACACATCCATAGCATTCCATTAAAAAAAAGGATTTAATTTTTTTAAGAATCACAGAGGATCCATCATGGATTGATTAAAAAAAAAAAGGCCAAGTAATTCAGAATCCTAAAATTGGGGATTCTGGGGAGGAATTTGTACAAGGAGAATTTTGGAAGCATCGCTATTCAAACCTTGCTCCCTATTCCTCACCATCTGGTCCTGCATTGAGCAGGGGGTTGGACTCGATGGCCTTGCAGGCCCCTTCCAACTCTGCTATTCTATGATTCTATGATTCTATGATACCTGAAGCAGCAGCCTCACTTGCATTCTGCTAAACGGAAGAGCTGGCCTTTTCTGGGTTGTTGCATGCCTAAATCTGTAGATCTCCTTCTCTGTGTAGTCCTGATCGAAATGCTTTTCTTCCATTGCAGAGGGAAAGACAGATGCCGACACTTTGTGATCAGTTGCCCCCGGAATGGGCAGTATGTCGTATCAGGGGACACCTGTACCCATCAAAGCCTCGCTGAACTCATAAGCTACTACCAGACAGCCGAAATTGAACCTTTTGGAGAGCATCTTACTACAGCCTGTTCAAAGGTGGGTCAAATATCAAACACCAGAGACTTCAATTTTTTAAAAAAAAAATCCACCATCATCAAAAATACAGCAATGGGGTCATCCCGTTGCATTTACGCAGAGCATAAGAATGTGATCTGCAAGTCAGTTCATCTAATGATGACGGTACCCAAAAACTGGCTAAGAACTACTTCATTTGCTCAAGCATTTCAGGATTTTTATAGTTGATTTATTTATTTATATTTATTTATTTATTTGTTACATTTATATACTGCCCCATAGCCGAAGCTCTCTGGGTGGTTCACAAAAGTTAAAAACAGTAAACATTAAGAGTTTACAAAATTTAAAACATAAGAACAACAGTATCCATTTAAAACAACAGTTCTGGGGGTCCATTAAAAAACCACCTTAGCATTGTTAAATGGTGTTAAATGCCTGGGAGAAGAGAAAAGTCTTGACTTTAGTTTGACAGTATTGTGCTGGCGTTTATTGGTATTCTAGAGGCTCTTTCTCTGCTTATCTTTTTGTGTAATGGGTTCTTTAGCGTAATCTTGTTATTGCTTGTACACTGCTGAAGGATGGCCTAGGAATTTTCTCAGTGAGACCTGTGAGAAAATGTTGCACTGTGGTCTGCACTCCATCCCATTCCTTCCCACTTCTGGCTTTCCGTCTATCCTTCCATCGAGATTCTTTACACACTGAGCATGCTCATTGAATCATAGAATAGTAGAGTTGGAAGGGACCTGTGAGGCCATCAAATCCAACCCCATGCAATACACACACATACACCTGCAAATCTTGGGGTCCTTCTAAGTTGCCAGTATCTTCCTCTGGACAATACCTTTCTCTTCCGGCAGGCGAATTTTAAGATGTCTGGCTGTTATTTTAATAACATATTTGTTTTATATGTTTTTAATCAGTTTTATGTATTTTATAATATTTTTGTGTTTGGTGTTGTTCTCCACTTCGATCTAGAGGGAGAGGCGGATAAGAAATAAATTAATATATTATTATTGTTATTCGTATTGGTGATGTTTTGGCTATGTAAGCAATGGCACTAACTGCCTGAAGATTGAAGATACAGGGAACTATGAACATAGGAAGCTGCTTTATTCTGAGTCAGACCCTTGAGGGCTGTCTTCACAGTGCTGAGTTGGCATTGCATTCACCCCCCAAACTCCATGGTTTCACTTACCTGGGGAGGGGAGGTGTTGGGTAATCCTGATGCCATAAAAGTTTGGGTAAGTCCCTGACTTCTTCAGTGCTCAGCTTCACAGAAAAGCCCTGCGGTGGCTGCTAATCTGCAGCTGCGTCATACAACGTTGATCTTTTTGTATTTCTTCTCCACACCCCTTTTCATCCATCTTATTAGCTGGAGGAAAAAAGCATATATGATGAAATCTCTTTGGATCAACAAACATCTTCAAAGCAAAGCTCTGCAGATACTGCCTTAATGCTGACCAGACAAGCATCCAGCAGCTCATCAAACATCAAGCCAGCAAAGGAGAACAACAGCAACCAACCCACAAATCCAAGGGGGAAACTTCAGGAACAACAGAAGTCCTTATCAAAGGAGAGGCAACATCTGAGCCAAGAGGTAGGTTTTGCAGAGGCAGAGGAAGGTCTAAGCCAGGCATCTTTCCTTCCTGGTGCCCTCCAGATGTGCTGAGGGAAGTGTGTGTGTGAATCGTGTATGTGAATCGTGTGTGTGTGTGTGTGTGTGTAAAAGTATAATACATTTAGGCACCATTATTCAGAGGCACTATGCCTCTAAGTAACAACTCCTGGAGATCAACAATAGAGGAGTACTCCCTCCTTCTGGGGGTACCATGGACATCTTGGTTGGCCCTATGACATGCAGGATGTTAGACGAGGTGGAACTTTGGTCTAGTCCAGCAGGGCTCTTATACCAGATCAATGTACTGCTTCACCTTGAAATCTTCATTCAAGAGCTGGCCATTACTCTCAGCAGCTCTCTTTCTTTCCTTCCTTCCTCTATCTACCACATCAGGACCCTGATGAAGCTCCACCAATACCAGATAGGAGCAGGTTGCTGACATCAGAGCAATCTGAGGAGGACACTGGTGATGAAGGAAACTTGGTTTATTCAGTACTTAAGAAACACCATTTAGACAACAGGAGTCTGGAGGTGCCAATACACATGAGCAAAGGTTATATGGACAACTCACAGAAAACTGAAGAGCTTGTCCAAGCTAGCTCATCTTCCAGCAAAACAAGGACAAGTGCAGTATTTGCATTAGCTAAGCAGTCTGAGAGATTATGCAGCAAAAAATTAAATCTGATAGAACCTCCTGTCCCTGAAACAATTTATTCTGAAATTAGCGTAGACCAAGGCAAAAGCCATCGGACACTCCCCGAGTCTCACAGTGGTCCATCCTCTTTTACTCCATCAAAGAAAGCAACTCTAAGCTCTCCTACTTCAACTCCTCCAAAGTTGTCTCCTAAATTACCTAATAAACCAAAGGCCTCGACAGAGCTCCAAGGCTCCCAGCTTCCAGTTACAATGTATGCAACCTCTCTTGTGGTTGTAGAAGAACATCGAAAACCAAACCAAACCAAGGCTTTGCCTGATTTGAAAAAGGGAACGAAATCCCATCCATCTACAGTGTCTGGCTGTGATGATACAACTTATGAACAGATTCCTTTTGGGTGGTTGAAGAGTATCACCCACAAGCATGATTCAGAAATGCTTTCCAAGTCATCACCAATGAAACCCAAAGAGACTTATGACCAAATCTCTACCAAAACGGGACGATCTTCCAAGACACAGGTCTATACTGAGAATCCATACGAAAAGATCCCTGATCATTTCTCCAAAGGGTCAGCATCAGCAAGGCATGTACCTACAGCAGAGAATACCTATGAGAAGATCAGCTTTGGCCTTGCAAAGGGAACAGAGGCAACGCCAAACCAAAAGGTATGGTAACGTTAATGCTCAACGCATATTAATAAACACATGGCATATGGATCATATTCTTAGAAGCAGTGCATAACACATACCACACTGGACAAAGAATTGGGTTGGGGATGAATGAGCCAATGGTTAAGCATTTTAAGCCCCATTTTTCCCCAACAGAACAGAGAAATTGATTGGCTTGCAAGTAGGTTATTGTTGGCTGGATCATGGCCAAAGATATTCATCTAAAAAAGAGAAATGGGGAGGGGGTGAGTCAAGGATCTACTCTTAATATCCGAATCTCAACTGAGGGTGTCCTCTTGCCCCTTGAACTATTGCCAGGGATATAATTCACAGTACAGTTGGCTGAGATGTTCTCCTGCACAGCTCCCTTTATTTATTTATTTATTTATTTATTTATTTATTAAACTTATATACCACTCCCATCTAGGCGGTTTACAGAAATTCTAAAATTGAGGTAAAAACAAGTATACAAAATTTAAAACTCTAAAACACAGAACATACACACATAAAGCATTAAAAACCGATTAAAAACTAAACATGTGGGTAATTAGGATATGCCGCCATATGCCTGGGCAAAGAGGAAAGTCGGAAAGATAGCAGCGTTGGCGCCAGGCGAGCCTCATCAGGGAGATCATTCCACAGTCTGGGGGCCACCACCGAAAAGTCCCTATCCCTTGTTGCCACACTCCGAGCCTCTCTCGGAGTAGGCATCCAGAGGAGGACCTTAGATGTTGAACGTAGTGACCGGGTATATTCACGTCGGGAGAGGCGTTCCATCAGGTATTGTGGTCCCAAGCCGTGTAAAGCTTTATAGGTCAAAACCCGCACCTTGAATTGGGCTCAGAAACATACAGGCAGCCAGTGCAAGCAGACCAGAGCAGGTGTTATATGGTCGAACCTTCTGGTTCCCGAAATCAATCTGGCTGCTGCATTTTGCACGAGCTGCAGCTTCCGAACCGTCTTCAAAGGCAGCCCTACGTAGAGCGCATTGCAGTAATCTAATGTGGAGGTTATCAGAGCATGGACAACTGAAGCCAGGTTATCCCTGTCTAGATAGGGGCGTAGCTGGGCCACCAACCGGAGTTTGTAGAAGGCACTCCGTGCCACTGAGGTCACCTGAGCCTCAAGTGACAATGATGGGTCTAAAACAACCCCCAAGCTATGAACCTGCTCCTTCAGGGTGAGTGCAATCCCATCCAGAACCAGTAGAACACCCCCCATCCTGTCAGCGGAATCACCTACTAACAGCATCTCAGTCTTGTCTGGATTGAGTCTCAGTTTATTAGCCCTCATCCAGTCCATTGTCGCAGCCAGGCACCGGTTCAACACATCCACAGCCTCTCCTGCTGAAGATGAAAAGGAGAAATAGAGCTGTGTGTCATCAGCATACCGATGACAGCGCACTCCAAAGCTCCGGATGACCGCACCCAGCGGCTTCATGTAAATGTTAAACAACATGGGGGACAAAACCGACCCCTGCGGGACCCCATACTTGAGAGTCCACGGGGCCGAGTAATGTTCCCCAAGCACCACCTTCTGTAACCGACCCGCCAAATAAGAGCAGAACCACTGCAGAGCAGTACCTCCCACTCCCAGCTCAGCGAGTCGTCCCAGAAGGATACCATGGTCAATGGTATCGAAAGCCGCTGAAAGCCATTGAACTAGATCAGAAATTAAATTTGCTTCCAGAAGTTCAGTAGGTGGCTTCAGGCAAGGCAAAATTTCAGCTCCCCATAGCAATATGTGTATATTGGATAAGACTGGAAAATAATGCCGTCACTCCCCTGCAGAATTGTTGTAAGGATCGCTAATGCATTTGAAGCACTTTTAGGACACGATCCTATGAATGTTTAGACAGACAGCTGAACCAGCCGTGAAGCATAGTCAGGAACTGAGATATCGAGCCCGGTGTAATTAGTTTTAAGGGAGTGACACTGGCTATTTAACCTTGGGCCTTATAATTGGAGTCAGCCCTTTTTTATACCTACACAGGAGCTCTGCTTATTTAGGGGTCACTGAAGAAGACGCCTCTGTCGAAACGCGTTTGACCTGTTTTTAACTATTTTGTTTTAAAATATTTGGTGTATACTTGCACGTCACTCATTAGTTTTTATGTGCTATTTCTGCATTTTCAATTTGTACCAATGTTCATTATAGCCATCAAGCATTGGTGATAGTATTTAGTAAATACAACCATTTTCCTTAACTCTTGTCTTGTCGATATTAGCCTGTTTTGTTAAGGACAATACCCTTTTTTCTATTCTATACTAGACAGACAAAAGGCCTACAACTCCCAGTATTCTCCAGCCAGCAGTGCTAGCTAAAGAATATTTCCAAGCCAGGAAAGTTCAGTGGCACCCAGTCATAACAATAATAGTAATGATCATAACAATAACTTCAACAAGACTTGTGCAGAACGCTCCAGTGGGTTGTCTGGGAATCCTTTCTCTCCCTTTCTTCAGAAATAAATCTTATTGTGATTTATTTCCCAACAGAGTGATAAACCTAGAAAGTTCCTCTTTGCGGAGAAGAAGACTAAATTCTGAGTGAGGCATTTTAAAGGTTGCTCTGAACTGAAGTCTGTCCTGAAGATCACC
Organism: Elgaria multicarinata webbii; assembly: GCF_023053635.1. NCBI lineage: Eukaryota > Metazoa > Chordata > Lepidosauria > Squamata > Anguidae > Elgaria > Elgaria multicarinata. Next base: position 3,843,619 of record NC_086186.1, on the reverse strand, counting down.
AAATGAGAACCCGACGCAAGAGAAATGTCTTCCTCTGTGTTACAAAACATCACATTCCCAAACAAAATCCACAGTTGGACAATACCTTCATTAGGTTCAACCAAAATGCCACCATCTTTTTATGGCAGTTTTGATTTCTGGATTTGTTTAATCATTGCTCTTCTTCTTCTTCTTCTTCTTCTTCTTCTTCTTCTTCTTCTTCTTCTTCTACTACTACTACTACTACTACTACTACTACTACTACTCCTACTACTACTATTACTACTACTACTACTATTACTACTACTACTACTACTACTACAGCCAGCACTTAATCTGCTAAGCCAAAGTGCTGGGTAAATTGCAGCTCTTTCTCCAGGAAGCATAGTTACCAGCCAACCACATTGCTGTAGGGGGTGGCAGCACCAACAGTGTCATGATCAGGGCTGGTGCCAAGACTAGGCATGCTTGGGTCCACAGCCCAGCAGGGGCCCACCTACAAATACCTCCTGGAGTTACTCTTGCTCTTCACCACTACAACCTGCTTTGTTACCTTCCTCTCACTCTGGCCCAGACAATGGTGGTGGTGAGGAGGAGGAGATGCCCTTGCCTTCTGGCTCTCTGACTGTCAAGCAAGCAATGGGTAATGAGGAGGAGGAGGAGGAGAGCAAGAGCACGTGGTGACAAGGATGATGGAAGAAGAACATTGAGTTATTGAGGGAGCGGGGCTCCTTGAAGGTGTCTTGCCCAAGTACCCTTCAAAACCTGAAGCCAGCACGGGCCATTTTCAGAAACTGCTGGGTGGTGCTTGTAACTAGGGCTGTGCATGGACCCCCCCCCCCCCCGATCTGCTCTGCAACCGATCTGCAAATTCTGGATCGGGCCCACTCCGCCCCCTGTCGATCTGCCTATGGTCCGCTCCACTGTGGAGCTCCGAATCAGAGCTCTGCGGCAGCGCCAGGTAAGGCCTCCTCCCTCCTCCCCCTTTACCTGCGTCCATCGCATTCCAGCAGCGGCTTCACCTGAGGCCGAGGCTCAAAGCAGAAGGGCGGGCCGCGGTTGCGGCCTGGTCTTCTGGTTTGAGTCCTCGGGCTCAGGTGAAGCCACTGCTGGAATGCAACGGACTCAGGTAAGACCATTCCCCCCTGCCGCCTTACCTGGCTCTGCCGCCATCGCCGCACGGACTGTGGTGGCGGTGCCAGGTAAGGCCCCCTCCCTCCTCTGCCCTTACTTGTATCCTTCGTGTTCCGGCAGCAGCTTCACCTGAGGCTCAAAGCAGAAGGGCAGGCTTCAGTTGTGACCTGGTCTTCCAGTTTGAGCCTCAGTCTCAGTTGAAGCCGCCGCCGGACCTGACAGAGGCAGGTAAGCCCCCCTCCCCTCTGCCCCCTTACCTGGCTCTGCCGCCATTTCCACACGAACTGCGTCAGCGCCAAGTAAGCCCCCACTTACCTTTTTTTTCGGAGCTCTGGATCGAGGCGAAGGATCCGCTTGGTCTTGATCCACTTCGCCTCAATCCACAGCCCCCCTGACCCACTTCATCTCCGTCTTTGTTGGAGGCGAATCAGGCTGCCTCACTATTGCTTCTACGCTCCAAAGCGAAGCGGAGCACAGCCCTACTTGTAACATCATTATCAGGCAATGCATCTCAAACTGTGTCATGACCCACAGGTCCACCCTCCTGACATGTTGCACCATGAAGGCTTTCTTTTTTTCCCCCCTCCTCATTTCCAGAGGGATTTTTTCCTTCACTAGGTCAAGAGTTCTATATTATTGTCGTGTAGCTGCTTTAGGAGGAAAACTCAGCCGTGTCCTCCCTCCCTCCCTGAATGTCACGCATAAATTCTATTCAAATATGTATTACCTGTTGATACATAATCTAAGTTAACATTAAGCATGAAAAATAAAGTGTGATAACTGTTGTTGTGATGTTCTAGTATTTTTGTGGTGGTTGTTGTAATTATAAAGAGGAATAGAAGGTTCAAAAGGTGGTGTTAGTTTATAGATGGGTCCCAAAAGCTGAATAGGTCTTCAGGCGGGTCACACTTCAAAACATTTGACAAGGGGCTTCTTTAAACGAGTGATTTATAGCACACTCATGACTGTCCACCCATGGGTCATTTTGACGATGACATCAGCCTCCTGCATGTCTCCCACGCCTTTGCTTGGTTGTTCCGTTTAAAAATAGACCTTGGAAAACGCAATTTTTCTGAAAGATGTTGGGATTTCCTACCGTGTGCAGTCGAAGTTGTGCTATAAAATGCCTGCTAGAGGGCACTGTCCTATTGAACTATATGGGCTGGGAGGTTTAAAATTTTAAAATTACAGGCCACATGATCTCTGCTGTCTTCCCGTGTAATTCAGTGCATTTGAAATGTGGAAGAGAAGCAGGAAGGAGAGAAACGGTAAGGAGACGCTTCAAGCACTCTAGTTTCAAGCACTCAGAAGAGCCAACCATAGACCTATCTAGTCCACCCGATGCCCCAATGGAAGCCCACAAGTATTGCACTTGGGTACAATAGCACCCTCCCTCTCATGTTCCCCAGCAAGCGCTATAGAGAGTCATGCCGCCGCTGGTGAGCATAGAGCCGTTGGTAGGCTGACCATAACCTCCGGAAAATTCCGGAAACCTCCGGGGGGGGCCTGGGGGTCCGGAGCAACTGGAGTTAGGGCCCAAAATACCGGGGTTGTGGTTACTGGGCCCGCAGCAACCACAACTCCAACTTACCGGGCCTAAATTTCTCCCGTGAGTGGCGGCGGCCATCTTGAATCTCGCCCGAACTCACGCGAGATCTCGGCAGCTGGCTAGGAACTCTGTGAGACCCAGCCAACAGCCGAGATCTCACATGAGTTTGGGCGAGATTCAAGATGGCCGCCTCGTGGGGTGGACGATGAGAGCAAGGTGAGGGGTTGGGGGCTGCGTGCAACAACGCAGCCTCCAGCACCCCACCCCCCAGCTCAGAAGAAGCAGAAGCAGCAGCAAGAAGAAGCAAGCAGGAGGAGGAGAAGATAGAGGAGGAGGCAAGACTGAGGTTTGTGTGAGAGAGAGAATGTGGGGGTGCATGGGGTCTTGGAGTGAATGCACGTGTGCATGCATGTGTGTTTTTGGAGTGAGTGATGCTGAGTGTGTGTATGTGTGTGCATGCACACGTGTGTTGACAGTGTGAGTGTATTGATGTCTGAATGGGATGCCTGGTTGTTTGACTGAATGAATGCATGTTTGTAGTGGGGGTGGCTGTAGTTTTCTGTGACTTGGGGGGATGATTTGGAGACAGAAAAAGTCCTACAGCTCCCAGCATGTCCCAGCCAGCATGTTTACTTCTGAGGAGACATGCATGGGGTTGCACAGGGCTCTTTTTAGGGTTAAGGTTAGAACTAGGTCTGAGAGAAGTCAGCTTGAGTTAGGGTGCAATCCTATAGACAGAAAAAGTCCTACAGCTCCCAGCATGTCCCAGCCAGCATAGATGGCTTGGGCATTCTGGAAGTTGTAGGACTTTTTTTCTGTCTGAACAGGCAGAGAATTGAGCCCAAGGATGGTAACAATATATCATAGAATCATAGACTAGCAGAGTTGGAAGGGGCCTACAAGGCCATCGAGTCCAACCCCCTGCTCAATGCAGGAATCCACCCTAAAGCATCCCCCACAGATGCTTGTCCAGCTGCCTCTTGAATGCCTCTAGTGTGTTAAGGTTCCTATGGACAAATAAAAGAGGATGTATTAAAAAATGGAAGAGTGGCATGAAGATTGCAACCCTAGTTGCTTTTTATATATGTATATAGCCTGTATAGGTTGGTCTCAAGGTGGCTTACGTCTGCACAAAAGCAAAACATAGAATATCAGAGTGGAATTGGCACTAAAGTTACCAAAAAAAGCACCAAAATACAGAGTCCAGTCAGGGGATAAAGTCTCATTGAAATTGGTTGGGCTTTCTTCTGAGGAAGCAGGTGTAGGATCACTCTATAAGTCTTTGCAGTGCAATCCTGGAGTTGTCCAGTAATCATTGATTTCAGTGAGACTTAATCCCAGGTAAATGCGTATAGGGTGTTCCATGTTGCCATCATGACTAGTAGCTGTTCACAGATTCCTTCTCTTCCATAACTATATTGAATTCCTTTTTAAAGCCATCTAAGCTACTGTACTTATCACTCACTCCCAATATCTAACTATTTTTGCCTTTTTCATACTCTTTCTCTTCGTCGTCATCTTTCACTTAACCCCCCCCACCTAAATAATTAACCAGTTGTGGGGGGGATGACCCATCAGTTGAAGATGAGTGGAGGCAAAGGACTGAGCAATTTAAAATTATTTTAAAATAAATTTAGCTGTTTTAAGTTTTGTGCTTCTTATTTTTTCTACAAAACAACTGTTCTTAAAAATCGAAGTGGGCAGTTTTGGGTGTGTGTGTGTGCAAGTAGCTCACCTTGCCTAGGGCGCAAAATAGTCTGGCACCAGCCCTGCAGCAGTTCATTGATTGCACTATGGTGCTGATTCTCTAATGGTGTATTTTTGCTGAATGAAAATATTAGCTCAGTGTTGAACTCTTCTTTATTTTTACTGTTTCGGTGAGCAAGGATGGTGTAATGCTTTAAATCTGGCCTCCAGTATACATTTAGTGGCCTCTGCTATTGGTTGACTGGCAGACTACAGGAGTAACCTTAGCCTGCATGCATAAGGCCTGTCAATTGTTGTCACATCGGGTGTCAGTGGCAGCTTGTCTGATGCTGGCTTGCTTTACGCCTTGATGTCTCCACCCATTAGATATGGTCAGCTCCACTTTTGGATGTGTGTGCATGCATGTTTATTTGTCATTAGAGGTGCTTCTTTCATTGGTAGAAGTTGAGAATTGGATATGTTAGGGCGTATCTACATCAGCAGGTGTGTGCTTCTTGGTGGGATGCCACATTAACATTGGGTACAGTGTATTGATGTCTGAATGGGGTGCATGGAGTATTTGAATGAATGGATGTGTGCATGCGTGTATTTTTGGAGTCGGTGATCTGAGTGTGTGGGTGGGAGTGCACGTGTGGGGGGTGCTGGCAGTGTGTGTATTGATGTCTGAATGGGGTGCATGGGGTGTTTGAATGCATGTGCATGTTTGCAGTGTGTGGTGGAGGAGGGCTGTAGTTTTCTGTGTGTGAGTTGCGGGGGATGAGCTGGAGGTGATATTCCTATTAAATAATGCATTTTGACTCATAGACCTTCCTCTCCAATTTGTTTGCTATAATTGGCATGACGTATATTTTGTAACAATGGCTGTTAATTGTTCATCCTTCTTTAAAATCTTTTTTTAAAAGTTACAGGGTAACCATTACTATTATTATCATCATCATCTATCTCTCTTTTCTTGCTCGTGGTGGTTTTTCTAGATGAGCATGATGGGCTTCGCCAAGTCATGCTGTCTTTTATTGATTCAGAAATTTCCTGACTATTGAACATGTTTCAAGTAAGATTGCTTTCTGGATGTTGGTGTGCATGTAGGTTTTCTCTAAAAATAATAATAATGAAGTGATGCTGGTGAGTGATGTGATTAATGAAATAATTGTAATTTTTTCCTCTTGCCAAAGTTCTTTAACTTCCATAGCCAGTGGTGTATATTTTCCTCTCTTTTCCTCTTCCCTTTCTGCAACATTTTTATCATTAGGTATTGCTATGTCAATGAGGTAGGTGTGTTTTTCTTGGTTGTTTTTGACTGTTATGTCTGGTTGAAGCTGAAACAAGCTAAGAGATGCTAGCCTTTAGTCCATTTTGTTCCATGGCTAATGTTTGCAGGGTAATAGTAGTTTATACTATTTCTGAATGCTTCGTTGCTTGTTCGTTGTACTAGATTTTTCTGTACTTGTCAACTACTTCATTTGTCCAGTGGTAGCAGTATGCTGAATGTTTGACAATGGATATGAGAAAGGTGATGGGGAAAGAGTGTTAGATGTTAGGAAAGGTTAGACTATGGTCATCCAGTGAAGGACTTGCAGTCAGAAAAGATATTTGAGGGAAGAGGAGACTGTATCACACAGAGTACAGCACCATGTACATTGATGGTGCTATATAAATAAATAAATAAATAAATAAATAAATAATAATAATAATACAAAAGTAGAAATGAGTGAAGTTAATTTCAGATATGTTGAATGTCTCACTTGTTCTTTATTCCAGTGATTTTAGCATTAAGATGTTATGTAGAACAGGTTTGTTTTAATTGTGCGATGTGAAATCAGACCTGTGACAAAGGCCATGTTTGTGTGGGCACGCCCCCTTGGAGGCTGGGCATGTTGGTGAGCACGCCCCTTTGGGGGCTGGACATGTTGGTGGGCACGCCCCCTTGGGGCGGCCATGTTGTCCTCCTTTTTGGTTTCCAAAATATGGTCACCCTAGATTTGCTGCCTATGTAAATGGTTATGGGGGAGAGAAATGCAAGAGAAGCAGGGCTCTGTGCTTGCATTTACATGCATATATGCATCAATCCAGAGTCACACCACTCCACTTCTAATAAAAAAACAGGGGTTGTGGGGTGAAGGCAGAAGTAATCTCATGCAATCTTGTATGTACACACTAACTTTTATTTAAAATAATAATAATAATAATAACAACAACAACAACTACCTCTCCCCAGAAGACCAAAATAGAGACAGTGATTTATCAGGTATGGAATGCAAGGTTAGATAGACAAATGTTTAGACCCAGTATCAGGGAGCTTCCTGTCGTTAGGAACAGTTTGGATCTATGGCTTAAAGAACAATCCTATTGGGAGGAGGAGGAATACGAAAGAAAATTATTTGCTTTGAAAAGAAAATTATATAGAAACGTCATGAAAAATCATTATCAGGCAGTAAGGTCTTCCCACCCACTGGCTTTGAAACCTCTAATTTTTGTTTAACTCCTGAGACTGACTGTCTCAGCAGTCCTGGAGGTGATTAGAGGTCCTCTGAGGAGCCACAATAAATCTAAGGATGCCTGTTTGAAGTTTGTCCTTGACTCGGTTCTGCCCTGGCCAATTTATCCTCACACACCCCTCCCATGTGACTTGAAATAGAGATTCATTTGAAACAAAACAAAACAAAAACCCAATCAGGAAGAGTCACTTATGGGGTGTTTTTTTTTTCTTTTCCATAAAGATTGTATTCATTTCCTCAGCTTCAGGAGCTAATTCAGAAATTCTGGTCTTGCTGCTGTTGTGAAATCCTCCATCGCTTGGTGCAAGGCTGACGTTCTAAGCATCATACCTGAAAGCATGCCTAAATTGGCCAATTTACCCCCCAAGTAAATGCCTTTAGGTCTGGGCTACTAATTTGCAGCCAATATCCCCACCAATGGGAACCAAGTAACTCATTGGGAAGCCCCATTCCTGTATCATGAGAGCATGAAACCTAAATCTTCCAGGATCAGAATATTAGAGAGGGAGCAATGTGTCTGTTTTTGTTTTCTCCAACATTCATTTTTTCTTTTAAACTCAAGTTCTTTCTGTCCTATTGATGAAGAAATCTGGAAATGTCAGGAAGTTCTTATCAAACAAACAACTTAGCAAAATTCCCACCCATCTATACTGACCAAATTCAATAGGTACAGCTTTTCTCAGCACGTAGAGAACCATGTTGTTCCTGTAGGTAATATGTGAGTAGTGTGATGAGCGCGCGGACAGGAGTTGCGATAAACAGTCTCTTAAGACATATGGTCAAGGTAAAAAAGAAAATAATAATAGCTTTATTCTAAGATATAGGATATAGATTGTCACTTCTACTACTAGAGATAAAAATGCACAAAACTTCATTGCAGAAAGAGATAAGAAAAGGGCGGAGCAGAAAGCCAGAGTAGAAGGGGAGTGGTCAAGATATAGGAGCAGAAGGAAGGGCAGAACCAATTAAGCTAATTAAGCCAAATAAAGGAAGATTAATTAAGTAAACCCTTTCCAAACAACCAACAGGCGTTGTTGGCCATTTCTAACAGCCTGCCATACAGCTGTTAAAGATCATAGAATCATAGACTAGCAGAGTTGGAAGGGGCCTATAAGGCCATTGAGTCCACCCTCTGCTCAATGCAGGAATCCACATTTAAAGCATCCCTGGCAGATGGTTGTCCAGCTGCCTCTTGAAGGTCTCTAGGGTGGGAGAGCCCACAACCTCCCTAGGTAACTGGGGAGAAGCCTATCAGGAAAAAAGGAGGTGGCCACCCCAATTCTGCACTGCATGGTTGCGTACACAGGGCTTCAAGTGTAGATTTTTAAAAGCTGTGTGCTCAAAGCCTTCAACCTGGGCAGGATCTACACTACTGCTTTAAAACGGTTTATAACAGTAGTGACAACTGTTGAGGCCCAGGACACACACCATATACAGTTGTCAAAACATTTTCAAAGTGTCATAGCCTGCTTGGTGTAGATCTGGCCCTGGTGCCTCCACCTTCAGAGGTGGCAAAATGTGTTGCCTGTTGTGGCAACCAGGCTTCTGAACACCATCTCCAGCTATGTTCTTCAGCTGCCTCCATCAGCAATATGAGAAGATCCCTGGAGGATCAGACACTTTTAATTCCTGGGCCAGCTCTACACCAAGCAGGATATAACACTTTGAAAGCAGTTTGAAAATGGTATATGGAACATGTCAATGGCCCCAACAGTTGTCAATGCTGTTATAAACTGTTATAAAGGCCTAGTGTAGATCCTGCCCAGACTTCACAGATAGGTAGCCAGTTGTGGCCATTGATCTTCACAAACGCTGGCCACTCACATAGTGGGAACTGAATTCAGACAGCAGAAAAGCAAGCCTTTGCTTAGTCTCACTCTGCCCTTCACGTCTGCCCCAGCCACACATTTCGGAGGACAACAACCAGCTACCTTTGCATTGTAATGCTTTTCTCACCTCGTTCTCAACTTTAATTTCCCCCCATCTGCCGTGGGCTGACTGTACTCAGAGGCTCCTAGTTCTATGATCCTGCTGATTTCTGCGCAATTGATTCATGGCAGTTTCCCTAAATCTGACGAGTTCAATCGCTCAATTCCGCTGATAAAGCTGTTATCACCCCTCCACTTTCCTTTGTACTCTGGCCACAGGATGCCGAGTGGGAACAAATTCTGCTCAGTTGTGGCCTTGCATTGCTGGTTTCTTTAGTTCTTGCACCTGATTGCCTCGCTCTTATCAGGTACTGCGGCGATTCAAACTCTTACCAAAATCACTTCAGGAGCCACAATAAGGATGCGCTTAGACCAGGGGGCGCAGAAACTAAGGTTCCAGGTCCAGAATTAATTTTAATAATTATCCTCGTTAAACCAGAATTTGGAGGAACCCCCAGGACTTGACAGAGAATGGAACTACACAACTTGGGACCAAGCTACCTAGCAGACCGCCTTCCCTTATATATTCCCGGATGATATTTACGATCCTCAGAGGAGGCCTTAGTGGCCATTCCAAGACGAACAGAATGCCGCCATGAAGAACCTCAGTGGCAGGGCCTTCTCTGTGGCAGCCCCCACCCTCTGGAGGACCCTCCCACGTGCAGTTCAGGAGGCGGAAAATGCCTCCTGAAGACATACCTCTTTGCATGGGTTTTCCCTGGTCTTTAATGTAGCTGGTTTTATATTGCATTTTAAACTTTTAATGTTTTAAATTTATACTTGTATTTTATCGTTTTTAATTGTGCACTGCCCAGAGAGCTTCGGCTGATGGGCAGTATAAGACTGTAACAAATAAATTAAAAAATAAGATATGTGGCTGCCACTGAAAACAGCAGCCCTGCGTCTCCCCTCTTTCTCCCTCCCTTGCTTGTTTCATGATACACACAGCCTTTTAAAAACATACATCTGGCTTTAGCATCATTCCCACAGCGCTCCCGAATTCTCATCTAGAGTATTGTGTCCAGTTCTGGGCTCCACAGTTCAAGAAGACACAGACAAGCTGGAGCGTGTTCAGAGGAGGGCAACCAGGATGATCAGGGGGTCTGGAAACAAAACCCTGTAAGGAGAGACTAAAAGAACTGGGCATGTTTAGCCTGGATAAAAAAAGACTGAGGGGAGACATGATAGCACTCTTCAAATACTTAAAAGGTCGTCACACAGAGGAGGGCCAGGATCTCTTCCCGATCCTCCCAGAGTGCAGGACACGGAATGACGGGCTCAAGTTAAAGGAAGCCAGATTTCAGCTGGACATCAGGAAAAACTTCCTGACTGTTAGAGCAGTACGACAATGGAACCAGTTCCCTAGGGAGGTTGTGGGCTCTCCCACACTAGAGGACTTCAAGAGGCAGCTGGATAACCATCTGTCAGGGATGCTTTAGGGTGGATTCCTGCATTGAGCAGGGGGTTGGACTCGATGGCCTTGTAGGCCCCTTCCAACTCTGCTATTCTATGATTCTTTACCTGCAGAATGGATCCATCCTGTACACAAGTGCCCTCCTCTGGCCAAAGCAGGGAACTGCAGCTAGAACAGGGAAGGTGAGTCTCCTTGAACCAATCAGCCAGATCTGGACCAATGATACTCCTCCTCCCAGACCTTTACAAAAACTTCCAGGACAGGGTTGTTTCCTGGTCAGACACCGAGGGGATGCGTTCTGGCTGGCTGAAGACCTCCCTTGCTCTCCCACCTTTGCCTCCACTATCAACTACATTGGAGCAGAGCCTAGCAGGCACAAACCCACTCATTTCAATTACGTTTAATAGCAGTTCAACAGATCAGATATTTGAACAGATCCAATATCCCTTGCCCTCTCAACCCCAATAAAGGCATTAGATTATAATATATCTGTCAAAGACAAAAGGCTCTTCGTGCACTGGTTTCAACTGAGGCCAAAAATCCAACACACATAATAAACAAGTGCTCCCAACTAGACTGCAGCAAGACACTTTATGTGGGGCTGCCCTTGAAGAGTGTTTGGAAACTACAGCTGGTGCAAAATGCTGTTACCTGCAGTACATTATATGGACCACGTTAAACCATTCTTACAAGTGCTACACTGGCTTCCAATTAGTTTCTGGAATCAATAAAGCCCTAGCTGGCTTGGGGTCAGGATAACTCTAGGACCACCATCTTCCATATGAGCCTGCCTGCACTTTGTATTCAACATTTTTATATTCAACATAAATGAGGTTAGGGTGGTTGGAACACAGGACAGGGCCTTTTCTGTGGCTGCACCCCTCCGAGGAGCTCTCCTGCCAGAAGTGAATGTGTTCTTATTTGGATTAGCTTTCCATGACTGCTAGGATCCGCGCTTTATAGCTCTGCCCTATTTACTGTATCGCTCTGCAGTGTGTGACTCTGTGTGTGTGTGTGCGTGTGTGCGCGCACCCTGGTTTAAAATTGTGTACATTTTTAATTGTATTTAGTATTTTAAACTTTTGTATTGTATACCGCCTTGAGAATCTATTGACTGAAAGTTGATATAGAAATATTTTAATTAATAAATAGATAGATAAAATCAGTGGAAGTTTTAATCATGGAAGTCTTGGATACAGAAGCCACAAATACATGTATCAGAGCCCTTCTATAAGTCTGTTCAAGAACAGTTGTGGTACATGTGTGATTGTCATCATGCTCCAGTTTTCAGCCAAGACTGGACTTAAAGAGAAATGCATAATGAAGCTGGTTTTTGAGAGAGGGGCTGCGGGAACAAAGGGAGGGCCTGGGAGTCACTTGCCATGCGTTCGATGAGGAAAATTGCATCGCTGGCTCTGGGATAAAAGCAGGATGCATCCTTTTTGTTGGTGATGTGCTTCCTGGATTTCTTCATGGGTGCATCCTTGGTTTGGTCTTTTGTTTTTGCTTTTTTGCAATCTGTCAGAATAATTGAATCAGGATATGAGAAAAAGCAAAACCCTGGAATGCCAAAGACACCGCTCAAAAGAGTCCGCTTGGAGAAGAGATGAATCGCCGATGCAAAGGATGTCTTTAGAAAAGGAAAATGGTTTCAAGTTTCATCATGGATGCGAGCATTTGTCTGACACCGGCCACTTAAGCACCTAAACCAGCCCAATGGCACATCCAGTGCACACGTCGCCATCCTCCACCCTACAGACATGGCGATGACTGCAGCCGTCCATCAATGTCAGGTGACTCCTCTGAACAGGCCTTCAGCTCTGCTATGCAACAGCGGAGATGGCTCCTTCTAAGGCCAGTGCTTATTTAGCTTTAATCCATCAACATCCAGGAGAATCAGCATCTTTTCTCGATTGCTCTTTGTTTTTGCTTGGAGGGACCAGTATATCAAATCTTTACAAATATAAAAATCACAGGGAGACACACCAAACAGCCTTCTGTCAGGATAAAAAGAAAAGAAACCCGACAACTTTACACCTACAACATTGCTGCCCAACTGTGATTATACAACCACAACCACCCCACCTCCATGGGTATTCCACAGATCTTGGGAAACAGCGGTACTTCTTCACTGTGATGGTGCAGGATTATTTTAGTCCTTTTGTGGCAGAATTCAGAGGAGAGCAACAAAAGCGCCCCCATCTTGCCTGAGAATCTGAGAGGCAGGGCAGGTGTCAAATGATTTCCAATGGCTCCACCCAGCATTTTTCAGATTCGTACATGGAAAGTGCTGCAGAGACAAGAAAAGAGACGTTAGAGGAGAAGCAGAGCCAGGCGAGACACAACAGAAGGTCCATCTAGGCTGGTCGTAGGGTTCCATTCTGTTCCACATGAGTTTCAGCCAATGCAAAAGCCCCATAAATGGCATCTTTCTATGGAAAAACAAGAAATCTCTCTTACTTTGACCAATGTTCCTGACCTTTTTAAATTAAAAAAAATATCCATTGTATCCTATCCCTTATACCAGACCTCCCCAACCTTGGTCTCTCTAGATGTTTTCAACTACAATTCACATCAACCCTGACCATTGCCAATGCTGGCTGGGGTTGATATAAGTTGTAGACTAAAACATATAGAGGCACTGAGGTTGGGGGAGGCTGCATTAAATGGGGAGACAAAGGGCCATGATCCTCAGCTTAGCTGCTGCTCCCAGACAATGTTAGTCCTCTTTAGAGCAGACCCATTGAAATGAATGAGACGTAAGTTAGTCACAACTCACTGATGTCCCCTTCATTTCAATGGATCTACTCTAAGTAGGACTAACATTGGATACTGCCTGGACACAAAACTGCAAAGTATATGCAATACGTTGATATCTACCCTCCAGTACAGAGGTAGTCATTAACTGAAATCTGAACATGGTCAAGGCTCTCCCTCAATGGAATTTAATCCATTTTGCTCAAGTTATCTTCCAGTTCATGTTTCTTTCTATTTGATCATGCCGTATCAAGGAGCAATCTTAATTCTGCTCAAGGATGCCCAATTGCATCAGGAAAGACACACTCATCTCTGAGGCTGGCTCATGATTATTCTGCCAAAGCAGGCTGGTAAAGCGTAGGACCCAGGCAGCAGAATGCACCCAGCACCCACTTGCGGAGGCTTGTGGGGGTGCAATAATCCTCATCTTTTAGCTACCTGCCTGGGGTGGGGAAAATGGAGTTGACAAACCACATATATGGCAGGGAGCTATTAAAGAGGAGGCCTTTTTGGTGGTGTCACCTCAACGTGGAATCCTCATCTCAGAGAGATTCAGCTGGCATGTACATTGTAGTCTTTTAGCCTTTGTGTTGCCTGAACAGATGCTAAAATAGAAATGATGCAATTTCCCCCTTCTTTTACATAAGAACATCAGAAGAGCCCTGTTGGATCAGAACAAAGGTCCATCTAGTCCAGCTTCTGTTCCAACGGTGGCCAACCAGCTGCCTGTGTGAAACCCACAAGCGGGACATGAGTGCCACAGCACCCTCCTGCCCATGTTCCCCAGCCACTTGTGTACACAGGCTTACTGCCTCTGGAGGTAGCATAGAGCCATCAGGACTAGTAGCCATTGGTAGCCTTCTCCTCCATGAATTTGTCCAACTCCCTTTTAAAGCCATCCAAATTGGTGGCCATCACTACATCTTCTGGTAGTGAATTCCATAGTTTAACTACGCATTATGTGAATAAATATTTCCATTTACCTGTCCTGAATCTCCCACCAATCAGCTTCATGGGATGGCCCCTTCGAGCTCTACTACTAGACCAGGTTGGTCAAGGGGCTCCCAAAGTGGTCTTCTATCACTTTGGTGCTTCAAGAGCTCCATTGGCTGCCGGTGGCTGCTAGGGTGCACTACAAGGTCTTGTTCACCATAAAGCCCTGCATTGCTTGGGTCCTGGATACCTGAGCGCTCGCCTTTCTCCTGTGTCTCACCATTGGCAGACTCGCCCTCAGGAGCAGGGTGCCCTGATGGACCCCCCCCTAAAAATTGGAATGTGCGGGGGCCAGGGCTTTTTCAGTGGCTGGCCCCCGGTTATGGAACAATGTGCCCCTGGAGATTAGACAGGCTCCCACTCTCAATTGCTTCAAACGCCTTTGTAAGGCATTTTTTATTTTCACAAGAGTTTGGGGAGGGGGTGGTTTAAATTGGGGTTGAGGGCTTTTAATGGCTTGAGGGTGAGGGCTTTAATGGAATTGTCTTAATGTGGGTTGAGAGTTTTAATGGAATTGTTTTATATGTTCTTGTAAAGCGCCTCGATGCCAAAAATGGTGAGGCGGCGCTATAAAAATGCTTTAAATAAATAAATAAATAATACTAGAAGAGAGGGAGAAAAATGTCTCCCTCTCCACTTCCTCTACACCGTCCTCTGGCCATATTGGCAAATGGTGGGCTACCAAATGAGGTGGACCATTTTGAGGATTTGAATTGGTCTGTACCAGATTCAAAATGGCTCCGAAGCATTTGGAAGCAAGGATTTTCAATGACCAATTCAAAATTATACACCATCCCTGGGGGGTGGCGGGCACACCTTGAATTGTAATTATAATTGGAAGCCTGCAAAGTTTATCTCTCAGTAGTGGAGAGGTGTGTTCTGAGCAGCCAGTATGAATCAAAAATCTGGCTACCGCATTCCGAAGCAATTAAAAATGCTTTCAAGGGCAGGCCCTGCATATAATGTATTGCAGCAATCAAGCCTAGGTGTTACCAGGGCACAGATAACTATGGCCGAGACATTCTATCTGTTTCTTTTGAGGTTGCTTGCTGCACCATCTGTACAAAACTATACAGAGCTGTTGTTTAAAGAGAGAGAGAGAGAGAGAGAGAGAGAGTTTCATCTTCCACAGTGATTTATAAAACAATTTCCTGTGGAAAACGTAACCAGTCTTGTAGAACAGAACACTTAGCCCCTGCCAGCTCAGAGTGCTAATGGTTCCATTAAAATACAAGCAGCCTCAAAATGACAGCATTTTTTTTTAAGTGAAATAATCCCGCAAGGATCAAATTTTCTGAACCAGGAACTGCCTCAGTCATTTTCAACTTATTTGTGCTTGTGGGACTCTGTCCAACGGAGACAATTTCTTCTGTCCTGGTCAGCTGTTAGAGTGGACCAATGCATTGCGGGGATGGCATTTCCCCCCCTTTCCTTCTTAAAATCTAGGAATATATATATCCCTCAACAACAGGAATGAGAATCAGACCCTGGGCTCTATTGCATGTCCAAATCTTTGACAGCAGCATAGATCTCTGCAAATCTGAGAATAAGCAGAAGCAGAGCCCTCATATCGCAGTGTGGGTGAAATGGTCAGAGACCCCGTTTAGAGAGCCACTGTGATTTATTCATTAGAGCAGAGGAGCGGCACCTTAGGCCCGGGGCCAAACTTTATTTATTTATTTAAAACATTTATATCCTGCCCTATATCATTAAGATCTCAGAGCAGCGTACAGATGAAAACATACAGTATAAAACAATAAATATACACAGCTAAAAACAAATTAAACCATGATCCAAGTTAAAACAATATATAATTTAAAAGCAGTAAAAGCAGTTAAAACCATGTGCCAGTGAGTTTAACCATCAAAGTCATTGTTAAAAAGCCATGTTTTTACTTGGCGTTGAAATGCGATCAATGTTGGCGCCAATCAGGCCTCCAAGGGGAGGGCATTCCACAGTCGGGGTGCCACCACAGAGAAAGCCCTCTCCCTTGTCCCATCACAGCGTATATGTTGCATTGGTGGGATGCGGAGAAGGGCTCCTCCAACAGATCTGAGGTCTCAGGCAGGCATATATAAGGAGAGGCGCTCCCTCAAGTATCGAGGTCCCAAGCCGTTTAGGGCTTTAAACGTCATTACCAATAGGGATGTGCTCCGCTTCTCCTTGAACCGGAGAAGCAGGAGCAGAGCAGGGGGCTTCGCCTACCCTTAAGGCGGAGGCGAAGAGGATTGGGGGACCCGCGGAGCGTTGCGGAGCGGATCGAGGTGAAGGCGGATCCTTCGCCTCGATCCGGAGCTCCGACAAAAAGGTAAGTGGGGTTTACTTGGCCCTGCCGCTGCGGCCTAGTCTTCCTGGTTGAGTCCTCGGGCTCAGTTGAAGCAGCCGCGGGACCGCAGACAGACGCAGGTAAGGGAGAGGAGGGAGGGGGGTTTACCTGGCCCTGCCGCCGCCGCCGCCCATGCAGTGGCAGCAGAGCCAGGTAAGGGACCAAGGGGGAGGGGAGTCTTACCTGAGTCCGTCGCGGCCCATCCCAGCTTCACTAGAGCCCGCGGCTCAACCAGGGGCCTACAGTTCCGGGTTGAGCCGCGGGCTCTAGTGAAGCTGGGATGGGCCGCGACGGACACAGGTAAGGGGGAGGAGGGAGGGGGGCCTTACCTGACGCCACTCCCCACCACTGCGGAGCTCCGATTCGGAGCCGGAGCTCCGCAGCGGAGCAGAGTGGCCCCCAGGCGGATCGAGGCGGGGTGGAGCGGGCCTGATCCACAATCTGCGGATCGGCCGCGAAGAGGATCGGGGGCTCCGTGCACACCCCTAATTACCAACACCTTGAAGTCCGACCGGAAGCGTATAGGCAGCCAGTGCAGCTCCTTTAAGACCAGTGTTATGTGGGCTCTGTATGATGCACCCGCCAGCAGTCTAGCTGCTGCATTTTGCACTAGCTGCAACTTCTGCATCGTCTTCAAGGGCAGCCCCACGTAGAGTGCATTGCAGTAGTCTAAGTGGGAAGTTACCAGTGCATGCTAGGTAACTGTGGCTGTGGCTAGGTTGTCCCTGTCCAGGAAAGGCCGTAGCTGGCGGATCAGCCGAAGCTGACCCCAAGTACTCCGTGCCACAGAGTCCACCTGGACATCCAGTGACAATGATGGGTCTAGGAGTCCTCCCAAGCTACGCACCTGCTCCTTCAGAGGGAGCGCCACCTCACCCAGAACAGGCCACTTACCCAATTCCCAGACTCGGGAACCACCAACCCACAGAGCTTCAGTCTTATCAGGATTCAGCTTCAGTCTATTGGCCCTCATCCAGCCCATTACAGCCTCCAGGCACTGGTCCAGCACCTTCACAGCCCCAGCTCTGACAACAAGGAGATGTAGAGCTGAGTATCATCAGCATACCGATGGCACCCAACCCCAAAACCCCTAATGACCTCACCCAATGGCTTCCTATAGGAGTTGAACAGCATGGGGCACAGAATAGAACCCTGTGGCACCCCACAGCTTAATTGCCATGGGGTGGAACAGGAATCCCCCAATACCACTCTCTGGGATCAGTCCCGCAAGTAGGAGCGGAACCACTGTAACACTGTGCCTCCTACTTCCGTCTCGCAGAGCCAACCCAGTAAGATACCATGATAAATGGTATCAAAAGCCGCCTTGGCCTGCCTGGAGTCCCAATCCAGTTCTGTGGGGTTCCACAGATGGAATTGCTCCTTTAGATTGCTCCTTTACAGTTCTGACTAGGTTCTGTCCAAAACCCGGATTGGATTCACCACCCCACTGACATCAGTGCCACCAGCCTCCACTGGTTTACTCCATTGTACAGACGTGCTCAAGGGACCTGGGAGCAAAGAAGAAATTAAGCCCTGGTCCCTCTGCAGTGTAAACAGAGACAGCCGAAATCTGCCAAGATGGAGCAGTCTGGCGTTACAAAGAGTAATGGAAGTAACAGTATACAGAGGCATCAGGACAGTAACTCCAAGACACAGGGTAGGTCTGACGCCAGACCTTCCTCTTTGATGGAGTAAATGAAACCCCTCTGGGATGAGAGTTCTTCTCACAGATTGCAAGTGCTGAGAAACAAACGAAAAAGTAATAAAGGCCAGTGCAATATTTTGGATGCAGAAAACCAAGGCTCTAGGCTTACTTTCTACCTGAGTTGCTGTCCAGGGTGCTGATGCTGGCTCATTGATTTTTCTCCCTGTCACCACCAAAAGGCCTAATCCTCACAAACAGATGGCAAAGTTGTACGTTTGTGCCTGGACTCTACCATTTCAGAGTGTAGAAGGCAGAAGTGGGGTGACTCCATGTCTGAATGCTCGTCCACACCATTTAAAAAAATTATTTATTTATTTATTACATTTTTATACCGCCCAATAGCCGAAGCTCTCTATTAAAATAAATCCCTGCACATAGACAATGAGCATCTCAGAGGGAAGAGTAGATTAGAACTAGGGCTGTGCTCCACTCCGATTCGGATCGTGAATCCGGAGTGAACTGACCTGATCCACCTCCGCCAAAGGAGGATCCAGATCGTGTCGGGGGAGCTGCGGATTGAGGCGAAGCGGTTCACCTCCATCCAGAGCTCCGAACACAAGTAAAGGGGGAAGGGGGCTTACCTGGCAGCAGCACGGCTGCCGCAGTCCATGCGGCGATGGCGATGGAGCCAGGTAAGGGGGCAGGGGGGCTTACTTGCCTCTAGTCATGGTCCAGCGCCGGCTTCAACTGAGGGCCAGGCCTCTGGCCTTCAGTTGAAGCCAGCGCTGGGCCGTGATGGAGGCAGGTAAGTGGTGATGGGGGAGGGGGCTTACCTGGCTCCACTGCTGCAGTCCGTGTGGCGACGGTGGTAGAGCCAGGTAAGGGGGAGGGGGCTTATTCGGCCCCCATTTCCCCCCCTTCTCCACTTACCTGCTTCTGCTATCCGCCATGGAGGCAAGTAAGTAGGGAAGGGGGGCAAAATCTGCGGAGCAGAGCAGAGGAGGGTCGGATCAACCCGAAGCAGATCAGCCCGATCCGAAAGTTGCGGATCAGGCCACGACAGGGTTGGGGGGGTCCATGTACAGCCCTAATTAGAACCCTTTCCCCTGATATGTCAGTTATCTATGTATAAAGATATTTTCTTTTCTTTACACATAGATATTTTCTTTTCTTTCCATCACTCATATGTAGAATCCTTGGGACCCAAATGAAGCTACCATGTTTTTCATTAGCAATTTCAACTAAGGCTGGTGCCCCAAATTTCAGTGGGGCGGTGAATCCA
Source organism: Elgaria multicarinata webbii (assembly GCF_023053635.1). NCBI lineage: Eukaryota > Metazoa > Chordata > Lepidosauria > Squamata > Anguidae > Elgaria > Elgaria multicarinata. The sequence goes on along the minus strand of NC_086186.1, from coordinate 3,824,410 downwards.
TTCTGGGCTTCAGTCAGAACCACTCAGAACTCTAAAGAATCTCTCCACCGAAATCAAAGCCACCGGTATCCACTGTGTAATGTATGTATGTATTTGTAATACTTACATAATGCTTAATATAATAAAGAGGTTTGGGGTTCATTGGGAGAAAGTCATAAGAATTAAACCAGATGAAATGTATAATGTCAATATGCAACTACTTCCTCATTTAGTAATGCCACTAGTTTACCATTTGGCAGCAAAGCGAAATCAATTCTAAGAGGGAACTTTAAAAAACAAAACAATCACTTGCAATACAGGAAAGAGCACCGTAATCAGGCTTGGCGACTCTGCTGAATTATATAGCTATAACCATCAGCTTTTATTTTGTTGGGTTTTAATGGGCATTCAGGGCATGTTCAATAACTCCCAAAATAGGTGCCCTCCCCTGTTCTGGGAAGGCTTGCCTCCATAGAATCATAGAATCATAGAATAGTAGAGTTGGAAGGGGCCTACAAGGCCATCGAGTCCAACCCCCTGCTCAATGCAGGAATCCACCCTAAAGCATCCCTGACAGATGGTTGTCCAGCTGCCTCTTGAAGGCCTCTAGTGTGGGAGAGCCCACAACCTCCCTAGGTAACTGATTCCATTGTCGTACTGCTCTAACAGTCAGGAAGTTTTTCCTGACGTCCAGCCGGAATCTGGCTTCCTTTAACTTGAGGCCGTTATTCCGTGTCCTGCACTCTGGGAGGATCAAGAAGAGATCCTGGCCCTCCTCTGTGTGACAGCCTTTCAAGTATTTGAAGAGTGCTCTCATGTCTCCATTTCAAGTCTCCATTTCAAACTCTCAGGCTGCGAGTGTCAGTCCTTAGGTCACCAAAATGGCGCCACGGATGCATGAACGGAGAGAATCGGCAGGACACGAGGCCAGGGCCAACTCCAGGTGGGGGGGGGCTTTGGGCAAGATACCCTCTCTCTCCCTCCCTCCCTCCCTCCCTCCCTCCCTCCCTCCCTGACTCTACCTTCCCACCACCTTTGTCACCAGCTGCTCTTGCTTCTCCTCCTCTTCCTCCTTCTTGCTACCGCCTGCTTGCTTGACAGGCAGAGAGCCAGGGAGCCAGTGGACACCTGACGCTTCTCCTCCCCACCACCACCGTTGCCTGGGTCAGAGCGAGAGGTGGGCGAACAAGCAGGCTGCAAGGGGGAAGAGAGGGGCAACTCCAGAGAGCTCTGGTCAGCCAGCCCCCACTCAGATGTGAGCCCTTGGCAGGCGCCTGACCAGCAAAGGGTGGGGGGGATCTACACTACTGCCTTTAAAGCGCTTTAAAGCACATTGAAAACATTTTGAAAACTGTACATGCAGTGTGTCCTGGGCCCCAACAGTTGTCAAAACTGTTATAAAGCGCTCGGAAGCAATAGTATAGATCCCTCCAGACCTACCCTTGATGCAGGGATCCCAAGTTTGCAGAAGTTCAAAACAAAGCTGAAGGGGTGAGAGCCTTCCCCAAGCAGCCCAATGAGGTCGAAGCTACTCTATGATCCCAGAATGCTGTCTGGCTGCTGGCAGCAGTGGAGGCTGGTGACTCCCATTTTGGTAGGGCAAAATGGGAGCCACTGGCTGCGTCCTAAAATTGGAGCCACCAGCTGGGTCCTAATGCCCCTTCTTTCCATGCCTTGTTCTCCTTTTCATTACATCTGCAGACAACCATAGATTGCCAAAGCTTGTAAGTATTACAAATAACAAAGTGAGGCACTATTCTATTTAATTCTACTTGTAAATTAAAATGTTGTAAAATGAATTGGAATTTATACCAAAAAAAATGCTGTAGTTACAACTTCAAATCTCACGTGGGAGAGGCCACGGATCAGGAGTAGAGAGACCTGCTCTACATGCAGAGGATACCCGGTTCAACCCCCCAACATCTCCAGGTACAGCTGGAAAAGATTCCTGCCTGAAATCCTGGGGAGCCATGGCTGCCAGCCAGTGTCGACAATATTGGGCTAGATAGACCAGTGATATAGCTCAGCACTGTCTGGTTGGATGACTTTCATTTACTGGAGTCTGGGGAAGTGGACAAGATGGTTGGTGGAGTCCAGCCAGCCACTTTATTCAGCAAATAAACATCTCTTCAAACTTGAAAAGAGATGAGCCTGGGTCTGTTTTTATAGGCTCATAGTCATAGAATCATAGAATAGCAGAGTTGGAAGGGGCCTACGAGGCCATCGAGTCCAACCCCCTGCTCAGTGCAGGAATCCACCCTAAAGCATCCCTGACAGATGGTTGTCCAGCTGCCTCTTGAATGTCTTTTAAAGTTGTTATAGCAGTTTTAAATGCATGTGTATATTGTATGTTTTTATTTATTTTATTTATTTATTTATTTATCATATTTATACCCCACTCCTCAGCCAAAAAAGGCTCTCGGAGCGGCTTACACTTAGCAAAAAAGACAGTCCCTGCCCTCAGGCTTACAGTCTAATAAAGACATGACACACAAGGAAAAGGAGTTCAGGAGGGAAGAGGTAAAGAGAGAGAGAAATTAAGTGGACTGGGGAAAGGGCTGATGGGATTGTCCTGCTCCCGAAGGAGGGGAGTCCAGCTGGAGCAGGCCCTGATGTTTCCTCGGCCTGCTCCTGTCCCCTCGGTCCTTCTTCTTCCCCACAGGGCCAAGATGGCAGTTTGCCCTGTGGGGGTGGGGGAAGAGTCCAACAGGAGCAGGCCCCGATGTTTCTTCGGCCTGCTCCTGTCCCCTTGGTCCTTCTTATGTTTTTGTGGTTTTTAATTTTTGTATGCTATTTTTAAATGTCTTAATCTTATGTAAACCACCCAGAGAGCTTTGGCTATGGGGCAGTATACAAACACAATAAATAATAAGTAATATGTACCAATGCCCTCATGCCACCGCACAAAGGTTTGATGGTGGGGAAGTGTGAATTCACCTACCTGAGAAAATCTGGCGCTTTGGAAATCATGTTCTCAAAATCTGAATAGCCAAGTTTCCCGTCAGCATCCATATCGGCTTCATCGATGACTTTTTCACAAACCAGGCTGACTTCTTCTTCCGTGAGCTCTTCTTTTGTCAACTTGTTGAGGGTTTGTTCCAGATCAGATTTACAAATGAAGTTGTCAGTGTTAAAATCTACGTGTGCAAAGATGGGGAGGGGGGAGAGAAAGAGAGGGTCAACAGGCTGCTTCCTCAATGTCATAAGAACATCAGAAGAGCCCTGATGCTGGATCAGACCAAAGACCAAAGACTCTGGTCACACCGGGGCCAATGAGCTGTTGACCAGGAAACCACAAGCAGGACACAGGTGCAACAGCACCTTCCCATCCATGTTCCCCAGCAACTGGTGTACATAGGCTTACTGCCTTTGATTCTAGAGGTAGCACAGAACCATCAGGGGTAGTAGCCAAAAAGCAAACATAGGTGGTAGCTAGCAAAGATGCTTTAGTGCACCTTTGTTTGGGATGCATATGAATGTGTGCACGCTATTCATAGAATCATAGACTAGCAGAGTTGGAAGGGGCCTATAAGGCCATCGAGTCCACCCCCCTGCTCAATGCAGGAATCCACCCTAAAGCATACCTGACATGGTTGTCCAGCTGCCTCTTGAATACCAGTTTGAGAACAAGAGCACTGCTGGATCAGACCAGAGGGGTCATTCATCCAACATCCCCCAGTGGTCAACCAACTACAACGTGCCTGGGTTTCTTGTCCTGCCACTCTTGCCTTGAGCTGCACCCCCTCTTGCCTTTGAAATAGACTTCAGCCCTCAGGGTGAAGGAAGTCCAACTGCCTTGCTGGAGACAACAGGCTCTCTGCAAAGATAGGGCCATTTTTGGTTTGATTCCTAAGCACAATCAACGGCCATTGCAGCTCTACCCAGTTCCAGTTTGCAAAACAGCTGGTGAAGGTGGCTTCTCCATCGCCACCACTTCCACACCAGGTGCTTGGTGATTAATCCTGACAATATATAATAGGATGGCAATTAAAAGGCCATTGTGCAAGCATCCGTTTTATTGTCCTTGGCCCGAGAAGCAAGATTAGCATCGTCCCTATTTAATTAGAAAGCTGTGAGATGACATTTAGCAGGTCGGGTAATCGTCAGTAAAATAGTCATTGTGGATTTATTTGCAAAAGCTTGGGCATCTGGCTGGTCCTTCTGCAATAAAGAAAATATATCTGGGGATTAAAAAAAAGAAAGGTTTTGATCCTGATATACTTGCCCCGAAATGCTTTGGTGAAATGTGGAAGCAGCTGTTAGGCTAAATCAATTATATTTTTGGTGAATGTTCTGCTGATGGCCTTTTTGTGACACTCATAAAGGGCTTCTGAGAAGCAATTGAGATGAAAAATAGATTTTCATTTGTCCCATAAGGCAGCTGTGCAGCTACCAGGGCTGGATGGAACAGTTCCGGCTTTACAGGATCCATCATGAGGCTGATAAAAACTGGCACCATTCTGTACAACTTGGGAGGGGAACCTTTGGCCCAAGGGTCAAATCTGGCCTGCGGAGGTTCTTTAATCAGCCTGTGGGCCTTCATGGAGTTGTACATTGGTGTTCAGACTCGGTCACGGTGTCCTCGCTGCAACCTGGCATCAAGTCATCCAGGAACCAAATTGAATCAGGAGGCTGGGCTGTGCCCCTAGACATCATTTGCCCCACAGAGGGTTGGGTTGGGGGGTCATTCCCTCCTCCCCCCAATTCATTTCCCCAGCCCTGCCCTTACATTGTAGGACAATTGGCATGCAATGCACTCTGATGCGTATGTAGACCTTCTCATACGCAGAGTAGACCATACTGAACTAGATGGGCCAATGCTGCAACTTGAGTCCAACTCAACTTTGTATGTTGCCCAGACTCCCAGCCTGGTCTCATAGCTGAGAGCAAGTCCCTGCGTACAACCAATGATAGATTTCCAAGCATTTTATTCTAGAGTAACCCAGCATTTATTCTAGAATAACCCAGAATGTTGCAATAAGGATGCTTTGGTTGGTTGCTTATCATCACAATGCCAGTCGCTTTAGCGATCTGATGGCGTTCCACCTCTTACCGTAGACTTTAAAGGCATAGACTGCTTTTAGCTCCCGGGGAGCCGTTTCGCTGAGTGCGGAGAACATATCAACAAAGTCATTAAAGCTGAGGTTCCCTTCGTCATCCTCTGAAAAAGAGTGGACAATCCTCTCCTTGAAGGGGTTCTCCTGCAGGAAGACAGAACTCGTGAGCTCCTTGCAGTTTTATTTATTTGTAAACAACAGCAAACATCGCTTTAGCTAAGGCACTTATCCTTTCAATCAGGGGCGTTGAACATCTTTCAGGCCGAGGACAGAATTCATTGTCAGAGAGACTCTCAGGGACTGCGTTCCAGGGCTGGGCAGGGTCAAAGGCAAGGGGACAGAGCTGGAGCATCTTCCCTATGGGGGAAGGTTAAAACAGCCAGGAATGTTCAGGAGGCGAAGGGGAGACATGACCGAGGTGTACAAAATTAGGCATGGTGTGGAGAATCTGGAGAGGGACAGCCATTGGGGTGGTTGCATGATCAACCTCTGCCTGTGTACATGGCTGAGTGAAATGACGGAAACAGCTTCCTGCACTAAGGAGAGGAGTAGAGAATGTCCCGTTCTCCTGGGTGGGAATGTGAGCAGGAGCCCTCTGAAAAGTGACCGTATCTGTGCATAGACACAGCATCCATGGAATAGACTATCTGGGGCTTCAGCAGTTTCTCTTCTTTCTGTGCTTTTGCATTGCTACCATTTGGTTTCCCTTACCAGAGAGTACATTACCACTGGATCCAGTTACTGTGACGGCAGTTTGCGAACGGACGGATGAAAGACTTTCAGAAGCAGGCAATGAACCTGGATTGCACATAACTGCAGCAGCATGCTTATGCCAGGGGCAGTCGGGGGCCCAGGGCACGTCCGATCAGTGAACCAATGTGATCTGTCCACTGGTGACCCTATTCACTTTTAATAGAGGTGTGCTTTTAATGTTTCATTTGGAAGGAAAATAAAATGTTTGTTTGTTATATTTGTGTCTTGCTTTTTTCCTCCAAGGATCCCAAAGCCGTGTACACGAGTGCCCTTTGCCTCTCTATTTTATTCTCTCAACAACCCTGTGAGGGAGCTTAGGCTGAGAGCCAGTGGCTGGTGCAAAGTCACCCATGGCTGAGATGGGACTAGAACACGGGCCTCCTCAGTCCCAGTCCAGCTCTCTGACCATTACATCACACTGGCTCTCAAGCTTTGGAAAAAGTTGGCGCTATTCCACACTTCAACCTCTTTGTGTTTTTGTATGCAAGCTCCCAACTAATGGCTACTGAGATGGCTGATTCATACAGTTCCACTCCAGCTACGTGGAACTGCCCAGGGCTCTCCCTTGACCATGAACCCCTGCTAGAACCTCCACATGGCTGTGACTACCCCCTGGAAGAGAGGTAGGTCACCGATGGGCTCCTGACCTAGCCAGAATTGGATAGAGATGGAGGTGGACACATGGTGGACACTGTGATATGCAGTCACATCCCTTTTTTTTCAACTGGCCATTATGACATACATTGGGCAGCTCTGGGTTCACCTTCCAGGTGGAGGCATTTGTTCATGCAATCAGCACCTCCATGAAAGAACTGCTTGGTCAAGAGTCCTCCATTAGGTTCTCTGGATACCTTCATATAATGCTCTCCCATTTTGCTATTTGATAAATGGGTATCTCTTTCCCCTTTCTCCTTCCCTTTGTTCCATACTGACCATATATATGTGAGAGAGAGAGAGAGAGAGAGAGAGAGAGAGAGAGAGAGAGAGAGAGAGAATATCTACACTACAAAACTATACCAAGGCAAGAATTCCACACACACACACACACACACACACACACAAACATATACACCTGCCCTCAGTCAATGTACTGCTTACATCACACCCATGCCAGTACAATCCCTAATTCATCCGGGAGCAAAAGACCGGTATCATCTTCATCCCAGAGCTTCCTGGAAATGTTAGCATTAAAATTAACTCATCCGTTGCCCATGTCATCTGTTGACTCAGTCAAAGAATTTAGACTGTCCTGGGTTGCTGATCACCCTGTGAATATATGAAGTTACAAGGCCATAGATATGATGTAAAGTAATCCTCAGGGTTGCGAACAGGTCAAAGCAGCCAAGCTGCAGTGGTTTGTGAAACGGCATGAAGCCAGGCATTGGCTTGGGAATTTATTGTCAGTGTGTAAGAGGGGAGGGGCACCCATACAGCAATACAGATAACGGAATTAGGATGACCTTGAAAAGCTTACAGAAAAGTGTTTCAATGTAAATAAAAAACAGCTACTCCATTGAAAAGTAGATGTCAACGTGTATTTTGAGCAAACTGATAAAAAGATGAGTCCAATAACAATCATGAACATAACCGCGTAAATTCACTTTGTGTTCTGTCACAGATATTCAAGGTCTTTTATTACTGAAAACAACATCTAGTGCTGATTCTTTCGAAAAGCATTTGGTTGGAAAGACGTGTTCCATGGCGAGCTCATGTTTCGAAATTCAGCTGCTGCTTCCCCTCAACTACACTGAGGTTTAGAGATTTGCAGGGTGGATCAGCAACAGGGGGGAGGGGTGCATAACCCTTCCCCTGCCCACTGAAACACCTTCAAACAACTACTTTCTTGAGCTAGTTATGGTAGGAACTCAAAAGACGAAGACCCCAGAGATATGGCAGGAATGTAAGGTGAGTGTCAAAACTCAAAATGCCAACAAAGTTGACCTAAACCCTGACTAAAGGTTTGCACCACTGTACCATTCTGAAACATCAAAGCCAACTCCAACTCTACAATATATTTTCTGGGATGGGGTGACCAGAACTGTACACAGATCTATTACACAAGGGAACCGAGTCTAATTTTGGCATGAACTTTGCTAACTTTGGCACAAAATTGGGGTGAAACACAAGCAGTGCAGAGAAATTTGGGGTGGGGGAGTCAAGATACACCTATACTCCTAGGACCCCTCAAACCCTACAACACTGTGACTGTCAAGGACAAACATTTACTGCTCAGGGACCCTCTACTGAGTAAATCTCAAGCTATAGAAGTTTACAATACGATGGCAAACTAACCATTCAACAATGCGTCCTTAGCATAACGAATTTTGCTCATCATGGAAGAGCAATGTCCTCGGTGTGTCGCTAAAAGGTTTATAGGTAAGCCGTAAACCTTTCATTGCCCTCATTTCATTTCCACTTCCCTTCATCACAGTCTCATACACCACGGTGGCAAAGGGCTCCATTAGTTCTGAAGATCCATTGTGCCTCTGGCCTTCAAGGAGATGGCAACTAATTTTCCATTAGGCAGAAACCAAAGTGAAATATAGGTTCGAGGCACAGAGCCTGAGCTGAACCACATCTTACATTACGGCCAAGTCAGATAGGAACTTGGGAAGCTGTCCTATATCAGGTCAGACTGTTTTTTGAACTGTCCCAGGATGTTCAGCAGGCAGGAAGAGCTTTTCCCTATCGCCTCCTACTTTTAACTGGGGATGCCAGAGATTGAAACTTGGACCTTCTCTCCCCACCCACCCCGGCTGTATATTATAGCCCCCTCACCCCCATGTAGTAACTCTGAAAAACACTTCTGCATTGTGGAGCTGTGTTATGGGGATCCTGCAAGGCACAGGATCTCTGCCAGCCTGGGATTCCAGTTACTGGATCTTAAGAACATAAGAACATAACAAGGGCTATGCTGGATCAGACCAAGGGTCCATCTAGCCCAGCATTTTGTTCACACAGTGGCCAACACCCGTCAGCCAGGGACCAACAAGCAGGACATGGTGCAACAGCACCCTCCCACCCATGTTCCCCAGCAACTGGTGCACACAGGCTTACTGCTTCGGATATTGGAGATAGCACACAACCATCTGGGCTAGTAGCCATTGGTAGCCTTCACCTCCAGGAATTTGTCCAACCCTCTTTTAAATCTTATTCATCTTATTCTCATTCCATGCTGTCACTGCCTGAAGAGGGAGTGCTGGTCTAGTGTGCACTAACGCGCCAGAAGGGGGCACTGCAGCAACTAATTCAGCAGCTGTCAGGTGACACAAGGGACCAATGGCATTCGATCTGGCCTTATAAAGCCTCAGACTTGGACCCAGTTTCTCATTCTGAGCAACTTGAGCCCTCACTCAAGTCTAAGATGCTCTTGGGTTGTGCTTGCTTGGCCTCCTACCCCCTTGCATGCCCACCTATTGTTGGAAACCCTCCACCCTGAGCTTTGACTCTGGTTCAGAGGAGGAAGGCTGGCCAGCATGTAAGACGAGGTGCTGGAAACCAAGCCAGGTCTCAGCATCATAACTGGGGCCTGTCTGACCTGTGGGTTTGCTGTGCGCTGGCTTTCCCTGAGTCATACAGATTCCACAGACTTACAGAATGTTTTGTTTTTTATTTTCTGGAATTTTATGCAAATTTAGTCATAGAAAAATACGTAAAAGAAAAGAAAAACCACTGGCCAAAAATGTGCACTTCCCCCATAGCATCAAAGTGCACATTTTGGGGTAGTTGTACATTTTGGTTGGATTTCATAAAATCATAGAATAGTAGAGTTGGAAGGGGCCTATAAGGCCATCAAGTCCAACCCCCTGCTCAATGCAGGAATCCACCCCTAAAGCATCTCTGACAGATGGTTGTCCAGCTGCCTCTTGAAGGCCTCTAGTGTGGGAGAGCCCACAACCTCCCTAGGTAACTGATTCCATTGTCAGTCAGGAAAGACATTGACGTAGGACATTTTTTCTGTCTAAACATGCATAGGATTGCACCCTTCAGCTTTATTCTAAACCTTGCTCTCTAAAGAGGAATGAGTAGGTGGCAGTTTCTCAGGGCCCAATCCAATCCCCCAGTCAAAGAATGGGGAGAGGGCAGAATGGTTACATTAATCTGGAAAAGCAATACCTGTAGCTCTGGCATGTTTACTATGAGCTGCATAGGTAGTTTAACATCTGGATTCTTGGTATAGTCCATGGGTACCATGTTTGGTGCCAATTCGTGGTAGCGCCCGTGCAACCTGTAAACAAGCACACACACACATACACACACAAGAGAGTCTGTAAGTAACTGGTTCCATTATTCAGTACAGAGCCGCTTTTCCTGACTCGGTGCTGACCAGACGTTTTAGACTATCATCCCAGACCATTGGCCATGATAGCAATTGTTGTCTAAAATATCCAGAGGGAGACAGGTTGAGGAAGCCTGGTGTAGACAGGTGGATTTGCCACTCTGAACTATTCAGATGTTGATTGCAAGCCAAACAATCTGTGGGTTTAGCCGGTCGTTAAAGTCATTTAAGCTTGGCCCCAGAACCTGCCATGGAAGTTATACTGAAGATCTGTGTTTAAGGGCTGACTATGCAAAATTAGAGAAACCTTCTCAAGCATTTCTTGTACTTAGAGAAATATTCTCCAGCTGTTCTTCTGATTACAGAAACATTCTAATAGCACCTCTTTCTGCACCCAAACCAGAAATGGGACATCAATCAATTACAACATCTGGTTGAAGGGCATCAAGCACTCCCTGTTCAGAAAACAGAGCTGAGTTTATTTTTCTCCACTCAGTCAAGCACACGGATGCAAGTGGTACAAGCATCGTGGGGGGGGGGGGGGAGCGGCATAATCTATTTAACAGCACTGGCATCCAGTGTCCATTGGCTTTCAGCCAAACTCTTCCACAACTCTACGGAGGCAATTGCAAGTAGACAAAATTACTCCAGGACTTCTTTGGGGCCTCACAGCCTTTGTCACGTCCACATCTGTACCTTTCCCCTGTCCCAGGTGGACTGTTGTACAAGGCTGCTTTGCTCAACTAAAATCAATGGCATGCTCCCACCTTTTCAGATGCACACTTTAGCCCAAGTGTGTGCATTTGGGAGCAGAAGAGCAGAAGCCATTTAAGAAGTGGAATAAAATTTCTTAAGTCTATTTCCTGTAACGTCGAGGTAGAGAGGCCATTTTCTTATTAGCCTGTGGGCCATATTGCCAGGTTTACATGATACTGTTGTCTGCGCATAACAGTGCCCATGGGCGCACATTTCTATAATTTGTGGTACACACCTATCAACTTCATACACAAGTCTGTCTTCATTCCTCTATCCACAACACACACACATACACACATGGGATGGGGAAGGAGAAAGAGGGGTCAAACTACATTTTATGTTAATAATTACGCAGTCTGCAACTGAACTCTTATTATTTATTTATTTAGCACCAACAATGTACTTGGTGCTGTACAAAATATACAAATAAAACAGCAACACCCTGCCTAAAGGCTTACAATCTAAAATCACATTAAAACTTATGAAGGGGGGAAGGGGTTCAACCCTCTCATTTCTTCCTCTACAGTAAGAGTGTGTGACTTTAATCTGGATTGGGACCACCATGTGCTGGGAGGGGGCTTTTAGACCTACTCCTCCAACAAGAATAGGAGGAGCAGTTGGTGGAGATGGGGCAAATATTTCCTCCCAGTTTATAATGGTTATAGGTCGTTTTGGCCTCAGGCATAAGGCAAAGCCAAAAGTTGTATTGATCACCCACTGAAATGCCGCCCCTAGTTCAGACCAGAAAATGAGCCCTTTCTTTCTCTCTCTCTGTCTCTAGGTTGGTCCCCATCACCCTCTGCTGGGCTGTGATACCACGTTATAGCCAGCTGCATAGTGCTATACTGCACTGCCTTTGTAATGAGAACACCCCTACACACACACAGAGAGAGAGAGAGACAGCACACAACTGCTGAAAACAAAAGATAAAAGCTGGTAATGGCTCATTGATTAGGAAGACTTGAGTGGCCATTAGACCATGAGATGCACTAAACATCTCATTAAATCCTCGACAATGCCCACAATAGTGCCAGTCAATCCCGGGGTGCCAAGAAGAGACTGAAAAACATTTATTCAACAACGTGCATGCCTTCACGCTTTGGGGAGGGGGGGCAGAATACATTCCTTGCCCTTTCCAAACCCTCAAATTTGTGGAGGGGCCTCGCATCCCCCCCCCACAACGCACACAAAAGAGAAGGGAACCCCAAATTGCCAAGGGAAAATATTCTTCTGTGGGCAGGGAGAACCTGCAGCCATGTCAGTGTATCCTTTCGCCTGCTTCAAGGGTATGTTTCTTTGCCTTGAGAAAGGGAAGGGGGGATTGAGGCAGCAATGGCCACACAATAGAATGGTCCCTTCCCAAGTGCCTTGTTTACTCGGAGCACTCACCGAGTTCTCAAACCCAAAGCAAGCACAAGGACGCTTGTGCATCCTAAAGATGGAGCCATGATCTGACTCAATATGAGTCGAAAGCACCCACCCGTTCCTGTGTTGTATGGGTGGGAGGGGTCACTTTTCTAAAAATTAAAGACCAGGACCCCTGTGGCCAAGGCCCAGTGTGTTCCTCATGGCCACATCCTGTGTGGCTACATCAAAACAGTCTCTCTCATTTATCAAATGCTCTCAAGCTGACATCTGCTAAGCTTCTCTGAAGGTCTGCTTTTTATCTCCATTTATTACCCAGTGACTCCTGGGTTATTGCTAATGTGATATTAGATCATATTCACTTTATTTATTTATTTTTGCTGTGGATGAGCATAAATCATTCCCTCTTGGATTGCTTTCTGCAAATTAGTATAAAAAAAATAAGAAACGAGACATCCTGGTTTCCATGGAATCAATTAGCTAGGATAAACTTTACTGATTGTTATTTTTTTCAGTCTGCATGTGCATTTTTAGTGAGGATCAGGTGGGGCAAAACCACGTAGACTGTCCTAAGATCCTGAAGGAAAGGGCAGGAGCATCAGTGTCTACTTGGTATTGTGGCTACAGGCAGTGGAAGCTGCTGAATCTGTGAATGGGGTAGTGAATCCACTCTGGGTTTCAATCGGAACTCTAAAGCCTGTTTGCTTTCTCTTCCCCTCCTTATTGTTTTATAATGGTTTTATTAGAATGTAAGCCTATGTGGCAGGGTCTCACTATTTACTGTTTTACTCTGTACAGCACCATGTACATTGATGGTGCTATATAAATAAATAAATAAATAAATAAATAAATAATAATAATGCAACCAACCAAGGAACATTTTAATTTTTAATTATTATTTTTTACTTTCCAGAATTTTACACAAATTGAATCATAGAAAAATACATAACATAAAAAAACCACTGGACAAATATGCACATTTCCACCAAAGGCTGAACCATGAAAACGCACATCAAGGAAAGCGATTTGCAGATTTGGGTGTGTGTGTGCAGATTTGTACAAATTCAGGAAATTGGGGGAAAAATCTGATTCTGTCAATGAGCAGAGAATGGAATAAAAGGCACCTGACAAACCTCAAAACGGATTTTACAAAACCCCGTACATCCTTAGTGACATGGATTGACTAATCATCAGAAATATGCAGAACAGTTGACAATACTTGTCCATAAGGCAGGAGATTACTCCCACGGCACAGACCACATGTGGGACTTACACTGCAGTTTGACCACACATAACTGAAATTAGGTGCAAAAATGCATTTTCATATTATTATTTTGTGGGAAAGTTTTAAACAATAGGGTGTGTACATGTGCACGCACGTAAGCATGCGTGTTGTGCAAAGCTGGAAGATTGGTTGAGCCGTGCACAACTGCAGGACACCCAGCAGCCAGAAAAGGCTGGATTCTCACAAGGGAGTGATTTGTGTGGGAGCGCGTGCATGGCGGAGTATCAATGAACCCCTCTGAATAGTCTGTATCCATCAGCGCCTTCCCCCCTGCTCCACCCTCCAGTGGTTGTGTGACACATTCTGTTCTCCTGCAAATCCATGTTCTTCGATGGAACTAAAAGTCCTGCAGCCTTGGCTGGGCTGAGAATTATCATTCACTTTTATTTTACCTTTTGGGTACACTGCACACAGAATGGACTGCTCTGTTTTGGCTAAAATGAAACATATCGTTCCCAGAGAGGGTGTGCACTAGAAAACATGTTGTCAAAGCATTGTTTCATTCATTCATTTGCTTTATTTAGATAAATTAAGCCTCATTAGCTTTGAGGAGATATTGGGTTGGCTCTCATGTCACAACCACCCCAGGGTTTGGGTTTTCAGTTTGGTTTTTTAAACCCTGGTTTGTTGTGGACGTAGCAGGTGCCCACTGCCTGATTGCTCCTGATGCAAGCAGAGGCAGTGAAAAGAACCCGGGTTCAATCCCCTGCAGCCGCTCCATGTAAGGCTGGAATAATTCCTGCCTGAAACACCGGAGAGCCATGGCTGCCAGCCAGTGTCGACAGTACTGGGCTAGATGGACCAATGATCTGATTCAGTATAAGGCATCTTATACTACGTTCTTATGCCTTCCTCTGATATATACAATTATACAATTCCAGAAGAACATTTCAACTATTTCAATTTGGGCAGAGGTCTATAAAGGATATTTGCTCATAGATGAGTTCAAACAACTCCTTTAAAAGGAAGGAAGGAAGGAAGGAAGGAAGGAAGGAAGGAAGGAAGGTTGTTTGTTCTGAGTCTAATTGTTTGTTTGTTTGTTTGTTTCATGAATGGGCTCATCACAATGTTTTTTTTCCTGCCCAGAAACTAACGGGTGATCAGGGACTTAACAAACAGTGTCTAATTGTCCTTCATAGTCTAGAAACTTTCACCCGACTTTGGGATGTGAACCTATCAAAGTTTCAAGGATTGATTTGGGCCAGATCTACACCTTGTGTCAAATCATTATGGATATAGAATAAAAAGCAGGAAATAACACTATGAAAGCAGTACATGGAATGTGGATTGCACCCCAAAAGTTCTCAGTGCACTTCAATTCCGCTATTAAGCAGTAGTGCAGATCTAGCCAGAGACATAAGGATCCATTCTGAATATGTAGTTGGAATTTGGAGAGAAGAGAAAAAACTGCAAGTCGGAACTTGATGATTGGAGACCACCTCCTCCCTCTTAAAGCAAAATTATATAGGACACATTGGGGTGGGATCTATGGGTCCATGCATGTCTCAGCAAACAGAACATTGCATAGTTGACAAGCATGTCCTTTTCTCCAAAGCAGGAATGTTGAACCTCGTACATCAAGAACTCTGAACTCCATGTTGGAGAAGCCCTTGAGGGCCACACTACAAAGGTGGGTGGAGTCAATGGAAAAAGTGGGCTAGGCAGATGCAAAAAGGGGCAGAACCAAAACACCAGTATATTTTAGTTTGGCGCTGTTGCTGCCTGTAGCTATGGCTGAAGAGAGGCCGTTCAACCTTTGAGAATGGGAGGAAAACATGCAAACGTTCAGCAGTTGGGGAAAAGAGGAACTGGCTATCTTGGGGAACTCAGTGGGACAGATTTGGCCCACAGGGGCCAAGGTTCAACACTCCTACTCTAAAGGAATGTATGCTTCCCAGATGCCTTCCACTTGAACAGGAAGTGACCCTTCTTGTATAAAGTATTAGGTGAGAATGGAGTGCTTACCGAAGGATCTCCTTTCGTGTGAAGAAGGTACAATCCTGTAAATAAAACAAAAGGAAAGAAAATGAGCGTTTAAATGTAAAGATGTTGGTGGCAGTACAGAAACCATTACTGTCTTTCTCTAAGCCTATCACTCCAAATTTAGTGCTGGTTGAGATGAATGTATGACCTCACCCTCCTAAAGTGGTAAATTTGTGTTTGGTCTAAATAGCTAGATCAGCCTTACCCTGCTGGCTGAGAACAATGGGAGTTGTGCTCCATCAAATCCGAAGGGCGCCACGTTGGGGAAGGCTAGAAGTTAAACAAAGTGGGGTGGGGAAGCTGGCTGACGTTGAAGCCAGGAGGGTGGTCTTCATTTCATGAAAGTCTTAAGATGGAATTTAGGAAAAGATAGCAGATACCATGGCTTCAACATCAGTCTGCTTCTCCTCCCTCTTCCCCACCTATCCCTGGGACTTTGTTTAACATCTAACCCAATGAATAGTTCTGGAAAACTTGAAAGCTTGCCCACTATTCCATGATATTTTGGTTGCCTCAATCAAAGTATTACCCTACTGTGAGTTTTAAAATGGATTCACGGGGCACCAAATGGATAACAACATTGGCACCAGGTGAGTCCCTTGGAAGGGAATTCCACAAATGAGGTGCCACAACCAAGAAGTCCCTCTCTCTAAGTGCAACCCACCTTCCCTTGGATGTTGGGGACACCTGGGGAACAGCCTCCAAAGATAACCCCAATACAAAGGATGGCTGATACAGGAGAAGACATTCTGAATTAATCAGCCAAACAGCAAGATGACTGAATGAATGAATGACTACCATGTTCTCCAGCCTCAATCCCTCCCCCTCTGGCTCAGAGGAGGACTCAAAGGGGGAGCAGACACCCTCCAGTAACCCTTTGTCTGCTACTCCAGGGCCTTCCAGACTGAAGGACGTGGCCTTACCAGACACCTTGGACTCTGAGGTCACCCTTCTGATGCAATCCTCACTGTCTCCACACTGTGAAGCAGGTACCTCTTCAAAAGGGGTGGAGTTGACAGCAGGTCCACACCTCCCAACCTTCAGATGGCCTCTGTATGTTGTTGAGACAGCTACTCATCAGAGGTGAGCTTCAACCAATAATCTGTCCAGGGTCCTGAAAGGCCTGGCCTGGCCTCTTGGAACCTGCTTTGCCTAACCTGACATGTCCATGCCAGATGTGAGCCAGCCTTTCCAGGCAGTACCACCACTGCAACCCAATTTCCCCCAGGGACCCAATGCCAAGCTCGGACAGGACGCCAACCCAAACCGTTCTAATCATTTGCCAGCCCTACTTAACAACTGAACCCCCAGGGCTGGTCAGTATGAATTGGTTTGGGTTTCAAGGTCCTCTCTCGTGCCTACTTGAGCATCAATTATTAAGCCCTCTTCGTTCTCCACCTACGAAGTGACAGGGGAGTGAGGCTCTTCTCCTTGGGCGTATTGTGTGGCCGAATAGGGTTACAGAGGCACAATGGGAGGGGTATTTGGGAGACGCGGGTGGTGATGTCACATTGCCTGAATCGGCACAAAGGGAAATAGGAGCCCAGAGGTTAAGCCTGCATTCATTCCGGAACGAGCAAACACCTCACTTTTTGAAGCTATCACTTAAGGGTGCTCTGTTTACCAGCCAGAGGCCAGTACAGAGTAACAAAGAGAAGTGGGTTAACTCTCGCAGAAGCAATCTGCCGTGTAACCGTATCAGCCGAGATAAGCAGCCAAGGCCGTTACTTAACGAGAAAGCTCAGTACAGGGCCTGGGAGCAGAATGTAATCAAAACTTCCAAGTTAGCAAGTAAGAACAGGAGCGACGCCGTGCTCGATGGGAGAAACAGGCCATCCGGCCTAACATTCTGTTTCTGACAGTGGTCAGCCTCTGAGCAACCTCTGAGCATTCTGAAGCAAGGGATGAAGGAGATGGCCTTTCCATAGGAGGTGTATTGCCTCTGAATGAAGAGGCTCTGTTTATCCTCCCTGCTTGAAGAGTGGGGTATAAATACCTAAATATATAAGCAAGTGATCATGAAATAATTATTCTCTAACAGGCCGGGGTGGGTGGGTGTCGAATCTCTTTCAGGGATAGGACCAACCTCAATTTCAGAGAAACACTTAGGGGCTCCATTCCTGTGGACGGCAGGGCAAAATATAAAAGGCCAAAATACCGAAAATGCCAGCGCAATGTATTTATTTTATTACATTATATGTATATCCTGCCTTTTTCCCCCCTGTAAGGTGGGAGGATCTTGTCATGAGCCAAATGCTGAGTTTCATGTTTTAAAACATCTTTCATGCCCCCACTTCATGTCCTGAGTGATATGAAATTCAAAGGGGGGTCTTTTAATTTTAGAATGGAAGCTTCTTGGGACAGGGACCTGTTTTCTTGTGTCATGTAAAGCATCGTGAACACAGGCGGGTGTTGTTGTTGTTGTTACTGTTATTGTTACTACTACATTTCCTTGAAAGGAGAGAGTGCTCAAATCTGCATATTTTTTCATAATTTTTGTTTATTTATAAATACACAAAGTGAGCACAGAGAAGCAAGCAAACACCCAGCCAAGCATCAGTTCCCCAAAAGCCAACAGCATGCTTTTGGAACTCACATAAAGCCGCGTGCACGCACGCACACACGCACACACACACACACCAGCTCCTTCTCGACAGCTAGCTGCAAATAAAATATCAGACTTCTTTCTCTATCACTGCCTCTATTCCAAGTGCTTCCCTCCTGCTGTTACCCAGGTAGGTGGGCTATGTTCAGCAGCTAGTAGCCACCAGACGCCAAAAGCAATTGATGCTCATTTAAGTGTCATCTAGCCATCACTATTCATTGAGGAATTGTCTTTAGCTATTAGCTAAACTCATAGAAAGAAGCCATCTCTCATGTTCAGTGAAGTTGCCTGCCTGCAATAATTTAGAAATGTCCACCTTGCTGGAGGCTACGTGCCTTCCATATTCTTCCTCCAGATGTTTGCATAGAATGTGGTCAGTGATGTGGATCTTATGAGTTCTGTCCCTTAGCAGTGCCAGATTCTAAGGCTGAGGAGGCAGCATCTAGAAAGTCATGCATCCCAAGGGAAGCAGTAGCCCTCACACACACACACACGCGCGCGCACACACACGCACGCGCGCGCGCGCACACACACACACACACACACACACACACACACAACAACTTCCAATACCCTTTATGGGAGATAAGCTGCTGCTGGACCTGCATCCTGAAAACTAAACCTCAGAGCACCCTAACCTTTGGGACAACGACTCCCTATTGCCATGAATGGAGCAACAGAAAGCCCAGGGCAACTCCTTTTTGTGTTTTTTCAACATTGCCTATCAAGTGTTTTTGTTTTTGCATAACAATATCAGAACACGGTGTGCTTGCTTTAAAGGTGTGCTTGCTTTAAATTATATCACCGTTAGGCCCAACGTGGTGAACGCGATGCTGCTGACTGGGTGAAGTAAGCATCTGGTAGGTACACCCTGGACAACTCATGCTTTAAATAAAAGCAAAAATAGAAAGCTCTTAAAGGTCAGTTTCATTTTGCAAATTGTCTCTCTTCCTACGCTGAGAGCTGCAGCTTCGGATCCAGCTACAGCATGTTTTCCACAGCAGAGAGGCGGCCAGCCCCTCCTCCTACTCCTACAAGACATCTGTCCAGCTCTGATCTAAAACACACCTTTATGTCTCCAAATGTATCATATAGGGATGTTGGAATTGCCATAGCATAGACTCATAAACTTGAACTACGGGTTTGGAATGGAGGAAGGGAGCTTTTCTGGTGGCACAGAGCGGGTGCTCCTCCTGCGAAGTCCTGTTTTGCACACAGAAGAGCTCGTTCTGCATTCACCTGTATGATGATCTTGGAATTTTCTTTTATTATAACGTTTCATTTGTGATTGTCTGCATATATTGGTGCTAGTTGATTTAAAAGAAGTCCACCAAAACACCATCTTTGAGCCTAACATGGTCTCCAAGTCTTTCTCTCCCTCTCTCCCCCTCATATATGTCTAAAGTTCCATCCAGACTGACCTGGTGCCCTTTATAATAGAGGTAATTAACTGTCTGATGATGGGGCATGGATGCATTTGTAGGTTAAGTGTCACATATCCAAAGGAATTGTCCCTCCTTCATTTACAAATCTCTCTCCATCGCACTGGGTCAGTGATGTTCACCAGCTCCACTTAGTTGTAATGTGATCAAGATTTAGCCAACATTTTACAATTTCTGCCCCATTTAACATCACATCTTAACTACTATCTCCTGAAATCAGAAACCATTTCTACAAAATGAGCCCTGCAACAAAGCGTTGCAGTATGGAATGCCCTCTATTCAGGATCCCAGCTACTCCATTCTATGGCTACGGAGCTCTCTGGGCTGCCCCCCACCCCTGTGGGTTTCTTCTTCTAAAGATTTCTCTTGTACTTCTGAAAACCTTAAGGTTCCCCCCACCCTACAGATACCTCCCTGTTGTATGTGGGTGGTGCCATTTTGGTTACATAAACAACAGCACTCCCTGCCTGGACTTCGCAAATAGAGGGAATGAGAGACGGGAGGAGAGATGCAGAACCTCTTTCAGTCGGGGCCCAAATTCAATTTTTTTGGGGGGTGCATTCCAATGTTGGGCAGGGCCGAAAGAAAAGTGGGACGGAGCTGAAACCATTAAAAATGCCAGAAACAACACCTTGGGAGATGGAAATCACCCTTTCAGAATGGGAGATAGGGGAAATTGCACAAAAGTGAGGAAACCAGCAAACGGTTGTTGGGGGGAAGTGTGGGGCAAGGGAATGGAGCATGGCCATCTGGGGAATGCTGGCAGGGCAGGCTGGGACCCATGCTGGCCAGATGTGGCCGCTGGGCCTGACATTCTGCAGCCCTGCAGTAGACCCATCTATGGACGCAATAACAGCCTTTCTGGATTAGACCAAATGTCCTCTTAGCCCAGCACACTGTTTCCAAGAGTGGACAGCCGGGTCAGACACCAGAGCCCTGCACCTCAAGCTATTTTGACAGTCTTGGTGGAAGTTTCCTGCCCTTTCCACCTCCTCCAAAGTGTTTCAACAAATGCATGCAGAAAAGGGGGTGTAATTAGATAAAACACACAGGCCTCGAGAGCTAAATGACAAAGGAAATGTTATTTCCTTTCTGCCCCCCAAGATTTTTTAAAATTATTATTAGCTTGCAAAGCCCAGGATCTTGCAGTCCTGGGAAGGTGCCTG
This sequence comes from Elgaria multicarinata webbii, assembly GCF_023053635.1. NCBI lineage: Eukaryota > Metazoa > Chordata > Lepidosauria > Squamata > Anguidae > Elgaria > Elgaria multicarinata. The sequence continues at coordinate 3,803,740 of NC_086186.1, read as the reverse complement.
TCCATCCTATTGGGCTGGGCCGGCCCTATTGAACACACTTACTGGCACGTACGTCCCACTAATATTGGTGGAATTCTCTTACATGCAGCCTCCCCCAAATATATGCTCATGAGAACATCACCAGTCTTTCGTTTTTTAATTTTCTCTTTATTTTATTTTGTTACTGGAGACACACCATCATGTTTTCTTTTTTGGAAAGCTCAGGGCCTTTCCTGGTCTTTCAGGTGGAACCCTTCCCATAAATTCCCTCTTCTCAGGAGGCAAACTAGGACTGGAATCACTACTTCTACAAAGAACGGGAGACCATGAGCTGTAGAGGGAGGAGGAGAGACAGAGTGCTTTGAGGACCCCTGAAATAGGACTGTGTTGAAACACCACAAATCCCCGAGCATCATGTGAGCCGCATCCCAGGGAAGAAGCAATGCTGTTCACCCGAAGCTAAGTGGACAGTCGTGGGAAGCGTCTTCAGACCATTAGCCCTTCCAGCCCAATATTCTGCACTCCGAACAGTGGCAGCTTTCTAAAGGCACCCACCCCCAACCTGGATTACAACTCCCATTGGGAATGATAGACACTGTAGCCCAACACATCAGGTTAGATCTTTCCCAGCAGAAGATTCTTTCAACTGGAGGCATCACAGGTGGAACCTGGGACCTTCTGCATGCAAAAAGCATGTGCCCGGTCATTCAGCTAAGGGCCTCTTTCGAAATCATTGGCTCTCTTAATGCACTGGATTTATAAACAAGCATAAAACCAAGGCCAGCACATTTTTAGGCAAGGTGAACAATTCAGCAGTTAGATTCTGTGCTCCATCGCTAAAAGACTGGCAGGTAGAAAATCAAATTTTCGTTTGTTTGTTTGCCCCCCTGGGGGTAGGGCACCCTCTGGATTTTCTGCCTCTGGCACTAAAATGCTTTGGGCCATGTTGGCATAAGCCGTGTAAGCGAAGCGACGTGCCCACACCTGTTCGTATGCATGCACATTGCCGCCTCCCTGCCATGCAGACGCTGCTTACCTGATAGGCATCTAGCTGTTCATCTGTAAATATCGTCTGCTTATTACCCATCTTAAAGGAGGAATCCCCTCAGCGTGGCAAGGCATCCCATGGCAAGGCTCAGGAGTTCTCCGTCCTGCAGGCATTTAGAGCATGCATGCAGCTTGGCTGAGCTGAAGAGGGTCTCCACGCCTGCATTGAAAGGCTGGGAGATGCTGTTTCTGCCTGGGTAGAGCGAAGCCGGAGGGTTAAAATCCCATGCCAATATCACCCGCAGAAGCTGCTCCCTTCGACTCCCCGGTGTGTTCCTAGGCTGTAATGGAAGGGTTTCTCCAGAGGCTGAAAATCAGACGAGAAGCATACAGGGTCTGGAGGAACCATCTCTGCAGCCTCTGATCTCCAACGCACACCGAGAAATAGTATCTGTCATGACCCTCCTCTTTGCACCGTCCATAATGCCGTAAAGGATCTCAACCACACGGTGGCAGTAAAAATCTCTCTTTTTCTTTCTTTTTTTAAGCTGAACAGGAACAGCAGCAGATGTATAATATATACTTTTATTTATTCAGATCAAAGAAGCATCACCAAGCAATGACCTAGTAAAGGACGTGGTAAGAGACATATCTCAAACATGTTATCATGACACAGTAAGCTCTTTGCAGGCTATTTTAGCCAGTTTGTGCCCATCCCAGCACAAAAGGTTAAAGTGCCATTCCTTCATCACACTATTTCAGCCAGCATATTTCCCCCGCTGTAGCTAATATCAGCTCGAGGGAGGTGATCAGGACTGGGCTTTTCAGAAATAAATTTATTTTTTAGCATCCTGAGATTATTCTCTCTTTTTGAGTAATGTGTTAGACCTGCCTCATATGCTGTGGCCCTGATCCAGATGAGGAGGAGTGTGTGGCTTTTACAAAAAATAAAATTACATTTGCAGCACCAAACACAGGGCTCTAAGCAAACACATAATTTGGTAGTGGTGCAGGTGGGCCTGTTCAGAAGACACCTTAAACCATGGCTTTAACCAGGAAAAAAGCCTTATTCACCGTGGTTAAAGCCACGGTTTAAGGTGTCTTCTGAACAGGCCTGATGTCTGTTTCAAGCTGCATTCAGCAAGCTCAGCTATAAGAAAAACAATGAGAGAGGTTTAAGAAAGCAAATCTAATTCCTGGTGTGAATTCCTAGTCAGTGGACAGAATTACAGTCTGGGGCGTTTGGAACCCTTTAAGCTTGTGATTACTTGTCCGATGAAAAGCTTGTGGCTTTGAAAACAGTGGCGTGTCCTCACTTGCTCCTGTCGTCAGGCAGGAAAAAGGCCAAGCTTGCACCAGGCGGCCCTTTAAGAATGTAGAAGGGAGGAGACAAACCCGAAGGTGACACTAGAGTTGCCCAATGAATATTTAAAAACAATAATAAAAGAGAGTCTTTCTCAGGGAGTGAAAACTCAAGCCTGGGGAATCAAATCCATCCTTCTGGAATTCCTCCGATGGCCATTTCCCCCCTTTCCCCCTGGCCTCCTGTCAGGCTTCCCAGCTTTGATACAATTTTTCTTCCCATTCTAAGGGTGCAATCCTATGCATAGGTATGAGCAGCACATTTCCTTAGGGCGTGCACTCTTGGATTTGTGGTTTTTATAAGGTGAACATTTATTGAGTACTCAATGATAAAGGACATTGTTTTTATTTCATTCATTTATTAAACACAGCATTGGCGGGGCTTTGTGATGACACTGGCTGAAGGAGCTTACAAGGCAATATTAGCCTTTGGGACCCCTCCTCCTGGCCTCTTTGAAGTGTGGCTCCTGGCAAGGAGGCTCCAGGCAGAGCGTTTCCTTTTCGCTCCTCCGGCAACGGTGCTCTCTGGGAGGCAACCGGTTTTGCCATGGCAGCGGAGCAGCTGGAGGGCAGTTGGAGGACTGTTTTGGCTGCATCTGGATCCCCCTCTGGATTCCTACTCTAAGACCCCCTCAATAAGTCATTAGGGTGTGCCTGGGCACACCCAGCACACCCCTTGAGCACACCTATAACCCTATCCATGTTTTAATGGGGGGGATTCCTACACCACCACCACCAGCATTCCCCAGCCAGCAAGATAAGTGCCCTGTATTCAATCAGCCAATTTCTGTGGGCAGAGTTCCCAGTACAAGCCTTTCATCACATGCACCACTTTTATCTTACTTCGTTTTGAACTGTTTGCAAAAGGCCCAACAGATTGCCTGAAAGTTTGTCAATGGCAAACCCCCCTTCTTCTTTTTTAATGCCTTGGATAAACATTGTTGAAAACATACAGGACTAACAACCCAGCGCCTCTCTGATCTGCAGTGAGGAGTGCAGTTATTCTGTAGTTTACGTATTTTCCTATCAGATTTGTTAGTTTACCCTACCCAGTCTGTTTACCCTACCCTGTGCCTGTTTGCTTTCTCTTCCCCTCCTTATTGTTTTATCATGGTTTTATTAGAATGTAAGCCTATGCGGCAGGGTCTCGCTATTTACTGTTTTACTCTGTACAGCACCATGTACATTGATGGTGCTATATAAATAAATAAATAAATAAATAATAATAATAATAATAATAATAATAATAATAATAGCATAAGCTGTCTGGGGAAATACTTGGACCAATTGGCCTCTCAGGACACAACAAAAGAGTATTAATATCCTGGCAGAATGTTTGACATGTGGGAACTAAATAGTTATCCAGTTGCTTCTTGATGCAGGATCTTTGGGGAAAGGGCTTCACCTGCTTTCCTCCACCTCCACAGAAGAAGGCAGAAGTTTCAAAATGCCTTTCATACCTTTCCTGACGCCTACCAGGCTTTTTGTTTCTCCTGATTTTTAGTTCTTGATTGGTTTTTTTAAGCTGGGATTAAACTGGAATGATTTTGCTCCATCACCCTTTTTATTTGGGTTCAAGAGAGCGGTTTTGATTTGGAGTTCAGCCCCCACCTCTGCCTTGTACTTAGGTTCTTGGGCAAGTTATTTTTTCTTTTACTCTCACTAATTTGTCTTTCGGGGGGGGGGGGATCTACACGTCGTACCGAAGGCGCACGCAAGCTCCTTCAGTGCGACCCCAAAGCGCGTGTGCGGATCCTGCCCTGGAAGAGGCGCAGGAAGAGGCGGAGAAGGAGGCGGCTGGGGGATCCGGCCGCATCCTTGCCGCCGCCCACCACCACCACCACCTCCCCGCCGGCCTCCTGCTGCCGGCGAAAGAGCCTCTGCTGACCCCGGCTACTCATGGTGAGGAGGGAAGAAGCTGGGATGGGTGCCGGCAGCAGGAGGCCAGCAGGGAGGTGGTGGTGGTGGGCGGCAAGGACGCAGCCGGATCCCCCAGCCGCCTCCTCCTCCTCCGCCTCCTCCGCCGCCTCTTCCAGGGCAGGATCTGCACACGCGGTTTCGGGTAGCACTGGAAGCGCCTGCGTGCGCCTTCGGTACGCCGTGTAGATTCGAGACAGGAAATGTTTTGTGACTGGCCATAAACAGCACAGCAATCATTTTATGTACAGGCTAGCTGCCCCTCACCATTTTGTGAGCACACCCATGACACTTCCTCAAAATTTCAAACCCACCCAAAAAAGCTGGGAATCCCTGAGAAGACTAAGAGCTCCATCCGACCAGCGTTTTATTGCACGCTCGTTCCTGGGCACTCACAGGTTTCTCCCAGGTCCCTCCCATGACATCGTAAGCCTCTCGTGCATCTTCCGCCCCTTCTGGCCTTCCTTGCGCCGCAAGAAAAAACAGGAAAAGTCCGGTTGCTGCTCTCTCCTGCTGTGTGTGGGAGAAGCAGTGTGATTACAATGCCCGACTGAATGGGCCTCGCGGCGTACATAATCATAGAATCATAGAATAGTAGAGTTGGAAGGGGTCTAAAAGGCCATCAAGTCCAACCCCCTGCTCAATGCAGGAAAATCCTCCTCCTTTCCATGTTACCCTCACAACAACAACCCTGTGAGGTGGGCTGGGTGGAGAAGTCTGTGACTGGCCCAAAGTCACCCAGTGGGTTTCCAATGGCCGAGGGGGGGCCTCGAACCCGGATCTCCCGACTCCCAGCCGGGCACTTTAGCCACTACACCGCACGGGCTCCGCACCGCCCTTGCAGCGATGAGCGCCGCCTGCAGACGCTTCAAGCGCCCCGCGACCGCCAGCCACGTGCTGGGCGCCGTACGAAGACGGACGTCTCTCCCCGCCACCCACGGCTCACTTGTCCAGGGCGGAGGCGGGGCCTAACGCGAGCGTCGGCGGGAGGCGTGGCTTGCTGTCAAGGCAGGGGCGGGGCTGCCCCGGCTCCCACCAATCATCTCCCAGTGCCGGCCAGGCCGACGGCTTTGATTGGCCGGCGCCGGGAGAGCGAGCGAAGCGCCCGCGAATCCGAGACGGGGACGGCGAGGAGGCCGTGGCCGCAGCTTTTCGCCTCAGCGCCCGTTGAACTGCCCGGGAAGGAAGGAAGCGAGGCAGGCAGGAAGCCACGGACGCGGGCACGCATTAAGCGAGCGGCCTTGTCTCCCTCTCCGCCATGGCTTCGTCTTGGTGGGCGCCCAAGGTGAGCGCTGAGGTGACCTTGGATGGCGGGAGGCGGCGGCGGCTCTTTCCCTTCTGCCTCTTTCCGACTCCCTCAGGAGAGGCAGGCCGCTCGTGCGCCGCGCCTGGGGGGGGGGGGGTCTCGCGAGAACTCCGCGGGGCGGGGCCGGAACCCCCACCCTCGCGTGACCTTGCCCGCCCCTCCCCCCTCCTTGGGGTGGGGGAGGGGCCCTCCTTTTGCCCCCCTCCTCCTCCTCTCCCCGTTGCCCTCCTCCAAGGGGGGAGGGAAGGAACCTGCCCTTGGATCCTCTGGCCCCTCCCCCTCTCATCCTCACAACAGCTCTGCGAGGTGGGCTAGGCTGGCAGGTGCCCACCTCCGGCCCACCTGGGGGACCTGCTCCTTCCTTCATGCATTCATTCCTTCTTCTTCCCGTTATTGTGATTCTGCCAATATCCTTTTCCCCTCATGCAAGGGTTGCGTAGTCCTCTCCTCTCCTTACCCTATTTCATTCCCACAACAGCCCTGCGAGGTGGGCTAGGCTGGCAGGTGCCCACCTCTGGCCCACCTGGGGGACCTGCTCCTTCCTTCATGCATTCATTCCTTCTTCTTCCCGTTATTGTGATTCTGCCAATATCCTTTTCCCCTCATGCAAGGGTTGCGTAGTCCTCTCCTCTCCTTCCCCTATTTCATTTCCACAACAGCCCTGCGAGGTGGGCTAGGCTGGCAGGTGCCCACCTGGGGGACCTGCTCCTTCATTCATGCATGCATTCATTCATTCCTCTTTCTGTTATTTCTGTTAACTACATTTATAGCCTGCCTTTTTTTCCCATGTGAAGAAAATCATTTCAATCTCTGATTTGCTTTTGGGTGTGTACTGATGATAATCTTTCAGAGACTTGGGGGGCGGGTGATGTTGTAGATCTACCACTGCGATCATTATCCATGTTCCTTCATTGTCTCTAGTCAAAGTAACTTTGCAGATTTTCATAGTCTTCAAAATGGACCTTGAGAAAACCAAAACCAGCTTATAGTGCAACCAGCACTTTTGAAACAGAACTATGTACATTTGTTGTGATTTTTGCAGATGCCTGTTCCACCACCACTGTGCCTAGAGTACTGCTGGAACTGTGTTTACAATATGATTATATTAGAGAAAGATCAGTACATAAGTAGATGAACATCCATTTAGTGTTTTGAAAACAAAAGCATTTTAAGGAGTGAAATCGCTTAGACAAGAATTCTAGTCTATTTCACATCTCCTTTGACACCTATGAGAGTAGAAAGAGTGGTTGGGATTAGAAAAATGGAAAATGAACCATGAGTCTCTTCCTTTCCTCTTGAACAGTTAAGCTATCAGTGCACACTTAAGACTAGTGTTACATGACTCTGGGCTAGTGGAAGGCTACATAGTAAGGTTCCCTTACTGGGATAATGTATCTTGCTTGCAATACTTAGAATATGCAGGAGAATAGAATCAGAAATAATTGTAAGCAAGCAGCCAACTGAGGGCAACCTGGGAAAATCAACCAGGACTGTGTACTTAAAACATTCTGCAGGCTCCAGGGAAGGTATTTCTCTCTTTTATGTATGTTTTCAGAGTTTGCCAGTAAGAACCATGTTGGAATAGTGAGGTCTACTATTCTACCTTGCTGAGTATATAGGAGCCCATAATCTGCAATCTCCAAACTCTTGGAAAATGGCTAAACTTCCAAACATTTTATTAATATCCCTGGTTGATTAATCATCCCTGGGTGATGGCTGGTTGGCCACTGTGTGAACAGAGTGCTGGACTAGATGGACCCTTGGTCTGATCCAGCATCAGGGCTCTTCTGATGTTCTTAATATCTTTCACTGGGTTTCTGAATTACCTTCCATGTGCCTGTTAAGCAGCCAGAATATTTGGATCTTGCTCAGAGTAATGCCGCTTTGTCAAGGTGGTGAATAGTTGAAAGGTGAATATCCAGATAAAACTGTGCCATGAGGCAAGAAACTCTTGCAGACCTGGGCACCAGTCTCACTGCTGATGCAAGATGTGTCATCCTCTTGCTTGGTGCAGTTATGCCGCCTTGGCCAGCACTTATAGTGCAAACAGCCCAAGGGGGCTACATAGAAACATAAGCCATCATAGAATCATAGAACAGTAGAGTTGGAAGGGGCCTATAAGGCCACCAAGTGCAAGATTTCCTGTAGGCATCATAGATTTCCTGGGCCCAGGATAAGAAGGGGGTCTGTTGAATCCAGGTCAAGCCACTGCTGCCAATTATGAGGCTGTTAGAAGTCCACAAACAAATCTTTGAAAATGGAATGCTTCAGTTGGGTGGCATAAACATTGCAGCATCAGTCCAGTGAGAACTTTTATGTGCACGCAAGCAATTTCATTTTCTAAAGAAGCAGTTCTCCGATATTACATTGTTAAAACTCTGAATTTTAAATAATAGGTTGCAGTCCTTCTGTTCTCAAAAAGTAAATACCTAGTCCTCGCCCATATACAAATTTCCCCTTCCTGTTTCTTTGCTCATAAGCCATAATACAATAGATTCACTGAGAATGTGTGCGCCCACAACGCTCAAATGCTTTTGCAGAGTGTAAGCTGTTACACAAATGTCTTACAATGCAGACCTGCTGGTTTCTTAATAGACTGGGGGATTCTTCCTTTTCAATTGTTTGTCTAAAGTAATAATATTTCTTTCTGGTTTTGTTACATTCCTACAGGTTTTTCGTTTACTAGGGGGTTTTAAAAGCCAAAAACAGGTGACCAGAAGTTTTGGTAGTGCTGTGAGTATACTAGTATAATTTTTTTTCTTTAAGAAGCTTCTCAAGAAAGGTGCTATCTTTGTGTCTAGTTTAATCATACTGAAAATAATCTCTGTTCTGTTACCACACACGTCAGAGATATACTACATGTGCCATACTTAACAAGTACAGTGATCTCTTGTGTGGCTGCACGCTTGGAGAAAATTCTGTTGAACCATATTTAAAGTAGCCAATAAAAGCTTTTGAAGCCAGTTTTTCTTCTTCCTTAAATCTCATTCTACAGAAGAAAATTATCTGAGGATGGCCATAAATAATTTAAATAGTATGTATTAGCCACTTGATGGTTGAAAGACCTTGAAGGGGGAAAAACGTTGAGAACCTTCTTACCTTGTGCACCATTGCTTTGAATGTTTCCTTATAGGCAATATTTATTTTTTGCTTTGAATGTTTCCTTATAGGCAATATTTATTTTTTGCTTTGAATGTTTCCTTATAGGCAATATTTATTTTTGCTATCTAGAGCAGGTTCCTCTGCTTCTTAGTTCTGATCCTTAATTTATTCTATTACAATTTTAGAACTGTCCATCAACAGTCTTCATGTTGATGTTGGGTGTTGCAGCATGTCACCCAGGCTGTTCTTTGCATAGGTAGCATTTCCTACTAGTGTCCTCCCCCACACACCGATGTGTTGGCCTACAATTCCCATCAACCCTAACCAGCATAACCAATGGTGAGAACTGATGGGAGTTGTAGGGCAAAATATCTCGAGGGCCACTAGTCACCTACCCCTATGCTAGCGGATCCCCTTTCCAAAATCTTTGCATTCCTGCAATCTGGTCCATGGCTTCCTTTTGAGCTTGTTTATCTTGTTTTCAGTCTTGCTGTAGATAAATGTTTAATGCATGTGTAATATTTTTTTTAAAAATAGGCAGAAGCAGGACCTTAAAGACGTCTCTAAAGGGAGCTTTGAATCATCCCTGGGGTTGCATAGATTGGGGCGATTTCACACATCATGTAGTGTCCGTATGTTCAAAAGGGAGTGATAGCCTGCCATTGTTCACGTGATAAATATGTATGGGGATGCACATTCACACCTTAGGTACACATTTTAAAATCGCTTAGGTGACCCAAGGATAATACTTCCTTTGTCAAGGGGAAGGAGAATTTCAGATTTTGGCTCACAGCAGCGATGTGCAGATGTGCATCAGATTCGCCTGGAGCCCAAGCCAAATTGGACCCCTTCAGAACATTCTGGTGCTTCCCAAAACAAAGCAGGTTTTCCTCCAAAGTGACCCAGACTGAAGCTGCAGCTGCACAACGTTTCCCAGAATGATTTGGGCTTCAGAAAGGTAGATGTTCAATGTCCCAAAATTGCTTCTTTTGCTTTCTTCAAACACTGATGTAGGCTGGGGATGAAGTCCTAGAATCATACAATAGTAGAGTTGGAAGGGGCCTATAAGGCCATCGAGTCCAACCCCCTGCTTATTGCAGGAATCTATCTTAGAGCATACCTGACAGATGGCTGTCCTTGGAGTGCGGTAGAGTGATTGATGGTCCACCGACTAGTCATATAGCACCTAAAAGATTCCCTGCACACAGAAAACTAGAAGGTGTGGGGATAGCTCAGAGCTATTTTTCCTGGGAAAGCAAACTTTGTGATCACAGTGATCTCGATCCGGTGTTCGTGTTTCTGGGCAATTGTTAAAGTAACTTTGCACCATGTAAGCCACGGGTGATCAGCAACTTTCTTTAAATCTATGTTTAATCATGGCATCTGGTGGATTATTATTTTACATGTAGAATCGGACAGTAACTTTGATCCCAGGAGACGGCATTGGACCAGAAATATCTGCTGCTGTCGTGGAGATTTTTCAAGCTGCTAAGGTGAGGTACTCCGTTGATAGCTGCCTGGTTTTCCCAAGCTCTTTCTGAGCCAGCTATATTTGTTTACTTATGGAATAGGTTAGTGATGGCTCCCTCTTCCACTTGAGGGGACAATGTGACTGGGAACAGCTGTTCCTCTTATTAGGGTAGAGGCTTATTAGGACTTTCAAGGCAATAGATACCTTGGCTATGATGACAATGCATAGCAGCAGGAGACTTTGGAATCATAATCTGCAGGTTGCATTTTAATGCCACAACCTTTGTTTCAAAGCTCTGGCAATTAATGGCATTGCGTTGTGTAGTTTGTCTGTGCATGAACTACTCACAGAGACCTGTTGTGCCGGTGCATAGGTGTAAATCCATGCTGTTCATTCTGTTTCTGGCATTCTGTGCTCTGGGATGTTGGATGTATGGGGAGAAGACAGTGATGTATGGAGAACCCTATGCTTTATAGCCATGAAGGCTAGAAGTCTATAGTTCTTGTCCTGTGAAATGCGCAAGAGCATTTGGGCTGTGCAGAATTGTTGCTAAAGGCTCATTTCTCCCACTCCTCCGTTATTAAGAAACATAACCTCACAGCAACGTTTCTGACACATTTCAGCTTAACCTGATATTCAAGAAGGAATAGAACGGACCAATGTACAGTATAGACTCTGAAAAAGTTATGATACCGATCCGGTGGTTTAGTAAGAAATGGTATGTGCTTGGCATGAAATACATCTTAATTTTATGCACAGGGCACTTCACAGAGTAAGCGAAAGACAGATCTCTGTTCCACAGAGCTTACTATGAATGTATTATAGCCTGCCTTTCTTCCATGATGGAGCTCATGGTGACATGAGTGGGATATCACCTGGGAATCCCATCTTGGCACAGACCAGAACCAAACCTGCTTCACTTTAGCAAGATTTCTGTGTTGTCTCCCTGAATTTAGTTGTGGGATGAAATTGGGCAGGGTGAGAGTGGAGATAGCAGTGTATGAATGCAAGTACTGCGTTTTCAGGTCTGGGTCACCATCATTGCAATCTTTTCCTGAGGTCAAAGCCAGGCCACGTGATGGTTCTTGCCAAAAGGGATATTCCCCAGGTGTATCTCAACTAAGAAAGCTGAGCAAGAATCCACCAATTGGATCACTCTTAAATATAGATAAGGAGTGCAGATGAATCTGTTCCTATCTGTCAGAAGTCTTGGATTGATTCCAAATCCCTGTGAATATTTTTTTTTTAAAATCCTGACCAGTGATGAGGGTTTTGCAGAAAACCTGGAATTGGGAAGTTTTCTGTTGAACTAACTCTATAGAGATCTGATTTGGCATGTTTTTGTTTTTAGTTATGTAAAACTAAAGAGAAGTATGTTGTGTTAATTTTACGTACAGTACAAATATATATTTAAAAAGTTTAGAAAAAGTAGTTGAATTAAAATATTTAATTAATGAAGTATGCTTGGTATGGTGTCAGTACTATAATCAAACAATTTTAAAGTTTTACTTAGAAATTATTTTTACTGGAATACGAGTAAACTGTTAACATATTAATTTTGGCTCGACTTCCTAAGGATAGTCATCTGAAAAAAGTTAGTTATAAATTTGATTTCAGATTTAGCTAGTATTGCATCATTTCCAGTTGCCCAGTTACTTTAAATCATTACCTTAATAATTTTATGAAAAAAATGCATTTCTAAAAATGAAAAATTTTCCACCTCATGTCACTGTTTCTGACATGAGCCAGCTCTAGCCAGATGCATGGAGTGTTATACCACTAATGGCAGTTAAAACTTCCTGGTTAAAACTTTCATTATTTCTGCAGGCTTACTGTAGTTCAGCCTTCCTCAACCTGGGGCGCTCCAGATGTGTTGGACTACAACTCCCAGAATGCCCCAGCCAGCTCGCTGGGGCATTCTGGGAGATGCAGTCCAACACATCTGGAGGCCCCAGGTTGAGGAAGGCTGCTGTAGTTGTTTCTGCTGGTCTATCTTTTTATGTAAAGACATCCCATTATTCAGCCTGAAAACTGCTTTAGGGCTGCTATGTCTTCCAACCCAGGGTAAGGGATTCCAAGGCTGTGGACAAAACCCCCTCAAAAACTGATGGTTCTCCCCTCCCCCCGCCCCCTGGGGCAAACTAGCTCAGAAGATAATTTGAAACAATTATATTTAGGCTCCTGTTCAGTTCGAAGAGAGGAACGTGTCTGCAATTCAAGGTCCAGGAGGAAAATGGACAATTCCACATGATGCCAAAGAATCCATGGACAAGAATAAGATAGGACTGAAAGGTATTTTGGAGTCTCCTGCTGACCAGAAAGGAGGGGGCGGGGAAAGAACGTTCTCAGCTTTGTTTCACCTTCATTTTGCGTTAACAAGATTTTGTTGCAGATACATAAGGATTCTGTAAAACACCGTCTGAAGGTCCCACTCCAGGCCCTAGTCTATCAATTGCCTTTGTGTTCTATTCCATTGTGATTTAAAAAACAAAAGCCACATTTTAAAAATAGGGGAGCAAGTGGGAGACCCTAACTAAATACTCTACCTCCTCCCTTTTCTACAACAAAGGATGCATTCTCATCCACTCTTCCCTTCTCCCCAAAGTTGCTTCTCTCTAGACTCTGTTTTCTTTATTAAGGTACTGAATTTCCTTAGTCTAATCTTCCTCATCCTACTATAGCATACTGGAGGGACAATAACTCAGAGACAGGCCACATGCCTTAACTGCAGAGGGTCCCTGGGTTCAATCCCTGGCGCCTCTAGTGAAAAGGACCGGGGAGCAGGTGATGAGGAAAACCTTTTTCTCCCTGGAGTGGAACCGCCAGTCAAAGTAGATGTAGATGTTCAGAAGCTGCAGCTTGTGCAAAATGCAGCAGCCAGATTGATAACTGGAACCAGAAGGTTGGAACATATAACACCAATTCTGGCCCGCTTGCATTGGCTGCCTATACGTTTCTGAGCCCAATTCAAGGTGCTGGTTTTAACCTATAAAGTCCTACACGGCTTGGGACGCCTGACGGAACGCCTCTCCTGACATGAACCTACCCGCTCACTGTGCTCTACATCTAAGGTCCTCCTCCGAGTGTCTACTCCGAGGGAAGCTCGGAGGATGGCAACAAGGGAGAGGGCCTTTTCAGTGGTTGCCCCCCAATTTTGGAATGATCTCCCCGATGAGGTTCACCTGGCGCCAACATTGTTATCTTTTCGGCACCAGGTCAAGACTTTTCTCTTCTCCCAGGCATTTAACAGCATTTAACAACATATGCTAAAGCTTTTTGTTGTTTTTTAATGGCCCCCAGAACAGTTATTGTTAAAAGGATACTGTTGTTTTTATATTTTTGATGGTTTAAAATTTTGTATACTTCTTAATGTTCACTGTTTTTAACTTTTGTAAACCGCCCAGAGAGCTTCAGCTATGGGGCGGTATATAAATGCAAATAAATAAATAAATAAAATTCTGTACCTGATGGGCAAGTATTCTGGCCTCCTATGAAGTAGCTTCCTGTGTTCCAAGCCCGTCCCCTGGCAGCTGGCTCTCTTATATGCGCTCTCTTTCAGTAGCTTCCAAAAACTACAGACAAACTTCCCAGAGATGGAAGTGGTAGCAAACTGCTAATTATAGAACACAGAAGGAATGTGACCCAATGGAGTATAGCAATAAAAATATTCTGAATCTCCCTTGCCTCTTGAAATATTGCAGCCAGGTTCCTCCAGAATGAAGCCCCCTTGTAAAACATTGTGTGGTGCAGGTAGTACTTGGTGGCGAGTTGTAACGAACCTGCATAAGTGAGGAAGTCCTGTCCTCCTGCTTCAAACCGAAGAGTTTAACTTGGGCGTGGCAGTGAAGAATGCCGTTGCTAGGTCACAGGCCTGCGTCTAACCTCTGTGCTTTGAACTGGAACTTTTCCACCTTGTTCTTTCCTCTTCTCGGCTTTAGGTCCTTTGAAAACTCCCATAGCTGCCGGCCACCCGTCAATGAACCTGCTGCTCCGTAAAACGTTTGACCTTTACGCCAATATCCGTCCTTGTGTGTCAATCGAAGGCTACAAAACCCCTTATACAGATGTTGACATTGTCACAATACGAGAGAACACAGAGGGCGAATACAGTGGAATTGAGCATGTGGTATGTTTACATAGTGGAAGCAGATTGCACCCTAACCTCCCCTCCCAACAAATAATACAAATTGCCTGAAATAGAAAGTAACTTTTAACCGCAATAGAAGATATATTTAATTTTGAAATAACACAGTGTTCTGCAGACTTGATGATTCGCCGAATCAACCCTGCTGGGGCTATTCCATTGTTTATTTTATTTTTAATAACTCAGCTTTTTACTCACCCACGTAACTGTTGTGTGTCTTTCAGATTGTTGATGGCGTTGTACAGAGTATCAAACTCATCACAGAAGATGCAAGCAAACGTATTGCTGACTTTGCATTTGAGTATGCTAGAAACAATCAAAGAAGCAAAGTTACAGCTGTGCATAAAGCAAATATTATGTATGTGAGCTTAACAGAGTAACACAGTTCTGATGTTCAAAATTCTTACTGCTCTTTGTGTTTTTTAATGGAGAGATATGTGTAGAACTGCTACCACTTGTCAGTGCCAGAAGTGGGTGCCGCATATATTTTTGCAGCCTGCTTTTGGTAGCCAGGGTTTGCTCAACGCTTAGACTCCATCCCCTTTTTCTATTGTTCACAATAAGCTTTCGGCTATAACCCTATGCATGTTTAGACAGAACATTTTTCTCTCTCTAAACATTCATAAGATTGTGCCTTAAGAGGTTTTGGCACATTAACCCACTAAAAAGTGATTACTCACACTTGTATGAAATTATCAGCTCTGTTTTCATTTTCAAATCCAGCGTGACTGAATACATGGTGGTGGAGGAGGAGGAGGAGGAGGCAGCAGCAGCAGCAAGAGCGTGCCGCATTATGATGGAACCCTAATTACGTTGTGTTCTTGATCACGCATGGCGGCTTTCATGGTCCTCCTCCTCTTCATTTTATTCTCCCTAGCTGAGACAGAGTCAGTGACTGCTCAAAGTCACCCAGTGAGCTTCATTGCCAGGTGGGAACAAAGACCTGGATCTCCCAGGCTCCAGTCCAACACTCTAGCCATTGCAGCATTCTGGCTCTCATTAATGCCAGCAGACCAGTGTCTGATGTAAACTAGAAAGCTTTCTTGGCTGATGAGATGTCTTCTGACTTTGGATTGTCTTCAGTGGTCTTGTCTTTTCAGTATGCTTTGAATGGAGGCTGTGAACTGCCCAGAGAGCTTCGCTATTGGGCGGTATAAAAATGTAATAAATAAAAAAATAAAATAAATGTAGGTTTTGTATGAGAAACATTTTGGCCATGCTGGATTCTGAGCTCTCTGTGCATATAATGTTTTTTTTAAAAATAGTTCATGATTTTGAAAAACAGTATAGGAAATGTACAATATATTATTGGTAAGACCCTTTTTTCCCTAAGGAATAGGATAGAAAGCTTAAAAATAACGTGACCTTCTCCTTTTGGCTACCGCTTTAAAAGTTAGTTGCTTAAGGTCACTGAAGAAGACTGCAGTTGAGGCATGGATGAATGTGACAGTGGAAGTTAACAGGTGCTCTCTCTGTACCTGGATGTAGTATTAATCCAAGATGCACATCTAGCTCCTAACCTGCTCCTTCTTCTGTTGTTAATGTGCAGGCGAATGTCTGATGGTTTGTTCCTGAAAAAATGCCGGGAAGCAGCAGAAAACTGTAAAGATATTAAGTTTAATGAAATGTATCTCGACACCGTGTGTCTGAATGTGAGTATACAGTAAACTCGTGATAAAAGGTGTTTAAGAGTTGCTGCTTCAGGTCATCTTAAAAACAGCCACATCTGTTTCCCCTCTTAGATGGTGCAGGATCCGTCACGGTTTGATGTCCTTGTTATGCCAAACTTGTATGGTGACATCTTGAGGTAGGTAAGACTTGAGCTAAGTGCAAAGGAATATATGTATCTGATGTATGTATTTACAGGATTTTTAAACCACTTTTCAACTTAAATCTCTCAAAACTGTACACAAATAATTTAAGATATCAACTTCTAAAAATCAGCAATAGCCCAAATGAAACCATAGATGGCAGAGATGCTAATTCCCCTAAAGCAGCCCTCCACTACCTGGTGCCTCCGGATGTTCATGACTTCAAGTGCCATCATCCCCAGACAGCATGGCCAATTGTTAGGAATACTGGGAGTCTAAAACACGTAGAGAGTATCAAGTTGAGGAAGGCGGCCTAATAGCAAAACAGAACTGTCTTCCCTGTCTCCAAAAAGTCTTTATATAGAGATATAAATACTCAGAAGGGTGTTCCCAGTAGGGGTGTGCTCCGTACCATTATGGATCCCCGGATCCAAAGCGGAGAGGGCCAATCCGGACCTCCGAAGCCCGGTTCCGGAGCAGATTGGGGAAGGTCCGGATTGGCCCAAAGCGGTTCAGAACGGTCCGAAGCGATTCGGACCATTCCAAAGCTTCGGAGCCAAGTAAGTAGGGAGGGGAGCTTACCTGGCTCCCCCGTCTGCTGCGGTCTGTGCGGCGACGGCGGCAGAGCCGGGGAAGGGGGAGGGGGGCTTACCTGGGTCCGTCGCGGTCCGGGCAGCGGCATCAACTGCGGCCCAGGCCTAAGGCCGGAAACAGGCCTCTGGCCTTAGGCCTGGGCCATAGTTGAAGCAGCCACCCGGACCACAACGGATGATGGAGCCAGGTAAGTGGGGGAGGGGGGCTTATTTGGCCCCCATTTTGTCCCCCCTTCCCCACTTACTTGCCTCCACCGCCCGCCGTGGAGGCAAGTAAGTGGGGAAGGGGGGCAAAATGGGGGCTGAATATCGATCCGGACCTCCGGATCTCACTTCAGATCCAGTTCCAGAGTGGATCGGGGGAAGTCCAGATCGACCCAAAGGTCCGGATCGGGTTCCAAAGAGGTTCGGGGAGGAGGTGCACAGCCCTAGTTCCCAGGCTCTACAACTACAACCAAAAAGGCCTTGCTTATTGAGGAAGCCAATTGAGGTTCTACATAAAATGGACCTTGAAGCAAGTATCCTAGAAGTTCAGGATATTTAAAAAAATGTATCAAAGTTCATGAGTTGTACTAGCCTGTCTTGGTCCTTCTCTCCACGTCCTGCAGCTTACTCAGTTTACCCAGCCCCTTCCTCTACCCCTCAAGCGATGCTTTGCAACATCTTGCTCCCCTTTGCACCCATGGACTGTAGTTGCATCCCTGTAGTCTGCTGCCAAACACTCTTCATGCTTGTGTCCTGGTTAAAGTTGTGGACTATTTTCCACCCAGCAATGCCTGTTGGCTCACTCTTTCAGCATCCCCCAACTGTTGGTATGCAGCAGCGTATATATGTCAGTATGCTCTGCCGAAGGGCCTAAATGGAGGAGGCTCTCCAGTCTTTCCCTTGTGTTTGCATTTTCCTTCCAGTGATTTGTGCGCAGGATTGATTGGGGGTCTTGGAGTAACGCCGAGTGGGAACATTGGTGCTAATGGAGTTGCAATCTTTGAATCGGTAAGGTCTCTCCTGTGAAATGAAATTTTGGGGCATGGCCCCTGCTTGAGCCCCGGGACCCTTTTGTTGGGCTTGCTGCAAAAGCAAAACCTTCTGTTTTAAGGCTTTAATAAGTTTGTTTCAGGGTTCTTAAAATACTCATAATAAAAGATATCGCCGAATAGCAGGATCTTCAAAGGCACCATTAGTTTAGGCTCTTAAAAGGGATGTGTTTCTATTTTTGAAAGGAACTAAAAATAGCAAATTCGCAGCTTAGGCTCCCATCTCATACGGAAATATTCTTCGGTCTATTGTGAAACATGTCGTTCATGCGAACAAGAACATGTTTTATGCTGGCTGTTGTTCACTCTTGGGGAAAAAATGGTACCTTGGTCGCACTTTGTTGTGATAAAGAGATGGGGTGTGACAGTGAGTTCTCAGCTGGGCACTGCCAGCCTCCTTCCTTTCCTCAGCAGCAGGAGGCAGATTTCTTATGTAGTTCCCCTTCATCTGGTCTACTCAGGAGAAAATCTCAGCCACTTGTTTCATGTGACGCCACCATTTGTGGGAGACTCAAAAATAACAACCACCAGACTTTAGCTGCTTGATGCAGGAGGGCCACCAAAAATGCTCCTATCGAAAGAAGTATGTCAGCATGATGAGAATTTCTTGTTTTTGTAGGTTCACGGAACAGCTCCAGACATCGCCGGAAAAGACTTGGCAAATCCAACGGCGCTTCTCTTGAGCGCGGTGATGATGCTGCGTCACATGGGAATGCAGGAATACGCCACCAAAATAGAAGCCGCATGCTTTGCTACAATCAAAGATGGGAAGGTGTGTCTTTTCAGGCTTCTCCTAACAGTTTTTACAGGAAGAGTAATTCAGATGCCACCAGAATGCACATCATGCCCATTTTAGAGAAACAGTTAGAAGATTATACATTGGACTTGTCTTCTACTAGGCTCTTCTACTAGGTCTAAAGCCCCAGGCCATCCCATAAATGAACTGGGTCTCCACGAGTGCCCAGTGTTTGCTGTTCTCTGCCATTTCTAGTATATAAACAGTAGGAGACTGGCATGGCGGCGGGAGGGGCAAAATCCAGGTTTTGGGGTCTAGTGACAAAGACCTACAATTGTGCCAGGGTGCCCTGCAAAGGGGCGGAGTAAGACCTTATCCCTCTGCACAAGGCCTCAAACTCTGGGCAACTTGTTTTTGTGACAACGTGTTAGGTTGGGTCCAGATTTATTATTTATTTATTTATTTATTTATTTATTTATTACATTTTTATACCGCCCAATAGCCGAAGCTCTCTGGGCGGTTCATAAAAATTAAAACCATAATAAAACAACCAACAGGTTAAAAGCACAAATACAAAATACAGTATCAAAAGCACAACCAGGATAAAACCACGCAGCAAAATTGATATAAGATTAAAATACAGAGTTAAACCAGTAAAATTTAAATTTAAGTTAAAATTAAGTGTTAAAATATTGAGTGAATAAAAAGGTTAGGGTTAGGGTTTAGTCAGACTTGGTGTACCCCCACTGAAATCACTGGGACCCCAGTTAACCCTGACTAACATAAATCTGCTTGATTGCAATGAGTCTACTCTAAATATGACTAAACCTGATTCCAACACTCTGTGTCCAGGTCTGGAATTGATTATGTGGTTGTAGCAAACCCAACTCAGCTCTTCTACTTACTGAAAAGTAACTTCTCCTTTGTCTTCCTGCTCCCCCCTCCATCTCCCCCATTTTAGGTCTTGACCAAAGATTTGGGAGGCAACTCAAAGTGCTCAGAGTTCACAGCAGAAATCTGTGGCAGAGTGAGGGCAATGGAATAAAGGCTCTTCGTATCTCAGTTGTTCCTGATGGATGCTGTTACTAAAGCGCATTTGCTGCCTGCGATTCATATCCATTCTCTAGAGGAAAGCAAACTTTTAGGCAGGGGTCCTCTTTGTTAATAAATCCAGCCCAAATGGAGATAATTATTCTTGTGCCTGCTTTTGGTGGACTTTTTCCAAGTGCTTGTTCTATTTATTTATTACATTGCACACTTTTTGTAGAAATAAATTCATTTTAGCAGGCTTTGCATGAAATGGTCCATCATAAACCCTACTTTCTGGAAACACTTGATGTTCAGCCCCCCAGATAAATGGAAGGGGGATTTTTATCACAGCAGCTTTAAAGGAGGCTCTTTTAGCTGTCTGCTATTCGTAAGCAATGCAGAAGGTTTTTCTACCTTCAAATAGCACAATATATTTTTCTAAAGCAAAAGACCTTTATTAAGCTGGCTAGAAAATTTGCCATAAAGAAGTATTTCCCCTCTGTTCCTGGCACCTGAAACCTGTCCTTCAAAAGCATGAATAAAGACTTGAAACTATGGAAAAAACTAAATAGGATCAACTATTGTATATAAATTGTAAAATATCCAACCTTTGGGGGCTGAAGGGATACTGCTAAAAGTAAAAATTGACCACACATCCCATATTACCTGCTCCAGCGTTCATCAGTGAAAATTAGTTAATTCAAATTGATTTTTGTCTGCTACAGATTGTGACAGGAATGTTGATGCAGCTTTTCTGTCTAGATAGACACCAAATATATAATTTTCAATTACTACTGTATCAGAAGGCCTTTTATATTGTGCTCAAGGTTATATTATATATAATAATCTTCAGTTTGCTGAGTGAATAATGGATTTCCAACCATTCAAATGGAAGATGAATGAGGGATTACTTAGTTAATACAGGCCAGAACTAGATGTGATGGGAGGCTCATGGCTGCCGCTGAAAACAGCAGCCCCGCAACTCCTCCCCCAGTGACCTTGAGTAACACAAAATGCACAATGAGGCACCGTTAACCTGTTTTTTCCCTGCTCCTAGAACAACAGTGTGTTGCTTTAGTGGACATCACTGGGTAAGAAAGGCGGACAAGATGCAGAGAGGCTGTATTTGGTGGCACCAGGGTCAGGCCCAGCTCCAGCCTTCACAAAAGGAAAGGTAGAGTAATTGAGGCTTTGCCAGAAAGGTGTCGAAGGTCATAATTTGTTCCCCTCGCGTATTCCGTTGTGGGCACAAGTGGCACAAACTCCTGGAATGTCTTGGAATTGTTCTGTGCCCGGATCCCCTCCATCGTGAGTGGTGCACACCCTGTCTTTATCCAAGGTGCTGATCTGGGAGGGGTGACAGTGCCTGCAGCTACTCAATGCCTGCCTGCCTGGCTCATTTACTTCACCCACGTTAAATCCAAGCCATGCAGGATGGCTTCGCCTTGGCGCTACTATTTTCTTTTCATCGTCTGAACGACAAGAAGTAGTAACGAGACAATGACGTTTGAGCAGCTATTCTTTATTTTGTGTTTGCTTCCGCGCTGAGAGGTATTTTGTACTGTAAGGTAACTTTCATCTGTCAGTATGGGCTTCTTGGAGAACTTGGGAACAGTGCTCTTGCTTGAATGGAATGTGTTTATTTTTACTGCTGCTTCTGTCTGCCTCTTGGATTGTATTAAATAACTGGGGTTATAATTTGCGCACAAAGTGAGGGGGGGAAATAAAGACCTCCCAAAGAGACACGGTTTTGTTTTTGTTCTTGCAATAGAGAGCTGGTCTTGAATGCGTTGAGCAGTCCAGCCTACAAGGGGGCTCACCTGCCTTTGCTGTAGCCCATATTGAGCGGGCTTCCCGGCAAGCAGGTTGGCTCCGGAAAGGGCAGCTCTGGAGGAGTAAATCAGTTTGCTGGATCACTTTTGCTAGAACCGTACACTTTGGTTCATTTAAAAAAAATATATTGGGCTAAATAGTGTAGAGATGAAAACAATACGAGCCTGAGATGTTAAGGAGTGAGTGCACAGTGGCCCAATTATAGAGGGTAGAATATACATATACGGCCCTCTCTTCTTCCAGTGCACTTGGGGTGGACTTCGTGCTCCTCAGCCATTCATTATATCCTTGTGACACCTCTGTGAGGGGTCTTAGGGCTGTGAGGGGATCGCTGGCCCACAGTCACCTATTCAGATTCCAGAGCATGAAGTCTTTGAAGTGCCGCAAGACTCTCTATGTTGACCAGGGATTTCAACCATCCCCATTCCAGCATCCGAGGCAGTAAACCTACATGCGCTAGTTGCTGGGGAACATGGGCGGGAGGGTGCTGTTGCACCATGTCCTGCTTTGTTAGTCCTTGGTCGACAGCTGGTTGGCCACTGTGTGAACAGAGTGCTGGACTAGATGGACCCTTGGTCTGATCCAGCATCAGGGCACTTCTGATGTTCTTAATCTATATCTGGCACTCCCGCCTCTGCACTGAAAGCGCAATCCTAGTGATGTTGACTTGGAAGTAAGCCATATTAAGGACAAGGGGACTCACTCCCAGACAGTGTGCTTAGCAGCCTCCCCCCACCTGGTCCTAGGCCATCCTGGCTGAGAATCAAGGGAGCGACAGCCTTAACACATCTGTCAGGAGAGAGGCTTGGGAAGGCAACATTTAGGGGTTCAACCTAGGGAGCTTTAAGAATGAGGTCTGTGTTGTCTTGGCCCCTGTCTCTACAATCAAATCAACCTACACTCAAAAGTGTACATTGCATCACCAAACAAACCTTTATCTGGGGGCCCCAAAATTCAATTTCATCATCCTTTGCATGTGGAAGATCTCTGGTTCAAGTCTCCAGCTAAAAGAACCTTGGATATCATCACCAGAAAGGGCCCCGACATGAAGGAATCAGCAGGCAGTTGCATAAAAAGCACTGGGCTGAATAGACGAATGGTTTTGACTCCATTTACAGCAGCTTCTGTTACCCCTGTTTACATGCTACATCCCCTATTATAAAATTTGAGTCTTTTCCTTCTGGTGTGATTGATGTAATTTTATTATTTTTTTCATACCCGACATAAATTCAAACCATGTATGCAATAAAAACCGTCCCACTGTATTCAGCATAAATTTGTGTGTTCCATTTCATTTGCTTAAAAAAAAGCTTTTTTTTTAAACTCAATACACTTGATCTTAGCCAAAAGGCCAAGAAGCGTAACAAACGTGTTAAAGTAGTAAAGACTGCTGCCTCTTGCAGAACTAAGGCCTCATCTACACCAAGCAGGATATTCCACTATGAAAGTGGTATGAAAGTAGTATATAAAAGGCAGGAGCCACACGACTGTTTATATAGTGGTACTGAAGTGCACTGACAACTGTTGGGGCCCATTGACACAGACCATATACTGCTTTCATACCACTATATCCTGCATGGTGTGGCGCCAGCCTTTTATATACCACTTTCATAGTCCTGCTTGGTGTAGACGAGGCCTTAAGACTTTCATTCCATTTCCAGCATTTATAGACCAGATCAGAATCTAATTGCCTAGAATGTATATTGGTGTTGCAACTGGCTCCCTTCTGTTGCTATAGCCAAATTAACCACGTTCAGAAGTGATGCACTAGAGACTGAAGAGTGCTGTTAGCATCGTTTTCAACAATAGTTAATGCTCATCTCCAAAATGGGGGCTGGCATAGGAACAATCAACTCCCCCAGAAAGATCTCTTTCATATTCTACAGAGTAATCTTTGTTTCATACTCTAGTGAAATTCGAAGAGTATCCCGTGTTGCCAACTTTAATTGTTGTAGAATGAATCGATTTCATCTTTGTACTTCTCAACCACAGTTTGCCGCTTTAATTTCATGGTTGGGCCTGAAAGTGAAGGGAATTCACGTTAGCAGGTTGTTGTAGGGGAGATGTCCATGTATTCATTCAAACATGAAAAAGAAACATATATTGGAAATGTGACATCTGTGCCAGCAGATGTTCTCAGCAAATGATCAAATCCCAGTTGCAGCTTGGATGCCGCATTCTTTGACAACAATCCCCAATTAGTTGATGAAGGAGTCAATAGGTCATTGGGAAAGTTTAAGCTTTGCATAAGAGAAGATTCCAGGTTCAATCGCTTGGCATCATCAGGAAAACGGTCCACCATGCTGGAAGAAGCTGATGGGAGCCTTAGGCCGCTACTAGTCAGTGTAGACCAGCCTTACCCAACCTGCAGCGCTCTGGATTTTCTCTATTTATTTACAAAATCCAAGGATTTTGGAGCGGTGAACAAGAGATAGAATAAAAGAATAAAAAGACATAATTAAAATTACTATTTTGAAAAAGAACAGAGTTCTGATAAAAACCCAATGTTTTGGACTTAAATGACCATTAGCCCCAGCCAGCATGGCCAATGGTCAGGAATGCTGGGTGTAGTCGTTCAAACATCAGGAAGGCTGGAGTAGGTCATCCTGGGATAGGCATGGTGGCTCCCTGGTAAAGCAGAAGGTCCCGGGTTCAATTCCCGGCATCTCCAGGTAGGGCTGGGGACAGGGGGAGAAATCCTGAACAGTCATGGTCAACAATAATGGCAAGATGGACCAATGGTCGGAGCCTGTATAAGGCAGCTTCCTATGTGGATCAAAGGTCTGACTCGGTATAAGCCAGTTTCACATGTTTCTCAGAGAGAAGTTTGGCTTAAGCCACGACCTTGCTTGTGACCTTCTCAGCTAAAGATGCCAAGACACTCCTCCCTCTTCTCATGAAATTTCAGCCTGTGGAAAACTTACCAAATTCTCCACCAGAAATGGAAAAGTCTTTTCCGAGGAGCGCCCATTTTTGAATGCGCTGAGCGTTGGTGACTGCACACGCATTGACCCGGTCTATGCCATCTTGGACGGCCTGATAAACAGCCTCATCTCTCGTCCTCACAATCTCGGACACTCCAACGGCTTTGCTGCCAAGTTTCTTGCAGAAGTCTCTGGCTTCTTCGGTCAGACTGTCCGTAGGCTCTGACGTATCGGGATCCACTGAACACTGAAAGAAAACACAAAGCCATTTCGTCTTTACGAGCTTGGTGGAATAAATCACGTTCACATATGTATTTACGTTACACCAGCACCCTCCAAGGTGGTGCCTTCCAGATGTGTTGGACTGTAATTCCCATCCTTCCCCAGGGGAAAATACACTCAGCCTTCATGCACTGGCCAAATGAACAAGAGCCACTCAAGCAGGAACTCCAGCAAGGGAAGATTATTCCAGTCTGCACTGCTTATAAATGCCTCCTTAACATTCATCATTTTGTTCTGGCCTTGAAAAAATGACCTCCCTCTGCTTCCTTTTCCCTCCACTCCCCTTTCCCCTGTTTATCGTTTTAGTTTTTAAGCTTGACGGCAGGGCCTCTCTCTCTCTTTTTAACTGATGTGAGCAGCTTTGGGAGACAATAATTCTCTGAAAAGCCAGATAAAATGCAGTCAGTAAAGAAACCAGTCTTAAACGTTTACTCATGCTCGCAACCCGGAGTACCTTTAAAGTCAGCAACATGGACAAGAACTTCTTCTGGTCTCCAACCAGCATGGCATTGCTCACGAGTGCTGGCAGCTCCTTTTTGACAGCGTCCTCGAGGGGGACCGGAGGGACATTTTCCCCTCCAGCTGTAATGATGAGCTCTAGGTACAGGAAACACTTATTGTAGTCTACATACATACATGCGAGAGGCAGTTCTCAAGACGGTGCCAAGCTGGACCATGTCTTGCTTTTGTGCTCAGAAAACATAGTCCACCAGCAGTCCCCGAGAGAAGCTAGATTTGATGTTAGAAGCATCTTTGCAATTACCATGGAAATGGCCACATTGGGGCAGGGGCTGAAAATGATTGGGATCACAGCAGATAAGGACGGGGAGATTACCCTGGTCTTCCCCTGCTGCAGTCCTAGCCAAAATCACTGCTTTTAAAATGCCATCCTCCATTGGTGCTAACTGGAGCTTTCATTCCAATGCAAATAGCAGCTTCAGAGGGGTGATATATTCATCAGGACTAGAGTAAGGAAGGAAAGGGTTAAACTCCCCCTCCCCAGCCACTGCAAGCCCAATATTTCTCTCTCTCTCTCTCTCTCTCTCTCTCTCTCTCTCTCTCTCTCACACACACACACACACACACACACACACACACACACATATATAGTGGCTGCTATTTGCATTTTTTTAAAAAATGTGCACGTTAAACGCAAAGATGGTATTGACATCAAGTCCAGCTTGGCCCTGTGCAAGCAAAACTCCCATTCACACCCATACAGTTCAACAAACCTTACTTTTATATATATATAACAGACCCTGGTAAATTACTGTACCAAATTTTGACTCTATTTCTGCCCTTTGGGAGAATGGTATTTATTTATTTACTATGTGAGCTGGTTAGAGTTCTCATTCTTCAGGTCCAGGGTTTAGCCCCTTCTCCGGGTTCACTCGCACTCATGCGCAGCTGCATCGCGTCTCCAGTACACATGCACTTAAATGTGTGCGTATGAGTGCTAAGGCACCTTTTCAGATACACTGCAAATGCTGAGGTCCCATGGCAAAAGCGCTAATCTATGCACTTCCTTGCACCTGCACTCAAGTGGGACAGTTTTGCCAGGGCCGTCCAGAGTCTTAAGCAGAGAAAGATATTTTTCATCACTATCCAACTGTTCTTTTTTAATGGAAGGCGCCACAGATTGAACCTCGGACATCCAGATGACAAGCAGCGCAGGTCCTCTGCGTGAGGAGTTACGCCTCTTCCCGTTGGGTAAGCTGGGCTTCAAAGAGCAAAGGACTCCATGTAACTGGGGAGGTAAATCCATTCTGTCTGCACATTGTGGATTGTCAGGTGCCTTTCCTTCCATGCTCCGCTCATTGACACAATCAGATTTTCTCCAGTTTCCTGAATTCGCACAAATTCACACTTGCACAAATACCCAAATGCTCACAAAATGCTCCAATCCCTCCCCAAATGCACATCTTCATACTTTAGGATATGGGTGCAATGCACATTTTTTGCTGGATGATGATGATGATGATGATGATGATTTTACGTATTTTCCTACAAATAAATTTGTGCAAATACGGGAAAGTAAAGAAACCAGTCTGCAAATCTACAGAATCCATGTGACTCAGGGGAAGCCGGTCCAGTGGAGTCCATGGGTCAGATCCATAAAAATCCGACTTCCCTACATGTAACGTTCTAGAGATTGCGATGGTAAAGTGCCATCTGCAAAAGCACCAACAGGGGGCAGGCCTGGAGAACTCACCAGATTTTCGGCAGGGATGATAACGGAGCTGACCATAGAACCAAAAAGGCAAAGATGGTAACAAGGGGAGAAAAGAAAGGGAAACACCTGGGGGAAAAGACTTTAAAAAAATTCCTACTTTAATTCAAAGATTGCCTGCAAATACATTCATCTGTCAGGTATGCTTTAAGGTAGATTCCTGCAACGAGCAGGGAGGTGGACTCAATGGCCTTGTAGGCCCCTTCCAATTCTACTATTCTATGATTCTATGAACTTTAAAACAACTTCCTTCCCCTTTCCATCCCACATTTCCAAGCACAGGAACGGCACCAATGCTTCTGTTAGCTGAAGCATGCGTCTTGTTTGGGACAGCAGGCTGTGTGGCTTGCCGTCTTCTCCAGGAATTATCCACACTGACTGGCAAGAGTTCCCCAAGGCTTAGAGAGAGAAAGGACTTTTTTTAATCTCCTGCCACCTGAATTCCCTTTTTGTTGTTGTTGGAAAAGTCAGAGACTAAAGCTTGGACTTTCTGCATGCAAAGCATGTGTTCTACTACAGAAATACAGTCCCTGCTGATGCATTTGATGCTCAAGGTACAATAAAACCAGTTTTCTCACTACTAGAGTGGAGGGGTGCAGCCTAGCCACTACTAATCTGAAGTGGAATAGAAAGATCCTCCCCAGCCCAGGACTTAAAATCTACAGATATGGACTTGGTTGATAAAGGCAATGTGCTGACACAGATTTTGACCAGCATTCAGTCGTTACACTAGATATGTAATCCATACATTTTTTAGCCTTAAACAACGTCTTGGGGTTTGGGGATTTGTTTCAAAAGCCCTATTATAGGAGTGAGCCCTCTGAAGCCTCACGAAGGAGCATTTCACCTTTAATTCTCCCAGTGACATAAACAAACCCATCCGGGTCTATCTTTCCAAGGTCTCCAGAATGCAGCCAGCCGTCTTCATCAATCGCTTCTCGGGTCTTGTCCTCCATGTTCAGGTAGCCCATGAAAACGGTCCGTCCCCAGAAGCAAAGCTCCCCGTTGCCATCTTCGTCCTTGTTCATTAGCTTCACTTTGCAACCGGGGACTGGCTTGCCACAGCTGGAAGGGAAGCAGTTACAAATGGTCCCAGCAAGGGAGGTATCAGTGGGTAGATGTCAGTGGTGGGAGGGGGTGACTGACAGCACCTTGCCCCCACAACCCTGGAGCTCACATCTGTCTCCACTGCTTGTAAACTAATACACATTATTACAGAAAGCTGGGGGGTGTTGGAATGGGAAGGAAACTGATTGGCAGTGACCCCCTACTGGAGAGCTGGGCTCAGCAGAGACCCAACAACACCAATGCTTGGTACAAGCAACGTTGTCCCATGCATAGTCGTGCGCAAGGGGTGTGCCGGGTGTGCCCAGGCACACCCTAATGCCTCAAGCAATATGTGCCGAATTGAGGGGGCCATTGAGTAGGAATCCAGAGGGGGATCCAGACACAGTGGGAACAGCCCTCTGGCTACTCCGACGCCATGCCAAAAAACCTCTGCCTCCGAGAAAGCACCATTGCTGGGGCTTGAAGAACATCTCCTCATTCCCCTCCCTGCAACGGCCCTCCCACAGTCAAGCAAACAGTAGGGCATCTGTGTCTACGGTGTTTAATAAATAAATGAATAAAAGTAATGCCCTTTATGACTGAGTATTGAATAAATGTTCATTTTTTTTTAAAAAAAATAATCCCTGGGTGCACACCCTAATGAAATGTGCCGCGCACACTTATGGTCCTGTGCGGCTTCATTTGCCCATCTTGATGGCAAGGTTGCTGCAGCCAGCCTGCTAGAGCAACCCTTGCAGAGCTTTTACCTGTAACGCCGGTAAACATACGGCCCGGACATGCAGTGGGGGCCGGTGGTCTCACTCATCCCATACGCCTCATACAAGGGGATGTTCAGGCCGAGGAAGAACTGCAGGGCGTCCGTAGAAAGAGGCGCAGCTCCGCAGAAGTGCTTCTGGCAGTGGGAGAAGCCCAAAGCGTGGCGGATTTTAGCAAGCACCAAGGCGTCTGCCAGTCTCATTCGAAAGGGCTTCAAATCACTAAAGAACGCAAAAGAGCAGGGGCCTGTATATTCCAGGCAGGAATTCAGGGGATAAAACAAAAGTGTCTAAGATACAGAAAAAGAGGCAGAACGTGACGCAACGTCAGTTGGAGATGGAGAAGAGAGCATGGTGCCGAACGACCACATGGGAAAGACCACGCTTCACTGGAAGCTGCCTAGAAGACTGTTTGTCCATCTAGCTCAGCATTGTCAACTCTGACTGGCAGTAGTGCTCCTGGCAAGTGCTCCTGGTATCACCTGCTACTTGATTCTTTTTACCAGAGTTGCTTGTCATGTTCTCCAGCCTCAATCCCACCCCCTCTGGATCAGAGGAAAATTCAGAGGCTTCATCCAGTAGCCCATCGCCTGCTATTCTGGGACTGTCCGTGCTGGAAGTTGTGGCATTACCAGACTGGCTCTGACTGGTGGATCTCAGGTTTCTAGCGAGCATCAACAATGGTAACAAACCTATTTAGAGTTCAACACCTTGGATAGTTCCTTTAGAGTTCTGTCTGTTTCTGACCGGAACCCAGAACAGATTCACAGCCCCACCAGAATTGGACCCACCAGCCTCCAGTACACACAGCTCTCCTTGCCTGGATTAGGAATGGGAGTCTATGATCCCTGGAAAGCAGAGCAGGCCCAGTTTTGCTCATATAAACAGAGGAGAAGGAAAGGAACCTTTCGTGCAAGCACTGAGTCATTACTGACTCTTGGAAGGACGCCTGCTTTCGCTGATGTTTTCTTGGCAGGCCTTATAGCGGGGTGGTTTGTCGTTGCCTTCCCCGGCCATTATTACCTTTCCCCCAGCTAAGTGGGTACTCATTTTACCGACTTCGGGAGAATGGAAGGCTGGGTCGACCTGAGCCGGCTGCCTGAAACCAGCTGCCACTGGGATCGAACTCAGGCCGTGGGGAGAGTTTCAGCTGCAGAGGATGCCCACTCTCGCCAGTCCTGTTTGTATTGGTGATGGAATTGTTGGCAAATGCAATAAGAGAAGATGGGGAGATAGAGGGGATAGGTAGTAGAAAGAAAATTAAGTTGAATATGTTTGCAGATGATACATTGATGACTATCAGAGATCCGATAAGCAAAATGGAAAGAATTAGACAGCAGTTAAAAGAATTTGAAGAAGTTACGGGGTTAAGAATAAATTGGGCAAAATCCGAGTTGATGTTATTTAATTACACTAAAAAGGAAGAGAAGGAATGGGAAGGGAAGGCTTCAGTTTTGAATAGTAAAGAAAAAATTAAATATTTGGGTATTAAGATTACTAAAAATTTAGAAGATTTGGAAAGTGAAAATTTAAATGGATTGAAAAAAGAGGTAATAGAAAAGCTAAAGAAGTATAAGAAACTGAATCTTTCTTGGTTTGGAAGAATAGCTCTAATAAAGATGAAAATTTTGCCAAAGATCAATTTTATTTTCAGGATGTTACCAATAAGAATTTCAGATTTAGAGTTAAAAAGTTGGCAGAATCTTATAAATAATTATTGCAATGCGGAGAAGAAAGCAAGAATTAACAAAAGTAAATGGTATATAAATCAAAAGAAGGGTGGATTGGGTCTCCCGAACCTTGAGTACTATTATATAGCAAACAGGTTAAGGCACATTGCTGAAGCAATTTTAGGGGTAGGGGACTTAGAATGGATGGAAGAAAATACATTAGATAATATTGAGCTAAATTTGCAGAATGTATTTTTTAAGGAAAAAGGGAAGGGTAATTGGCTTAACGAAATAGATAATTACTTTTTGAAGTTCCATTGGGAACTTTGGAATAAATATAAAAAGGAATTGCTTTCAATTAATTCCCCTTTAACACCAGTGATAATGCTAAAGAAATTTCCTGAAAATTTAAAGAATAGATTAGGTAAAGTTTTAAAGGAGAAAAATAAAATGAGATTAAGTGAATGGTTAAAGGGGATGAATACAAGAGAGAGGTTGGAAGATGTTTTAAAAGATTTGAAATTATCATGGTTAAACTATGGGCAATTGGAACAATGGACTAAAAATTGGGTAAAAGAAAATAGAGAGTGTGGAGAGAAGACGAAATTTGAGGAATTAATTGAAAAAAAAGGAATTGATAAGGGACAAAATATAGGGATAAAAGGGTTAATGAGTCAACTATACAATATATTAATTGAGAAAGGAGTGTGGGATAGCAGTGGGAAAGTGGTTTGGGAGACTGATTTGAAGATACAGATAGGACAGCAGAGATGGGAGGGATTATGGAGACAGAGAGTGTTGAGAAATATGTCAGTAAGAATAAAGGAGAATTACTACAAACTGGTATGGAGGTGGTATTTAACTCCGGTCAGATTAAATAAGATTAATAATCAGCTTTCAGCAGATTGTTGGAGGGGATGTGGTGAAAAAGGAACGTATTTACATATGTGGTGGGACTGTAAACATGTGCAAAAGTTGTGGAAGATGGTTTTTTATGAGATTGAGCAGATAGTGGGATTTAAAGTAGAAGTCACACCAAGGATTGCACTACTTTCACCGCAAAAAGAACTTAAATGTAATAAAGA
This sequence comes from Elgaria multicarinata webbii, assembly GCF_023053635.1. Taxonomy (NCBI): domain Eukaryota; kingdom Metazoa; phylum Chordata; class Lepidosauria; order Squamata; family Anguidae; genus Elgaria; species Elgaria multicarinata. Next base: position 3,772,422 of record NC_086186.1, on the reverse strand, counting down.
AACGAAAGAGCTAATAACGAATCTGTTGACGGCTGGGAGACTGATTGTAGCCAGGAACTGGAAGATGCAAGGAGACTATTGTATTGAAGAATGGTATAAAGAAGTGTGGGACATTGCTATAAATGATAAATTGACATGTAATATTAAAATGAAAAAAGGTATAGCAAAAACAAATGATTTTGAGGGTATATGGAAAAAGTTCCTGGAGTTTGTATTTTCTAAAGGCAGTGGGAAACCACCAACAGAAGAAACTATGAGTTTTTGGAAACAGGAATGAGATCCCGAGGGGGGGGGGGGAGCACTGTTATGTTTAGCATAAATATGTTTAATAGGCAAAATTTGAATATTTGATATTAAGGTAATTTTATGTATATGTAACAAGTTTTTTTTATTTGATGTTTTGTTGTTGTTATATGTTGTTTAATAAAAAATTTAAAAAAAATTAAAAAAAAAAAAGAGTTTCAGCTGCAGAAACTGCTGCTTTACTGCTCTGTGGCACACGAGGCTCATATAAACAGAGAACAAACCCTCATTATCAATGGTGTTGCTTGGGGTGTTAACCCAGCAAAGCCTTGCTTTTCCATTTTGAAATGCATACCTATTTGAGCAGTTGAGGTTTCGTTCCAAACTGACCGCCATGGCCCAGGAGAGCATTTTCTTCTTCACGTATCCAGACTGAGAAGACACGTCTTTGATCTTCTCCATTATCTTCTCCCACACCCGGGGAACTCCCATGTGGGAGGTGGGCAGCGCCTCTTTCAGGATGTTGACCAGGCCTCCCTGTGAAGGCCAAGGACAGATTCCAAAATGCACCCAGTGGCATCATCCCACGGAGCTGAGCAGAGGAAGACTTAAGGCAGACAAAGGGAAGCACTTCTTCATACTAGCGGAGGCTGGCGGCTTTGATTTCGGTGAGACTGAGAATCCGTTCTGGGTTATAGTCAAAAGCAGCCACAGCTTGGGGGGAAAAAAAGCTACCTCCAAAATAGGTTCAGCAGCTTGGATACCTCTTTTAGATTTCTGACTGGTTCTGACTAAAACCCAGAATGAATTCATAGCCCCACCGAAATTGGAGCCACCAGCCTCCACTATTTCATACGGATCGCAGTTAAATGAGGGAACTCACTGCTACAAGAAGTAGTGTAAGCCACTAGTTTGAACTGCTTTAAAATGGGATTAGATAAATTCAGAGAGGATGAGAGTATCAATGGCTACTAGAAACAAAGCCCTATGAAGAGAGACTGAAAGAACTGGGCATGTTTAGCCTGGAGAAGAGAAGATGGAGGGGAGACATGATAGCACTCTTCAAATACTTAAAAGGTTGTCACACAGAGGAGGGCCAGGATCTCTTCTTGATCCTCCCAGAGTGCAGGACACAGAATAACGGGCCCAAGTTAAAGGAAGCCAGATTCCAGCTGGACATCAGGAAAAACTTCCTGACTGTTAGAGCAGTGCGACGGTGGAATCAGTTACCTAGGGAGGTTGTGGGCTCTCCCACACTAGAGGCATTCAAGAGGCAGCTGGACAACCATCTGTCAGGGATGCTTTAGGGTGGATTCCTGCATTGAGCAGGGGGTTGGACTCGATGGCCTTGTAGGCCCCTTCCAACTCTGCTATTCTATGATTCTATGATTCTATGATAGTCATGACGGCTACGGACTGTCTCCAGGATCAGAGGCAGAGTGCCTCTGAATACCAGAGCTTTATCACACCAGCGTTATACTGTGCAATCACTGCAAATTGCGTGCAAAGGACTCCAAAGTTTTCCAGTTTATAATCTGCTTTTATTGTGAAGTACTCCCATGCATCCTGCTTTAATTGTGCTATAAAGGGAAAAGAATCGAGGTATTTTGCTAGTAGTTTTCGAGTGAATCATTTGTTGTTTTCCGAGTGGCCACTGGGGGCGCAGGAGCAGGATTTGATATGTTTAAAGAAAAATTAAACAATGCTTACATCTGCATAAGCTTTAAAGATAAAGACATCAAAATTGGCACAGTAATAGATATTAAGGAGAGCTTTAAGCATACCAAATTTGAATTGGATCGGGTCATCCATTGATTTTTTAATGATTTTTTTTTTTTTACATTTCCCCCCTTAAACCCTTTGCAAAGGATCTTAGGAGCGCTGCCGCCTGGTGTGTGATTTAGCAACAACAACAACAACAACAACGCCAGCTTAGGGCTTTAGGGGATAATTTGAGGGAAACAGGTACGTGGGATGAAGCTACCAGTCACTGGGGAACAGCAGTAGTTGGGCTCTTGATAGGGATGGATGAATACATCCATTACCGTTTCTTTCAATTTCTCACTTTTCCCCCATTCTTAACTTTGGTTCACCCCATTTCCACGTCAATTTCAGATGTTTTTTTTTTTTTTTTTTTAAAGAAGAAGTTTGCACCAAAATCCAAAGGCATTTCCTCCAACTCCCGGCATTTTTGTACCTTCAAGGCATCCGGCTCTGCAAAGTAAACCCTCTCCCCCCACTTGATCCCTGTCCAGAGGTCGTATATTTGGGCAGCGATGTGGCTGAGCGGGAGGTAACTGACGATCGTCTCCTGCTGCATTTCGGCGGGCTGCATGTCACCGGCTCGGCTGGCGTGAGTTGACGTCCAGGTGATCTGCCCAAGAAATACAGAGAAGTTATATAGGTTCCAGAGCTGACCGGGGGAGGTGCGGATTGGTTCAGAGCAGTTCGGAATGATCCAAAACAATTCAGACCATTCCGAAGCTCCAGACCCAGGTAAGTGGGGGAGGGGGGCTTACCTGGCTTCGCCATCTGCTGCCGCCACGGTCTGTGCAGCGGCAGACGGCGAAGGCAGATAAGGGGGCAGAAGGACCTATTTGGCCCCCATTTCCCCCCCCCTTCCCCACTTACCTGCCTCCATCATCTGCTGCGGAGGCAAGTAAGTGGGGAAGAGGGGGCAAAATGGGGTCCGGATCTCGATCTTGCCCTCCGGATCTCGCTCCAGATCCGGTTCCGGAGCAGATCAGCGGATTGACCCCAACTGATTCGGGGTGGTGGTGAACAGCCATAATAATCTATATAAATAAAAATGAAAAAGACCGTTCGTTACTGTCGTTATATCTCCGAAAGTTCTTCACCGATTGCTTTGAAATTTTGACACAGCGTTGCGTTCGAATACGCGAGCGTTGTTATGTAACTATGTTCTCTATGGGGTCAAAGGTTTGTCTTAAAATCGAAGAAATAGGCCTCCTCAAAACCAGTCCTGCTGATCATTGTGACATCACCAACCAGTAGGCCAATCCGCTGCCTCTGCCTCCTCTCCTATTTGCATGTACTCTCGCAATTGGCTGAGTGAATATAGATGTCACACCTGTGACAGTTACATGTTCTGAAGAAAGGTAACTGCCAGGAGTTTCCAGTAACCTCCTCACCGTAAAAACATGCTTTTATATCTCCGAAAGTTCTTCACCGATTGCTTTGAAATTTTGACACAGCGTTGCGTTCGAATACACGAGCGTTGTTATGTAACTATGTTCTCTATGGGGTCAAAAGTTTGTCTTAAAATCGAAGAAATAGGCCTCCTCAAAACCAGTCCTGCTGATCATTGTGACATCGCCAACCAGTAGGCCAATCCGCTGCCTCTGCCTCCTCTCCTATTTGCATATTCTCTCACAATTGGCTGAGTGAATATAGATGTCACACCTGTGACAGTTACACGTTCAGAAGAAAGGTAACTGCCAGGAGTTTCCACTAACCTCCTCACCGTAAAAACATCCTTTTATATCTCCGAAAGTTCTTCACCGATTGCTTTGAAATTTTGACACAGCGTTGCGTTCGAATACGCGAGCGTTGTTATGTAACTATGTTCTCTATGGGGTCAAAGGTTTGTCTTAAAATCGAAGAAATAGGTCTCCTCAAAACCAGTCCTGCTGATCATTGTGACATCACCAACCAGTAGGGTAATCCACTGCCTCTGCCTCCTCTCCTATTTGCATGTTCTCTCCTATTTGCTCTTATAGGTCATTGTGACATCGCCAACCAGTAGACCAATCCACTGCCTCTGCCTTCTCTCCTATTTGCATGTTCTCTCCTATTTGCTCTTATAAAGTAGGCCAATCCACTGCCTCTGCCTTCTCTCCTATTTGCATGTTCTCTCCTATTTGCTCTTATAAGTCATTGTGATATCGCCAACCAGTAGGCCAATCCACTGCCTCTGCCTCCTCTCCTATTTGCATATTCTCTCACAATTGGCTGAGTGAATATAGATGTCACACCTGTGACAGTTACACGTTCTGAAGAAAGGTAACTGCCAGGAGTTTCCACTAACCTCCTCACCGTAAAAAACATCCTTTTTTAAAAACCAAACAATCTGCTTTACTTCATCCAAATAATGCCTCACAGAAGATCACACTTAGGTTGTCGTACTCGCAGAGCGGAAGCACTGCGACGAGAAATTGCAAATCAAACTGAGGAAGAACGGGCATCAGCAAACGAGAAAAAAAGAAAAAGAATGCCTCAAATACGTGCCAAGGAACCAGCCAAGCAACGTTCAGCCAGACTTGAGGATGCACGGTTGCGAGCACAGCAATCGCATTCTACAGCTTCAGATCTGCTTTGTTCTCAACAGAATGAACGCGACAGGCTGAGAGTGGCTGAAAGACGTCAACGAGAAACAGCACATCAGCGTCAAACACGACTCCGTGGTAAACAATCACACGATTACAATCGCCTTGCATTCCGGTACAACCCAGCTGATGATTATAGTTTGAGGTGGCATGTTCTCATCGGCACTATGACTGAAGTGTGTCCTTATTGCAAGGCTCTTAAATTTAATGGAGAAACAAAAGGAATGTGTTGCGCTGCTGGAAAAATTAAACTGCCTCAACTTGGAGAACCACCAGAGCCATTACAAACTTTGCTTGCCGGATATACCGCAGAATCAAAGCATTTCCTATCTAACATCAGGAAATACAACTCATGCTTCCAAATGACGTCGTTCAGCGCAGAAATCATCACAGCTCCATTTATGCCAACTTTCAAAGTCAAAGGACAAATTTATCATAAAGCCGGCTCCTTCCTTCCGTTTCAAGATAGTCAACATAAATTCCTACAAATGTATTTCATTGGTGATGGCAATGATGAATTGAATGCACGCTGCGGAATTTATACCGGCATAAAAAGGTCCATCGTTTCAAAACTGCAACAGCTACTTCACGAAAAAAACAATTTAGTACATTTGTTCAAAACAGCAATTGACATGATGCCATCTGATACACACAAGATTGTTATTCATGCTAACAAAACGCCTACTGGAGAACATGTGCGAAGATTCAATGCTCCAACTATAGACGAAGTGGCAATTGTTATAGTCGGAGATCAATCTTGACAGGACCTTTCAAAGGTGAAGATGTCCTCATTCCTCGCATTCCTATGATTCCAACAGATATGCCATTTCAATTTAAGAGATTGCAATTCCCCATTCGATTGGCGTTTGCAGTCACCATCAACAAAGCTCAGGGCCAATCTTTAGAATTGTGCGGTTTAGATCTAGACACAGATTGCTTCTCACATGGACAATTATATGTTGTGTGTTCTAGAGTCGGCAAACCAGACAATCTCTATATCTACACAGACAATGGAACAACTAAAAATATTGTATATCCACAAGCATTGTGAAATTAAACATATTAGAAACATCCGCTTTGTCTTTTTTTTCTTTTCAATTTAACCAGACTGAGCCACAGCAACGCGTGGCAGGGTACATTTAGTAATAATAATAATAATAATAATAATAATAATAATAATAATAATAATAATTGTTACCCACTTCTCCCTCCGGATTGAGGCAGGGTACAACATAAATGTAAATGCCATAAAATACATATAATTAAAACATTTAAAACTAATACATCATTAAAAGCAGCATATTATTAAAAGGCATCTTGAAATTCCACTGGGTAGGCCTGCCAGAAGAGATCAGTCTTTATGGCTTTCTTAAAATCCGGAAGACTGTCCCACTTGGCTGCACAAGAGGGAAACGGGAGACAGCGATGTCCCCTCCATGGGCCTGGCTAGAGCCAAGTGCCTTTTGGCGTCTTCCCTCCCAGAATTGCCTCCCTCCGTGACCATCCCATTTGCCTGCAACTGAGGGAGAGGTGAGATGGCACAGCATCCTTTCCAGATGAAGTGATCAGGACTTTATACCGTATTCCAAAGGGGACCATGGAGCCTGCCACCCACAAGGATTTTTTTTAATGAACACATATGAAATGCATATCTATGAAAATACAACTCTCTAGCAATTATACATAAGCTTCAACAAAAGCGGGCCAGATATCCAAATCAGTATCCATCGGAAGGTGGTGTCTGTGTGCCACCCATTCAAACGTTGAAAGCATGGTAATGTCTTATGGAAGGTGAATGTTCATCCTTCCAATGTTGTAGTATCAGTCTTTTAGCATGGAGAATCCATTTACGCAGACCATTTGTGAATTTCCATGAAGCAGGTAAGTCATTTAAAAGAGTGTGTACAGCACAGAATATTAAAGTACAAAATGTAGCTGTTTAATAACCGCCTCCCAAAAAGAAGCAATTACTGGACAATGCCAAAACGTATGTTTAAAAGAAACATGAGCTGCGTTGCACTGTCAGCAATTAGCCAAATCAGCCTATCCCCATATTAAAGAGACATTGTGGTATCCAGTATACAGGAAACAATAGGGGGTTTTTTCTGAATAAGATGCAGCATAGGATCCATAGACATGGCAGGTGAATCTGAAAGTATCCTTAAGGAGAATGGAATTTGCCCCAGAGCAGGAAAGAAGGTGCTAATCCTGTGATTTTTCCCAAGCACGTGTGGTCAGACGCTGTGGCTGGTTGCTGTTGACTCCACCACAGTCAAAATCTCCCTAGACTGGGATTAGGATTTATATGTTTACATGGGAAACATCAGCCTGAACAGCATTGCGGAGGACTGGAAATCTAACTGCATCCCAAGAATTAAAGGGTAGCATATTAAACTATAGGATTTTGCATTTTTAAATAAATTAACTTGGATTATTAGAGCTAGCCAGGGAAGGAGAACAGGAGCTACATTTGAGCAACTATGGAAGTAGCTTAAATAATTCTGGAACAATTACAACGACTGGCAACCTATTTTTGTTTTGTATGTTCATCTGGCTGTTTAGTACGATGTTGCCTTTCAAAAGTTAAAATGTATATTTTTAAATCAATACAAAAATGTAAAAAGAATAAATATATAGGATGCTTTGAAGCTTTGTGGCATAACAAGACACGAGAGAATAGTCAGAAGCCAAGGTCAAGTGGGGAGAACCAGCTGTAGGTCGGCACCGGGGGCTCTGCTGTCTCCGGAACATCTAAATATGCCTCCCTGCATCATGAGTCAGGCAGAGGAGTGGATTAAAGCCTGCCACAACTCAGAAGTTGATCACAGACAGAGGGGAACACCTTTTAATAAAGGCCTCGTCACACATATGGGCAAAGGATAGTTTCCACAGTGAGACTGGTGTTAAAAATAGCCTCTCTGCAAACAGTAGTCAAGAATAGCTTGGCCAAACAGAATAGAAAATAAAGAGGAGTAACTCACATTGCATTCATCATCCACCGCCCATTATTAAGAACTTAGTTAGGAAGGCTCCTTCCACCAAGTTTGTTAAATGGTTAGCTCAATATTGCCCGCTCTGACTGGCAGCATCTTTTTGGTGTCAGGCAAAGGGGTTTTCCCATCACCAGTTACCTGTTCCTTTGGCCCTGTCCACCTTTGGAATATGGGGTGTGCAGGACCAGAGAGTTTCTCCAAACTTCTCCAGCTGAAAGAGTTTCAACACCCCTGATTTCGCTCTCATACCCTAATTTTCCCTTTCCTGCCATGTCTATCACTTGCGCCTATCCACATGACCAGATCCTGTGTATTTAAAAGAACAAGGATAAAATGCCCTCCTCTGCCAGAGGCTTCCTCGGAGGGGCGTGCCCGGGGGGTTCCACGTACGTTGTCATGGCTCAGCATCACCCCTTTCGGCTTTCCGGTCGTGCCAGAAGTGTAGATCAGGACACAACACTGGTTGGGCTTTTGGGAGCCGATGACAGCATCGAGCTCTTCATCTGGTACCTCGTTGCCCAACTCCATAAATTCATCCATCTACAGAAGAAGAGAATTGTGAGAGAAATTAGGCTTCCAGCTGACATAGCAGGCTAGTATCACAACGTGTTAGTCTTCATTCGTGTGCTTCTTTTCAAAACTCGTCTCCCACCTTTCAACAGAATATTGAAGGCAGATTACAATACAAGATGAATAAACCCAATACCCAATCATCGCTCCTTCTAACAGTAAACTCGGGTGGTGAGTGCCAATGGGATTGTACCCAAAATTAGGGTGACCCTATGAAAAGGAGGACCGGGGTCCTGTATCTTTAACAGTTGCATAGAAAGGGGAATTTCTGCAAGTGTCATTTGTGTATATGAAGAACCTGGTGAAATTCCCTCTTCATCACAACATTTAAAGCTGCAGGAGCTATACTAGTGACCAGATTTAAAAGAAGGCAGGGCTCCTGCAGCTTTAACTGTTGTGATGAAGAGGGAACTTCACCAGGTTCTCCATATATACAAATGACACCTGCTGAAATTCCCTTTTCAATACAACTGTTAAAGATATAGGAGCCCGGTCCTCCTTTCCATATGGTCACCCTACCCAAAATAGGGCCCACTGAGAAACAAGAGTGAAGTATCAGTATGTTTGGGCAGGACTCTGAGGACAGGACAACTGCAAAAAAAAAATCTTTAGAAAAGAAAACTGGGGTGGGGGGGAATACACCCAAATGTTTTAAAGTCTGAAGTGCAGTTATATGATGCTGGATTTATGGAAGTTTAAACTAAAGATCCTCAAGAGGTGTTCCTTGTTATGGGTGACTATATTTATCAACGTGAGCTGGCGTCCTTCCCTGCCCTCTGCACTCACTGGCGGGATCTTCTTCCTCTGGTCATGCATAAAGGATTTGTTCCCCTACATGTTGACGCTTCATATTCCCTGACCGAACTGGTGCTGTTATTCAACGAGGTGTTAATCCATTTGCTCCCTGTTGCCTGAGTGCTGTTTTCTTGGCCAGCTCCTGCATCAGAATAAAGTTTCCAGTTCCACAGGCATGGAATGCTGCTATTCTAAAATGCTGGTCCAGATCCAAAGAGCCAAGAGTGAAAAGAAAATGGGCCCTGATGCTGATCTGCAAATGCTTCCATAAGGCCTCTCACAAGCATCTCTGAAGTGCAATGTAGGCATGTGCTATAGCTGCTCCGGCATTTTCCCTTATGCAAACTATAGTGCAGGGTGTTGAACCTCTTTTAGACTGAGAGCTGAATTCTGTTTCAGAGAAGCTTCAGAGGCCGCATTCCAGTGGTGGGTGGGGCTAAAGGCAAATCGTGGGCCAAAGGCAAAGAGCATCTCTACACCTGTGATATATGACATGTTAATAACTGCCCACTCATGGAAGTTTGCAGGTCCTTTAGATGATGTCACCAACCTCCAGGACATCTCCCGATCCTTCCTCTGGAAATCACGCTCTAAAAAAACCCTGAGATATTTGAAATAGCACGGGCTTTCCCAGCTTCTAAAGTGGAAGTTGCGCTATAAAGCAGGCACTAGATGGCGTTGTCCCATTCAAAGCTATGAGCACCAAAAGGAGGGGAAGTTTTCAACTACAAACCACATGATCGGCAATTCAAACCACATGGTTATTCCCATCCGCCCATGTAATGAAGCCCATCCTAATCACACAAAGGAGAAGCCCCAGTAAGGCAGCATGATTTCCCCCTAATGTAGAGACACACAGAAATAACAAAAAGATCAACATATTTTTTGCTTAAAGCTCTTGTCGCCAGTAATTAAGCTTTTGTGTAGTTTTTCCGATTCTCACAGGCTGAAATGCCTTTCCTAAAGTTGTTTATATTTTATGTTTAAAATGTGTTGCACACCACCCAGAGAACTTGGGCTATTAGGCAGTTTAAAAGTACAGGAAGGGGGGGAGGGAAAGGAAGGAAGGAAGGAAGGAAGGAAGGCTCCTTTGGTTCTAGTCCATTATGTCTCATTTCTGGCACTGCTAATTGCTATAGTATCCTTTAATGTAGGGCTACATTAAAGGCTTAAATGATCTACTTTCTGTTATATGAGGACCCCAAGCTCCACTAACTGGACTTGGGCATAAAATAGTGGCAAGGAAGGGTGACACAGAACAAAGGGATGAGAGTGCATATATCAGAAGGAAAGGAAAGGAAAGGAAAGGAACCTCTCGTGCAAGCACTTGAGTCATTGCTGACTCCTAGAAGGACGCCTGCTTTCGCTGATGTTTTCTTGGCAGACTTTGTAGCGGGGTAGTTTGCCATTGCCTTCCCCAGTCGCAGTTCCCTTTCCCCCAGCTAGCTGGGTACTCATTTTACCGACCTCAGAAGGATGGAAGGCTGAGTCGACCTGAGCCGGCTGCCTGAGAACCAGCTTCCGCTGGAATCGAACTCAGGCCATGGGGAGAGTTTCAGCTGCACTAACTGCCGCTTACCACTGTGCGCCATATATCAGAAGTGTGTATTAAATAAAGGGTCCCTCTGAGCACATGCTCAGACCAGGAATTTGTTTTCTGTACCAGAACTGAGTTCATGGTCCTTCTGCACAAACCTACATTAGGAAGAGTGGACCCTTTTTAATTATTGTTGTTGTTGCTTTTCAGGAAATAAGAAATACATGCCACTCTACTGCAAATCATCTACATTTGGGAGTCACAAATATGTGCCAAATCTACTGTAAAATATCCAGAAAGCTATCAGTGGAACCTAATCTACATTCTGTCAAATTCTGGGATAAGGTATCTTTTTTTTATTTCTTGGATATTGTAAAGTTCTACAAAAATAGAATAACTGGATAGCATAAAATTCTATATAAAACACAAGAGGCTAAAACTTTTCCCACCGCTCTCTCTTTCACTCTCTCTGTTCTCAGTTTTTATCACCTCCTCTTGAAACCATTTTTATCTGTTTTCAGACATTCCAGTGACAGCAAAAAAAAGACAAAAATGGATCAAATCAAGAGCAACATGAATAATTTGCACAGTTTGTGGTTACTTGTACCTACCGCATACAAATTGGGAGATTTCGAAAGCAAGGGTTCCTTGTACATCACAACAGCTTTCAAGTGCGGTAAACGATTCCAGATCTGTGTCGTTTTTAAGGAACAAAAGCAAACCTGGAGTTGCATAATTTCACTGACTTAAAAAATTCAATCTTTATAGGTAAGACAACTTTCACTGCCCATGAGCGTGACATTTTGAAGCAAAACACACCGATTTAGAAAGGTGAAGTCAGCATGAATGTGAAATCAAAGTTTCAGAACAATGCATTTGGACCTTCTAAGGGCAAGTCTGCAGTACAAATTTACCTCGGTATTATCAAATCAAATTTTATTAAGGCAACCCAGCATGGGTTTTAGCCAGATACAAGAGTCATGATATAAAAACATTACATTACATTACAGCATTGTATTAAACATCAAATATTGAACTTTTACATATAAAACGTCATATATAGTGCTGGCATTTTTACTAGCAAACTTAGTTATCATCAGGGGACACTAAGGGCGTTACTAGACGAGGCTCTAGCGCGCGTTACCTTCCGCAGTCACGTCGAGGCTTCCAGATGACGTTCACGAGGATCCGCCGTTATCCCGCGGTGAAGCCTCTTTCTCCCGACTTTAAAAAAGTGAGTTTTAGGGCGCCTTTTCCTGCTGTCCCGCGGTAATTCGGAGTACGTGTGGGAGGATGTGAGGTCACTGCGGTCCGCACTGGGCAGGAAAAGGCGTGCTAAGGGGGAGTGGTCAGCGGCTTCGGTCAAGCCGCCTCCGCCATTTGCGCGCAGTCCGCCAGCTGGGGCAGCGCGGCGGAGCGGCTTTTTTTTTTTATTTCCCCAGTGACAGTTTGCGCAGGAACGGAGGACCGGAAAAGTGGCTGGTGACTCCTTGCGGTGGGCAGCTACCGTGGCCGCATAATGGCGGTGCTGTACGCTGCCTGTTAGTGTGGGTACCAGGCTGGCAGAGGGCAGAGCTGTTTGTGGGCTGCTGCCATGGCTACGGCCAGATGTGGGTTGGCTCCTTGGGATGGGGCACAGGGCACAGAGGCGGTCATCGCCGCCGACACCTCAGAGGCATGATGGGAGATGTAGGCACAGAGTGGCCATGCAGACGATTGACCTCGGGTCATATGACACCCGCCACGACCCCCATCAGGAAGTGAGCGCATCAATGTTGACCCTCAACAGCACCAGCAGCACTTCGGCTGGCACTGGCACTGCCGCCGCTGCCGCCGCCAGGGCCGGCGGCGGCATCGCTGACGGCTGCGCAAGTTTGCGGTCTTTCGGACGTGCGCAAACCGTGCAGCGAGCGAAAAAAAAAGCCTCGGCAATCAGGCCGGTGTGGCTGCGCAACCGTTCTCGCGGCGGCAGCAGCACAACCGGCACAAACTTCCGCCACAAATCGAAGGCAGGTGTGGATGATGAGGCGTCACGGCTGAACGGGAAAAGCCGCTTTCACCGCTCCTCAACGACGGAACACCCGGTACGTCTAGCAACGCCCTAAGTCTTTCCTAATTTTTGCCGCTTTCACTGCAAAGCAAGCCAGGTTTAACAAGATGGATTTCGCAGTGTTTGTAAATAAGTAGCCAATTTTTTCCAGATCTGTATAATTAGTAATTGAAGCCAGAAATCTCGCTAGATGTTTATCCCTAGGGGTGTTGTATAATTTACAGTATAGAACATAATGAACTGTATCCTCTACTGCTTGGTCACCACAAATACATAAACGTTGTTCTCTGGGGATGTTTTTGAATCTCCCCTCTCTAAAGTTGGATGGCATTGTCTGGAATCGCAGGCTAGTAAGCGCCTTGCCAAGACCAGGGGTGGTAATTTCTGTCAGATATTTTTCTTCCCCATGGGTTAATTTTATGAGCCGAAAGCTATCGGAAAATCTAGAGACTTCAATTGCAGCCATGTCTATTTTACAAAAATAGCTCTGCAGTGCTTGTCTTATTGCATCACGTTGATGTTGTACGTCTCCACCCGAAATTACTTTAGGATCGAGGCCAAAGTTTCGTAATCTGATTTCGCATCGGTCTATCCAATTATTTCTGAAGGGAGAAATTCTCTGTTCATTTACACAGAGGCTTACTAATTTATTTATCGGATGTTGTATTCTAAGATAATAGAAAAACATAGTCTTCCAAACATAGTATGCTATAGGCAATACCCCAAGTTCCGCCCTTGTATAGCAGGTGGGAGTTCCTGGTGGGAGACCTAGCAGTGTCCTTAAGAAGTTATTTTGGACAACGTCAAGTGGGCGTACATTCGTGCCCCCCCCCACATATTTCAGCACCGTATGTTATTTGGGGTACCACTTTCTCTATAAATACTCTACTAGCTGGGGCTACCAGCTGACCACCTCTAACCTTAGCAAATCTTAACACAGTATGTGTTGATTTTTGTGCTTTCAGCTTTGTTGCCGCCAAATGACTGGACCACAAGCCATTTTGCTTGAAGCAAATACCTAGATAATTAAATTGGATGGTTTGTTCCAGAGGATGGCCGTTTAGCATCCATTTATGTTTTGGGGGACGAGCTCCGAATACCATTACTTTAGTTTTTAAATAGTTTATACACAGATGTTCCTTCCTGCAGGCCTCTCCAAAAGCTTTAAGCATTCTTCTCATTCCTATTAAATTTTGTGATAATAACACCATATCATCCGCATACATCAGTATGTTCAGTTTTCCCGAACCAACGGCTACAGGAAAGTTTGAATTATCAAACAAATAACCAATAATATCGTTTACGTATATATTGAACAGGATAGGTGCTAATAGGCAACCCTGTCTAACCCCTATGGATGTTTTAACTTCCTTTGACAGTTGTCCTCCCCTTCCAGCTCTAACTTGGATGGTCGTATTTGTATATAGTTTTTTTTATCAAAATCAGAAGATGCCTATCCATCCCAAGATGCCATAACTTGTACCATAATCTTTCCCTATTAATCCTATCAAAAGCTGAGGTTAGGTCTACAAATGTGGCATATAGATGTTTTTTTGGGTGCCCAGAGTATTTCTCTCTAAGATGGTTTAGAATGAAACACTGGTCTATTGTCGATTTGCCACGACAAAAGCCGGCTTGTTCATCTCCTATGATGTTATTTTGAGCAACCCAGTCTTCAACTTTTATTAAGAGTAGCTTAGTATATAGTTTGGAGGCCACATCTAGCGGACTAATGGGTCGTAATTGGCCGGTGATGATTTGCCGCCCTTCTTATAAATTGGTACAACTATACTTTGGGCCCAACCGTTGGGAAATTTACCATGTTGGTTGATAAAAGTAAACATTTTAGCCAGAATAGGGGCCCACCAAAGCTCATTTTCTAGAAAAATCTCTGGGGGTAACATATCTTCCCCTGGTGCTTTCCTTCTTTTTAAACTAGAGATTAACCTTTTAACCTCACTAGTGGTAACATCTGGCCATGGGTCTGTCTCTAGAATGTTGGGGAGTACTATCTGTGTCAAGTAGGTTGTTCCCTCCAGATTATACATTTTTTCAAAATATCCCTCCCATTGCTTGATCATAATTGGCGCCGACAGCTCATAGATGGGTTCCTTTAATTTACAGGCAACCAATTGCCAAAATTTAGTTGAATCCCGATCTCTGGAGGCTTGTTCGATATCGGCCCATAATTGGGTGAGAAAAGCGTTTTGTTTATGTTTAAGGAGCTTCCTATACATTCGCCGATTTGTCACCAAGTCATGCAGGGCGTGGGCCTGAGCCCCGTACTTGGCCTGTCTGCTCAAGGAGCAGAGGACACTCCTAGCGTCTCTGCACTCTTGATCGAACCAACCCTCCGGATGGGGTCTTAACTTAGGGGGGAAGTGGTTGAACATATAGAGCCCAATTGCTGTGTCATGTTATGAAATAGGGACAGAAGGTCATATTGGTCTGTTTTCAAAAAGCTGGTTCTTAGGGCTAGCCACTCCCAACTGAACAAGACATCCCATGTCTTCTCCTGTAGATTAATGTCCCATCTTAATCTCCGTTTACCTTGTTGGGTGTATGACATTTTTGGGGGTGTTTCATTGCTTATTCCCTGCATTCCAAAGAGTTCCAGAAGCACCGGCTGGTGGTCGCTCGCAGGTTGAGTCCCTATCGCGAAGTTTTTTACATTCGGGGCAATTATTGAATCTATCAGGAAATAGTCGATAACACTTCCCCCTTTCCGGGAGGCAAAGGTGAAATTTGCCGTTGTATCGTCTGAGCCCGTGCCGTTTAGGATAAACATGTTAAATTTATACATAAGTTTAAACAGGTTGGCGCCAGCTTCGTTGAATGCACGGTCTCTAGATTTCCTTGTGGGGAGGTGGGCCAAATCGTCCTTGGTTAATGCAAATTTCTGTTGTGCAATAGTATATCCATCACCCATCCTTGCATTGAAATCCCCCATCACTATCATCGCGCGGTGGGGGGGGGGGGGTTGTTGACTAATTGTGTCCATAAGGGATTACCTCGGTATTATCATTCTCTCTAATTCCCACGTTCAGGTGTGAGGGTTGTTGCTTATGTAGCCAAAACTGGATGATCCATACACCCAAGAAGGAGGATGCCAAAAGGCTCAGTGGGAAATTCCGAGGTTTGCAGAAATACCACCAAAAAAAAATTCTTTAGGACAAAAGCATTGAGGTGGGGTGGGAAATGGGTGTGGGGCTGAGAGAGGGGGAGGGGGATGTAATATCCTAGAAGGGAGGACATGGCTGACCAACTGGAACGGTGAACAGGAGCAAGCAGCAGCTGCAAAGACAGAAGGGCCCACAGAGTTCCCAAACAAAAGCCGTTGTGCAGGTTTTGCATCTTTTCCTCCTTATCACATCTTTTGGGGCCGGGGAGGAAGACAAAGAAGCAACCGGAAAACATGAGGGGGAGGTTACAAATGAAAGACCACATCTGGACCGCCTGTAAAATTCAGCACATGGGGCAGGGCGATGGCACAATAAAAGCCTCATCTGGAAGCACTCAAAGTCTCCTACCTGCATGATTTTGTCCAGTTGTTTCTGGTTTTCTACTACAATGATGTTGGCTCTGCAGTCATGAGCAATGTAGTGACAGGCCTCAGGGGAATTGGTTGTGTAGATCCCGGTCACAATGCCACTGATGGGGGGGAAATAACACTTAAAAAATATATATGAAAACACCCCAATATGTCAACATAACAATATGTGAACAGCCGTGCTGGACCAGACCAAGCGTCCATCTAGTCCAGCACTCTGTTCACACAGTGGCCAACCAACCAGCTGCCCACAGGAAACCCACAAGCAGGACATGAAAGTAACAGCACCCTCCTGCCCATGTTCCCCAGCAACTGGTGTACACAGGCATACTGCCTCTTGGAGGCAGCATATAGCCATCAGGGCTAGGAGCCATTGATAGCTTTCTCTTCCATGTATTTGTCCACCCTTCCAAATTGGTGGCCGTCACTACATCTTGTGGTAGCAAATTCCACAGCTGCTAAAGAGGGCCGGCCAGACTCCAATTCACAACAGCACTGGAAATAAACGTCGCACACCTCCTCCAAGCCTTACCCAGCGAAGATAGTGCCTACTGCCAAAATGAACCATTCTGCAGAATTGAATCCAAGAATCGCAACACTGTGGAATCGTTCAAGGCCAAGCTTTTGAAAAAAAAAAATGGATAAAAAAAGAGAAGTCTGAATACAGGTGGACCTTCAAACAAACAAGAGCAGATTTGGGGTTTCTTGCTAGGAGGTGAACTCTGGGCATGTCTTCACCAGCCATTTATCCCGGGATCGTCCCGGGATCATCCCTGTGCATGCGAATGACACACAGGAGATCCCGGGAGCAGGCACGGACGATCCTTCCATTTTCCTGGGACAATCCTTAGGTGCAGAAAGGGCCTCTGTTTCCCCATCATCTCTCTTGTCATGACACAGCTTCCAAATCTAGCATTGCCATGTTTCAGGCTGGTTCTCTACTTTGGGGTGGTTGTTTCCCCCCCCCCCCCCCAGCACCATTCATGCTTGTCTGCTCAACATTTATTGGGTGCTTTAGTGCGTGTGTGTGTATTTACACCTTCCTTTAAACTTTTAAAACTGAAAAGGAGGAGGCGGCCTCATGACTAACCCAGGGCCAACAAATCAGTGTTTTGCTCAGCCTTGCTCCAAAGAAGGGGGAGACGTGTGTGTGCATGTGTCTATGTCTGGTATTGGCAAGAGAGCCAGCCAATCATCCCTTTGCAACTGCAGTTTCTGCCGAACGCCAGAAGTATAGGTTTCCCCTGAGTTTGAAGCTGAGGAAAAGACGACACGTGGACATGTGTAGAGTACGTGTGCCCAAAACGTGGAGCACTTGCTTCCACAACAGGCTCACGGCTAAAATGTTGTGCAACTGTATGCTCCCTAAAACAGGAGTGGCAAGATTTCAAGCTTCTGGAATTTACTTGTTACATAAGAACATCAGAAGTGCCCTGAGGCTGGATCAGACCAAGGGCCCATCTAGTCCAGCACTCTGTTCACACAGCGGCCAACCAGCTGTTGACCAGGGACCCACAAGCAGGACATGGTGCAACATCACCCTCCCACCCATGTTCCCCAGCAACTGATACACACAGGCTTGTTGTTTTTTGCTAGAACTCTTGAGATCCACCAATCAGACCCAAGTGCAAAATAGTGGCTCAGGTGGGCAGACATATGAAGGAGCAGTGTGCTTCTGAGCACACGCTCAGCCCACAGACACACACTCTTGCACAACCCTCATCACAAATAAGTAGGAACTGAACAAGAGCCAGAAGAGGAGACCATATAGGACTTCCTACCTCGGGCACCAAACATTTTCCCAACCTTTACCTTCAAGAAACTTTTGGCTGCTTTCCGGGAAAGACTGTAATACTCAGAGAAAGTAATCTTTTCCCATTTCCCATCCTTTCTGCTGGCCATTGCATAGAGAGATGCATATTTCTCTAGAGATTCTTGGAACATTTGATGAACTGTTATTGGAGTTTGCGAGCACGTGGAGTCCATCCTCAGTTTAACGAGCCCGTTGGCAGATGAGGTCCAGAGAGATGCTGTTAAACAAGAGACGATTATGATGCAGCATCTGTACATCATCCACACGCATGCAAACTTCAGGCCATCTAAGCCCGCATCCTGCTCCCCACGGTGACCAACCCGTGAGCTGGATGCCTGTGAGCAGGGTATGCAGGCAAGAGACTCTCTTCTACTGCTGCCTCCCAGCAACTACAACCCAGAGGTCTGCTGCGTTTCAAGATACACACAGGTTTTATTTTATACTTGCACTAGCACGTGCCAATGTGATTCAATACAGAAACTGACTTATAGAGGCAGGGTGGGTGGGGGTTGGATGATCATGGCACCAAAGTGGGATGGTGGGCATTGCAGGAGGCTGGGCACTACCCTACCTACATAAAATGACAGGCTGCCAGTTTAGACAGATAGATGGAGAGAGAGAGAAGAGACAGACAGACAGACAGAATGGTTCAACTTGCCGGACATCAGGAAGCAGTACGACAATGGAACCAAAGACCTAGGGAGGTCGTGGGCTCTCCCACACTCAAGAGACGTTCAAGAGGCAGCTGGACAGCCATTTGTCAGGGATGCTTTAGGGTGGATTCCTGCAGTAAGACTCGATGGCCTTATAGGCCCCTTCTAACTCTACTATTCTGTGATTGTATGCTTGGCCTAATGATACGTCCTTTATTTCTCAAGTGGAGAAATTGTAAGAACCTTATAACTGGTGCCTGAGTTTTCTTATTTGTTTTTCTTTTCATAAGAATCTAAGAACACCAGAAGAGCCCTGAGGCTGGATCAGACCACGGGTCCATCTAGTCCAGCACTCTGTTCACACAGGGGCCAACCGGCTGTCGACCAGGCACCCACAAGAAGGACATGGGTGCAACAGCACCCTCCCACCCATGTTCCCCAGCACTGGTGTATATATGGTTACTGCCCCGATACTGAACGTAGCACATAAGCCATCAGGGCTAGTAGCCATTGATGGCCTTCTCCAGGAATTTATCCAACCCTTTTTTAAAGGCATCCAAATTGGTGGCCATCACTACATCTTGTGGCAGGGAATCCCATTGTTTAGGTGCTGTGTGGAAAAGCACTTCCTTTTGTCTGTCCTGAATCTCCCACTAATCCATTTCATGGGATGATGCCATTGGGTTCTAGTATTTTAGGAGAGTATTTTCCCTCCCCACCTTTATTCCTTTTGTATTCTCTCTTATTTTTGACTTGTACGTTTGAGGGCAGGGACCCTAACCCTTATCTGGACAGAGATAGCCTAGCTACAGTTATCCATGCTCTGATAACCTCTCGTTTGGATTACTGCAATGCGTTATATGTGGGGCTGCCTTTGAAAACGGTCCGGAAGCTTCAGCTGGTACAAAACAGGGCAGCCCGTTTACTGACAGGGACTGGCCGGCGAGATCACATTACGCCAGTCCTTTTACAACTTCATTGGCTGCCAGTCCAGGTCCGGGCCCAATTCAAAGTGCTGGTATTGACATTTAAAGTCCTAAATGGTTTGGGGCCAGGTTATTTGAAAGAACACCTCCTCCCATATGTACCTGCCCGGACCTTAAGATCATCTACAGGGGCCCTTCTCCGTGAGCCCCTGCCAAAGGAAGTGAGGCAGGTGGCTACTAGGAGGAGGGCTTTCTCCGCTGTGGCACCCCGGTTGTGGAATGAGCTCCCCAGAGAGGTCTGCCTGGCGCCTACACTGTACTCTTTCTGTCATCAGCTGAAGACCTTTTTATTCTCTCAGTATTTTAACACTTAATTTTAACCTAAATTTAAATTTTATTGTTTTAACTCTGTATTTTAATTTTATATCAATTTTGCTGTGTGGTTTTTATCCTGGTTGTGCTTTTTATACTGTATTTTGTATTTGTGCTTTTAAGCTGTTGGTTGTTTTATTATGGTTTTAATTTTTGTGAACCGCCCAGAAAACTTCAGCTATTGGGCGGTATAAAAATGTAATAAATAAATAAATAGATAAATAAATAGACTTTCCCCTTTTTTAATGACCTGTAAGCCACCCTAGGAGCCTTTCTGCCCAAAAAGTGGGGTATGAATGCTTTAGATGAAGAAATAACCATAAACCGTAGTCTGAAAAGTGGGAATTGTTTTCATTCCAACCCATAAAGAAAAGTGCTACTTGCACATCAATCTGGAGGTAAAGAGAAAAGAGTGTTTGCAAATCAGTCCGGAATGCATTCTGGTTCCAGCAAGGAGAACGGAGGCAAAGGTCAGTTTGCCAAGGGAGAAAACAAATCCCCCAAAGGAAGTCAGACAATGTTTGGATTTTTCTATTAAGCAATTCAAGGAAAGGGAGGGGTTGGGGAGAGAACTGAAAATAGGGAAGTGGGAATTTCAGGCCACTTTTCTCCTCTGCCCTTGTTAAAAGTCCCTCTTCTCCATGGCTCTGAAAGATACAGGAGTCAGGTCACCTTTTGCTCCTTGCCTCTACCTGGGACAGTTGCATTTCACTGAGCACAGTTTTTCCCGCCACAGTTGCTGCAGGGAGAGAAGCAGCACCTGGCAGAATTTTCCCTTCTCTGCTTCTCAAATAGAAATATTGAACAAATGAAGGTATATCCTATGAGAGGGGGATTTTGTGGGGGAGATCATGGAATTTGTGGCAAAAGCATGTTCTGGGTAATAAATGCATGGTCAGAGATTATTACTTTGAAAAAAGGGAGGGGTGAGGGATGAGTCTATTCTGAACAAGGAATTTCATTTTGCATTTCAAGTATTGGCATTTTAAAGAGGTATAAATAGTTGGCCATGCTCACCCATGTGGAAGTCACCCATGGGACTAAAAAGAGGGTTTGATACTCAGTTGTTTCATCCCACCCCAGGTATGGAACTTGCCCCTTTTATGCCCCCCATTCTTATTTATTCTTTTTTTGGTTCTAACGTTGCACAGAAAGTCAAAAGTGAAGCGCCCCCCTGCCACTGTGCAGTCATGCACTCCTGGGGGTTGGAGGTGGGTCCTTCCTAATATTTCTTTACCTGAGGGATCTTCTTGACCAGTCCCAGAGTCTTTCAAGATGTTCTCTGCTCCTGATGAGTTTCTGAGGAAGAGAAAGGAAATGCCATCTTTCAAAAGCCAACAGAGTGCTTTTCATAGATCCAGAGTTCTCAGAAATGGTGTTGATGTGAGACAATTTGATTCCTGAGACCAAAAATCCAAAATGAGCGCGCCACCACCAGCAATTTCATCATGAAGCACTTCAATGAGCCTCTTGGACTTCAATGGGCCTCATGGGAATTACAACACCCCACTGGTCAGGTGTGCCAGCCGCTCTCTTTGGCTTTAATAGCACCCCAACATTTGGCAGCGGAAGCAGGGCCACCTCTACTCAAACCGTGTGGTGAGCCTTCTCTTAAACTTCTTTCTGAAAAGACACCAAAGAAAGGAACCACCCATGGCAAGGTGTTGTGATACTTTGGGGGCAACCACGGAAAAGGCCCTGTCTCTTGCAAAATCCAATCCGTGGACACTTTGCCCAGGCTACCCTCAAATTTAGAGCTGGTCCTATTGACAGCCCAGTGATCTAGACCAGTGGTTCCCAAACTTTTTCAGGTCACCGCCCCCTTGGTTCCACAAACTCATGCCCAGCGCCCCCCTACCCTACACTATAAAAATCATTATTCAAATTAGTGGTTTTCAACGACCCACCAAGGAAGATAATAACTATAAAATTCAAAACAGTAACAATTAATTGAATACTTTATTCAAAATCCAGTTGGTGTGCCCTGCCATGCCGGCTGCGAACTGAGGCGTTCGCTCTCTTTTCCCTCCCTCCCTCGGCAAGCCTGGGGCGGGTGCTTCCCATTTAGAGGGGATTCTAGGAGTTGAAGGATTTTTTTCTGACTAAACATGCATAAAATTGTGCCTTTAAGTTATCATGTCACACTAGCATGAATACAGGAATCAAATAGGATTTCCTTCTTCAGTGGAACACACTTACTTAGGAGTAAGCACCATTTTGTTATAGGAAAGGATAATGTATTTTAATTAAAATTTTAAAATAATTATCTGCCACCCGGTACAGAGTTTTCCTATGGAAAATCTGGCTGGGACTGAAGTAGAGGGGCACTAATTTTACTGTACTACTAATTATTATCTTTAAATATGGTTAAATATCCCACAGTTACCTTGCTATTTTATTTCTACAATTCATTTTCGCCTGTCTTTTCTTCACCCTCTCTTCGTTTTCAGGCTGAAACCTATGCACATTTACCTCAGAGTAAGTTCTACTGATCTCAGTGGGGCTTACTTCTGAGTAGACATACTTAGGATTGTGTTGCAGCTTTGTTTTTATGGTGACACAAGATACACACATACCATGTTTACCAAAAGAACGCTTGAAAAAA
Source organism: Elgaria multicarinata webbii (assembly GCF_023053635.1). Classification (NCBI taxonomy): domain Eukaryota; kingdom Metazoa; phylum Chordata; class Lepidosauria; order Squamata; family Anguidae; genus Elgaria; species Elgaria multicarinata. The sequence continues at coordinate 3,749,969 of NC_086186.1, read as the reverse complement.
GAGGGCTGGACACCCTGAAATAAGCAAGGGCAGATAGGAATTGTTTCAGCAAGCATTCTGGAAAAAGGTGCGGCTGAATCTTCTTTAGCCAGGAAGGACCTGGGGAATTGCAATTCTCTCTCCCTCCCCCTTTTCTTTTCTCTCCCAATTCTGTTGTAGTCCAGATTTGTTGGGGGGCGAGAGCACACACACAGACACAAAGCATCTCTCTCTCTCTCCAACCCCCCTCCCTCCAAGCCTCACAATAGCTGCAGGGCTGATTACGACAGGAGGGCAGCAGCTCAGAGGGGAGATGGCCCCAATCTGCAACTCCTGACAGGGGAAGGGAGCCTAGTGATACCTTGCAGCAGCACAAGCAGTCCTGCTCCCCACCCAGCCTGCCAGCTGACTGCTGTTCTTGGCAGCTGCTCTGCTGCCCACCATCCTCCACATGCTCCTTCCTCTCTGCCACATGGCTGCTGCTCCTGCCTTGCGCAGCAACTATCGCGAGAGGTCTGCCAGGGTAGCTTGTAGGAGGGAGCAGCTCTGGCCGGGGGAGCGAGCGAGCAGGCGGCGGTGACTCCAGCAGGAAAGAAGCCCTTGGGCCCTCCTAGGCAGGAGAAGAGTGAGCAGAGCAGCTGAATTCGCCGCTGTTTCCTGCTCTGCTGCCTCCTGTGGGCGTTTCCCTCACCCCCTACTTCAGGTGGGGCCTCTGTGGGCTTGAGATAGGAGGAGAGAGCGGCTGCGTGAGTGAGAAAGTCCTTCCTGAGCAGGAGCGGTGTGGGGAGAGCAGCTGAATTGGCCGCTCCTTCCTCCTCGATCCCTGGGTTTTAGGACCTTCTAGAGAGACCACCTCGAGCACCCCCCCGCCACCCCTTTGCCTGTTAGCGCCCCCTGCCAGCGCCCCCCTGCCATCCCTTTGCCTCTTAACGCCCCCTTATGCAATCCCACTGCCCCCAAGGGGGCAATACCGCCCACTTTGGGAACCACTGATCTAGACTATACAAAGATCTGGACTGCAAGCCACCAAACCATGGACAACAGTGCTCAGCCATCCAGTGGTGACCAGGCATGTGTCTGAACTCATCTTCAGCTGATGCTGGAAAGGATGGGAGAGACTCTGAGGAAGGCTCTCACATTCTTCTATATATACCCTAGATAGACCACCATCATCACCCCAAACCACCATGAACACAGTGGAATCGGGTTGAGTAAGAAGAACATTGGGAATTGCCTTGTATGGTACATACCAGGTCATCTGAAGAGTAACGTTTTGGAGAAAATATTAACGACTGCATTGTTAAGGGCTGAGAAGAATAAATTCTACCATTAACCTGAGAGGGGGGATTAATAAAATGAAATTATCAGTGGTCAGTGTGAATAACAAGGAACAGACAATAAATTCTACCACACAAATCATCTCATTCCATCAACAGCAAAGTTTATGTCTTCTTCTTCTTCTTCTTCTTCTTCTTCTTCTTCTTCTTCTTCTTCTTCCTCTTCCTCTTCCTCTTCTTGTTTGTTGCCTGCACCCTTATGACGGCTTTATTCCTGACAAAACCGCTCTTGTTCTTCATGTTGGAATTCAGATTACTATATTCCCCCCCCCCCCGCCCGCTCCATGCTCTGCTGCTTTAATTCTTTTGTTGCATGTAGAAAACAAAATCCTATGCTACTAAATCCAGTGATTAAGTTTTAGAAACAGAAACGACAAGGTGCAAAGTAGCCATTTTTGAAGGAGAAAACTCCCTTTTCCAAGTCTGTGTCAGCAAACGAGATACAGTGCCAGAACTTCAGTGTGCTTCCCTTGAGGAGAAACCTATTGCCAGGTTTTGTGCATTATATAAGAAGACCCATTTTAAAGGAGGCTGCTATCCTAAGTGTGGTGGCTTAGAAGGACATACCAATTTGAAATCAATGCCACTTACTTTTAAGTAGATGCTTTTAGGAATGAGATGGAGGGCACTCATTTTCTGGTGCAGAAACAGAATCAGGTCCCTATGGACAGAAAAGCAATCCTGCACAAGTTCACCCAATAGGGCTTACCCTTGGTAAATGTGCATACGATTGCAGCCACAGTTTCTGAAACAACAGATTTCTCCAGAAATTATTTTACCTGGTTTCATTGCTTTCTGTCATCTTCTCTCCACTTAAGACTCTTCCTTTGGGATGGTGCAGATGTCACTTCTTCGGTAGACAAGCCGATCCAGGCTGGCTTCAAATATGCTGAAGTTTTGTGTGGCCAGGCACAAATAAGCTGCTGATATGACTGAAGAAGCCAACAGCAAATGGATATTGGCTTAGACCAAGACGTAACGCAATAGGAGGAGACTCAAAAAGCCCCCAAAGCGATTTCTCACAGCTTTTGGCCATGCTCGGAATGCCTGAATAGCTGGATGGTGTTCAACTGTTAAAACTTTTCTTTCATTCAGCTTTCTTTAATTACCCATGAGAAGAATGTCAATGAGACCGTGACTCATTAATATGCAAATTCTCCTCTCTCTCTCTCTCTCTCTCTCTCTCTCTCTCTGCTAGAATATCTACTAACCCATCCACTCAATCTTCTGTTCAAATAATCTCAATTCTTTATTTAAATGTAAGTTTGTAGGAAAGTACATACGGTGGAAAAGGGCCCAGCTCTGAACCAGAGTTGCTTCGGTAGTTGCTAAAGAAATGTTGCAAAATGTCTAACAGAAGCCATTCTTCAGATAAGCAAAATCTCTTAAAGAACAATGAGTACCTATCTCTTTATGTTGATGCTTGCCAAAAGAACAGGCCATGTATTCTCTTTTCAGCTAGAAATTTCCTGTTGGATGGTGCCTACATATATGACACCAGAGAAGATAGTGTATAAAACCCAGCTACGTCTCTTGCGAGGTAGGCAGATGCTTTGGGAGCAATTAGCTCTTGTGTCTCTTTATTCTGCAGAATAAACGTTGTTTGACCCATATTTCATCTCCTCTCCTCGTGTGCTGAATTGGACTTGGTACACCAGGGAACGAGCCATTTTTGCGACACACACACATACATATATGGGATCTCAGTCACTCATTCATGCTTAAAGTACTTCCCCAACAGACAGAAAGTAGAAATGTGACACATGCCATTCAAGACATCAGACTACTGCCAGTGAGTCTAAAACCAGGAATGTTTTACATCTATTTTGCAAAATTCATGGCATTAAGTCATCCAAAAGGTGTTTGGTTTTTTTTACACGTAATGTATTTGTTCAGATCCTTAACTTACCTTGTTTTAACATTTATTGTAAAAGGGGGGAAAGGACTTTTACACCAACAGTTTCTTTGTGTGAAGAAGAGTACCCGTCACTTACTTACTTTATTTATTTATTTGTAAGATTTATATCCCAACCACCAACATAGATTACAAAAGCCCTCAAGGGAGCTTACACTTCATAATATCCTATAAACTAACAGCAAACTCTTTGACTGGGTTCACACAACATGCTAACGCATGCTCAGTGATTAAGTGTGGATTGTTTTTGAACTGTGAGTTAGCGTGTTGTCTGAACTCAGGACATTTTTCACAGGGTGGCTTGTGAACCACGCTGTGTGCCTTATTTTTCTTGAACAAGCCACCTTGAGAACTCTTTGTACACTGTCTCGTACTTAGGTTCTTGGACAAGATACTTTTCTTTTAGTCCCACCAGTTTGCCTTGCTTTCTCTTCCTCCCTTTGACGGCTGATTATGAGGAGGTTCAGGAACAGGAAGGAGAACTGGGCACCCTAACATTTTTCAATGTTTTTAAATATATATTTGAAGAGGCCAGGGAGCGAAGACCTGTTCCGGCATCATTGGAGGTGTTTCCGTGGGTAATGTATTGTGCACCTCTGTTCTAAAGGTGCACATCCCTTTCTGTGGCCTAAATCTAACCTCTCTCTCTCTCTCTCTCTCTCTCTTTCTCAGTTGCATTGGCATTTTTAGGGTTGAAGCAGGTTTAGTAAATCATAAACTGCACGGCTATATAAAATGACACTCCACTCTTTTAAAGATTGTACATGTCCACCCACAACCAAGTCATTAAGACATCCTGCAAAGTGATATGAAGATGAGAAGGGCACACAGGAAGGTAAAACTGTTCCTAAGCAACAATAGAGGCCACAGGGAGAAACATTCTATTAGCCCCATTTGGCAGTTGGCCGGAGGGAAGGTGGGCGACCATATCGCCAGACCCTCACTGGAAGGATGACCTGTTTTTCCCTCCATTTCCCCCCGAAGCAATCTATCATATATACCTGCGATTGCTGAATCTTTCAATTTCATTTTTTGGCCCAGATGTCTTCTAGCATCTCATTTATTAGATGAATTCGCATTACAAATACAGGTACGTTCTGCGCACCCCTCCCTACAGAAATGGCAATTAAATGATTGTTATAGCAATTAGCATTCAATTAATTTAATGAAACTTTTAGTCATTTTTAAAGACATTCCTAATACCACAAGCCCTCTGATTCAAAACACCCCATGTTTTGTAATGATCTGAGAATTTCTTTTTGACTTTGTATAGTATAGTATTGTCTATTCTATATATTATATTATCCTCCTTTATGTGGCTTAAAATGTTTTTTGCGCCTATCGCTAGTGCCACCCTCGCTAGCATTTACACAAAGGCTCATTTATAATAACAGTATTATTTTGCTTTGTTTCTGATAATTTCTGGGTGCTTTCCTTGCTTTTATTCAGTAAATATAAACAAAGTTACCACAAATGGAGTCCAAAGAGAATAAAAAACCAACTGGACAGTCCACAGAGGATAAAAAACGTATTGGACAATCCACAGAAGAAAAAAAAACTAGTGGGAATTCCACAGAAGACAAAAAAACTAGTGGGAATTCCACGGAAGACAAAAAAACTAGTGGGAATTCCACGGAAGACAAAAAAACTAGTGGGAATTCCACGGAAGACAAACAAGCTGAAGGACAATCCACTGAGGACAAGCAAGCTGACAGCAGTGCGGTAAGCAGAACTCATTTTGTTTCATGTATATTTTCCCCTTTAAGTCAGAGATCTCAGAGGACGGTCTTCTGTTTGAAAGTGTCCTCTCTTTGAAGGACTGTCCTTTCTGCGTCCATTTTAAAGATAAAGAAACCTAAGGGCTGTTGTACATCAACAGCACCTGGACAGCAGCCTGTTCATCAGCAAAGAGGCCACCTGGCCACTGTCTGCCCTATTATGCTGAGATGGATTGTATTTCTGTTTAAGTAATAGTAATTACAGTAATTATTTCTACATTTTCAGCTATTCCTATACATTAGCACATGCAAATTTTTGTGCAAACCCATGCCCTATTTTGTCCTCTCTTTTGGTGATGCATTTCGTGTTTTTTTGGTAATGCCATCCCAAGACCATGGCAAAAGTGAAACTGGTGGCCATTTTGGATCGAACATGGAGGCCTCATCATACTGTGGCATTCCTAGATATGAAAAATATCATACTGGAAGAATGCGTGCCAAATTTAATTCCTTCCCAGCATCATATTCCTTGCTATCTGCTTTTCATTTTCAACAAAAACACGTCACTATTTGGTTTATATGGAATTTCTATGGTGAAGGACCTGAAATATAGCCTTAACGCCCACTTGAGCTCAGCGTGCCCAAAACATAGAAAAAGGCCTCCTCCCCTAGAATGTATCTGCTAAATCTCTGCTTCAATATGCCTGAAAATATAATTCCAGCAATGGTGGTTCCTCCTCTACATGTAGGGGCAAATTGCTTTAGTTGGCAACACAGTGCCAAGTTCTGGGAATGGAAAAGGTGCATCACCCCAGGGGTGGGTGAGTTATATGATGCTGGAGGTTTCCTGGAAGCAAACGTGTGCTATTATGGAGGATTCCTGGAGGCAAACAGGTGTGCTTATAGGTGTATAAAGAGGCGGTGGAGCTTTGACCGGAGCTGCTGTGTGGAGACTCGTCAACTTGACAGTCTGTTAGCATTCAAGAAAGCTATCAAGACTTATCTCTTCCGGCAGGCCTATCCAGGGGGATTTTAGGATGTTTTTAGGATGTTTTAACAATGTATTATTATGTTCTTAATTCAGTTTTATGTATAAAATGTATTTTATATTTACTGTTGTTCTCCGCCTTGATCAAAATGGAGAGGCGGGTAAGAAATAAATTATTATTATTATTATTATTATTATTATTATTATTATTATTATTGGTCTTGGAGAGAGGGTGGAGTATGAGATCTGTTGGCCATTACATGTTTACGCCATCCTTCTTTCAAAGAGCTCAAGGTTCTTCTCTCCTGTCAACATAAATGTTGACAGTTCTACTCAGAATAGTTGGTATAAATAAATTTTAACTTGGTATTTTAAATTTGTAATTTTGCATTGCTGCTGTTTTTATATGGTTGAGCTTTTATATTGTATTTTATATTATGGTTTTATACTGTTGTTTTATACTTTGAATGTTTTTAATTTTTGTGAACCGCCCAGAGAGCTCCAGCTATTGGGTGGTATAGAAATATAATAAATAAATAAATAAATAAATAAGGCTGAGTGTGACCAGCCCAAAGCACAGGTCTCTGCTCTGTCCTGCAGGCTGGGAATCATGAAGCATATGGAAAGGAAAGGAACCTCTCGTGCAAGCACTGAGTCATTACTGACTCTTGGAGGGACGCCAGCTTTCGCTGAGGTTTTCTTGGCAGGCCTTATAGTGGGGTGGTTTGCTGTTGCCTTCCCCGGCCGTTATTACCTTTCCCCCTGCTAACTGGGTACTCATTTTACCAACCTCGGGAGGATGGAAGGCTCACTCGACCCGAGCCGGCTGCCTGAAACCAGCTTCCGCTGGGATCGAACTCAGGCCACGGGGAGAGTTTCAGCTGCAGAAACTTACCGCTCTGCGCCACATGATGCATATACTCAGAAGTAAAACCATCCTGCATTCACTAGGACCCAGGTTTAATATGGGTATAGGATGGCAGCCATGGGGCCTGATCCTGTTCAGGTCATTCAGCTTTAAGCCCATTTAACTCAGTGAGGCTTACTTCCAAGTAACAGCATGCACGGGATTTTTGTTTGGTTTTTTAACCATTTTAGGACACAGTCCTATGTATGTTTAGACAAAAAAGAGCGGCGTTTACTGAACTCCAATAGGCTTCCTCCAAAGTACGCGCATGGGGTTGCACAAAAAAAAAGCAGCATTGCATTCTTTATTACTTCTAAAACAAGTTTGCAAAACAAACTTGTTTTACACCACCTTGGTTTTTTAAATGATGCGTGGGGAAAATCAATTATTTCGCATCATGAAAGAACAAGACTGCAGTGTATGAATTAAATATATTGGCTGGTTCCAGCCAGAGGGCGCGAGTCTCAGTTGCAGTCACTTGACAGGCGGTAAATTTTTGGCATTGCAGGCTGTCCTCCGGCGGCGGCTGTTGCCAGGGGCGCCTAAGGACGCGAGAGGGCGGGGGAGAAGGCAGAGAGATAGGGAAAGGGGCGCGCGCGCAACTGGCTGCCTCCGTACAAAGTCTAAAACTCCGCCCACTCGATTGCGGCGGCCGTTGCTCAGCAACGGCGGGCGACCTGGGCGGGCTCACCGGGCGGCAGTGGAGGAGGAGCCTGGTTCACCCAGCCCCGCCTTCGTCCTTCCGCTCCGCGCGCTGATTGGCTCCGTCGCGCCGCCGCCAGCCAGCCAGGCCGAGTCCAGATCCTTCTAGAGCCCGCCGTGACGTCACGGCGGCGGCGTTCCAGAAAGTTCGTGGCGGCTCCTATAAAAGCGTCGGAGCGCCAATAGCGCTCAGGTTGTGCCGGCGGAGAGTCTGAGTGGGAAACGTGGGTGTTGTTGGAGGAAGGGGCCAGCAGGGGGCGCCTCAGGTGGGGCTTTTTTTCTCCTCAGTCGGGGGCAGAAAGGAGGGTCGCCCCTCCCCCCCTCAGGCTCAGCCCAGGATTGCTGTGAAGGCAGGCAGGCTCTCTAAATAAGGGTCTCAAATGGCACAAACGGCGACAGGGACGCAAGTTCTAGTCAGATTAGTTGGGAATATTCTGTTTTAGTGAAAGAAAAACTGGCCTGGAAGCTCGTTTCCGTCTCCTCAGAGAGAGAGAAAGAGATGCTTCTCAGCTCACGAATCATGGCTCTTAATGGTCCTTTTATATCATGGTATTCATGGCACAAACGCAAGTTCCAGGCAGGGTTGTTTTGGGGGGGAAAGACGACGAGAAAAGGGCATTTTCCTCTACAGAAAGCGAGAAAACCTCTCAAATCAGCGGAGGATGGCAATTAATAGTCACTATATATTATGGTATTAGTGGCATAAGTGTTGACGGGGACGCAAGTTCTGCTCAGAATATTTGGTAGTTTTTTGTGGGGGGGGTTGGTAGTATTTTTTTTAAGGAAAATACTGGCAGGGAAGGTAATTTCCTTTTCAGAGAGGGAAAAACTTCTCAATTAGCTAATTAATTGCTGTTAATAGTCACTATATATAATGGTATTAATGGCATAAATGTTGACAGAGATGCAAGTTCTGCTCAGAATAGTTGGTAGTATTTTTTTTTAAGAAAAATACTGGCATGGAAGGTAATTTCCTTTTCAGAGAGGGAAAAACTTCTCAATTAGCGAACTAATTGCTGTTAATAGTCACTATATATAATGGTATTAATAGCATAAATTTAAACAGTTCTACTCAGAATAGTTGGTAATATTTTTTTTAGTAAAAGAAATACTGGTATGGAAGGTAATTTCTTTTTCAGAGAGAAAGAGAAACTTCTCAATTAGTGAATTATTGCTGTTAATAGTCATTTCATTGTTATTATTATTATTTATTTATATAGCACCATCAATGTACATGGTGCTGTACAGAGTAAAACAGTAAATAGCAAGACCTTGCCGCATAGGCTTACAATTTAATAAAATCATAGTAAAACAATAAGGAGGGGAAGAGAATGCCAACAGGTACAGGGTAGGGTAAGTTAATACTAATATAATAATAATCAGTTAATGGTAATTATAATGACAAAAATGTTAAGTTCTATTCAGTGTTATTTTTAGGAAGAAAAATAACAATGAAGATAAAGTTTCCTTTCAGAGAGAAAGAGAAACTTCACAACTAATGGATTATTACTGTTAATAATCATTATATATCGGTATTAATGGCATAATTACAAGTTCTATTCAATATAGTTGATAATATTTTTTTGTGCTAAAACAAATATTGATGCAGAAGGTTGTTTCCTTTTCATAGACACTTAGTTAACATTATTGCTGTTAATTGTAATTATATAGTAGTATTAATGACATAAAAGTTAACAAGGGTACAAGTTCTATTCAGTGCTATTCTTTAGGAAGAAAAATACTGATGAAGATAGTTCCCTTTCAGGGAGAGAGAAACAAATTATTATTAACTGTGATTTTATAATATTAATGGCACATATGTTAACAACAGTACAAGTTCTATTTTGTATAATTAGTGAATAATGTTCTTAGTAAAACTATAAAGGTTGTTTCAGAAAGCGAGAAACTTCTCAGTTAATGAATTGGTAATTGTATAAAAGCATTAGTGGCAAAAATGTTACCGATACAAATCCCATTCAGGTTAGTCAGTAAACCTCTAGTAAAACAAGTATTGAAGACTAAGGTTGTTTCCTTTTCAGAAAAAGATATTTCTCCATTAATGAATTAGTATTGTTAATAGGAATTATCAGAGCATTATAATGTGTTTCAGATGGTGGTGGGGCTAAAGGAAAAGTAACTGAGCTAATCTTGGTATTATGTTACACATCATTTTAGATCATCGAAAGTGTTTGTAATCTTTACAACAGCCCAGTAAGGTAGAGCAATATTGCAGTTAAGGGGGGCAGTGAATTTGTGACTGGAAGCAAAGTTCAAACTGGGCATCTTCTGTTTTTAATTTGGTGACTCGATGGTCTATTGACTGTAGGGTCAGTAGACTATTCAATAGGCTGAGAATAATCAGCCTGATTCAAAGTGCTTAGTTCGTTACCTTGTAATATTTAATTTATGTTACTTTGAGTTGCCTTGTAATCTCATATGCAAGCTAGGCTAGCAAGTGTGTGTGTGTGGTCAGAGTCTGAAAACAGCTTTCAGAGGAACTCCTGGCTGAGACATGGAACACAGGAAACTGCCTTAAACCACGTCAGACTATTGGTCCTTCCAGCAGCTTTAATAAATTAATCAACAAGCACTCATACAATTAATCCACAGATACTTTAATGGAGTAAAAATAATTATTATTTCAAGCCATACTTGTTCTGCCAGCTGAATAGTGTGTATTTCTTTTACCATATTTAGAAGTTGGGGTAGGGGTGGAGAATTGCAGCACTGAAAAGTTATTCAATTATTATGTTACACTTCATTCCTAAAAATGTGTGTGTGGGAATTCCACAGAAAAATAAAGCAGGGGAAACATTTCACACATCAAACAACATGTCTGGGTGCTGATTGGTTTAACTGAGAGTCTCCACTTGAGAGGGTGAACAAGTTTCTTTTGTTCCTGACATAGGGTGGACCCAATGAAAGAAATATTTTGGGATTAATTACTTGAGGGTTCACTGATTGGCTAATTTATTAAAGCTGCCTGCACTTTCATAAAATGAATAACATAGTAGTTCTGAAGGGGGGGAAAGTTCTGTTGTTTGTTTATTTTTCTATACTGCCGAATAGCCAAAGCTATTGGGCAGTTAGATAACGGACATCTATATCTAGAAAGCATTAGCTTGGAAGCAGACCCTTCTATGTGTGTGTGGAAGAGAAGGGGGAATGCTTAAAATAATTAAGATTTAAAAACAAGATGTGCTTGACTAATTTGGGGTACAATTTCCATGAAAAGGTTTAACTGCTTGATTGGCTGAGCGTAGTAGCCCTGGTTTCTATTATATAAAACTTCAGCATAGCTTTGATGGGAAATTCTTTAGCTGTTGGAAGGGGGTGGAAGGTGAGAGATATGATGAAGAAAAATGTGTGACATGATCTCTATTTTATTTTATTTCCTCTCTTATCCTCTCAGTCCACCATGGTGAAGGAGACAGGCTACTATGACACCCTGGGGGTGAAGCCCAGCGCCTCCTCGGACGAAATCAAACGTGCCTACCGCAAGTTGGCCCTGAAGTTCCATCCTGACAAGAACCCCAGCGAGGGCGAGCGGGTATGGGCTGAGTTTGGGCTGGGGTTCTAGGGAGGCTCTGCCTGTGAGTAGGGCAGCGCAGCCCAAAGAGCCGCGGTTGAACCATTCTGCGTGTGCCATCTCTTATTTTGTCAAGTGTTTGTGGGGACTAAGCAATATACATCCCCAAACGCACGTGCTATTCCTTTTATTTGTGAATTTTAAAGTGTAAGTCACAATTGTATGTGTATAGCAGACAAATCAGACCCGTAAGTGATGCACTTGCAGTTTAATATCCATAATCAGTTTATGTTGTTACTGTTTAGATGCCCAAGGCCAGCTTGCAATACTTGGAGAGCTGTAATCTGGATTCTACTCCCCAGAAAGAGAATCCAGATTACAGCCCTCACTTGAAGTAGCTAACATGGGACAGTCCATCAGGAAGATCTCCTTGCTGCTGTGTATTTGAGGGAGGGCAACTTGTGATCCTCCAGTTTCTTTGGCCTACGTCTCCAATCATATGCTGGCAAGGGGGGCTGATGGGAGTTGTAGGCCAAGACAACTGGAGGGCCACAGGTTCCCCGCCCTTCATGTACGTCCACAGTTTCTCTCTATTTCAGTGGGGCTTGCACAGGAAAACTTTCTGATTGTTTGGATCCTATGAGTCAGAACTGCCTTGTCCCCCAACTACTTTTTAGAACATGCAAAATCTGCTGTCTTACCTTAACTTGAATGCAAGATCGCCTTCTGAACATGTTTCAGTGACCCAGATTGTACAGATCCAAAATGAGCCTAATTTCCGTTTATTCAGTATTAGAGAAGGTGCAAAAATCAACAGACTATCATATGATGCCCTTACGTAAGTTAGTTGGGATTTGAAAATCGGCTGGCCCAACGGTTCAGAAGAGGGCTGGAAATTTGAAAGGAACAGACAAGGATGATCATAAATTCACGGAATGGGGCTTGAGGGTAGAACTAGGCCTAGAAAAGGCAACATGCTTTTGTGGGAGGAAATTAAGCGCTGCCCATAAGCACTGTCCACCCCCAGATTTCCCTGCAGTATAGATGACCTCCCTTGCCAATCGAGTGGTACTTTGTTAGTCAGTTCCTGGGTTCCAGCTCCTTAGCATCACCAAAACGCAACATCTCAGGAAGGTAACGCACACGCAGGAATGGGCTGGGTCCTCTGTGGTTCCCATTACGTTCCGAAACTCAGAGCGTACTGAAGTTGGCAAGAACTGTTAGGGAAAAGAGCAGAACGGCTTCTCACATTCCAAACTGAGGCCGCAAAGCGCTTGTTAAATCTTCACGCAAATTGCGATAGGTTATTTTCCTCCCCTACAAGGGAACAGCGAAAGTAAAATCTTGCAATTTTGAGGTGTCATTATGATGGAGGCAAACATGGAGGACCACCATCTGTCAGGGATGCTTTAAGGTGGATTGTTTGAGCAGTACGACAATGGAATCAGTTACCTAGGGAGGTTGTGGTCTTTTGCACACTAGAGGCCTTCAAGAGGCAGCTGGACAACCATCTGTCAGGGATGCTTTAGGGTGGATTCCTGCATTGAGCAGGGGGTTGGACTCGATGGCCTTAGAGTCCCCTTCCAACTCTGTTATTCTATGATTCTATGTTCCCTGTTGGTTGACTTCCATGAAAAGGGCCTGTGGATCTGCAGTGTGTGGCCATGCACATTTTCTTTAATGAAAAGCATTCATTTGTTCTGTATCCGTTTATCTTCTGTGGTATAAAGTAAACAGTGCTCTCATCATGCTGGTAGAAATGTTGCTAGTAACTGATAGTTTCCTTTAAAGCATTCATTTTGGGTCGCTCTTGCATTAACCTCTGCAAAAACAAAACAGGTTCTAATTTTATGCTATATTTTAGTGATGTACTCCTAAGTCTCTTAGCTAATGTTCAGAAGTTTTCTTAATTATCGTTATCTCCTAGCCAGTTATTCAGAGGGTCTCTTTCTCTTTTTAGTTTAAGCTCATATCCCAGGCTTATGAAGTTCTGTCAGACCCAAAGAAAAGGGAACTCTATGACCAGGGCGGGGAACAAGCTATTAAAGAAGGAGGCTTAAGTGGCGGCAATTTCTCTTCACCCATGGACATCTTTGACATGTTCTTTGGTGGTGGAGGCCGAATGAATAGAGAGAGAAGAGGTATGCATGTGTCTCTTTCTAAAAAGTTGCGTAATTTCAATTCTAGTGATTGAGTCCCAAATGTGGAGTGTTATAGAGTTGTGTCCAGTGTGTCAAGTATATAGTTGCCTTTGGCAGCTATAATTGAAGTTTTCAATCAAGTGTGGACTGAAGATGACTCTCTTAACACAGTGCTTACTATTATTAATGAGTGAGTGACTGGCCTTTTTCTCAGCCCTCAATTATGTTCTGCTGCATATATTGGTTCCATTGTGGGAATAACATGGCAACACTGTCGCAGAGCATAGTATTAATGGAATAGTTACCCTGGGGTACTACTGAAGCACTGTTACTCAATGCTATCTTTGGCAATACTCAGGTCCGGGTGATGGATCTGGGAGCCAAATAATTAGAAAAAATAAACCTAAAAATATCCAAGCCAAATAACAGAAGTTCACAATATTTATTTAAGTGTAGATAGCCTGCCGTTCTGGTACAAAACCTCCCTTCAAGATGCCTGACAACATTTGAGAGTTATTGGGTTCTGCTGGGTGTTTTTTGGGACCGGGGTGTTTTGCTATTAGAATTGTGTTTCAAGTATAGATGTGTTTCAAGTAATTATGAATGCCACATGTTTGAAAAGTGGCAGGTCTAGTTTTGGGGGGTGCTTTTTTTTATTTCTGCACTACACAAAGTGTTGTGGCTGACCATGTGAATAGATATAGAATAAGCGCTGACTTCATTCTAGTCCATAGCTTAGCTTCAGGCCAGTAAATCCCATTCATGCATTAATGGGATTATAATCAGGTCTCAAAAATAGCCTCACCGTCGTAAGTATGGTGCTGCCCTCTGGCGAGCATGATGAGCAACAGCTTTCCTCCCAGTTTTAGTGCTGCAAGGGGAGCTAAGGATTGTTTGGACAGTTGTTTGGCAATCCCCATCACCTCCACAGCTCTATGGTTGGGATTGTTTGGCAGCTGTTTGGTCAAGGTGGCGAGGGTTTCTTGGCCACACAGGATCAAGCAGAACCCCCACCTCTCTGGGTCAGCCATTCCTGCTCTAGAGCAGAACGCCATTGCCTGAGGGCACTTGCTGTGCCTTTCGGCAGTGGGCCCCAAGAATGCATGCACCCTGCTCAACCTTTTTTGAGAAGAAGGCAAGGGCTGGGGGAGCGCTGGTGGCTACAGTTTTTGGCTTGGTCCATCAAAATTTGTAGATCCCTGGCTATAATCATTGGGCAAACTGGGAGTTAACCATATCTTAATTGATACTTTGCTTTGGTTGCTGTCCTGCCTGGTTTGCAAGAAAATAGCCCTTAAGTAGAGCTTAGACTTCACATGTCAAAGCTCCTAGGTTTGTCCTTCAGCATCTCCAGGACGGGCAGGAAAAACTCCTGCCTGAAACGCAGAAAGCTGCTGCCAGTCAGTGGGCTGGAACAGTGGTTCCCAAACTTTTTCAGGTCACCGCCCCCTTGATTCCACAAACTCATGCCCAGTGCCCACTACCCTATAAAAATCATTCAGAATAGCGGTTTTCAGCGACCCACTAAAAAAGATAATAACAATAAAATTCAAAACAGTAACAATTGATTGAATATTTATTCAAAATCCGAAGCACCCGCCGCAGGCTTGCCGAGGGAGGGAGAGAAAAGAGAGCGAACACCTCTGTTTTGCAGCCGGCATGGTGGGGCACACCAAGCAGGGTATGTCTCTTCATTAGCATTTTGGTGCTTTTGAAACATTTCAATTCACCATTAAAAGGACTCTTCTTAAACGGTATTAATACATGTGTGGATTCTTCCCCTATATGGCTTGGGACCAAAGTACCTTCTCCCATTAAAATGTCCAGAAGGTTTTAAGACCTTCTGGAGAGGCGCTTCTCGGAAAAGACCACCTCGAGCGCCCTCCTGCCACTCCCTTTCCTCTTAATGCCTCCCTATGCAATCCCACCCCCCCCAAGGGGGCAATACCGCCCACTTTGGGAACCACTGGGCTAGAAGGACCGACCGTTTGGCTCAGTATTAGGCCGCTTCTTATGTTCCTAACTGCTGTAGCATGCCTATTTGCCTAAGAAAAGGCTACATGATATAGTACAGTCATGTTCTATAAGCAGTTTTCTCTTAGAAACTGTCATATACTACTGCAGGGTGGAGTGTGGCTTGTTTAGTTTGAAAGTAGGTAGGCTGAAAAACTTAAGAGTGTACCTTGGAAACGGTGGGCTTGAATTAAGTATCTGAACTTCTCTTTTATTAAGGTAAGAATGTTGTCCATCAGTTGAGTATATCCCTTGAAGACTTGTACAATGGAGCCACAAGAAAGTTGGCACTTCAGAAGAATGTAATTTGTGACAAGTGCAAAGGTAACGACTGATTAGGTATTCATTAGGATTTGAATATAGGTGTCCAAAAAGTGTACTTACACTTCATCTAATAACCAGGTTGTGTCATTAAAAAAAAAGATTATTTATTTATTTATTACATTTTTATACCGCCCAATAGCCGAAGCTCTCTGGGCGGTTCACAAAAATTAAAACCATAATAAAACTACCAACAGGTTAAAAACACAAATACAAAATACAGTATCAAAAGCACAACCAAGATAAAACCACGTAGCAAAATTGATATAAGACTAAAATACAGAGTTAGAACAGTAAAATTTAAATTTAAGTTAAAATTAAGTGTTAAAATACTGAGAGAATAAAAAGGTCTTCAGCTGGCGACGAAAAGAGTACAGTGTAGGCGCCAGGCAGACTTCTCTGGGGAGCTCATTCCACAGCCGGGGTGCCACAGCGGAGAAAGATTAGTATAAAGAAAATGAACCCTTGGCGAAAGTAGGCCAATAATAATAATAATAATAATAATAATAATAATAATAATAATACATATTCCTCAAGTTTATGACATGGATCAACAGTTGATTATACTATAGTGTCATCTGATGGAAGGATTCCCACTAATCTCCTACCTCTTGGGCTAGTTGTTCAAATATTGAGCAGTTGTATTAAAAGCCAGGTTGAAGTAAACTGATAGCTGTGGTCAAAATCTAGAGTGAATGAGCTAGAACCTGATAGGCCAGCCTGCGAGTGCTTGGCAGCTTAGACAAAATAAGTTTTTTTGCTCTTTCCTAAACTCTTATTTAAAATTATGAATAGGAGTATTATGAATTATGGATGCTGCTGGTATACCGCCCACCCTGCTGCCCGGCATCCTCCTTGACTGAGCTGGCGGAGGCAGTCTCGAGTGTGGTGTTGGAGGAACCCAGGACAGTGGTTCTGGGCGACTTCAACTTTCATGCTGAGGCTGTCTCTGGGGCTCCGGCTCGGGACTTTATGGCCTCCATGACAACCATTGGGCTGTCTCAGTTTGTCATTGGCCCAACACATAAAGCAGGGCATACCCTTGATTTGGTTTTTGCTCCAAGCTGTGAGATGGGTAGTCTGAAGATTGGGGGGTCCAAGTAACCCCATTGTCATGGTCAGACCATTTCTTGGTGAGATTTGAACTCACGGCGTTACAACCCTCCTGCAAGGGTGAGGGACCCATTTGGATGGTCCGCCCCAGGAGACTGATGGAATCCAATTTTTCAATGAGGAGCGGTATATAAATATTCTAAATAAATAAATAATAAATAATGAATTGGAGTAACAACTCTGCAGACCCAAACTTAGATACAGTACAGTTTGGCACTTGATGGATAAAGGGTAGGTAGTCAGAGTTCTGTTCACACAGTGTAGTCTAATGTGAGTGCCATACATTGATGTTGAGATTAGCAGTCTGAACTTTGTGGGCCACTGTCTGCCATCAGCTGATATCATGAATTCATGTATGTGTGTATTTGTATTTCCTCCAAAGGCTACGGTGGAAAGAAAGGAGCTGTAGAAAAGTGCTCTACGTGCAAAGGACGAGGAGTGCAAGTGCTTGTTCAACAGATTGGGCCTGGCATGGTGCAGCAAATTCAAACGGTCTGTCCAGACTGTAAAGGCCAAGGCGAACGGATAAATCCCAAAGACAGGTGTACCACCTGCAGTGGCAATAAGGTGGTTAGAGAGAAAAAGATCATAGAAATTCACATTGACAAAGGTAAGAATCCCAACCAGCAGGCTGTGAGGGAAGCTTTTCTCTGCCCAGATGATGTTCATGATGACTGGGCTTCATTGCCACAAGACACTAAGGAGTCCCCATGATCTTCCAAGACTGAAAGAACTGGGCATGTTTAGCCTGGAGAAGAGAAGATTGAGGGGAGACATGAGAGCACTCTTCAAATACTTCAAAGGTTGTCACACACAGGAGGGCCAGGATCTCTTCTCGATCCTCCCAGAGTGCAGGACACGGAATAACGGGCTCAAGTTAAAGGAAGCCAGATTCCAGCTGGACAGCAGGAAAAACTTCCTGACTGTTAGAGCAGTACGACAATGGAATCAGTTACCTAGGGAGGTTGTGGGCTCTCCCACACTAGAGGCATTCAAGAGGCAGCTGGACAACCCTCTGTCAGGGATGCTGTAGGGTGGATTCCTGCACTGAGCAGGGGGTTGGACATGATGGCCTTGTAGGTCCCTTCCAACTCTGCTATTCTATGATTCTATGACTGGGAGTTTTGTTTTCAAGTAACTACATGGTAAAAGGCAATTTGAGAGACTATAGAAATGTATTCATTTTTATCTCACTATTGGTCCCTAGGAGAAAGACACAGCAGCTTTAAAATAAAACCATGAAACAGAATATTAATTCTTAATGTTTCAGTATTGTCCAAATTTGAATTTCAATGTCACACAGGAATTGCATGTGTGTTCCTGAGTATTGGTAGAACACAGTGCAGAACAGATTTTGATTTGCTCATCCATAGGATCATATCAAGTTCCGTCTTTTTGTAGTGTTTCCATCAGTACATATTATGTAAACTGCACTCTATATAATTTGAAAATTAAAATACAAAGCAGTGGAGAATATTTGATGCATCAGTACTACTTTGGAAAGTAGTACTACACCAGATAATTTGGAACTCCTAAACCTTAGGAGAAATTTGGCTGAGGAGTGTTTTGGAAGCATCCCCACTAACTACCTTAGGATGTCTTATGATCAGTTTGTCACTGTAAAATATGAGTATTAATTGGTTGCTTTTGACCAGTTTTTTGTGCAGCACTGTTGGCCACGTCAAGAGTTTTGTATTAGAATCTCAGATCTGCAGGAACTCAGATGTACATTTGTACATTCAGTGTATGGTTTAAGGCAGCCTTCCTCAACCTGGGGCGCTCCAGATGTGTTGGACTGCATCTCCCAGTGGCATTCTGGGAGTTGTAGTCCAACACATCTGGAGCACCCCAGGTTGAGGAAGGCTGGTTTAAGGAGTGCAATAGAAGTTACAGGATGTATTGTCTGATCTATCCAGTACTATAACTTACTTGTCTTCTTAGGGATGAAAGATGGTCAGAAATTAGTATTTCATGGAGAAGGTGACCAAGAACCTGACTTGGAGCCTGGAGATGTCATTATTGTGCTAGATCAAAAGGACCACCCAGTGTTTCAGAGAAGAGGCAATGACCTAATTATGAAAATGAAAATTCAGCTGACAGAGGCATTGTGTGGATTCAAAAAGACCATTAATACACTGGATGACAGAGTCCTTGTAATAACTTCAAAATCAGGTAGGTTTTGCAGTCATAGAGGCAGGGTGTAAATGTTTTTACTTAGGTGGGGATAGCAGAAGTCAGGAGGCTCTTTTGCATTGGTAACTAGTTAAAGAATAGGAATAAGGGGCAACTTTTACATGATGGTGGTTTATAAATTTATGCATGGTGTTAAGTGTTTAAGGATAAGTTTTTCTCCTCTCATACTAGTAGAACCTGGGGTCATCCAGGAAGCTGTACAGTAGATTTAGAGAAGACAAGTAAGTAAGTACTTCGCACAGAGCATAGTTAAACCGTGAAATTTGCTACCAGAAGATGTAGTGATGCTCACCAGCTTTGATGTGTTTAAAAAGGATCTACATTCATAGAAGGCTGTACTACTATATGCTACCTATGGGTTCAGAGGCCACATGCCTGTGTGTGTATACTAGTTGCTCGGGGACATGGGTGGGTGGGGGTGCTGTTGCACTCATGTCCTGCTTGTGGGTTTCCCATGGGTAGCTGGTTGGCCAGTGTGGGAATAGGATGCTCGCCTAGATGGACCCTTGGTCTGGTCTAGCATGAGTTTGCTAGAGGCCTCTGGTTGGCACGCTGAAACCAGGATGCTGGACTAAATAGGCCTCTGGTTTGATCCAGCAAAGTTCTTCTTACATTAAGCTACATGAAGTCTTCTCCAAGGAAATAAGATTTTTGGGGAAAGCCTCTTCTTATGGTTACTTAACTGTATGCAATCACTCTTCAAACAGGTGAAGTAATAAAGCACGGAGACATCAAATGCATCTTAAATGAAGGAATGCCAATTTATAGATCTCCATTGGAAAGAGGTTCCTTAATCATACAGTTTTTGGTAAGTAAGCCAAGTTGCTTAAAAGGGATAATTAAGAGAGAACGCTTGCTAGTGTGGTGAACAATGGCTTGTTTCTAGCTATCTGTCAACTGCACGAATTGTGTGTCCAACTGATCAAGGCTTGTAGAACCACCAAAGTGGGCGGTGCTGTCTAATTACCACACAAGACGGCACAAGGCAAGGCTTCATCACGATCCCTCACCTCCCCCCACCACAGACACACAGTGAACAGCAACAAAGCGGATCCTTTATTTTCCTGTGTCGTTTATGCTTGGGAGAGGGAGTAGCTGAGGTGCATAATAATAAACAGGATCTACAAAAGCCTCATGCCATTCACAGTGGGCAGGGTACCACAGTTTTGTGGTAACACCCACATGAAGGAATTCCTTCCCCAGGAGTACGTGCCTGGTGCCTTCATTGATTAAAATGCGAAGCAAAGTGCGAAGCAAAGTCCATCCTGTTCTCTCATGTTTATAGTGGTATCGAAGATGCTTTTCAATTGCCTTTTATCAGGGTTTTCACCTGCTGGCTCTGCATATAATCTGCTATCTTACTGTGTTTGGGAGAGGTATTTATTGTACTGCTTTATATCAGGGATAGACCAAAAGCTCTGGAGGACTACATCTCCCATAGCCAGTAGTGAGGGATGATGGGAGTTGGCTTGCCACATGTTGCCCACCCATTTTATATTCTAAGCTGCTTTGAAGCCACCCTAATGAAAGCACAGGCTCTTTGCCTGTGTGCCAGCTTAGTGTAAAGCAACTGAGGCAGAAAACCATGGGATGGTCCCTCGATACCAGCTGCCATGTGGGCCCCTGGGCCTCTGGTTGCCTACTCCCTACTGTAAACCTATGCCAAAGCTTGAAAGAAAACAATTGCAGGAAGATAGATTCATGATGATCCACCAGCCTTTATTTTATAGCAAAAGGCATCGTAGGTAAAATGTCTAGCTTCTACTGTTCCAAATGCTGAGTGTGGCCTTTGCTCAGAGCTTGCCACTTAAAATTCGGCCTTTCTGTTTGCAGGTTGCATTCCCAGAGCATCACTGGCTTTCCAAGGACCAGCTACCTCTTTTAGAAGCTCTGCTTCCCCCACGGGAAGAAGTCGTAATTTCAGAAGACATGGATCAAGTTGATCTCCTTGAATTTGATCCAAAAGAGCGGCCTTATCGTAATCACGGGGAGGCCTATGAAGAGGATGAAGAAGGCCCCAGAACTGGTGTGCAGTGCCAGACATCTTGAACTGGGGTGTAATGGACTTACGCAGTGATAACTTCAAGAATTAACGACAAGGCTTTTAAAAGTTGATTGTCATGTTCAGTACAATGAGTTGCTGTATTTTCATTTTTGTAACTATTTCATATTTAAGTATTTATTTACAAATAGATCTGTAACTTAAGCCCTGAGTATGCTGCAGATCCACTGAATACATTTGGTTACTTTAAAGATACACAACTTTCAAGAAAGTAGAGAATCACTTTTCTAGCATTGCTTACATGAAACACCAGTACCACTTCAACTTAATGGGGTGTTCTCTAAAGTTCTCAAACTGTCTAACAGAGATATTTCTTCAAATAAAATATAAGGACCATTCTGTGTGGTGTGAATGTCATTGCAATGGGATTTAGATTTTGTTGTTTTTTCATCCTAGAACAACTCATGTAAAGACATTGAACTGATAATCTTTGACCTCCAATGTTTTAAAAGAAGGTCTTCATTATCAGCTTAAAAGGGCTCTTGAAGAATAAAGTAAGACATACATATACCTTTTGTGGGGTGGGGGTGGAATTGAGAAAATAAAAGCTCTGGCTAGTATTAACGCCATGCCCACCTGTTTATGAAAAGCCAAAGGAAGGAGAGAAATGTAAACTGGAATTATAAGGGCTATTCATCTTGTACAGAAGCCTCAATGCTACCTGCTGCCCAGCTCTGCACACAACACCCTGCCTTTGCTACTTTCCCACATGTGTTGGAATGAGGGGCAGTAAGTATGAGAGAGAACTCTTCACTACATTATTGAGGACTTCCTGTTCCGGCCTGAGGAGGGAGGACACCTTGCTCCGAGATCTCGGAACTACCAACAATTATTTTAGTATTCTTTTTTTTAACTCGACCGATTTTAGCTCTCTTTTTTTGTACAAGCCTTGAACATTTTATCTTGTATTTTTTTAAAAAAAACAAAAACAAAACTGGCAGCCTCTCAGAAGGAGGAAGGCTGTGTGGTATTTTGACCTCTGTTTCTATATTGCAGAGTTGTTGTTTTTAACTTTTTAATGTTTTACTTGCTGCTGTGGAGCCGTGGAATTTTAATCTTCTGTACCTGAAGCTGGGCTGTTCTCTAACAAGTAAGGAGCGGCAAGTAGAGGGTTCCCTGGCTGTTTTGACTCCCTTGGATATCTCTAGAGAAGCTCCTCTGCATACCAAACCTCTCAGGTTGTATCGAGGAGGCAGAAGAACCAAACAAGAATCAAAGAATTAAACATGAAATAAGAGAGACAGGAACTTGGAATTAAAAGAAGTAAGACATCAAAGAACCAAAGAATTAAGAAACAAAGAAGGAAGGAAGGAAACAGATAAAAAGGCAGAAGCAAAACAAAACAAAATATATGATTACCAGTAACTACGCTATGCATAAATCCTTGTTGTAAGTGATCCCACTCTCTAGAAGCTGATTCCCCCAGGTGTGTTTAATGGCAGGACGTCAAGTCCAATTAGGAGCTAAGTATTGGGAGGTTCTGAAGCATTAAAGTTGTTAATCATCATCTAATCACTAACTCTTAAAGTTAGTTAACTGCCCTCATCTGCTTACAGGGAGACTGCTCTGTCTGTTAGTAAGCCAGTTTATCTGCAACTTGGACTGTTTCTTCCTGCTGCCCTTAGAGCTACCGCCACTCAGACGTAACAAAAGGAATCGCCGAAAATACATTGGCCATCAGTTACTGGATATCACTTCTTGTGCCTCACTGGGCTCTTTCCAGCTCCCTGACTGTGTGCAACACGATAAGGAGCACAATGGTCCTCACCAGGGATGGATATAAACAACTAGGTCTGGTCCCAGTGACTGAAGATGTGATCTCCTATACTAAAGCCCATAAACAATTAAAAATTACTAACTTTTTTGCCACCAACTCTGAGGAAAATCCCAATCCAACACCTGAGACAAAGACTCCTGATTTGGAGGTCTTAGACTGGTCCCTGGATCCTCAGAGTATAATGAGGGTTATGGAGTGGGAAAACCCAGAGGAACGTAGATGCAGTTTAGCCGCAGAACTTGCATCTGTGGGGGCTCCCCTTGAAGAGACTAGACATACGTCTCACGCATCTGAAACTCCTCAAGGCAGTTCTACAAGTCCTGTCATACCAATCGGCCGGGATGCCTTCTCGGACAAGAAACTCGATTCTTTACCTTCATATCGAAACACTCACTCTATCTCTTCTGAAGACAAAGACCTCCACGAAGTAGTCAATTTGCTTAACAGCCAACATGAGCTGACCAAGGAACTGTTTCTGAATTGGGCTGACAATATATCTTTGATAAAGAAGTTTCTATCAGAATGCAAGGAGCTTCTGACTACTTTAACAGTCTTGCGCTTGGCAGATCTAAAGAAGGAATCCAGGGCAAGTCAAGTGAAACTGAAATGAAGACTTCTGGAAAAAAATCGACACCAACCTCCAACGTCACATATGTCAGTCTCTGCCGTCACTCTCTGCCAAAGATCATCCAAATAGGGAGGTTAATAAAAACACTCACAATACGAAGAGTGATGATGAAGCTGATGTTGATGAAAGTAAAGATGATAACAAAACAGTCAAGTTCAGCGGCAAACGTAAACTCAAAACTTCAAAGGTCCCAATTTGTAACACAAATAAATCAAAAAATATAAAAACCCTTCCTAGTTCGAGAAGCTTACCCAAAATGCAATTTGATAGATTATTTAAGCTATTGGAAGAAAACGAGAATGGAAGGGACAGGAACCCACAGGGAAGCCCCTCGAGATCATGTAAAAAAATTTAAAAAGCAAATAAGGACTCTGCCAATAGGGCCTGCCTGGAACAGAAACCAAATGCTCTTTGCCTTCAAACCCCTGTTTCCACCAAAGATGTGACCCAGGATCCCTGGTCAATCTCACATCTCCCCAAAAAGGTAATACCTATTACCTCGGCAGTACTGGAGTTCAATCCAAACTCGAACTATAACTTAGCTAACAAACCATGGCAACTTCAGCTTCTGAAACAGAATCTAGTTTTTTCCAATTACCCGAAGCCCAAGGGGTGCTTAGCACAATCAGAACGTATAATACACCTTATACAGGTTATAACAGCTTGCACCTCACTACAGCTTAACTCAGACTCGGTCCTTAAAGTAGAATATATCTTTTATAACTACCACTCAGCTCGAGCCATTGTAACATTTGTGTCACCCAATATAGCTTCCAGAATCTACAAGGCTAAAGAAACATTCCAAAGGATTGGCATGAGGGTGAGCAGGCATTTTGAGGACGTATCCCAAGTTTTCTCTTTCCCCAGACTTGCTAACCATGTTCCACTGGTAGGGGAACTGATTGATCTAAATATGTCTGATGATTATCCCCCTACTCTCTGCCAATCATTCGAAATTAACCATAGTGTAGGCTTCCCAAATGACAATAACAAAATCGACTGCATTAAGAAAATTACACCAGACAGTACCAACTTTGTCAACAAGGACCTCTCACCCGAAGAAATTCAGCTAATTGACAGCTATGACGCCCTACCGGTGCAAGAGCAGCATAAGATTTTACTGAGACTTTCCAACCTTAGAAAGAGGATCACTGTGATACGTATGAGGGTGCGCATCGAACATGCGATCTGCAGCAACCGTATTCCAAGGGAGGCGTGGCCTTGAGCCCCAAGATTGTGATATCAAAATCCTGCAATCTACACCAAAACACAGCACTTGGCAGTGTGGGCAATAGGGAGCCCTTAGCTGATCCACACAGGTGTACTAAAAACGACCCTAAAAGTAAAATCTTAAGTTCAAATCACTTATCTTGGTCTAACTCGAAACAGCCAGAACCCCATGAAGGTGTTTCCTCAGATCCTATCAAATCATGCAAGCTAACCAGGGATCTACCCAGCCCCCAAGTAAACTTTCTCAACGGCTGTATCCTGGAAAACCTGGAAGGAATCCTGGACACAATCCCCGAGCAAGACTGACAAGGAAAGGGGAAAATAACTCCTCCCCTAAAACTCCTCTCCTGGAATATCGCTGGGTGGAACTCTAAAAGTGGGAACCAAAGTATTCTCGACTATCTGACAGACTTTGATATTGTCCTGCTACAAGAGACTTGGTGTTGCGAGCATATACATGTGAATGGATTTGTATCCTCTTGTCTTCCTGCACTTCCCAATAAAGGTAAGGGCAGAGCAAGCAAGGGGCTGAGTCTCCTGATTTCATCCTCCCTCGATGCCAAAACAACAGAGCTGCCTAGCTGTGACTCCTCTGTGCTGGCCCTGATCCTGGAAATGAGGGCCTTTAATTTGACCCTACTTTTATTTAATGTCTATTTTGCTCCAGCAACTTGCAAGGAGGAGGCAATGGCTTCCTGGCTTAAAACCGATTGCTTCTATCTGGAAATGATAGCCAAATATCCGCACGCCTACCCCATCATTGCAGGTGATTTAAATGCAAGAACAGGAACTTACCTAGTGGACCCTGCCAACCGCGGTGATAGCTTGATCGCAAGCAAGGAGCAACTTAGAGCCAACGTACGTCATTCTAAGGACTCATTTGTAAACCCTGCTAGGCAATGTTTGCTCCAATTTGTCTCAAAAAACACTCTGCTTATCTTGAACGGCTGCTGCACAGATGATAACTGGGGTGAATTCACATTCATCTCCAGGGGGGCCAGTGTGGTCGACTACATTTTAGTCCATAAGGACCTGAAAACCCTGGGGTGTAACCTCCAAGTTGCGGAACGTTTTGACAGTGACCATTTGCCCGTAGAGCTTTCTCTCCATATTCCAGGGCCTATTAGGATGGAAGCAAAACATTTTCCACTCTCCAGCCCACCCTTTGCTGTGTGTGCTAAAACGCTCAAATGGACAGACAAAACGGCACAGGCTTTTGATCGGCTAGTCCTCTCTCCCAGCTATAGGAATACTATCGCACGGATTTTAGTAGACGCGCCCCCTGAGTTGGGAATCTTAGCCTACGAGGAGCTAATGCAGGACTTGTACTCCTCCCTCCTAAACAATCTCAGCAACCCCAAATGCAAGAGAGCTCGTACTAATAAATGGTTTGATTGGGACTGTGTAAACCTTAAAAGAAAAATTCAGCTCACCTACCGCTCCTACCGTGAGAACAATGAACGCCAACTACCACGCACATACTATGAGTTAAAGAAAAAATACAAGCTCCTGCAACACAAAAAAAGTGAGGCAGACAGGGAAACCTGGCAACTACTGATAGGGGCTTCCATTTCCAACAATTGTAAAACCTTTTGGCAGATAGTATCAGGTGCCCTAGGTAACAGCAATGGCAGCATGGAATGCCATATACCGGCTGAAATCTGGGAGAATCATCTCCATATCGCCTTTAGTGACAGCCACATATCAAATTCTGATCCGAGACTGCCACCTGACTCCCCTAACTGGCCCAATGTCAATATCAGCACTGTAGAGGACTTAATACTACAGTTAAAGTCAGGTAAGGCTCCTGGACCAGATGGCATCTCCTCAGAGATGCTGAAAAGCAACATCAGCTGGTGGACTGCCCTGTTAGCGCCTCTTTTCTCCTTAATAAATAAAACTGGGTTAATTCCCGCAACTTGGCTAAAAGCCATTGTCATTCCAATATATAAAAAAGGACCCAAAGATGATCCATCCAACTATCGACCCATTAGCCTCTTATCTGTAGTTTGTAAGGTCTATGCCAGTTTCTTGGCCTTGAAACTAAAAACATGGATCCTTGATAACAATATCTTGGGAGAAGAACAGACTGGCTTTAAAGCAGGCTGCTCTACTCTTGACTATTGCCTGGTACTGGCTCACCTGGTTCATAAATATTCTACACCCAGTGGAGGCAAATTATTCACCGCTTTTATTGATCTCAAATCTGCCTTCGATTCAATATGCCGAGCCCATCTTTGGAGCAAACTGGAACAGCTTTCTATCGAAAGCAGGCTTCTGTTCCTGATTCAATCTCTGCATCATAAAACATCTGCCCAGGTTCATTGCAGTAGACAAGGACATCTCACAAATGAGATTGTCACTTCACTTGGTGTCAGACAAGGATGTGTTCTCGCCCCCATCTTGTTCAACCTTTATCTGGCAGACCTCCCTGTCTGGTTGGCGTCATTACCATCGCATGCACCCAAGATTGGTTCAACAAAAGTTTTCGTTCTTCTCTATGCTGACGATGCCGTTTTGATCTCCCAGACTCGACTGGGCCTCAAGAGACTACTAAATGGTTTTGCCAAATACTGCGAGAAAAATCTGCTGACAATTAACTATTCAAAAACCAAAGTGGTAGTCTTTGCCAGGAGGAAGGTAAGATTCCCCTGGTCCATGGGGGGAAACAGAATCAACCAAACTGACGCATATAAATACCTGGGCATATGGTTTCATGAAGCTCAAAACTGGAGGGCACATGGCAAACACACCAAGAGCAAAGCTGAACAAACTATTGGTGCGTTATCCTGATTCTTCTTTGCGAAAGGTGGGAAATATCTACCAGCAGCCATCCGGGTTTACAAAGCTAAAATAGTGTCTCAGACTCTGTTTGGAGCTCCAATATGGTTCCCACACTTCAAAAGTTCTCTTGAAGGAGTGCAACATCTCTACCTCAGGCTTATATTCGAAGTCCCTAGATGTGTTTCCGGTGCTGCCCTCAACTTGGAGGTTGGACTAAGTACCAAGCTTGGATATTCACCATACATTACTGGCTCCGCTGTCACCTAACGCTCACTCCCAACTCCTTGGTTACCAAAGTCCTGTTAGAACCCTCCGAATCTCACTGGTCTAGGGCGGTGGTGCAAAAAGTAACCTCAATAGGGCTATCCCCTTTTTTCCTGCTATCTCTGGACTTGGACAGCGCTAAACAGATCACCAAACAGAGACTACTGGATATAGACCACCAAGAGCTCCGGGGAACTGCCTGGGGACCATGTTCCCCCCAATCATTGGGTCTCCTAGTCCCTTCTTGCAAAGATGGAATGCCATACCTGGGTTGGTTAACCATTCCCAAATACAGGAAAGCATTCACCCTAGCAAGATTTAACGTCCTCCCCTCCAAGTTGCTGGAGGGCAGATATAAGAAAATTCCATCCAAAAACAGATACTGCCCATGTAATAACATCGAGGTGGAATCCATTCTGCATGTGCTCTTCCATTGCAATTTTTACCAACAGGCAAGAAAAGACCTATTATGTCCTATTATGCAACGTCTCCCTGGATGATCCCCTGAGTCACTCCTGATTAGTCTACTTCAGGGCTCCAGTAAATCTACCACTGAGCAGGTGGCCAAATTCCTGAATTTGGCCATCTGCACCAGATCGCTTATGGATGTTGATTGTGCTTAAATCCACAGATTAGCAATTTTATTATTTATATATTCCTCCCTTTTTCACTATGCTAGGCCCCAATAACCCAATTCTGTTCCCTTTTCAGAAACCAACAAATAACAATCTAGTATCTTTAGTGATTTTGTAACACTCCTTCTTTTTTATCCCTACTCTGTATTGTTTTATATAATGGTGTATCTTCTTGTTTTATATTGGTCTGTTGACTGTAAATAAAGAAATACAATACAATACACTACATTATTTGTGATTAATAATGTGCACAAAAATATCTCTAGAAAGGTAATATTACAATATCCTATTGGCAATTAAGTAATTTATTTTCTTTTAAAATAACATACATATATAAACCAAATGACAAAATTCATATAAATGCAGTTATATTTTGATTATTCTATTTTCTTTTGTCAAAATCTAAAGATTTTCTTGACAAAAAAAAATTGAATTATCAAAATACAGAAACACTTGTTATCAGGCTATACACATAGACTTTGAAAGCAACCCAGACTGAGTGAGGGGCATTTAAATTGGACAGTCATAAATATGGATTTCTTGGTCGTCACCAACTGAAACAATTTTTGAGCCATTTCCGTTGTATTGCACACCCCAGACCTGTGTATGAAAAACAAGAAAACAATCAAGGAGATTAGTAGAAGAATAGGTCAACAGGTATATGCTGACAAAACAGCTGCAGAATTCTCAATATACCTGGTCTTGATGATCAAAGAAGGTATGAGCACAAGTCCTTGATGGTACATCCCAAACTTTCACAGTTTTGTCTGACGAACTGGAAAATACGTTAAAATACCATTAACTAATATTTTTGTTGCATTCCTGTGAATATTAAATACCTGCTGCTAACAAATAATTGGTTGTGTAAGTGGTGTCCTTGCTTCTGTGGTGTAAAGCAAAATCATGAGCTTGACCCCTTCCTTTTAGCGAACTAAAACAGCAAGTTTCACCTCTTGGTAAGTTCTCAAGTGTTAAACTATTTCTCATTATTCTATTACTTATACTTAACACGTTTCTATACTGTCCAACGGCCGAAGCTCTCCGGGCGTGTCAAAAAAAAATAAAGCCATAAAATACAGCATAATATTAATATTATTTAAAACATTTGTATCCCACCCTATATTGCTAGGAGCTCATGGCAGCATACAGATAAAATCATTTATTTATTTATTACACTTATATACCGCTCCCATAGCCAGGGCTCTCTGGGCGGTTTACAGAAATTCTAAAATTGAGGTAAAAACAAGTATACAAAATTTAAAACTCTAAAACACAGAACATACACACGCAAAGCAATTAAAAACCGATTAAAAACTAAACGTGGGTAATTAGGATGTAAATACAATGTAAAACATACAATGTAAAACAATATACACAGCTAAAAACAAACCATTAATCAAATTAAACCATTAATAGCTTGAAACTACAGTACAAAAGTGCAACCAGAATAAAATCTAGCAATAATGCAGAGATTTAAAATGCAGTAGCACAATTTAAAACAACAGAGCTAAACTGGAATGTTAAAAACAACCCAGAGTTTTAACCAAACAACAAACCAAGGCTCAAGTGTCACAGCGAACAACCCAACAACGGGGCATTTAGCAAAGTGGAAGCAGGTGGAGTTGGCAATGCTCACTCTCTTCTGAGTGGTCACAACTACCAGTGGTTTAAACAACCTTTGGGTAGTTGTAATGTACAAGCCAGGTCTTGGTCTGATCTGACAGGGCTTCTAGTTTGTACATGCCTGCTCAACACTTAAAGAGTGTGCCACCACAGACAGAACATCCATATCACATGAACACACAGTGCTTTTCCATGGAGTCAGTTCACACATTCTACATACCTGGAAACAAAATGGGTGTCATCAGGACAAAAGGCTACATTTAACACCCAAGATGCGTGGCCGCTAAGTGTGCCTGCCAGGTTCGCATGCTGCCTGTGGAATTCAAAGAACAGGTCCAGGTTTAGACAAACACCTTACTGTAGTCGAACTATATTCCCAGGAATTCTCAAAAGTTCATTAGTACAGAATGAAAAGGTGCAGAGAAGGAGAAACAAAATGATCGAGGGACTGGAGCAGCTCACCTGTAAAGAAAAGCTGCAATGCTTGGAAAGAAAGAATGTGGAAAACACGACGGAGGAGTATGCCATTATGCATGGTGTTGAGAAAGTGAACAAGGAGAGCTTTGCCATTAGAGATCTTCCCCTGCAATGTAGGGGATACTCAGAGCACACTTCACTGGAGGTCCAAGAGGCCAGCCCCTAGCCTTATTAAGAACTGCATGTCCTATACTGCAACCCAAACTTTTCTGCCGTTCATTTGAGAACTACAAGTTCAACCGCAGCTTTTAAAGCTCAACTAAAAACTTTTCTTTTTCCTAAAGCTTTTAAAACTTGATGTTGTGCAGACTTCTACTGTTACTTTCTACTGTTAGTTTTACCCTACCCTGTGCCTGCTTACCCTGTACCTGTTGGCATTCTCTTCCCCTCCTTATTGTTTTACTATGATTTTATTAGATTGTAAACCTATGCGGCAGGGTCTTGCTATTTACTGTTTTACTCTGTACAGCACCATGTACATTGATGGTGCTATATAAATAAATAATAATAATAAAAAAAGAGGTTCTCATGGCAAACAGCACTCCCTGAGTGAGGAAGTTTGAAAGCCACCTAACGAGATGAAAATGTATCATTCATCATTACTTTATTATTATTATTATTTATTTATTTATATAGCACCATCAATGTACATGGTGCTGTACAGAGTGCTGTACATGGTGCTGTACAGAGTAAAACAGTAAATAGCAAGACCCTGCCGCATAGGCTTACATTCTAATAAAATCATAATAAAACAATAAGGAGGGGAAGAAAATGCAAACAGGCACAGGGTAGGGTAAACAGGCACTGGGTAGGGTAAAAATAAACAAACAACCTTGTCAGTCACATTGATGGCAGACTTCGACTGAGATAGGAAAGAACAGACAACCCCAAAAGATGCTTCCACGCAGAAGCCGAATGGACGAAGGTCAAGAGCGTTATAGTACAACATTTGGCTTCAGATGTGTCGGACTAAACTCCAACACATCAAAGGCACCAGGTTGGGGAAGGCTGAGTATGACAGAGAAACAGTCTGACATGGGATGAGGCCCTATGTGATAATGGGC
This sequence comes from Elgaria multicarinata webbii, assembly GCF_023053635.1. Taxonomy (NCBI): domain Eukaryota; kingdom Metazoa; phylum Chordata; class Lepidosauria; order Squamata; family Anguidae; genus Elgaria; species Elgaria multicarinata. The sequence goes on along the minus strand of NC_086186.1, from coordinate 3,718,569 downwards.
ATTAGCTTAGGTAGCTTCAAAGGGGGATTAGACAAATTCATGGAGGAGGAGGAGGAGGTCTTATCAGCAATTCTCAGCCATGACAGCTACATAGAACTTCCATGTTCACAAGCGGAATGCCACAGGGCATGGGATTCCCGGAAGCATCCAGTTTGCCCCCGTGGCAAACGGGCTAGATTCTGATCTGATCCAGTAGGAGAGGGGTGGGCAACTTGGTGCCCTCCAATGTTTTGGACTACAACTCCCATCATCCCTCACCACTGGCTATTAGGGTTGAAGGGAGTTGTAGGCCAAAACATCTGGAGGGCCACAATTTGCCGAACCCTGCAATAGGATGTTCTCAACGAACACTGCAGGTAAACAGAATGTCTCCTTGTGGGGATTCAGATAACCCCGAGCCGGGAAGAGATGCAAAGGAGAGAGAAGGTACACAGAACGAAGTGGAATGCTGTGTTGGTACCAGAGCAATTGGGAGCACCCAAAAAAGGATGGGATTTTAGAATGACACCACATCTAAATAAATAATAATAAATAATAAATAATAATAATCTGTGATGAGATTAGCTTTACAATTGTGTTACCTTTTTCTCTGTAGAGAAAGGATTTATACCTACACATCATAAATCTTGATGTAGCCATCGTCTGAAGCCGTGACGAGCAACTGGGAGTCCGGGGAAAATGTCAAGGAACGGATAGGCATAGCATGGCCTAAAATGCAAGCGAAGGGCCAGTTTTATCTATGACGACTTTCATATAGTCACATCTACTTGTCCCCACCTCTGCAAATCCGTTTGACCACCTTTCCTCCTGAACCGTTTTCCCAGTGTGGGCAGGCAGAGTTATTGTAGGAAACCAAAGGATAAGTTACTCCCTGCCACCATTGGAAACGCCAGTAAGAGAGCGGAACACAGTGGTGGCCCCCAGACTATGGAACGATCTCCCTGATGAGGCTCGCCTGGCACCAATGCTGCTAACTTTCCGGCGCCAGGTTAAGACTTTCCTCTTTACCCAGGCATATGGCGGCACATATCTTAATCACCCATATGTTTAGTTTTTTAACGGTTTTTAATGCTTTATGTGTGTATGTTCTGTGTTTTAGAATTTTAAATTGTGTATACTCGTTTTTAATCTCAATTTTAGAATTTCTGTAAACCGCCCAGAGAGCTCTGGCTATGGGGGCGGTATAGAAGTGTAAAAAATAAATAAATAATAAAAGGAGGCAGGCTGGACTGGGGTAACAATTTACAGCTGACATTCAGAGCCTTACCTTCCAACGTATGCAGAAGTTTTCCAGTCGCAATGTCAAAAATATTGATAATGCCATCTATAGCTCCACTGGCTAGATATTTTCCATCTGGGCTCTGCAAACACCACAGGTCAATGTTAAAACAACAGCCCTCTTCCCTCCACACAAGTTCAAGTAGTGGCAAAAGTACTGCAGGGCAGAAGCCGGAAAATGTGAACTACGCCTAAGCTTTTTCTACATCAGCAGATTTCCTTCTAGGGGGGGGAGGAGGAGGAGGAGAACGCTCGCCGCCCTTGTAACCTGCATGACTGGGGTGGGCAACTTGTGGACCCTCCAGATGTTCTGGCCTACAACTCTCGTAATTGCTCACCATTGGCTATCTATGATGTGTAGGCCAAAACATCTGGAGGGCTACACCACTGCCCACCCCAGCTGTACTGCAAAGGGCAGTAGAGGAACAGCAGATCCACTGATGGGGAAGCCTTCAGGTTGCTGCTCGATGAAGCAGGGTGAGGCTCCTACTCACAAGTCGTACTGCTTGTCACTAACCTGCGAGCAGGGCACAAGCTTGCAAAGCACAATGTTCCGGCTGGACATCAGGAAAAACTTCCTGACTGTTAGAGCAGTGCAACAATGGAACCAGTTACCTAGGGAGGTTGTGGGCTCTCCCACACTAGAGGCCTTCAAGAGGCAGCTGGACAACCATCTGTCAGGGATGCTTTAGGGTGGATTCCTGCCTTGAGAAGGGGGTTGGACTCGGTGGCCTTGTAGGCCCCTTCCAACTCTGCTATTTTATGATTCTATGAGTACTTGTGAAACCTCTCTGCACGTCGTGAGGAACTTTTAGGGAATGAGAGGCCTTAGCTAGACCTAAGGTTTATCCCGGGATTGTCCCAGGGTCATCCCTGCCTGCTCCCGGGATATCCTGTGTGTCATTTACATAAACAGGGACAACCCTGGGATGATCCCGGGATAAACTTTAGGTCTAGCTAAGGCCTTAGTCTCACTTCGATGAAGTTCTGACTACCCTGTAAGAGAAGCCAGACATGGAATCATAATCAAGGGCACCACTTGAATAGAGGCCCAAGACACACCAGCTGCTGACCCAAGATATGCCAGAAACACACGAAAATGATGATGGTGATGGAATTGATGATTGATGAGCACATTGTCACATTCTCACCACATTCATTTTATCTGGGCTTAACTGCATTTGAACATCTCTGGACACCCACGCCATTGATTTCCTTCTGTGGGTTCCAAAGAGTGCCAGAGCACACAATTTCATCTACCTTAATATACATCCTTGTGAACAAAATAAAAAAGGGGAGGTTTGTTTAAAAAGTATTCTTGCTGATCAGTATTTTTACTTGGCTGATGCTACAGCAGAGTGGAGTTCTCAGGCTTGATCATCTCTTGCCTTGGTATGCATGCATAAATAAGCTTTTAAAACTATCGTAATTTACTGCAGGGTGCTTAGGATGTTGTGGCAGAGATTGCACCAAACACTTCTTAGCAGACCAACAAATACGGGAATCTTACATATGCAATACTCAGGATGAATTTCCCTCTAGTGTCCAGGGAATACTCTTTTTTTCCAGTCTCGACACCAAAAATGTTGACTTTCCCTATGTGACTTCCCGTTGCAACGTACTGAGAATCTGGGGAAAAGGCCAATGACCAGGCATCAACTGTGTCAAAGGAAAGAGGAAAACTGCTAGATTAGACATCTGATACCTATTATACAGTCACTTATTTATACAGAGCGATATTAACGCATGACAGCTGCGCAAGAAAGCGAATGAACGTGAAGATCCATCCTGATCAAAGCAATGGAGCGTTCATAAAATATCCTCACGCACATACAATTGCAATTAGTCAGGAACTAACTTTAGCTGGATCGGAGTCATTCTACAGCTTGTTCACCACCTAAATTTTAATTCACTTCACGAGTCAGACCGAGACCTTAGTTTAGTCAAATAGCTGGTAAGTACATACCGCTTTAATTAGCCTACCGATTAAACCACGCACTCCAAAATTAAACAAAGTTTTCACAGCAGACAAAGAATTGTAAGATTTTACCTGGTCCTGCATCTATTGACTTGATCTGTTTGCCCGTGTCTAAGTCCCAAATACGTATATGAGCATCTAAAGAACTGGACGCCGCAATGGTACCCGTGTGACTAATATCCACTGACACCACTCCCAGCTGATGACCTTCTAAAGTCCACTTGAGGTCCAGCTTTTCCTCATTCCTTTGCAAAAGAGAAGGAAAACTTTAATTAATAAATAAGAAAAAGGAGAAGGAGGCACCATGGTACTCCTATCACATTCTGAAATTCAATTTGTCATATTTCTCCAGCTCCAAATTTTGCCTTCCCCTACTTAAACGCACATCTCACAGAGCTGAAATTTTAAAAAGGAGATTGTTACACACCAGCACATCCCACATAGGACAATGGGAAGGGCCTTGGTTCAGTGGTAAAGGCCCAAAATTCACTCCCTGGCATCTCCAGGTACAGTTGTTAGAAGATTCAGGAGAGCTAAACAAGATGGACCAATTGCCGGACTTAGTAAAAGGCAGCTTCCAATGTCCCCTATTACTTGTAAGCAAATCCCTGTGAGCAGGACTGTGGACAAATCACGAGTCACTGACAAGGCAATGAAAACAATCATCTGCACGGCTTCCTTGGTTAAAACAAGGGCATGGCTTACAAACCCAGATGATTAGCTGCATCATATACGGGAATTTTACTGCATGTATACGACAGAGTAAACCAGTGGTCTTCAACTGGTCCAGACCTGAAACCCACCTCGGAGTCCCAACCTGCAACAGGGGACCTACTTTCACAATTGTCCAACATGGCGGCAACAGGTTTGCCGTGAACCATCTGGATAGATCTCGCGACCCACTTTTGGGACTCGACCCACTGGTTGAAGACCACTATCACAGCTTTAAAAAAAGGGTTAAACAAGTTTGCAGAAAAGAGATATATCAACAACTACGACTTATGAGGCCAACAGATAGAAGTTTACACTGTGTTCCTGACTTCTACAGAATTCAGCTTAACAAAAATAAAATATATTATTTCCCCCTACCATTTCCAGACTTTCACCAGGTCATCCAGAGAGCCTGAGATTACAGTCTCTGAGCCATCATTTCTATTTTTTCCCCAAGCGACCGACCAAATGGCATCATCATGTGCTGGGAAAGAAAACAAGTGAATTGACTGCACAATCCTACACATGCCTACTCAGAAGTAAGTGCCATTCAGTTCAATTGCGCTAACACCCAGCCTGAAAAACATGGGTATATTGTTATTTCTTGAGTATTTCTTGGTTAGAACAAAGCCTTGAGTAGTTCCATCTCTTACCTTGTTCTTGCTTAAAGAGAATGCTGTACTGAAAAGGAAAATAAATAAATAAATGGCTGTTATAAAGAAAAGAAAAGTTAAATGAGAAAATGAAGTTATTATGACTCTAATGCACTTACCTGAGTAGTCATTTCTTCATGCAAGCTGAAAATGTATGGAAATGGTCTGCAGAGAAAGAGGAGACATTGGGTTTAGAGGTCACATCAAAAGGCAAGGTGAACACATTCTCGGCAAACGCAAAAATATGAAGATCAGGAAATATAAATAGTAAAGCATCCAATGAACAAATGAGAAGTGGCAAGGAATTTACCTATTTAAAAATTCCTTACTAGGAAGGAATGAGAACATAGGGGGCAACAGAACAACCTTCAAATCACTAGTAAGGACATAGAAAGAGCCCTGCTGAACCAGACCAAAGGCTTATCTAGTCAACCGGTGGTCTGTGGGAAGCCCCCAAGCAGGGCCTGAGTGCAACTGCAAAACCCTGCTTGCATTTCCCAGCAACTGACATGGGAGAGACATGGTGGTGGTGGTGGTGGTATTATGGTACTTTTATCCCGCCCTTTAGCCAAACAGGCTCTCAAGGCGGTATTCAAAAATATTTAAGACAATCCCTGCCCCCACAGGCTTACTACCTCTGAAATACACAGCCACGAGCTAATGAATGAAAATGAAAACGCCTGTAATAAATAGAAGTAAGTAAAAGAAAAGAAATAAAGTTAAACCAGTAAATAAATAAAAGAGAAGGGAGGATGGAGAAAGCAAGGATGCCTACAAGTACAGAAAAGGTACAGGTTTATTATCAATTTAGCACCATCAGAAATAATTTTTGTTTATCTTTATTTGTTTTAACTGTACATGTTTTAATTTGTAAAGCTGCCTTGAGTCCCAGTATTGGGGAAAAGTGGGATATAAATAAACATAATAATAATAATGATGATGATGATGATGGGTGACCCTATGAAAAGGACCCTACTCTGTACAGCACCATGTGCATTGATGGTGCTATATAAATAAATTATAATAATAATAATAATAAGGAGGACCGGGCTCCTGTATCTTTAGCAGTTGAACTGAAAAGGGAATTTCAGCAGGTGCCATTTGTATATATGGGGAACCTGGTGACATTTCCTCTTCATCACCACAGTTAAAGCTGCAGGAGCCCTGCCCTCTTTTAAATCTGGTCACTCTAGTATAGCTCCTGCACTTTAACTGTTGTGATGAAGAGGGGATTTCACCAGGCTCTTCATAGATACCAATGACGCCTGCTGGAATCCCTTTTTCTATGCAACTGTGAAAGATGCAGGAGCCCTGTCCTCCTTTCCATAGGGTCACCCTAAATAACAACAACAACGTGAACAGAACACTTTGGGTGGGATCCAGGCTTAAGGCCCGCTCCTCTGCAGCCGCTCTTCGCTGCCTCCCTCCAGGCCACTTCTGACACCAGAGAAGCAGGTGCACAGGTGGGGCTGAGGCCGTTGCCATGGAGACGCGGCCTAGCTGGGCCTTCCGGGCCCAACTCCCACTTCTTCCCTCCCCGCCCCAAATCCAGGGAGCCTCGCCTCGCCTCGCCTCCCCTCCCCTCCCCTCCCCTCCCCTCCTCACCGGCCTCTCCTCCGCGCCCCTCATCCAGCACCCAACAACACTCAGGCGCCGCGGCTTCCCCTTCTGTCCGCACAACCGGCGCCTCTTGATGACGACACGCCTCACCGCAGAGGCGACGGCCAGAGCGCCCTCGCGTCGTCTCGGCCGAGGGAGACCATAGAGGAAAGAACTCTCTGGAGCTCCTTGCGAAAGTGCTCTCTACCGTCACCTGGTGGCCGGGAGGGAGGTTGCAGGCGCACCCTTGCGCAGAGCGAGTCCCTGTTTACAAGCTGCAGAATTACCGTTGCTGGAGGGTTGGGGGTGGGGGTGCTTAGCGTTACTTAGGGTGACCCTATGGAAAGTAGGACAGGGCTCCTGTATCTTTCACAGTTGCATAGAAAAGGGGATTTCAGCAGGTGTCATTTGTATATATGGGGAACCTAGTGAAATTCCCTCTTCATCACCACAGTGAAAGCTGCAGGAGCTATACTAGAGTGACCAGATTTAAAAGAGGGCAGGGCTCCTGCAGCTTTAAGTGTTGTGATGAAGAGGAAATTTCCCCAGATTCCCCATATATACAAATCTGCTGAAATTCCCTTTTCAATACAACTGCTAAAGATACAGGAGCCCGGTCCTCCTTTTCATAGGGTCACCCTAGGGTTACTGCTACTGCTTTAAAGCGCTTTATAACAGTTTTGACAACTGTCTACGGAGCGTGTCCTGGGCCCCAACAGTTGCCAAAACTGTTATAAAGCGCTTTAAAGCAGTAGTGTAGATCCTGCCCTGGTGCTTGTTTGTTGCAGGATCCCAGCTTCTCCCATCTTTTGGTCGATCTTTTGGCTGCTCCGCTTTCACTTTTCTTTTATAGTGTGCATCCACTGATTCTGCATTTTATTATTATTATTATTCTGGATTACCAAATCCAGATCAAGTTACAGATCTTCTGGTTCTTTATTCCGGATCACTAAACCCAGTTTTTGTTTTAATTTTATTTACTTAAAAATACATTTAGGCCGCCTTTAAGAGCAAAAGCCCTCTCGAGGATAAACCTGATTTGATGTGATAAAAACCCTATACAATAAAAAATAACAAGAATAAATACCATCAGGCTACAACCCTATGCATGTGTCTGGTCACTGCCTGGCTTTGCTCTCTCCAGAGGTGGCTGCCAGCCTGCTGCCACCCATCTTTGCTCGGCGCTTGGTTTCCCCTTATGGAAACTTTAGCCTGTCGGCAAAAAGAACACCCATCATTGTGTTTTGGGAGGTGCTGAGTGAGATCAGCGGCCGGTTCCTACATCTTTTATGATGCAGGTCATATTTCGGAGCTCATGACTAGCTGGACTTAATTTGAGCCCAGGCAGGAGTTCACCAGGGCTCAAGGCACAGACGCTTTCTTTAGCACAATGCCTCAGGACTAGAGCACATGCAATCAGGACGAAGAAGAGGGTGCCTCTGAGTCTATGCAGAGTCCTTTCTCTTGCCCCTGTGTAACCACAGTCTGCACCCGTATGATCAGGTGGCAACCGCAAAATGGCTTCCCCAGGTTAGACAGCCCTCACGATCCTCGCTGGCTTCAGCTCCAGACCCTTATTAATTAATTTATTACATTTCTATACACTCAACCAAAGCTCTAATTTTAGGAAATATTGGTTTGTTTATTTATGGGTTGTGTCTACATCGGGGGTGTTGATCCAGTTGGCTTGGGGTCTCACTGTCCCTCCCTTGGGGGGGTCCCCCCATACACACACACACACACACACACACACACACACACACTTCTGCATTCCGTAAGGTTCCTCTGGGCCTTCCAATGTGTCCCTCTTGTGCGTGGGTGGTGTCATTTTGGCTACAGACGGACTGGCACCTGGAGAACTGAGTTTGCTGTCAGTCTATATATTCTCTGGGTTTCACAGGCTGGACCAACTTCGAGATAACTTTCCTCTCCGAAACAAATGTCTCCATATTCGAACAACAACACTCATGAGACGAGACTCGCTAAGCCCAGGGAGGGAGTCCTTCACTCTCAGAGGGTCTTATTTGCCCCCGGGACAACCGTGGCCACTGCAGGAGGAGCTGTCACCCTGCCGAAAAGCCAGGCGACCGTTTAGCACCGCTTTGCCGGGTCATTTCCGCAATGCTTTGTCGTCATGTCCACAGAAGGCCCAGCTGGAAACTGGGGGAAGCAATACTCGCGATTCCCTCAACAACATGTCCCAAGTTAAGAGACTTAAGTGAGGGGAAAGAGAGCTCAGTGGTAAGAGAGCAGCTACTTTCTATGCAGAAGGTCGCAGGTTTGATCTCCGGCATCTCCAGGTAGGGCTGGAAAAACTCCTGCCTGGAACCCTGGAGAGCCACTGCTGCCAGTCAGTGCCAGCAATACTGGGCTAGATAGAACCAGGGTCGGACTCAGCATGAAGCAGCTTCCTATGTTCCTACAACAAAAGTTGGGGTATGGCTCTCAACAGCTGGCCATAACAACAGCTAAGGAAATGGCCAGAGACTGTTCTGGAGGGTTATTTTGGAGCACGGGGGTGTTTTCTTCCCCCTCTTTTAGCATGGGACGAGGTCTTCAAGGCCTGTGTGTGCCTGTCTGTGCCTGTGTGTGCTCGTGTGCTTGTGTGTGTGTGTGTGTGTGTACCCAAGGCAGAAATTCCTTTACCCCAACAAGGCCAATTGACTTCTGGTGACAACAATGCCGTAGTTCTATTGGGGTATAAAATTAGCCTCAAGGAATTCTCTTTAACTTTTTTTCTTTTTGATGTTATCTAAATTGTGTTGTTGTATTTGGAAGCTGGCATGTGACTTTTGTTAAAATTCAAAGGCAGGGGGGTATATAGAAATATCCCAAACAAACAAAATAGGACCCATGAGGAGTTATAACTCTTGCCTCTGTTTATGTGGGTGTCTATTAAGTGTTATCTGAGTCACAGAACACAGTCCTCCTAAGGAGCCACATTGACTCAGACGCCGGTCTCCCTGAGTTCAGTGTGGCTTACTCCAGTGGCGGCTGGTGGCGCCGATGTCAGAAGGGCGGCAAATCCGCTCAGGGTTTCACCCAGAGCAAATTCACCTCTCCACTGACATTGGAGCCACCAGCCTCCACTGACATACTCCCTAGTAAATGTGTTTAGGATTGCAGCTGAAATAGTTTGCTGTGGCAGATTAGACCGTGCGCCATTGATGCCTTTGGGAGCGTGACCCAGTTTTTCTCTGCCGTGACTTTTCAGAGGCTGCTGATGCCAAGGACTCATGCAGAGCTGCCTCTCTGTAGCAACACCAGGGGTTCTAAAAAGCCAAAGAATACAAAACAACACACACACACACACACACACCAAGTATCTTTCAGCATGGAAAAAACTAAAACCAAACTGATGACCTCTGCATTAAGAAATCCGTGGTGAACTTTAAGCAGCCTTCACCAAAACACGCAATATTTCCCCTAAAAGCCAGGGTGCAACTTTTTAGGTGCCTTCACAGTTGTTCTTCCTAACCATTTTATTTATTAATGATCTAGGGCGGGATACAAATGTTTTAAATAAATAAATAAATATTCCACCTTTCTCCAAGGAGCTCAGGGGAAATGTGTGTGGTTCTCTCCACACCCACCCACCCCACACACATTAGCTTCATCCCCTGTACCTGCTTCCCTCAGATTATCCCCGTAGCGGTAAGCTTTCGCCGTTGTTGTTTTTGCTACCGGGCGACAGCGATCCTTTGCATACCAGGAAGTGAGTTTAAGGGGAGAAATGTAACAAAATCATAAAAAACCAACGGATGACCCAATTCAATTCAAATTTGGTACGCTTAAAGTTCTCCCTAATATCCATTACTGTGCCAATTTTGGTGTCTTTATCTTTAAAGCTTATGCAGATGTAAGCATTTCTTTAAAATCCTGCTCCTGCGCCCAGCGGTGGCTCAGAAGATACGCTCAAAAAGTAGGGTCTAAATACGGCAAATCTTTTTGCTTTATTGCACAATTAAGGCAGGATGCCTGGGAGTACTTCACAATCAAAGCAGATTATGAGGTAGAAAACTTCTGAGTCCTTTGCATGCAATTCGCAGTGATTGCTCAGTATAACGCTGGTGTGATGAAGCTCTATCTCTTCACAACAAACCTGCAAACCTTTGGCTAGAACCCTCGACCCTCTCCTTTGAGGTAGGCCCCACTGAATTCAATGGGACTTACTTCTGGATTGTGCTATGATCAGCTGTTTGAAGATCCATTAAACTGCATGAGTCTTCCTTCAAAGCACGTATGCTTAAGGGTTGTGCTGTGAACGGCTGTTTTATCCAGTTTTTATTTTCCGGCTCATTTGCTGTTTTATTCTGCCATTCTTGCTGCATTTTGAAGTGTGCTTTTATATATTGAATCCTATTTCCAGTTGTCGTTGTTATAAGCCAGGTTGAGGCAATCACGAAAGATGGGAGTATAAATACGGTTCAAAGAAAACCAATCAGTTTTGCCTATCTCAGTGACCCTGCATATCAAATGCACGTTTTTATCCCCCCATTTCAAGTGTCGGAGCTAAACTTGTTCCGCGAGGGAAGGAGCAGGTGGCGTTCTCCCCGAGTCATGTCACATTATGTGGCTGTGGCCAAACCTGACGTGGCAGCTCCCAGAGCACCAGAGCAGCCTTTCCGCTTGAAGGTATGAAATCATATGGAAAATTCATGGCTGCATCTTTCAAAAATGCTTCAATGCCTGATTTTTCAGCAAAGTGCCAGAAAGACCTTTAGGAGAGGTTTGCCTTCCATTTGTATCCCTATTTTCCCCCAGCGAAATAATGGTCCAGTTCAAATGTCAATGGGAAGCCATGATTTCCCATGATGACAGACCTCCATGACCCAGGGGTTTCATACACCTCCCTCCGTTCCTCCTTGGCATGCATGAGTCGGAGATCAAACTCTCCTGCAGTTCCCCACGGAGTGTGATCTCGGAGAATGGCGGTTCGTTTAAAGATGTCAGGATCAAACCATGGTTTTGTATCCGGGTTTGTTAACTAATCATAGTTAGAACAAACCACAGTTCCTCAAAGTTGGATGCGACAGGGAACTATGGTTAGAGTAGAAGTGAATGTTTCAATCCCCTCTTCACGGATTGAAATGGAGGGGAAGCACGGATGGCCAAGACACGAGGGCAGGGGTCATGCACATGTTTGCAAGCAATGGGTCCCAGGTTTGATCCTTGGCATTCCAAGGAAGGCTGGAAAAGGCTCCTGCTCAAAACCCTGGAGAGCCGCTGCCAGACCTACCTTCTCCAACCTGGCCCTCTCCAGATGGGTTGGACTTCCAATTCCCATCAGAGGCATCAAGTTTTGGAACTCAGGTATTAGATTTCCCCACTCTTAAAGCAGTGCTAGATAACAGGGTATGGCAGTCTTCCCCAACCTGGTGCCCGCCGGGTGTGCAGGACATGACTCCCAAAATCGCCCTCACCAGAATAACCAGGAAATTGTATTGTTGGAGTTGTAGTCCAATGCGTCTGGAAGGCACCAGATTGGGGAAAACTGGGGTTGAGTGGAGGCCTGTAAATGTCATTCGTTGTGTTCGTTTTGGATTGTAGGGAAAGATGCAGTTTGAGAAATCATTAATCTGCATGCAGATTCTCCCTGGGAGTGGCTCTCCGTCATTCATCTTACTCACTTCTATGTTCTGAACTCCTGCATGGCTTCATATAAAACAAGTCTTTTCCTCTTTGCCTCCAGCACCTCCAGGTTGGAGGACGTTGCCAGTTCCTGCCTCGGATTAGCCAGGGGCGCAAGCTCCATCCCAGTACCGTGGGCCCAATAAGTCAGCTGGCTTCTCTTTGTTGCTGCTCTGGTCCTTCTCTTCCTTTCGCCCACCCCAGCTGCTCAGGTTTCCAGTGGCTAATTGTAGTCATTGATGGTAATGGCGGGGCTGCCTCCAGAAAAATGAGCATTAACGATCCATCCGTTAAGTGCCATTGACAGAATCCAGGGCAGCAGCCCTCACAGTCCTTGTGAAGCGGATGAACACGGAGGGCTGATTAGGGGGAAATGTTTCCATTGAGACAGGGGTGGCGTTACACCCCACAAGTCAGTTCCCTAATGTATGTCTAACATTTGTAAGTCTATTGGGTTTAGAATGTTGACCTGAGTAGGTAGAGATTTATTTATTTATTTATTTATTTATTTATTACATTTTTATACTGCCCAATAGCCGAAGCTCTCTGGGCGGTTCACAAAAAATTGAATATCTCAGGAGGGGGGAGGAGGATATATAAGGGAATGACTGAGGTGATAGTAAGGGGTGTGTTTTTAAAGTACTTTGGTTCGAGGGAGAATTAGACGATCAGGGTAGATTACAACCCCTGGGGATGATAGGGGTTGTAATCTAAAACACCCAGAGCACACTGGGGCCGTAGCTAGACCTAAGGTTTATCCCAGGATCATCCCGGGTTCATCCCTGCCTGAGCGCTGGACACCCTGTGTGGCACTTCGATGAACAGGTCTGACCCCAGGACAATCCTGGGATAAACCTTAGGTCTAGCTATGGCCTGGGTTGGAGAAGGCTGCTTTAAGGTAAAATCCCTGTGGGGGAAACAATTTTGACAATCCTGGGCATAATTCAAAGTGATGGTTATAAAGCCCAAGCTGTTTGGAAGGCCACATTCTCACATATGAGCCTGCCCAGATTTTTAGATCTTCAGGAGACGCCCTTTTCTCAGTACCTATCAGAGTCACAATTGATGGGAATACAAGAGAGGGCTTTCTCGGTGTCAGCCCTGAAACTTCGGAGCTCCCTGCCTGCAGCTCCCTGCCTGGAGCTTTTCTGGAGCTCCATCTCTGTTGTTCTTCTGCCAGCGTGCAAAAAGATTTCTATTCAGGCAGGCTTTTAGCATCGGTCTAAACTGATTTGCTTACCAAAACAGGTTTTTAATCTGGCACGTTCTTTTTTACTGATGTGCACGTATTTTTAGTTGTGTTTTATTGGATGTGTTTTTATTGGATGTTTTTGACTGGTGAGTTTTAGTGTTTTAATTATAGCATTAACATTTCTTCCCTCCACAGTTTTTTTTTTTTTTTTAATGTTGTGGAATGCTCTGGCTTTTTGAAATGTGCTTTGTTCATTCTATTTTATGTTGTGAAACCATTCAGGGTCTCTATGGAGAGTAGAATGGGGGTATATACATAACAAATTGATTGGTTGATCGATTGAAATGTGGTTTGGGGCAGAAGAATTAAGAATACACACACACACACACACACACACACACACACACACACACACACACAGAGTCAGGAAGTTCCAAAATCTTTTCAATCTTACTCCACTAATTTCCAAATATACCCTGATCTCCTTATTTAGGCTGCAGTCTTAAATGGCACATACTTACCTGGGAGCAAGTCCTACTAAACACAATGGGACTTCTCTGTACATTATCTGGACAGGTGTTTCCCTCTCTTTATAACTCTCTTTCTCCCTCCCTTTCTCTTTCTCTGAAACCACCTAATACTCCAAGCCCTTCCTTAATGCCATTGAGAAAATGAAATTCTGGCAAAAGCTTTATTTCTTAAGCTCTCCATGACCTGGATTACTCCTCGGTGTTTTGTTTTAAATTAAGAATAAAAGCCCTTCGTATTGTATTCCTTTCAAATATCTATCATTATTATTATTATTATTATTATTATTATTATTATTATTATTATTATTATTATTACAGAAATCCATCTTTAAAATTGTTTTGCTAGACTTGGGGTGCAGGGGAGGATTCCAGGACCCAGAACGTGGTCCCATACAAAGGCTCCCCCCCCATTTGATGGCATTATAAGATAATGGGTTCATTGTTGGGCTGCTTTTTCCACACCAAACAATGGCTGTCTAGCCCATCATTTCCACCTTCTCTCTGTGACACCTAGAGATGGCAAAGAATCTGTCAAGCAGACGGGCGACACAGCAACCAACCCTCTCAAAATAGCCTTTCCCCTTTCTGCGGCTGTTGGTGCCCAGGTCAGGAAACAAACAGCAGAGATCCCTTCTCCAGCCTGAATAGGACTGATCCAGCAGGGCTCACCCTGTTCTTTTCCACGCCTGGGCCTTTGAAAGGAATAGCCCTGGTCATGAGGATGTGGGGTGGAAGAGCTCAGGGTGAAGCAAACACTGGCATTTCTATGCCTGACTAAAAAGAAACGACGCATGTTTAAAAGGGGCACTGGAAGCCAGGGACTCATTTGACATGGAACAGCCCCACCAGCTCAAGCCACAGATATTGCACCTACCCATTGGCAGGGCCGGCCCAAGAGAAGGGCCCCTCCTTCTCTACAGATTTCCCAATTGTCTGTTAAAGTCATCCTAACTAGTGGCCATCACCACATAGCTCAGTGGTAGAGAGACCCTGTTTTGCATACAGAAGGTCCCAGGTTCAATCCTGGTTTCTCCAGATAGGGCAAGAAAAACTCCAGCTTGGAAACCTGGAGATCCATAGCAGCTGCCATACAGTGTCAACAGTACTGTGGGCTTTTTTTTTACACAAGGCTGTTAGTCCACTATATCTACTTTACCTCTAGGTGGCGTTGTGGTACAATGGAATAGTGCAATTGCAAGAGTGGAAAAATCTTTTTTGTTCACTTTCACAAATAATACCATATTTTGTCTGCTCAAAGAAAACTCGCTGAAAGTGCTGTTATAATCAAGAGAAACCTGAGGGTCATGGCCATTTAAAAAACCCATAAACAACTATGGGTAGGGAATGCCAAGCACACAATAAATGCCTCATGTAGAAAAGCTCTCAGTATAAAAGTGTCCTATATTCCTCCATCTTGTGGCAATGAAGATCCAGTCAATGGTCCGCATTAGATGGTGATGTTCTAAAAACAACAGCCACCAGCTCAGGTGACAAAGGCACAAGACAGGGAAAACAGCAGGTTTGATGGACACAAGCCCTTTGTTATCTCTACATGTGGCAGGTTTCTAATATAATGGCCAATGTCAAATCCTCTGGTCACAATCCTTAGAATAAGAATGTGGAAAGATCTCTGAAGTTAGTGAAGATAAACTCATTGCCCCAATCACATACTGAACACTGAGGCTTATGCATGCGTATTTCAAATATGATTTTAATATTTCTTGAATTGGTTGGTGTGTGTGTGTTTAAATTATTATTATTGTTGTTGTTGTTGTTGTTGTTGTTGTTGTTATTATTATTATTATTATTATATTTATTTATATCCCGCCTTTTGCCCAATGCTGGGCCTCAAGGCAGCTTTACAAGACTTAAAACACACACATTTAAAACCAATAAATACAAATATACAAAAATTAAAAATAAATAAGTTCCAATATTAAAACATTTAAAATGACAATTATTAAAAGTCCTTGGCATTCCTCCCTCCCTCCCTCCTTCCCTCCCTCTGGGGTGCATCAGATCTTTCCTAATGTGCGATAATTGAGATAATTGGCTGATGTGGTTCTTAATTAGGATGCGAGGATCAACTAACGTTTCACTGACAAACCTCCTCTATAACACGCCGATGTTGTGGCCACTTGACATCACAGCCACTTTTACACGGGAGGATGGCCTGGTTTGTATCTTCACTCTGCACGGGCATGGCGCTGCTACCGCTGCAAATAGACAAATGTAACACCTTTCAGATCTCCTCTTAAATGTGAATGCTCCCCCTACCCCGGACATTTTTCTTGGTGCCTGCCAAGGCTCCCTCCCCCTTTTTCTTTTTAATGAACATATTTTCTTATGTGTGGCTGGGAGAGCCATGAAGTTGGCTTCTCTTGGTGCTGGAAACTGTGGCTTCAAAGGAGTTGCATAGTGTGTTTATTTATATTTATTTATTTAAGTATTTTTATGCCGCCATTCAGCCAAAAAAGGCTCAGCCCCCACCCCTGCCTTGTACTCACTCTTTTGGGAAGCTTTGTCATGCCTCCCATGGCAGCCATTTTGTGGTGGTGCCCAGGACAATTTCCCAAATGTGCCCATGGCCCAAAAAAGGTTGCCTACCCCTGACATAGACAATCTGTTGTAACTAACATGAGAGTGTGTGTGTCTGTATGTGTGTAACCACTTGGGATGCTGGTCAGCTGTGTCATCCTGGCAACAAGGAGAACATTTCCATGCCTGAATCAGGAATCAAGGGAAACAGAACTTCCTTTGCCACGTAGCAGGCCAATTAGTGATGGGCAAACTACCCACACCTCAAATTGTAATTTGGGTGGCCGTGTGTTCTACTTGAGTGAAGACAATCCTCTATTTAAGGTGTCCTCTGTTTCCAGGACTGTCTAATCCGGTTTAAAGATGGTAAAAGGAAGGAGAACGGGGGTTCTGAGACCACAGACTGAACAAGCAGATCACTGTCTTCTCCACTATGGTGAGATGGACGGTATTTCTATTTAAATAATAATAATTACTTCTAAGTGTGCATCTATATGTTTGCATTGTCATATGTACATTGAATGCAAATTCCTGTCCTCCTTTAAATTCTTTTTTGGGGGGTGTTTCCTCCCTTTTTTAGCCATTAATTGTGACAGTGATCTGAGAACACATTTTCCAAGAGTTTATCCCCACCACCATGCCCCACAAAAAGTTCTAAGTTGGCACCGTATCCATTGCTGCCGCTGTGCTAGCAGAAACGACTACTAGTGCAATGGGGAAACAGCGCTTTCCAGCGCAAGTGGAAACGACCCAAAACTACCACTTCTGGAATGGGACAAATCACCAGAGGTTGCGGAAGAGAGCTTTGCTGGCTTATACTATTCCAGAAGCAGTCATTTCGGAGAGTTTCTTGGGTTGCCCTGGCAACCACTAGTTTCATGTTGCACCAGTGGTGATTCCTGCTATCGCAAGATGCTGAGAGCGGAAGCACTGCCAGCCAGCACTGGAAACTGCCCTTGGCCAGCACGACCATTTGTAATTATTTTATTTATTTGATACATTTATATCCCACTTTCCCCCCCATCTTGCAAGGAATCCAAGTCCTCCTCCTCCTCCTCCTCCTCCTCCTCCTCCTCCTCCTCCTCCTCCTCCTCCTCTCCATTCTATCCTTACAACATCCCTGTGAGGTAGGTAGGTTAGGCTGAGTCTGGTGCATAGTCACTCAGTGAGCTTCACGGCCAAATGAGAACTAGAACCCAGGTTTCCCTAGACACAGTCCAATGCTCTAACCACTACACCACACTGACTGCCACTTGGGAATTTCCCAGTTCGAGTGGGAAAAAGAAGTACGTTTAAAAATACTGGACTTGCAATTCGAATTTGCCCCGATTTGCTCTTTGATACAGCCTTCCTTCTGCAACTACAATACAGCTGTTGCTCAACGTTTTGTTTTGTTTGTTTTCCTCCCAGATATGAATGGATATATTTTAAGCCACACGCTGGCAACCCATTAAGATCAACGCGCTTCTGAGTCATCTCCAATCAGGCCCCTGATCTACAATGAGCAAACCGAAAGAGGATTCCTTCTAGCCCTATAAACGCGAGACCCAGAAAGCAATTTACTACAGTTGACAGAACACAGAGGAGATGCGTTCTTGTTTCCTTCCAAGCCTCAAGTATTTTGACATGCTGCATACACTGGGGGGGGGGGGGGGGAGAACTCAGAATATTGCTGAATTTATGAAGTCATAAATGCCTATCAGTAAGATGATGATGTCTCCGTATCTCTAGCTGTGGGGTGGGGGTGGGGGTGGGTGTACAAACACAGAAAATTTCCCTCTGGTCTCATCCAACATCTTTACATCACCTAGCATTTGAGCAAAGAATTCAGCCTGAGCTAGCACAAGGCCACTGATTCCACCCCCCACCAGTCTTCATGTAAACTGGAGAATATTTTGCAGAATATGTTGTTGTTCCTGTAGCCCCACCTCTTCTCCTTTGGCCACACCCATTTCCATCCACCCATCCATCTCTGGCCACGCCCTATCTTTAAAGCATCATAAAGATCGTAAAGATCATTTGTGAATTCTGGTGCTGAAAAACTCTGGGACTAAAACAAATCAGCTCGTCAAATACACAGCAGTTAAGCCATAGGCCTTAGCTAGACCGAAGGATTATCCCAGGCAAATGGAGGGGCCATCCCTGCCTGCTCCCGGGATCCCCTGTGTGTCATTTGGATGCACAGGGATGATTCCAGGACGATCCTGGGATATAGGCCTGGTCCAGCCATGGCCAAAGTTTAAAATGAAGCAAAGCAATGTAATGTATTTGACAATGATTCGAACTGAGTTAAACAATATGAAATTGCCTTCAGAACTGTGCACAGGACAGGAGTATAACAATGCATCACAGGTGACCCCCCCCTCCCTGCGCACATTCTTTCATATGGGATCTTTTAACCCCTTCATGCAATTTTGTATTCCTTCAACCCCAAATCTGCTGGAGGTACAAATGTTTTTTTAAAAAACGAATAAGTAATGCATTGGCTAACATGGCACCCCTTCATCTGAACCTCCAGTAGCAGAGGCAGTGAGTCTATATACTCTGTTTGCTGGGGAACATGGTTGGGAGGGTGCTGTTGCACTTGTATCCTGCTGGTTGGCCACTGTGTGAACAAGAGTGCTGGGCTAGATGGACCCTTGGCCTGATCCAGCATCAGGGCTCCTCTGACATTCTTATGGTTAAGTAGCTTTCGAGGCCTTAAATAAGAATTGTCACTCTTTGATGGTCAACCAGGCAGGGTCTACATTACTGCTTTATAACGGTATTGAAGTGCACTAACAACAGTGGTGGACCATGACACATTGTACATATTATTTATTTATTTATATATATATATATATATATATATATATATATATATATATATATATATATATAGCACCAACATACCAGTTTCAAATCACTTTCATAGTGTTATATCCAGCTTGGTGCAGATCTGGCCTGCACACGGACACACAGCCAATATTATGGACATGAATGTTTGATTTCCCTCACGTCTGCTTTAATTGGGGTCTAATTGGTCCCAATGCCTTTTTAGGGAAACCATCAATTAAAATCAACAATCCCCCAATTTAAAAGAACAGGAAGGGGAGTTGAAATGCCACAAAACAATTTGCTGAATGGTTTGTAGGAGATAATCCAAGGCATGAAATGGGAAGGTTAATAAAAACAGCAGCAGCAGCAGCAGCAGCAGCAGGAGGAAAGATGGCAGAAAAATATAACAAAAGTGGGAATGTGACATCTGGGTGATACCCTTTACACACAGGTGACCCTGACTGTGCTTCATAATACATGGATCCCTGCAAAAGGGAGGAAAGATGAACACCGTCCTTCTCTCACTGTCCCATCCAACCCCACAACCTTGCAGTCAATGTTGGTGAGTCTCAAGACACAGCATTACGGGTAGCAAATTGTGTTTCAATGTTGGCCGTGTCATGGATATTCCCCTGTCGGTGAAGGGGCACCTGAATAGAGCAAGTGCTCCTTTTACATCAGAGGCTTGTTCTGGGAATATTATTTATTTATTTATTTATTTATTTATTTATTTATTTATTTATTTATTTATTTCATTTCTATACCGCCCAACAGCCAGAGAATATGGGGATCCCTCCCTGAGAGAGGACATGGGAAGGCCATGGTGATCCTATTTGGGATTATCAGAGCCCAAAGGAGGTTGGAGCTTCAATTTCCGCTCCCCTGTTAGTTTATTGCACCATTTTAAACAGATGAGCTCTTTGCCGTGGATGTTCTAGAAAAGCGTTGCTCCTGATGCGTAAAAATATATGCGATCACAATGCCGTTGCTGTTCTTGTTTATTAAAGATGACATGTAAGGTTCTTCTGAGCCTGTGGAAGAGGGGAGGGGCAGGAAAACCGTTCTCCCGTATTTTAGCACAAGGGGCCCGTTCTGGCTGATGCCCCAAATGCAAAACCTAATGATGCAGTGACATTTTAATGAGTGTCTAATAGACAATGCGAGGCGAGAGCGTGGAAATGCTGTTCCTTCCGCACCCATCGGGTTACATTTCACCCATTGTCACGTTGGGAGACCCGCTGTCAATTTAATTTGGCAGCTAAATTTATGGCCGCCATTTGCCTTCGAGATCTATAATTTATTTGTGTCACAGGCCATTTATTAAATCCTCCTCCGGAGCGATCTTTGTCTTTATCGCTCCCCTCCACCACCCTCCCGTCGGTTAGCATCTTAGTAACTCAGAGGCATTGTTTCCGCCCCACCCTGCACCCCCAACAATCTTATGTGACTCCATGAGAGCCAGTCAATAAACACAGGGGGATACTTTGGGTCCCATTATTGGTCCGCTGATTTGGATGGATGATTGAACGGGCCCCGGCTCCATCTGTACATATGTTACTTCCCTTTGTCTCCGAGACACTTTTGGGAAGATGGATGAGATCCATCTGCAGACTGAAAGGAGGGCCTGGGGGGATTCAGGTAAATAAAAGACACAACTGTTGTAGAGGGGCAGTTTCTAGAAAGCTCAGCCTTCGTTCATAGGGAAAGTGGAAGGAAGCCCCAGATCCAATGGGTGACCCACATACAGGACGGCACCTCGCCTCCAACAGTGGGCACATTGACGTTAGAAACAGATATTTGAAAGAGAACGGTTGATCTCTTTCTGGGTTCCGTCCCTCCCAAATTAAATAACGGTCCTGAAGAATGTGCTGTGCCAAGAAGTCCTTCCTTTTCTCTGATTGGCGCATGAAGATTTGTCTGTGGACTGATGAGTCCGAGAGCGAGGCCTGTGACTCGCACATGTGCCCCTCGCCTGCTGCTGGCTTCATTACCGCCTGTTCCTGTTAATTGCTCTGTTCTTCCTAGCCATCATCATCTCCACCATCCCAGCTCATCTTCTGACTTTCAGGAGACGTCCTGTTTAATTAATGGAGGCCTCACAGTCACAGGGCTCTTAACGTTCTGCATGGGCAGGGACGAGCAAGGCCAATGAGAAACTCTTTAATTGCAGGCAACAAGGGCTGCCGTTCATCATGGAATCATGATTCCATCATCAGAACTTGGGGCTTGGAGGCTTGAGTGATATTTCAGTAGAGCAGCCCCTCCCCCTTGGAGAAATCCATTTCTTTCCCTTCCCTCCTGTACCGTTTTTGTTTGTCTTTCTGTTCAAGAAGCGTTTGTGTCCAGAAGATGATATTTCAGATACTGCTGATCCTTCTTCATTTGGACTGGGATCGATTCATTGGTTTCATAGGGTTGTTTTTGTGACTATTTCATTTTAAACTGTGTGTGTGTGTGTGTGTGTGTGTGTGTGATATTTTAACTGTGTGGCGCAGAGTGGTAAGCGGCAGTTACTGCAGCCAAAACTCTCCCCACAGCCTGAGTTCAATCCCAGCGGAAGCTGGTTCTCAGGCAGCCGGCTTAGGTCGACTCAGCCTTCCCTCCTTCCGAGGTCGGTAAAATGAGTACCCAGCTAGCTAGGGGAAAGGTAGCCACGACTGGGGAAGGCAATGGCAAACCATCCTGCTACAAAGTCTGCCAAGAAAATGTCAGCGAAAGCAGGCGTCCCTCTAGGAGTCAGCAATGACTCAAGTGCTTGCATGAGAAGTTTCTTTCCTTTCCTTCCTAGCTGCACTGAAGATCCATTTTTGGACTATAAGCCAGTTACATATTTTAAACTAAATACAAGTCCTTCTTACAATAAGTTGCATCAAGTATCGTTATTCCATGCTGGTCTAACCCTTAAAAGAAAAATCAGGAAAGGAGCACGGTCTCCCTTGTCACTCACAACATGGATGGGAACAACTTTCCAGTTTGTGCCCATTTCTTTTTCACTACCATTCACGACTGCTGGAGAACGCTCTCTGGAGAACGGAGGCAGATTCGCAAACGTGTAGAAAACCGGGCCCGTGCCTGTGCGAGGGGAAACTTCAGCAGAAGGAGAGGGTTCATAGTTCTGGCCTACAGCACCTGGTTTGCATGCAGACACCCCAGGCTAGTGGGGGATCTACACTACTGCTTTAAAGCGCTTTATAACAGTTTTGACAACTGTTGGGGCCCAGGACACACTGCATATACAGGTTTCAAAACGTTTTCAAAGCCCATTTAAAGCGCTTTAAAAGCAATAGTGTAGATCCCCTGCCGGATTTGATAACTGCTATCAGCCCAGAAGGATCTCTGATACCAGGCGCCGAATCACAGCCCGGCCCTGGAGAGCTTTCACTAGTGGGCAGTATAGAAATGTAGGACATGAAATGGAGATTGTAGTCTGAGGATGATGGGGTTTGGAATCTGGGGATGAAGGGCTTTGGAATCTGGATGTTGATGATGGGGGTTGTTGTCTGAGGATTATGGGCGCACTTGTAGCCCAACACCACTGGAAAACTGAGGGAAGGAGGCTCTATGTGTGTATCTAATCCCCTTTTAAGGCCGTGCAGGTTGGGGGTCCAATCTTTCAGCTGCAAGCTGTTGGTCCAGTACTTGGAAGGAAAAAGCAAGAGAGGCGCCCCCCCTCCCCCCCCCCTTTGAGGCTTCCCCATCCGCCGATGGATCTCCATCTCAGGGTCTCTCCCAGCTGCAAAGCGAGGTTCAATTGCCATGTTGTGGGGATGGAGGGGGGGACAGAGGGAATCTCCGTTCGGGAGCGAGGGAAACCCCAGGCGGCGGCCGAACGGCAGCAGGAGGCGGCGGCAGTGATGGATGACGGCCGGGCTGGTCCTGGGGATGCAGGAGGCAAGACGTGCGCGGCGGCCCGGTGATGGATGGGAGGGTGGTGGGCGCGCGGGGAGGGGAGGCGCAGATGGATGGATGGATGGATGGATGGACGGGCGAGCGGAGGGGAGTCCTCGCGGGAGGGGAGGAGACGCGGGGGGAGGGGAGGGGAGGGGAGGGGACGAGCGCGTCCCTGCTCGGGCAGCTCGCAAGTTGTGCGCGGACAGACGGAGGAGGAAGAGGAGGAGGAGGAGGAGGAGGAGGAGGAGGAGAGCCGCTCCTGCTTGGCCGCGCCGCGCCCGCTCTGCCGCCTCGCGCTCGCCCAGCCCTCGGGCCGCCGCTGGATCCGGCTTCTGCTCGCCCGCCCGCCCGCCGCCAGCCAGCCAGCCAGCCAGCGCCAGCCATGCCCAACTTCGCCGGGACTTGGAAGATGAGGAGCAGCGAGCATTTTGACGAGCTCCTCAAAGTGTTGGGTGAGGCGTGGGATTGGGACCCCCGCGGGTGGGCGCGCGGGGCTGCTTGTGCCCAGGTGCTCCGCGAGGCGCTGGGCAGCAGGCAGGCAGGCAGGCAGGCAGGCAGGCGGCCGCGGCGGCGGGGCGCTGCGTCGGGCAGCGCAGGCGGATCCGGCCCGGAGCGCTCCTGGCGCGGCTCTTGCGCAGCGCGGCAGCCGGGGACAAGGAGCGCGCCCGGGCGAGAATCGGGGCTGACCGGGCTGGCGCCCGAGGGGCTAAGCCCCGGGAAACGGTGCGCGGCACTGCGGCCGGGTCCGGAGGACGTTTACTCGGAGTGAAATGCAGCGGTGTCCAACGGGGCGCGTTCCGGAGAGTGGCGTAACCGCGTTTACTCGAGAGTAAGCCCCTCGAGCGCTTTAGAAACATTAGACGGTTCTCACGCGCAGGGCTAGAGAGATTCTCTCCCCCCCCCCCCCACCGCCCTTACTCCTGCCAGGAATTCCGCGTAGTGAGAGGGTCGGACGCGCAGGGGATTCTCGCCTTTAAACACATCACGAAATAAACCGTTTGATGACGATTTGGTACCCGAGGGCGGCTGAAGCCACGCTCCGGTAACATTTACCTGGGAGTAAGCCCCACTGAACACAGCAGCAGTTGCTCCCGCGTAAACATGCGCAGCCTCTCGCAGCTTGGCTGCGGGGCAGTCCAAAGAAATGGGTTGGTGCCGGACAGGGCAGGATTTTGGGGCTACCGCTCATTGCAATGGACAGGAGCCCCAGGTGCAGCAGCAGAGCCGGCTTGGCGCCTCGTGAAGCAAGCGGAGCAGCCCACTTTTAGCCCCTGAAGCCCGGAGGGCACGGACTCGCCCCACACACACACCCCGGGTTTGGCATCACCACCGTCCCTTGCTGATCTTTGCCCACAGGGGTCAACGCCATGCTCAGGAAAGTGGCCGTGGCGGCCGCCTCCAAACCGCACGTGGAGATCCGCCAAGACGGCGACCAGTTCTACATCAAGACCTCCACCACCGTCCGCACCACCGAGATCAACTTCAAAGTCGGGGAGAGCTTCGAGGAGGAAACGGTGGACGGCCGGAAATGCCGGGTAAGAAGCGCTGCCGTTCAGAGCAGGGCGCGTCGTAGGCTGAGCGGGAACTCTTACAAAAGGAAAACGGCCCACTCAGGAATCTAGGGGATTCACATGCTGCCAGTTGAGTTAGAATCGAAGAGTTGGAAGGGGCCTATAAGGCCATCGAGTTCTCAAGTGCCTCTGGTTTGCGAGGGGACCCTTTCAGACGGAACAAGAGGTCTTTCTGGGACGAGGTGAAGTTTCCACCTAGCAGATCCTCCTAGCTTCCTAGAACTGAGAGAAAGTGTGGCGTAGTGTTCAAAGTGTTGGATTAAGACGGGGGACCCGGGTTCTAGTCCCCACTTGGCCATGGAAGCTCCCTGGGTGACTTTGGGCCACTCACAGACTCTCAGCCTACCCTACTCTACCTTGGGATCCTTGGAGGAAAAGCAGGATATAAATGTTACCCATAAAGAAATAAAATAACTCAGCTGAGGGCAAGACCTTGTGCAGCAGCCTTTCCTAATCTAGCGCCCTCCAATGACCATGCCAGCTGGGCACCAGGTTGGGGAAGGTTTGTCCTATAGCATGCTTCTAAATGCCTGAAAGCAGAGCCTGTTGGGAACAGCTTTGGTGTAATGACTTGCGCCCATGGTGGCTAGTGACAGCCCTCAGGCATAAGCATCCGGAGGCCTCCCAACAGTTCTGAAAACGCTCCTCTTCTCAACATTCGGCAGAACCACATTCCCAGCAGGCCGGTAGTGCAAATTAATATTGTTGCAGTGGTATACAACATACCATATGCCTTTAAAAATAAACAAAAATCAAGACTTCCTTGCTGTTGCCAATAGCTCCAAAATATGGGCCAAGTTTTGTCCTAGTTAGGAGTCTTTTGGGCTTGGGACTAATTTGGGACCCTTCTTCATTTTGTTTTTGGAGGAAATAAAGGAGTGTAAAACTGCTGTTGATCTGGATCTTTCTAATCTGGATTCTCTGGGAAATCCTCCCAATGCTACATATTATTTGATGTTTTTAATCTACTAGTTCGTTTGGGGGGAGGGCTGACATCCGTTACTGGGTTTTAGAACCTCAAATCGACTTCATTGTCCCAGATTTTGTCTCCGCTCCCCTCCCCCTGCCAAATGGCAAAGTGTCCCGTGCATTAGGACAATGGCGCCCGCCCTCTACCCGTTGACTCCATCATCTCAGCCTCATCCATCACGTCCCCAACGTCTCTTGTCCGTGCGTCAGAAATCCCTTTCCATCTGGCAATTTGCTTATTTTGTTGAGTCAAGTTGAGATTTTAAAAGAGAAGTTGGGGAAGACAGTCGCAGATGGATCCCAGGGCTTCACGAGGCCATTTTACTACATTTTTCTTCTTTTGGGGTTTATGCGAAGACTTTTCACTTGGTCCTTGGGAGCGTTTATTTACCACCATATTTTTGTATTTAGCAATTTTACAGTAAAACAAAAACCCTCGTACATTTTATGGCGCCGCTTCAATCCTAAGAGGTGCTGTGAGGGGTTTACACAGTGCAGTAAGCTGAGAAGAAAGTCTCACTGAGTTCAGTGGGACATCCTGCCAGGCAAGTGGGCATAGGATCGGAGTCTTCTAGAAGCAAGCTTAGCCATAGAGCGGCCCGTCCCAGCCACAAAGTAGCCAAGCCCAAACCCTCGAATTTAAACCAACTGCTGTCCTAATAATCCTAAACAAAGAGACTGTCAGGCTGAGCTCCATGCAACTGAGGGTAACCATGATCAGAGTTTCCTTCTTTGCAGCTAATAATGGGGAATCACATAATGATATTTATGAACAAAATCTGCTGGATCATGACCATTATGTGGAAAGAAATCCCCCCCCCCCCGGGTGGGACTTCTTTTTCTTCAGGTTATGCAGTTATTAACAACCAGTTCTTCAACATGTTTTCTTAAAAACAAAGTACCACCAGATTCAATAGAACATATTTTCTTGTAAGATCGCTCAGGCTTTTAGGAATGGAGCCCTGGTCCCATTTACATCTGCGGAGTAAACTGGTTTCAACCCAGTGGTCATCAGTACAGAAACCAGTTTAGGGATGATTTATCTCAATTTAAATAGAACTGAAAGCAAATGACTGAGGAATCTAGCTGCAAATAACATCAAGTTTAGTTGCTGAAAAGTTATTTTAGTCTAGCCTGACTTCAGATCCTAAAAAAACCTCATCAAAGCCATGTCTGGATGAAAGATGTTCCTCTTTGTATCGTTTGTGTAAGGAGATGCTCCATTTGAGTGACATAAACTCCAAAGGACAATATGCTACACATTACATTGACAACCGTGCATCATCATCAGTGCCCTCCCCCACCCCTGTAATTAATACAGGGAGAAGGGGCAGCTGTCAGCAGAGAAATCACAGTGGAGGGGGGACCCCTTTCCAAAACTCCGGCCCCTACAAAATCCCCCACACTATGAAGCAAGTATGTTAGGAATCCCCTTGTGGAACATTTCATTTTGTGTTATCTTTTTGTGTGGGAAAACACCCACCCACCTTTAAGGAAATGGTTCCATTGCTTTGCACCTTGCATTACTGTTCAGAGATGCGGAAAGTTCTGTCACATTGATTTTGTCACAACTTATTCTCCAACTTGCTCTCTGAATTGATAATGTTACACCTCTGTCACAGCAGCAGGCAACAACGGCAGTGGCTAGGATGTAGCATCTTTGTTTTCCCATTATGGCAGCTGCTGTGGTACGGTCCTAACTGGAGACAGGGAAACATGTTGCGGAGAGTTGAAAGCAACAGCATGATGGAAGAACGATGTCCCAGGGGTGTGGGTTGGTACACAGTCAGGCTGCACAATCCTCTGCACACTAGTTAGGGCCTACTGAGTGTCCGACATAGGATTGCGACTTTAGTGAGTTGCAATTCCACAACCATTTTTTTAAAATCATGTTCTCACCTTCAACTTCTTAATTCAGGGGTGGTGAATCTGTTGACTTCCCAATGCTGTTAATTCTCAACTCCCATCATCTCCAGTCAGCATGGTCAGTGATCGTGGGTGATGGGAACTGTAGTCCAGCCTCATCTGGAGGGCTACAACTTTGCCAGCCCTGAATTAGGGAGTAGGTCCTGCCAAGTTCAGTGGGACCTCTTTCTGAACAGTTATATACAGTCCATGTGCAGGCTGTGCATCATGTGTTGAACAGGGCTTGTAATTACTGAAGCTAGACACCAGCCTCCCCTACCCTGGTGCCTTCTAGGTGTGTTGGACTACAACTCCCAGAATTTTCTAGCCAGCAGAGCACAATTATACCAACCAGTGACAGATCTGCAGTCTAACCCAACCAAGTCAAAACCTTCCAATCTGCATTGCAGAATGAGTGTAAGCAGTGAGGTTTCTGATTCAGACTGGCTGAGCAGATGGAATGTTGGTGAACATATTGTGACAGCACAACGGCTCAGGGAATGAGCAGCAACAGAATAGCTGCTGTGCAGCTTCTATGAGGGAAGGGAGTGTTGTACACCTGGCTGGGAGTAAAGTCTCCCAGGCTGTAGGAAGAAGACAATCGGAGCTGGGGGCAAGCCAACGATAGAGAAACTGAAAGAGAAGACACTCTAGACCACAAGGGACCAATGGGGCAGGAATGTCAGAAAAAGGGTGGCTGAATAGTCAGGAACGGTAGTGAGTAGTAGACGGAGATATAGGAATCGAAGGGATGGGTAAGTGAAGGAAATGAGGGGTACAGCGTTGAAGAAATCAGGGGCTAAGTGAGCGGATGTGCTGTGAAAAGTATCTATAGGGGCAAGAAGCAGCAGTGTTGTGGTAGGGTCATCTCCCCTAAGTGCAGTGTTACCAGATGTTTGACTTCAATTCCCAGAAGCCCTTGCCAGCATGGCCAATAGTCACAAACTCTGAGGGCTGAAGTCCAAAACATCTGGAGAACTTTCTGCCCACCCCCGCAATACACTCTTGAATGGGGTTTGTTTGGTTAGCTTGTAGTTCTGAAGTTAAAAGTGGAAGTTACGTGTTTCTGATGTTCCTAAAAAGCCTCTTCACACACTGAGAACTACCCAGCCTTGTCTGAAGGCATCACATAGGGCAGGAATTCCCTCTTTGCAATGGGTGGCATTTGTTTACTGAATCTGACATGACAAGATGTGGCATTAAATGCATTTTTAATGAATAAATGGATGTGATGCTTTTGTGATCAAGGGAGATGGTGCATTCAGGGAGAACTGGAACCTTCCATAGGAATGTAGGAAGCAGCTTCATACTGAGTCTGGCCACAGGCTCATCAGCTTCTCATTCCCAGGCAGCCTTTCAGCTTATCAGAGGAGGCCTTGCTGGTCATTCCAAAATGAACGAAATGTTTTATTTATTTATTTATTTAAGGATTTTTATGCCGCCATTCAGCCAAAAAAGCTCTCACGGCAGCTTACAAAAGTATTTCTTGACATGTTGCTATGAAGATCCTGGCTTCTCTGTAGCGGCATCCACCCTCTGGAAAACCATCCCTCGTGCAATCCGGGAGGCAGAAAAAGTCGCATCTTAAACACCTCCTGAAAACACATCTTTTCACACAGGCTTCCCTGCCTCCATTTTCAGATTATCCCACTGAGACAGGAAATGAAGTTTTGCATCAGCATGAAACTGGGGGAAATCTCAGAATTCAAACCTAACTCTTCATAAATGTAACCATTCTGTATTTTGCATTTGAGATATCGACTTTTCCAAAAAAACCAAAAACAAACAAACAAAAAACCCACTTCCAGGACGTTAAAGTATCCGCTTGCTGAATGTCATTCTCTTAACACCTTGTTTTCTCTCTCTCATAGAATCTCCAACTCAAACAGTACCATTAACTCATACTGTAAGACCAAAACACACACACCACCCAATATAAAAATTGAACCATTTTTAAGCAAACAAGCTCAGAGAATTAAGGTTTGTTCACCTCTCAACATATATAACAGTTCTAATGGCATCAGAGCATTTAATGCCATATATTTCACAAATGACACTTTCTAAATCTCCTCCCCTGCCTCGAACAGTAAGGAGCTGGATCTTTTTCTACAGACTTAAGCACATTTAAATATGTGTATTACTGAAATTTGCATGCATGTAGGAATAAATTCAGACTGCAAGTCTAACTTACCAGTGACCTGCATTTGCTAATAAAAAGCAAAACCCATGATAAATGTCTTTAACCCTTCCCACAAAAGAGCTGAGAAGGGCATACAGATTTCTTCCGTGAGCATCATGCTGAACAGGGGATTCAAACTCAAACTATCCTGGAACTTCTCGTAAGAGGGACCAACGGTCAGTGGTGGAGCCCCTGAATTGCAGATGGCCTCAGGTTGGACCTCTGGCAGCATCCCCCAGTAGGGCTGGAAAAACTCCTGCCTGAAAGCCTGGAGCGCCATGGCTGCCAGTCGCTGTCTAGACTATACTGGGCAAGATGGACCCAGGGTCTGACTCAGTCTAAAGCAGCTTCCAAAGTTGCTATAGTCTCCAACACACTAACCATTGTACAACAGTGCCAGTGAAATGCTTGCAGAGGAAAACTGGAGGCCAGAAACAGAGAGGTATTCAACTCTTCCTATGTCTGTTGATTGTCTCCTTAAATGCTCCTCAGGGACCAATCCTCCCTGGCTGAAGATGGGGCTTTCTTCCAGGTATGGGGCCTGGCTGGGGGTGGGTGCCGAATGATTAAAAACAGCCTGAGAAGGATCAGCAACCGGGACATTGCCCCCCCCCCCCAACGCCCAGTTTTGCTCTCTGAGCAGCCCCATCTATCGCAAGCTGCACATAGCCATTCGTGCTGCCTTCCCCAGATGTGACATTCCCAGATAGCAGCCTTGATACTGAGGAGGATATCAATGCAGATGCTCCTCCAGATGTGGATCTGTGCTTAACTCCTGCTGATGGAGGCTCAATTCCTGGCTAACAAATATCAGTTCTCCCTAACTCAACGGACACATGATTAGAGGGTGTCTGTTGAGTGGGGGGTGAAAGATGGCATCTTTGACTTTACCACTCTGGGCCATTATGTGTAATTTTGCCCTTTTCCTCTTCTGCCTTCTGTTATTTGTTTTCTGCAGCCATTATCCATTCTGGCATCTGCTTGCTGGAATATAATTAAGACAGCTAATTCCTTTTTCTCCTTCCCCTCCAATGGGGTTGGGGAGGGACTGTTCTTTGCTTGCAGAGTTTAGCCACTTGGGAGAATGAAAACAAGATCTACTGCAAACAAACTCTTCTGGAAGGTGCGGGCCCCAAAACATACTGGACGAGAGAACTGGCCGGAGACGAGCTCATTTTGGTAAGGACTTCTTAACTTTTCAGTCACCTGAATTGTAAGGAGGGGTTCCGTGGCCTGGGTACATGGACTAGGGCTGTGCATGGACCCCCTGAACCGCTTTGTGGCCCAATACTGAACTTTTGGATCGGGCCCGATACTGAACTTTTGGATCACTCCAACCCTCCCCCGCTCCACGGAGAGAGATCCGGAAGGGAGGATCAAGATTTTGCCCCCTACTTACTTGCCTCCGTGGCGGACAGCGGAGACAGGTAAGTGGGGAAGGGGGAAAAATAGGGGCTGAATAAGCCCCCCTCCCCACTTACCTGGCTCTGCCGCCATTGCCACATGGACTGCAGCGGCAGCAGAGACAGGTAAGCCCCCCACCCCCCACTTACCTGCCTCCGTTGCTGTCCATCATGGCTTCAACCGAGGCCCAGGCCTCGGTTGAAGCCTGCGACGGACCACGACGGACACAGGTAAGCCCCCTCCCCCCCTTACCTGGTTCTGCCGCCGTCGCCGCACGGATTGCAGCAGCGCCAGGTGAGCCCACCTCCCCCCACTTACCTGCGTTCGGAGCTCCGGATGGAGGCAAACCGCTTCGCCTTAATCCGCAGCTCCCCTGACCCGATTCGGATCCGCCTTTGGCAGAGGCGAATTGGGCCTCTCTGCTCCCACTTCTATGCCCCAAAACGGAGCAGAACACAGCCCTAACATGGACACCATCTTTCTCTATTATATCTATCCCACAGCACAAGCTGGCTCATAAATATGTATCATACCCTTATTAAGCATGTTAAAATACCTGCATCCTGAAAGCGGCCACTGCTAATGAATATAAACAGCAAGAATAGGAAACTCAGGGGAGACAATGTATCCACCTGGCCTAGTAGGATCTATACTGACCGGCTCTCAAGTCCAGAAAGTCTTCCCTAACACCGGCTAGCTGAGATCTTTTCAACGCGAGATGCCAATGGCCTCCTGACAGTGGAGGTGGGTGGCTCTGCTGTCAGTGGGGTGCTAAATCCGCTCCAGGTTTCCGTTAGAATCAGTGAGAACTCTAAAGGAGATCTCCAAGATGCTTTACTAGGTGTGAAGCACCTATCAAAGTGAAGGTGTATTTGGTGCGAAGCGCCTTGGGCAGGCTCCTTTAGAGTTCTGACTGGAACTCAGAGCAGATTCATTGCCCCACTGCTACTGGAGTCACCAGTCTCCACTGGCTGCTGCACATGAATGACACCAGATATGCCCCCCCCCCCCTGCCAAGGGGTCCTCAAACCTGGAGCCAGCTCAGGAGGGGGAAGACCAGGGGCCCACTGCCCATGTTGCAATAAAAAAATTACCTGAAACCTTCTCCTTTAAATGTGAACGGGGCAGACACATGGAGCACACAGATAGCTGCCCTGCACATGTGGAGTTTGACCCCAGACCCGCAAGACGAGCCTTAAAACTTGTCAGCGCTTCATACAATTCTAAAAAGTTCGATGTTTAACTAATTTTGAAATTTACATTGTTTTCTCCTGTCCCCCGCTCCCCCACTTTCATAAGGAGGAAATCCCAAGAGGTGCCTTCACAAGGCCCTTCACATGCACTGGAACCTTTCCTTAGAGTCCTTCGTATATTCTAGCCAGCAAATGCTTCAAAACAGGGCAAATCCCCCACTTTCACTTTCCTGATGAAAGCAGAGTTTTCTTTCTTTCTTTCTTTCTTTCTTTCAAGACAGCCTCAAACCAAATTTTTCACACTTCACAGATCACACCAGGGTGTGGGGCTTCAAATCAATTATCACTGGAGTCAAAGATCAGAACTTCCAGAAAGCTCACGTGCTCTTTCGTTTCCCCAGAAAGTAAAATAATAATAATCACCCCCCCCACACACACACACACACTCCACACACCTGATTAAAGCTGCCGGTGAGCTGCAGGGCATGAATGAATGAGTGAACATTTTTATAAATGGCACAATTGCGTTGTGAAATGGAACGCGGCAGGCGAGAAGGTTCAAACAGGCAGCCTGGGAGCGCAGGCATGGCTTTGATCTCAAGCGGCCGTGTCTTTCCTTTTAAGACATCATTTTGACTGAACCATGCTTTAATGGGTGTCACATTTCCCCCCTCTTCCTATAACTAAACTTAAATATATATATTTTTATTATTATTTATTACATTTTTATACCGCCCAATAGCCAAAGCTCTCTGGGCGGTTCACAAAAATTAAAACCATGAAAAGCATAAAAACAACCAACAATTTAAAAACATGAATACAAAATACAATATAAAAAGAACAACCAGGATTAAAACCACACAGCAAAAAAAATAAAAAATGATATAGGTTAAAATATAGAATTAAAACAGCAAAATTTAAATTTAAGTTAAATTAAGTGTTAAAGTGCTGAGAAAGCAAAAGGACTTCAGCTGGCGACGAAACGCGTACACTGTAGGTGCCAAGCGAACCTCTCTGGGAAGCTCGTTCCACAGCCGGGGTGCCACAGCAGAGAAAGCCCTCCTCCTAAATGTAATATAGTCCTGACCGTAAAGGTCCTGGTCTGGGGGGTCGTGAGCATTGGCCAAACCTGGCCCTGTGGGGTCTCCCAAATGGCTACATTCTTTCCCTTGGCCATGCCCCCTTCCCAAACTGCCAGTCATTGGGTGTTCCCCCCCTCCCAGTCTAAAAGGCTGTAATGGCTCTCCTAAGACTCCATGGCTGGCAGGAAGAATAGAATCATAGAATAGCAGAGTTGGAAGGGGCCTACAAGGCCATCGAGTCCAACCCCCTGCTTAATGCAGGGATCCACCCTAAAGCATACCAGACAGATGGTTGTCCAGCTGCCTCTTGAAGGCCTCTAGTGTGGGAGAGGCCACAACCTCACCAGGCAACTGATTCCATTGTCGTACTGCTCTAACAGTCAGGAAGTTTTTCTGCTGTCCAGCTGGAATCTGGCTTCCTGTAACTTCAGCCCGTTATTCCGTGTCCTGCACTCTGGGAGGATCGAGAAGAGATCCTGGCCCTCCTCTGTGTGACAACCTTTTAAGTATTTGAATTCTACATCAGGCAGGCATTTTGGCCCCTGCAGCCCCCAAGACCTTCTCCCAAAGAGGTTTAAGAGAGACCGAGAGAAGCTTGAAAGCGAGCGGCCGTTGCCAGATCAAGTCGCAGAAGCCAGGGGTGCTCTGTAACGTGGGTGTAGCGTAAACGTTTCCAGGTCCTGAAAATGGGAACAGGGTAGACCGTGGCAAGAGGCAGGTAATAACAAATGGCCACTGTTAAAAGGGACCAAAAAGTCTTAAGAGAGAAGGGAAAATTCAGATGGAAAATAAAGATTTTATTTATTTATTTATTTACAATATTTATATATTGCTCTCCATTGAAAATTTTGGAGAAGTGTTGTGAGAAAGCGAGGATGTATATATTGCTATTGAGGGTGCCGCGAGCTGTAGATGAGGAATTGAAGAGGTTGGTACTTAAAAGGAACGTGGGTGCAGTAGTCATATCAGGACAGGAGCCTTGTTCAACAACAAGAATCAATAGGCTAAAGTTAAACCTGGAGATTAGACTTAAAAGAAAGTTGGGGGGCTATCGGGGTGCTTTTCTTCAGTGTGTCAAAGGTGGCAGAGCCCAATAAACTAGACAAGAGGAATATATCATCATAGTGGGTGGGCATAATAGGACCCCAAATCACTCTAGCACTGAAGGACACACTTTCCCCCAGCCCTTGAGATGGAA
The DNA here is from genome assembly GCF_023053635.1 of Elgaria multicarinata webbii. Classification (NCBI taxonomy): domain Eukaryota; kingdom Metazoa; phylum Chordata; class Lepidosauria; order Squamata; family Anguidae; genus Elgaria; species Elgaria multicarinata. The sequence goes on along the minus strand of NC_086186.1, from coordinate 3,684,250 downwards.
GAAGAAATCGAGGCAGCCAGCCAAGAAAGTGCCATAAGAATGAAGGCTTCCCGTTATTTCTCATTGAGTGGGTAAATGTATATTCAGGTTGTGATAGCATTCCTAGATACGATCAACAGCCATGCCTTGGAATAGTTAAGATATGGGGTGGTTGAGATGGGGGATGGCCCTTGGCTTAATCCTGAGTGGGGTGCAGATCCACTGAGACCTGTAAAGTGTTGTTAAATCACTTGGGTGCTTTCACATGCAAAACACACACACACACACACACACACACACACACACACACACTCACTCACTCACTCACTCAAGTGGAAAGTTGCAGAGGAAGTCCAATAGAGACTCAATTCCATTGCAAAGAAGAAACCTCTCCAAAGTTGAAGGGGTGAGCTAGGAAGGTCAAATCTCTTCAAGTTGCTTGAAGGTGATTTAAAACCAATTCAGGAGACTTTCTATGTTAAAAATGAAATCAAAGAAGGACTTGCAATGCCTTGCAGTGAAACATCATTTTTCAAGAAGTGCTCTGGTTCTGTGTTGATGGCAACCATGTCCTTCTTTAGGATACTCCATCAACACCAACACCCACACCCACACCTACTTTCAGTTTGTCTCTTCCAGCAGACACCCAACATCCTGAGACTACTGAGCACGCTCACTCCTCAAGCTTTTTGTTTTGGTTTTGTACTTCTGCAAATCTTTGGGTTCTGATTCCTCAGTGGCCCCCAGATTAGGAAAGGTAAAACAAGTCAAAGAGGATGCCAGGATAGTTAAAGAGCAGGGTGCAGGTAGGTATAAAAGGCAAGATAGCTTCCTTTCAAAAGCAGACACCTTGACCCAATGAGAGGGGGAGGGGGAAAGGAACACCAAACAAACAAAAAATGCTGGGCCACAAGCAAATCGATAAGATAATTCCCTCCCAAAATAATAACGTTTTAAATCCCCAACGTAAACATCATCCACCTATGAAATAAGGGGAACCTCACATTGTTCCTGGTGTCTGATTTTGCTGGGTTTGTCTCCCTTTCTTCTCCTCTCCAGACCTTCGGTGCGGACGATGTTGTATGCACAAGAATTTACATAAGAGAGTGAAAAATACCAGCCAGCATCGCACGCGTGGGGGATGAAGGAGCGGATTAACAGGCAGATGTTGTGCGAGAGGAGAAACCCTGCATAGTAAACATCCATGCGTGTTGCCTTAAGAGCAGCCTCGTACGTGACCGTACATGTCATCCTGAATCCCAACTGGCCAGCCCATACCTGGGGCTTTTGCTTCGATTACAAACCCTGGTCCCATTAGAATTGTGTGTGTGTGTGTGTGAAACTCCTCCCTTCCCTTTCCTTTCCCTTGTTTACTTTGTATTTTGTAGTTTCAAATTTGTATGATTTGAGCAGTAATTAAATTTATTAGATACGATTCCCAAGGGCTTTGTTGGATTTCTCCCTTTTCTAACACAGAGAAGAATGCAGAAACACAGACACACACTAGTAGACAATGCGAAACGGTGGCTTGCTGTTGACGATCTTGCATTTCCCTCACAGTCCAGCCTTGACAAAGGAATGGTCAGATCTATGCCAGTTGTGCCTTAGAGCGTTGGACTGGGACTCAGGAGATCTAGGTTCCAGTCCTCACTCAGACATGAAGCTCAATGGGTGACTTTGGGCCAGTTGCTGACTAAGAACGTAAGAGCAGCCATGCTGGACCAGACCAAGGGTCCATTTAGCCCCCACAGTGACCAACCAGCTGCCCAGGGGAAACCCACAAGCAGGACATGAGCGCAAAAGCTATGTCCTAGCACCCATTTCCCCCAGCAACCGGTGTACAAAGGCATACTGCCTCTGACACTGGAGGAAGTATATAACTATCAGGATTAGTAGCCAATGATAGCCTTTTCTGCCAGGAATTTATCCAACCCCCTTTTAAAGCCATTCAAATTGGTGGCCATCACTATATCTTGTGGTACTGAACTCCATAGTTTTATCTCTGCATCGTGTGAAGAAGTCCTTCCTTTTATCTCTCCTGAATCTCCCACCAATCAGCTTCATGGGAAGATGACCCCATTGGGTTCTAGTAAGGGAGGAAGATACACCTGATGGCTACATGTTGTTCACCACTGCTCAGATGGGTGTAACGTTCCAAAAACAGGAGACTTCCTAGCTCTCAAGATCAGCCTTCTCCAATCTGATGCCTTCCAGATGTGCCAGATTAAAATTCCCATCAACCCCAGCCAGTGTGGCCTTTGCTTTGCTGTCTTTAGATGATGGGTGTTGTAGTTCATAACCTCCGGAGAGCAGAAGGTTGGGAAATGTTGGTGTAAGGGAAGACAGAAGAGGAGAACGCCAAGTCTGGGAGAGCTGCTGATAAAACCTTCCATCAGCTTGAAAGAGCTCACTCTTAATTTGTTTTTTTGTAACCGTCTAACATTCTAAATGTGTAAAACCACCTTGAGAACCTTGGCAGGAAGGCAAATATATAAAAGCAGTAAAGACGATGCACAGTTCAGCCGACAGTTCAATGAATTTGCCTCTCTCTTTCTCATCACAAAATACAAGGTGTGTTGGGAGGCTGTTTTCACTACCACCACCACCTCATGTGCGCATTCGGTGACCCCATGCATTTGGAGCGCATTGGAAGGGGCTCCATGTGCAGTGATCCTTCACACACGGAGGGGGTCTGGGATGATACATGCAGAAAGCCCTGCACAATGTCCTCCGCACACAAAGGAGCGGGCCTGGTGAATCCTTCTCACACTTTCAAGGTGTGTGAGTGCAGAATTCAAGTCAGACCCACACATCTTGTGGCAGCAAATTCCATGCTCATTATGCCTTGCATGAAATAGTATTTTCTTCACCCAACTCATATTTCAGGAACGGGTTGTCGAAAAACCCTATTGAAATCTTATGGTCGCTACGGACTACATTGTCTTTTTTATCGCTGCTGCCTAGCAGATTAAGAGCCCAGCATCTAGGAGTTCAGAGCACTTGAGGTCAAAGCACATGGCTCATGCAGCCACAGTGCCGCTGTTCACAGAGCTGCAGCGCACAAGCTTTTCCGCTGCAACTTTTCTGCTCTCAAGCTGAGGCAGGACAATCTACTCACTCCTTTCAGGGATTACTGACAAGACGGTTGTGCGTAATTTCCACCACCTGGTCCTTGCAAAGAGGAGTTAGACCTGTTTTCCGGGAGTGTGCTGCTACAGATGTCTGGGGCTCCTGTGATGGAATCCTTCTCCATGCAAAATATCCCAACCCGCCTCCCCCCACACACATGGAGAAAGCTAGCACATCAAGAAGCATTCTGCCACAGCTTTCTCTTACGCATGTAGTTCCCTCAGTGTGCACGGAGGGGGTGACAAAGGAAGAACATTTGATTAATCAAAGATGTAACAGATGTCAGCACTGCTAAAATTTCTGTGGAGATGGGAAATTATTTTAATATCTAGAATCACAGCAGCTAACCTCCTAACATCTCGCCACAAACACAAAGGAAGCATTTAACAGTCCAAAGTTTTTGGGAATGATTTCCGAAGCTCGTTACTTGCACAGACATTTCTGCACAGCGCCAAAAATTGTTTGACATTTTCTCTTGTTAGGGCAAACTGCTGTTTTATCTACTTTTGACACCCACCCACCCCCGCCCCCCTTATGAAAGGCCAAGCTCTTCTCGACTAATTTCAAACAATGTTTTATGCAGAACACTCACAACAGATGCAGCGGCCTATTAAATTAAGTCTGGATGCATTTAGGGTATGTTAATTTTATGAATACTTGTGGACTGAGCAATTACGATGTTTTGGAGATTTTTTTTTGGTTGCCTCCTGCTTGCCATTAGGAAGTTGACCTAATTAGGGGGCCACTTAGCCAGATTTTGTAGTATTATCTTGTGTGCTGAGGAACAGAACAAACAACTAATTGGGGGGGGGGATCATTGAAGATGTGCAAAATGACGTCAAAAAAGAATTGGAAATGTTTCCAAAAGGACATGCTGCAAATTAATAGAAACAACTTGATCGGATCGAAAGGCGAAAAGAGCGGAAGAAGGGGCACAGTCTCCTGTCATGCACCCCACACGTGTGGGTTGACAAATGGAAGGATCTGGGAGTTGCTGCTTTCACATGGAAGGGAAGTCATGGAGCATCCATTACCATCCCTTCTTGGCAACCTACCGCACCCCTGTCAAAAGCAAGCATGATTTCAAGCCCTTTATTAACTGATGAGCTCAGCTTTTATGCCTAGAGAAAAGTGTGAGAACTCACAGATTCTCTGGCATCCATTGGCTCGGAAGCTAATGAGTTTCCTTTGATTTGGTGCCGTTGAACAGACTCCAGAAACATTTGATGTCCCAAAGCTGGTGGTTGGGGGTAGAGGGAGGACTTGGAAACACACACCACGGACAAGAAACCCACAGCTAATTTGCATGTTTTAGGCACACTTCATTAGCATAACATCCACGGCGTATTCCTAAATTGACCGGGTGCCACGCCATCATCAGCAGACATGAGGATAGAGTAAGAGCAGAAGCAAGCAGCTGGGCGTCAGGCATTCCGAAGATGACCTGTCATTGAACCAACATCTCAGTTGGTGATTATGAAAGTTTAGGGGCAAAAATGTTGTGTAACCAAGAACATCAGAAGAGCCCTGATGCTGGATCAGAACAAGGGTCCATCTAGTCCAGCACTCTGTTCACACAGTAGCCGTCAGCCAGGGACCAACAAAGCAGGCAATAGTTCAGAAAGATGCTTATGGTACCATATGCTGCATTTGAGTACTTGGGAACTTGTCTAAAATACCTGGCAGTAATACACCTTTGATCAGGCAGGCTGAGCTTCCCTGGCCACGAATGGGAGCCACGGAAGCCTGAAGGTGGCTTCATCAAGCAAGGTAAGCAGGTAGGGTCAGGCTGGAAGCGTAGGACCCTGGACAGCTCCAGGTGGATAACTTGCACCTATAGGCCCAGGGCCTCAATACTGCCCTACTGGGGTGCCACAAATGGCCCCATTCTTCCTTCCAAACAAGTTGAATGGTTTCAGTTTCTGTGCACTCCCATGCCCATTCTAAAAGGTTGAAATGCCTCCCCCACCCCAAGGGGCAATTACCAGCAGTAACAGCTTTCAGCAGATGTATGCTAGCAGTGTGGGTATTTTGGCCCCATCCACCACTGGAATACATCCCCACATAATTCTGCCCTTTGGCTGAGAGGTTCTGCAGCCGTCCCCCATGACATCTGGAATACACTCAAGGCCTTTATCCCTCATGGGCCTGCCTGTGCCCTCCTAGGCTTCACTTGTTTAAGAATAACAGAGAACCTTAAAGCCCTAGTCTGTTGGCCTGGAGCTTAGCACTCCAGCCTTGCAAGTGCCTGCTCCAAAAAGCAAGCACTGGGGAGTGTGAGACCCCTGAAATAAAGGGGACTAGTTACTCAGGTGTCACAGAGGGCGCCATCCCTTGGGGCGCCAGTTTGGAGGAGGGCTCCTGGCGGAAAGATTGGCTGTGGCAGGGCTGAACTCAGGGCCCAGGAGCTCTGTGACTTGCACTGGTCTTCTTGATCCAGCAGATTCTTCCTCCTCCTGAATCACAATTCTGCTCAGAGTTAGGGTCATGACAGCCCAACGTGAATGCTGGAAGTAGCAAGGAAGGAGAAAACATTGACTGTTGATGTTTCACGTTGTCCTGTTTTCCAAAGTATATCCCATGGAAGATTCGCCCACCAAAAAAAGCAGCAGCACATATAGCATAAGGAACAACTGCATTCAGGCACTTATGATCATAAAGACACTCAAGGGATGGAAATACCATCTTGATAAGATCCCAGTGTGATGCTGAAGGCAGGACGGCCCTTGATCTCTCTTTGTGAACCGCCCAGAGAGCTTCGGCTATTGGGCAGTATAAAAATGCAACAAATAAATAATTTTTCTAGCTTTTGGGTGCCCTCTGCTGACAATCAGAGAACGTCCTACAGCAATTAATATCTCCCAACTTTCTGCTTGCGATGCAAAGGAAGGAGTCGTACCAATAGTTACTGGCTTAGACAGCTGTGAAAATTCAATCAAACCACTTCAGGGAAGATAAAAGCCTGCTAACTAAAATGGACAGCAATTCCCAATCATGCTCCATCACGAAACCTCCTGGAGGCATTGGGCTGGCCACTGTTGAAGACAAAATGATACGACGGCCTTTTGTCCAGTTTGGCAAGAAAGCCAACCAGATCTTCAATTTAGGCTAGGCAATGATTACCGTTCTATGACCTTTGGGCTTGGTCTTTTAGCCCCTCGATATTGTAACCACCTAATTCCACAAGTCCTACTAATTTTAGTATTTGTGACTGTAGGATTCCTTGAGTTAGGAGAATACTGATGAATGTTGCATTGGAATAAATATCTACACTGATTTTGCAAGAGAAATATATACGTTACATGGGAAGTAGGCCTAAAACTTGGAAGGTCTGAGGACATGTCCACATGAACATTCCAGTCTTTGCTAGATTTCATCCATATTGCTATGAGCCAAGAAGATTGAGTGAGAACTGCCCATTGCCACATTCTGTTCTCTTTACTGGGTCAAACTGAGTAGAACTATTTCCTCTACTGGCACCATTATGCAGCATGTAATGGCAAATCTGGAACACCGGTGGATTCTGTAGGGTAACCTTGGGAGAATTGATGTGCATACAACTGTGCATCAGATCAGCGTTAGATCAGGAAACATTTACTGTACACATTAAGCATCCTAACACATTCCGTGTGTGTGTGTGTGTGTGTGTGTGTGTGTGCGTGTGTGTGCACGTGCATGCAAAATTCCAGCCCTCAATTATAAAACACTGGAAACAGACAGGTTACACTAAGAAGATGAATCAAGATTTTTTAAAAAATCAGAGGTTAAAGAGAGAAGTTCTAGCCAAAATGAAAAGTTTCCAGGGCTGATGCACAACAGAATTTTGTGGACTACCCCCATCAGCAGTTCACATGTACTCTGCATGCCACTTTATACCTCCCGTTATAGCTTCTGTCTTCCAGGACAGCAGGTAGTGCAACCATACAGATCTTCCTTTGGTTTTACTTTGTTTAAAAAAAGAAAATAAAGAACGTGACTTTCTAGTTCTCAAGACGTTACACACACAAAAACCATCTGCTAAAGACTCAAAAGGCAAGGAGAGATTTAAGGCAAGACTTCCAAGCAGGCAATACCCCAATGGTGAAGGAGACAGCTTCCCGCCAAACATAGTAAGACCACAACCCATTATGTAAATAAATTTACACTACTTTGGACAATAGAAGTTAAAATCCCAACAACTGGCAAGCCCAAGCTTTTGTTCAGCGACACGGGTGCATTGCAGGTAACGGTGCTCTTTGCAGTGGTTTCACACGCCAGAGGCAAAGGTACAATTTTTCAAGATGCCCCCCAACGTTTCACAAACTCACCCCTCAAGACTGCACCCATCCTTTCGGCTGACCGAGTGCGATCAGGAAGGACGACACCGAGTAGCCCTGATATTTTAATGGAAATACTGCACTACAGTCAAGTTTACAACATCTGTATAGAAATCATCACATGAATAGGTGGCAGAAAAGGATCACATTACAGAATACAAAAAGCAATTTAAAATAAGAAGGAAAACCTTTTGCTATTTGTACAGGCCAGGAATAGAGCTTGGAGCTCAGATGTCAGACATCAGGACGGGGGTGGCGGGGTGTTGGAGGAGAGAGAGAAACCCTGCTACAGGAGGGAGGTGGCCAGCCTCCTCTTTTTATTATTATTGTTGGGTGCAATTTTTCTTTTCCCTAGGCACATTGGGCAGCAAAAAGCCTACCCTGGTCTTCCCTTCCAGCTTAAAATGAAAGTTGGGCAAAGATGCTCAACAAAGCAACAACAGCTGTTGTTTCCCAACTTGGTAAAAAAAAAGAAAGAAAGAAGTCTAAACCGATCTTTAAAGATACACAGAAAACATCTGAGGGGATGTTGAGAGTGAGGACTGCGGGAAGCACACAAGCAAAACGGGGACAGGACACCATAGCACTGTCATCCCGCCCCCCAACCCCTCTTTTAACCAGGCGAGGGGAGGAGACATGGGGTTAAGTTAGCTTATTGCTGGCATACTGTAAGTACACCCTGGCTGGGCTCCCGCTCACGGTGACCACCACCGTATCTCCCCTGTGCATGCCCGCCCACCTTCCGCTGCAGGCCCATCCACCTCCATTCTGCTCTCTCAAGAGACAGGAGAGGGTTTCCCCACCCCCCCTCTTTGCCTTGGACCTTGACAACTCTGTTCTGAGAGGGGTGGGGACAGCTACTGGCCTGGATAGATTTCAGTTAACAGGCCTGGGGAGAAAATAAACCAGCAAACCACATTTTTATAAGTCTCTTGGCTTCATTACTTGGTGCGAGGGAACAATACACCTCCTGGAGAAGGGCACACGTGTTGCTAGGTTCATTGCCACTCATCTGTAGTACTTTCGTTCCAAAGGGGACCCCCATATTTACATGTCTGCCATCACTGAGCTTTCTTTAAAAAAAAATATATCCCTGCTTGCATGTCACTAGAGAAATCACAAAAAAACACCCCTCTTAACTTTTTGTGGCCCTGGTTCTGCAGTCTCTCTCTCTTTCTCTCTCTCTCAAACACACACACACACACACTCTCTCTCACACACACACAGCGTAAGCAGCTCTGTCAAATACTGGTTTGGTATTTAGGATATTTTCTTCAATACTGAGAAGAAACACACATAAAAGCGCAGTCAACCTCAAATAGCTAGCTCAGCAACACTTCCCAAAAGTGCTGATTCTCTGAGCTGGAAGACTAGGTGGATAAAAAAAGTTACCCACCAAAGAAGAAAAAAAGAGAAATAAAAATTTATATAATAATATATATTCATATATCAAACAGGCTGCTTGAAATACAGTCATGTTGAACCACAATACACTCATTTCCACATTCATTCTTTCTCATTCTTTCTCTCTCTCTCACACACACTTTTTCATCTACGTTTGTGAAGCCAAGAACAGAGTTGGGTCAGATGTCCCCCCTGCCCAATTTGTAGCAATGCACCTCTCAGAACAGGGTGAGGGAACTGGCAACCGTACATCTTTCTCTAGTAACAACCAAGATGTATTATTATTAATTTTTGAGGGTTTTTTGTTTTCGTTTTTTTTTACAAAAAGGAGAAACAAGTTTCCACACAAAGCACTACAATGATAACTCCCTTTGGTAGAAAGTGTAATAAAATGTATCTGCTGCACTTGTCTTTAGGTACTAAAACCTGAAGCCACCTGGTACTAAGGTACACAAGAAGCTAGTACAGTTATACTAGCACATCAAGCATACTTTTTCTTTAATAAAAAACAAAAAAATCGACAAATATGTACATTTATTTACAAAAAAGAAGGGGGGAACCAGTTTAAAATTGGTTGCTGCTATTGTGAGAGCGCATGACTGTATAGGTACTGTGTGTGTATGCGTGCGCGCGCAGGTGTCCGTGTGTTTGGGAACAGAGTGTTTATGTGAAAAGCTGGTGCATGGCACTAAGAGAGACTAGTAAACAAGCAGGTCCAAAAATAAAACAAAATAAAACAGTTCCACTGGCACTAAAAAAGGACAGACTGGTCTTAATTGGTTTATGCAAGTCAGGAGTCCGGGTCATAAGGAGGAAACTGATGGGAAGAGTCGAGGAGGCAGATTCAAGAGCTGATGTTTCCGGCATCTGGACCATTGAGCCCAGTGAGCTGATGGAAGATTCCAGAAAGTCTGCTGGCCAGTCCTGTTGATTCAGGTGACCAGGTATTTCTGGGATTCCTAGGATATTCTGGCCATAAGACTTTTTCGTTTGGAGGGAGGAGGAAGAGGAGGAGGGTGTGTGTGTTAAATGCACCAAATCTCATCAGGTCCCCGGATGTCCTTGATGCCCGTATCATTGGAGAACGCTGGTGTGTATAGGCAAGGTGGGTTTTTCTACAACTACTCAGATGCCCTCACACCCCTCGCGCCATCGCGCATGCGCGGCAATCTCAGCCCCTTGGCAACAGTTCCAGCTTCAGTACTTCAGGACTTACGTTTCAAAAGCAACCCCACTGGGGCGACAGGATGTACCAGCTATCAATTAGTCAAGAAGTGGCCGTCATTACGGAGATACACAGCGAGGGGGGCAGGGAAGGAGGAAGGCATCTTCCTTGTTTTTCTTGATGCGCGTGCGCACACACACACGCACACGGACGTGCACCCCCCAAACACTCTTATCTTTTCATCACCCCACTGGAGTTTAGGGTGTCTTGAATATTGTGCCGTATTTGACGCGGTATTTGTTAATGCTCACAAAGTGCAGGTCCTCTGCATCGCAGGTGGTGGTGCAAGGCACCAGGCCTTCCAAGCCTTCGCCCATGAGCCACTTGCTAGTTTCAGCTGCCATTTCACGGGTCACATGTTCCTTGGTCCATCTGTCCACCCAGGCCTGGAATCGCTGGTGCAGCCTCTTGCTCACTCTTTCATGGGACTACGAGGGGAAACAGGGAGAAAGGGCATCAACACACACGGACACATCTTGCATGTACTGTATACTCCCCCTTTCTTCCATGAAACACAAGGAGGCCTACATAGGATTCTCGGGCTTTCCCCCATTCAGGCACTGAACAGAAGACTCAGAGCCACTTGGCTTCAGCAAGGTTGCTGCATCATGTGCCCTCATGGCATAAATGCACTTCGCTCCCATTTCGTTATCACAGTTAGCTAGCAGATGAATTTGTGAGCAGCAAACACCAATAAAAAGGTCTTTATTGTGTTTTGAGGCACAGTGGAAGTTCTATCTGTGGAACCCAGTTAGTTATGATCCATTAACTTGTGCAAGGACCAACTGAGGGGGTCGCACAGCGCCCGACAGTTCTCCTGAGTGGGAGCGGATGGAGCAACGCCTGGAGCGCAACGTCCAGAATGGCTCCCACCCTTCCCCCAACTGGCCCAGGCGTAATCCGCCACATGCAGACCAGTGACACAAGCAGAGAAGCTCAGGGGAGTTGAGATTAAACCTCCCAACATCCCGGGGCTGCCTCTGCAGCGTCCCCTTGGAGAGGAGGGCCAACGGCCTGCACCCCACCTCCGCTTCTCCTCGGGCCTGCCTACCTGGTGGGCACGGAGCAGAGCGGTCCTCCTGTACATGTAGTCCTCCGATTTGATCACGTACACCATCTTGTAGGAGTTCAGCTTGAACTTGCACTCCAGCTTGTTCAAGCTCTCCACGTTCTCCAAGGCCTTCTTGCTGACCCCCTCCTTCCCGTCCTTCTCCTGCTGCTCCCGGCCCCGCTGACACTTGCGGATCCTCCTGAGGTTCCTGTAAAGCAGAGAGCCCCTGCTGGAATTAGCGCCCGCCTCCCTCATCGGGCTGGACGGTGGCGTGGCGGCTCGTGGGGCCTGCTCCTCAAAATCCATCGCACTGCCCGTGCTGAGTGATAAGAGCGCGTAAGGGTCGATTCACACGTTACAATTGCCACGGCTGCCTGCATCCACCTCTGCTCGTTGCAGAATGCCGTACAAGAGAGCACAGCCCCTTCCACCAGAGTTGAGCACAGATTGAGAAGGAAGGAGAGGCTTCTCAGAGACTGTCTAACTTGACGCTGGGCCTGCACTGAGGAGGAGAAACTGCTATTACATATACCACCCTGGTCCTGGCCAAAAAATGAGCTTTATGGTATTCCCGTGGGCAGCTGGTTGGCCACTGTGCAAACAGAATGCTGGACTAGATGGACCCTTGGCCTCATCCAGCATGGCTCTACTTATGTTCATCCCTTCAGAGAGAGCCAGTGTGGTGTAGTGGCTAAAGTGTTGGACTGGGAGTCCGGAAATCCAGGTTCTAGTCCCCACTCGGCCATGGAAACCCACTGGGTGACTTTGGGCAAGTCACAGACTCTCAGCCCAACCTACCTCACAAGGTGGTTGTTGTGAGGATAAAATGGAAAGGAGGAGGAGGATTACGTACGCCGCCTTGGGTTCCTTAGGGGGAAAAAGGTGGGATATAAATGCAATAATAAATAAATAAAATAAATACACAAAAGCTTCTGACTATGTCTACCAGCTAGGCTGAGGCGAGGCCAGCATGTGTTATGGCCGTTTCTCCTCCTTGGTGCATGAGAAGCCTTCAGTTAGCCAGCCAGCCAGCCCTTGTGAACCTCTCCGTCCCACTCTCTGCTTGTGCTGATCCCTGAGTGCTATCTTCCTCGAACAAGCGGGAGGAGATGCAGTCAATCCTGAGAAGACCAGACCTGGCCACGATAACACATGCCTTAGTTACACCCAGGCTGGATGACTGTAATGTACTCTACCGAGGGCTGCCTTTCAAGGGCCTTGGGAAACTTCAGTTGGGCTAGATTACAGCAGCAAGGACGTCAGTGATATCACCATACTGCACCTATTCTGCAACAACTGCACTGGTTGCCCATTTGTTTCTGGGCACAATGCAAAATGTTGGCAATTGCCTTTAAAGTTCTGAGTGGCTCAAGTCTGGGATGCTTGAGGGACCTGCCTCCAGCCGTTTCCGAAGTTCTACTGGAGAGAGGCAAACAAAACAGAACATTTCTCCCAGCCCCTTAGCAGCAAAACAACCGGCTTGGGCGAACTGGTGATAGTTGATTTGTTGCTACTAGGGAGACCCTCCTTTGCCCATCCATGGCTGAGGCACAACTGGTCGCGACAACCGTGACCTCACCTCTGCTGTGGAATACCTTATCACGGGAGGTCTGTTTGGCCCCCTCTTCTACAGGTTTAAAAATTTCTGCCTTGCTGGACAGATGGCTTCTGTGTGCTTTAGACCCTCGTTTTACAATGCTTTTATCTGCTGAGCCTGTTTCTACTTTTATGCTATTTTCTTTTATGGGATTTTGTGTTGCACTGTAATTCCTGTAAGCCAACCTGAGCAACGCAAATGCATAGGAAGGGTGGTGTATACATTTTCAAAATCAATAATCAATCAATTATGGGCATTTTACTGTGTGAATCAGCCCTTAGCCACAACTATTTGAGGGCTTCAAAGTTGCTTACAAAAAAAGCAGGCCTTTACAGTAGTACACTCCCTCTGAAAGACTGTGTTCGCAGCTTGGGGGTGCTTCTGGATCCATCGCTCCAAATGATAGCCCAGATAGATGTGACAGCCAGGAGTACCTACTATCAGCTTCGGCTGATACGCCAGCTGCGCCCCTTCCTAGAGTCAGAATACCTAAAGACAGTTGTGCATGCGCTGGTAACTTCAAGACTCGACTTCTGCAATGCGCTCTACATAGGGCTACCTTTGTGCCTAGTTCGGAAACTTCAACTAGTTCAAAATATAGGGGGGCGGAGCTTGGCAGCCATGGAGTCGGCGAGTTTCTTCTGAGGCTCTAACCGGCTTTGCCGGGAAAAGCAATTATCTCCTTTTTAATGGGCATGAATCTTTGAGTAAATGATGGAAAAGGACTATGAATGTTAACTGTTTAACGTGCCGGTGTTGGAAAAAGCTGAAGAGATAAGGTGAGACCGTACGGAATGTTTTTATAAGCATCTGTGCAAAGCGAAACTAATGTTGCCTGCTCTGTGACGCAGTTGGAGCGGAGAGAGTTTGTTTTTGTTAGATGCTGACTTGATTTATAGCGAATCTCACCTCTTATCTTCTATTTCAAAGTGGAAAAGACTGAAATACTGGCTTTATAAAGTGGAAAGCAGTTTGTTGTAGTTATCGTCGGCTGGCGAGAAGGGGGGGTGAGCGGTGGTGGAGAAATAGCAGCGTTCGGTGAGGGGGCGAAGTGCGACATTGATAGACTGTGTATGACTAGTTCTGGTCCCCTCTAGTGAATGCTGTTGTGAATCTGATGTATTCCCACCCCCCTGAGAAGAAGGAAGAGTGTTTAACACACAGAAGATAAGCTAATAAAAACTGCCAAGAAAGTGAGCTGGACTCAAAGATTTATGCCCTGTCCAGAAATGTCCTATGTCTAACATTAAAAGGAGAATTAGGAAGGAGTGGAAAAGGTTAAACACACAAAAAAAGAAACCATCTAACCATAACCTCTCCAACCTGGAAAATACAGTCCCTGAAGGAGAACAGGAGGACGAAGATACAGGCCCAGTTTTCTTAGATACAGTGCCAAAAAAAGAAAAAAACATGGCTGAAGGGGGAGAAGCAATTGGCAGTCAGCCACCCTCTTTAGGGGAAATTAAAGCGGCAATTGCAGAGAACAATACTGTTATTTTTTAAAAAATGGATCAGCAAATGGATGTTTTTAGACAACAAATGCGTGTCCTGGCTGATAAGGCAGCTGAAAATTCAAAAAATATCAAAGATTTGGAGACAAAAGCTGATTTGAACCAGAAGAAGCAAGAGGCTTTTGAAAAATCAACAAATATTCAATTTAAAGATTATGAATTAAGACTGATAGCCTTAGAGGACCAATCTCGTCGATCATCTATTCGAATAAAACAGCTAAAGCAGACACAAGGAGAAGATCTAAGAGATATCATCCTGAATTGGTTCAAAGAGCTGATGCCTGACCTACAAATAGTTGGATCGGATATAGATCGAGTTCACCGTGTGGGGGGGGGCAAAACTACAAAGGGACTAGAGACATTTTGGTGAAATTTGGTAACTATTATAAAAAAGAGCAAGTTATGAAATTGAGATCTATGGTCCAATTGCAGTATAAAGGCAAAGCAGTGCAAATTTACAATGATCTGTCTCAGCACACATTAAACTGGAGACGCAGTATTAAACCAATAACTGAAACATTAGTGGAGAACAAAATTCTGTATTCGTGGGGTTATCCTGTTTTTCTAAGATTTACATATGGAAGGGGGGAACACAGAGTAACCTCACTGGATCAAGGTAAAGAGTTGCTGAAGAGGCTGGGTCTGTATGGGGAAGCAAGTGGGACTGGAACAGGTGGGGGGGAATGAGGCTGGGACATCTGGGGTGTAATAGAATTGTTAATCATATTATGAGATAATTGTAGACAGAAATGTTAAACATGGAAACCTTGCCGGCCAGGCGCAGCACTGCCTCCCCCCCCTTTAAAGTTAATGGCTGGAGTATTAGACTCATGGGGATGTGGGGGGGGATCAGAGTGGGGGGGTGGGGAGGGGGGGAAGGTAGGAGGGAAGGGGTTGGGGTAAGGGGGTGGGGGGTAGTTGTATGGAGTTTGTGTTTTTATGTAAGTAAATTTGAGTTGCAGAGCACAAGGGATCGGAAGAGATTTCAGAAGGGTGAATTTGGATAAAAAGATAAAAGTATCAACACTCAATGTTAAAGGTTTGGGGGCAGTCGTGAAAAGGAGGAGAATAGAACAAATGTTTAATAAAGAAGGATCGGATATTATAATGGTGCAAGAAACACACCAAGGCTCCGAGAATTCGAATATGATAAAATTAAAATGGTTAGCTTATTATGAAAAGTCATTAGGAACGTCAAAAAAAAATGGAGTGGCCACTTTGATCTAAAAAAAAAGTGGGTTTATATTAGAAGAAACAAAAAAGGACGATAGTGGCGGATATCTTATGTTAAAAGGTAAAATTGAAGGAAAGGTATATACGTTAATTAATGTGTATGCCCCAAATGAGAGACATAGAGAGTTTTTTATAAAGTTATTTAAAGAAATAGAAGAATTCAAGGAGGGGTATGTTATATTAGCTGGGGATTTTAATATGGTCATGGATAATAGATGGGACAGGTTGAATCCCACTAATGTTGAAAAGAGGAATAATATAACTATATTGAATAAATTAGTAAAAGAAAATGATTATTCAGATTCTTGGCGTTTACTCAATGGGATTAGGCCTGGGTTTTCATATTTTTCCCCAGTTCATCATACACACTCCAGGATAGACTATATATTTGTCTCAAAAGATTTTGCAACAAAGATTTGTAAAATGGAAATGGGGGTAATAAAAGTAACTGATCATGCCTTGTTAAGTTTAGAATTTGCAGTTAAGAAGAACTATAAAGAGGCATATAGATGGAAGCTGAATACAAAAATACTGAAATATAATAAAGTGGTAGAGAAAATTCAGAAGGAATTGTCGGAGTCATGGGAAATTAATGAAAAGGGAGGAACAGCTGGGTCAGTCGTTTGGGACACCATGAAGGCTGTAGTAAGAGGAATTTGTATTAGAGAGACATGTAGCTTAAAAAGACAACAATGTGCAGAGCAGGAAAAGTTAGAGATAGAAATTAGAAATTTGGAGGAAGAATATTGGCGAGGTAAAAACAAATATAAATTAGTAGAAATACAAGCTAAGAAGAAACAATTAGAAAATTTAAATTTAGAGGAGGTTCAAAAGAATTTAATATATATGAAAAGGGAATATTTTGAAAACAGTAATAAGAATTCTAGGTTGCTTGCCAGGCTCACACAAAAAGAAAAAGGGAGGAATGGGATAGAAGTATTGAAGGATAATCGAGGGAATTATTGTCATATAATGAAAGATAAAATAAAATTTTTCCAGGAATTTTATCAGGAACTATATAAAGGTAAAGAAATACAACAAGAAAATACAACAAGAAAACATAATAGAACAGTTATAGTCCCAAAACACAGCTGTAGTGGTGGTAAACGATGGACTCACTGAAAAGATACGACTAGCCTGAGGTACAAGACAAGGATGTCCGCTCTCGCCGGTCCTGTTTGTAATGGTTATGGAAGTATTGGCGAAGGCACTAAGGGAGGATGAAGAGTTAGAAGGAATTGGAGAGGTAAGGGAAATAAAGTTAAATATGTTTGCGGATGACACTTTATTGACCATTAAGAACCCAATAAGAAAAATAGAAAGAATTAAATATCAGTTGAGGGAATTTGAAGAAATTACAGGGTTAAGAATAAATTGGTCTAAATCAGAGATGATGTTGTTTAATTATACTAAGAAGGAAGAAAAGGAATGGGAACATAAGGGAATAGAAATGAGAGTTAAGGAGGAGATTAAATATTTGGGAATTAAAATTACAAAAAACTTAGAGAATCTTGAAAAAGAGAATTTAACGAGGTTAAAGAAAGAGGTATTAGAGAAATTGGAGAAATATAAAAGATTAAATTTATCTTGGTTTGGAAGAATAGCCTTAATAAAAATGAAGATTTTAGCTAAAATTAATTTTGTGTTTAGGATGTTACCAATAAAAATATCAGAAACTGAGATAAAAAGCTGGCAAAATATTATTAATAAATATTGTAATGGAGAAAAGAGAGCAAGAGTGAATAAAAATAATTGGTATCTAAGCCAAAAAAAGGGTGGATTGGGTCTCCCAAATATAAAATTATACTACGCAGCAAATAGATTAAGACATATTGTAGAAGCAATTATAGGAGTAGGAGATTTATATTGGATGGAAGAAAAAACTATAAGTAATGTAGAGATGAGTTTGGATAATGTATTTTTTAAAGATGGAGGGAGAAAGTGGGTTGGAAGTATAGATAATCCACTCCTGAGAACTCAATGGGAAATTTGGAGTAAATTTAAAGGGAAGCTGCTTCCGAGCAACTCTCCCTTAGCACCAATAATAATGTTAAAGAATTTCCCAGAGGATCTGAAGGGTAGATTATGTAAAATATTAAAAGAGAAAAGTAAAATGAAACTAAAGGATTGGTTAAGAGATATAAAAACAAGAGAGGATATGGAAAAATTGTTAAAGGAGAAAAAATTATCTTGGTTAGAATATGGGCAATTAGAACAATGGAATAAAAAGTGGATTAAAGATAATAGAGTTTGCAGAAAGATGACGAAGTTTGAAGAGTTAATAGCAAATAAGGAAAAAGGTAAAGGAGGTAGTATAGTTTTAAAAGGGTTAATGAGTGAAATATATAAAATATTGTTAGAAAGGGAGTTTAGAGAGAACTCAGAGAAAATGGTATGGGAGTCAGATTTGAAGGTACAAATAGGGCGACAGAGTTGGGAGGGACTATGGAAACAAAGAGTGTTGAGAAGTTTATCAGTGAGAATAAAGGAGAACTATTTTAAAATTTTGTGGAGGTGGTACCTAACCCCGATTAGATTGAATAAGATAAACAGCATTCAGCAAATTGTTGGAGAGGTTGTGGGGAAAAAGGAACGTATTTACATATGTGGTGGCTATGCAAATATGTACAAAGATTATGGAAGATGGTGTTTTCAGAAATTGAAGAAATAGTGGGAATGAAAATAGAACAAACGCCAAAGATTGCATTGCTGTCACTATTTGAAGATATAAAGTGTGGAAAAGAAACTATAGAGCTGATATCGAGTTTGCTGGTTGCAGCACGACTGATGGTAGCTAGGAACTGGAAGATTCAAGGGGAATATTCTATTGAAGAATGGTACAAAGAAGTATGGGATATAGCCATTAATGATAAACTGACATGTAATATTAAGTGGAGAAAAGGCGTAACTAAAATAAATGAGTTTGAAGGAATCTGGAAACAGTTCCTAATATTTGTGTTTACTAAGGGAAGTGGGAAACTGCCAGTAGAAGAAACGATCAGATTTTGGACTCAGGAATAGATCCCGAGGTGGGGGGTGCACGTTTATGTTAAGAATGATGATGTTGTAGTAGGATAATGTATAGGTAATACTTATTCAACATATATGTACTCAACATTTATTCAATATGTATGTAGCAGTTGTTTGATGTTTTTCTTTTTATTATTATTATTATTATTGTTGTAATGTTGTATGTTTGTATAGTGTAGAAAATAAATAATAATAATAAAAAAAAGTTAACAAAATATAGCAGCCAGGCTGGTCACCAGTATACCTAGGAGTGACCACATTACACCATTTTTAAAACCTCTTCACTGGCTGCCAATTAGTTTCCAGGCAAAGTATAAAGTGTTGGTTGTCACCTTTAAAGTCCTACATGGTTTGGGCCAGGCTACCTGTGGGATCGCCTTCTCCCGTACAATCCGCCCCGCACACTCAGGTCCTCTGGGAAGAATTTACTCCACTCAACAAAAACAAGGCTGACAACCATTACCCAGAGGACCTTTTCCTCTGCCACTCCCAGATTATGGAATGACCTGCCGGGAGAGATTCGTCAACTTAACTGTCTTCTGTATTTTAAGAAAGCCATAAGACTGATCTCTTCCGGCAGGCCTACCCAGTTGAATTTTAAGATGCCTTTTAATAATGTGCTGCTTTTAATGATGTATTCGTTTTTAATTATGGTGTTTGCATTTGTGTTGTACCCCGCCTCAATCCAGAGAGAGGTGGGTAACAAATAAATATATTATTATTATATTATAACCTGTGGAATCACGGTTATTGATATGAAAAGCACTTTGCATTTAGTGCGTTCATGTGAAGCCAAAGCTAGTTTGCCCAAACCCATATGAGCGGCCCTCCCAAGTGGCTCTCTTTCCCCTTTCTGTAGCCTTTTTGGGCACCTCAAGACACACAAGAGCAGGAGCCTGCTAGGAACTTGCAGGACATTCGGAGCAGCACAACCCTGCCACAACGGGCTCTTGAACTGGCAGTTCCTACAGTGGCCCCAAGCGAAGGGCCCATGAGCGCCAGAGGCAAAGGCATGTTTCAAAATGGCAGCAAAAGGTGATTCATGATCTCAGTCCACTCACCTTGGCAGAAACACGGGCTTTTGGGCCAACTGTTCCCGCAATTCGGGAGAGGTAGAATCAGAGATGACGTACCGATCCACGTAGTCAGTCCAACGCTGGAATGGGACACAGAATAAAGAGAGGGGCTTAATGAGCTGCCTTTAAATTGTATATGACATTTTTAAAGCTTTAATCTTGATTTTTGCATACAACTGTTTTAATTGTAAACTGACCAGAGAGCCTTGGCTGTTGGGTAGTATAAATATGTAATAAATAAATAAATAAAATTAAAAGAAACATTCCTTATACAGCCACTGCAAGCTTCCCTTCCAAGGGGCTCCCTAATCCAATGGTCACACTAGGTGCTGTATTTTTAAAAGCGGAGTAGGGAGATACCAGTCCATTTATTTATTTTTAAAAAGAGCAGCAGAGAGGCATGTAACTTGGACTTTAAAGCACAGATAGAAAAATCCACAATACCCAGTCACCCAGGCACATTATGTTGTTGTTGTTGTTGTTGTTGTTAATCGTCATCATCTCCAAACATGTAGGAATCTAAGATATTTTCTCTGCCCTTGTCATTAAAAACAAAATTAAAAAATAAATCTGTTTAAAATCAAAATCTGTTTAAAATCAAAGCATTTATAATGGCGCAACCTTTCCAACATTTGTAAGTGGTAGCTTGACACTTTTAGAAAGCCGTGACTTGATGGTATTTTAAACACTGCAAAAGCATCTGCGATTTTATTTATTACATTTTTATACCGCCCAATAGCCGAAGCTCTCTGGGCGGTTCACAAAAACTAAAACCAAAATAAAACAACCAATAGTCTATTGATTTTCTATTGAAAATCAATATAGTCTATTGAGTTTGATTTTCAGAATCGAACTTTTAAAGTTCAGCCCCATTTCCCAAAATTTCACAAACTTCTTCCTTATTGGGCAGATTACAAGCAGCAGTTTCATATTTAGGACATTTAAAAAACAACAACCCAAACCTCCATATATTGCTTCTTACTCTGTACTGTTGACAAGAGTAAGGAGCTACAAAGTGAAATAACTTCACCAGCCGCATCGGACCCCGTCGGCTTTGGCACTGATCTCTGGCAGTACATAACAGTAACTTCTATGAGTAGTGTTGATGCTGAAGGATCACGTTGTGTTTAGACAAAAATGCTAACCAAGCATTTAGGTTGTTTAAAACAAACAAACAAGTAAAGAACAGCAAATGTAATTCCCGATGAAGACTTCATCAGGAAGCGTTGGGAAGCTCAAACTCCTTCTTGGCAGCTGCTTGTGGTTCAGTCTCTTTGATTTTTGTATTGCACATAAAACATTTCACAGTACGAAACCTGGAAAGTGGCCAGAGAGTTCTGCCTCATTATTTAAAAAAAAGTTGTCTAGCTCTCCCTTCCAAACTGAAAATACTAAATCTAACACATGACTGTGACTTGGATTCAAGTGTTGCGCCTGTTCATGTTGAGGTATTCATAATTTTAAGTGGGGGGGGGGGGGGAGATTTAATACAGTAGCATGCACGACAAAGTGTATCTTCCCTAGGTGAACGACCACGGCCTACTGCATTAAAAACGCGCACAGGCTCACTTGAAAACTGCCATGAGGAATGTTTAAAACTGCTAGCCAAGAGCTCCACCTTCTCTTACCTCTGCCTCAACGGGATCGTCAGAGTTCTCCTCTTCCGTGTCAAGCAGCTCGATGGTCAGCTGAACATGGCCTCTGCTCTGAACGAACATCAGCTGCACAACAGAACACAGAGGTTCAGGAAGCAATGCAAAAACCTTCAAGCAGTATTTCTTCTAGGTACTCAAAGCCTGCCACATACTATCTAGTCTGAACTTGGCACAGCAACAGAAAGTCCAGCTTCCGAGCGAGCAAAGGAGGCTCAGATCAGCAGAAAACTGGCTTGAAAAATCAAGGTTTTACATAGTTACCATGAATTTACTTTTGGCGAGCAGCCTCCACACCCAGAAGCTGCCCCCTCCAAAAAAGGGTGGGGGTGAGGGAAGCAGACCTGCCAGCATCTCCCCCTTTTCGGTCGGTTACTATCAGATCTGCTTCTGCTGTTTAGCTAATCCTGACCCGCTCTCTACAGTCCTCGAATTGAACAGGGGCTTAAAAATGGTGTTCCGCAGATGTCCTTCCCTGCTACTCTCCACCGTAGGGGTCTCTCCCCCTTCTCCAACCTCTGCCCATTTCCCACCCTGGTCTGCTACAGCAATGCGCATCCCCGCCTGCAAATGAAGAGCTGCCTCTCCCACCGGCCCCTCTTTCCAAAGTCTGTTCCAGAAAAGGAAAAATGGGAAATTTACTTGCTGCAGACCCTCTTAACCTGCCTACAAGCACAGATTTTAAAAAGTCAAAGAAGAGAGATTTGCTCCATGGAAGTGAGGGAAACCTGGACTAGACTTCTATGGAAAGAAAGACTGCATTTACCAGCCTTTTGCCCTGGCAATGAAAATGGATTTGGAATGCAAATGAACTCCTGTGTAGGTGTGTGTGAAAAGCAAGGGGGAGTTGTATGTGTTGGACAGATATTAAAAAACCCCACAAGGATTTGATTTGGGCTGGGGAATAAGAGTTTGTCCTCTAGTTAAAGAACACATGCAGGGTGGCAAGAGGGTTTCATTTCTAAAGAGACGTGTGAGGACTTAGGCCTGTGGGAAACCATGCTTTCTGTCTCGCAAGCTCTTCATTTTCATGAGGCAAGTGGGGGCAGGAGGCCGCACTTGCTCAGCGAAAAGAGGAAGGCATTCTGTATGTGCTCAGAGGCGCTTATAGTATATTCCCACTGGCTAGCAGAAGTTATCATTGGCTACTATTTCCAGCCACAATTTGCAGACCCTTGCTATCTGCTTGCACCTGAGAAACAAAGAAGAAATGGCTCAGAGTAGACACTCATGGAGAAGGTTCCATGAAAAGGAGGTCAGTGTTAGAACACAAATGATGCGCCTCCCTTCTTTCTCTGCTTGCTCAAAACAGGGAGAGCAATAGATAATTGAGATATGAGCACGTGACATGGCTGCCAGCCTGAATCACGTGTGATATAAATCATTTGAAAAAGCATCTAGGCAGATTTCCACTAGTAAAAATATATTCTTTTCCAATACGAGGGCATTGATTTGTACACGTCGGCTTGCTGCAAGTAATGACAGAAGAGATCAGGCCAGAAAGGAAAGGCAACGTGGATACTATTCCCACCCTCACCCCTATTCACAGACACCAGGCTGCAAAATAATAAAATCGAGATCAATGCTCATTTTATGCGGGCCTTGGTTTGTTGAAGCGTGCCAGTTGGCCTCTATGTTGTTTCGTTTCTAGTAGCTCTAAGAGGGATCTGTATGCAGCCGTTTGCTGTATGGATAAAAGGCCCACAGTACCATCGAGTCATTTACATTGCATTGGAACTGGCAGATTATGGTCACTTGGTGTTATCATATAAGGCATGTAAAATACTTAGCAAACTGCTCAATAAAAATTAACGTACCTCGGAAATGTGCCAGAGTCTTCGGACATTTGTTAAGTAACTAAAAAGGTCAACAAGATCTTGTGATTTTGTGAACCGCCCAGAGAGCTCCAGCTATTGGGCGGTATAGAAATGTAATAAATAAATAAATAGATAGATAAATAAACCCCCTCCCTTATTAAAGGTGCCCCTAGATTTCTCTCCCCTTCAAAGCTCATCTGGATCTTCCTTCCTAGATTCGTGAAGGCTCCAGGTCACTACTTTTGTCTTTCTTTACCTTAAAGCAGTTTTCATCTTGCATGAGCTGCTCAGCTTTGCGCTGGTATGCTGTCTCCATGAGGGACCGAGATGGCTGCGAGGATAGCAGGCCTCCAGTAGCTCCATTGTTGTTTTCAGACAGGTAGAGTTCTGTCACTTGCACGCAGATTTCATCGCTCACTATGTGCTGAAGCTGGTGATTTTTTTGGGGGGGAGAAGGGGGAGGGGACATTAAGATGCCTTTTGAAACCCAAATGACCAAGTTCAAAAGCCTTCAGCCAAACCCAGCGCGCTTCATTTCTCTTTCCCCACTGAAGCTGAACAGGTAGCCACTGGGTTTCCATAACACAGCTCTAACAGTGCCTTGTTCTCCCTTGCAAGCTCCATCCTGAACGTCATCGCATGAGGCTACTTACAGCCTTTGGCTAGGTTCATATCGTTCCCCAGCAATGATGGAAGGTTCCATCCCACAATGTCCTGAATGGTCCAGCAGGGCACAGGGTGGTTGTGGAGAGGAGCTGGGAACTGACGGGCTTGACAGCAAAGAGGAGAACTAGGAAGAGCTCCTGCTACCTATCAACTTATCCCCGTCAGCAGTTGTGTCTATCTTCAATGAGGCTGTTTATGGTTTCCTTCAACAGCAACTACTTTTGACTAGTCAGGCAAGATCAACAGCAAATGAGGAAAGGCTCTTAAAAAATAAGTTGCAATTGCTGAAGACAACAGGTTAATAATGGCTGATCTCTGTCTTTCCTCTCCAAGAAGGTGCATGACAGCAAACTTGCAACAAAGCCATCCTGGAATTCTAAGAACATAAGAAGAGCCCTGAGGCTGGATCAGACCAAGGGTCCATCTAGTCCAGCACTCTGTTCAGTGGCCAACCAGCTGTTGACCAGGGACCCACAAGCAGGACACGGGTGCAACGGCACCCTCTCACTCATGTTCCCCAGCAACTGGTGTATATGGGCTTACTACGCTGACATTGGAGGTGACGCATAGCTATCAGGGCTGGTAGCCATTGATAGCCTTCTCCTCCAGGAATTTATCCAACTACCTTTTAAAGCCATCAAAAACTGGTGGCCAGTTGTGGTAGTGTATTCAATAGTTTAACTATGCACTGCGTGAAGAATTCTAATCAGAGGAAGAATCCCAACTATTTTGGGTTTTTCTTCTTTTTTTTCTTTGGGGGAAGGGAATGTACATGGGTTTCTCCAACACCCTGCTCCTCTCTGCCCCCCCTCGCCTCCAAACGCAGTGGTAGGATCACCTGTCTAACAATACTCTGAATCAGCTTGTCCATGGTAAAGGCAATGTAGGCGTGAATGGTAAACATCTCACGAAGAGAATCTTCATATTGGGAAGAGTCCATGTTCCCATCCAGCAAGTTCCGCACCATGTCTAGGAAAGCAGGATAATAATCTTCCACATCGATGTCCACTAAAGTGAGAAAGGAAGGAAGGAAGCACACCATGAAGTGCAACACCAATACTAAGTAGGCAGCGGACACATTCTAGAGGCCTCTTTCTTTCTCTGGCCTGGCTCTTAAATGCTACTGGGGAAGAATCATGTTGAACTGCTAAAATGAGTGATCAAAAGCTACAAGTCTTTAAAGTTTTTAAAATCAAGAGACCTGTACAGACAGGGACAAAGGGAAATATTTGATGGCTGCAATGGAAGTGTCCAAAGCCACAGTCCTATACCCACTTACCAGGGTGCAACGTTCACTGTACTTAATATGACTTACTTCTGAGTCAAACATATATAGGATTGTGCAACAAGATGATAAAAATCATTGGAATTGGCATTCGTGGTAGGCTATGAGTTATATATCTATATGTACAAAAAGGTCTATCTAATCTAGCATTCTGTTTCCAGCAGCAGCCTGACAGGGGTTTCTGGAAAGCTTATTAGCAGAGCACAAAGAACAAACCCATTTCAACTCTCTCCTCTCCCTTGTCCCTCAGCATCTAAAACATAGAGCTATACTGCTACTGAACTTGGAAGTTCCGTTTAGCTATTGAGGCAAATAGCTTCTATGAATTTGCCCAACATGCCCTTTTAAAGCTACCTAAGTGATAAGCCACCATCAGTAAAGGGGTTCATGGCTATAGCGAAGGAAGCAAAGGCGGCACTTGCTGAATGGAAGGAGCGTCACAGGAAAAACTTCCTGACTGCCAGAGCAGTACGACAATGGAAATAGTTACCTAGGGAGGTTGTGGGCTCTCCCACACTAGGGGCCTTCAAGAGGCAGCTGGACAACCATCTGTCAGGGATGCTTTAGGGTGGATTCCTGCACTGAGCAGGGGGATGGCCTTGTAGGCCCCTTCCAACTCTGCTATTCTATGATTCTATGACAACAGGTAGTCGCGTCGCCCCACTCCATGCAGTTTCTAGACCCTAACGGAAGGCACCTGTCTCTGCCTTCTTCTCCCTCCGCAGGCCACTCCCCGACCCAGCCAGTCAGCCAGCAATGCACTTACTGGGCTCCTTCAGCCGCAACTGGATGGCAGGGCTGTCACTCTTGTCTCGCTTTACACCCAGCGCGTCCCGCTCCCATTCCCTTTCCCGAGTCTCCTCTTCTATCTGCCGCTCAGCCTGGGTATATATTCGCAGCAACCGCAAGCACAGGATCTGGTGAAGACGCAGGAAGATGTACCAGTTGTTGTTGACGTAAAACAGGTTGTAGACCTCGTCCATGTTGCGCAGCTTCTGGGCTGCCGTATTGCTGAAGAGCAGCTTGGCTTTGGGAGGGCTGCCCCCCACGCCGTTGTGTTTTTTCACAGCCCCGGAGCCTTCGTCCACGTCCATCTCTTCCTCCTCCTCCTCCTCCTCCACGTCAGAGAGCTCCCCACGCTGAGCAAAGAGGAGGTCTGGGATGAAGTGGTACATGATCTGCTTGATCTTGTACTTGTCCTCTTTCTGGATGCCCGTCTGCCGCTTCACGTGGTGGATGATGAGGGAGGACGCGTCGTCGAGGATCTGCTTGTCCTCGTAGGCCAGCGATAGGTGAGGACCAGCATTATCTTCAGAAGTCTGTTCTTGCCTCTGAAAACCAACCAGCAAAGAGTGTGAAACCCGCCCTTTCCTCATCGCTGAAAAAGGACTGCCTCTGGAGGTGAGGTGGAGATTCTCTACCATAGAAAAGTTACGTCATACACAAAGTTCTGCGCAAGTACTTATGTAACTGATGGGGTTTATTTTTACAAAGCTACTCTCAAATGTGTGCGTGTTTACAATTTATTTATTACTACTAGATTTATATGGCCACCCATTCAACACATGGTTCCTGGAAGCATTATAAAACCAAAAGTAAAATAAATTAATTTTTAAATCATAAAAAATCCCACCGCCCAGAAATTTGACATTGAAACATTATCTTTTCTAGCGGAAGAAAATAACCAACTAGCAGCTCCATGTAAAAAATAAAAAACGGCCCAGGTTTTGTTTGTTGAAAAGGCACAGATGAATAGAAGTATCTTCCCCTGGTGGCAAAGAAACCATAATGATGGCTTCAGGCAAGCCTCTCTGTGCTGTGACTGAGGAGGCTCTTGCCCTAGTTACTAGCCATGTGCCTTTGCCTCGTTTGGCAGAGACACACAGAACACAGGTTTGGGAAGAAGGCGGTGGTTCAGGTAATCTGCGTTTGAGTCATATTTTCACCATTTTCAAAACTGCATTTCACTCCTCCTAGACCAGGAGCGAACAACTTGTGGCCCTCCACATTTTTAGGACTACAACTCCCATCAGCTCCAGCCAAAATAGTACATGGAGAGGGATGATTGGAGTTGTAGGCCAAAACATCGGGAGCCCCACAAGTTACCCATACCTGTCCTAGACAAAACAAGGGACCAGTTTCGTCCGTCACTATCTCAACTGAATCCCTTGCTCTCACCTCAGATTACACCAACAAAGGATGATACTGAGGGATGCAAACTTCTTAATAGATTAGGACTGCCAGTCAACCGGGAAAAAAATGAGTTGGTCATCTGCCTTTCGATTAAATATTGTTACAAGGAAAAGCCACCTTTAATCTTGTTTTAATTCCCTATTACAGCAACACATCGGAACCACAATAGCCTTAAAAGAACAAGCACACAGCCCCATCAATCAGAATATCCCCCCTTACTGATTCATGGTTTATCAAACTTTACAGCCCTGTAACAATTTACAACACCCTTCTGACCAGCAACCAGTCAAAACGAAATAAAGTTGAAGTCAAGCGCGGAGGAAGAAGTCCCCAAACCTACCTCATCGTAAATCGTTTCAATCTCACTGAGAAGGCTCTTGGATCTTAAGACCTTGGTGTCATTCTGTTTGAAGTTGATCCCTTGGTGGTCGAGGGACTTCAAGTAGTATTTCTCATTCTGTTCCCGCCACACTTTGTTGAATCCTCTTTGGGCTTCTCTCCACTCCTCTTCTTTCATTTTTAACCTTAGCAGTAAGAAAAGCAACAGGGTGAAAGAGAAAACTATGGTAGGAAGAACAAAACAATAGTACTACACGCTTCACAGGGGAAGACAAATCTCAAAAATTCAGGGAATAAGAGACGGTTGTGATTTTACCACATATAGCTTGGAGGGCGTGCGTGGAAGGTCATAGTTACAGCACAACTGTGTTCCTGGTGCCTTGCCATATTCACCCTAGCTGTTGCAATTCACAGCTACATAAGAGCATTAAATTAACAACGTTTGACAGGAATCCTAGATTACCATCAGCTCCCTTGTAGCAGCAGCTTTGCTGAACCTTCATATCAGAGACTGAACTCATAGCCAGTGTGGTTACTGGATGGACTTTGGCTGGGGAGACTGAAATTCAAAACCCCTTATCCATGAAGCTCACCACTTGATGTTGGGACACACACACACACACACACACAGAGCTTAACCTACACAACAAGCAGTTGTTGTTAGGAAAAAATGGGGCAACCCACCTCTATTGTAGGGAGGACAACCCCAAAAATACATGGGCCCCTGCTAAGTGAAATGTTACAGGAGAGAGAAAACTGTCAGCGGTGGCATCCCAGCTTTTGAACACCCTGCACAGAAAAGCCCTCCTTGTGACTGTTGTTGTTGTTATCTTGTTATCTTGGCCTTTTAATTTATTTTATTGCTCAGCTTACTCCCCCCCCCCCCCCCCGCACTGCCTTTGGGATTTGGGGCTGCTCAGATTTTTATTTAGATTTTTTTTTTATCTTGCAATTTTAGAGATTCTGCATTCTTTGCATTTTAATGGTGTATTTGGTTGTTAGGTGCTCTGAGAACCTTGCTAAAGTGCAGGCAGGATATATCTGCCCCAACTAAAAAAGGCAAAACGAATAAGTAGCACCTGGGAACCGAGGAGGGAGGGAGCCCCACCTGAATGTGTCAGTTACCTTTTCAACACAATTGGAACTGCAACAGCTGGGTTCTTTCTAAGCCCGTCGATAATGTCAGCTGCCTTGTCGGCATATATCCTCTGCAAAGCCTTGCGGTGGATCACTTCTGAGGAGCCGCCTAAGGTATTGTCCAGCCGGAATTTGGCTTGCTCCTCAGCTGATAAGCGGGAGAGTTTCTTCTGTATCGTTTCTAGAACTCTGATGGTTGCTAGATTGGTCTCCAAGACAACATCCAGCTGAAATGGAAAGAATTCAGTAGCTGTGGCTTATCGCTAGAACCAAAATGATGGGTTGTTTTAAAAAAGTTTCTATATACAAGGGCGAGTGAACTGGGGTTCTTACATTTAGCATAAAAGGCTTCTCAATGTCCGTCACTGGTAACGGAGACTAAAAAGTTTGAACAATACATTTCAAAAAAACTTTTAAGAAGTGTTTTATTTAGATTGGAGGACTATTCCATTTAAAAATGTAATTTTTCAGTGGGTGAAGGATGTTACTGTAATAGAAAAATCAATTCCTAGGCGGTTTTTAAATTTTTGTAAACAGCCCAGAGAGGTCCAGCTATGAATGAATGAATAAATGAATGAAGCAAAGCATCACATCAAATTTATGAACTGAGGAAATTCATTTTAAGGAGATCAACATGGGAGCAAGCAGTTTTTGAGAACTGTGAGAAAACAAGTTGGGAAGACCTAGGCTCTGGCATTTTGATATTACTCTCAATACTTTGTATTTACACACCACTCGGTGTTCAAAATCCTTCCAATATAAGATCACAGTTCATGCTGACAACAACCTTGGAAGGCAGAGCAGTGTTAACGTCCCCATATTATAGAAAAGTAATTCAGGCCAAGAGAAGGACATGGCCAGAGACTTTATGACAGAGGCAACATTTGAACAAGGACGTTTCCTTCTCCAGCTCATGGTCTTAACCATTGCATTACACCAAAGCTATCCACAGTTGCAGCATTTCAGTTGCCACTGTAGCCATCAGGTTAACCAACTTCCAGCACCCCAAAGCTTCCCAAGAAATTAAATCCTGTTGTAGCTACCTCAAATCGTTCATCTTCACACCGGTAGATATGCTCTTCATACTGAGTTTTCTTGGAGCTCACAAATGTAGAATCTTCAGACCACGATGGAAAGGAGACCCAAGTGTCATTCAAAACCTGAGGCGTGGAGAAGAAAGAAGGATCTCATTTATGAGCAGATAACCAACATTCCAGCCGTTACATAAAAAACATTCTTAAGATTTTTGAGAACAGTCATAGAATCATAGAATAGCAGAGTTGGAAGGGGCCTACAAGGCCATCGAGTCCAACCCCCTGCTCAATGCAGGAATCCACCCTAAAGCATCCCTGACAGATGGTTGTCCAGCTGCCTCTTGAATGCCTCTAGTGTGGGAGAGCCCACAACCTCCCTAGGTAGCTGATTCCATTGTCGCACTGCTCTAGCAGTCAGGAAGTTTTTCCTGATGTCCAGCCGGAATCTGGCTTCCTTTAACTTGAGCCCGTTATTCCGTGTCCTGCACTCTGGGAGGATCGAGAAGAGATCCTGGCCATCCTCTGTATGACAACCTTTTAAGTATTTGAAGACTGCTATCATGTCTCCCCTCAATCTTCTCTTCTCCAGGCTAAACATGCCCAGTTCTTTCAGTCTCTCTTCATAGGGCTTTGTTTCCAGACCTCTGATCATCCTGGTTGCCCTCTTCTGAACACGCTCCAGCTTGTCTGCGTCCTTCTTGAATTGTGGAGCCCAGAACTGGACGCAATACTCTAGATGAGGCCTAACCAGGGCCGAATAGAGAGGAACCAGGACCTCACGTGATTTGGAAGCTATACTTCTATTAATGCAGCCCAAAATAGCATTTGCCTTTCTTGCAGCCATATCGCACTGTTGGCTCATATTCAGCTTGCGATCTACAACAATTCCAAGATCTTTCTCGTTTGTAGTATTGCTGAGCCAAGTGTCCCCCATCTTGTAACTGTGCATTTGGTTTCTATTCCCTAAATGTAGAACTTGGCATTTATCCCTATTAAATTTCATTCTGTTGTTTTCAGCCCAGCACTCCAGCCTATCAAGATCACTTTGAAGTTTGTTTCTGTCTTCCAGGGTATTAGCTATCCCACCCAATTTGGTGTCATCTGCAAATTTGATCAGCGTTCCCTGCACCTCCTCGTCCAAATCATTAATAAAAATGTTGAAGAGCACTGGGCCCAGGACTGAGCCCTGCGGCACCCCACTCGTTGCCTCTCCCCAGTTTGAGAAGGTTCCATTGATAAGTACTCTTTGAGTCCGATTCTGTAGCCAACTGTGGATCCACCTAATAGTTGTTCCATCTAGCCCACTTTTAGCTAGTTTGTTAATCAGAATGTCATGTGGTACTTTGTCAAAAGCTTTGCTGAAGTCAAGATATATGACGTCCACAGCATTCCCACAGTCCACAAGGGAGGTTATCCTATCAAAAAATGAGATCAAATTAGTCTGACAGGATTTGTTCCTGACAAATCCATGTTGGCTTCTAGTAATCACTGCATTCATTTCAAGGTGTTTACAGATTGACTTCTTTATAATCTGCTCCAGAATTTTCCCAGGGATGGATGTCAGACTGACTGGTCTGTAGTTCCCAGGTTCTTCCTTTTTGCCCTTTTTGAAGATAGGGACAACGTTAGCCCTCCTCCAGTCATCCGGCACCTCACCCGTCTTCCATGATTTTGCAAAGATAATAGATAAAGGTTCTGAGAGTTCTTCCGCTAGCTCCTTCATTACTCTTGGATGCAGTTCATCGGGCCCTGGAGATTTGAACTCATTCAAGGAAATTAGGTGTTCTTTGACCATTTGTTTATCAATCTCAAACTGCAATCCTGCCCCCTCAACTTCTGCTTCACTTTTTCCAGGGGGGTCATAGACCCGCTTTTGGGAGAAGACTGAGGCAAAGTAGGAATTGAGCACTTCAGCCTTTTCTTTGTCGTCTGTTATCAATTTGCCATCCTCATTAAGCAGTTGAACCACCATTTCTTTCCTCTGTCTTTTACTACTCACGTATCTGAAGAAAGCCTTTTTATTGCTTTTAGCAATCACAAATGTATAGGACAGCAACAAAAGATTTTCTGGACGTTTGGTCCATTGGTTGCCATGTTTAGTTCTAGAATGACTAGACTGTCTGAGCTTTATCTGTATTACCAAAGATAGTGATTTGTATATCTGCCAAACACAGTGTTTAGGAAATATGTCTACGATTTTAAGAGGATTACCATTCAAAGACAAAATCATTTCAAGACACCTCAGAGTGTCTCCACACTTTACATGGCAGACGCGGTTGTTGTGAACATACTAGCATTAAATTTTTGTTTCCAGGAGCGAATAAGCAGCTTTCCCCAACTTGGCTGGAAAGTAGCAGACTTGGGAAGGCTGATTTAATGCATGAATGATGCATGCATATGTGTTTCAAAAGCCATGTACGCACATCCAGTTTATGCACATGCTGTGGAAAAGCACAAATGGAACACCAATATACACAAAGCTATTCGTTGTTTTGCCACATGAAGAATGAAGATTCTTTCGAAATGCAGTTTTAACTGCCTAACTTTCTTCAAATTTGCAATGTGATCACCTGACTTGGAGGCTGAAAAATTAAGGCCCCAAATGCCTTACTTATTTAAGAGCGTCCCCTTATGGGAAGAGCTATTTTTTATTAGAGGTTGTGGCCAAATCGTTCCGTGTAGGACTTCCCATAATGCACTGATCTTCAACAAATGGGGTCAGGACCCACCAGCTGTTATTTTTTTTTCTAAGAAAGAAAACCCTCTTCTTCCCTTCCAACTTGGGTCCCATCGTTTCTAGGTTGGGTGACCACATGAGTCCCAGTATGTGACAAGGTGAAGGCCAAAGGCAGTCGGTCCTCATGCTATCCTGACATCACATATTCCATAATTTCGCACTAGAATTGCCTT
This sequence comes from Elgaria multicarinata webbii, assembly GCF_023053635.1. Classification (NCBI taxonomy): domain Eukaryota; kingdom Metazoa; phylum Chordata; class Lepidosauria; order Squamata; family Anguidae; genus Elgaria; species Elgaria multicarinata. Next base: position 3,651,666 of record NC_086186.1, on the reverse strand, counting down.
GGAGAGGATGCAGGCTTATTTAAGAGATCATGTGCAGTACTAGCATACATTCTCTTTTTGAGGCTCTTCAGGTTCTGGATGCAGCAAAGAAGAGCTCAGATACTTCACGAGCCACTTTTAGTCTGCCAGGTGTTTTGTCTTCTTTTTCTTTAAATATCCCTCCTGCCTATTTATGTCTCAGGGTAGTGGTGTTCCAGTAGCTTCATTGAACCTCACCCAGGGGAAGGAAGAATAACTTCATGGTTTGCATGACGAAAGTACAATGTTCAGTTCCTGGCATCTCCACCTAAAAGAATTTCCGGGTAGCAGATGATAGGAAAGAGCTGTGCTTGAGACCTCAGAGAGGCACTGCCAGCTAGAGTAGGCAACACTGGGCTACATGGACAAATAGTCTGACCCGACCCGTCCCACTGGCATCCATTTCCTCCAGTGTGAAGCAGGTTGCCTTACCTCCTTACACAACGGAGTCCGACCTGTGCACTTGGGCTGCTGGTAACTCTTTGGCAACGCTCGGTAGCTGGAGCCCAGCCTCTTACAAGATGCATAGTCTATCTCCATCGCTATGCCCTCCGTAGCCCGTTCCTTAGGAAAGCTTTCCATATGTGCAGATTCTTTGTAGCCCAGAAAGTTTTTAAACCAAGTGAACAGCTCTGGGAATTTTCTGAAAGAAAAAAAAAACCAAAGGAGTGGGTGGGTGGGGGGGTAGAAAAGGGAAAAGAATTTGTGACATAGAAGCAATTAGCTGCAGAGAGATGCTTAAAAAGCTGGCACATTTAAAGCATGATTAATAGCAAGTCATTTAAGGCCTTTTGTTTTTAAGTAAGCACTAGTTGCACTGCCACAATTTAATTCTGATTTGGAAAGCTGGTTTAAGTAAACCACAGTTTGTGGTGCTGTTACAACTGTGCAACTATGGTTTGCCACTAACTAGAAAGAGACGTGCCTCATCTCCTCCCGTTGTGCTTGGAGGAAAGGGAAAAAGGGAAGAGGAGCAAATGAGGATCTATTTACTTATCTCACTTACCCCAAAAATGGAGAAACTAGCTGTACAAGCTCAGCTCGGGATATCACCTCCTGATTAAAAATAACCAGGCAACGGAGGAAATTCTCATATGCTTCTGTGCTGCGCAGAGCCTTGCGGACCTTGACAAACAAGTCAGAAGGGGCGGGGGAGAAGACCGTTAGCAGAGTGCTGAGGGGAAAAAGAATGGCTTCTCTTCCATAGTGTCAATGTGCATTACTGTCCAGCTATTAGTCAAAGGTAGTGAACCAACAGTCATTATGACAATGGGGCTGGAGACGGGTGAATGTACTTCTAGACACCTGGGGGAAGACAATGCCAACACAAATTGCAACACCATCATGGGATACCAGGTCATTCAGTGTGCAACTCCTTAACTTTTTTCTCATGCAAAATGAATAGCTGCCATTCACTCATAAGGAGAAGAGAAAAGCAACGCCCCAGGGGCAATGCTGAAAAGAGGGTGCGTGTGTGTAATCTTACAGACCATTTAGTTTTCCCACAGAACTCAAGGGAAGCCACTGAGAACAAAGCCAGACCTTTCTGCAAAACTCCAGAGCTTTATCTACATGAGCCCACTTTGCTTCAGATTGTTAGGTACAGAGTGAACTTAGCCTAGTCAGCTCTGATCCTTCCTGACTTGCTGCTTTGCAAAAGGCAAAGTAAAACCTCATCTGAACTGGTGTGAGCCAACCAGACTTGGAACAGGCAACCATTCACTAAAGAGGCAGAAGAAAAATGGGCTTTAGGAGAAAAGTGGGATGCATCTCCTGCTCCAGCCTAGGGCCAACACTTCCTTCTAAAAGATTTTGTCTTGTTGTGAAGCAGAGATCACTCCAGCGCCAAGATCAGTGGATGGCAAAAAGTTTGGAAAATGTAGAAATTAGCACTTGGCAGGGCTATTTAGATACTTCTGTTTGTGTCCAATCATGTTTGTATCCTCTAAGAAGCTCAAACCCGAGTCTCGATACAGTAGTTTCAAAAGGTAAGATCCAGAGATCCCAGCAACAATGGAAGACACACACAGCTAGCAGAGGGGGCAATTTGCATAATGATGCCCAAGTTGTGTGTGTAGGTTCAGAAACCACCTACGGTATATTAGATGCCAAGATTAATGGATAACATTTGGGAAGCAAAAAACAGCTTAAGGCAGCAAACCTATGCGTACTTATCTGGGAGTAAGCTCTATCAAACAAATAGGTACTTACTTCCAAGGAAATATACACAGGACTGTTAGTCTCACTGCAAGTCATTGCTATGGGTGTTTTGTTTTTGTAAACTGATTGTCAGTACAGAACAAGTTATCCAAAGCTATCCATTTATAATAATGCCTCACCTTATCAAAGAATAGAGACTCTGTTCCATGTTTACCAGCTTCTACCACCGATGGGTCCTTCAAATTAAGGAGCTTTGGTTTCTTCTGCAGAAAGAGAGAGCATAAAGCACAAGAAAGTTTTAAAAAGAGCTGAAAGATAATACATGGCTGATGTCTACCTCAACACATTTTGATTTTGCTGAGCCACTCACTGTGCAGGTAAACAGGAGGGGAACAGGCGCATAACAGGTGCAGACTAAAGGCGGCATGTTAATAGCTGTTCTTCAGTTGGGAAAATCCGGAATTTCACTATGTTGGATATCAATGTGTGTTTCAAATCTAATTTCAGATCAGCAAGGATGTGCAACTTCAGTGAATAATATATACCTGAAAGAAAATTTTGGATTTTCTAACAATGTGGGGTTTAAGCTGCCAAAGTGTGGACTTTTTCTAAAAGGATATTTACCTGACTAGGGATTTCCTGAACGTCAGAAGAAGCCTGTGACTTTCCAGGAAACCGTACATTTTGCTTCTTTTAAAATCTATTTTAAAGTGTTTATTCTGCTTTTATTTTATTTTATCTTGTACACCGCTCCGAAATTTGAATGGGGAGCGGTATATATTGTAAATAAATAAATAACGTTGCTGTCATTTTGATAGTGTGCACATTGCCACTGAAGATGTATGCAGACAGACACAACAAAACTTCTTTTGAATTCTAAGAAGCCCTGTCAATGGATACATGCTACCAACTTTTCCCGTGGTTGAGAAGGCCCAATGTATTTAGGTAAGCAATCCAGCAACACGGGCTACAATGCCTGCACTTCTTCAATATTAAACATTGAACAGTGAATTACAAAGTTTCATTTGAAACAAGTTAATTCTTCAGCAACAGGTCATCAACTTGCCCTGAGGACACGTATTAGCTGGTGCCCCATTCACGTACCCTAAGGGAGAAGGCGGCTTGCAGCCTCACTAAACCCTCCACACCCTCTTTTAGACCCCATGCAAGGGCTCCCAGGGACATCTGCCTCTGCTGTGCCCTCATTCATGCTCCCACGGGCAGCGCAGCCCCTCCACTCTCCTGGCATGCCTGAAATACCATGAAATTACAGGACTGAGTTCTCACACGGAGCTGTTGGGGTATCCTCAATCAGCCTTGCTTCTGTCGTGATCATGCCTTTGCCAGGTGCTTTTCTGGCATACCCACCACCACACATTCACAACTTACCTCACTACCTGCTTCCACCAACCTTCATATAAAATGCACCTGCATTAAAAGGACCTTTGTTTCAAAAGCACTAAGTATGTCTCGAACCGGCTCTACTTTACAAATGCTATTTCAGGCTAAAATTAGCCAATTTGTACATTAAGCTAAAAGTGGAGCCAATTTGTGACTGCTGTCATGGATAGGTCATTCTATTTTTACTTTGTATACAATTGGGCTTTATGCAGACATGTGACAAACTGTCTGCTACCCTCTTTCCACGGCCCCGCTGTTTGCAAACTTCAAGATGTACAATCTGCCAACTAACGACAGTCAGGTCTGGGTCCAGAAAGGCAGCTTATAAATATTTAAAAGAAGAAATAATAACACTTCATGCATCCAACCAGGGGTGCTGAAGTTCACGGACGCCTACCAACACAGTTCCTCCTCTGTTACCAATTTTTAAAATGTATGATTTGGTTATTCACGGAGGGAGTATCTGATACTATTCGTACCTTCACCGGAGGGGTTGTCCCAGCCGTGGCATGACGCCGAATCTGACAGCCATTCTGATTAGGTCTTTGCTGCTTGCTGTTAATCTGAGGCTTCTTGACTGTGCCTCCATGATCATTCCTCACAGACTCCACTTTCTCTGCAGTTGTCTTGCTCAACAGCTTATTTAAAAGGATCACATACAATCTCATTATTAATCCCAGTATCTTATACTATAACAGGAATGTGAAAATGTATCTCATAATAATCACCTCCATGAGGGGCTGTAAGTTCAGGAACCCTAATGTCAAATGGCTTAACAAAGCGTGGGGGCATGGGAATGGGCCTATACCTCCCCAAAACATACATCATATATACTAACAGTGATCTCAGTTCTCTGAGTGCAAGTCTTATGATACCCGAAATAGCAACATCCACACACAAGGGAGAGGTGTCAGCAGGCTTGGGGGAACCTGAAATTTGCAGACATACAATGTTTAGGAAAAAACCTAATGGGGTCTGAGCATGCTCAGTGACCATGGAATGCTGACCAGCTGTGGGGTGGTGGGAGGACCCCTCCCCTATTTCTCCATAGGGGAGGGGAGAAATAGAGCGGTGTATCCTGAAACAGGGCATGGCTGAACACAAGCATCCCACAGTGCAACATTGTGTTTCTGGTTCCCGGGTGCTTTCCCTTGTGGAATGCCAATCTGGAAAAACTGCTCTTTCCCCCACAAAGCAATGTTCACCTCCAAAAAAGGATCGTGGCATTGTAGAAACTCAAAGGAATACTCCCTCCACCCCCAATCTTCTCCCATCCCGGTGCATTTCTACTTCATCACTCAAGTTAATGAACTTATTAACCCAGGATCATACAAATTATGCTGTGCCATATGGAGCAGGCAGGACAGGAGAAGTAACACTCTGTTAGAGAGGTAAATAAAAAGTGTTGGGAATAAACTTACGACAGAGCTGTTTGCGTCTGGTAGGAACTGCCCAAATTCCGAGAGCAGATCCTCCTGGTTCTTGAAGAGACGGGCCACCTGGGCATAGACTTCCTGCTCAGTCAACGCCGGTGTGTAATTGCCACCCGCTTCCTTGGCATTCCGCTGCTCTTTCTGTTAAAGAGAGAGGCGAGAACGTCCAAGGACAGTAAACAGAGCTCTTCACAGCCGTTCTCAACAGCTTCTGCTCTCCTAGCTCCTTAAAAGAAAAGCCATGGCATCCAGTTTGAATGCTCCGAAGAAAACCATCAAGTGACCAGATAAAAAAGACACCGGAGAAGTTTGTTACCTGTCCCTGGAAGGACTCTAGCAAGGGCCAGTCACAGCATCTGGCTGTTCTACAAGTACTACGCCTTCTGTATGTCCCACACCCACAAATTGCTATTTTCAAACATCTCTGTTGAATTGCCTGCAGGCACTTTCTGCTATTGAAACAAAACTGAGTTAGCAATGTTAACCAGCAGCTTGCTTACTACTTAATATACTCCTCTGCCCAATAATCATCCTCTTCCTCTCTGCTCCACAAGTTATTCTTCCCTTTAATATCAAGCCAACTGCAGCAGAACAAGAACAAAAAAGTCTTCAGGCTTGTACAGTTCCCCACTCACCTGATAGGTATGAAGTATCTCTAAGAAAGCCTTGTAAATGTCTGGCTGCCCCTGGAAACGATTCTTGATCTTGTTGACATAGTTGATGGCATGATTAAACTCAACCGGCTGATTATTCTGGAGGGACGGTGTGGTTCCAAGAGAGATTGTCACGGGCGTGTGGGGCTGCACCGGTGGAGAACGAGGGGAGGCATAGGGAATTGGGGGGGTCTGCTGGCTAGTTGGTGTGTGCGTCTGTAGCTGGGATGGCTGAGAAAAAGGAAGCAGACACTGGCTTACACAGCTGCTCTGCCTCAATCAAGGGCGAGAACATTACAGACCACCACAGAATATGTTTGAATATGTTCATTCAAAAAGTTATTTTTACAGCATGATCCCAAGATGTTTACTCAGAAGTCAAACCCACTATGTTCAATATTCAGACCAGCACACGGTTCAATAAGAACCGTACCCAGATAGCCCATTTCAACACAGCAACACTCCGAAGGCATGACAAGTTCTTCCAACTATTCTGCTGAGTTTCAGATGGTCAACCGTCATTTTGGTGGGAAACCAAATGTGCGGACAATACATTTCACCTTTGCCCATCCACACAAGAAAATAATCCTATACTAAGAAGATTTGTGCACTTGGCAACAGCCAAATCGGTTGAAGGTCTCTGAGGAATGGTGCTTTGTAATATTCATTTGTCTTTTCATTTAGTATCATAGAATGCATCCCCTTTCTCAAGAGTTTTGCCTGGCCAGTTCTATGGGGCCCTTTAGAAACGTTTTTTTAAAACTTCCTTGTCCTATCAGACTTTTCTGAGCCAATTATTTTATTTTGGATCCCTGTTCCTGACTGCATTTTCACTGTACTGTTATTGCTAATCATGGCTGGCAGCCAAAGGACCTTGAGGCTTTTTTCCTTCATGCACCATTTCATTTTGGGCTCCCCCCCCACCCTCCCCACAATGGTTCCTTAAAGAGCCACTTATGAGGGCAATAGGCCCTTCCAAAGTGGGGTCTGATGAAGTATACGGGGCTGTATTAGAGATGTAAAATTTCCGGAAATTTTGAAGCCATAGAAAAAAACCGGTTTTTCCCGGGGGGGGGGGGTCGGGGTCGGGGAAAAACGAAAATTTTCAGAAAAATTGAAATAATGCAATATTAGCACTTTTTACAGATTGAAAGTCACTTTGTTACTTTAGGAACATAAAATGTAATTATGTCCAAGTTGGTTTGGCATAAAATTATTATATTTGGTATATTAAAAGTAGTGTATTCAAACAATTATTATAAATTTAATTTACTTTTTTTGGTAACAAATGGAGCTACAAGCTCCTGAACTGTTAGGAACACTTTTGGTTCTGCCAGTTTATAAAGAGCAGACAAAAATCAATTTTAAAAAACAATAGAAGAAACCACCAACATTAGTAACAAAGAAAATTATTTATGTCTCCGCTAGTCCTCCAGTGTCAATACATAAAGCCCCCATTCCCATAAAAAGAACTGAGAAAAATGGGGGGGGGGGAGAACCAAGGTTCAATGAATATGCATGAAATTTAATCAGACTCATTTTCTGACCTATAGCGATCACTATTACTTTCAGTCTCTGCTTCAGTGGCAGTGCTGCCCCCTAGAGGCAGAAATGCATCTTGCTCTTGCATTTGGGAGTTGTAGTCTCAGTTTGCAACCTAGGACTTGCTTGTCCTTGATGCACAGAAATTGTAATAATCTGATACTGTACGGTTTTTAGAAATCATTTGGAGAAGTAAATATCTGAACACCTTCTCTTAAACATTTTATTCATCATGCTAAAATAAAACATCCCATAATCCGATTTTTCTTCAGTTTTTTGGAAAGAACCCAAAAAAGGCTTTGGAAAAAAACGGGGGGAAACCAGTTTTCCCCTGAATTTTTCCGTTTTTTTCCCGGGCCTTTACATGGGGGCTGGGAAAGCCCTCCATATCTATTACCAACATTTAGGAAGGTTTAGGTTAGGGGTGGAGAAACTGTGGCCCACCGGATTTTGTTGGGTTCCAACTACCATGAGCCTCAACTAGTATGGCCAATGGTCAGGATTAGTGCGTGTTGCAATCCAACATTTGGGGGAGGAGGGTGTCACAGGTTCTCCACCCCTGATTTACACCCTGCAGAGCTCGATGTAGGTTCACCTAGTACAGGCAGTGCCATTCCCTCATGAGCCCACCTGCACAGCTAGATCACCTGCACAACACCTACTACGATATGCCCTGAGGAACAGAGAAGATGCCCCAGAAGCAGAGCCAATCCCAACACATTTTGGTGCCATGCACAGCTCCCATTCATTTCATAGAATCATAGAATAGTAGAGTTGGAAGGGTCCTATAAGGCCATCTAGTCCAACCCCCTGCTCAATGCAGGAATCCACCTTAAAGCATCCCTGACAGGTGGGTCTTGCACCCATACCTCAGCTGTCTGCCTCAGAATCTCCATTTAGGTAATTAAGGGCACCCCAAACAAATTTCCCCTTACCCCTGCTCTGCCCAGAATCCATCAAAGCAGAGCCAGATGCATCCCTGGTCCTAAGCCAAGCGCTGCCCGTTCCACGCCTTGCTTTTACCTTACTGATCTTGGCAGGTGGTGGCTGTGGTGCTGGCTGTGCTGGGGTTGGGGCAGACTGTGCTGATGGCTGAGACGGATGCTGCGGCTGGGGCTGAGGCTGAGGCTGGAGGCCGTGGGCCGGGATCTGATGAACCTGCCCCGGTGTCGTTACATTCACCATGTCGTTAGTCTGCACTTCAATTTTGTAGCCAGGGGGCAGGAAGGTATTGAAACCCATGATCAAATCAGGGTGGCCTTTGAACAGCTGAGAGACGCGGCTGATCACTCCTGGAGTGTCAATGCTGTACCAAGAAAAGGAAAAGAGTGAAATCGGGTCGCCTGTATAGGTTTTCTACTCTATCACAGCACTACGTTTAAAGGCTACTATTAAAACACTTCCCTTACATCTACTAGCAAAAAAACAAGAGGCAGCAGATTCTGTAACACACTGTTGGAGCAAATAAAAGTGCTAAAACAAACAAGAGACACTTCACACACTTGCAGAAGGTGGTCAAAATCTGAGATCGGAACTCACAGAGATCCCCTGCCCACCCTGTGCCACTCCCCTTCCCAATTGGGAAGAGAGCAAAGAAATCTCAGATCGGAGAGAACACTGGGAATGTGGTCAGCAGCTGAAAGGCTTGCATGGTGCCCCGATGGGGACAGCGCACGAAGCCAGGGACTCGGCCAAGTGGCTTTGCGTCTCTGCTGTAATCTCCATTGTGAGAGGCACAATCCTTCTGAGGTCAGAGATAACAGCGTGGATGTTAGTGGCGGGGGGAGGACTCAGCCAGCACCAGGAAGAAGAGCAGGCATGGTTCCTGGCACTGGCTTCGTGCGGTGTGCGCCGCCCCCATGGGCATGTCACACAAGGCCAAGGACTCCGCTGCAATGGGAGGAGCAACTTCTTCTCCCAGAGCCGGCTGAGGCCCTTTCTCTGCGCTGACAGAGGCACACTACTCTGTGCCCACTGATGTCATCTGGCCTATGTTGGGGTGGGGGAGGTGTGGGCCAACATGGCCCCACCCCACTCCAGTTCTGGACCCCTGCTTCAGACCATGGTTTGGACTGGAGTTAAGGCATACCTAGGAGCAGAATTGGACTCTGGTGAGAGCAATGCCTTTTTTAGGCTAATGTGGATCATATTGGATCAGGGTCCAAAAAAAGGGAATTGGGCTATGAACATAACTCAGGAAGCAAGGAAAGATGGGCAAGAAATAGTCAGGCAGGACTGGGCTGGGCAGAGTTTAGGGTGGGAAAAGGGAACACGTTCAAATGTAGTATCATCAGAATGATAATGACCTTACTAATAAAACCCCACATCATTCATTATACCTTTGAGATTTAAACTCCTTCATTATGTCCAAGAAGTCATTGTAGACTTGAGGTTGGCTACCAAATTGCAGCTTCACTTGGTCAAGGTAGGAGAGGGCATCTTCCACCTAGGGCCCAAATAAACGAGTTAAGCACATTTTCAACGCAACGTTTTATCTCCATTTTCACCCATGAATGCACACTGTTGGCATCCTGAGTTATTAAAGAGCAAGTCATCTTGAAATTGGTCAGTTTAGTCCTCCAAACAGCAGTACGGCACTGTGCCTATGGCTCTCCTGTAGAAGTCAGGCCACAGGCCACGATAGCGGTGCTTCTGCAGCCCATGGCACAGGGACACAGAGAGGAAGAATGAGTGACTTGTTTCTATTTCGTTCTAATTTGACGGATTTGCCTCTTTTGTGCTGTGCATTTTACTGCTGCTTTCCTCCTCAGGAAAGCTACACATCATAAAGGGATAAGGGTGTCTCTCTCCATATCATCACATTTTCCCTGTGTTCATTGATGGAAACTTTTGTTCAACTCTCAGGCTAAAGCGGGGGTGGTGGGATTCCATGTCAGGCATGCTGTCTATGCCAAAGGACAACATGCTTAAATGCCACTTTGAAATGAGACATTTCAGATTGGATCCTATAAGTGGTGACTGTAGTAATGCCATAGTATTCTAAATAGGAAGCAGCATTTACGAAAATATTTCCAAGCCAAGAATGACTAATCCTGCAGAGTTGAAGAATACATACACAAATACACACACACACACACCTAAAAACTGAATTGCCTGGCATTTTCTTAGCCTGGAAAGAGATATTGGTAGCAATATCCATGAAGACACTACCGTGCCTTTTTAAAAAACCAAAAACAGCTACGTTAAATAATACCTTTCAAAAATACCTTGTTGATGTAGCTTCCAAATTCATGCAATTAAGGCAGTTTTCCAAGAATAGACCTACATCTGTACGCTATGCTTCCTATACAACACATCTTACAACTGATCTCAATTCAGCTACTCCAGTGACTGGGAACATTCTGTTATTTTTCTTGAAACACATGATTGCAAACAATCTAAGAACAGAGCAGCTTTTGCATTTGCACAAAGCATTTCTAAAAAAATGTTTAGATGTTTAGGTGCCTTAAATATAGTTCTGTACAAGTGATCCAAAGCTGCTAATAGCAACCATATAGCTGTTAATAGCTGCATTATGGAAAGGAAATATTAGCTGGAATTCCTCACTTTGTTTTCCTGTATCAAAGTATTAAGAAGAGAGTGTCAAAAAGAATTTCATAAGGCAAGAGGTTTCAGTAGCTCAGGGGCTGAAACCTTTTTCATCAACGAAGACATTTTACAAGATTGGGATTAACACTCCAGGCCAAGAGACCCTTCACAAAAACATCCTTACTCTGCCTAGCAACCTGACTAAAGATGTAAGATTTCCAGAAATTTTGAGGTGTGTGTGGGGTATTCATTCTCCTGGGGGGTTTCAGAAAACAGGAAATTTTGGAAATTTCAGAAATTCTCCAAAAACAGAAATTTTGCACCTTACAGTTCTAAAGTCACTTTGTTGCTTTAAGACAGCCTTCACCATAGCCTCCAGATATTTTGGAATTCAGTTCCCATCAGCCTCAAGCAGCATGACCAATGGTCAGGAATGCTGGGCACTGTAGTCAAAAACATCTGTAGGGCATCAGGTTGGGGAGTACAGCTTTAGGAACGTTAAGTAGCCTTTCTGTTCCAAAAGTCATTTTATGTATAAGTTAGTTTGTTCATAAAATTACATTTTAAAACTTTTAAAAAGTAAACTCAGTTAGTAACTATTGTCTGAATAGATTAGAGCTACATTAAATGGATACTACAGCATCTAATTAGAACAAGCCCAGAAACACAGTCTGTGTAACAATATATATTTTTGTCTTAAATTCTAAAAGGAAGTATTTCATAATCCAAAGTTGTTCAATTTTTCCAATTGGGAGGGCGCTTTTGATCAGCCAAACACTGAGATTCCTGCATTACCAAAGCCATAGCTGAGATGGCCAAGGCACACAGTTCTGACGAACAGGAGAGAAAAACCCTGACAGAACCAAAGCTCATTTGTTTTACCAAGGAATTAATGAAATAGGGTTTGCATCTTGTTTCTGCTACTCCTCACAATTTGCACTGCAACTTATCTACTCACACTAGTCAAGAGCCCATGCTCAAGAACAGTTCTGCAACAGAATACAAAAGCAAAAACCTTCAGAAGTTATTCCAAGCCTTCTAGCAAAGACTTGCATATAAAAGCTACAAATCACACCTTAGGCAAGACTAAAATGATCCTGCTCTCAGTCCCAGGAATGTTGATGTAAACAATACTGCAGAAGAACATGGGTCAAAAACCAACATCAAGTTGAGCCGGGGTGGGGGGGTGGGGAGGGAGGTAGAAGGGAGAAGTGTCTACTTGAGTCAATAGTGGGGGGGGGGGGGAATTCTCATTGCCCCAAGGCAGTCTGCGCTATCCTGAAGAGCAAGTCAAGAAATAGCTTGTCATTTAAAGAGACCCAACAGATCTCTCGGGCACCTTACCTTAAGCCTCTGGAACTGCTGCCCTCCCTGCACCGGTGCTGCTGGGGGTGTTGGGTGAGCATGACTCTGCACCACCTGGCTCCCATGAGGCTGGACTGGGGTGGGGTGGTGATGCCCACTGTGGACAGTGGCTAGAGGGGGCCCATGACTGCTGGAGCTCTGTGGCACAGTTGACACCTGGGAAGGAGAGAGAGTAAAGAGAAGCCGTGGGGGTTAATCTTTATGCCACCGTGGGAAATTCCACATCGGTGAGTCACTTAGGGATGGTGACTCTCAACACCTTCCAGCACAGCAACATTTGTAGTAAAAACTATCTTGTATGAAAATATTAGCAGAAGGCCCTTGGTGGGCCAGCCTGGAACTTTGCTACCAGCTGTTCTCTTGGGAAAGCGAAAGTCTTGCCTGAACTTATGCAGGCAAATGACATATTTGAACTGCACAATCTGTGCTGTGTCACTCTGCAGAGTCTCCTGACTTGGGCACAGGAACAGCATAGCTAGAACCATGCCACCTATTCAAGTTGCATCCTTGTTATTGAGGGTGCCAGCTTACAGTTGCCAAGTTACAACTGACAGTGGGACTTACCTCTGAGTAAGCAAGTACACAAGAGAGGGCCTTTGCAACAGTGGCCCCACGCTTTTGAAATGGTTTGCAATGTGGGGTCCATCAGGCTCCCAGCTGTGCCTGCTGGGGTATTTGGTTCAGCATCAGGGTAGCCTTTAGGGTCAGGGATTGTGGAGGGATTGTAGTGGCCTATAGGAATTCCATCTCTCTTTCACACACTCTCCAGACTCTTCTGACTACTAGTCTGGAGTGCTTGCACCCTGAATTGGGTCAGCAGGACAGACTGGGGATTCTGCTGATGTACTATCCAACACAGTCTCCCTACCTGAGGTGATGGAGGTGGCCTCAGATATAGTGCTGAGGTCCCCCCAGACTGCTGGTTCTAGGGGATGTCAATATTCACACTGAGGGCACCTTGTCTGGGGCAGCTCAGGATGTCATGGTCTCCATGACAACTGTGGGAGTATCACAACATGTCATTAGGCCAACTCATATGTCTGGGCATATTCAATACATCCCTCCCCCCCCACCCCAGTTTGCCTTGGAGATGGTGATCTTTGAATCAGATTCTTTGCCGTGGTCAGATTACCTCCTGCTGAGGTTTAGACTGCAGCCCTAAGGATCTATCAGAGGCCTACTATGATAAGTTGCAATACACTTCCAGGTTGTTTCTGTATGTAAATGGATTTTATGTTATGCTTTATACATTATAAAACATATAGGTTACATAAGGTTTTAATCTTTTGTGAACCACCCAGAGAGCTTTGGCTATTGGGTGCCATAGAAATGTCATAAATTAAATTAAATAAATAATTGCAAACTTTTAGGAAGGCCCTGAAAACTTACCTGTTTTCTCTGGCATTTCCCGGGGTATGTTTTATTGGACTGTTCTTGGCTTTTAGCCGCAAACGTGTTTTAGATTTTAGTACTGTCTGGGCTGGAATATTTTATTACAGATGTTCATTGATTTTATTATTTTTTTGCTGTTTATCATGGAATGGGATTTTATCACGTAAGTCACCTTGAGAGAGCTTTTGCCCTGAAAGGCAGCCCAGAAATTCTTTACGTAAACAAGTATGCCTCACGATGGTACCTTCCGAGTGCAAAGATGCTTATTCTCACGTACGGTAAAAGACAGCATCTCTTAATACTGTCACACGACGGTTTGTCCGCAGAGAAAGTGGGTCAATTAAATTCTTTGAAGGGTGCAATTTAGACAACTGAGCGATTCTACCTGGTAGCTGGGAGTTACAGAGTACTGGATGCCAGTAGCCGACTGCATGGTCTCCGAAACCGACTCATATACAGGAGGCGCTGGAGCAAGCACACGGTGCTGGTGCTGGTGTTGGAAAGGTTCTGTGCTGCTGGCAATACGTCTCTGCTGCGAGGCGTAGACAGGTGGCTCCTGTTCATCCAATCGCCGCTTCATTCTGAATTCATGCTCAGGGAAGCACTACAAAATCTGTTGAGAGAAATGGACAAACAGAGGCACTCAATCACAGCCCTCCTACCTTAATGGTCAGTTATCTTCCCCATGTCAAGGGGAAGAGGCACCAGCTAAAAATTCTGCTTATCCACTTGAGGAAGTAGTTTAGACGAGGATAAAATGTGGCTAGAATGAAGATTTACAAGTACATAAGGAGTTTACATTTTGGCTTTACCTTGAATGCATCAAGACAAGCTTAACAAAAATGGACCGTTTCATGAGTAAAGCTATATCAATCTATAAAATCATACAACACATAATGTAAATATTGCAATTTTTGCTTGTACACACCCTAAAGCTGCACAGCGGAATGATCAGTTACAAATCCCTGATCAGTTAAAGAAGCTCACTTTGTGGCCTTTGGAAATTCACTCTTTTTTAGCCTAATCTGGTTCACATTGTGACCTTAAAAAAAAAAAAAAGCAGCATACTACAAGGGCAAATTTATTTCAACCTCCAGTAGTTGTGGTTGCAACATTAATCTACCTCACAGAGTTATTGTGAAAAGAAAACAATTTAAGGCAAGTATGTCTACAAAAATGAATAGCCCACAGAAACATACTAGCTTGCTCGTCCACGTTAGTCATTCATGGTCTAACAGAGAACCAATTTCTGTAAAGCTTCCCCTGGCTTGTAGCTCCAAAAGAGATTCTTTCTTGCCAAAGGTTACCAGGTAATTGGCTATTTATAAGCCTGAGTTAAGACTGTGTAATTACTCAGCAGGAAAAAAGACAGAATGGCAGGTGAACCTAAAAATCATGCAAGGAAGCAGGGCAAGAACAGAGACCCAAGTGGACTGCAGCAAGAGATACTTGGAGCCAACTCATAACTACTATTCCTATTTCGCTCCAATAGACTAACATGGCATTGCTATATAATACTTTGCTCCAGAGCGCAGAATTCTACTCCTTAATGCACTCCAGTTGTCACTGGTGGCGAGATTAGGCTGTTTAAGGCAGGCTTGTAAAGAACAATAAGCATTTGTACAACGTACTACAAAGCACTAGATGTATAGTACTACGCTGATCCTAACAACACTCCCATAAAGTAGGCTAGTACTATTATCACCATGCTGCAAATGCGGCACTGAGGCAAAGGTAATATTGGCTTGTGTGAGACTTCCTATGGCTCAGGTTAGATGTGAACTGGGAATATCCCATCTTGCACTTATAGCAACTGGGTACACTAACCACTCACCTAGTCACCTATGATAAGAACTGGCTCCAGGTGACTAGGCAAAGACATTTTTATGAAAGCTGAAAGGATTTTGGGGGGGGGGGGTCTTTAAAGCCTCTAATGACAGATAAGTAAAACAGGACAGGTTGTAATTGTTTTGGCGTTATCTGCATACATCTGGAGGGCACCAGGTTGTTGAAGGCTGTACTAGTCTCTACAAACTCCTCCACTTTATCTAACTCATAGAATCATAGAATAGTAGAGTTGGAAGGGACCTATAAGGCCATCAAGTCCAACCCCCTGCTCAATGTTTTTGTGAACTGACCAGGGAGCTTCAGCTGTTGGGCAGTATAGAAATGCAATAAATCATCATCATCATCATCCACCCTAAAGTATACCAGACAGATGGTTGTCCAGCTGCCTCTTGAAGGCCTCTAGTGTGGGAGAGCCCACAACCTCCCTAGGTAACTGGTTCCATTGTCGTACTGCTCTACCAGTCAGGAAGTTTTTCCTGATGTCCAGCTGGAATCTGGCTTCCTTTAACTTGAGCCCGTTATTCCGTGTCCTGCACTCTGGGAGGATCGAGAAGAGATCCTGGCCCTCCTCTGTGGGACAACCTTTTAAGTATTTGAAGAGTGCTATCATGTCTCCCTCCTCTTCTCCAGGCTAAACATGCCCAGTTCTTTCAGTCTCTCTTCATAGGACTTTGTTTCCAGACCCCTGATCGTCCTGGTTGCCCTCCTCTGAACATGCTCCAGCTTATCTGGATAATTGGTTATCCCCTGTTTACTCACAATTCACTTGAGCATTTCATCAATGCAAAGCGGCATTTCTTCGGACATGGATAATGCACACCCACTGTATTTTCTTTTTCAACAAATGGCCAGTGAGAATTTGGGTCCTTGTAGTAGAGGGAGGTTAAATCAGATAACGAGTTTCTCAGTAAGGCAATAAGGCAGCATTATGCTATGGGTTTCACCTAGAAGCCCAACAGCTACAAAGTCAAGTTCCACAGATGCTACATATTCCTATCCCCACTTCGGCTCTGGCCTAACCTTCATGATCTAAGCTCACAAATAGCTCAGAAAACTATTAAGTCTAATGCATAGCCTTCATTTGGTACATTAACTCTGAAAACACACACATGCCAGAGGAGAGTGCTAATTTGATTTAGGCCATTTACAAAAAGGTACAAAAGTATTTAGGTACCAAAGTATTGGCACAACGTCTAAATGATGCTCCTCTGCATTGTTCCCCAAGACGCGCGCGCACACACACACCTTTCCACATCCATTATAACACATGCTGCTGAGTTGCCCGAAGGTTAGGCAAGGTCAGACAGCTGGTGTAACAGACACCATTCAAAAGGATTACAAAGTCATTTCTCCACTCTTTCAGAACGATGAGCGAAATACTTTTTAAAGCAGTATTTCAAAATAGTTCTTATAGCTAGTTTACCCATCCTGTGCATCTCTGCACAGGAGGAAACATGAATCTATCGTAATAAACTGCCAAAGTGCCCTGGTATATAGACCACAAGTGCCAAGGAG
Source organism: Elgaria multicarinata webbii (assembly GCF_023053635.1). NCBI lineage: Eukaryota > Metazoa > Chordata > Lepidosauria > Squamata > Anguidae > Elgaria > Elgaria multicarinata. The sequence continues at coordinate 3,634,790 of NC_086186.1, read as the reverse complement.
TCTGGGTTCTCACCCTGCCCATCCCATTTGCTGTGGGGAGGAGGGATCGCCATAGAACCAGCAATGGTGCTTGGTTAGAGTGACTGGCCTTTGGAGTCTTTTAGAAACCAATTTTTATAATTAGCATTATTTTACATTCACTGTTATTATTCTATTAAATTAATGCTTCTACTACTTTACTATTGGGTAATATTTGAACTGTTGACTGACCAAGGGATTTTGCGTTGGTTTTCTTTCAAACCAGTCAAAGAGTTTCAAATATTAACATTTAAGAGAATCTGTATTATAGAAGCAATCCATCCATTTACTTTCCTGTGGACAAAAACATGACAGCAGCCAGCCAAACACAAAAGCCTGAAAGCAGATTTTCAAGAACACAAAGAAGAAAGATATTGTCTTATCATATCTGCAGCTAAGCAGTTTTCATTTTCCAAATGCTACCTGACTTTTCTGACAATCACCATTAACACAATCTGTACCCTTGAAAATTGTTCTTAAAAGCAAACACGTAGTAGTAGCCTGACAGCTTGAATCTCTAAATTTAACAGACACGTATATCAGCCCATGATCCTATTTCCTAAGTTGAACAGAACTGAGTAGTTGCAGAACAGTCACTGAGATAATATCCATCATTACCTCAAAGCCAGAGAAGTTATATAGCCCAGACTTATGCTTATTACTGTAAACCCCACTGTACAGCTACACAGGGAACCTTGAAGCTCACATCCTGGTCTCTGTACTATGGGAAGTCTGAGATACACAACAACACACTTCTTGCCATCTTTGACAAGGCGGACATCTGCAGCTCAGAAGAACTTGTTCAGCCATCTCTCTCTTCGAAGGGAGCACAATCTCAACACAAATGTAACATCAGCTGTAAGGCCTGGATGACCCAAACCAACAAAAAGAACCAAATAGCGCTGTCTCCAGGATTTGAAGGGGTGGGTGGAACTCAGGTGAAGCAACTTCAGGAAATCCCCTCAACAGATAGCTTGGGATGTGCAAACCAATACTTTTTTTAAAAAAAAACCCTCCTCTGGCTTTCTTGGATAATTCATGCAAAGTGCAAGCGATGGTGCTATTTGAGTGAAAATGTTTCAAGGGTATTCTGTGTTAAAAGACACTGCCCTGTAACCAGATCAAAGTGATGACTTGACTTACTATTCTAAATCTTGGCTTCTCAGCTCAATGGAATACATATTTCTCCCTCTTTAAACAGAATCCCTGGCCATATGAACTGGTAAAACACATACTATGTGACCAAAAATAAAATAGTACTAGCGCACTTTGTCCCTAAACTAGGGCCGTAGCTAAGTGCTAGCATTGTTGACATACAAGGTGCATTGTGTGAGTGAGAGAAAGAGAGAAGGTGGGGAGGTTTCCAAAGAATCACTGGGGTTAGACACAATTTTAACCTCACTGCAGCAAGATCCCTGTTCGTATATCTGAAACGCTTAACTTCCATTATGCTAAATGAACATATGAAGCTGTTTTCTGAAAATTCATCAATTCAAGGTATGGCCTAATAACTTGATCCAGGGGGAACCGAGAGTACACAAAGAGAATTCTCCTGGGACTAGAGATCATGCCCCCCCCCAAACCTCACCCACCCACCATTCCAAACATAGAACAGATTTACAGAATCCTGGACTAGTAAAACCAAAAATATTTATTTTTAAAAAACCAAACTTTGTTTGAAGGGAGGGATACACAAACTTCCACTACTTATTAAATCTAAACACCAAGACAAGACACAAAGATACAAAAAAGCAAAGTGCAGCCAACATTGTTTTCAATACAACTCATATCAACTTTATAAAAGCAATGTCAGCAGCAAGAAATGCAGGTTGCTTACCTGTAACTGTAGTTCTTCGAGTGGTCATCTATGCATTCACACATATGGGTTTTGCGCCTGCGCAGAGACCAGACCGGAATCTCCAATAGCTTAGGGAAACGCTTTTGGGCGGGAACCCCTCCCCCACGCTATCGCGCATGTCCACGGGGTTCCCGCCCTTCCCTCAGTTTACAGGAGTCCGACATTGTGCCCCCATAAACATGAGTGTAATTCAATAAAGAGGATAAAATAAATCTATAGTCAATTATGTCATTATTAAATATCACACCACCAAGAGGGGATGGTGGGTGGGTTGTGTGAATGCATAGATGACCACTCGAAGAACTACAGTTACAGGTAAGCAACCTGCATTTCTTCATCGTGGTCTCTATGCATCACACATATGGGCGAGTAGCAAGCTCACATACCCTTGGAGGTGGGTTGGTGTATTATTTCAACACTTCCGAGAGCACCGCCCTTCCAAATGAACAGTCATGTCTGGATCGAGTGTCTAAGCTATAATGCTTGACAAATGTAGAAGGGGTGGACCAAGTCGCAGCCTTACAAACGTCCTGAAGTGGAACACCCCTGCTGAAGGCCACCGACGTCGACATCGCTCTGGTTGAATGAGCTGTCACAGGTCGATCTATTTCTAGTTTAGAGATAGAGTAGGCAAGTTCAATTGTCTCTACTATCCAGCGAGACAATCGCTGGCATGACACTGGGAGTCCTTTATAAGGCTCACCATAACATACAAACAGTTGTTTGGATTTTCTAAATCCTTCAGTTCTAGCTCTATAGAAAGAGAGAGCTCTTCTAACGTCCAGCATGTGGAGAGCAGTGTCTGCAGGCGTTGTGGGGTTTGGAAAAAAGGCTGGCAAAATAATGTCCTGAGCCAAGTGAAAAGGCGTCACGACCTTTGGTAAAAAAGATGGGTCTGTACGCAACACAACCTTGTCATTGTGAAAAATTGTATAAGGAGCATCTATCCTTAGAGCTTTAAGCTCACCTGCACGCCTTGCTGAAGTTATGGCAACCAAGAACACAGTCTTGAGAGTCAAGAGTCTTAAGTCCGTTGTGGCCATAGGCTCAAAGGGTTTCCTTATCAGTGCATGGAGCACAACCGACAGGCTCCACGCCGGTACGATGTTTCTAATAGTCGGTATGGTATTTTTCAAACCCTTTAAAAACTCCTTGGATGTAGGATGAGAGAAAGGCGAGAATCCTTCCACACCTTCATGAAAGGCAGTGATGGCAGCCAAATGGACCCTGATGGACGAAAGTCCTAAGCCGCCTTGGAACAGTGAGAGCAGGTATTCTAGAATCACAGAGACGGGACAAGCCTCAGCGATGTGATTCATTTGCAGTGCAAACTTAGAAAACCTCTGCCATTTAGCAGCATACGATTTCCTTGTCGAAGGTTTCCTCGATGCAGTCAAAATACTGTGTACCGTCAATTGTTCGATACCGGAGGTTATGGTACTATTCTCCATGCCGTCATCTTGAGTGTCGAGAGGTCTGGGTGTCGAACTCTGCCTTGGTGTCGAGACAGAAGGTTCGGTATCGATGGTAGCTCGATGTAGTCCCTTCTCGACAGTCGAAGAGCATGAGGGAACCATGGTTGTCGAGGCCACCACGGCGCGATCAGAATACAGTTTGTGCCGTCTGTTCTTATCTTGGCCACGACTTTTGTCAGGAGTGGGAAAGGTGGGAAGATGTATAATAGTCCCCCCGTCCAAGTTCTTGCGAAAGCGTCTCCTAGCGAGTTCCTTCCCTTTCCTGCTCTGCTGCAGAAGTTGGTACAGACTGCGTTTTCTGCAGTGGCAAAGACATCGACAGCCGGATCGCCCCAATACCGAAAGAGATTGTTTCTTACTTCGGTATCGAGCTCCCATTCGTGGTCGACATGGAAGGACCTGCTTAGGGAGTCCGCTACGATGTTCTCCTTCCCCGCTACGTGGATCGCAGTCAGGTAAGTCTGTCTCTTTATGCACCAGTTCCAAATCCTGAGTGCAGAACGGGTTAAGGGGTATGACCTCGTTCCCCCTTGTCTGTTTATGTAACAGACAACAGTGGTGTTGTCTGTTGCAATCAGAACGTCTTTGCCCTCGATGATCCGGGCAAACGCTTTCAAGGCATTTTCCACAGCCAAGAGTTCCAGGTGATTGATATGTTCCCCTTTCTGCAGAGGGGGCCATCGACCTTGGACGGTGAATGAATTGCAGTGAGCTCCCCATCCATCGAGAGAAGCATCTGTCGTGATGGTAAGCGATGGTGCTCTTTGCTGAAAAGGAATCCCTTCCAAGAGGTTTCCCATCGAAAGCCACCATTTCATCGACGCCCGAACCTGACTCGGTATCGAAAGGTAAGTCCTGCGAGCATCGCGTCGAAGATCGAAGGTCTTCAAGAACCACCCTTGAAGAATCCTCATTCGCAATCGGGCGAATCTGATGACAGCGGTAGTCGCCGCCATCAAACCCAGCAATCGTTGGATTGTCCATGCCGAAGGTCTTGCTTGGGTTTCGACATCGAGAATCAGGTCTCGAAGTGTTTTTGCCCTCGCTAACAGGAGGTAAGCTCTTCCATCTCGAGACGACAGAGTCACTCCTATGAAGTCTATCGTCCGCTGAGGAGTCAGTATAGATTTTTCCTGATTGACCCACAGGCCAAGGGATTCTAAAAGTTCTAGAGTCGTGGCTATATTCTCCTGGAGCGTGTGACTGTCCTCCGCAACCAGGAGCCAGTCGTCTATGTATGGATAAACATGTATTTCCTTCTTTCGCAGGTGGGCACACACAACAGCCATCACCTTCGTGAAGACCCTCGGTGCCGTCGCGAGGCCGAAAGGGAGGACGTTGAATTGGAACTGCTCGACGCCGATGGAGAACCGTAGGTAAGTTCGATGCAACTTCCTGATGGAGATGTGGAAATACGCATCCTTCAGGTCTACTACCGCGAACCAGACCCCTGTATGCAACAGTTGGAGGATAGAAGTGACTGTTGTCATACGAAACTTCCTTGGGGTGATGTATTTGTTCAGTTGTCTTAAGTCCATGATCGGTCGAAGACCTCCATCTCTCTTCGGGACCGTGAAGTAACGGGAGAAGAATCCCTGGTTGAGTTCCTCTGTAGGTACGGGAGAGATGGCTCCCTTCGATAGTAAGGTCTGTACCTCGAGCAGCAGAGGAGGGGATGGTGCTGTTATCTTCACTCCCAAAGAGAAAGGAAGGGCATCGAATTCGATGGCGTAACCCGTCTTGATGATAGTGAGCACCCAGGAGTCGGATGTTATGAACTCCCATTGATGGTACTTGGGTGCTAGACGGTCTGTAAAGGGTAGTAGGCCTGGTACGGAGAAGTCAAAGCCGCTGCCTCTTTGAGAAATCCGGCTGATGTCTACTTTGCTGGTATCGACCTTGGTAAGGTCTCTTTCTCTGCATCTGTTGTGGTTGTTTTGGAGGCTGCTTGTCAAACTGAGGGCGCTGTTGGATCTGCTGGTACGGTTGTCTAGTCCAGCGCCTTTGCCTAAATTGTGGTTGGGGTTGTGAGAAACCCATCTTCTTGGCGGTTGTGCGAGCCTTATATATCGAATCTAAGGACTCGTCGGTCTTATTGTTGAATAGTCCCTCTCCGTCAAAAGGCAGACTTTCTATTCTAGTCTTCGTCTCATTTGTCAAGTTGGCTGACCTCAGCCAAGCATGACGTCGAAGGGCTATAGAACCCATCATCGATTTGGAGTGGGAGTCCGTTTGATGTTTTGCAGAATTAAGCTGCAGATGGGCTATTGCGGTTGCCTCGGTATGGAAAACCCTCGCCAACTCCCTTTTATCTTCGGGCAGATGGTCAGAGAGAGAGTTTAATTTTTCTAGGATGAATATTTGGTACCTGGCCATAGTTGCCTCGTACGCAGAGGTTCTTATTCCTAAAGAAGACGAGGCATACACCTTCCTGCCGAGGTAGTCTAATTTTCTGCCTTCTCTGTCGGTAGGGGCTGAATGCACTTTCTGTGATCTTCCCTGGGCAGATTCCACGATTATCGAATTAGGTTTTGGATGTTGGAATAGAAACTCGGCATTTGCTTCCTTGACTTTATACATTGACTCCAATCTTTTAGATGTCGACTGAGCTGCACACGGATTTTTCCAGGAGATCTGCGCCGTCCTCCGTAGTGTAGGAGGGAAGGGAATCGCGATGGTCGAGCTAGATTCCGTTCGAGTCACATCGTAGATTGGGTCATCATCAATCTCAGTTGGTTGATCGATGTCGAGACCTAGGGACTTGGCCATTCGGAGTACCTGGTCAGAGAATTTCCCCACATCTTCTGAGGCGGAGACAGGTTCATTACTATTTACAATATCGTCAGGTGAAGGCATAGATGGGGTTACAGAAACTATAGAGTCTGAATCAGACCTGTAGTCCTCATCAGGAGACTCTTGAACCGCCCGCACCGTCTGATGCACTGGCTGTTCATGTTGAGGTGAGGGCGCAACGACAGTTGCAGTCGGTATCGATCGGTGTTCAGTACGCTCAACCCTGCTGTCACGGCTGCGAGGTGTATAGGATCGAGGATCTGGAGGGATTTGCAAGACTCTTGAATTCGGAGGAGGCTGTGCAAAATGCTCATATCGTCTGCGCTCAGAAGAATAATAGTCCTGAGGACGATAATACTCCCAATCATAAGGGTAGTCCCGTTGATATTCAGAGTATTGAGATACTCGATCAAAGTCCGGGCCAGGAGATCGGTGTCGTCGATGTGGAACAAGCCCAGTCGGCTCTTCCAACTCAGTCGTGCACGGTACCTGAGCCGATGGTATGGAAGCAACCGATATGGAATCTCGAATTTCACCCTCCGACATCGAACTCCTCGCAGTCGGTAAAGGTGCTGGTAGCGGCAATTGCGTCGATACCGAGGTCGGCGCCGACCTGGTAGGCTCGGCGGGTATCGAAGATAGGGTATCGACCCTCGAGGTGGAGCATTTTTCTGCGTCCTTCCTCTTTTTCTTCTTTTTCTTTAGCTGTTCCGCCGATTTAGGGGTCCGAGCCTTTTTTGAAATCTTCTTGGCTGCGGAAACCGCTAGGGATCGGCCTGGCGTTAGGGGTATGGCCCTGCTATCCGCCATCAACTCCTCACCAATAACAACTGATTGGACTTCTGGGCTAAGAGGTTTTTCCATTGCCCTCGAGGAGTGTTGGTCCTTACGCTTATGAGGCGAAGGTTCAGTCGCTCGCAGAGCTTTTTCCCACAGTATAGACCGCAGTCTATCTGATCTATTTTTCCGTGTTTGTTTGGTAAACGCCATACAATGGTGGCACTGTTGAACTTTATGCGCTTCGCCCAAACACAATACACACAGCGAATGGCCGTATTTAGGTGGCAATTTAGCGCCACATTTCACGCACTTTCTGAAGGGGGCCCTTACGGCCATGCGCCTCAGGCGCCGAAAGCGATCAATGATCGCTGGAAAAAAGAGTAGGAAACAACAACAATATATACTTTTTTTTTTTTTTTTTTAGGTAAGACAAGAAAAAGCAGAGAAGTGCAGAAAAGGAGTCAGAAGCGAGGCAAAAAAGGTAAGTATTACACAAACTGGAGAGAACACGGTTTCTACGTCTGTGCACGATGGCGGACGACGAAAAACTGAGGGAAGGGCGGGAACCCCGTGGACATGCGCGATAGCGTGGGGGAGGGGTTCCCGCCCAAAAGCGTTTCCCTAAGCTATTGGAGATTCCGGTCTGGTCTCTGCGCAGGCGCAAAGCCCATATGTGTGATGCATAGAGACCACGATGAAGAACCTGTAACTAGCATTCAGCAATGTCACTATGTCAAGTAGTAATACAAATCAAATTTTTTCATCAACCAAAACCAAACCTTTCCATTCTCCTATGTCAGCTGATCCACCCACTAGGGGGATTTGGAGGGGGCATCACTTTTCCCATTAGATTTCAAACAGTAACTTAGGAAGACCAACATGGATGGATTGGAAACAAACAAACAAACAAAAAGGGCCTGAGAAACCACCCCAGTCTGTTGGAGGAAACCAACATATATTTCAAAGCTGTACATTTTCTGCTTTCCAATGCTGGATTAAATCAGAATAGTAATCAAGACAGAAAACTATTCATAAATCCTGGACGGCAAGCTGGTTCAAGTGCCAGATTCAAGATGACGTTTCTCATTCCAGGACTTTGCATGTTCTATGAGGCCCACCAAACCATTTTTAAAATGTCATTACCATAAGAATAGCGTCCCCTTCTAGACTAACCCAAAATAATCAAAGGGAAGACCTCACTGCATTCAAGAGATACATATCAAGAGACCCACAAATGGGCAATCGGGACTTTCTTACTGGTGACTGTTTTTGCAGATGAAGATGAAACAAGAGACCTCTCTCATCTGCCAGAGAATGTGCCAAATGCCACACAGGAGAGAAAGACTGTTCTTCAAAAGAATTCGTAGTGAAACATATTGGACAATGGCTTGGGTCCAAACCACTCAGCCATGAAGCTCACTGAGTGACCAAGGACCAAGCACTATCCCTCAGCCTAATCCATGTCAAACTGTTGTTGCAAAGATAAATACGGGTGGGGGAATGAATCCCATATACCGCCCTGATCTCCCTGGAGGAAAGGTGCAACAATATGTATCTCCCTGGAGGATACTTGGCACATGTGTTGGACTAAAGAAAGGGTGCTTTGCCTGGAAGTGAAATTACTCATTTTTTCACTGGGCCTTGAAGAGCAGTGAGAGGCAATAGCTGCTTTTGACCATCCTCTAAGCCCAGCACAAATAGAACCACCCCACATCCACTGAAGATGCCATGACTTTAAATTGGCACTTCTGTCTTAGCTAAAAAAACATGGTAGGCACAAGTATCAATCTTTTCACTTGGGGAGTTTATTAACACACTGGAGCGCTAGTATGTAGCAGCTACAATGTTGGGCTAGATGAAGAAAAGTCAAGAGCAGAGCTACACTTTGTAAGAAAAACAAAGCTGAAAATGATAACAGGAGATTCATGCACACACACACACAAGCACACACCAGTATTCAGTGCAGCATATTATATGTTCTCACATTATTACTACGTAACATGGGGTCGGAAAAAGAAACATACACTATGATAACAGGGCAGAAAGACAGTTGTACTACGTGGGGCCAGGGGAGGGGAATAGAAGAGAATGAGGAAGAGGGTTGTTGGTTTTGGCAGTAGCCCCACATTTCTTGTCATTTCAGATTCAGCTGTGAAGCTCACTGGGAAAGCTTAAGGCAACGGCAAGTCAAAGGATAAAATGCCACTTTGGAATCCCTGTCGGAAGAGCAGGAAACAGGATGTCCATGTAAGTAGCAATAAATCATTGTTCAGATGTTTTTTTTTCTAGCTTAGATCACACCTACTGCCACTGAATACCGAATGCAGAGTTCTCCTCCAGAATAGCAGTAATGCTAAACTGGGAGTAAGTCCCATTGAAGTCCACGGGATGTATTTCTGAAGAAACATTGTATGACTGACAGGGATCTGTAAAATAGCCGGTATGATGTAGTGGTTGGACTGGGAAGACCCAAGTTCAAATCTCCACTTGGCCACAAAGCTCAACTTTGGGCCAGTCAGTCACTGACTCTCAGCTTAGCATACCTCACAGGGCTGTTGTGAGGACAAAATGGAGAGAAGGAGAATCACATATGCTGCCTTGGGATCTTTGGAGCAAAAGGCGACATATAAATCTAACAATTAAATAAAATAAGAGCCATGTCTTAATTAAATAGAAGGGGCAACCTTACGTAAAAGGAGATGTACAGACTTACAGAAGATACTGGCTGTCAGTTTGCCGTGGAATAAAGTGCCCACAACTAATATTTGCTCTTGACACAGGTCTTACCAGCATAAGATGACTTGTGGAATGAGTATTAATCAAGAGTTACTTTATCTCAAAGGCTGCAATCCTAAACACACCTACCAGAGCGCAAGTCCCACCGAATTCAATGAGAATTGATTCCCTGTGATAAAGTAAAAGCACCCCCAGAGGGCAAAAGGCACCATGCCTATATTTTGTGACATGAGGTTTCAAGCATTTAGAAGTACGGTATACTACTTTTCTGAAATAAAACTCATCCATTCTAAATATAAGCATTTTAACTGTACAGACAATGTTGACTTAGGAATGAATGAACATTAAAGAGCTTAAGCTTTCTACATGACAAAACTGTTTCAAGCCCAGTTTGTAATTGTAGATATTCAGAGGACCAAAATAAGCCTCTTGTGTGAAGGATCAGCCACTTTGTATCTGAAGCAGATATCTATTTATATTGATTCACCTGTACGGGCATTTTTACATTTTCAACTCTACTCAAAAGAAATCCTGACATCCTGAGACTTTGTCTCTTTATTGCAGTGGGTCATTGAGGATGTTCTCCAGTTTTGTTTTCAGAAGCATCAACATACAGTGAGAATTTTATATCCTGTTTATGTGGTTCTTTTGAAGTATTATAACATAGTATGTTAATGAATCACCTAATTTTACAAATGCTTCCTATTTTACACTATTTATAAAAGCACTCCCTATATATTTGCAGTTCTAAGACATACTTTTATTGCTGCTGTATTACTCAGTACGACCACAGATTAACTACATGCATACACGCACACTCAGAGTGCAATGGAAGTGGACTTCTGGAGCTTTTCTTCATAGCAAATGGGTATGCTTAGTTACTGGCAGCAAGAGTTTTAAGCTACAATATGCTGGCATTTATTTATTTATGTATTTATTTATTTTGTATTGTCGTCTCCACCCCTTTAGCCTTCAGCATGGTTCACCACCGGAATGAGATCTCCCACCCCACAAGAGCTTTTCCAAAAACGTAAACAGGCCCTGGGGCTAAAAAAAACCATTCCCCACCCCTGCCTTATGCAGGTCTCCTCCCCACCCCCAAGAATTGCTAATGATGAGCTGCTCCTGTGATGCTTCCCACATTCCAAGACAACCCAATATGACAGCAGCACAAAGCCTTTTCCGCGTTGTATCCAAGCAGCATGGAATAATAAAGCAAAACTTTAAAGCAGCTAGTATGATCTTCTTATATAATTATTATATTAGACAGGGAGATGTGTTTGTATCCATGACAGCAAACTGAATACCTAAATAAAAATTCACAACGTTGCACAGGACATTTAACAACCAATGGATAAAGAAGACTTGAAGGAAACGGGGAAACTGTTCAGCAGGTTTCTCAAAGAAAAGAAATCGAATCAGTAAAAACACTTTTCAACAACAACGTATTTATGTTTTGCTATTCTATTAAAAGTACCCAGCATAGCATATAGCATATATATTTTTTGCCTAATCATGCAAACTAAACTTCCTAGTCTATTTCTGACTATAGGGACTAATCAAGCCTTGCATTCCTAAAACAGGAAATAAACTGAGGAAAACACCTGCCAACGCTCCAAATTTCACACCACAAACATGATTATATTTAAACAGCCACTCTCGAGAACGGCACACTGAATCATTCCACTTAAAGCACACTCAGGAGCAGATTTAATAGCAGTAACGCCCATTTCAGCGCAACCCAGTGTCTGGCGGAACATCCGCTTGCTGCCTCCGTTCACACACAGAGCATCTGAGGACAGAAAGCATCAGTGCAAGCAAGGGGTGATTAAGTGATTGGCTGCAGTGCAAGCAACGACATTGTAAGGGGCCACCAAGGTTTCTTGTCACCATCTACTGGTAATCACCCAGCTTCAACCTGATGACCTCATATAACATCTCCGTGGGGCTTTTACCGCTGCCGTAGCTCCCAGCAGACTCCTGGCTAGCTTAGAGGTGATGCCAAGGCATTCCCCCAGGCGCTCCTCAGGCACGTGGAAGGGAAGGGAAGGGAGGCTGTCCCTGGGCCGGCTCTGCTTGCTGCTAGCCAAGTTTCCCCACCAACCAGATGCTCAGAGCTCGGTGCCCACATTGGCAAGAAGAAAGCAGAGCCGTCCACCCATCTATCCACCCTCTCTCAGCCACTCAAGCTTTCTCTTCCCATCCACGCCAGGGATATCTGACCTGAAGAGGAAAGGGAACCACCAGCATGCAAACGCTTTCAAAGAAACCAGGATGCAGCTAAAGCAGGTCACAGGAGAAGGAGGGGAAAGGACTCAAATGCTTAGGAAAAGGATGAGATCTCAACTAGAAAGGATCAAGAGGATGGGTGGAGACTGGTGATGTGCCAGGAGACTTATCACGACAGGCTTGAAGCAGCTGGGGTAAGTTCAGCGCAGAATCTTCCCTCCTGTCGTACGCATGGCTGTGGTGATGGAAGGAAATACAGGCTTCCAGCCAGACCCTAACACTTATTTCCTTGGGGGCCCCAGGATATTCAATGGGGCTCGACCTCCGAGTTTTAATTCCGCCCGTTTCCCCCAGAAGCCGAAGGCTACAATCCTGAAGCGCACCACGGGCGCTGGCGAAGGGCTTGAGCCCTCCTCGCATTCCACAGCCCTTCTCAGCTCCCCCAGCCCTGCCCAAGTCCCACTCAAGTTCAAGGCCGGCCCAACTCCGCAAGCCGAAGCCGCACCTTCGCTAATGCACTCTTCCACCATCAGCGCTGAGCACCCACTGAACTCGGGGGGCGGGGCTTCCTTCTGGGCGAGGAACGTGCGCGGGGATCGGGGCTGGCAGGGCTGCAGCGATGGAGGCTGGCGGCTAAGTTGCAGGTTGCCCCCTCCCTCGTCCTCCCCTTGTCGCGGCAGAGGGCCGGGAGAGGAGGCGGAGGGGGGAGATAAAGGGTCTGCAAAGGCGGCCCGCCCCCTCCCTAAAAGCAGGAGGAGGAGGAGCCACCGCATCATCCAGGCGGAAACAACCGGAGGGAAAGGAAGGAAGGAGGGAGGGAAGGAGCAGCGATACCGGAGGGGGCGGAGCCAAGGGGGCGCCCCGCCCACCGAACGGTCCTCTTCTTCTCCCCCCGCCCTTCCTCTCCAAGGCAGCCGGGAAAGGAAAAGGGGGCGGAGCCAGAACACACCGTGAAGAGAAATGGGGGGGGGGGGGGCGGCAGCAGCAGGAGAGCCGGCTGAGGGGATTGGGGGGTGGGGGGGAGGAGAAGGGGCGGGGCCTGGGAGCCACGGCGGCCGGGATTGGCAGCGCGGGAAGAAGCCGCCTTCGCCTCAGCCGCGGCGGAGGAGCCACGGGCGAGCGGCCCCTCTCCCCGCTCTTCTCCTCACGTAACGCTCGACACACACACACACACACAGACAGACACACACACACACACACACACACAGAGGCCCCGCCCCCGTCATACGCTGCGCGCCCCCGCCCCCCCCGCCCGGGGTTCTGTCAGAGCGCGCGCGCGCGCCTTCTCCTCACCTCAGTGCCGCCGCCGCTTCTTCTTCCACCTGAGGTGTTGGCGTCTCCTCAGGGCCCGAGCGAGGACGCGGTGACGACCGGCGGTTCCGCACCAGCCGCCCTCCTCCTCCGGGCGGTGGGGGGCCGTGGGGCACCTCGGCAGCCAAGGAAGGGGTGGGAGGCCTGGCCGAGCTGGGCCGCCAGACGCAGCCCGCCCCGCGTGAGGGAGCTCGTGGGGGGAGGAGAGCAATGCCCACAGACCAACCGTCTCCGGACGGACGCCGCCGCCGAGCACTGCCCGCTTCTCTGTTCCCTGGGAAATCCCGCCCCTCCCCTGCCCCGAGGAGACCTCCCGCGCGGCGATTAGGCCGCGCCGCCGCCACTCAGCCGCGCCGCCAATCGGCTCGCGGCGCTGTCCCGCTCCCGCCCTCGCTATTGGGCGCCTGCTCCCAGGAAGGGGATGCGAAAGGAGGCGGAGGAAGGGAGGGGAGAGAGAGAAGCCTAAAAGGGTAAAAACGTCCGTATGGGAAGCCAGGCCCCGCCCCCGCGCCGCGCTCATTGGGCGGAGGGGCACAGGAACCGGCGCGCCTTTGGCCGGAACGGCCGTCTGTCTCCCGACGGGGAGGGGAGAACGTCCCGCCTGCTGCACAACTCTCCCTCCAGGCCCCGCCCACCTCGGCGGCTGGGAGGCCCCGCCCCTCCTCTGGGGAGCCCTTTTGTGGAATGTTTACATCGAGGCTCGCGCCGGCCCAGCAGCGCGGCCCTTTGCACACGGGAGGGAGGGAGCTGAGCCCCCGGGCTGAGGCGCGCTTTGCACCGCGCACACATCCTGGCGGCGGCGCAAGGCGCCCGTGCAAACACGCTGCAGCAGCGCTATTTGGGGCTCATGCCAGAAAATAAATAAATAAAAGCAGCTGACGCCGCAGCCGCCTCGCTTACGAGGCACGCGCGCGCGCACACACACACCCCATCCCTCGCCTGCGTTCCCGGAAGTTCGGCAAAGGGAACCAGAAAGCGACGCCGTGATGTTTTAAACGCGGGGTGTGGGAGTGGGGTGGATGCACGAGGGGGGGGGCGAGCAACAGGTTTCAAGAGTTACCAGGAGAAATCCCCGCAACAGGATGCAACCTACAAGGAAAATCCCACAGCTGGAACGTGCAGCAGCAAAAGCCACTTTCCTGCTGTACGGAAAGTCAAATAGCCAAGGCGTAGGAGCAGAGCAGCTAGTCCAGTGCGATCTGACCTGCACAGACCTTAAGAAGCAAGCCGCACTGTGCTTTAAGTGGGGCTTACGCCCAAGTAACTCTGCATGGGGTTGTGACCTCGTGCGTTTTCCAGCCTCTCTCAAAGAAAACCGTGTTGGCTGGAATCAGGCTGCAATCCTATCTATGCACTCTCGCCTCGGACTGTGTTGCCCTCCCTGATTAACTCTGGTTACATGCTTCAGTACTGAAGCCTAAGCCACATTTTCTATGTTTAAAGAATAACAACACAACCAAACTGCCTCTGAAAGTCTACAACATATGCAACATAACACGTAGAAGTCCATCACAAATTCTCACCCTAAACGTCAAGATGATGTGGAGCGATAATGCTTCCTTGGTATCAGAACAACTTTCACCACCAGTGAAAGAGAATAAACCCCGTAAATGTTTGAAGGTACCTGTTTCCCCTTTTTCTGGACTCCTATGACTTTTACTGCAATGATGCATCATGCAGTCATACTACTTTAAACTGTGGGGGATGAGTATATTCAAATACTATTTCACACACACACTGCGCACATCGGCCTAGCTCTCCTGCTACTTCTGCCCCCTCCCAAAATGATAAAATCTGGAAACAAACATATATGCCATCCTGCACTTTATAAGCATGCACCTCAGAATCTGTAAGGGATCTTTGGCAGACCAATCAACAGGCTTCCAGAGGATACAGTGACTTGCCAACAGTTTCCCAATCAGGTTTCTAATGCTGCCAGAGGCAGATAATATAAGGAAATGGAGTGGTAGGTGAATACATGTATGAATGCGAGAGACAGAGTCAAAAGATTAGTTTCTCTTACAAAAGAGGAAGTGTCAATTGGGTTTCTAATGCCCCTCTGCCTAGGAACCATTGCCTTGATTATGATCCAGGCTACAGTATTGCAGACACACCGCAAACAGACGCGCACACACAAGGCAGATGCCCACAGATCGTAAGATGAACGTTCCCTTGTATATCGCTGCTATGTGGCTCTTGCTCTCAGCCTTAATGCAGAGTTCCCCAGCCTGGTACCCTCCAGATGTTTTGGACTTTGGTTCCCATAAGCCCCAGCCAGCAGAGGCCACCAGTGAGGGAGGAAGCAGCAGCCAGGCACCTCTCCATCGTGCCTGGGTCCAGCTCCAGCTGAGAGCCCCTTCTCTCCTGCTACCAACTGTCTCTGCAGAGGCCACCAGTGAGGGAGGAAGCAGCAGCTAGGCACCTCTCCGTTGTGCCTGGGTCCAGTTCCAGCTGAGAGCCCCCTCCCTCCTGCTACCAACTGTCACTGCTGAACATTTGCAACTAAGAATGTAGTGTCTGAATTTGCTTTGCTTTCCCCCCTCCTCCTCCCTCCCAATCCCCTTTCCTTTTGTGTCATGTCTTTTAGATTGTAAGCCTGTGGGCAGGGACTGTCAAGAAATACTTTTGTAAGCCGCCATGAGAGCCTTTTTTGGCTGAATGGCAGCATAAGGGGTGGCAACGGCCGACAGAAAGCTCTGGTGTGGGCTGGTCCATGAAGTCACGAAGAGTCGGAAATGACTGAACGAATAAACAACAACAATGCCCAGGAAAGCTGGGCGTAGTAGACCAAAACATCTGGAGGGCACTAGGTTGGAGAATGTTGTCTTGATACAAGCTCTCATCTGTTTATAAAACAAGTTTTTAAAAAGTGCCTTACAGTTGCAGAGAAAGCCCATCTGCATGACCCAGCCCAGAGAAAATAAGACCCTGGAGTGCCAGAGCACACAGAAGGAAGAGGAGAGATGGTTTCAACTGAATTGTTTTTAAAACTGGCTCTGCAAAGGGTCTAATATTATCAAGCTGCCCAGCTTGGACTGGTCAGAAGTTGGGGCAGGGCAGCGGGCTAGTCCCTGAAGGAGTCTCCCATACTTTACGTAAGGCATTTCATCTGCAATTGGGGGGT
Organism: Elgaria multicarinata webbii; assembly: GCF_023053635.1. NCBI lineage: Eukaryota > Metazoa > Chordata > Lepidosauria > Squamata > Anguidae > Elgaria > Elgaria multicarinata. The sequence goes on along the minus strand of NC_086186.1, from coordinate 3,618,466 downwards.
TGTGGACTCACAGGCCAGAGCTGCACACCCCACCCTAGTCACTTGCGTGCACTGTTTGTATCTGCTATAAATCTAAAAGTTTAGAAAGAGAAGCTATATATTCCATATACCAACAAGGAACTACAGGAAGGGCTGTAGCTCAGCGGTAAAGCACATGTTAAGCATGCAGAAGGTTTCAGGTTCAATGCCTGGCATCTCCGGGTTTGGCTAACAAGATTCCTGCTTGACACTCCAGAGAGCTGCTATCAGTCAGGGTCCACAATAAGGGGCTAAATGGACCAAGCATCTGACTCTGTATAAGACCACTTCATATTTTCCTAATTCCTTGTGTAGCTAAAATAGCATCGTCAATACATAAGCAGGCAGTATCACCAAGCTTAGGCATCAGAGTAGCGCCCCATCTAGCCCAGTATTGTCAACACTGGCTGGCGGCAGCTCTCCAGGTTTCAAGCAGGATTCTTTCCTGGCCCAACCTGGAGAAGCAGAGGTTCGAGCCTGGGGACTTCTGCATGCAAAACAAGTGCTGTATCACTGAGCTACTGCCTGTCCCAGAAGAATTAAAAAATATATATTAGGGGGAACATTTAAAGGGGCATGAGCTCCAAAATGGCCCAAGTAGGACTGGAGATGCTTAGGGACCATGGAACATTGCCTGGCGGGGGTAACGGAATGGAATGGAATACATCCTGGCAGAAACCCTCCACACTGCAACTGAGAGCTTCAGCTATGGGGTGGTATGAAAATGAAAGGAAGGAAGGAAGGAAGATTTCATTGCAGGTCTCATTTCTTCTTTCACTTTCAATGGTAGTTCTATAGCCCACACTCCACCCATCTCTCGCTAGTTATATATTAAACTCTTCCTCTCCTTTCAACAACCATATCTTGGACACCTCACAGGGGAGGTGAATTGCACCTCAGGTTTCCCACGCAAGCGGCTTTGCCATCCCTTGACTTGGGTGCTGAGTTTTATCTCGGAAGGGGCCATCAGAAGCAAAGCTGTACGCGGCTCACCCAGTTCTGCTGTCATAAAGTCGCCCAGCAACCCCAAAAGCCATTGGGCGGCCGGCCGTTCACGCACACACCCTTCCCAAAGCCCTGCTAGTTCCACAGAGCCCCAGATTTCCACATGGCTGAAGCTACTATCACGCACAGCAATTAAGCCATTTCCAACGTCGGGCACACCTCCAACTCGCAGCAGACGCGTGCATTGGCCTGACTCTTCCAAGAAAAAAAAAGTATCTGCCAACATGACTGAGCTTGAATTAATAGAAGTTTTGCCCGTCAGGAAAAGGATGCCTAAGCTAACCATGTGGGAAGGAAAATATGCAGTTAGTTGGGAGATCTCTGGTTTAAAAAGAGAAGGAGAGAGAGAGAGAGAGATTAGACCATTTCATGGACCCTTTTCAGATGACACACAAAAGCCACAGTGGGCTAAACATCGTGGCTTAGCGTGTTGTGTGATCCATGACTTAGCGTGTCGTGTGAACCGCACTATCCCTAACATTTAAACACACTAACCACTTGCTGCAAAAGGGTTAGCAGCCTAACCATGGCTTAGCGTGTTGTCTGAATAGGCCCATGGAGAATATGGTCTATTAATCACTATTAGCTACAATAGCTAAATGGCACCTCACACCCAGAGGAAGTATACCTGTGAATATCATCTGCTAGGGAGAACTATTATTTTCCTGCTCTGCTGGCAAGCTTCCACCAAAACAGCCGGCAGACCCCTATCAGAAACAGAAAACTGGTCTAGATGGGCCGTTGGTCCAATCCTGCGGAGTTCTTACGAGAGTCATTGTGATGTAAACTGTTGGGCCTGTGACCAAATAGACCCAGGTTCAAATCCTTACACAGCCATTACATTCATTGGGTAATCTTAGGGCAGTTGCTATCTCTCAGCTTGTCCTACCTGATAGGGTTGTTGCACAAGGATAAAAATGGGACAAACATGGGATAAATGTCTGCTACCCTTGATGATGGAAGGCAGGATTCATATGGAATAAATATTGCACATTTGAGCTGGGTGTTTTTTCCCTCCAGAGCAGTTAAACTTTTATACAGATGGGGTTCTTTCCCCCCCTGCACCATATTTGGAGAGAAGCACCTTGCTCTTGTACCCCATGTCCTCATGTCTGCAGTTTAAAAGGAGCCCCAAGTTTAGCAGGCTACTCCCACAATCAGCAACAAAGGAAAACTGATGTTTCTTAAAGCACGTTTTACACTTGCTGGATACAAGCGAAACAGAAATACAAGCCACTTCCTGTTGAGATCAATGGATTAAAAAAACCTCAATTGATTTTAACAGGGTTGGATTACACCCTCTCATAAAACAGTCCTCCACTTTGATTTACTGACTTGAACATCAGGGAAGGCAACGGCGTTTTCAGACACGCCCCTAAAACAAGTTGGTTTTAAGAACATAGGAGGAGCCTGACTGGATTAAAGGCTAACCAGGTGCCTCTAAAATGCTCAGACGCAGGACATAAGCAGCGCCAGTTGTGGTATAGCGGTTAGAGTGCTGGACTAGGACTCAGGAGATCTGAGTTCTAGTCCTCACTCGAGACTTGAAGCTCACTGACTGTCAGCCTAACCTACCTCACATGGTTGTTGTGAGGTTAAAAATGAAAACAAAGAGAACCGTGTATGTCACCTTGGGTTCATTTTAAAGGGGAAAAGGGTGAGACATAAATGTAATAATAGTAATTTAAATAACCACAATAGCACCCTCCTGCCCATGTTCCCCAGCGACTGGTATACATAGGCATACTGCCCTGATACTGGAATCATCAGGACTAGTAGCCATTGGTAGCCTCTGTCTCCATAAATTGGTCCATTCCCCTTTAAAGCCAACTAAATTGATGGCCATCATTCCATCTTGTGCCAGAGAACCTTCATAGGTCTGGAATCTCTTTTTTTAAAAATCTTTTTTTTTATTATTTCCAAACATCAATAAATAAAAAAACACTAACAATACACACACATCCACAAAACTTAAGACAAAACAAAATCAAACAAACAAACAAATCACCAAATAAAATGTTCTTCCAATATTCTCCTCAGCAAAGATATATAATAATATTGTCATTATTATTATTTTTCTTTATCACTGTCAAATCCAAATCTCTAATTTCTCTCTCCATATTTTCCACGCTATTGATTGAATCCACAGATATACAAGTCATTTTTTTCTCGTCCCTTCATAAAGTTTACAAAAGGTTTCCATTCAGTTATAAATGTTACAGTTGATTTTTATAGGTCTGGAATCTCTAACACGGTGCCAGTGGACATCTCTCTTGGGGCCTACCATGTTCTTTGCCCCTCCCAATTGTTATTTTATTTCTTAAGATTTTTTAAATTATTTCTTTAAACTCCTGTAGGATACAAAGCAAAGTGCTGTCTTCCAGCGCCCATCTTCATTCGGGTTCAAAAAAGTTGTAGTTCAGTTAGTTTGTTCTGGAGCTCCGAACTCCTCCACACTCTTGTAACTAGGTTCTTGGGCAAGCTACTTTTCTTTTAGTCTCACTAGGGGGGCCTCCTGGGAAATTAGTCTTTTGCGACGGAACGGGCCCACCACGGCAGCCATTTTGTGAAAGCGCTCACGACTCTTTCAAAATTCCAACGGCCAAAAAAGGTTGGGGACCCCTGCCGGGGATTAACTACACTGTACGAAGAACTACTCCCTTTCATCTGCGGTTCTAAGATTAGTAGGCTGAGAAGCTTCTTTCTATCCACTTTTTGCCCACAGCCTGCATAACTGTCGTAACATCCCACTGCCACTCCCCCCACTTTTTTTTTATATAAACTAAAAAGTCTCAGAGGCTGCAACCCTTCCTCATTAGGGGAATCACCCCAGCACCCCCCAGCTCTGATCATTTCGACTGAGGGCAAGTGGTCGGCTGATCCCACGCTTGAACACTGCGAAGGAGGGAAGAAAATATGAACAGCCAGGATTCTGTACGGCCAGGCTTTACGCCAGATACTCTTCAAGAGGCTTTCCTGTTAAGGCAGCACACCTGGCCAGGTTCGGAGTAAGAAATACAGCCAGAGGCCTCTGGAGGTAAAAAGAGTTCTGCATTATGGTTGAGCAAAGGATGACAAGCCAGCCTCAAGCAGGACAGTTGAAAGATGGGCAAACTTTAAGGCTGGGGTGAGGAACGTGTGGCCGTCCAGATGAAAGCGGGATAAAAGTATTCCTAATATCAAGAACTCCCATCATCCTTCATCATTGGCTGTGCGAGCTAGGGCTGGTGGGAGTTGCAGTCCAGTAATGTCTAGGGAGGGGTACATGTGTCCCCCCACCTAGCTTTAAGGGCAGAAGGACATCCACATTTCTAAGGGCTGCGTCCTATGTATGTTCGGGGGTGGGGGTGGGGGAGTCCTACAACTCCCATCCCAGCATTCCTCAGCCAGCACTTCAGAGCATCCTTCCTCAAGCTGGCACCCGCTCGGATCCACGTCCCACCATCCCCAGCCTGCCTGGCTGGGAAATGCTGGGAGTTGCACAACTTTTCTTCCCCCTTGTCTGAAGATGCATCAGAAATCACTTCCATTCAAGCGCCCCATTCATGGCGAGCGGCGAGAGATGACTTTTCCTCCCACCCCAGCAACCGCTACTGAAGGGTCCCCTAGACCGATCCTCTATGTCAGCTTTCCTCCAGGCAGGCTGGGGGATGGTGGGAGTTGTAGTCCAAGCCATCTGGGGGACTTGGGGGAAGGGCAGCTCTAGGAACTGTTTTAACTCCTGCCTTTCCAACCCTGCTGAAATGCAAAAGCAATTCATTTTTTTGCAACTTTCCCCCCTTCTTCTTCGCAATGCAAAGGCAATTCCTTTTTGCGCAAATTCGGCCTGGCCGCGTTGCTCGGAGAAGGAGGCCCGGCGGGCGGGCGGCTTTTGTCCCCGAAACCCCTCCCTGCCGCCGACTTGCGGAGTTTCACTTCCGGGCTGGTTTCCACGGCACCGCCTGCGGGCGGGAGGGGCCCGTCTCTGCTCGTGGGTGGATCCCAGCCCCGGTGATCCTGGGATCGCGAAGGGGGCGGGCCCACCTCTCTCCGCCCTGCCCCAATCGGCTTCAAGGAGAAAGACGCCCCCGCGCCGCCCCGCCGGAATAGAGAGGCGCCGGCGGAGTTCGGACGACTCGCGAACCCACGGTTGTTTCCCAGTCTGTTCCTATTCACCCACCGAGCCCCCCCCCCCCAGTCGATGGACGCGTGTCCGACGAACTCAGCCACATGCTCGAGCGACGCCAGGAGAAGCGCCACCCGAATTGCGGCGGCGCCTCCGCCGGGGAAGGCGGTGCGGCTCGGGAAGCCCTGCCCAGCTACCATAGGGGAGGGACGGGCTTCCTCGCGAGCAGGCAGGGCCAGCGAGCCGAGCTCGCCCGTCCTGCCTCCCCGCTTGGCAGCGGAGAGCGAGGCGGGGACCCAGCTGCGCATCGCCCTCGGCCGTCTCCACACAGTTGTGGGCAGGGACGACGCGGAGGCCGGCTGCAAACAACTGCAGGCAGCGACGTCTTCGGCACGCGGGGTCGGGCAAGGCGAAGGCGGCGGAATTCGCTTCCCAGCAGGCGCGGAAGGGATGCGCCAGCCCTCCTTCCGCGTCCCCAAATCCGTGCGTGCACAGTGCCCCTGCTTGCAGCTTTCTCCCCATGTACACAAACGCGCGCGTAGAAGCCTAGCAGCACAGTTCATGGTTTCTCAAGCCGACGTCGGGTCTGTTTTTCAACAGGCGCGGCGGGCTAGCCATCGGAGGCGAACCGACTCCCGATCCGCCTCCGGTTGCTAATCGGACTTCCCGCCCCACCCCCCACCGCAATCCCGCGTGGGAAATCCGGCCGCCGCTTGGGCACCACGAAAGAAGCCGCGGGAGCTCAAGCGAGCCACGGAGCTGCCGCCTCCCTGTTCCTCCTCCTCCCGACCACGCAAGGAAGCGGAGTGGAGACTCCAATCCAATGTCACGTCCGTGGGTTTCCCGTGGTGGCAGCGGGTTGGCCGCCGTGTGAACAGAATGCTGGACCGGACGGACCCTTGGTCTGACCCAGCAGGGCTGTTACGTATCCACACACACACGCGAGGTTCAGGAGGGGGAGGGGGCTGCGCCGTTGCAAGCCAGTGCTCGGTCGAACGGAGGCGGCGCGGGGATTCGAATCCGGGACGGCTCCAGCGGCCGCGAACGTTCCGAAATGGAACGCTGGGCCGCGCGGGCAGCGGCAGGCGATGGAAAATGGAACGCGGCGAGGGGAAAAAAGGTGGGGGGAGCGGAAGCATGGAGGGACAACCCCCCCGAGCGCCACTCCAGGTGACGCTGCGAATTCCCGCGCGGTTGATCTCCGCCCTCCGCATTTCACGTTCGGGAACAGACCCGCGATATATAAACGGCCACGGCGCTCGCATGATTCGGAGACACACACACACACAGAGACACGCAGGTACGAGTTTCGGGTCGGGAGGAGGTACCCTCCAGGTGTGTTGGACTATCACTCCCATCATCCCCCTGCTCCCGCGATCTCTCTCTCTCTCTCTCTCCTCCCCCGCCTCATTTAGGATGATGGGGAGGGGGCTCCCCCTTCCCTCTTCCTCCACAGCTGAGGATTATGGGGGTTGTAGTTCCAAACATCTGGTGCGCACAAGAATAGGGGAAGGCTGGTCTACGCTACGGAGGGCAGCAACATCTGGCCTGCGAAGTGGGACTTTAAACACACGCACATTCCGGCCAGGCTGGCCGCTGCGCCTGCAACGGAACGGGGCCAAATCCTGCCGCTGCAACTCCAGCAACTCTCCTCTCCTCGCACAGCTTTGTTTGGCTCACGGAAAAAGAAGTAAGGGGGTGGGGAGAGGGGGGGAGGCTCCTCCCACTGGCCGCCCCCTCCCTGGGCTGCCGCTTTGGAAGCAAACGTAATAAACTACCGCACGTAAAACACACCGCGCCAGGCAGGCGACCCAGAGAGAGACGCGGCTCTCACGATCTCTCCCCCCTCCATGATGGGGAGGGGGCGCCTCCTTGCCTTTTACGCCCCCCCTCTCCACTTCAGCTCCCCAGTTCCTTTCCCTCCCTAATTAACACGGATCCTTCTCATCAGCACCCCCTCTTTTGACCCCCCACTTAGCTTTAACCCCAAATCGCCCCCTCCCCAAATCTTCCAAACTTCCGCGCTCCTCCCCCCCCCCAAAGGTACAATATATTTTTGGGACTCAATTGAAAGCAGCTGTTACATACCCTCAAAGCGCAGGCGAGGAATCCTGAATGGATGGGAACGCCCCCCGAAGGTGATTGGCTGAGGGAGAGCCATCCCCGTCGATGGGGGCGGGGCCTGAGCCCTACAAGTTAGACCACGCCCACTTCCTCCCCGGGCTTTTTTTTGGGGGGGGGGAGGAGTTTTTCCTGACCGTTCAGCCATTTGGAAGCGAATCTGTCTGGTTTTGGAGGCGCTGTAGTTTAGGAATCAATTCTCCATCTGTCCCACTGCATGTTTCTTATCGCTTTGTAAATCCCAAAATTTTATGTATCATTTTTTTTTACCGTGCTGCCTTTCGCCTTTTTATTCTTAATGATCTAATTTAATTTAAAAACAAAACAAAAACACCGCTTCTATTATTGCATTGATTATAAGGTGCTTTGTGGTTTTTTTTTAAAGAGGTGGGGTTGAAAAATGATAATAAAAATACAATAGTGATATTCGGATGGGCTCTGAGAGGAAATAGTGAGAGTGGAGAATACTTCTGCGTGTAATGCAGGCAGGTGGTTTTTGTTTCTTTTGCAAATGAGGAGTTCCTTTTTAAAACAACAACAGAGGGTCATTGGAATGGCTGAGAATGCATATGAATTGTATAGCATGCGAATGGTAATGGCTGTCCTCATTTATGCCTTAATGGATGTGGTGATATCTGATTGCTAGATCCATTACTGTGAATGAAGCTTTTGTCAATGTCTCCTAGCTACCAGCCTCGCATTACAGAATAAAAACTGTGTGCATAGCAGCAGCAGCAAACAACAACAACAAACAAATCCAGATTGATTTAACTAACATTTAAAGAGGCCTAAGAAAATAAAAAGAAAATAAAAAGGGTTTCGCCTGGTACCCAAAGGATGTAAGAGCTCTGGGAAGAGTGTTCTGAGTGGTGCCGCCCCCAGGAGGCCCAGTGTTTTCCCCAGTCGCCACTGCCTTATTCTTCAGAGATGTTGGAGAACATAACCATCCTGGGTCAGACCAAGGGTCCATCTAGTCCATCGTTCTGTTCACACAGTGGCCAACCAGCTGTCAACCAGGGACCCACAAGCAGGACATGGGTGCAATAGCACCCTCCCACCCATGTTCCCCAGCAACTGGTGCACACAGGCTTACTGCCTCTGATCAGGGCTAGTAGCCATTGATAGCCTTCTCCTCCAGGAATTTATCCAACTCCCTTTCAAAGCCCTGCTTTCATCTGACTTAAGGCAAAGCGTCTGCCGACCGGCTACTATCACCAACACCTTTCCTGGCTCTACTCCTGTGCTTTTGACTAGTGGTCTCACCAATCACTGTACTTGCTCAGTTACGGATACAGATTTGGTACACTCAGAATGTACACTACTGTTCTGCAGCAAGCTCTGATTGCAATCCAGTCTGGCAAAGAACTAGGAGGGAAAGAGATAGGCAGTAATTTTAAATATTCTTTCCGTGAGAGTGGGATGAGAAGAGAAAAAGGAGGTGGTGATGCTAGGAACTTTGAAACGTTTTAGCACTGAACCGGAATTCCCAGGAGAGGCAGTGTGGTGTAGTGGCTAGAGTGTTGGCTGGGGACTCAGGAGACCTGGGGTTTATTCCCCACTCAGCCATGAAGCTCACTGGGTGACTGTGGGCCAGTCGCTGGCTGTTGTGAGGAGAGGAGGAGGAAGGCCATATAAGCTGCCTGGGGTTCCTTGCAGGAGGAAAAAAAGGCAGGGTGTAAAATAGTACTAAATAAAACCTTTGTGGGAGAGAAGCTGAGTGTCATACCGAGAATCTGCTTGGAATCTCCCAGCCACTCACAAGCCTTTGCCTAAGCAGCAAATGAAACGGCGTCGAGGGATGTGTGGGGCTGTAGGTATATTTATTTGTAAATACAAAAACGAAAAGGTTGTCGCCATACAACAGCGAACAGGAACATTTACAGTTATCTCCAACTCAGTCTCGATCAAGTTAATGTTAAATACAAAAACGAAAAGAACAAAAAGAGAGAGAGATCGTAAAAATAAAAGAATATACACATTCAAAAGAGCTTATTCCAGTATAAAGTTACTGAGGTCGGCTCAGATGCCGCTTTCCTCTTCCGTAAACAGAAAGAGTGTGGAGGTGGGGGGGGGGGAGCCTCCCGAAGGGAAGCCAGGAGCTTGTGGTCTCACTGGGCCCGTGGGCTTTGCAAGGAAAGGAAGTCCCCTGCCGTACTTCGTACCGGACACGTAGCTTTTCTGGCTAGTGACAAATGTTTGAGTGACTTCCTTCCTGTGCCCACTGTCAATGAGGGTGAGAGAGAGAGACCCACGGACCTTCACTCAGGCTAACAGCCTTTTCCGCTTCCCCGGTAAAGTAAAAACACGTAGACTTTTAAAGAGTATCAGCGGAGGCTGGTGGCTCCGACGTCAGTGGGTCGGTGAATCCGCTCCGGGTTTCAGTCACAACTCTAAAGGAGCCATCCAGGGCATGAAACACCTTGGATAACTCCTTCAGAGTTCTGACTGAAACCCGGAGCGGATTCACTGACCCACTGATGTCGGAGCCACCACTGAAGAGCCTCCTCTCAAGACCTGGCCCAGAGAGGGTCCACGTGGGATTGGGCACGCTCAAGTGCAGCAACTTCACCGCCACCCTGCCCCCATGGTCCCGTTCAAGGCGTATGCGAGGCAGACGGGGCAGGGGCCCCCTCTGGACTCGGAGGTGTGCGTAATGGCATGGGTGCGCATTCTAAAAGCCGTTTGAGGAGTCCTGGCTGGGCGGGGAAATGGGTGGACAGCGCCACTACTGCCCATTTGCAACATGGGACACTGCCACTCAGAAAGAGGCCCCAGTAGCAAGATGCTACGACACTACTGAGCCATGGCTAGAGGCAACTGCGTCTATCTATATAAATTGGAATACTGGCTATGCCCTGGTAGCGTGAGGAAGGATATATTTTGTACATAGAGATGGACACACGCATAGAAGTAGTGGCGGGTAAGACTGACGCGGAGGGGATTCTTCTATCCTGGCCCCAGGTTACAACTGGAAAGGCTTCCTACAGCATGAGAGCAAGGCAAAGAAGACACCATGTACCCACGGCAGGAGCCAAATCTTCCACCCATTTGCCCGGGGTGGCAAGTCGGGGCCATTAAGTTTGGGGTTTGTATCAATGATTTCCCCCCTCATTTTTTTTGTCTGTTGGATTTAATAAGGCACAGTTCAGTCGAGGGTGCTAGTTGTGAAAGAACACAAGCCTTCGTAGCCTACGGCTACCAGCTGTGACTCGTCCTAGCCCACTAGTTACAAGGAAGGTTCTCCCTATGGCCTCGGTGGCAGAGAAAAATCAGCTCTTGCATCGGTATCGTTGGCAAGTTTCATCTGAAGACTTGGACGAATCTGGATCAGTCGGGAAGGAAGGAAAGACATCGACAGCGGACTGGTCCCTGGTGCTTATCGGCCAACAGCGAGAGCCTTCGGCTACTCTTTCTATTAGCTCTTCTCCATGCCAACCCTGGTCTGGGAGGAGGGGAGCAGGTTTTCTCTCTGCGCATGCTCAATGATGGCCAGGTAGCAGAAATAATACTGCTCTGGGGTCTGGATGCTAAAGGCTCGTTGAGTCCTCATCCGCACCACCGTCTGATAGACGTTCAGCGTGCCCACGTCCTGGAGCTGCGACAGGCAGATGTCCAGAGCGCAGAAGGTACCTGGTGAGAGTGGGGGTGGGAGGAGAAGAGAAAAAGCAGCACCATCAGCTGTTTTCCCTAAACAGAACCCGCCACACTCTCTTCATCAGGGGTGTCGGACCATGCCAGTGGTGGGCGAAGACCAAGGCCACAGAGGCGTAGCCAAATAGACCAACACATTTAAGAAAATAAGAACATCAGAAGTGCCCTGAGGCTGGATCAGACCAAAGGAACATCTAATCCAGCACTCTGTTCACACAGTGGCCAACCAGCTGTTGACCAGGGATCCACAAGAAGGACACGATGCAACAGCACCCTCCCACCCATGTTCCCCAGCAACTGGTGCACACAGGCTTACTGCCTTGAACACTGGAGGTAGCACACAACCATCAGGGCTAGTAGCCATGGATAGTCTTCGCCTCCAGGAATTTATCCAACCCCCTTTTAAAGCCATCCAAATTGGTGGCCATCACTACATCTTGTGGTAGTGAATTCCATCATTTAACTATGCGCTGTGTGAAGAAGTCCTTCCTTTTATTTGTCTTGGATCTCCCACCAATCAGCTTCATGGGATGACCCCATTGGGGTTCTAGTATTTTGAGAGAGGGAGAAAAATGTCTCCCTGCCCACTTTCTCCACACTGTGCATGATGTTGTACACCTCTGTCATGTCTCCCCTTCGCCTCCTTTTCTCCAAGCTAAACAATCCCAGTTGATGTAACCTTCCCTCCTAGGGGAGATGCTCCACCCCCCTTAATCATTTTAGTTGCCCTTTTCTGCACTTTTTCCAGCTCTATTATATCCTTTCTCAGGTGCGGTGACCAGAACTGTACACAGTATTCTAACGCACCATAGATTTGTATAAGGTCAGGATGATCCTGGCACAGGGCTCTTGCTGCCACCTCCTAAGCCTTGGGAGAGGCATTTCAAGATTCCGGCTTTTCACACACAGAAAAGCTGGCCTAAGGCTCTGTGGCCCTGTTTGAGCTGCATCACAGTCCCTGTCATAAGAAGCCAGGGCTTGTCCACAGGAGCTCTCCAAGGCCTGTGTGGAAAAGCTCTAGCGCAGTGGTAAAGCCCTTGCTTTGCATGCAGAAGGTCTCAGGTTTGATCCCAGGCAACTCCAGTTCTTGCTTTTGAAAACATCAAGCACCAGGAGTTTTGGGGCATGGTTCCTGTTTTTTTAAGGATCAGTTACCAGGTGATGGGAACGTGCTGTGCTTAACGTCCTGGAGAGCAGTTGCCAATGGAGGCAGCGCTGAGCTCACTGGACTAATGCTTCTGACATTGCTGAGGTCAACGCTTCCCCCGGCTTTACTATGCAGGATCCCCGTTAGCCACCTGAAGCTCCTGCATCCCGGCGTCCTTACCTGTCCTGCCGATGCCAGCGCTGCAGTGCACCACGATGGGCGGCCCTCCAGGGTGCCCTTTGTACCGTGGCCCCAAGGCGTTGACCGCCACCCTCTGCTGCTGCTTCACGGCCCCCAGGAAGTCGATGAGGGTGGCAGCCGAGGAAGGGACGCCATAGTCGGGCCAGCTCACATACTGGAAATGGGTCACGAGGCGCCTTTCACGGCTCTGCAGGGGGAAAGAATGAGGCCGGGGGTGGGGAGAGATGGCTGTGATTGTTTGATGGCTTCCCACCCTTCTTCTTTTCTTTTCTTTTTTTTCTGTTTCCCCCCATTATAGAAGGTTGAAATGCCTCTGAAAGAGGTTCTGCCCCCCCCTTAAAACCACCCCTGGGCTACTTCATAGAATCACAGAGTCATGTTATAACTCTTTATACCTCGTGGTTTCCCATACGGTGGTTTTCAATAGTGGCAGCCCGGAGTAACGGGAATTGTGCAAATTTGCAAGTTTTACCTAGAACGCAGAGCACAGCTTGTCTTCTCGCAGAATTTGGGGTCAGAGTGGCACCAAATTCTGAAGGGTTTTGTAGCATGTGTGTGCTCCCTACGCTCAGTCTCCAAGTGTTGTCGAGGAACGTGCAGAACATCTACCAAAGAACAGGGAGGTATTCACATGTCCCCTATTATCCATTCGGATGCCCTGCTCAGTCACTGGTCAATATGTCTTTGTATTCACTTCATCCAACATGAACGGGAGATTATGCATATTGACCAGAACAGACACAATTCCTTGTGCATGCATTAAGAAGAGGAACATTCTCAACATAGTCTGGCAAATATGCACAGTGCTTGGATTTTAACGCACATTCTCCATGCAACTCCCGTTAACCACAACATTTTTGATGTATCTATCCATGAGCTGCGTAATTATTTCTGGGCACAGAATTTGGGTTTAGTTTGGAGCAAGTGCACATTCTCATTCAGCGCTTAACTCAAGGTAGTACCCTGTTGGCACCTGCTTAAAGATGTTTGTGTTTACCTCACAGTTGTAGATTTCTAAAATGGTTTTTCTGTAATGGTTCAGGTTCTCCATTCCAAGATTGGTGATCGTCAGGGTTCCATAGCACGCCTGGAAGTCTTTCTCCAGTGGCCAGTACTGGCCACATTTCCTTCTGCCTCCTTCTTCAAGCCTGCAACACAAAAGAGATTGGGGAGGGTCTATTATCTACCTATCTAAAGCATTTTTATCCTTTCTCTCTCCCTCCTATAATACTAGAACGCAGTGGGGTCATCATCCCATGAAGCTGAAAAGGAAGGAGTTCTTCACATAGTGCAGAGTTAAACTATGGAATTCGCAATGGCCACCAGCTTGGCTGGCTTTAAAAGGGAGTTGGACAAATTCCGGAAGGAGAAGGCTATCAATGGCTACGAGTCCTCAGGGCTCTATGCTACCTCCACTTTCATAAGTGGAGGTAGGCATAAGTGTACATAGGCATAAACCTATGTACACCAGGTGGTGGGAATCATGGTCAGGAGGGAGTTGTTGCACACATTGGACCAGGAACCCACAAGCAGGACACGAACACAACAACACCCTCACACCCATGCTTCCACACTTGAGCGCCATTTTTGTGGAAAACTGAGATGTACATTTAATAAATAAGGAACTATTTTAATACACCAGAACCCTCTGAATGGTCACAGAAGGGGAAAGCATCTTAATGAAAGAGTCCCCCAACTTTTCTGGGTCAGTGAACCCATTTAGAATTTTGAAAGAGTGCCATGGGTACTCTCTCACAGAAGGGTTGCCATGGGAGGCTTGCACGTTCACAAAATGGCCGCTGTGGGGGTTGACAAAATCCATCACAGAACACTTATTTCCCAGAAGGGAAAGAGCGGAGACTAAAAGAAAAAGTAACTTGCCCAAGTGTCAAGTCCATGAAAGAGGTAAGAGCTGAGTTTGAAACATAAGACCATTCCTTTGAACCCAGATAAAGCACTTTATTTTGCACCATGCTAGCCTCCCATCATCATCATTATTATTATTATTATCATCATTATTATTATTATTATAAACAATCTTAAGTAATAACATTAAAATCCAGTAGGGCAGGGAGCCTGAAGAACACCGACAGAGGTGTCACTGGGCACCACATTGGCGACCCCAGCCTTAAAGGCAATCATCACCATGGGAGAGAATCTCCACTTATCAGAGCCGAAGGAGAGCCAAGGTCCGGCCCGTGCTGTTCTGTCACACACACATGTGCCTGCAGGCTTACCTTGTTGTCATGACAATCACCAAGACATTCTGTTCCCACACCATGCGCCAGAAGTCGCAATACGTGTTTTCTAAGGGCCCTGAAGAGAAGCAGCATATATTAAGACGGAGAAAATGCTTGTCACTGGTTAGGCCTCATCTTGAGTATTGTGTCCAGTTCTGGGCACCACACTTTAAGAAGAACGCAGACAAGCTGGAGCATGTTTGGAGGAGGGCAACAAGGATTATTATTATTATTATTATTATTTATTTATTTATTTATTTATTTATTTATTTATTTATTTATATAGCACCATCAGTGTACATGGTGCTGTACAGAGTAAAACAGTAAATAGCAAGACCCTGCCGCATAGGCTTACAATCTAATATGATCTGGGGTCTGGAAACAAAGCTCTATAAGGAGAGACTGAAAGAACTGGGCATGTTTAGCCTGGAGAAGAGAAGATGGAGGGGAGACATGATAGCACTCTTCAAATACTTAAAAGGTTGTCACACAGGGGAGGGCCGGGATCTCTTCTCGATCCTCCCAGAGTGCAGGACACAGAATAATGGGCTCAAGTGACAGGAAGCCAGATTCCAGCTGGACATCAGGAAAAGCTTCCTGACTGTTAGAGCAGTACGGCAATGGAACCAGTGACCTAGGGAGGTGGTGGGCTCTCCCACACTAGAGGCCTTCAAGAGGCAGCTGGACAACCATCTGTCAGGGATGCTTAGAGGTGGATTCCTGCATTAAGCAGGGGGTTGGACTCGGTGGCCTTGTAGGCCCCTTCCAACTCTGCTATTCTATGAAGGGGGAAAGGAGCCATGCTCATCATCTGAGGACACAAGAAGCTGCCTTATATCGAGTCAGACCCAGGGGTCAATCTAGGTCAGCATTGCTCCTACTGACTGGCAGTGGATCTCTGGGTTTTCAGGCAGGAGTGGTGTTCTGGCCCTACTGAACGGATGCTGGTGATGGAACCTGAGACCTTTGGCTTGCAAAGAAAACGCTCTGAGCCATGGCCTTTCCCCACATTTTTGATCTGCTCCAGAATGAAGCAATGATATGACACACAAAATTACCAAGGCAGAAGAGCATGAGTCTCCGGCATGCCCCAGTGTGGTGTGATAAGAGAGAGAGTCAGTAACATTCTGTTATGTACATCAAGAACCTAAGAAGAGCCATGGTGGATCAGACCCAAGGTCCATCCAGTCCAGCATTCTGTTCACACAGTAGCCGATCAGCGGTCGACCAGGGACCCACAAGCAGGACACATATGCAACAGCACACTTCCACCCATGTTCCCCAGCAACTGGTGTACACAGGCATACTTCCTCTGATACTGGAGGTAGCACATAGCGATCAGGACTAGTGGCCACTGAGGATACAGTCTATTATCATTTATCTCTATACAAAAATGGGCTCTGTCCAGGCAGGTATGTCCTGCATTTTCCTCTGGGTGGCATCAAGTCTCTTTCTAATCAACAACTACAGGTGTTTTTGCTAACAGCCAAAAAGAATCAAGGGCAGCTACAGCCGAATCCAGATCCATTGGCCAGCCAGGCAGAAGGAGCTGCAGGGAAGACCCTTAGCCCAAGGGGGAAGGTGCCCTCATCACCACTTTGATGCCACCTGTCCATAAACCCAGCGCTTCCCCCTGATTCTAGAGCCCTTCGAGACAGCTGGACTGGGAAAGGACGGCGGGATGGGGGTGGGGAGGCGGCTTCCATACCTTGAGTGCCGACGTAAGCGTTCCTCTGCTTGTAGCCATCCATGAAACTAGCATTGATGTAGTCGGTCAGCTAGAGAGACACAACAGCAGCAGACGTTAATCCTAGGGACTTGCTGGTTTCAGCCATACTCAAGGGGAGGCTGTGCATCAGCACACACAAGAGCAGGAGAGATGGGAAAGGGCTGCTCAGGGGACAACAGCCCCATGGCTGTCTTCCTCCTGCCCTACACAACTGCTTGCCAGAGCTAAAAAAGCCCAAATGTGATGCCTAAAAATGCGATCCATAAACACACCAGAGACGTCAGAACATGAGAAGACTGCCTTGTACCGTATCAGGCTGTCAATCCATCTAGTCTTGCCTCTCCTGCTCTGATTGGCAGCATCTCTCCTGGGGTCTCAGGCAGAGAAGGGGCTTCTCCATCATCCGCTACCTGATCCTTTTAACTGGAGAAGCCGGGGATTCAATCTGGGACCTTCTGAATGCAAAGGACTCTTTTAGTCTCGCCAATTTGCTCTCAGAAAAATGAATTTTGTGACTGGCCGTGAAAACCACAGCAGCCATTTTTTTAATGGGCAAGCCCTCCCAAGGTAGCCATTTTGTGAGCGTGCCCACAGCTCTCTCAAAATTCCAAATGTGCCCACCAACCCAAAAGGTTTGGGGACCCCCAGAGTAGACAGCATTGCGCTAGATAGACCAATGGTCCGACTGAGCCCAAGGCAGCTTCTCTTGAGCCAAACGCCTCAGCCGGAGCTTACCTCTTGGTAGCTGAATTGCTTGGACAACTTCACCCTGGTTTGGTCAAGGCATGGCACATCTCCGTATCTGTTCTTCTCCTGGTTAAAGGGAGCTCTGCGGAGAGCGGGGAAAGAGCAGCCACAGTGAGCAAAGCGGGACTGCAGCTGGACCTGGCTCTTGGCCTCTTGACACAAAGCGAAGTGACTCATTTCAGGCGCCAACACAAGGACCCCCCTCCCCAGCCCCTCATTCCTCGCACGAGCCGCCACGCCTGCTTACAGGGAGCAGACGAACGTGCCCGACGGGCTCCTGCGCCGAATGCCCTCGTACTCCTCGTAGATCCCGCGTTTCTGCTTCTGATTCACGTGCTCCAGCACCTCCTGCACCGTCATGGCCTTCGGCCCCGGGACGTGCACCGAGCCGTTGTCGCGAGGGGAAGCCAGCGGCACCAGGATGAGCTCGTCGAGGGGGTCCGGGTGACCATTCTGCTGTGGGAGGAACCTGCAGTTCCAGCTGAGGGGGTCCAGCTTGAGGGATCCACCCAGATACTCTGGAAGACATTCTTGGGGGAGGTGTTCTTTCAGCTCCGCCATCTTCACCATCTGAACCTAAATGGGGGACCAGAGAAAAAGATGGAGGCACATCAAACCGTGCACACGCAACTGCATCTGAAGAGAGCAGCAGGACAGGGGACTGTTCAGGAGGATGGGAAATGTAACTTTAAAAAGAAGAGAACTTCTGCCAAGACTGCAGACAGAAGATGACCAAAACCCTGGTTCACCTCTGAGCACAATTCAAAGTGCTCGTTCTATGTTTGAGCCTGGGGGTTCTGAAGGATCTCCTCCTCCTTGATGTGATCCCGCAGGGCTCTTCTTAAGTTCCTACCTTTCCTTCAAGGAACTCAAGGTGACACACATACGCCTCCCCTCCCCATTTTAATCCTCACAGCACCCCTGTGAGATGTTAGGCTGAGAAGCAGTGATTGCTCCAAGATCACCCAGTTGGCTTCATGGCGGACGGGGGATTTGAACTTGGGTCTCCCCAGCCCTAGTCCAGTGTTCTAAGCACTACACCATGCTGGCTCTCATAAAATACTCCAATTATGGCTTAAATTAACAACAAACACATTCAAGCCATCAGTTTCAAGCTTTCAGTAAGCCTTGTCTACACTGAGTGGCCTGCCAAGGAATGCCCCTCCATCTTTCCATGGAACCCCTTGCAGAGGTTTTTGGAGAGCGTTGAAAGGACACATGGACTTGGGAGGGTCACTGTTTTGCCCTACCGAATCCCTGTCAAGAGGAAAGCCTTCACACTCACCCTTTCTCGGAGTTTCTCTTTAAGCAGGAGGCTGATGATGGAGTAAGGGACTCGGAACCACATGGGGGCGCCCACAATGAAGACCTTCTTGAGGCGGGCCGGAAAGGCTCCCTGGGGAGAAGCAAGGGAGAAACATGCCAACCTCAGGCGCCGCGTTCTCAATCAGTTGGCGGCAGTGAAGGGCCACCACTGGCGAACAAACTATAAAACACATGGTCTTCGATGTCTATATACTAATGCCCAGAGCATGGGAAACAAACAGAATGAACTTGAACTCTTATTACATGAAGGCAAATACGACTTGATAGGTATAACTGAAACTTGGTGGGATGACTCCCATGACTGGAATATAGCAATTGAAGGATATAACTTGTTCAAAAAGAACAGAAGAAATAGAAAGGGAGGTGGAGTTGCACTATATGTTAAAAATACCTATCCCTGCACATAAATACAGGTGGATGAGACTGGGAGCCCCGTCGAGAGCGTCTGGATTAAAATAAATGGGGCAAGGAATAAAAAGAATATGATAATCGGAGTCTACTACCAACCACCCAATCAAGGAGAAGACGAGGACGAAACTTTTGAGAAACAAATTGCCAGTGTTTCAAGGAAGTGTGATGTAGTAGTGATGGGGGACTTCAATTACCCTGATATCTGTTGGGAGACCATTACTGCCAAAAGCGGCCCTTCCAAGAAATTCCTGACATGTATGGGTGATAACTTTCTCCTACAGAAAGTGGAGGAAGGAACTAGAGGATCGGCAATCCTCGACTTGTTATTGACCAATAGGGATGACTTAGTGGATAAAGTGGCAGTTATGGGAATTCTGGGGGAAAGTGACCACGTCATACTTGAATTCTTGATTATGAAGGAGACAAAAGTCGAGCGTAGCCATTCACGTACTCTGGATTTTAGGAAAGCTGATTTTAATAAACTCAGAACTATAATAAGTAAGGTCCCGTGGCAAGTGAACCTAATGAGAAAAGGAGTGCAGGATGGGTGGGAGTATTTAAAAAAGGAAATTTTAAAGGCACAGTTACAAACAATTCCAACAAGGAGAAAAGATAGAAGACAACAGAGGAAACCAATGTGGCTCCACAAAAAGCTTATTGATGAACTGAAAACAAAAAGGGATACATATAGGAAGTGGAAGGAAGGCCAGGCTACAAAAGAAGAGTACAGACAAGTGGCGCAGAAGTGCCGAAATGGCGTCAGGAAGGCTAAAGCTGTGAATGAGCTGAGATTAGCGAGGGATGCTAAAAGCAATAAAAAGGCTTTCTTCAGATACGTGAGTAGTAAAAGACAGAGGAAAGAAATGGTGGTTCAACTGCTTAATGAGGATGGCAAATTGATAACAGACGACAAAGAAAAGGCTGAAGTGCTCAATTCCTACTTTGCCTCGGTCTTCTCCCAAAAGCGGGTCTATGACCCCCCTGGAAAAAGTGAAGCAGAAGTTGAGGGGGCAGGATTGCAGTTTGAGATCGATAAACAAATGGTCAAAGAACACCTAATTTCCTTGAATGAGTTTAAATCTCCAGGGCCCGATGAACTGCATCCTAGAGTAATGAAGGAGCTAGCAGAAGAACTCTCAGAACCTTTGTCTATTATCTTTGCAAAATCATGGAAGATGGGTGAGGTGCCGGACGACTGGAGGAGGGCTAACGTTGTCCCTATCTTCAAAAAGGGCAAAAAGGAGGAACCTGGGAACTACAGTCCAGTCAGTCTGACATCCATCCCTGGGAAAATTCTGGAGCAGATTATAAAGAAGTCAATCTGTAAACACCTTGAAATCAATGCAGTGATTACTAGAAGCCAACATGGATTTGTCAGGAACAAATCCTGTCAGACTAATTTGATCTCATTTTTTTGATAGGATAACCTCCCTTGTGGACTGTGGGAATGCTGTGGACGTCATATACCTTGACTTCAGCAAAGCTTTTGACAAAGTACCACATGACATTCTGATTAACAAACTAGCTAAAAGTGGGCTAGATGGAACAACTATTAGGTGGATTCACAGTTGGCTACAGAATCGGACTCAAAGAGTACTTATCAATGGAACCTTCTCAAACTGGGGAGAGGCAACGAGTGGGGTGCTGCAGGGCTCAGTCATGGGCCCAGTGCTCTTCAACATTTTTATTAATGATTTGGACAAGGAGGTGCAGGGAACGCTGATCAAATTTGCAGATGACACCAAATTGGGTGGGATAGCTAATACCCTGGAAGACAGAAACAAACTTCAAAGTGATCTTGATAGGCTGGAGTGCTGGGCTGAAAACAACAGAATGAAATTTAATAGGGATAAATGCCAAGTTCTACATTTAGGGAATAGAAACCAAATGCACAGTTACAAGATGGGGGACACTTGGCTCAGCAATACTACAAACGAGAAAGATCTTGGAATTGTTGTAGATCGCAAGCTGAATATGAGCCAACAGTGCGATATGGCTGCAAGAAAGGCAAATGCTATTTTGGGCTGCATTAATAGAAGTATAGCTTCCAAATCACGTGAGGTACTGGTCCTCTCTATTCGGCCCTGGTTAGGCCTCATCTAGAGTATTGTGTCCAGTTCTGGGCTCCACAATTCAAGAAGGATGCAGACAAGCTGGAGCGTGTTCAGAGGAGGGCAACTAGGATGATCAGGAGTCTAGAAACAAAGCCCTATGAAGAGAGACTGAAAGAACTGGGCATGTTTAGCCTGGAGAAGAGAAGATTGAGGGGAGACATGATAGGACTCTTCAAATACTTAAAAGGTTGTCACACAGAGGAGGGCCAGGATCTCTTCTCAGTCCTCCCAGAGTGCAGGACACGGAATAACGGGCTCAAGTTAAAGGAAGCCAGATTCCGGCTGGACATCAGGAAAAACTTCCTGACTGTTAGAGCAGTGCAACGGTGGAATCAGTTACCTAGGGAGGTTGTGGGCTCTCCTACACTAGAGGCATTCAAGAGGCAGCTGGACAACCATCTGTCAGGGATGCTTTAGAGTGGATTCCTGCATTGAGGAGGGGGTTGGACTAGATGGCCTTGTAGGCACCTTCCAACTCTGCTATTCTATGATTCTAAGTTCTGCTGGGAGAATTCACCACCTTGCTACACTCATAGAATCATAGAATACCAGAGTTGGAAGGGGCCTACAAGGCCATTGAGTCCAACCCCCTGCTCAATGCAGGAATCACCCTAAAGCATCCCTGACAGATGGTTGTCCAGCTGCCTCTTGAAGGCCTCTAGTGTGGGATAGCCCACAACCTCCCTAGGTCACTGGTTCCATTGTCGTACTGCTCTAACAGTCAGGAAGTTTTTCCTGATATCCAGATGGAATCTGGCTTCCTGTCACTTGAGCCCATTATTCTGTGTCCTGCACTCTGGGATAATCAAGAAGAGATCCTGGCCCTCCTCTGTGTGACAACCTTTTAAGTATTTGAAGAGTGCTATCATGTCTCCCCTCAATCTTCAGGCTAAACATGCCCAGTTCTTTCAGTCTCTCCTCAAAGGGCTTTGTTTCCAGACCCCTGATCATCCTAGTTGCCCTCCTCTGAACACGCTCCAGCTTGTCTGCGTCCTTCTTGAATTGTGGAGCCCAGAACTGGACACAATACTCCTTCAATGCTTATTTATTGTTTCATCGAGTTATTATTAACATATATATATATATATATATATATATATATATATATATATATTGCCATCTCCTAAAAACAAATCAAGGTGGCATGCAACAATTTAAAGCAGTAGCACCTTAAAACAAGAACATTAAACATGGCAGAAACATTTGACACAACTACATTACTTTAGATGCTAAATTGAAGAGGTGCATCTTCACACCCTTTCTAAAAGCCAAGGGAGTTGGGGCCCATCACAGTGGAGGAATGGAGCCTTTTACCTTGTTCCCTCACATATAGGGGGGCGGTTGCGTTGGTTTTACCCTTCCCTCAGGCTTTTCAAGTGGTGGTGCTTGTCTTGAGAAGGGTGGGCTAGGCAAGGCCTTCTGCGTGAGGTCGGTGCCGTCACAGGGACCCTCAAAAGGGCTCTTCAAACAAAATAATCTTCAAGAGGATTTACAATGCAGGCTTTGCAAGAATTTTAGTGTGATAATTATCATAGAATCATAGAATAGCAGAGTTGGAAGGGGCCTACAAGGCCATCGAGTCCAACCCCCTGCTCAATGCAGGAACCCACCCTATAGCATCCCTGACAGATGGCTGTCCAGCTGCCTCTTGAATGAGGTATTTGTAATTGAATGAATTACTGTGGTTCATGTTTAATGCTCTAGTAAAAACCATTTGCTGCACTTTGTGAGAATATATATATATATATATATATATATATATATATATATATTTCAAAACTTCTTATAAAACTATGAATCAAATTACATTATATAGATATAAAAAACCTCTAAATTTGATTGTATAAGCAATAAATCACTATTGAAATGTTAAGAATACCATAGGTGTTGTTTCCCATGTGAGTTTGGTTTTGTAAATAAGTTTTAAACTGTGTTAATCTGATTGATTGTAGCTCCTGAGGAAGGATTATTTTTAATCTGAAACGTCGAGCATTCCAGACACAGACAACAACTATTAAAGATTTTAATCATTTTTAACGGCACCAGAGCTAGTCTCTCAATCCGCGCCTGTACAGTGGTGCCTCTTTACCCTGCTAACTACACACTCATAGCGGGCCAAGTCAATTCTTTCACTAGCCAGGTGCTAAACCATTCAGGTCTTTAAAAGTTAAGTCTCGCACCTTGAACTGAGACCCAAAAGCAACTGGCAACCAGATCTTTTCAGACCTTTGGTTCTACAGGCAGGTGCCAGAGGCAGGGGAAGTGAACACAATCCTGCCCTCTCCTCCACGTGCTCACTCCATGGGTTAGAGAAGGAGATCGAAAAAGAACTCCAGAGGTTGTGGGATTCAGTTGGTGCATCAACCAGGATCAAAAGGGCAATGAGTCAACAGGATACATAACCGCAGGGATAATAGGGCCTCTTGGAAGCCTGGGCTTGGGGGTGAACCCATGAAAACTTTTTCGTTTCAATAACAAGCAGCGCACCCACCGGCAGCACCAACTCTCTGTTCTTTATGATTTCTTTTCCTGTGGCCAATAGAGGGAGACCAAAGCATATGTGACACAAGCAAAATCAGATTTAATGGCTCCGTAGGAGCGAGCAAACAAACAAACAAACAAACAAACCCAAACATCCAGAATTTAGAAAGCTGGTCTGGAATGCAACTTTGCTGTTATTTGCTTCCACACAAGTCAATCAGGATGCTTAAGTTTTAAACTGGCACTCACATCAATCAGTTAATGCTAAGGTGCTGAAGCAACAGCAACAAAAATTCCAGCACTCTAAAGACTAGCAGATTTAGACTTGGTTCACACGTAACAACAACCAAGAATACAGGTTGAGTATGGGTTGTTGTTGTTATGTGCAAACCCTGCACTATGTTTTAACTATGGATTGCTAATCATGAACCACCTGGAGTTCACAGCCTCACAACAAACCATGAGTTCTCTTCCTGGTTTGTTTGTGATTCACAACCCATAGTTAACCCATAGTGCAGGGATCACAAATAGCAATAACCCATGATTCAACAACAGCCCATAATCTGTGTTGTCGTTACGTGCAAACCAGGCCATTAGTTTAGCATAGACTTTTGTGGACTAGAGTCCACTTCATCAGAGAGATGAAGGGTTATCCTTAGTTGTTAGGTATCTGCACAGAAGGATGGGGCAGGGAGAAGAGAAGATTGAGGGGAGACATGATAGCACTCTTCAAATACTTAAAAGGTTGTCCCACAGAGGAGGGCCAGGATCTCTTCTCGATCCTCCCAGAGTGCAGGACACGGAATAACGGGCTCAAGTTACAGGAAGCCAGATTCCAGCTGGACATCAGGAAAAACTTCCTGACTGTTAGAGCAATACGACAATGGAACCAGTGACCTAGGGAGGTTGTGGGCTCTCCCACACTAGAGGCCTTCAAGAGGCAGCTGGACAAGCATCTGTCAGGGATGCTTTAGGGTGGATTCCTGCATTGAGCAGGGGGTTGGACTCAATGGCCTTATAGGCCCCTTCCAACTCTACTATTCTATGATCTCTTCTCGATCCTCTCAGAGTGCAGGACACAGAAAAACGGGCTCCAGTTACAGGAAGCCAGATTCCGGCTGGACATCAGGAAAAACTTCCTGACTGTTAGAGCAGTATGACAATGGAATCAGTTACCTAGGGAGGTTGTGGGCTCTCCCACACTGGAGGCATTCAAGAGGCAGCTGGACAACCATCTGTCAGGGATGCTTTAGGGTGATTCCTGCATTGAGCAGGAGGTTGGACTCGATGGCCGTGTAGGCCCCTTCCAACTCTGCTATTCTATGATTCTATGATTCTATGAACAAGTAGATATGACAAGCAAAAGGCAAAGCCTGCAATAAACCATCTGGTTTTAAATCACAGGTAAAAGCAAACCCAAGTTAATGGTGGAGCTAACATGACACTTAACCATGGCTGAAGCTAGGTGGGGGATGGGGAAGGAGGTGGGGGAGAAATGGATGCAAACACAGGGGCGGAGGGGAGAGATCATGCAGACCCACTATCGTTCGTCTAACCACGGCTAAGGGATTAGGAGGGCTATCTAGGCACAGAAACCTCAACTTCAAAGCAGGCCCTTAGTTGCTCCAGGTCAATTAAATGACTCATTTTTATCTGATGAAACTATCTTTAGTACTTCAAATGCTCGTGGTGTTTCTTTTCTTTCTTTTCTTTTTTTAAAAAGGACTTTTAAATACAGGAAATGGTTGCTTTTGACTTTTCTGGGAAACGGCTTCAAATGCCTCGACTGAACCATGAGGAGGAAACAGGGCTGTTTCCACCAGCACCGCCGGCCTTCGGTCATCAGGTCAAAGGTGATGACCGCTTGGATTAAAAGGCTGTGTTGCGTATCTGTGATTCATTCATTGAACCGCAGCACATCCGCCAATTAATGCTTTCAGGCTCGGTGGATAAACTTGCTGAAAGTAGTTCTGTCGCTTCCCTGAGGCCTCGGGGGAGCAAGGGATGGACCATCAAAGGACAGTTCTGGGATGTCATCTTGGCATTCCTGTATGGGAGGAAACATCCTCTGACTTGCACGGCCAGGTCATTCCCGGCTGCTGCATCACGCCGTGACATCAACAAACCAACATTTTGTTTGGGCTTTTATAGTATACCTTTGTACTGTGTTTTTAAACTGATGTTTGTTTTATCCTTTGAATTGTTTTCATGGTTTTAATTTTTGTGAACCGCCCAGAGAGCTTCGGCTATTGGGCGGTATAAATAAATAATGACACCTTGCAGAAAAGCTTTTTAAAACCAGCCCCCCTGCCAAACAAAAGAGGACAGAGTCCCCAGGGGCCTAAGTTCTGGGCTCCACAATTCAAGAAGGACGCAGACAAGCTGGAGCGTGTTCAGAGGAGGGCAACCAGGATGATCTGGGGTCTGGAAACAAAGCCCTATGAAGAGAGACTGGAAGAACTGGGCATGTTTAGCCTGGAGAAGAGAAGATTGAGGGGAGACATGATAGCACTCTTCAAATACTTAAAAGGTTGTCACACAGAGGAGGGCCAGGACACGGAGTAACGGCCTCAAGTTACAGGAAGCCAGATTCCAGCTGGACATCAGGAAAAACTTCCTGACTGTTAGAGCAGTACAACAATGGAACCAGTTACCTAGAGAGGTTGTGGGCTCTCCCACACTAGAGGCCTTCAAGAGGCAGCTGGACAGCCATCTGCCAAGTATGCTTTAGGGTGGATTCCTGTATTGAGCAGGGGGTTGGACTCGATGGCCTTATAGCTCCCTTCCAACTCTACTATTCTATGATTCTATAAGTCCCCACCAAGGAATACGCTACACATTCTTCTCTTTACCTTCAGCAGATTCAGGATCTTCTTGCTGAGATCCAGCTCAAAGTTGGTGTAGTGGGAGCCTGCCATGTCGTATATAAATACCAGGCCATTCCGTTGAGTTTCGAAGCTGAGAATTGGGAGGCAATGGGGCGAGAGAAGAGAAAAAGGTTGCACAAATCACTATCTGTGGAATAACACACCAATCTGTACCGATAATACGTCACTTCTACCAGTATAAGGTAATCTTTAAGAGGAGTCCTTGCTGGGAATTCAGAAACTAACGAAAAATCGCCATGCAATATGCCCGAAGGAGGGGTGGGGGTTCTTGGTAGCAGCACCCACCCTTCGGAAAACCCTCCCTCGTGCAGTTTGGGAGGCAGAAAATCTTTCAAATGCCTCCTGAAAAAACACTTGTTCACCCAAACTTTCCCTGGGCTGAAATTAAATTAATCCTGCCGCTCCAATTTACTGCTCCTGTATTGCTTTGATTGTAACTGGAATTGTCTTTAATGTTGTGTTTTTAATATTGTATTTTAAATGCCGTTTAAATGTTAAATGTGAACCACATAGGGATTTTATTATATTTAATGGTATATGAATATCACAAATTAACTAAATAAGGGAGGAGAGAAACGTGAATATCATTACGAGGTAGAGAGAGAAAAAGCAGACGACACAGAGTGGACCAATCTGGAGAACTGTCCAGGGTTTCAGAAACCATCTCCCCACCCCCCAAGTTTTGTTAAATAGCATTAAGCCAGAGCTCCCTGTTTTGAACATAATGGGTAACCCTGGCTTAATGCTTCCTGACTGTTAGAGCAGTACGACAATGGAACCAGTGACCTAGGGAGGTTGTGGGTTCTCCCACACTGGAGGCCTTCAAGAGGCAGCTGGACAGCCCTCTGTCAGGGATGCTTTAGGGTGGATTCCTGCACTGAGCAGGGGGTTGGACTGGATGGCCTTAGAGGCCCTTCCAACTCTACTATTCTATGATTCTAATGCAAGCCAGGTTTTTAGGGCCAAATCCAGCACAGATCCTGGAGATGTGGAGTGGAGGGACAAGGCGAGGAGCCCTCAGCCCCAACGCTTGTTCATAGTTTCATAAACCACGATTCATGCAGTTTTGAATGACAGCATGAACTGGGACTTTGCTTATATTATTTAAAGCCATTATAGCTTTTAGATCTAAAGGGATTCACATCACGGCCCTATCAAATGACCTAGCTGGAGGCATTACAGATGGATAAGCCCTGTTGCCTTTTTGCAGCCAGCATTTTTTTTAAAAGGAAGAGATTTATGTGGCATCCTAAGGATTAACACATCTATTGTGGCATGCATTTTCATAGAATCATAGAATAGTAGAGTTGGAAGGGGCCTAGAAGGCCATCGAGTCCAGCCCCTTGGTCAATGCAGAAATCCACCTTAAAGCATCCCTGACAGAGGGCTGTCCGGCTGCCTCTTGAAGGCCTCTAGTGTGGGAGAGCCCACAACCTCCCTAGGTCACTGGTTCCATTGTCGTACTGCTCTAACAGTCAGGAAGTTTTTCCTTTCGCAGTCCTGAGCCCTTTCCATCAGATGCGTGAAGTGTGAGCCTCAGCAGATTCCTTTTTTCCTCCAAGGAGCTGATGAATTTACCACCACCACCACCACCACCACCATAACTCAGCATCTAAGGCCCACCATTGGGTGCTTCCACCAAGGGGGGGCGGCAACAAGAAACAGGGCCTTTTCAGTGGTGGCCCCTGAGTTATGGAACAATCTCCCTGACAAGGCTTGCTTGTTATCTTCTCGGCACCAGGTTAAAACTGCCCTCTTCTCTCAGGCATTTGACAGCACACAATGAGTTTTAAATTAGGTCTTGGATTGTCTTTGTTTTTAGATATATGTTGTCTCTGTATGTTTGTCTGTTTATATGGTTTTACATAAATGTCTTCCTTATTGTATTTTGTATAATGTGCTTTAATGGTTTTTAATTTTTGTAAACCATCCAGACAGCTTCAGCTACAGGGCAGTATAGAAATGTAATAAAATGAAACAGATGAATGAAATCTTCTCAACAATCCTGTGAGGTAGGTTAGGCAGAGAGAGGGGATTTGAGAGAAGTCTCATCCACTGGAATGAAGAAGAGTTCAAACACTTTTTACTTTATTTTGGTTTGGACCAAACCCTGTGTCAGATTGTAGGGCGAAACGGAACGAAGCGGAAAGATTTGTGACAGCAAACGGAATTGCACGCAAGTTGTAGAAGGGGGAGGAGGGTAAAAAAGCTCCCCGTCCTTAAAGTGCAGCAAGCCGAAGAGAACAAAGACCTTGTAGGACGGCAACGGTCCAACTCACCTCTCCACGGCCCGATCCAGCAGGTAGAAGAGGGCCTGCAGCACCACATGCTGGACGCTTTTGTTGGGATGGTGCAACTTGGCAGTGAAAAGGGCAATTGAGGCGCCGGAAGGATCTCGTGAGCTCTGCAAAGAAGCCGAAGGGGAAAGACCAGTCATGGAGTGGAAGAGGGGGACGAGGAGGAGGAGGAGGGCGAGAGCCATCTCTGCGGAGGGACCGGAGAGGTCAAAAGCTGTTCAAAGCAAGTTGAGAACTCTGGGCGCTTTGCACTCGGCCTGGAATCGCCTTGACAGGATCTAACGGCACAGTGCAGCCGTCCCCCAACCTGGCACCCTTCAGGTGAGTCATGGAGCCAGTGGGGTGTAGCAGTGAGAGTGCTGGACCAGGACTCTGGATACCCAGTTCCCGGCCCCTGTGACGCTCACCCAGGTATCCCGAGTCCCAGCCCGGCACACGAACTACTCTACCACGGCAGCGGCTGCACAAGCAAGGCAATGGCGTGCACGGCGCTGCCCCCACCCCCTCACCAGGATCGTGAATTTCCCGCTCAGCAGCTCCGACCGGAGAGGCTCCTCATAGGGCTTCAGCTTCACGATCCCTTCCTTCAGCCTGGTTTCCTGAGAGGTGAGAAAGAAGAAAAGGGGAAAGTCCGCCGGCATCCGCAAGCACACAGAGAAGCCAACGAGGCACCAAAGCTGTTTTTCCTGTCTGCCATTTGAAGCCAGGCGGTTCCTCTGGGGAGTTCCCCACAGCCTCCCGGGCGTCATCGGCACCTTCCCCTCTCTGGGCCAGGCCCCACGGACAACCCCGCCCAACCGGTTTGGGCAGATACGGACATGGGCCACTTCCTCGCTCTGTAGAGGCTATTGCTCGGGGTGTGTGTGTGGGGGGGTAGAGCACGGAGCTGGCAGGCCAGAGGTCCCAGGTTCAATTCTCAGCATCGCCAAGTACAGCTGGAAAAGATCCTGAGCCTGAAACTCCAGGGAGCTCCTGCCCGTGAGCGTAGGCCCCACGGAGCTACGATGGGCCACTAGTAAGGCAGCTGCATGCCTTCGCCTGTTCTCCTACATGTGAGAATTAATGGGGTTCAGGCAGGGGGAACAGAATCTGGGAATCTGCGTGGCTGCAAGCATGTGTAGCTGGCAGGCTTCCCACCCAGAACTTAGCAGCTGAGCAGAATCCCAGATTTCTCAGATATCTGTGTTAAGAGAGGGGGTGGGTGAGAGAGGGATAAAGTTCCTAGTCCTCATGGGTATGGGAGGGGGACAATGAGCTTGAAAAGCACACACCTGGTAGGTCTGCCCGAGCTCTTTAGCAGCCAGAGGAAACATCATAAGAGGAAGCTGTCTTACAGCTAGTCTAGGGTGACCATATGAAAAGGAGGACAGGGCTCCTGTATCTTTAACAGTAATGTAGAAAAGGGAATTTCAGCAGGTGTCAATTGAAGAGGATGAAATTCCCTCTTCATCACAACAGTTAAAGCAGCAGAAGCCCTACCCTCTCTTGTATCTGGTCACTCTCCTATAGCTAGTGTAGCTTTAACTGTTGTGATGAAGAGGGAATTTCACCCACTTCAATTGACACCTGCTGAAATTCCCTTTTCTACATTACTGTTAAAGATACAGGAGCCCTGTCCTCCTTTTCATATGTGTCACCCTAAGCTAGTCATATCGGGCCCTTTAGCTCCATATTACCTACACTGACTTGCAGCAGTACTCTGGGGTTTCCTCAGTCCTTCCTAAGGATGCCAGGGACTGAAATTGGGATGCTTGGCCATCTGTCACTGCTTGTGGTAAGGCCACTGATAGAGAAGCCACGGGGTGGGTGAAGGCAGTAACGTCAGGAGGGCTCATGGAAGAGAAGTTTACCTGGGGGTGGGTGCCCGCCCGCCCCCCCGCCGATGACCTCCCTCCACTTACCCGGTAGGAATGGAAGAGCTCGATGGCTCGGAGGACGTCAAACTTCCTGGCCATGAGGAACTTGACCGCCACGTTCCAAGAGAGGGGAGACACATTGTATTGGACTGTCCACTTGTTAATCTCTTCCAGGAATTGCTTGGTGGCCTGTTTAGGAGAGAAGGAGAAGAAAGGACACCCTGAGGGTTTTCTGGAGACCAAGATGCCGAGGAACGGCCCATCGGAGAAACCGTTCCGGGCTTCGCATGAGACGGAGGGCTGAACTAGTCACAAGGGGACCGTCCTTCCTTTATTTATGTATATCCTGGTTTTGTTTGTTTTTCCAACAGGAAAAAGTGGTGGCAGGGGGGTGGGGGAGAACTCAAGGTGGCTAAGAAAATATCCACTACAAAGAAGTTTTAAAAGAGAGAGGTCAAAAGAAAGGGTCTTTTCCTCCCCTGCAGAGGGGACTGGCTACGCAGGAGACCAGGAGGGAAATGGGTCCGGGGGCAACTGGATCAGGAAGGCTGATGGAAAAGTATCACCCACACCTCCGTCCCATGCACAGTTGAAAGGGGGGGGCAGTCTTACATAAACATAGTGGAGGTTGATGGCTCCGCTGTCAGTGGGGCGGTGAATCTGCCCCGGGATTCAGTCAGAACTCTAAAGGATCTATCGAAGGTGCTTCTATGCAGTACTTCAGACATTTTTCCAAAGCCTTTCACAAGCAGCGCCTCAATAATCCTTACACCAACTCTGCAAGGTAGGGCTGTGCCCTTATTCCCATGTCACCAAGGGTTCAGTGACAGATGATAAAGCTTCCCGCACTAGCCCTGTCCAACATCAGTAGCAGAGTTACCATGCCAAAAGAACAGGGAAGCCTGGCTGAAATTGATTAGACCCAAACCTTTGCCAATTTGGTATAGTCAATGTTACTCCTCGGGGCAATAAGAAAATAAAAACGCTCAAAGGGAAGAAGCAGCAACTTTTTCCTGTTCCCCTTTCTGCCCCACTCCCTGCTCTTTTAAATGGGTGAGTGTGCTATAGATACGCACACACACCCCAAAATTAAATTAAATCATATCATGCCTTCCGTTCTTAACTCAGATGCATGAAAGGTGTAAGGCAAAAATCTTAAATGGTACAGCAGCCCTGAGCTGTAGCCGATCTTTCTGCTGAAAGGAGCATCTGCCGAACCACGCAAAGTTTGTCCAGAGACCATCTGGAGAGAAAGGAACAACTTTCTAGCTGTAACGACGACTTTGCTAACTTCTTTTCGCTCAGTTTTCCTACCTTCATTTCTGGCCTTTCACTGATGTCAGCCCCCTAAAACTACAATAAATAAAACGATTCCATCTGAATAAGGGGCCTTTATTACAAAATCACTCCTTGCCTGAAAACCGCTCCGTTTTGTAGGGGTGTGCACGGACCCCCCGCTCCGCTTCACTTCCAGATCCGTGATTTTCGGATCGGCCCGCTTCGCTCTGCCCCCGCTCTGCCCATGTCCGCTCCGCTCCGCTCGGAGCTCCGGATCCGGATCGGAGCTCCGTTTCCCCCCCCCATAGGCTTGCATTAAGCTAAAAAAGTATACAACTTTTTTTCTGTGAAAGTTAGAAACCTCAAGTTTGGCACCATGACACCTCATAGACATATACACACGCACGCCAAGACTCAAGGCAATCCCATCATCCCCTGATTTTTGGGGAATTTATGAAAATCGGGCACCCCATTCACACCCCTTTCCATAGCTCCGTCAATTTGCAGGTGAAAAATCTCAAACTCACCACCATGACAGCTTATCCAGGGATACACATGCATGCCAAGACTCAAGGCAGTCCCATCATCCCCTGATTTTTGGGGAATTTATGAAAATCGGGCACCCCATTCACACCCCTTTCGATAGCTCCGTCAATTTGCATGTTAGAAACCTCAAACTCGCCACCATGATAGCTTATCCAAGGATACACACGCACGCCAAGACTCAAGGCAGTCCCATCATCACCTGATTTTTGGGGAATTTATGAAAATCGGGCACCCCATTCACACCCCTTTCCATTGCTCCGTCAATTTGCACGTTAGAAATCTCAAACTCACCACCATGATAGCTTATCCAGGGATACACACGCACGCCAAGACTCAAGGTAGTCCCATCATCCCCTGATTTTTGGGGAATTTATGAAAATCGGGCACCCCATTCACACCCCTTTCGATAGCTCCGTCAATTTGCATGTTAGAAACCTCAAACTCGCCACCATGATAGCTTATCCAAGGATACACACGCACGCCAAGACTCAAGGCAGTCCCATCATCCCCTGATTTTTGGGGAATTTATGAAAATCGGGCACCCCATTCACACCCCTTTCCATTGCTCCGTCAATTTGCACGTTAGAAATCTCAAACTCACCACCATGATAGCTTATCCAGGGATACACACGCACGCCAAGACTCAAGGTAGTCCCATCATCCCCTGATTTTTGGGGAATTTATGAAAATCGGGCACCCCATTCACACCCCTTTCCATAGCTCTGTCAATTTGCATGTTAGAAATCTCAAACTCATCACTGTGATAGCTTATCCAGGGATACACACGCACGCCAAGACTCAAGGCAGTCCCATCATCCCCTGATTTTGGGGGAATTTATGAAAATTGGGCACCCCATTCACACCCCTTTCCATAGCTCCATCAATTTGCACGTTAGAAACCTCAAACTCGCCACCATGACAGCTTATCCAGGGATACACATGCACGCCCAGACTCAAGGCAGTCCCATCATCCCCTGATTTTTGGGGAATTTATGAAAATCCAACACCCCATTCACACCCCTTTCCATAGCTCCGTCAATTTTCAGGTTAGAAACCTCAAACTCGGCACCATGACAGCTTATCCAGGGATACACACGCATGCCCAGACTCAAGGCAGTCCCATCATCCCCTGATTTTTGGCGGGGCTTAAACCTGCAGACCTCTCAATGGGGCCATTTCAAAGGAAATCCCAACATGCCATGAATTGGGGAGTAGAGATCATCAACCTAATATGAATCTTCTTCCACACTTGAAAAATGGATTTGGAACTTCCAAAACTCCAAGTGAGCGCAGGAAGGACTTCTCCCCTGAGTCAAAGCCAGACACACACAACATCCCTGCAAGGCGGGCAGGGGAGGAGAGAGGGAAGGCAGGCAGGCAGGCAGCAGACATTTCTGGGGGCATAAGGAAGTGAGCCAAGGATAAGCCAGTAATGCATATAAAATGGAATAAATAAATAAATAAATAAATAAACGAAGGAGGGTGGAATTAAAAGCAGCAGTGTTGCTGAATAAACAACAAGAAGAACTTTTTTTAAAAGGCTATATCTGTCTTTTACCAGCAATAGGGGGACGTGCCCAGGGGAGGGGGAAGCAGCAGCTGCCAATTTGACTGGTGGTCAACCAGTCTTTTAAGAAGCAAGGCTGTCAGTTCAACTCATGAAAGCCATTGCTTCACCACAACAGAAAAGTGGAACTGTCACTTCAACTCATGATAGGCATCGCTCCACCACCAAGAGAAGTAGACCGCTCACTTCAACTCATGATAGGCATTGCTCCACCGGGTTACTCTCTTTGGAAGGCTCTGATGGCCTTCCAAGTACAGGAGAGAGTGAGGGCACGTCCACATGGGATGCCCTAGGGGAGCTCATCCCCTTGCACCACATCTTTTCAGTTGTTCCCCAAAGTTAGGGTGGGTAGCAGTGTTGTGTTTCTATCTCTTATTATTGGCTTAGTATATGATTTCACAGGTTGTGTTTGTGCATTTGGTGGGGCTACTGTTTTAAAAAACACTGGGAAAAGTCCATTCAGACTAAGAAAGAGAAGTTCCCAGAATCCCAAGTTACCCGTTTTGCCTATCCCCTCCTCCAACTTTGGGATCATGTGATCATGACCGGGAGTTGACTCTGCCCCTCAGCCCTTCGGAAAAGGTATTTTTCCCGCCGGTTTTTAAAAAAATTCTAGCGCGCGACCCGCACCACACACAGAGCTGAGAGTAGTCTCAAAATGACCCCCATCCACGACTCTCCAAGCACAAGAAATTTTAGAAAGATAGCTTCAAAAACAACACAGTTATCTGCGATTCTTTTCCGCAATGCAATCCTATGGGCGAAATGTTTCAAGATGGCGATAGAAGCGGAACGCGGAAACCGGAGCGCTCCGAAAATGGGCGCTTCTCTTTGCCTTGCTTCTAGGGGTCCGCGGTCCACTTCTACTCTGCCTCTGGGCAAGGCGGAGCAGGCCAATTCGCTCCTGCTACTGCGCTTCTAATCGGAGCGGAGCACATGCCTACCGTTTTGTACCAGTGTACAGCACTGGGGTTTCGGCACACAAAGGAGAAGCAAATATGCAATTTCAGGTGGGAAGGGGAAGGAAAATTGGACAGGGGGCTGGGAAGAATTGGGGGGGTTACATGGGGGAGATCTGTAGAGCCAGGAAGTGCAGAAGTGCCCATTTGCCTCGGCTAGCAGGGCCCTTGGCACCAGGTTGGGGAAACTTGGCTGAAAAGTTTGCACATTGACTGAGTGGAGGCTGGTGGCTCTGATGTCAGTGGGGCGGTGGATCAGCTGCAGATTTGAGCCCGAACCAGTCCGAACTCTAAAGGAGCTCCCAAGGTGCTTCTGCCTTGGTATCGGAGGTGGCTCTTGCAGTCCAACTCCTCTGGACGGCGTCACGCTGAGGAAAGCTGGCTGGAAGTTCCGCACCTCGATCAGGAACATCCAGTACAGGACTGGGCCGCAGGCCTCTCGGAGAACTGTATTTCCATTCATTTTCAAAGGCAGCTCGCACACTTCTGTGCTCGAAGGGCAAACATACTTCAGAAGTGACTCATGGAAAAAACGAGGTTTGTGTTCCTTTTGCATCAAACCTCTCCTTGGCACAGAGAGCAGCTGCGGCGGACGCCTGCCTTTGTGGAAGCCGACCCCTCTCTCCTGGGCTGGAGGCGAGGAAGGCCTCCCCGGCAGGGAGAGACTTCTTG
This sequence comes from Elgaria multicarinata webbii, assembly GCF_023053635.1. Classification (NCBI taxonomy): domain Eukaryota; kingdom Metazoa; phylum Chordata; class Lepidosauria; order Squamata; family Anguidae; genus Elgaria; species Elgaria multicarinata. Next base: position 3,583,107 of record NC_086186.1, on the reverse strand, counting down.
GCTTCCAAAAGCAATGGCCAAGGCTGGAAGCGGACACCGCAGTTGGGCAACGGCGGCTTGAAAAGTGGGAGACAGGCTGGGAATGAAGAGAGGGCCCTTTCTAGGATTGCCGCTGCGCAGGCTGCTTGCTCAGATGGCCCACATTTCGTCACAAAATGCTCCGAGGGCCCCCAGAGAGTTTTATTCGGGGGAACTCCTCTGCGTTTTAAATAAAGAAGGGGGGATCCTCAGGAAGCCTTCCTTCAAGATGCTTTTTGTTGAAGAGCAGCCAGCAGGCGCAAGGGAGTTACGATTGAACAAAAACTTCCCACACTCTCCGGGCGCATCTCAAGTTACCTACGCATCCAGCGAACACAACTACAATCAGTGTAAAGACAAGGGATTTGTTGCTTCCCTGGAAACCTATGCAGGACTGGTTGAAAATAGAGTATCTGTGAATCAAGGAAGCGAAGTCAGACCCAGGGTCCATCTAGCCCAGTGTTGTCAACACTGACTGGCAGCAGCAGCTCTCCAGGGCTTCAGGCCAGAATTATTCCATCCCTACCTGGAGATGCCGGGGCTCGAACCTGGGACCTTCTTCCTGCAAAGTGGGGGCTCTATCACATTGAGCTATGGCTCTCTCCCCCTCCCCCTCCCCCTCCCCCTCCCAGCATAGCTGGAGAGGGAGCTGGCTGAGCTTAAGTATTTGGAGGGTAAGGAGGCAGCCAGGAAAGTTGGGAAGGTCCCATGCACTATTTAGAGAGACAGCATGGTGTAGTGGTTACAGTGCTGGACTGGGAGCAAGGAAATCTGGGTTCAAATCCCCGCTTGGGCATGATGTTCACTGGGGAGAGCCGGGCCGTTCCCCATCTCTGCCTATCCTACCTTGCAGGGCTGCCGTGAAAATCAAAATAACAGTGACGCATGATGAAGAATCACATCTGCTGCCTTTCGGAGGAAGGGCGGGACGAGATGGGAATAATAATAGAACAAACGTTCACCACCACCGCCCCAACAGAGGATGCCATTTGTAATGGCGAAATGCTGTAATGCCCATCTTGACAAGCACATCTGCCTGGATTCCACTTTATGCCTCCCCCTGCGAGGCAAAGGCTTTTGTCCGTCCGTCCGTCCTTCCTTCCTTCCTTCCTCGAAGCCCCCGTGCCCGCCGACCGCCCACCCTTCTCCCACCCCTCCAAAACTATCTCATCTGGTCCCCCGGCTAAACCTTCCGGAGGCTGCAAAACAGGTGCCAAGTGTCACATTTTAATGCTATTAACAAAAACAACGCTGGCACATCCGGTTTCAAGCAGATGGTCTGTGGGGCCCCGGGGCGCGAGAGCTCTAACTGGGGGGCTGAGAAAAAGAGCGAAAGGGGGAAGGAGAGGCAGAGAGGCAGCGGCAAGTCATAAAACTGAGTTGCAAAAGGGCCCTGTGGCCAAGCGCGGGTCCCCGCCGAGGCTTCTGCAGGGGGGTTTCCTGGGTTGACATGCCTGGAAAGGATCCCTGCTGGACGTTCAAAAAACCACTCAGTTTAACAGATGCAAAGCAACATGGCTTCGGCTGGGTCAGCTACAGGATTTGGGGAGCCCTTGGGCATTCAGGATTTGGGGAGTCCTTGGGCATTCAGGATTTGGGGAGCCCTTGGGCATTCAGGATTTGGGGAGCCCTTGGGCATTCCGGATTTGGGGAGTCCTTGGGCATTCAGGATTTGGGGAGCCCTTGGGCATTCAGGATTTGGGGAGCCCTTGGGCATTCAGGATTTGGGGAGCCCTTGGGCATTCTGGATTTGGCGAGTCCTTGGGCATTCAGGATTTGGGGAGCCCTTGGACATTCAGGATTTGGGGAGCCCTTGGGCATGGCTGTCTCAGTGGGCTTCCCCTCCTTGAGTGGGGCCACCTCATCCTTGCTGCTTTTGCCCAACCCATTCACTTGCCTTCTCTCCTTGGGCCCGGACCACCCAGCCAGCTGGAGGGAGAAGGCAGGGTGGGCAAAGGCTGCTCTTCCTTCAACCAGCTCATCAAGGCCAGGGGTGAGCAGCGGGGGCCCTCCTGGGTATGCGCCATGTTGAGTGCCCAAGGGTGCCAAGCACTAACGCCAGCGCTGGGCGTTGGAATCACGATGGTCTTGGATGCACATTCATGTGATTCAGCTGAAATATATTGTCAACTCAATCCTACAAAACCTTTGGTGGATTCTTAAGACTCATTCCAGAGAAGGTCAGACGACCATACGGGCAACGATAATTAACTGGAAACAATGATATTTCATCTCATTTCTGCACAGAAAAATCACCTCGCTGTCCTCTGCGTGGTCAAAGCTGAACAGGTCTCAAACAGCCGAACCTAGACAACACAGCCAATGGCCTGGGCAGTTGTGCTGTGGCATCCGGCCAGTAGAGGGAGCAGCTGGCCAATAAAGCCAACTCAGATGCCAGCCTGGGTTATCAGCCTGAGTAACTCATTAACCTCTAGACCTGGCATGGCCATGACTGTGAGCTACGAATGATGATTTTGGGCAGAATAAGCACATCAAGCAGAAGTGCAGGACCACTTGCAGCCTGAGGGCCTAATTCCATTGCAGAGAAGCTTCTAGGGGCCATATTCCAATGGTGGGCGGGGCCAAAGGGGTGTGGCCAAAATACCAAATTTATACCAAATGTAATAGCAGAGTTTAGCTTGAAGCTCGCTGCTGGTAACTAAGCGTTAGAAGTAGGAGCTCAACGTTTTAGAATAGGGCTCCACAATTCAAGAAGGACGCAGACAAGCTGAAGCGTGTTCAGAGGAGGTCAACCAGGATGATCAGGGGTCTGGAAACAAAGCCCTATGAAGAGAGACTGGAAGAACTGGGCATGTTTAGCCTGGAGAAGAGAAGATTGAGGGGAGACATGAGAGCACTCTTCAAATACTTCAAAGGTTGTCACACTGAGGAGGGCCAGGATCTCTTCTCAATCCTCCCAGAGTGCAGGACACGGAATAACGGCCTCAAGTTAAAGGAAGCCAGATTCCAGCTGGACATCTGGAAAAACTCCCTGACTGTTAGAGCAGTGCGACAATGGAAACAGTTACCTAGGGAGGTTGTGGGCTCTCCCACACTAGAGGCCTTCAAGAGGCAGCTGGACAACCGTCTGTCAGGGATACTTTAGGGTGGATTCCTGCATTGAGCAGGGGGTTGGACTCGATGGCCTTGTAGGCCCCTTCCAACTCTGCTATTCTATGATTCTATGATTCTAGGGGGGAAACTGCACAAAAGCTGGGGAACTACCGAACGATCAGATTCAGTACTACCAAACTATCAGACTACTGAACGACCAGATTTTGCCCCCAAAGCATGGTTCAGAAATAAAAGACTAGCCAAGGGTTGTTTTGACCATGGGAACTTGTGACCATATGGGAGTGAGCAAGAGTGCTACTTCCCATCCACTCTCTCCCACTTTGCTAAACAACCCAGGAATGCCCCTGTTCCTGGGTTGTTTTTGTGATGTGTGAACCCGGCACTCTGGGTTGTTGAGGGAGAAATGAGCCGGAGTTTTAACCCAACAACAAACCTCAGGGTCAAACTCTGGGGCATTCCTGGGTTGTTTCGTGAAGGAAAAAGTCAAGCTGTAGGGAGGTTGTATGCTTGCTTGCTCCCACATGCTCACAGCAACCCATGGTTAAAACAACCCATGGGTAGATAGTCGTTACATCCAAACTTGGATGTGTGGGAGGAACTTTGAGCAGAACCTCCCTAGTAGATTTTAAGGCATGGTCAGCAGGTATTCTTTTCAGGTATTTGGGGTCAAATCATTTAATAATTTAATAAAATTTAATAAAATCACCAGAGAATTTAGTTAAGGCTAAAGAGTTGGGGCCTTTTTATTTTAGAGAAAAAAAGGCAACAAGGGCTCTCCCACACTAGAGGCCTTCAAGAAGCAGCTGGACAACCCTCTGTCAGGAATGCTTTGAGGTGGATTCCTGCATTGAGCAGGGGGTTGGACTCGATGGCCTTGTAGGCCCCTTCCAACTCTACTATTCTATGATTCTAGGGTTCTATGAGAGATGGAAGAAGACACACAAGTGATGTTTATTTATTATTTTAAATTATCAAATCACAAGGCGGTATACAAAATTCATTAAAGCAGCAATTAATTAAAAACCCATAAATGTTAAAGTACAAAAGAAGCCCCACCCCAAAATCATGTGTAGTGTGGACAAAGGGCAGTATCGAATGCGCTAAGTCATCAATTTAATTGGATGGCCCTGGGTTCTAACATTATGAAAGTGATATAAAAACCTCTAGATATACACTTCAGGCAGTATCCAATGTGACAATACTGCTAACTTAAATTAAGTTGTGCTTGCTGGAATATCCTCCAGTGCAACACCAAGTACTATTGGCATTGTGCTAGAAGTCATTTGTGCTTGTGCATGATTGTACTTTAGCGGTAGCATCACACAGTTTCATAGAATCATAGAATAGCAGAGTTGGAAGGGGCCTATAAGGCCATTGAGTCCAACCCCCCACTCAGTGCAGGAATCCACCCTAAAGCATACCTGACAGTTTCTAGTCCTACAACACCCCTGCAAAATAGGCCACTTTACTTAAACTCACAATCCATTATTTTAAGCACTATGTTATCCCTACATAGGATTCTTGGGACATTCATGAGGACTAGTTACACTATAGTACAAAAGCAATATCTAACCTAGTATAAAGCCCGAAACGGCTCAACATTCAGGGAATGTGAAGAACCGCCTACTCCCATACAAACCTACCCAATTATTAAGACCATCTTCAGAGGATCTTTTTAGAGCAACCCCAACCCATGATGAGGTGGGCAGCAATGAGAAACATGAGGGCATCAGAAGAGCCCTGAGGCTGGATCAGACCAAAGGTCCACCTAGTCCAGCATTCCATTCCCACAGTGGTCAACCAGCTGTTGATCAGGAACCCACAAGCAGGACATGGGCGCAACAGCACCCTCCCGCCCCTGTTCCCAAACTAGTAGACAGAGATATACAGCCTCTGATACTGGAAGTAATACATAACCATCATGACCAGTAGTCATTGATAGCTTTCTCCTCCATGAATTTATCTCATCCCCCTTTAAAGCCATCCATGTTGGTGGCCATCACTACATCCTGTGGGAGTGAGTTCCACAGTTTAAATATGTGATCTGTGAAGAAAGACTTACTCTTATCCTTCCTGAATCTCCCACCGCTCATCTTCATTGAATGGCCCTGGGTCTAGCATTAGGGGAGCGGGGTGGCAGCTCAATTGAGGAATGATTGCTCCCATCCATTCACTCCACATCCCATCTTTATTGGTTTTTAGGTGCTTTTTTTTAATGGCATTTTTGCAAGCTTAGGGTCTTTTCAGCATTTGTCTTCCTGGGTTTGGAGTTGTATTTTAAAGCTTTTGTTGTATCCTTGGCTGTTGTCTGTATTTTTATTTATTAAATAGATTTAAAGGCAGCCAACAATACAATACAGAGATCATGACAAAAGTTATAATTAAAACATTTCGATTAAAACAACTCCAGTAAAAACACAAAGGAATTCAAAGAAAAATAAAAGCACATTCCATAAGAAAGAATTAAAAACCCAGTTCAACAACAAATCAGCTTACAGTGAAATCCTTTACATGTCGACTCAGAATGAGGTCCCATTAAATTCAGTGGGACTTACTCCAAGGTATAGGGTTGCAGCCTTAGATGCCAAAAACGTCTGAATAGAAATGAATTTGCCTGCCACTGGAAGGATAACAGAAGTGGATCTCAGTTGGCAAGAAGGTCCTAAGCCTGGAAACAGCCATCACGGATCTCAAATTTTCCTTTTTTTATTTTTTGGTGTGCATTTTAAAATTCATTGCAAGCTGTCATGAAAACTAAGGTTGAGCAGCAGGACACGGAACAACAGGCTGAAGTTACAGGAGGTCAGATTCCGGCTGGACATCAGGAAAAACTTCCTGACTGTTAGAGCAGTACGGCAATGGAACCAGTTACCTAGGGAGGTGGTGGGCTCTCCCACACTAGAGGCCTTCAAGAGGCATCTGGACAACCATCTGTCAGGGATGCTTTAGGGTGGATTCCTGCACTGAGCAGGGGGTTGGACTCGATGGCCTTATAGGCCCCTTCCAACTCTACTATTCTATGATTCTATAAGGAGATGGTGAGAAATCTAAATAAATCTGAAAATATAAAGCCAGATCCTGATGAGGGCTTGCATCAAACATTTCTCCCTGATTCCCTGCAAAGGAAACTCCCATTTCCTTGGGCATCCTCCTGAGAATGGCAGCTCATGATGGCCCAGCTGACTCTAGTCCCTTGAGTACACACAAAGAAAAAGTCACAGGAGAGCAACAGAGTTCACAGTGAGTAGAAATGGACAACAGTCTGAAGGGGCAGAGGAGGGCATGGGAAAAGGGGAAGAGCCCAATATAGGTAGCAATCGCCCAGGAAGCCCTAAAAATTCTGAGAAAAATAGATGGCTGGGTGAAATGCTACCAAGGGATCCCGAGATTATTATTTTTTTTGTTGGGATATATGGAATTAATTACAAAAGGCCAAAGAGAAATCAAGTTTTATCTGCTAGCAACAGCCGCGAAGTTACTACTAGCAAAATATCAGTGGCACAGCTGTGCACTGGTTAAGGTTTGGGCTATGGGGTTGTCATGAAATGGACATAAAAGTATTTTGTAAAGGGAGAGGAAAAGTATTCAATCAAGACGGCTTAAATTTAGGGAGTGCACCTATCCAGTTTTTCAAGGAGGATCAATAATTTATCACAAGGCACAATCTGAAGGCATTAAAAAGCATCTGAAGCTAAGCAAATGGGTTTGGGTCTGGTCAATGTCTGGATGGTAGACCACCAGGAAACCTGAAGAATGTGTGATGAGCAGCATATATTCTTTCTCTACTTCCCTTGATGTCTCCCTGCTGTCAGATTGTAAGCACCTCAGAGCAGGGACCTATCTTCTTGTTCTCTGCATCTTTGCCCAGGTGATCCTACCTGAGCTTTATCATCAAACTCAGGGAGACACAGCTCTGATCTGTGAGGAGCAAAGACAGGGCCCTTTTCGTTGTGGCATCACAACAGTGAATTTTTCTCCCCAGGAAGTTTAATGTGGTCCTATGTTTTCTTTTTTTAGATGGTGTTTGAAGATGTGTTTATTCTGGAAAACATATTACATCTGCTGCTATTGCCCCCTTTGCTGAGTTTTTTTTAAAAAAATGCTCCTTCCTATCTGCTTAAAAAAACCATGAGATTTTATAACGTATTTTATTGCTATATACTGCAGTTTGTTTTTGTTTTAAATGTAAGCTGCTTTGGAAAACTTGCTTGAAAAGCAGGGTAGAAATTCTTTAAGTAAAAGAAAGCACCGGACACTGAAATATATTAGTAGAGATGGTTATATTATTATTAACAATAGCAGCAGCAGCAATCATAAAAAAAATCCAAGATATAAAATGTAATAAAATATATTTTAAAAAAAGATCGAAGAAAATTTGCATCAAGGAGAGTTTTATCATTCAGTAGATATGTTCCTTTTTTAAAAAAAATTGCCGGAACTGACAACATTCATTGAACTTTGTGTGGGAACAGCCTTTTCTGTTGCAAGGAAGGTCCGTCTGTGAGAACTTTAATGAAGAGGAAGAAGAAAACACAGAAGGAGACTAGAAATAAGCGCCTAAAATGGTTTTTTTGTCTCTTTAAAGGATTCCAGGCCATGGTGGGTGGGACCAGGCTTGGCTGACATATCACTGGCCTTCTCAGCCCCCCCCCCCCCCGCCTCTTCATAGCCGGCTGGTGAGAGGGCATCAGTAAACCCCCCCCCCCATCCCCTCTCCAGAGCTGTCCTCTTTTTCGAGGATGTGTAACATCCTCCTGAGATGACTCAAGAATCGCAGGAAGAAGCCCTGTATGCTCACGTCAGAGGAGGGGAAGGAGGAGGCAAAGAGGGCCCGATCCTTCCTAAAGAAAAGAGCGAGGGATGAAACGGGGAAGGGGGGGGGGGAGAGAGAGAGAATAAAATGAGAGGGGGAAAATGTTTATAAAGGGGGACGGAGGGAAGGGAGCTGCGCCATCACCTGGAAAGCCGTGGGATGGGTTCCCTCCCCCCCAACTCAGTGATGGCTCCAGAAACTGCGTACGAAGTTTCAAATTCAGTGCAATATTTCTGTAAGAAAGAGCGGGGGGGGTGGGAGGAATTAAGCCCTGAACTGACACGCACCCAGGGGCCATTTGAGGCAGAGAACCCAGGAGTCCAGATGATGTATTTTTTTTAGCAGATCACAGAGGAAGAAAAGCTGCTGCTCCCGCAAAGCCCTTTCCTGTCTCCCCAGTTATGTGCTTGCAAAGGGAAGGGGGGGGAGAGAAAGAAGAACAGGAGGGAACGGAAAACTACCCCCCTCCTCGCCCTCTCGCCTCACTTCCGCGAACTCCAAAGCAAGAGAAGGGAGGTGTTGCAGGGACGATTCCTCACCATTCAATTTTGAGTTTCACATCCTCACCCCATCGCTTTTCGAAAAATAGAAAAAGAGGTGAGGGAGTAAAGCAAACCTCCCCCCCCCCACAAATAGACACTCAAAGGTGGGGAGGGGGGGGAGAACATTTAATGCATAAGAATCAATTAATCGAAAACAGCCCTGGAGGAGGCTGGGCCCTTAAGGACTGCTGAAAGCTCAATTCCCAGCCACCCACCCCAAATCATATTGGGTGGGGGGAGAGAATTCTTTTTCCTCCCTCCCCTATCAAGCAGCCCCACAGAAAGACTGGGAGGCGAGTGCATCTGTCGTGAATTATTCCCCCAACCTTGCGCACACACAGAACACCCTGGATTCACTTGTTTCTGAGTGGTAGCTGTCAACAAATATTGGGGTGGGTGGGGAGAGAGAGACGGTGCCCCCTCCATCCTCACCCTTAGAAGGGGCATTGATAGGGGGTTATTCTCAGAATGGGCTGAGAATAACGGGGGTCTCTCCCTGTTACACAGCAAAGCCCCCCCCCCGCTTCTCTGGACCTGAGTAGGCCGCATCTGAGCCCCCCTCCCCAACTCTGTGATCACCATGGAAACCCCACCAAGGGACAACATGTCTGTCTATTCCCCACCCTCCAACCCCCATCTCTCGGGAAAACCAGCATCAGCTTGGGAAAAGATGGGGAGGTTGAGAAGCAGGGAAGGTCACACTTTGAAACACCCCCCCCCCCCCCACACACACAAGATTTCATCCCTTTGAAGACTACAGGGGAGGGGAAAAAGGAAACAGGGCCAAAGTGGAAAAGCTCCCCAGCCTCAATCACCCCCCTCCCTCCCAAGGCTGGATACTGGGGAGAGAGCGGGGTGCATTGCTGCGCTGAGAAGGTCCATTAATGAGGCTTATGGATTCCGCGGGGCGGAGTTGCATTGCTGAGCTCTCAGGAATGAGACCGGGGACGGCCGGCACCAAGGCTCGGGTCCCGCGAATTTTATTGCCTTCCAAGAGGTAGCATTTATTTACTTCTCATGTCATAGCCTTGTTGTTTAATGACGTATCGCTTAATCGCATAATATTTGTCGAGACATGTTTTTTTCCCCCCTTTTAAAAAAAGAAGCATAAAAACAATAATAACTCGGCGCCGTGCAGAACACAGAAAGAAACAGGCCCCGAACCGGCTTTACAATCCGATCTGAACCAGAAGCCCAAATGGCAAAATATTCAAAACTGCAGGAAGGAAATAAAGAAATAAAAAAATTGAAGGAAGGTTGTCATCCAGCCGTGTAAAAAATAATAATTAAAAACCCACAACACACACACACACAAAGAGAGATCAATGCAGCCTCTTCCTCCTCCTCCCCCCCATTGCACCCCCCCAAATATATTGGGGTGCAAAATATCTTACCTGCTCCTCCTCGGGGCTCAGTTCCGCAGCCATCCTTCTGACCCCCCACGGCTGGATCCCGGAGAGGAGAAGATTCTTAAGTTTTCCAAAACCGCCACTGCCCCCCACAAATAAAATTAAAATAACGTGCTGTTTTTCAGCCTCCCCCCCACTTAATGTGGGGGGGGGGAGCAATCAAGTCCAAAAGCCCGGTCTTTCCCCTCCCACCCACCCCCCTCTTTTTTCTTCCGGACCCTCAACTCGGGCTGCGCCCAAACTTAAGAGAATCGCATTCTTCAACGTCTTCCTTTTAGGACCTCTTTAAATATATATATATATATTTACATCTATTTGTTTAATTTCTTAAAAATAAAATAAAATAAAGAAACGTGAGGCGAGGAGGAGAGCGGAGGGATTCGATTTATTATTATTATTAGTGTTATTAATTATTATTATTGCGTCATCCTCTCTCGGTTGCCAAGTCAAAACGCACAACTGGAAGGGCTGAAGAAGAAGAAAAAAGAGAAAAGTTCCGGAAAAAGAAGGGGTGTGTGGAATGACCCTGCAGGCACAAGAAACTCTTTACATTTCTGATTTTCGCTGCAGGAAATGCTCTCTTGCCTTAGAACACCCAATATATATAGGAAGGCAAAAGGGTTAAAAAGGAAGGGGGGAGAGAGAAAGGGAAGGGGGGTGGGGAGAGAGAGAGAAACACAGACAGATCTTTCGAAATTGCAGAACTTCCCAGCCTCAAAGCGCAAATCCTCCCCAGATTGTGCGAAAACGTCTCCCTGCAAAGATCCTTCCTCCTGTTGCTTTCTGGGAGGAGGAGGAGGAGGACGAGGAGGAGGAAACCGGGGCGGGGGGAGAGAGAATTAGTAGGAAGCGAACAAATTCCTATTTCTTTTCTTTTTTGGCTTTCCGGGCTTGGAGCTCTTCTGCTGTAACCTGCCTGCCTGCCTGCCTCTTCCTCTGCTTCTTCGCAGCAGTCCTCATTCCTCAAAAGCAGCAGCTAAAGAGAGAGAGGGGAGGGGGGAGGGAGGGAGGAAGCCAACCCAACCCCCTCTTCTCACAAGCCAATACTGCTTCCTCTGCTCATCTAGCTACAAAGCCTCATCATCTATTCCGCCCCCCCCTTCCTCACTCCATGCTCCATTCAGAAACGGAATCTCATTCACAGGCAGCAGGCAGAGAGAGAGAGAGAGAGAGAGAGGGATGGATCTCTAATCCAGGGAGGAGGAGGAGGAGGAGGAGGGGGAGGGGAAAGCAGCACGATCCATAGGCAGGACAGAGAAACAGGAAACTCTCCAAGCAAGAGGGAGATTGATTTGGGGAGGGGAGAGAGAGAGAGAGAGAACAGAAGGTCAGAAGGCTGAAATCCACCAGGGACAAACAAGAAAAGTCTACACATGCACCTCCAGGACGCAGCAATAACGCAGCCTGCGCAGTTGCTCAGGAGCAAGGCCTGCCGTGCTCCATGGGCTTTGCCCTCTAGGCCCTGTGTTTCTTAGGGGACTTCCTCCCCTGCCCCCACCCCACCCCCACCCCACATCTCTGCTTGGAGCACAAAAGCACCCATAGCAGCAATCCTGTTTAGTCAGAAGGAAGGCGCGCGCTGGTAAATTGCGTGCATCTATTGCATCTGAAATTTGAATATGCAGTCGGTATTATTTTTAAAAGGATATATTTGATTTAAAATGGGTGCTCCTTGTTTTCTGTCCCCTGTTGTTGTTTTTTAAAAAATGAGACTTAAGGGCACAATCCTACACATACCTAGACAGAAAAAGAAGCCGTACAACTCCCAGAGACTTTGAAATCCAGTGGGGCTTACTTTTGAGTAAAATCTGCCTCGGTTTTGCACTGAACAATCATTTCAAAGGTCACAAGACTTGCCTGCTTTGTTGGGCCCTTCCCTTGGTGTTCTGAACTTCACATCATCTATGGAAACTCTCTTGTGTTCGGGAAGGGGCATTGCAGACTTGAAACTTTGTGACAGGGGCCCAGTTACAAATGTCTACCGCTGAGAGCCAGTCCAAGGCCCGTGTACATGACCAACAGAATACTAAGAACTTAGGAAGCCGCCTAGTATCAGTTCAAGTTGATTTATCCATCAAGCTCAGTATTGCTTGCTCTGACTGGAAGCATCTTTCCCAAGGGCCTCAGGCAGAAACGGGCCTTCTTATCTGGAGGTGCGAAGGATTGAACTTTTTTGCATGCAAAATTTGTGTTCTACCACTGAGCTATGACTTTTCTCCTGGGTAGTTTGTCCATCTAGCTCAGTATTGCCTGCTCTGACTGGCAGTGTCTCTTCTCCCAGGGTCTCGGGGAGAGAAGGGGTTTTCCCATCACAGATTTTTTTAGCAGGTGCTCCACTGCTGAGACACGGCAGCCTTCTACAACCCAGCACCCTTCCAGTTGGGTTGGACCACAACTCCCAACGCCCCCAGTTAGTCTGCTGGCTGGTAACAGTGGGAGTTGATGTCCAACACAACTAGAGGGCACCAAATTGGGGAAGGTGAAGCTACAGTTGCTCTTCCCCTGGGAGGAGGCCTTGCTGTCTAAGCAGAACGCCTGTCCCTTGTCATGTTGCCGTGGGGGCACGCAAGTCGTGCACTGTCGTTGCCAGTCCAACTAGCACGTTGGGAGGCCACTTAGGCGTTGCTAAGGAAGAGGGCCAAACAGGAGACAAATCTGCAACTCATATGCAGAGATGCAAATTTAGAAATAATTATTATAATATAAATATGGTACGTCTCGGTGCCTTGCTCAGCCAGTGCTCCTGATGGTCACCTTCAAGGTCCTTTAGTGCTTCCTTCTGGTGGTTCCTTCTTTCTAAACTGGGTTTGCCCGACGGCCCTTCAACAGAAGGCACCTTCAAATAGAGACCTGCAATCCGCTATGAAGTAGGACATTTGGCCACCCGACACCGCTCATGACTTGGCAGCTGGGTGTGGTTCTCGGTGCCCTGAGGCCATTTGGCTGAGCATGGCCACCTAAGTATCACTGTACTTTCTCACAGCAATGAAAACACAAGGCCCAGCCTGGTGCCCTCCAGATGCAGTGTACTACAATTCCCATAATGCCCAGGCAGCATGGACAGTGGCTATCGGAACGTTGCCAGGTTGGCAAAGGCTGCACCGGGCCCAGCTCTGATCCAGCCAGGGGAGTCCCGAGATGCCGGCCGGCTGGCAGAGAGGACATGCAGGCAGATGCAGACTTGACCTTGTGACTCACGGGCGCTGGGGCCCCATGTGACACGCGTCTCGTGCCTCTCAGCCAGATCTGATTATGGCCTGCAGCTTGTAGGATTGCAAAATGAGTCTTCCCCATGTAGGGGATATCAAGCAACGGCTTGTGCTGGAGATGTTGACCTCAAATGCCAAAGAAATGTCACGTGCACCAAAAGGTTTGTAAAAACGTCCGTGATCCTTCTCTGCTGCCCGACACTTGAACACGGAGAGAAGATTGGGCACTAGCTTTGGCCCAGAGAGAGGTTTCAGGGCTCAGGGAGAGGGCTGATTCCCAGGGCTTCAAGGGAGCAAGTTTTAATCACGGGGCTATCAGCTAGCTCAACACACCTCCCTTCTAGATCACTTTTAAGCACAATAGATGATCTGGCATGTGGCTTTCTGTAGTAACTGTTTCACATATATGTGCTACGTATTTGTTCCTGCTCATGTAAACTCTACACCTTCAGTCCTGATCAGAGTTCCTAGGGCAGCTCACAAAAAGGATTAAAAACACACTTTTACAAAAAGCAGAAGAACAATACAAAAAAATCCCCCAGCCCACAACCAGCACCAGGCACCTCTAACAGCATTAGCAATCAACAGCAGCGCAATGCAGACAATATAGAACTCCTTGCAGGCGATCTTGCAGCAGCTTTAAAAAGGTTAAAACAGGGGTGTTTCTGAACCGCTTTAAGACGGAGGGCCCAAATTCATTTTTGGAGAAACACTGGGATGGGGGTACACATCCCAGAAGTGGGCAGAGCTGAAGGCAAAAGAAGGTGGGGACCAAATTCGAAAAATATCAGCAAATTTCAGCTTAGAGGTTCTCTTACCAGCCAAGAAGCAGGTCCAATTTTTTTAGAATGGGATGTCAGGGAGATGCAAAAGCCGGGAAATCATAAAACCAGTGGATGGATGGCTTCTTTAGGGTTCTGACTGGAACCCGGAGCGGATTCACTACCCCACTGAGATCGAAGCCCCCAGTCCTCACTGCACCAAACCACTTGCTTCCGGGGGAGTGGCCTTCTGAGGAACCCCAGCCCCCACCCCCAATTTGAACCTGTTTGGCCAGATTTGGCCAACAGGCCTCAGGTGCTGACCCCGGGGTTAAAACCCACAGCTGCAGTGTCCACAGTGATATTACAAGGTGTAGCAGTAACGGATTGCCCTAGGGCCAATGCTGCTGTCTTGCTGGACAGCAAACACAGGGAGCTTGGGGGAAAATGCTTTTAAAAGCATCTTAACCATCATTCATAAGTGGTTTTAATTTCTTTCCTTGTTTAAGTGAACTTTAAATAAATAAATAAATAAAGGTTCTCCCCTGATTCTCCTTTGCAGTTCTGGCTCCATTTTTTTTTTTTTTTACTATTCAGCCATGCCCTCGAACCAACGCAACACTCCTATGAGAAGAATTTTGACTTCCACTTGTTGGTCACCCTGAGACGTCTCCAGGCCTCCCTTGTGGTAGCCCCCAGCCCTGCCCCTCAAATCTCAGACTTTGGGGTGCTGGAGATCTGGCCAACCTTTTAGTATGTATTGGTGTCATCAATGCAATTCAACATTAATTCAGCCGGTGTTGTCTCCATCAACATGGAGGTACTGGTTCCTCTCTATTCAGCCCTGGTTATTATTATTATTATTATTATTTATTTATTTATTTATTTATTTATTTATTTATTTATTTATATAGCACCATCAATGTACATGGTGCTGTACAGAGTAAAACAGTAAATAGCAAGGCCCTGCCGCATAGGCTTACAATCTAATAAGGCCTCATCTAGAGTATTGGTCCAGTTCTGGGCTCCACAATTCAAGAAGGACACAGACAAGCTGGAGCGTGTTCAGAGGAGGGCAACCAGGATGATCAGGGGTCCGGAAACAAAGCCCTATGAAGAAAGACTGAAAGAACTGGGCATGTTTAGCCTGGAGAAGAGGAGGGGAGACATGATAGCACTCTTCAAATACTTAAAAGGTTGTCACACAGAGGAGGGCCAGGATCTCTTTTCAATCCTCCCAGAGTGCAGGACACGGAATAACGGGCTCAAGTTAAAGGAAGCCAGATTCCAGCTGGACATCAGGAAAAACTTCCTGACTGTTAGAGCAGTACGACAATGGAATCAGTTACCTAGGGAGGTGGTGGGCTCTCCCACACTAGAGGCCTTCAAGAGGCAACTGGACAGCCATCTGTCAGGGATGCTTTAGGGTGGATTCCTGCATTGAGCAGGGGGTTGGGCTCGATGGCCTTGTAGGCCCCTTCCAACTCTGCTTTTCTATGATTCTATGAGAACGAGTAACTTTTTTTTAAAAAGGAAGCTGAGAAGAGTTCTAAGAAGCCAGCTGGTTGAAAGCAGCGCCTTCGTTCTTTCTGGGAAGGGGACAAAGGCCTCAGAGTCTCTTGCATGATTCTGCCTAGGGTGGTGTTGCATGAGAGTATGCGACACCACAGATGCTCTGCCCTAACACACCAATATTCTATGCTAAGGCACGGCCCATACATTTCCTAGCATCTCTTTGCAAGTGCAAGGACTTAAAAAGAAAGAAAAAAACACCAGTGGGTGCTGAGATTCATTGGAAGCTGGATTCTGCTGTTTTTCTCCTCTCTTTCCCCTTACTCCAATAACCTACATTTAGGAGAAGTGCTTGCTTAACACAAGACAAATTATCACATTTGTTTCTCACTTCCAACCTGCTGTTTCCTATTTGTTGCATGAACAGCTCTTGTTCAGTGTTCCTCTCCACAGATGTTGCTTACTTGCACTATCAGAAATCAAATGGTTTGCAAGCCGCCTACATTCTTGGCAAAGCAAGCATCATTTTCTGAGAAGAACAGAGAGTGGTGAGATGAGGGATTTAAACGGCTCTACTGTCTGCTGATGGCGAAAAACTCCTGGCTATCAGGGTGCTCATCAGCTACTGGACATGATGTAATTTCTCTTCAAAACCACCCAGAGATATTCAGAGAATTGGAGGCTGGGTGCAGCAGTATTTATAGCGTGGAAAGAAAACATTGCTTCTTTTAAACTCTAAAATGGCTCCCTGCGTATTCAGACTCCTTGTCCAGGCAGAATCCATCTGGGATCTCCAACATGCTCATGCTTTAGTTCATAAAGTTTTATTTTATATATTTTTAATGTTTTTTTTTTTAATGTTCTGCCCTCCAGTGCCATCTTTATTTCAAGAGTGGCTTTGCATTTTGGAGCTCAGACTGCACCTTTGCTTTGTACTCGGGTTCTTTGGCAAGTTACTTTCATGAATGGGCAAGACGCCCCCCCCCATGGCAGCCATTTTGCAAGAGCACCCACGACTCTCTCAAATTTCCAAGTGTTCTCACCAACCCAAAAAGCCTGGGTACCCTTGTAATACCTTTTTGAAACATGGCTTAATACATTGTTAACTGGTGCCCAATCTACTACAAAATGAATTCATTCCTGTGACTTTTGTAAAGTACTCAGGGCTCTGGGTATACTGTGATTCTGTAGGAGTACCACAGGGAGGGGGGGAGGCACAGCATGCTATGGTTCAGTGCAGAATCATTTCCTAAGAATTAGTCTCCATTTTGATAGATTTAAAGAAGCAAGTTTCTAATCCTTAATGGCTGGAAATTGTGTGGGTGATGCCAAGACAGATACAGAAGTCAGATAAACATCCTGTTTAGCTCCTTGAATTAGCAAAATAAATGATGCAAAAGAAGAGAAACCATGCAAATGTGCGTAATTTAGACCAATTGCAGAATCTAGCCCCTTGTTGCAGAACCCAAGTGAGGTTGATTCAAATCTTTTTTTTTGTTAGCACGCACATCGCTTAATTTCCACTCAAAATCTGTTGGCACGGATTTTCCCCAATTTTCTCTCTAACTACAGTGAAGACAGAGGAACTATCAGCCTCTTATCCTTCACAGAGTTAAATGGTTCAGCTTAGCAGTCCAGTGATAGTTCAGCAGCAATGCTGCGCACGTTTAGAGAGAAAGAAGTCGTACAACCCCCAGCAGTGAGTCCGATGGGACATACCCCCAGGTAAGTGTGTATAGGATTGCAGCCTCACAGCACAATCTTACGCATGTTTACTCCAAAGTAAGCCCCACTGATCTTAATGGGACTTACTCTCCAGTAAGTGTATATGGGATTGCAACCTTAGGATGCAATTCTATGCAATTTTAGACAGAAAAAAGACCTACAATTCCCCGGCCACTATTTTGTTGGGAGTTAGGTCTGTTTTTTCTGTCTAAACATGCATAAGATTGTGCCCTTAAAGGAGAGGAGGAAGACACTCTGCAAAACCTGACTTACAGAGGTCTGGAGATTGCCTCCATATCTGTTTTTGAATGATATCGTTTGGCTAAAGCTGGAAGAATAAAGTTTCGGGACTTGTAGAGTTCATGGATGGTCTCCTGCTCTTCCATCCCAAACACGAACACTACACTGTACAAGTCCTCCAAGACTAAGAACATTTCCTGGCCTAGGTAACAGAGAGCAGAGCAGAGGTCCCACTTCTAAATGAAGCCGACAGAGGTGTCCAATGAAGCTAAAGTATTGGCTTTGTGCCTCTGTAGCACAGAAGATCCTGCGGAAAATGTCAAGGACTCCCTAGTGCTCAGTTGCAATATTGACAAGCACGATGGCTCTGAATAAACCAGGTCACTCGGTCCGTGTTTCCATGTTGCAAAGCAGGGCTGCGGAATCTCTTTCAGCTCAAGGGCTGAATTCAGTTGTGGAGATCTTTGGTGGTGGTGGTGGTGGGGCAATCCCAGTGGTAGGCGGGGCCAAAGGCCAAAGGAAACAGGCCAACATACCAGAAATACCAGTCAATTTTAGCTTAAGCCTTAGGACAGGCATTTCAACCTTTGAGAACGGGGACCAGGCTGGGACTCCAGGAGGTTCCCCACTCCGGTTCAACAGCTTGGCTTGAAAAACCAAATCACTCCATTGCATAAAATATTAATTGTAATAAGTATGTATTACTGTTCTAGCAATAACTGGGTATTCTCGGCCCTGTACCCGATGGGGAAAGCAAGGAAGAACAGGAGAAATTGGGAGCAGAGGATGTAATTTTTGGTTTTATCTTTAAGGGTGGAGCCCTTAATGGGAGACAAAGGCTACCAGTTGGACAAAAAGAGTGAGAAGGAATGAGGAGAGGGAATGAAAGAGAAGAGTCCTCTTATTATCGAACTAATAAGACACCGGAGTCGTTCTAGATCTCTCAGAAGGTCTTTATTCAGTGACTCTAAAACCTACACATAAGAAAACAATCCCCGTATTGTTTCACAGGCTCCACAAATGTGACAGGAATAGACAGAAAGCACACCTGCCTTTCTGAGGGTAAGTAAGACGGCTTATGAATAGAAGGGTTTTTTCTTTCTCTTTCTTTTGGTCGGAGCGATCTACTTTAACATGAAGGAAGGCAAGACATGGCCAAGTCAACGTTGTCATTTTTCTTCTTCTTTAACCGAACACTTCTTTTAAAACTTTGAACCAGATTTCCTGTGAAACCTGGCAGCTTTGAGGTACCCAAAACCGTCAGGCACAAGAGCGGTTACTGATTAGAATGGCATGATTTACCAGCAGGAACCCGCATAGGAGGGCTTCACAAATTGCTCCATGGTTTATTAACCAACTCAGCCTTTGGCTTTTAAAGATTTTAATCTCAGGCTTTGACCTAATACTTGTAAAAGCACGCCGAAATCTGACACCCTGCCATTAAAAGCACTTTAAAACAGACCTGCTGCCCCTGTTAATTTCGCCTTCTTCCCTCACCATCGTGTGCAAAAATGGAGGCCCCATCTGGGCCTATGGAGTCGCCCTCCACCAGGATGTTATCACACTGTGCTATTTACTCAATTTTCCATCTGGCTTGCAGTATCCCTTGAGACTGAAGCTGATCCCTCCACTTTAGGCGTGGATAAGTGTTCCAATTCGTACCGGCCATCTTGGACAGCCACGGTGCTGTTGCCGTCGGAGGAATCCTCTTCAGTGGCTTGTTTTTTACTCCTTTTATGCTCAATGATTTGTTGCAACTGGTGCCCAGCGTAGTCTGGTTTGGTCGTTAGCGGACAAGCTGGCACGGTTATGCCCAGGATGTCCGATACCATGTAGGGACGGAGCCAACCCACTAGCGGAGTGCTGCCGGGGTTGTAGTGGCTTTGCTTGTGATAGAAGAGGAACCCATCTACCTGTAAAGGTAACAGAAGAACAACTGCAACAAAAAGGTGATAGCCTTAACCTAACACAATATAAATGAAAGCAAGGAAGTTAAGGGAACAGGTTAAAAAATGCAATTTTATAAACTAAAATATAATGTTAAAAGTAACATACACAGAGCATTTCACATGTACAGTAATATGACAAAACAATCAAACTTCTAGACAGAAAATGCTCACTAGACATAATCAATTTGGCCAGATGCGTTTCGACTCTTGGTCTTCCTCAATAGCCAGTGTGCCAAGCTGATTAGTACCGTGGGCTAATTTTTCTCGGGACTGACTTAAAAGTTCCAAACAATATAGACATCTGATCATCTATATTGTTTGGAACTTTTAAGTCAGTCCCAAGAAAAATTAGCACACGGTACTAATCAGCTTGGCCACTGCCCATTCAGGAAGACCAAGGGCGTTGCTAGACGTACCGGGTGTTCCGTCGTTGAGGAGCGGTGAAAGCGGCTTTTCCCGTTCAGCCGTGACGCCTCATCATCCACACCTGCCTTCGATTTGTGGCGGAAGTTTGCGCCGGTTGTGCTGCTGCCGCCGCGAGAACGGTTGCGCAGCCACACCGGCCTGATTGCCGCGGCTTTTTTTTTCGCTCGCTGCACGGTTTGCGCACGTCCGAAAGACCGCAAACTTGCGCAGCCGTCAGCGATGCCGCCGCCGGCCCTGGCGGCGGCAGCGGCGGCAGTGCCAGTGCCAGCCGAAGTGCTGCTGGTGCTGTTGAGGGTCAACATTGATGCGCTCACTTCCTGATGGGGGTCGTGGCGGGTGTCATATGACCCGAGGTCAATCGTCTGCATGGCCACTCTGTGCCTACATCTCCCATCATGCCTCTGAGGTGTCGGCGGCGATGATCGCCTCTGTGCCCTCTGCCCCATCCCAAGGAGCCAACCCACATCTGGCCGTAGCCATGGCAGCAGCCCACAAACAGCTCTGCCCTCTGCCAGCCTGGTACCCACACTAACAGGCAGCGTACAGCACCGCCATTATGCGGCCACGGTAGCTGCCCACCGCAAGGAGTCACCAGCCACTTTTCCGGTCCTCCGTTCCTGCGCAAACTGTCACTGGGGAAATAAAAAAAAAAAGCCGCTCCGCCGCGCTGCCCCAGCTGGCGGACTGCGCGCAAATGGCGGAGGCGGCTTGACCGAAGCCGCTGACCACTCCCCCTTAGTACGCCTTTTCCTGCCCAGTGCGGACCGCAGTGACCTCACATCCTCCCACACGTACTCCGAATTACCGCGGGACAGCAGGAAAAGGCGCCCTAAAACTCACTTTTTTAAAGTCGGGAGAAAGAGGCTTCACCGCGGGATAACGGCGGATCCTCGTGAACGTCATCTGGAAGCCTCGACGTGACTGCGGAAGGTAACGCGCGCTAGAGCCTCGTCTAGTAACGCCCCAAGAGTCGAAACGCGTCTGGCCAAATTGATGAAGTCAATTGATGAAGCATTTTCCGTCTAGCAGTTTGATTGTTTTGTTGTATTATTGTACATGTGAAATGCTCTGTGTATGTTACTTTTAACATTATATTTTAGTTTATAAAATTGCATTTTTTAACCTGTTCCCTTAACAGAAGAACCACAACGGCTAAGCAGCAGGTTGAGTCCTAGGCAGCCCAAGACTGTCACTGTCAAGTGTGTGCAAATGTGCCTACATGCAGTCTCACCTTGTCAATTTCCTTATAGGTTATCTACTGCATCTTGCTCCCTTTGACAGCTGAAAGTTACAAGGAAATTGACAAGGCAGGACTACACATGGAACTGTGCACTTGCAAAAGACAGAAAATAATACTAAAATTATGAACATAGTTGTGCAATTTTCAGGGGCTTAAAAGATTAAAAATAACTGTGACCCCCATTTGCGCATTTTTGAGGCACAGAAAAGTAAATAAATTAAAAGCTCGGGAATGAAACGTGGTAGCAGTTCGTTCTGGGCAGTGGGAGACCAGACAGGTTCTGCCATGAAGGGCCCTGGGATACCGCCTGGAGCACTGAAGGGGAAGGAACGGGAGAACAACCCACACTCCATAACTTCTGGGCAGGGTTGCTCAGCGTGACATATGAACCCACCTAGTGTGCAGAAGGTTTTTCCCCTCTTGAAATTTAAACTATGTAAGGGAAATAGATATTGTCATGTCTTCAAATATTTATAAGTATTCCAAGAGGAAGAAAAATGCAAGGCAACCTTTGCATTGGTCTGAATATAATCTTGGGAGCTTTAGCAGAACGTGCTTTATGGAATGGTTCCCCACCCCACACACTAAAGAAAAATCAAGTATTTCAACTCAAATACTTTTGTTATTGGAAAATATTTTTGAGATTGAGATCCCAGTCCATATAGAGGTTGAGGAAAAGGTTCCAGGAAGCCCAGATCACTGCTATGCCGGCAAGAGGAGGAGTGTGGGTTAGCGGAGGATCCCTTCTCCGCATCCCACCAATGCAACATATAGATGGGACAAGGGAGAGGGCTTTCTCTGTGGTGGCACCCCGACTGTGGAATGCCCTCCCCTTGGAGGCCCGATTGGTGCCAACATTGACTGCATTTCGACGCCAAGTAAAAACATGGCTTTTTAACAAAGCCTTTGATGGCTAAACTCACTGGCACATTGTTTTAACTGTTTTAACTGCATCTATTGCTTTTAAATTATATATTGTTTTAACTTGGATTATGGTTTAATTTGTTTTTAACTGTGTATATTTATTGTTTTATACTGTATGTTTTTATCTGTACGCTGCCCTGAGATCTTAGTGATATAGGGCGGGATAGAAATGTTTTAAATAAATAAATAAAATAAATAAGAGTCGGTATGGATGCACAACAGTGACTGACATGAGAGACGGTGCCTCCAAATGGCTTCGCAAAGACGTTCCTGCTTGAGCAGGCTGGAGAAACCCTGAAGAAAT
Organism: Elgaria multicarinata webbii; assembly: GCF_023053635.1. Classification (NCBI taxonomy): domain Eukaryota; kingdom Metazoa; phylum Chordata; class Lepidosauria; order Squamata; family Anguidae; genus Elgaria; species Elgaria multicarinata. The sequence continues at coordinate 3,560,960 of NC_086186.1, read as the reverse complement.
CCCAGGGCTCTCCTCTCCTTCCCTCATTTCCTCTCTCTGCAATACTGCAGCTGGTTGCTATTCTGACTCCCACCCCACCCCCACCCCAAATAGTTGCTTTCCACTTCTGTCTCCTGCCACGCAGTAAAAAAAGATTTTTCTGTTACTCTTCCTGGCTGACTCCCGGGGGAGGTGCAGGAGCAGCAGAGATTTACAGAGACCCCGCTGTGAGGTTCCCTAAGATTTGAGCCTTGACTGCTTTCAGCTAAATTGACCTGGGCTTTTTAAAAGGCAATTTCTGAGAGCAAGGAAATGATGACTATGGAAAAAGAAGCAGAAGCCGGGGGTTGGGAAGGAGATTAGGAGGATGGGGTGTGTGTGCGCCATGTGCCTTGCGGAGCGGAGTGGGAGTGAGATGACAAAGACCCGGAGGGCTTGGAGGGATATCAGTGACTCCGAGGCTCTCTGCCTGCATCTCTCGCAAGTGAGGAGGCCTCCCACTTCCCGACGGGCCAGGCAGAGGCAGCATCCTTAAACGTTCTGGGTGGAGCGATGGATGGAAGTGTTTAGAAAACGGAAGCGCCGCCGCTTTGATCGATACCTCTAAGCGGAGTACGGTTAACCTTGACAAAATGCAGCTTCCCACCGTGCCAAGGAGAGATATCTTCCGGTCCCACTTCCTTGCCAAGGACTGAAGCTGGGATTGCGTACAGGCAGAGCCTCGAAGGCGGCCTTCCCCAACCTGGAGCCCTCCAGATGTGCAGGGACTGCAGTTCTCAGCCTGCCCCACCAGCACGGCTGGTTGTAGTCCCAACACACCTGGAAGGCACCAGATTTCGGAAGACTGCTTTAAGGGATCACAAAGGCCTGAGATGCTCCTGAGGGAACAGCCCTGTGTTGGGACTACAGTCCCCATCACTCCCGGCCAGCCAGGCTCATGCTGGCTGGGGACAATGGAGTTGTGGTTTAGCACACTCAGAGGGCGCGAGGTTGGGGAAGGCCTGCACACCTGCCTGCCTGCCTTAGAGCCCTGAAATATTGTAAATTTGGCAAATACATAATCCCAGACACCTCAGTTACGAGAAAAAGCTAAAGAAAGGGATGTCTGTGCATCTCCTCCTGAACACAGGGGCTCAATGAGGATGTTCAGATTTATTTATTTTATTTATTTATTTATAACGATTTTATACCGCCCAATAGCCAAAGCTCTCTGGGCGGTTCACAGATGTAATCCTAAACTGTGGTTTGGAATAATGACAATGAGCCCTGGGCTCACACAATCCCTGTTTCTCCTTCGTGGAACGATGAGTCACTCCCAAGCCTGACTACTCTCAAACTGCAGCTGGCCATTTTGTCTTATGCAAGTGGCTTCGTACAGCACGCTAACCCACACTCAGTGGCTGAGCGTGGCTTGTTCTTGACTTGTTCTTAGCATGTTGTCTGAACCCAGGACATTTTCTGCAGGGTGGCTTATCAACCACGTAGCGTGGAATGGAGTATCCCAGAACAGGTCATGGCTGGCACCCTGAACAGGAACATTCCACACTGCAACATTTTGCTGCCGGATATGAGGTGGGGCCCCGGGAGTTCCACAGCCCCCTTCACACCTTTAAAATGGGACTCTGACAACTTTCCAGCAACACGTATCATTCCTTGCAGAACGCAAAGCTTCATTTAGTAGTATATAAAAAACTCATGAAAACGAGATCCAAACAGGGTAATTCAATCAGACATCTTGTCTGCCGTCTGGCACGTTCGCAACAACCACGGAGGCGAAACACAAATGCACACAGCCCTTTTGTTGCTGCTTAAAAGCTAAAAATCCAAACAAGAATTCACGGACTGAATCACTCAGGTTGAAACAGCTCCATCTTTAACCAGCCTCCTCCTAACCTGGTGCCTCCCTGCCTCCACTATCAGAGGCAGTAAGCCTGTATACACCAGTTGTTGGGGAACATTGGTGGGAGGGTGCTGTTGCACCATGTCCTGCTTGTGGGTTCCTGGTCAACAGCCATTGTGTGAACAGAGTGCTGGACTAGATGGACCCTCGGTCTAATCTGCAGGGCTCTTCTTCTGTTCTTATGTGTTGGACTACAATTCCCATCAGACTCCATGCACCTGACGGACTGGGCTAGAGTCCACAAACGCTTATGCCAGACTAAAGTTGTTTGAATTTATGGTGCCCAAGACTCTCCGTTGTTTTTGCTGCAATAGACAGATGCAGCTGCCCGGCAGAAGTTAAAAATGATTCACGCTTGAAATGCTACAAAATCCACGGAAGAGGTCTGTGCTCATGAAGCAGATTTAAAAATAGAAAAACCTCCTCAGATGGGGCAAAACCTTTCTTCTCCCAAGCCAGTAAAAATAGCGTTTTGCAAAAACAGAAAAAGAGGGCGGGGAGACACCTCTCCGCTCCCCCCACCCCCAAATTTGGACCTTCTAAAAGGAAGGGATTAGCGCAAGGCATCCCGCTCCGTGCCTCCAAGGTGACGGTGCGTAGGGAAAACCCCCAGGATAGTAACCGTGTCGGGATACCTGAAGGATTCCGCCTTCGGTCTTGGCCTCTCCCCTTCCGGGAGCCCAAATTATCCCATCTTCCTGAGCTGCTCGTGTTTATTTAATGCACTGTCTGTCTCCTTGCCACTGAGTCATGGCAGTGACGCCAGCCTGATCAGGAAGCGGCTAAAGTTACCGTCTGCGTAAAGGCTAGGACTTGACCAGGAAGGAATTGCAGCAGCAGTTTGCTGTGCAGGCAGCCAGTCTTCAGGCCTCAAATTAAGGGTGCAGGGCGGCCAGATGCAGGAGAGGACAGGCCTCCTCCTCCTCCTCCTCCACCATAATGGCAGTGTAGCACAGGGAATTTCTGCAGCTGTAGCTCGGCGTGTAACTCCTGCATCTAGGTGCCACGTACGTCAGGGGTGTTGGACCGCTTTCGGCCTCAAGGCCAAATTCTTTGGAGATGCGCTCGGGAGCCGCGTTCCAGTTGGTGAGAGGGGCTTCGAATTCATGGGAACTGAATTCATCTGAGCCACGCCAGATATGCAACAGTGTGCTTGAGTTTCCTTTTAAATGACTTTTATCTTTCTCACAAGGGCAAGAGAATAATCAAACTGGAGCAGTGTTCCAAAGCCTGTAGTCGCTACTTGTGAGGAGGGGAAGGTGAAGGTGCACACTCTAGCCCCCCCCTCCTCCCGGTCATCATTCTCATCACCCTGTACAACAACAACATCATCATCATCATCATCATCATCTTATTTCTTACCCGCCTCTCCATTTTAATCGAGGCAGGGAACAAACAGCAAAGTTAAAAGACTAAGATGATAAACTGTTAAAATACTGGGGAAATAAAAAGGTCTTCACCTGCCGTCGAAGAGTTTAACATAGGTGCCAGGTGAACCTCTCTAGAGGGCTCATTCCATAGCCGGGGTGCCACAGCAGAGAAGGCCCTCCAAGGTGCAACGCAAAAGCAGCTGGTCCTGCAGGTCCCTCTCTACCATTCTGCCCTGAAAAGGGAGGCGGGAGCCATGCTGACCAGAAAGCAAAGGAGGCAGCCACGGCTTTTACATGCGGAGGGCAACTGCGCACAGAGGAGAACCGCCTATATCCACGGATGTGTGATGCAAATCCCTGTGTGGAGAGCTTCCAGGAACACGCGAGGCTGTTCTGCACACAATTGCCCTCCGCGTGTAGAGGGGAACGAGAGCGATGGGGACGGAGCTGGCATGTGCTTCCCCTCCTTGCATGTAGAGACTAAGAACATCCGAAGAGCCCTGAGGCTGGATCCGACCGGGGTCCATCTAGTTCAGCACTCTGGTCACACGGTGGCCAACTGGCTATCGACCAGGGACCCACAAGCAGGACACGGGTGCAACAGCACCCTCCCGCCTATGTTCCCCAGCACCTGGTGCATATAGGCTTACTGCCTCGGATACTGGAAACAACACCTTTAAAATGCGTGAGGAGGGCTAAAGACCTCTTCCTTCCTTTTTTGTCAAGCGCCAGCTTCGAAGTGTCCTAACGTCTCCCTCCCTTCAACTGTCAGCTACCGAACTTCACTGCCCAATACCATCTGAGGGGGGGGGGAACCCCACGTTGTCCAATCGCATCTCAGGAAAGCAGGCCCCATTCACAGGAATTCCATCAACACCACAACCAATCAAAAGAGTAGTACTTCTTTTAGAATAAGCAACACTTCTATTTTCCCAAGTGCACACACACATGCGCACACACACGTACATGTGTGTGTGCGTATAATCTGTTGAACCCAAACTGTATTCAATCCAACCTTTAATAAAACCCAACCAGCCTCCATTTTGCCACAACGTACACTTACAACGACAAGGACACGGAGCCCAGGAATTTGTTTTGAGTACCAGAACGGAACGGATCTCACAGTACTTCTACACAAAAACCCACTCCTGGTTACCCCAAGCTCTTGTCATTTCTGCAGTACAATTCTGGGAAAGAAGCCCTCTTGTTGCTGCTCTAATTAAACAACTGGGAATCAGAAATATTTGCTGATCTACTGAAAGTCACCCAGAGATCATAGAATCATAGAATAACAGAGTTGGAAGGGGCCTACAAGGCCATCGAGTCCAACCCCTTGCTCAATGCAGGAATCCACCCTAAAGCATCCCTGACAGATGGTTGTCCAGCTGCCTCTTGAAGGCCTCTAGGATGGGAGAGCCCACAACCTCCCTAGGTAACTGGTTCCATTGCCGTACTGCTCTAACAGTCGGGGAGTTTTTCCTGATGTCCAGCTGGAATCTGGCTTCCTTTAACTTGAGCCCGTTATTCTGTATACCAATAGATCCAGATCCACTTTCTGCTCAGCCCTGGCATAAACCGCTCTGGAACCAATTTTAGCGAATTTTAGAAACCTTTTAAATCAATGGCCCAGCCACCTACCTCCAGTATCCCCAAGCAGGACATGAGCATGGTGGTCCCTCTCCTGTTGTTGATCTCCCAGTGACAGGTATTCAGGGGAAGACTGCCTCTACACATGGAGGCTCTGTTTAGCCTTTATGAGTAACAGTCCAGAGGCCGGGGTCTATCGGGATATGAGAGCGGAAAAGAGTGGGGCAGAGATTCGGCTGCGAAAGCTGTAGAGACTGCCTTACCCCTAAAAGGCCCTGCCCTTTGGCAGAAGAACTACACAGTTGACCTGTGCACTCTTGCACAGTTTCCTCCGGCAAGTTTCCCCACCACGGCCCTGCCTCTCTCTTCTCAGGTATACGCGTCTTTCTAGCCAAGAAGGAAGCCAGGGCTCTCTCTTTTTGAGGCATCGGAGCGAATTGGCAAGCCATCCCGGGTTCACTCACATTTGAAGCACACCAGTAAGACACCACACAGCTCCTACAACAGGCCACCAACGTGGACGTGGCCAAGGCTGGTTGGACTCCCTCTAGTGGAAACTGCAACATGATTATTCAAACCATAATCACAGCTCGAGCTGACAAGCGTTTGCACAATCTTTTTAGGTGCTAGACCTACGCCGGTATTCATAACGCCTTCCCCAATGGTTCAAAATGTTCAGTTTCTAGAAAGAAATAATGAAGTTGACAACACTGGCCAAAACTCAGAGTTACACAAGTCTCCTCGTCAAGCAGAAACTGAGCCAATGCACAGGCTAGTTTTGAGACTACAGATCTGTAACTCTGCCGGCGAATCCTTAGCAGAAATACAATTTGTTTGAAATTCTAAGGATGTACTATCTGTCACGGACACTTAAATTGTTTTGAGTGATTATTTCCTGCAAACTTTCTAGGGAATTCTAGGTTGCGGCAGGTGCCAAGAATGCTGTTAAAGATCAAATGCGCTGCCTGCTCCCTCACAGAACTACAAGTCCCAAGGATCCCTAGGAAGAAAGAGTGCGTGACTGCTAAAACATTCAAAGCCTGGGTTTGAGAAATTCCCTAAACAGAGTGACCCTAGAGTCCCCGGGACAGCATGCCAGGGACCCCAGGGGGGCTGGGAAAACCCCTCTGGGGTCAGAGACAGTGCTCGTACCTCGGAATGGAGGGGTCAGACATCCAACCCCAGACCTCTCCCCCTTGCAGCCACCATGGAGAGAACTGCACCGGCTGCCTCAGAAACTCAATCTCGGAGAAGGAGGAAAGGGGGCGTTCTGGTGGGAGTGGAGTGGACCGGAGGCCGGGATCCGAGTTATCCTGAGCCTTCTCCAACTTCCTTGCCACCCCCTCCGAAGCGTTCTCGCTAAAGCCTGTCTAGCGAAGTCTGTGGGGTGGGAGGGTGGGGAGGCAGCGATCACCTTTGCTGCTCCTCTCGCCTTGCATTGGATAATTGGACGCCTCCGAATTCGAGGACTTCTGATCACCGAGGGCATAAGCAATAGGGTCGTATCCTTAGTTATCCAAGTGAAGTGACTAATGGCACAATCCAGAGAAAAGTCACACAACTCCCAGCATTTCTGGGAATTGCTGGGAAATGTGGGACTTTTTTCCTGTCTAAACATGCATAGGATTGCGCCTTCAGGCTGAAATCCTAGGCACATTGACCTGGGAGTAAGCTCCCTTGAAAACAATGGGGCTCACTTCTGAGTAGACATGTGCAGGATTGCACCATAAGATCCATGAGTAACGGGGAATGCCCTGCAGCGTTGCACAGCCCTCCTCCCTCCCCCCACCAATGAATTCAGCATTCCAGCCCAACCACAGGTACCTTCGAAAGACTGAAATCAGTTTCCAATCCAGGTATAGAAGCTAACTTTGGTTAGGGCGAACTTACTATTATTTATTACATTTATATCCCACCTTTTTTCCTCCTTAAGGAACCCAAGGCGGCGTACATAATCCTCCTCCTCCGCTCCATGTTATCCTCACAACAACCACCCTGTGAGGTAGGTTGGACTGGGAGTCTGTGACTGGCCCAAAGTCACCCCGTGGGTTTCCATGGCTGAGTGGGGACTAGAACCCGGATCTCCAGGATCCCAGTCCAGCACTCTAGCCACTACATCACACTGGCTCTCAGTGTGGGCTCAGATGCAACACTGAACCATAGGTAAAGTAGAGCCCATCCTTTGAATGTTAAAAGGTCTTGGGCCAATCCTTGGCATTTCTAGAGAGGGATGGGAAAGGCTCCTGCCTGAAACCTTACGGAACTACAGCCAGTCAGTTTCGACAATACCGGGTTATACGGACCAACGGTCTGGACGGAGGGGTATGCAGGGGACCATGAATGGAGGGTGCTTTTGCACTCATGTCCTCCACATGGAGGCACCTGGCTGGCCACCAGGGGAAGCTTGATAGCCCTCTGGTCTCATCCAGCAGCACACTTAGGCACTTAGGACTCAATATAAAAGCCACTTTCCATGTTCCCCTGATACAGGAAGAAGTGCATCAGCCCTAGGAGGAAGTGGAAACAGCGAGGTCTGCACTGGACCAACATTAATAAGTAACTCGAATAGGTGAGCCCAGGTCCGCCGCAGCCTTCTATTACCAAAACAAGCCATTACTACAGGAGACTTTGCTCCCAAACCGAGTTCAGCGTGGCTAAAGTTAAACAAGGGGGAATGGAGTCTCGATTTTTCTTAAAACACACACACACATGTGCACGTGGGCAAGGTAGCCTTGCATTGGCAAGTTCTGTTGACACGGCTTTACTTCAGTTGAAATGGAGGGGGCCCTGCTGCTCCTTCCTGTGACCCCGGCGCCTCCCTCGCTCCCAAGACTGCTCAAAGAGCTGCATCCTGCCAAGTACCGGATGCTCAAATCCAGCCCCCGCTATACTGGCCTAATCAAAAGCAGCAAAGCTAGATCTATTTGGGGGCCTGCGGCCCGGCCACCATCTTCATGTGAACGCTGTGTGGACACGGCCCTCGTCCGCTGCAGGTTCAGAGTTTGGGGGATCTTCCCTGTCTCAATAGCGAATCTTGAATATGGGCACGGAAGGGTCTATTTTACACTGAAGTACTGGAAAAGTTTGGTCCGGTGGAACGAATGGGTGCTTCCAGAGGACGACCACGACCACCGCCACAAAGAACCACTTTGAGGGTGGCGACTGCTATCCATGTTCAGTACGGAGTACACATTATGCTCTGTTGCCACACCGCAGGTCCCCATGAAAAAGGAAAGGCAACTTCTTCCAATTCCATCGGCAACCTTTCGGGCCTCTGCCATTATTGCCCCATCCGGAGATTTGTTTCAGTCATTCAATTTATGTGTTTGCTAGGGTGACCATATGAAAAGGAGGACAGGGCTCCTGTATCTTTAACAGTTGCATAGAAAAGGGAATGTCAGCAGGTATAATTTGTATATATGGAGAACCTGGTGAAATTCCCTCTTCATCACCACAGTTAAAGCTGCAGGAGCTATACTAGAGTGACCAGATTTAAAAGAGGGCAGGGCTCCTGCAGCTTTAACTGATGTGATGAAGAGGGAACTTCCCCAGGTTCCCTATATATACAAATGACACCTGCTGAAATTTCCTTTTCAATACAACTGTTAAAGATACAGGAGCCCGGTCCTCCTTTTCATATGGTCACCCTAGGTTTGCCCTGCAGCCCAAGCTCTTGGCTGCCCCATCCGTTAGGACCAGATCTCACTGTCTCAAGTTATAGGAGGGTAGCTGTTGGCTGAAGATTAGGAAACGCTCATCGACAGTAAAAGTAGTTCGACAAAGGAACCCACTTCCTAGAGGGGTGGGGTTTTTCCCCCTCATGCAGGGTCTTCAAACAAAGAAGATGTTGGGATGCTCTAGTTCTGGATGTCAGGCTTTGACTGGTGAGTTGACTGGTGAGTTGGACATCTAGTTCTGGATGTCAGGCTTTGACTGGTGAGCCTACAAGGCCAACCTAAGGCAGAGGTGGAAAACTCAACCCAGTATCTTAGCCGAAAGGCTTCCCCATTTCAGTGGAGATGACCCACGATCTATTGTGGGTCTCCTAGTGTGTAAGCCAGTGATCACCAAGCTGTGCACCAGGAATGCTAGTGTGCTGTCAAAGGTCTTGAAGTGTTCCTTGAAAAGTTAAACCGTCATGGTGGCTCAATTTAGACATGACTCCAAAGGAAACGTAATTACGACTCAGTGTGATGTCTGAATCAACAAACTATGGCTTGCCATCAACCCTAAGACTAGAAAGTGGAAGCCCTGGTTTGAAATGAGCCAGCAAATCATGGTTCATTCTAGGTACATAGCTTGTACATTCACGCATCCAAACCATACAGTCGGCACAAACAATAGTTTGCAAGTTCACTTCAAATTAAGTTTTCTGATCTCTGGATTGCAAACCATGGTTTTGTCGATTGCAACGTTACACCAAATTCTATGGCTTTGTGCTCATTGGGTTGAGAACCAAAACCACGGTTTGAGCTTCCAAACATAGAAAGAAACCGTGATTTGGGGCTACGTATCTGCTTCCATTTCCCCACTTGCTCAGCATTTCCATCTCTACGGGGCACCGCTGTCTGGAAGCAGAGCCGCAGCCACAACTATGGTTTGACCACTCAGACATCCTGCCAAACCAGTTACAGTCACGGCTCCAGCTCCAGAGATCTAAGCCACAATTTGCCTGTGGTACATTTGGAAGCTCAAACTACCGCGTGGGCCCTAAACTCTCATTAGCATGAACTACGGCTTGGTGTGATCTCCGAATTGAAATTTTAGCCCAGTTCAGTCGTAACTATCTCAGACCAATAAGCTGCGTTTGCCGGAATGAGCGCTGTGCCTGTGCGCTCCATGCTCCCTTTTCTCACAGGGCAAAATGGAAAACCCCAGGGGTGTGTTAAACCACAGTTTCCCTTTGCATTCGAACCAGGAAACGGAGGTTTAATCCGTGATTTGATTTCCTAGCTTAAACCACAGCTCCCTACTCCGGATGTAAGGGGAAACGGTGGCTTTAACGAACCCCAGAAATGTTCCATCAAGGAGCACAAAAAGCCAGAGGAAGGAGAGCATGGGCCTAAGGCTCGTTCTCAGTTCCATATAAACCAGGCTTCTGAGTCTAGCAGGCTCCCTTTCCTCTGCCAGGACACGGACAGGGGCTTCCTCCCATGGTAAGGGGCAGCAACACACCGGGATTCCCCAAGGCAGCCTGTACGGCAGCCTGGGGACCACCCCAGAAGCCCGCCCTTTGCCCGGAAAATGCATCCCTATCTCACTCCCCCAGATGACGGATAAAAGGAAGGGTGGCATGGGAGTAGGCCCTATTCACCAAATGACCCCATAGCAGCAAGCAGGAGGCTGGCCTGCTGTTCCGGGAACGGATTGAAAAATGTATTTCTGGAGTATAAAGAATGACGTGTCTGTCAAGGAAAAAGGAACACAAACAAAGTCCCTTGTGCCCCAGTGATCAGGACGTTTGGAAGCATTTCCCAAGTAAGTGCAGAGGCAGCGCTGCCAGCCGGAACCCAGCCCCATTCTCATGGGGCTCTTACTCAATAGGCAGGCGCCATCTTCTCCGCTAGAAAGCAAGCCGCGGAGTGGAATGCATCGGGGTTCTGGGAGCAGCAGGTGGCCACTTACCTCAAAGGGGAAGTCCGTGGCCAGAGCCTTACACAGGCTTTCTGGTGTACAGGAATAACTCTCCAGGCCAACAAACCTAAACTGAGAAAGGGGAGGAGGTCAGCGTCAGTTGTGACATGGCTGGTTTCGGAAAGCCCTGGGGCAAGACACCCTCCATGGGCCCCTCCCCTCCCTCACTGAGTCAACCTTCTCACTGCCCTTGTCACACTTTGCTGCTTTTGCTCCTCATCTTCATAGAATCATAGAATAGCAGAGTTGGAAGGGCCTACAAGGCCATCGAGTCCAACCCCCTGCTCAATGCAGGAATCAATTCTTTTTATTACAGTCAACAGACCAATAAAACATATGAAAACATTTAAAATACATGGAATTAAAACAGAGTATGATTGCATGAAGCCTCCTTAAAGTTCTGTGCTAGAAACAAAAGGAAGTCCTGCTCCTCATTCCCTGCAAGGGGCAAGGGCAAAGTTGGCTGTGCACTTGGCTGGCGTTTGCAGAAGCTCCTGCAGGTTTTGGCCAATCAATTTCAATTCCTTTTATTACAGACCAACAGACCAATAAAACAAATAAAACATATAAAAACACATAATAAATATTTAAAATACATGAAATTAAAACGGAGTATGATTACATGAGCCTCCTTAAAGTTCTGTGCTAGAAGCAAAGGAAAATCCTGCCACCATAACTGATCTGGTAAGGGTTGCGTGATTAAGAAATTTAGCAACTTGTTCATAAATATGCTAAAGCTAGGGCAGAGAACTTAATTGGGGCACTTTCTCATTTTTTTCTCTCCAGGGGTGGGCAATACATTCCAGCCGCCACTCAGGTCTATAAAGCAAAGGGGATGTCCCAATTTCTATTTGGTGCCCCGATATGGCTTCCTCTTTATAAGAATTCACTGGAAGGTGTCCAATCTTCCTTTCTAAGGCTAATATTTGGAGTCCCAAGATGTGTTGCTAGTGCAGTCTTAAATCTGGAAGTTGGGTTGAGTACCCTAAAATGTATAGGGTGGATACATACACTCTATTTCTGGCTGCGTTGCAATTTAAGTCCTGTCCCTAATTCGCTCACCTCCATGGTCTGGACGGACTCTTATAAATCTCCATGAGTGAAAGCAGTTCAGCTAAAACTTACCACCATAGGGCTATCCCAAGACCACCTGTTATCCCTGGACCTGGGTAGCGCCAAAAGGATCATTAAGCAGAGACTCCTGGATATTGATACTCAGGAACCACAGCAAGCTGCACGGGGCCCATGTTCCCTGTATGCCTTGGGGCTACGGGATCACAACCAAAATAGTGTACCTCTGTATTTAAGCTGGTTATCTATACCCAAATATAGGCAGGCATTTTCCCTAGCAAGGCTCAATGCTATGCCTTCTAGGGTAATGGAGGGCAGATTTGGGAAAGTCCCACTATCAGATAGATGCTGCCCCTGTAACAATAAGGAGGTGGAATCTATCTCCCATGTACTATTCAACTGCAGCTTCTATCAGGAGGCAAGAAAAGCCCTTATCCATCCTTTCACGCAACTATTACTTGGACGATCGTCCGTGACCCTTATGTCAGTCCTTTTACAGGGTCAAGATAAGCATACCACTGAACAATGCAGGAATCCACCATAAAGCATCCCTGACACATGGTTGTCCAGCTGCCTCTTGGATGCCTCTAGGGTGGGAGAGCCCACCACCTCCCTAGGGAACTGGTTCCATGGTCGTACTGCTCTAACAGTCAGGAAGTTTTTCCTGATGTCCAGCTGGAATCTGGCTTCCTTTAACTTGAGCCCGTTATTCCGTGTCCTGCACTCTGGGAGGATCGAGAAGAGATCCTGGCCCTCCTCTGTGTGACAACCTTTCAAGTCTTTGGAGGGCTATCCTGTCTCCCCTCAATCATCATGGCTCCCACTTCCTTGCTTGACAAGCAGAGAGCCAGGGAGCCAGTAGGCCATGGCGTCTCCTGCTCCTCCTTCCTGCCACTGTTGTATGGCCCAGAGGAAGAGGCAGGCAGGCAAACAAGCAGGTTGCCAGGAGGAGGAGAAGGGGGGGAGAGGAAGTCATCTAGGGGGCTCTTGCCAGTGGACCGAAAAGAGTCAGCGGGGACACTAACCAGACACAGTTTGCTCCCCCTCCCTTCTCTGGGCAGTCTTTTCTTTTTTGGAAAAAGGGAGAGAAATGTAATAGTCTAAACACACATAAAACCACCAGAATTGGAGGGAAATGAGTGTTTTATATGTTATTCATATTAACTTTGAAATTATTATTATTATTATTATTATTATTATTATTATTAGTAGTAGTAGTAGTAGTAGTAGTAGTATATGTATATCCTGCCTTTCCCCCCAATACTGGGACACAAGGCAGCTTTACAAATTAAAACATGTACAGTTAAAACAGATAGAGATATACAACAATTAAAAAATAAACATGCTACAATATTAAAATATCTAAAAACATTTAAAATACAAATAATTAAACAAAAAAATCCAATATATAAACAACACATAAACAGAGGTCCAGACTACCCCCACAAAGGCCAACCGGAACAGAAAAGTTTTAGCCTGCTTCCGGAAACACACCAGGGAAGGTGTGAAATGGTCCCGACACATGAAAACGCAGGCATCCCGCGAAAGCACTTTCCTTCTCGCAACATCTGCCCATGCGTTCCACTGCTTCTTTTCCCTAGGAACAGGCACAAAACTTTGCCTTTTTGTTGTGCTTTTGCACCATGGCGATATGCACCACTCCAACCTTCTGGGTTTCGCAAGGTCATCGTTGTTCTTGGTCATCTATTGCCAGGTCCTTCACTCCCTGTACTCAACCACCAGGCCTCAAAGAGAAGCACCTGTGATATTGTAGCGCAGACTCTGTGGCTGCTGCCTTTTTTGAGATGGGAGGGGAAGAGAGTCAAATTAAAGCTTCTGGCCTTGATTCCAGCTATGTATGAGCAGGTTTTGGCAAAAGAAGTATACCGGGTGAAGGATAATCGCTTTCCGGAGATAACTGAATACCAAATGTTCACAAAACATTCCCTCTCCGCCGTCCCCCGAAGCAATACAAAAACTAAAAATGCAATAAATAAAGTAAAACGTGTCACATTGTAGAAGGCCCCCTATCATTTACAGAATGCAAGTAGATTCCGCTGTAGCCAGCTGTTTCTCCCCCTTCAGCACCAGCAGGAAATATGTCCCTGGGGGAAAAGGTAGCTAGCTAGTTTCTGTTTACATCTGCATTTGTAACAGGAAGGTTAAAAGCAACAATGAGGTCAGCTAATACCCCACACGCAGCCCGCCTAAGGACAGAGTGGTACTCAATTTAATCTTCCGGAAGGTTCAGCTTACATCTCAGAGGCCGTGTTTCACCCCAGGAGAATGCGTCCACATTCAGAAACGGCAGGTAATGGGAAGATCAAGCCATCCTTCACTGAATTAATTGTCGCCAGCCTTCTTTCCACAACCTGGTGTTCTCCAGATGCTTTGGGCTTCCAACCCATCCGTCAGCATAGCTAATCATCAGGAATGCTGGGAATTGTAGTCCAAAATAACTGGAGGGCACCAGTTGGGAGTAGACCCATCTATACCATTTGCCCTTTTGCCTTCAAAAATGACTTACTGGATTTAGTCGGCTTTTCTCTCCCAGGGACCCCTCCTCTTGCATTTTTGAGTGCAGCCAGTAGAACCTGAAATCTGTCTGCAGAAGAAAGGAGGGAGGGATTGAGAGAGAGAAAGAGTCACATTGGGGACTATCGATAACCAACGGCCCAGCGCTCTACCATACATCTCGTTTTGTTAAACATAGGCAATCCCAAAAGCAGTTTTGGCAAATATAACCACATTAGGGCTGCAATCTTATACACACTGACCTGGGAATATACCCACTGAAGTCATTGGGGCTTACTTCTGAGTAGACAGGTATACGATTGTACTGCCAGAGAGAAACTGGCTGGAAAAGAGCCCTGCGATGGGGCTCTTGCCACACCTGGGATCCAGCCGCAGGGGTGCAGCTCCAACGGCAAAACCCAAACACCGACCAGGGAGGTAAACAGGTGGCAGGAAGAGGCGGGCGTTACCTGGCAGTCGTACACGGGGTGCCCCCGCCAACACATCACGTCGAGGATGTAGTACGTCTGCTGGGCCTCGCTGAAGATGCAGTCCAGGATTGTGTAGTCTGCACGAAGAGAGCAACGCATGCAGGCACTTAGCAGGATGTTCAACGGTTCCGAGAAGCACAGGCGTGTCGCTGGCATCGGATCTTCTCAGCATGCAGTATTTCATTATTACCCCCCACCCGAGGAAGTCTCTCTCTCCCCCACCCCCGCTCAAAGCCTCTAGGGCAGGGATGGGGGACGTCTGTCCCTCCAGATTTTACTGGACTTCAACGCCCATTAGCCCCTTGCTTTTGCAAAGCACTGTCCTGCTAGGACAAGGAGGAGGGTTGTGTGCTACCTCCAGTATCCGAGGCAGGAAGCCTGTGTGCACCAGTTGCTGGGGAACATGGGTGGGAAGGTGCTGTTGCACCATGTGCTGCCTTGTGGGTCCCTGGCCGACGGCTGGTTGGCCCCTGTGTGAACAGAGTGCTGGACTAGATGGACCCTTGGTCTGATCCAGCCTCAGGGCACTTCTGATGTTCTTATGAGGGGGCATCCCAAACAATATGGGCGGGTTGGAAAGTGGAGCGGTGCAAGAGCAGAGACTGGAGGTGAATGTACCAACGACCACTTTTCCCCATTGAGACATCGCAAAGAAGTCCAGGAAGGACAGAAGCATTACCTTTCCCCGTGGTTGAATTGCGGCGGTTGCCCCCAGGCAAGAGGGAAGGAAATCGGTTGACGCAGAAGCCGCTTTTGGTGTAAGCTGCAGTGGAACCCTGCAAGGGGAAATGGAGCAAGCCACGGCAATTTCTGCACTGCGACAGTAGAAAATGGACTGTGCACTCTGGCTGGGTGTGGTGTTTGTTTATTATTATTATTATTTATTTATATAGCACCATCAATGTACATGGTGCTGTACAGAGTAAAACAGTAAATAGCAAGACCCTGCTGCATAGGCTTACATTCTGTTTATTTATTTATTTATTTATTACATTTCTATACCGCCCAATAGCCGGAGCTCTCTGGGCAGTTCACAAAAATTAAAAACATTCAAAGTATAAAACCATAATATAAAATACAATATAAAAGCTCAACCAGATAAAAACAGCAGCAATGCAAAATTACAAATATAAAACATCAAGTTAAAATTTATTTATAGACTGTTAAAATGCTGGGAGAATAAAAAGGTCTTCACCTGGCATCTAAAGGCATATAATGTAGGAGCCAAGCGAACCTCCTTAGGGAGCTCATTCCACAGCCGGGGTGCCACAGCAGAGAAGGCCCTGCTCCTCCTGGTAGCCACCTGCCTCACTTCCTTTGGCAGGGGCTTGCGGAGAAGGACCCCTGACTCAGTGTGTGTGTGTGTGTGTGTGTGTGTGTGTGTAACAAATGAACAACCTCTCCAAACTAATCAATTCCAGCAACATTAACTCACTGCTATTAAATGTGACAATAGTTGTGGCCTTAAACAGCTTTTTAAAAAATGGATACGATTAGACAAAATTTTGGATTCCACTGTAGTGGCTAGTAATCATTACGAAAGCAAGGCACATGATAAACACACACTGAGTGTATGATTCATTCCTAGCCCAATGGAAACCCAAGTAAGAAGGCGGGTTTCGAATTCTAAAATCCATTAAAACTTATATGAAAAATCTCAGCCTCCAAACAAACAAAAATAAAAATAATATTGCAGATGTTGCTGAAACAGGCTGAGAGGAACTAGTTAAAAGTGGCCCTCCTCTGCCTCCTGAAAGCCCCAAATACCTTGCAGGATGAAAAGGGCTTCAAGCGACCTTCCAAACAGGGACTCATATCCAGTAAGAAAATTCCTTCATTTCAGAAAAAAAAACCCATTCCACCTCCTTATTAAAAGGACCTTTATGCCACCCTTCATCAAAGATTCCAGGGTAGTTTAGAAAAAACATGAAAGCCAACACTCACAATTAAAAAACACAAAAACTGTAGGTTTAAAACAGCAGAAAATAAAGTTTGCAGAAAATATTAAAATACTTAAAGAGGCCAGAGAGTATAAAGAAAAGGCTTAAGGTTGACACTTGAGTACTTCTCTGTTAAAGCAGCCAATGCATTCCACATATATTTTTCTCTGAAAGCTGCATTTTAACAGAGCAGCATTTTTTAAATATTCGTTTCTGTAACTTTCCAAAGACAAACAAACAAAATGCATCAATTTAAATCTAGTTATTGACAAAGTACAAACTGTTAGTACACTTAATGGTCCACCCCCCATATTTTAAAAAAGTGTATTAACTTTTTTAAAAAGTTAAAAAGTGTATATATTTTTAAAAAGTGCATATTTTTAAAAAGTGTATTACCCCATTAAGTGTATTAAATTTGCAATTTGTCAATAACTAGATTTAAATTGATGCATTTTGTTTGTTTGTCTTCGGAAAGTTACAAAAATGAATATTAAAAAAAAATGCTGCTGTTAAAATGCAGCTTTGTTTGGAGGAGGTAAATGGGATAGGAAGGCTGTGCAGTGTCAGGAGTTTATTTATTTATTTATTACATTTTTATACCGCCCAATAGCCGAAGCTCTCTGGGCGGTTCCTATGTCGCAGCTGGGCCCTGGAACGCAGAAGCCTTCAGACACCTATGCTGGGGGCAAGGAGGCGCCCTGTTCCTGGGGAAACAGCAGCATCAGCCCCTTCAAGTTCTCAGAACCCGACAGGAAGCTGATCCGTCAGCTAACAAGACAAGGGCTTTCCTGGGCTGGCTGGCTGGCAGGGGTGGCGGCCCAGGCCACACTCTCTTACCTTAGAGGCCACGATAAGCGCCCTCTTCCCGGTTGGACACACCACCAAGAGCCACTCCGGCTCCAGATCCGGGGGGACGTCGATCAGCCACTCAGACAGCATCAGCTGCGGAGGCAGGGAAAGAAAATGGCGTGACTTGCAGCCCCCGGGGAAGCTTGCACAAGCCCTAGCCTGAGACATCTGACTTCAGCCTTCTCCCCAACCTGGTGCCCTCCAGAAGTGCTGGGCTGCAACGCCCATCATTGGCAACGATGGGAGCTGCACTCCAACGCATCTGGGGTACACTGCTTGAGGAAAGGCTGCCTCACTTCCTAAAAGCCAGCCTTGGAAGACTACAGACGCTATGGAAGGATGACAGTTCAGGGGTGAGCAGCAGGCGGATCTGGGACCACTAGTAGATCTCTGGCCAATTTGCAGATCAGCAAGGGCTTCTGACTCCTCTCCCCGCCCCCCTTATTTTTTTTAGCAAGAGCAGCCACAAAAGGATTCCCTTCCTGCAACCTGCCTGAAAGCATGTTGCTGAAATAAAGAACACTTGGGGTAACCAGGAGTGGAACTTTTGTGTGGAAGGACTGCCAGATCCTTTCAGTCCCAGTACTTAAAGCAAGTTCTTGGGCTCAGAATTCTTTAATTCTTGCTTAGCAGGCTCTAGTTGGTGGATCTCAGGGTTCTAGTAAAACACACACACATGTAAAATAGATCCTGCAAGCCTGAGGTCTGTTCACCCTTGCTGTAGCTGAGTGGGAGAGCACATGTGCTGCATTGTAGAAGATCCCTGGTGCCTCAAGAATACAGCTGGAAAAGATCTCTGCCTAAGACCCTCAAGAGCGGCTGCCCATTGATACTGATCTGGATGGACCAACTCAGTATAAAGCAGCTTCATGTGTCCCAATTTCCTGTTTGTCCTGAAGAACCATTGGATTCAGCAAACCCTCAGAGCAGCTATTCCAAAATAAAATGGACAAGGAGCAGAAATAATCCAGCTGTGTGAAATCTTTGCAACTTGTACTTTGTGAGAGACCTTGGTACTTGGTCATTGAAGGAAGTTCTCGCTAACTGATAAGAATGGCCTTGCTTAGCAGGTGGTGAAGCCAAAATAATACACCCGCCTCTACAACACCTGTTGATGACAAGGGACGTGCTTACAAGACAAGCGGAAAATGTCGAAAGAGGACCGCTGCTTTCCCCCCGAAAACAGGGCCAACAAATAAGGCAAGTTTCATCCCACCTCTTAGCAATGTAAAACAAAAACGGGGAATTCAGAGCTTCCATTTCTCCCTCCCTTTAGGGGGGACCAACGAAGGAGAAAGAGCCACTGGAATCTGGTAGCTATGAATTACTTTTGAACTTAAAATGTCTTGCAATTTAAAAGATGGTATGAAACTCAGAATATTTTATTAAAGTCTGGAGGGAGTTTAATATGATGTTAAAGAGCCTGGCTTTATTTTTGTGATTCTAATGCATTTAATAATAACTTATATTAATATAATATCATGATACTATGATATTACATTAATATACCACAATAATATTAATATAACATCTGGTTCCTTATTTTTGGGGGTCCTATTTTGCTGGATTCTAAGTTTCAGATCTTCATTGTAAGTTTTAAAATAATGATTTTAAAACTTACAATGAAGATCTGAAACTTAGAATTGCTGGAGAACATAAAATGTAAGGCTTGATTATTATTTTGTTTATTTCTTATTAGCTACTTTGTTTTATTAATCACATTATTATGCTTTTATGTAGTCTCATTAAGTAAACCCTCCCCAACATTATCTAGTTTTATTTCGTCTTATTTAATACTTATTTCATTCCTGCCTTGGTACTGAACATTGCTCATAAATAAGGCTGCAATCCTATGTCCACTTACCTGAGAGTAAGCCCTACTGAACTCAATGGGGCTTCTGAGTAGACATGTAAAGAATTGCACTGCAAGCTGTTTGTTGCATTTGGCCATTGCAAACAATACCAAACTAAAAATATTTCAAACAAAAACGTGAGTAATTGAACATCCCTGTTCTCATTTAACATGCAAGCCATAGCTAAAGTCTATCCTTCGTAAAAATAAAGTCCAGTAATTACTTAAACTTGTTCAGATTAGAGAATCACCTTTGCAGTCCACTGTTACTTTCTGCACAATACTTGCTTGAATTTTCCTTATCTACCATTACAAATAATGCAACACGATATGATCTACATTCTTATCCATCTAAGTACGCCACTCCATTTGTTTCCAGCCCAGTACATTGAGAGACTTAATAAGATAGAAACTACGTTCTAGGAGAGCCTTAGAATTAAAAGAACAATACACAATGGCCCTTCGTCCTCTGTGCAGCCACTACAAATACAAAATCCATCCCCAAAAGGAATACAGTTGACATCTGTAAAACCTATGTGCTGTGAAGTCTTTTCTGAACTGGGGAAAACAGTGATGTACTGTAGATATTTTGCAATATGATGATTTTTTTACTTTTTATGATGACAAGCCATGGAGAGGAATTATTATGAAGTATTATTAATCACTTCCGTATTCATAAGTATGCGAAAGTATAGTTTCTTTTCACCAAGTATATCATCTTTTCACGAAAATACGAATGCATCAAAATAAAGGCAGCTGCCCTTTATTACGAACTTCCCCTCACCTGGTTGGCATAACGCTTTGGCAGTTTCTTCACAGTCTCCACCTCCATGTCTTCGCTGTCTCTGTTGGCAGCGTCCTTCATCTTCATCTTCTCCTCCTCCTCCTCGTCTGTTCCTGTCCAATCGTCCTCTGCCAGCCTCCTAGCATGGTTTATATAATCCAATCGCTTACTTGACATGGGGGGAAAAAACAGGAAGGCACATTAGTTATTTTTCGCTTTAACCAAGAAAGAAAATCCAAAGGGCTTCGATGCTGGATTCATGGCCAATTCACACAAGCATGTTCGTCATTTGATGAGTAGCTTGGAATATGTGAATTGCTTCAATGGATGAGTCTTGCATTTGAGATTCAAGAGTAATTCAACCAATTCTTTTCACCAAAGCTCTAGACGGTTTTCATTTGTTATGCCTAGTAACACCTACTTTACAAACTTTCTGATGGCAGATCAAGATGGCTTTGTTTGCCATTTTAATTAATAAATTATTTACTGTCTTTTACTACAGATGCTTGAAGTTGGTGTTTTGTTTCAGTACTAAAAGATTTAGCTTTATAGTGGCGTACACCATGCTAGAATCTGATCTGGCGAAGGGCAGTATAGACTTATTTTAAATAATAAATACATTTCTTCTGGGCTCTCAGTGTATGCCTCGTGAAGACTTTTGTGTTACTCGAAGTCTTGCACAGGCACACATGAAGAAAAAAAAGTTAACCAAATAAAAAAACTACTTCTCTCCCCCCACCCCACCCCGGGCAACATTCGGCGCACAGGTGGCCAACTGCAATGCTAAACTGAAAAGGGCGAAAAAGAAAATCCATGTAGAATCAGAGAGAATCCTGGAGAAAGTTCAGAGTCAGGCAACAGAGAGATTGGATCACTCCAATCCTTATATAAAAAACAATCCATTTAGAGGCCCGCCTTACGTCTTCTGAAATTCAAGGAGTCGGCGTCTTCTCTCGGACTGTTCCAAGGAACTGTATTTGGACTTGTATTGCGCCAGCCGGGGGTGGGGGGCCGCTGTGCTGTTGAGGTCCTGGGAGACCGCGAAGCTGCAGGCGAGAGTTTGGCTCAACTCCTCCATTTCTCCTGTTAGGCGGCAGGGAAAAGAAATCTGAATGAAACATCAGGCACGGCGAAACTCATTTCCTTCAACTTAGGGTGGAACGGGACCATGCAAACACAAGAACAGCCCTGCTGGATCAGATCATAGGTGTATCTCAATCTTCCTCAGCCTGGCGTCCCCTGGATATGTTGGATTGCATCCCCCATCATTCTCTGTGTCGGCTGCGAATGATGGGAATTGGAATCCGACACATCCTATCAGGTTGGGAAAAGCTGGTCTACTTAGTCCCAGTATTTGGTTTCCAACAGTGGGCAGCCAAAATACCTCCAGCAAGCAGGCTGTGAAAGCAACAGGCCTTTCCTACTGTTTGCTCCCTAGCTGGTGACGGAGGCTTCATTCGTATTTGACATCATCAAGAGCATGATGTTATCTAGTCCTTTATGGCCCATCTAATCCAGCCTCCTGTTCCCCCAATGTCCAGCCAGATGCCCATGGGAAGTTCCTAAGCACGTCCTAAAGGCGACACCAGCACCTCCCAGGCTGCCCCACAGCCTTGGGGAAGCTGCGAGTTCTAGGGTTTATTTTATGCCCACATGCATGGGGTTGCACCCTGAACAGGCTTTGGACTGGACAGCTCTTCAAATAGAGGACACCTTTAAACAGAGGACTGTCCTCTGTAAAGACACATGACCAACCCTTCTCCTTCCCTTATTGGAATTCTAAAGGGCATGATCAAACTTCTGGCTTTGTCAATGACAGGGAAAAATCCTTTGTAATACAGACGGTATTTCATGGCCTTTTGAAACCATGGTTTACATTTTGGGCAGTGCAATCCTATGTGTGTCTACTCAGAAGTAAGTCCCACTCTAGTCAATTGGGATTACTTCCAGGAAATGGTGTAATTTGCTAACTAAAGATGACATTTCCTGCATTTGATGAAAACGGCTCTAGTTCACAAAAACATATGCCACCATAAATCCATCAGGCTGCATTTTCCCTACTAGCAAGTTTACTAACATTTTGGCACCAGCCTTAGGCTTGTTCACCCAGGGATTCATGAGCACTTAGTCAATGTCTCAAGGAGTACTGTTGGAACAACTGCTAATTTCTTATTTTCTCTGTTGATTATTTACTGATTTTGTAAGAGGCTTATTTCCTCGTATTTTCTTGTTGGTTGCTTTTAATATTGTTATTAGCCACTCTGGATTTTTTTATGAAGGGTGGGATATAAATAATAGGAGTAAATAAATACATAAAATAAATGTGCATACATACTTGGAGGAGTAATGCCCACCGAACCATGAGAATTTATTTACAAATTTTTAAATCATGCACAGGGTTGCGCAGTCCATCTTTATGTCGGAACTATTTTATTTCCTTGCATTTAAGAAAAGGAAGTTGCTGCAGGATAAATATTTAATTCTTTATCCTGTATTTTTAATGCTGTATTTTATAATCTTACGAACTGTTGTAAGGGTCCTGGAAGCCACATTCTCCAGCCTGAGAAGCTGGGTAATTCCATTGCAGCAATAGCAATAAAGAGTTTTGTGGCTTTCATGGACCAGATCTTTCATGCCTCTGATGAAGTGGAACGGAGCCCAGAGCGTTCCTTACCTGGTGTCGTCCTGATGTTGTTGGGATGCAACTCCCAGCATGGGGGGTGCTGGCTGGGGACAATGGGAGATGTAGTCCAAGGCACCAGATAGGGGAAAACTTATGCCACAATAAATCTGTCCACTTCATCAGTTGCAGGAAGGGTTATCTTCAGTTGATACCTTTTTATCTATACTGTGTGAATGCACACACACACACACACACACACACACGTAGGAAAACCTTGAGAACTATGCGGATCCATTTCTCTCTTTTTAAAAAGATCTTATTAGTTTTCCAAAACAGGATTAAACAAACCAACAGAAAGGAAATAAATAAAAAGCAACACACTGGATTTAGAAGTACCTGTTGACAGAGAGTAGCACATTTGACATATGTACAACCGGTGGGTGCCAAGATTGCCCTCCTTTTGGCGCCAGCTCTGCCCTCTGTTTCCAGGCATTTCGTGGCACACGATGGGGCATTTATGCCAGTCATCTAAACAGCTCAGGTATTTCATTGAAACGGTTTTTAGCTGTCTAAATTGGTTTAACTTTTGGATATTTCATTATTTATCCTGTATTTTTAATGCTGTATTTTATTGTCTTATAAACTGTTGTAAACTGCCCAGAGAGCTTTGGCTAATGGGCAGTATAGAAAATAAATAAATAAATAAATAACACCAATAATAATAGCAATAATTTGCCATAAAAACCAAGAAACAGGAGCAACCCATAGGCTGCTTAGTGGTTTTTAGAAGCACGGAGATCTCCAGCCACCGAAGTTCACCCAGCAGGATGGGGGAAACGGTCACTGCGCCCTTTACACATGCTCAGAGGCACCTCTTCTTTGTTCCCGTGCCCTGTGGCAGGATGCCCCTGAGCACGTGTAAAGTGGAAGAGGTGCCTCTGAGCATGTGTAAAGTGCGTCACAGCGAGGAAGAGGTGTGTGAGGGGTGCGTGTGGAGGGTGTTTTTTTTTGGGGTGGGACTGATATCCCCACCCCCCACCCCCACAAAGGCCAGGCTTTGAATACATTACTCATTAATCAACCAATCCATTAATTGCTCAACACCCTCATCTGCCCCGTTAATATATATATAATTAACCCAAAATCGGATGAGGGAAATGAGGACGGTGGAGAAAATACCTCGATTCTCCAGTTACCCGGGCGTGCCTCGTTGTGCTCCGCGCGGGACTCGAACCGGCGGACTTGGGGCTCCGGCGCGACCAAAACATTCCCTGTCGCGCATGCGCCAATCGATCTCTTCCCCGGAGCTCGTCGCTCGGCGTGACGAAGAGGGCAGAGACGTAGCCGCGCCCCCACCTCGCCCTCTGACGCGCCTCTCCCTCCCTCTTTCACCCCCCTCGCCCGCCAGCCGTGACGCGGCGCATGCGCACGAAGTCGTCCCCCCCCCTTTGCCTCCGGGCTGCTTGTTTAAG
Source organism: Elgaria multicarinata webbii (assembly GCF_023053635.1). Classification (NCBI taxonomy): domain Eukaryota; kingdom Metazoa; phylum Chordata; class Lepidosauria; order Squamata; family Anguidae; genus Elgaria; species Elgaria multicarinata. The sequence continues at coordinate 3,536,894 of NC_086186.1, read as the reverse complement.
GTGGAATTTTCCACCCGGCTTTGCAACAGGACGAGCCTGTCCGCGCCCCATGGCAAAGACCCGTCGTGCAGGGATAGGCAACCTGGCGCCCGCCAGATCTTTTGGACTGCAATTCCCATCAGCCCCAGCCATTGGCCAGGTTGGTTGGGGATGATGGGAATTGTAGTCCAAAAGATCCTGCGGGCGCCAGGTTGCCTGCCCCAGGGACTAATGAGGCAGACTCCTGAAAAACCATGCATGCTCTCGGTGGCTTCTGACGAAGCATGCATGTTCTCAATGGCTTCCCTAGAAATGTGCTTTTTGCAGGCATCAATAATGACAGCCTCCCCCGCCATTTGCCTTGGCCACCTGTCCCATTGATTTCACTGGGCTTGCTCGAAGCACGACTGAGCCTGGATGCAACCCTATGGAATCATAGAATCATAGAATAGTAGAGTTGGAAGGGGCCTATAAGGCCATCAAGTCCGACCACAATACCTGAAGGAACGCCTCTCCCGACATGAGCTATCTCCAGTATTCAAGGCAGTAAGCCTGTGTGCACCAGTTGCTGGGGAACATGGGCGGGAGGGTGCTGTTGCACCATGGCCTGCCTTGTTGGTCCCTGGCCGATGGCTGGTTGGCCCCTGTGTGAACAGAGTGCTGGACTAGATGGACCCTTGGTCTGATCCAGCATCAGGGCACTTCTGATGTTCTTATGTTCTAATTACCCATTTGAGACACTGATCTTGGGCCAGTCCTTGTCTCACAGCTTACCTTGTGGGGCTGTTGTGAAGGGGAAGTGGTGTTTTGTCCCAGTGCTCAGAAGCATCCGTCTTCCCAGGTATTTGTGTTGCATCCTGAATAGCAGACATACTTGTCTTTGCTGCAATAACCTTTCCTGAATCTGCAGAAAGAATAGAGATCTGTCTTCCCTAGCTGGTGTCCTCCAGATGTGTTGGACTGCTGGGGAACGCTAATGGATAGCGGCAGGCATTCAGACAGTGGAGGCTGGTGGTGGGGCTTTGAATCCACTCTGGCTTTCCGTCAGAACTTTAAAGGAACTATCCTAGGTGCTGAACCCAATTCGGGGAGTTCAGCACCTTGGGGAGCTCCTTCAGAATCCTGACTTGTTCTGACTGAAACCCAGAGCGGATTCACAGCCCCACTGACATCGGAGCCCCCGACCTCCCCTGGGTTCGAATCCCCATTCAGTCATGAACCTTGCTGGTTGACCTTGGGCAGTGGTACAGCTAGGCCTGGACCTCAGGCCTGAAGTGCAGGGCCCTGCAGCTCAGGATGGGCTGAAATGACCACCCAGAGAGAAGAAGGATCTGAGAATAGCAGCAAACAGGTCCACTGTCAGCAGCTGGGGTAGCATCCTTTTATTATTCTTATAATTGAAAACATTTTATAGTCCAGGGGTGGCCATCTGGGCCTGTACGTGGTTACAGGTGCTCCTTGTATATAGAATTGTTAAAATATATTATGCTTTTGTACAGCAATGTGGTGCTTAATGCCCAAGTCACTGTGTTTAGGGCAGCAGAAGCAAACTCTGTTTTATTCCTCCAGTCATGCTGCTACTCTGACTGAAGGGAATTTAAAATGCGGACCTGCCCACGCTCAGAGTGTTTCTTTTTCATTAGGCTTGGCAAAGAGTTTGTTGTTGTTTTGCTCTTACATGTCAGGCATGTGGAAGCAGCTGTAAAGCACAGAATGTGGTGGGTGGGGAGGAGACGAAAAATGTTAGCTGTGTGTTTCACAAGTGAAGTAAGAGCATGGCTGTCTAAAACACACACACACACACACAAGCACGCACCCCACCCCACCGGAAGACCATTAACAGCGCAATCCTAGGGTGCTGGAATGCTGGACTAGATGGACCCTTGAGTTGATCCAGTATACCTCTTCTTCAGTTCTCAGTATTTAGGTAGTTCCTGGCTTTGCTGTGTTTAGACTTCATGTTTGTATTTTATTACATTTTTATGGTTTTAATTTTTTACTGTATGGCCCAGAGAACCTTGGCTGTTGAACCATAGATAAATATTGGATTGGATCCATCCTTAGTCAATAAATAGAGTAGAACCCATTGAAACCAACAAAATGTGTTAGTCTGGCAGGCCTAACTGAAGGCCATTGATTTTAATAGGTCTATAATAAATAGACCTATTTAATAGGTGGTGCTACATAAATAATAATAATAATGACAAAATCTGATCCAACCCTGTGTCAATAAAATAAAAATAAGTTGGCTCCTTATAATCTTATTATAGGCCACAGCTAGACCTAAGGTTTATCCTGGGATCATCTAGGGTTCGCCCCTGCCTGAGCACTGGATCCCCTGTGTGTCACCTAGATGAACAGGTTTGACCCCTGGACGATCCAGGGATAAACCCTAGGTCTAGCTATGGGCATAGTTGAATCCTTTAAACGCACACACACACAACACACACTGCCTATTTATATTTTGTTAAAAATCCATTTTAAAACCTCAAATCATGAATAGTTAGAGTCTCGACAAAACCAAACTTCCCTTTCCCGCTTTCCCTGAGCCCCTAGATTTCTGCTTGCAGGCGGGCGTTTGTACGGAAGCGCATTCCAACCTGAGCGTCCCCCCCCCCCACGCCCTGCTCCCTGCAGTACGAAGTGGCAGTTCCTAGGCGGAGCTCGGCCGAGGGGGCCGGGGCCGTGCGCCGGGGGCGCTCATGGCGAGCCGAAGAGGCCAGGCGGCCTGTAGAGGGCAGCCGCCGCCCGCCCGCCCGCCCGCCGCCCCTCGCCGGGCGGGCTCTCCGGCTCTCCCTCGCCCGGAGCAGCTTTCTGCAAAACTTTCGGCGCTCCAGAAGGCGCCTTTGCGTCATGGAACAGGCAGCGGCGTGACCCGCAACGAACGCGCGGCCGGGCAGGGAGCGAGCAGCCGGGCAGAGGCAGCCCGCTAGCCGAGCCCGCCCGCCCCCGCCGCGCCAGACCCGCGAAGAAGAGCGGGGGGGACGTGCGCACCGAGAGCCCCCCGGCTGCCCGCCTCCAGCCCCTCCAGGTGCCCGAGGAGCGCGCCGCGCCCGGGCCACGCGCGCCGCCGCCGGCTTCCAGACGCGCAGCCCGGGGGCTCGGGCAGAGCAGCCCCCGCCGGCGGTCGCCCCCGGGAGAGGCAAGACGGAGCCCCGCGAAGGCGCAGCGGCAGCGGCGGCGGCGGCGGCGGCGGCAGCAGCAGGAAGCCGAGGCTGCCCGGCCGGACGCGCAAGGTGGCTGGGACCCCGGGGCGCCGCGCTCTGCCCGCCCGCAGCTTGATCGGAGGCGCGCCGGCCGGGGACCCCCCGCTTGCCGCCCGCCCGCGGCCCGGGGTCGCGCCTCCACGCCGCCGCCGCCGCCGCCCTCCCGGCTATCCCGGCCTCGCGCCAAGGGAGGGGGGGTCTCCATCCTGGCACCCCCTCCCCAACGCTGCTCTCCCAGCAACTCAAGGGAAACTTCCCCAGGTTAGGCGCCCGGCCTCCCCAGGAGGAATACGGCGAGTTGCTCGCCCGGCTGCTTCTCCCCATCTGGCCTTCGCTCATTTAGTGCTGCTGCTGCTGCTGCTGCTGCTGCTGCCGCTGCCGCCTCTCTCTCTCTCTCTCTCCACCCCACCCCACCCCGTCCCGGCGCCCCCGGGGGTGTTTGGACACCGGCGAGCGGATTTTCTGCGGTTTTGCGGTAAGCTGAAAGGGACGCGCAGGAATTGGGTGGACTTTCCCGGCGGTGGATGTGCCCAGGATGCTGATAGGAGTCCTGGCTCCTGGGAGGAGGGGGGGATTTGTTTTGATCTGTGCGCGTTTCAGAGCGGGGGGTGGGGGTAGGGGTGGAAACTGACCAAGGAAGGAGTCAGTATAGAGGGAGAACTCTTGGCCTCCCCAAAGCGATTTTATGCTGGGCTGGTGGATCTGAATAACTTCGCAGCACTTAAAAAGATCTATTTTGGGCGGGGGGGGGGAGTTTAGTGTGTTTTCTCTCCGTTTGTGTTTCTCCCTTTCCCAAGATTTTAAATCCTGGGATTTTAAATCCTTGTGTCCCCCCCCCCCCTCCTCTCCTGCCCTACGCTTCTCATCAACGTTTCTTTTTCAGGTGAAGTCCACGTGAACTTTGCGTGTGCCCTGGCAGAAAAGGAGGGGCTGTGTGTATGTTTGTCTTCTTCCATGGCTTAAGGCGTGACCCGTTGGGTTTTGAATCGTTTTGCAGCTTTTTATTTTTCCTCCACCCCTCTGGAGGCGTGTGGATTTTGAATTGGACCCAAAACGGATTACCCAAATTTACAAAACATTTTCGATCTAGAGTAACAACGGGGTTTCTGTTTGTTTGTTTTTACTCCATATGCACATGCACAACACCCCCCCCCCCCCTTTAAAGGTATTTTTTTTTAAAACCACTGTGATCATGTATTACACGGGCTTTGCTTTTAACGGAAGATGACTCCAGCGCTTTATATATAAAAAGGAAATTCCACCATAAAGCTCTTGGTTGGCTCCCATCTGATGGACGTTGCTAATCTTTATGCATAATTTCAGTGTAACAAGAAAAGCATTCAGGCATAACTCGTTTGCAAGATAACATCCGACGACGTCGGGATGACAGTTTTCTGGTTATCCTCGAATCTGACTGAAGCCCACGTAACCTAAAAACGAGGGGTCAAAAATGCTGCTTGGTTTGCCCTGAGCGTGTCGTTCTTTGCCACGGCCTGCAAGACTGTGAAACACTTCGGAACGTCTAAACCTCAACACTGATTTGTAAGAAAGAGATAAATTATTTTGTTCCTTTCAAGGGAAAGCCTGTGATATCTCCCCTCCGTTTCCCCAAAGCTGTTACAAATCTCAAAGGCATAAGGGAGCTGTTGTGTTTTACTGCCTGTTGGGAGTGACTGCAGTAGTATCCCAGGAGCTGGTGGGAGGACCTTTACCTGTTGGTGGCTGGTTGAGTGGCAGGGAACAGCGATGGCAATGAAAGCGAGAGCACTTTACAACTTCCAGAGCGAAAACAAGGAAGAAATTAGCATCAGGGAGAATGAGGAACTGGTGATCTTCAGCGAGAACTCTTTGGATGGGTGGTTACAAGGGACCAACAGCCGTGGGGAGACGGGCCTGTTCCCCGCGTCCTATGTGGAGATCCTTCGGTCCAGAGCCGCCTCGACGTACACAGAGTATTCCAGCAGTCCGGCCAGATCCCCTGGGAACGGGTCGTCCTTCTACATGCCCCCTACAAGCACCAGCGTCTCCCACCAGGGCAGCTTTGAAGACGACGATGACGATGATTGGGACGACTGGGACGATGGGTCCACAGTGGTGGAGGAGCCCCGGAGTGGGCCCGGCACCAACGGGCACCCGTCTCCCAACCTGTCCTACCCTGGGCCGTACTCCCACCCGAACAACGTGGGCTACCGTCCCAAGCCATCGTTGGAGAGGCAGGACAGCATCGGCTCTTCCAAAAGGGGCAGCGTGGTGGGTCGGAACCTCAACCGCTTCTCCTGCTTTGTCCGGTCTGGGGTGGAGGCCTTCATCTTGGGCGATGTGCCCATGATGTCCAAGATCGCGGAGGCCTATTATATTGACATGGGCCCCAAGGGGCCCCAGTGGAGGTCCAACCCGCACCCTTTGGCCTGCTCCGTGGAAGATCCCACCAAGCAGACCAAGTTCAAGGGCATCAAGAGCTACATCTCCTACCGGCTGACCCCCAGCAACAGCAACGCGGCTGTCTACCGGCGCTACAAGCACTTTGACTGGCTCTACAACCGCCTGCTGCACAAGTTCACGGTCATCTCGGTGCCACACCTGCCCGAGAAGCAGGCCACGGGGCGCTTCGAGGAGGACTTCATTGAGAAGCGCAAGCGGAGGCTGGTCCTGTGGATGGACCACATGACCAGCCACCCCACCCTCTCCCAGTACGAGGGCTTCCAGCACTTCCTCACCTGTGGGGACGACAAGCAGTGGAAGATGGGCAAGCGGCGGGCGGAGAAGGACGAGATGGTGGGCGCCAGTTTCCTGCTGACGCTGCAGATCCCGACGGAGCACCAGGACCTGCAGGACGTGGAGGACCGAGTGGACACGTTCAAGGCCTTCAGCAAGAAGATGGACGACAGCGTGCTGCAGCTGACCAACGTGGCCTCCGACCTGGCGCGGAAGCACGCTGGGGGCTTCCGCAAAGAGTTCCAGAAGCTGGGCAACGCCTTCCAAGCCGTCAGCCAGTCTTTCCAGATGGACCCGCCCTACAGCTTCGATGCGCTCAATGGCGCCATCTCGCACACGGGCAAGACCTACGAGACGGTGGGGGAAATGTTTGCAGAGCAGCCCAAGAATGACCTTTTCCTCATGCTGGATACGCTTTCCCTGTACCAAGGACTCCTCTCCAACTTCCCGGACATCATCCATCTTCAGAAAGGTAAGCGGCTGTGCGTGCGGCCTGGAAGAGTGGTGGTGGTGTAGGCGTGGCAAGGGTAACGCCGGAGTCTTTCTAACATCCCACAGTATGTGGAGATAGTTATTAGTTATTGCTTGGATTTATTCATTAGTTCCATTTATATCATAGAATCATAGAATAGTAGAGTAGGAAGGGGGCTACAAGGCCATCGAGTCCAACCCCCTGCTCAGTGCAGGAATCCACCCTAAAGCATCCCTGACAGAGGGTTGTCCAGCTGCCTCTTGAAAACCTCTAGGGTGGGAGAGCCCACCACCTTCCTAGGGAACTGGTTCCATTGTCTAATAGTCAGGAAGTTTTTCCTGATGTCCAGCTGGAATCTGGCTTCCTGTCACTTAAGCCCATAATTCCATGTCCTGCACTCTGGGAGGATCGAGAAGAGGTCCTGGCCCTCCTCTGTGTGACAACCTTTCAAGTATTTGATCTGCCTCCTTCCATTTCATCCTCACAACAACCCTGTGAGGTGGGTTAGGCTGAGAGTAGTCCAGTGAGCTTTATGGCAGTTGGGGATAAAACTCAGATCTCCCAAGTCCTAGTCCAACACTCTAACCATTACACCACTCTGCCTCTCCATGCATTTTGGCTCACCGAGCACACTGATGGTGTTAATGTCCATAGCACCATCAATATGCATGGAGCTTTACAAAATACAAGAGTGTAGGTCCCTGCCCTGAGAAGATTACAATCTAAAAGCCAGCAGGAGAGAGAGATCAGGAGAGGGAAAAGGATACATGGTGTAAATGGGAAGAATATGCATTTTGGTTTTGGGCTACAACTCTCAGCATTCGTTACCGTTAAGACATGCTGACTGGGAATTATGGGAGCTGCAGACCAATACATCTGGAGGACTCCAGTTTGGGCCAGGCTGGACCAATATTTTGTACCAATACTATTTTTATTTATTTATGCTTCCAAAGTACAACAGGCAGACTAATGGGTTTCTTAACTCCATCAATATTTACGACAGAGGAAGACAACCCCATGACCTCTAGATATGTTGGACTACAAGTCTGCTAATCCCTGACCATTGGGCCGTGCTATCTGCAGGTGATGGGAGTGTCTGTCCAAAACATCTAAAGACAACCAGGTGACCTGGCCCTGATTTAAAGAAATAGTGAGTGAAGATAGGTTATTGAGTTACCACAACCGTGCCTTATTTTTAAAGGATGTCTTCTTAAAAATAGAAATGTTTCAATAGCAAATGGACCTCGGCTCCTTTTGGTTTTAACTGATAAAAGTGTTTGACACTTCCTGAAAGTAGAAGCCACTTGGGAGGAAAAATCGGATGCCACAAATCACTTGCTCCGGGCCAAACAGCCAGCCAGAGGCAGGACGTGGGTGAAACTCCCAAGGAACATAAATAAAGGGGTTGTGGTTGATATTCGAACTCAGTCCCCTGAGAATATGAACCATTTTCAGAAGGGACACTGACAGTAGAGTTCTATGCATACCTACTCAGGTGAAAGTTCCATTGAGTTCAATAGGTCTTACCTTCAGGTAAGACGTATTGCAGCTTCAGGTAAGTGTGTATAGGATTGGTTTTTGCATTCGTCTGCATTGGTAAACCTGCCTTTTATTGGGCTTGTGGCTGAAGCCTCTGCCGCTAATTGCTGAAGTTGTTGTGATGGCATGGAATGTTCACAAACATTCCAAGTGCTCAGGCTGTAATCCATTTTCTGTGAGCGAAGGGGAAGCCTGGCTGCGATTAAAAGCTCACACGGTCCCAAGATACAGGAGTAGCTTTGTGGAGGAGAGGAGAGAACTGGAAAGCGATCCCAGGAGGAAAGGAAGCTCAGAGGGGAAAAAGAAGTCTACAGACACGGTAGTTGGTGGAAGGGTGCAATAGACTGATAAACTGTAACCTAAGGAAAGAGAGAGGAAGAGGAGGAGGTGTGAGGAAACGAGCAATAGGAGAGGGAGCAAGAAAAGGCTAATATGGAGGTGGGGGAGGGGAAAGAAGCTGCAGTGGGTAATAAATTTCGCATATTTACTTGAATTATTTGGCAGCTGGCTTCTAGTCAGAATGAAAAACAAACAATCTACGGCTGCAGTACTGTGTACACTTACTTGGGAGCAGGCCCCACTGAATTCGATGGGACTTAGTTCTGAGTAAACGTGCGGAGGACCAGCATGTATCTTCAGTTTTGCGAAGGGCTGGCTTGCTATCTCGCCTTAAGAACATAAACACACTCCAGAGAGAAATGCATGTTTAGTGCCACTTATGGAAATGCACTTTGCCAGAACCTCAGTGGTCAGGATAGGGGCCAAGGCCAGAGATGTTTGCAGTCAAAGTTAGTTCCTCCTGAACATCCAGTGTTAACTCTCCAGTAGATTATATTATTATTATTACTACAACAACAACAACTCAGGCAATTGGTTGGGTCACTCATCAACATATTCCAAGGGGAAGTTTTCTAAGGGGCTTAATTCAAGGAAGACGGAGCAGGGATTGTTGTTCAGGTTCCACGCTTTTCTTGGGTTCAAGAAATGAGGTTCTGTTCCCAGAATCTCCAGTAGAAGAGCCCCCAAAAGAGCCTTCCAGCACATTAAAAACAAATAGATTTATGGTGGCACAAGCTTTTAAGGACCCTGATCTAGCCACTCTGTCAGGCGTACGAAGTATCCTCTGCATCAGTTTCCCCTTGACCCGGTGACTCCCTGTCAGACTACAACTCCCATAATCCCTAGCCAGGGTGGCCTGCAAATCATCTTTGCCTGAGATGCCAGAGAATTGGGGAGGAGGCGTAGCTGGTGGTTGAGCCTCCTGCTTTGTCTGCAGGAGGACCTTGGTTCAATACCCTGCAACTCCAGCTAAAAGGGTTGATTTATTATTTATTTTATTTATTTATTACATTTTTATACCGCCCAATAGCCGAAGCTCTCTGGGCGGTTCACAAAAATTAAAATCATCATAAAACAACCAACAAGTTAAAAATACAAATACAAAATACAATATAAAAAGCACAACCAGGATAAAACCACGCAGCAAAATTGATATAAGGTTAAAATACAGAGTTAAAACAGTATAATTTAAATTTAAGTTAAAATTAAGTGTTAAAATACTGAGTGAATAAAAGAGTCTTTGATGGCAAAGACTCTTCTATCCCTGAGACCCTGGAGAGAGGCTGCCAGTCAGAGCAGGCATTTTGGGGCTAGATCAGGGATGGGTAACGTGCAGCCCTTGCCGCCCCCTGGTGTGGCTCCTGCCACCTCCCACCACTGCTGAGCTGTTGAAGTTTGCAGTGCCCCCCAAAATCCTGTGTGGCAAACTGCTAAAGAAGCCTGTAATGGCCAGATCTTGTCTGCTTTCAAGCGAAACGTGGCCTTTTTAAGTTTCCGTAGCGGTTTGCTACTGAAAATTGGCAGCAAACTAGCATATTTTTCTTGGCACCCCTCAGCATGTGGACTGCTGCAGCTGCTGCTGCTGGTGTGTGTGGGCTTGGTGGGGGTGAAAAGGGCCCCTGGAAGACCCAACGTTGCCCACCCTGGACTAGATGGACAAATAAGGCAGCTTCCTATGAGAATCCTGGGAATAAGGAAGAAAAAGAGAAGACGTTGCTGATCCAGAGAAAAATTCCATGGAAACTTTCTTTAGGAGCAGGAGTTCCTAGGATGAACTTAAACTCTTATCCCTTAAAGCCACTTCATTAATTGCAAGTGTGATCTTAGGATGGGCCCTAAGGCAAGTTGTATAATTCATCCAGTTCAGGTACAAAGCATTGGAGCATTAATAGAAGTTCAGCTTTCTTGCCTGGGCGAAGGTCGTGGAATCAGAAATGATGTGGCTGAATACCTGTGCCATGCAGATGGTGACCTAGATCTCTCTGAGATGGTAAATCCCTGGCTGGGCTTTGCCATTTCAGACCCTGCATGATACCAAAAATATCCCTTCCTTCTAGAAAGCTAACATGTCAGGGAAAAGGAATCTAGCTTAGCCATCACCCTGGCTGGCTAGTTTTCTATGGCTGCAAACTTGCACACACTTTACTTGGAAACCAAGTCCCATTGAACATGGTGGATCTGTCTCCAGAGTAAACCTGCATAGGACTGCACTGAGTGCATGTACCAGAGGCATTAATGTAGAGTAAATAAATAAATGGGGCATGCAACCACATGTTACAGTGTGGAGTGTTGCTCTTTAGGATTCCAGGCGCACTATGTCAGCATGAGATGTGCTCTCCACGTTTTATTTGGTACTTCTACAAACCTTGAGGTTCCCCTGGACTTACAGATACTTCTCTCTTGTGTATGAGTGAAGCCTTTTGGGCTAGGTAAACCAGGGGTGGAGAGAAAGTAGATTTCCAGATGTTTGGACTTCAGCTCCCAGCATTCCTGACCGCTGGCCATGCTGGCAGTGGTATCTAGGAGTTGAAGTCCAAAAATCTGGAGATTTACCTTCTGCCCATCCCTGAGATGAGCAACGGCTCTCACCCCCCGAAATTCGGAAATAGACGGGAACGGTGCCGTTGCCAGTGTGGTGCAAAACCACCGCTCTGTGCTTTTTCCTTTCAGCCACAATGCAGGTTGATTCTATAATGAAATGTTCCTAACCACTCTCTCATCTGTACCAATCATGGCAGCTGGACTGCTGTAAAAGAAGAGCACAGCCATCCACAGTATTTCACGCATGAAAAGAGGGCCATTCTTAAAAGATCCCTGTATGTTATACCAAGAATCACATCCCGAGCCATTCCCCCACCCCCCATAACAAACTCCCTAAGGCTCAGCTCTTGTCTGTTGTATTCATTTACTCTGTAATTGCCTCCCCTGCACTGTTTTAAAAGTCAGCTCTGTGTTATTTTCCTATTGGCCATCGGCCAGAACAGACTTGCAGAGACACAATGCATGGAATGATTGATAATGACACTCACAGATGGTTACAGGCTGACAAGAGGTGGGTCAGCCAAAAATCCATTGCTGTCACCGGGGCCATTTGCAGCAGATTGACCTGGTTCACACAACACGACAAGCCAGAGTACGGCTTGTTGTTGTTCTGTGAATCCAGCCATGCTTATAAACCTTAGTTTGTTAACCATGGATAACCCACAGTTCACAACCCAACAACAAACCATGGGTTCTCTTCATGGGTTGTTTGTGGTTAACAAACCATGGTTTGTTAGCATGGCTGGGTTCACACAACACAACAAAACATGATTCAACCACAACCCATGATTCAATGGCAACCCAGACTCAACCTGTACTTTAGTGCAAAACTTCTGGAGGGTACTAAGTATTCTGCCCCTGCAGTAGTCTGCGGAGAAGGGCCTTGTTGCTGATGGATACGTGGGTGGGATGTTTTTAAAAAGATAATGTTCTCCTTTGTCTACAAAACATATGGAACATGGACAAATCTCCCTTCCGAAACAACTGTGGGCATCGGATCAGTGTGTAGCAGGGTAAGAGCTCTTATCAATGGAGAGTAAGTAATTTGATCCCGGAAATCTTCTAAACAATGCTGGAATTTGAACACGGAAGACCAGTGATGCAGTTTTATTGCTACCTGCTAAGGTCATAGAACCTGTTGGATGGAAATGAGATCATGAGGCCTTATTTGCTTTTTAAATCTGCCTTGGAGGATAAAAGCATAATTCTGTGAGAACCTATAATCTCTCTCTCTCCCCCCACTCCACCCTTAAACTGAATGTTGGTACCAAGTTGGCTGGTGTTTAAAAACCACGAAGGTGTTTGTTCTCTTGGTTAGCGGCACACAAAAGAAAAACACAATTGTCCTTACCATCTGTTATCAGCAGTTCACAGTCTACTTTGCTAGCAAGGGAAGTAGTAAGCAGTGAACTACGTAGTGTCTTAATATTCATTTATTCACTTTTTTTTTGCACTTTTAGACCACCCAATAGCTGAAGCTCTTTGGATGATGCACAAGTAAAATTTAAAAACAATAACATGATATATCAAATCACAACAAAACAATAATAAATTAGCACAAATTAAAATCAGTAAAAACAACAGCACAGTATTTGTGTATTTACTTACAGTGCAATAAAAATTAGCACAAGTGACTACAAACTGATATCTCCCTCTGAAATCACCTTTCCAAAGATAGTTATATAACACACACAGACATACGTCCACACACATTGAAAATTTGCACCCAGGCAATTCCGATCCTATATCAAGATAGGCCAAATTTGCGGTGTGAGTAAATGGTACAAATCAAACTAATTTCCATGTTTTTGTTTACCTTGCATGATTAAATTATGCATTTTTTTTTTATTTCTCCATACTTTTTCTGATTTTGCTAGTTAAGGGAAGGGCAGTGAAGCCACATCCCCAAAGATGTGCCTCTGGCTTGTGAGATTTCAGCAGCTATTGTCCACAAGGACCAGAAACTTCACATTTTGTTTGTTTGAACAAAGCCAAGACCTCTTGGAAGCTTGAATTCTATGCTCCGTTTGGTTTCTCCCATTGCTTTCTCATGGCAATGTCATTGATTGATTGCATAATTAATTACATTTCTCGTGGCAATGTCATTGATTGATTAATTGATTGATTTCATAATACATTACATTTATAATCCTGCTTCTCCACCAAGCCTTGAACTCTTGTGAATCTAGAAAAGGATTCTCAGAGCGGCTCCTGAACAAACAAAGGGTAAAATCGAACACAAGTCCTGCTTAGAGTAGATGCATTGAAATAAATGGGACTCCAGTTAATCATGGCTGACTTAACTCCCATTCATTTCAATTGGGCAACTTTAAGTAGGACTTATGTTGGATTTTACCAAAAGTCATGCGGAATAAAACAAATAGGATCGGAACAGCGCGACAGAAAGGGTCTGTCGCTTAGAGGGCCCTTCACCCCCTGGCATCTCCAGTTAAAAGGATGAGGAAAGCCCTTCTCAGCTTGAGACCAGGGTTTGCAGGGGTGCAGCCCCAGCACTTCTTTAATGATCAGGGGTGCCGACTTCATTTGCCGTACAAACACCGCCCAGAACCCCCTGTTCCCTCTGAGCTTAGCTGCCTGCAATCCTCATGAGGAGGGAATGAATTTCCCCAGTAACAATATATTGTTCCTTGTTGTAACATGAAGTATTTTGGGAAGGCCTGGTCCTGAATGGGCAATTGAGGAGACCCATTCGCTTTACAAAAGTCCTGTTCCTGGGGGGCAGGGGGATGAAAACCCCTGGGACTGGTTTGTTGACATGGATAGGCGCTGCTTGCCTGCGTTTTTGGACTCTCCTTGCAGGCGGTGTTGTGGGGGCTGTCACGGTGAGCGCCTGCACTTCAGAACTGACCATGGCACCACTGCTGGAGACCTTAGAGAATCAGCGTAGAGCCCTTGGCTAGATGGACCAGTAATCTAGGAAATAGAAACCAAAGGCACAGTTACAAGATGGGGGATACTTGGCTCAGCAATACTACAAACGATAAGGATCTTGGAATTGTTGTAGATCGCAAGCTGAATATGAGCCAACAATGTGATATGGCTGCAAGAAAGGCAAATGCTATTTTGAGCTGCATTAATAGAAGTATAGCTTCCAAATCACGTGAGGTACTGGTTCCTCTCTATTCGGCCCTGGTTAGGCCTCATCTAGAGTATTGCGTCCAGTTCTGGGCTCCTCACTTCAAGAAGGACGCAGACAAGCTGGAGCGTGTTCAGAGGAGGGCAACCAGGATGATCAGGGGTCTGGAAACAAAACCCTATGAAGAGAGACTGAAAGAACTGGGCATGTTTAGCCTGGAGAAGAGAAGATTGAGGGGAGACAGGATAGCACTCTTCAAATACTTAAAAGGTTGTCACACAGAGGAGGGCCAGGATCTCTTCTTGATCATCTCAGAGTGCAGGACACGGAATAACGGGTTGGATTCCAGCTGGACATCAGGAAAAACTTCCTGACTGTTAGAGCAGTACGACAATGGAATCAGTTACCTAGGGAGGTTGTGGGCTCTCCTACACTAGAGGCATTCAAGAGGCAGCTGGACAACCTTCTGTCGGGGATGCTTTAGTGTGGATTCCTGCATTGAGCAGGGGGTTGGACTCGATGGCCTTGTAGGCCCCTTCCAACTCTGCTATTCTATGATTCTATGATTCTATCTCCGCTGCTTTAAGGCAGCTTTTGAGCATCCTGCTAGGGAGTCTAACAAACAACAGAGAGCGTAAGGTCAGATTTGAATACAAACCCATCTTAAAGGAAACGTGGGTTGCTTTGCGCAACAGTGCTCCAGTGTCTTTTCTGTGCCAGTGCGCTTGGCAGTCTTATCTCGGTGGCATGGTGCCCAGGCACCGAGAAAAGACCAAACGTCAACACAGAGATGGACGGTTCATGGGGCCAACATGCCTGCTTACACAGAGTCCTTGTCACAGCAGCATTGGCAGAATGCTGAGTCCCAGCGCCAAGGCCTGGCGAGGCTGTTACAGAGCTCTGCTGCGCTGGAGCGGGGTGGTGGTGAGGTCATTTCCCAGGGCATTGTGGGTGCTGCTTTTCTGCAAACTGGTTTGAGAGAGTCTTGCGGAGCTGTTGTTCTCTGGTCCAGATTCCTTGCTTCGGATTTGGGAAGCTGTTATCTCAGGCAGGTGCTATGGACTTGCCTTACAGGGTTGTTGTAAGGATTACCAAAAGATAATGCACGTGGGACACTTCGAATTAGAACATTTGAAGATATAGACATGGCTGTCGTCCAGTTAACCGGATTTTACAGTACGATCCTAGGCAGGCTTACTTAGAAGTTAGTTCTGAACATAGGAAGCCATCTAGCCCTGTGTTGTCGGCACTGACTGGCAGCAGCGGCTCTCCAAGGTTTCAGGTAGTTTTTCCTAGCCCTACCTGAGGATGCCGGGGATCGAACCTTCTGTATGCAAAGGATGTGCTGCTCTACCGCTGAGCTATGTGAGAGGAGGAGGTGAAGTTGAGCGTAAACCACGTGGTGTTCCGTTTAACCGGGGGAACCTCGGGCGGTGCGCGGCTCCGGTGTCTGTCTGTCTCTATAGTGATTCATCCTTCACATCTAAGCCACACCTGTGGATTAAAGGTGGTTTGGAGTAACTTGGCCCGCTCCCTTCTCGGAGAGGTATGAATCAGTGCAGGTGAAAGAGGAAATGTGTCTTGAGTCCAAAAGGCAAAGCTCCACCTTGACTCCAGCTCAGTATCAGCTGCAGGGTTTGGAGGGCCCTTGGGCAAGGTGCCCTCAGTGGGCCCCTCCCTCAGGGAGTCCATCTTCTCAACACCACCCCATTGTCACCAGCTGCTCTTGCTGGTCCTCATCCTTGCTACCACTTGCTTGCTCGACAGGCAGAGAGCCAGGGAGTGAGTAGGCCGTGGCATCTCCTGCTGACCACCACCATTGTCTGGGCCACTGGAGCAAGAGGCAGGTGAACAAGCAGGATGCCATGGTGAGGAGAAGAAGCTACTCCAGGACCTCTTGTGAATGAGCCCCTGATGGGGTGCGGGCTGTCAGCAGGAGCCTTGACGCCAGCCCTGCCCGTGGAGAAGGACTGAGGGTAGGTGTGTAAGGGTAGCATGGGGCAGAGAGCATAAGCAGAACCTTTGAAGGCCACACCTGTGGGCCATATGTCCTGATATCCGGTATCGAAAGAGCAGCTTCCAAATGCAATTTTCTGCATTCAGGTACAGGCGTCTAGGTAAAAATACCCCCTACACACACACACACACACACACTTCTGTCTATTGGGAATGCTTGGTGCAGATTGAGGGTGGGCAGAAGGTAAATTAGGATCTACCGGTAGATCTCTGGGTGATTTGCAGTGGATCAGCAAAGGGTTCCGGTCTCCCTGTTGTTTTGCAACAGCAACAACAACAAAAGGTTTGCTGTCATTTGCAGAGGAAACGTTGAATACCTCTGAGCCTCAGTATTGCCCAGCTGTAAAATGGGGGTTTATGCTTAAGAGAACTGGCACAGATTGTTATTCAATATTACAACAACAACAATGTATATGGTGCTTTATTTGCTATATTATTATTATTATTATTATTATTATTATTATTATTTATTGCATTTTTATACCGCTCAATAGCTGAAGCACCCTGGGCGGTTCACAAAAGTGCCATCAAGGCAGGGTACAATAATTTAAACCAAATACTACTAATACTACTAAAAACTTTTCAAAGCAAAGTAGATCTCACAAGCCTGATTTTTCTGTGATAAATCCCTATCCCTCTTCCTTTTAAAAAATCTTTGTGGAATGCCTTGTCAATTAATTAATTTTTTAAAAAAAATTAGACTGAATGCCTAGCATTATCGTACTTCAGGGTTTAGCTGCCATCCAGCAGCTTTTAGAAGTTAAATCTTGGGAGTGTGGGGGCAGATGCATGTAGCGTCATTGCGCTCACATGAACATAAGGCGCCGTGCCGTTCATTCACTCAGCCTCCCAGTTCACACACTGCACCTGCTGAGGTGTATTTTGAAGATAACAGATGGGACAGACCATTTTTAAAAATCGAAAAATAGCATTGTTTTTGCTATAAAAGAAAGAAACGAAAATACAAAGGGCAACCAGTAAGCAAATCCTTCCTCCCGCAGGTGAGAAACCGGAATTGAGTAATCAGGTGCAATTAAGACCGTAGTTCTATACACGTCTATGCAGGTGTGAGTAATTCCCATCGAGTCCAATGGGGTTTACTTCCACGTGTGTAGATAAGAAAGACACAATAAATACAGAGTAACAGATGATATTTTTTAGAATTTAGACTCTTAGGATCTCTTTAAAAAGTGAGTGAACAAATCATAGCAATTTGATATTAAAGTACTAATGTGGAACCATTATAAGTGTCCTCAAACCTGCCTGGCAGGCTGGGCTTTGGGAGAAATGCTTTCTGCTCATGCTCTGAGGCACTGTTGAATTGTAACTTTATGTTCGAAGTTTGCTTCTGCCTTGAATGATCTACCAGTATCAATCATTCCATTGCAAGCTCTTAGGGATGGAAACGGATATTTCCATTATGTTTTAAAAGAACTACAATGCACCACAGTGGCAAGACTGTGACCGAATGACGTGTGTGGCTTCCTCAGTCTACTCTCCAGGGGCTAAGCGTTGATGGGCAGCTTTTAGGTCCCTGGGCTCTCCCTTTTTACGGTCCTTTATCTGGCCTTTGACTGGACAGCCCTTCAAAGAGAGGGCATCTTCAAAGAGAGGACTTTCCTCGGCAAAGTAGGACACATGGCTACCGTGGACAGGCTTGCTTCCAAACCAGAGTGTAGGACTCATGGTTTCCTTAAGGAAGGCTACATTCTGTTGCCACATCCCATTAGGAAAAATGTTTAGAGAGCATTGGAGTGTGCAGAATCTTACACAATCCCTTGTCTGTCTAGACACTTTATTTTTGACATGTTACTGTTTCCTTTGGAATGTATAATTTTGTTCTCCCTTGGACTGGCAGAGATGGATTTGAGAAGCAAACTCAGTTTGTATACATGGGGATTTTGGGGGTGAGTGAATTTGGTTTTGGTCCAAGGATCTGCCTGTTACTCATTTTAAAAAGCTCATCGAAGTCCCCATGTACATATCGCTTCAAAAGCGTTAAAGGCGCAAGAGCTAGAATGAAGACGGTAGAGTGGGATCAGATGCCCAGGAATTAAACCAGGTCAGGAAGGGTGTAGCCCCAGGAGCAAACGGAAGCAAAGACCAGATCAGCCAATGTATCTGCCAGTGTTTCATCGAAGAAAACAAGCACATGTTGGTGACACTTCTATTCACGGACAAGGTTCTCTTTGCCCCGCTCCCTTCACAGTTAGACTTGATTCATGGGTGGGGCACGCTGGGAGTCGTCAGGCTGTTTTCTGTCTAAACATGCATAGGATTGCACCCATAGGCTACAATCCTAAATACATTTACTGGGGGAAGGAGCCCTATTAGACACGGTGGAACATATTTCTGGGTAAACATGCCTAGAATTGCATGGCACGTCTGCAATCTTATCTTTACTGAGGGTCAAACTACATGATACGTCCCTTTGTTTTCATTCACAAGTGTGTGTGTGTGTGTGTGTGTGTGTGTGTGTGTGTGAGAGAGAGAGGCTGCAGTCTGGATTGAGATTACCACCAGTAGGTATGAGAGATTTTGTTTTCCAAAATTGTCTCCTCTACACAGGGGCTAAACGAAAGAAAAAAAGACAAAAAACCTCCATTGGCACCAATGGAAGCTTTACTTCTTTTTGTAGAGCACCTGGGTGTGTTGGGGGATTTTCGAAAATTGGAGTCTGGGAGGAAGGTTTAATCCTCCCTTATGTATTTAAGGTATTGTGTAGTTAGAAACTTAGTTGTGAGTTATTTGCATTGGTGTCATAGGATTGTGCTTTCACTTGCAGGCTTAAGTCTAACCACCCAATACTATAATTTCAAAATTTGAAAAAAGACACTATCTATTAGCCAAGCTGCAAATGCTGATACCAAAGCAGGTAAGCTGATCTCCTTCCAGCCAAATAGATACAGTTAGAGGGTACGATTTAGCTTTAGGTACAAGTTCAGCAATACCAGGATGAGGCGAATATCCAGGACCTAGTTAATTATAGACATGAAATACTCATCAAATTTTATTGGGCACAAGAGCCGATGACCTGGATTCCGCACTCTTGCAATGTTGCCCCTCGTTTTTGTGCACAGAGGATGCGATTTTATGCATGAGTAAGTCCACTGTGCGGGTGGCAGGACTCACAGCGAAAGCGAGCGCTCTCTGCCGTGGCCGCTTTGGGCATTAAGTAGTTGGCCTGAATTATTTATTGCCCAAAACTAGGTTGTTTCTTCATTTGCATCAGTGGGAGGCATCGGCTGAGTGGTTGGCATCACTGCCTCTGTTCCTCATGGGCTCAGGTCTTAAGACCTCAAGAAGAGCCCTATGGAATGAGACCCAACTAATTCAGCACCCGGTTTCCCACAGTGGCTGGCTAACCAGCTGCCTCTTACTAGTCTTTGAATTAGATGAATCGTTTTCTAGCTTCAGGGAACCATTTCCACATTGGGACACTGTCTCCCATAACCCTGGGAATGTCGCAGAGGAGGGGGCGTGCTTGTCACACTCCGTCCGACCTCTAACCAAGGCCAGATCTACACCAAGCAGGTTATATAGGGCGATCCTATGAAAAGGAGGACAGGGCTCCTGTATCTTTAGCAGTTGTATTGAAAAGGAAATTTCAGCAGATGTCATTTGTATATATGGAGAACCTGGTGAAATTTCCTCTCCATCACAACCGTTAAAGCGGCAAGAGCCCTGCCCTCTTTTAAATCTGGTCACTCTAGTATAGCTCCTGCACTTTAACTGTTGCAATGAAGGGGGAATTTTGTCACGTTCTCCATATATGTAAATGACACCTGCTGAAATTCCCTTTTCTATGCAACAGTGAAAGATACAGAAGCCCGGTCCTCTTTTTCATAGGGTCACCCTAGGATATGTCACTTTGAAAACTGTATCCGGCGTGTGTCCTGGGCCCCAACCGTTGTCAGTAGTGTAGATCCTGCTCAAGAACCCATGTCGCCGGGGCCCATCCAGCGCTGGTGGCACGTGGCTGGTGGCAGGGCTTTGCCTACTGCACTTTGGGCTTATGCATTCGGCAACAGCTGGCCCTCCCTGGCTTAAAAGCCCAAAGAGTCCTGGGTTTTAGGATGGAGGCGGTTTGGATAAAAGGGAGCTGAAAGCAGGTGTCCAGAAACCCACTTGATAGAATGAGCAGGAGGAGGCTCTAGAAGCAAAAGCTGGGAATCCACCAAACTTTCAGTGGTTGGGGGAAGGGGCGTGGCCATATGGAGAGTCCCAGAGAGTGGGATTGGGCCCCCACCTCTGAGGGTTGGCACGTCTGTATTATGCACATAGGGACCTGCTGTGCATTGAGTCAGACCATCGATCTATCTTGCCCAGTATTGCTGACACTGACTGGCAGCAGCATTTCTCCAGGGTTTCAGGCAGGAGTTTTTCCAGCCCTACCTGGGCAGGGCTTGAACCTGGGACCTTCTGCAAGGACTTTACCGCTGATGCCACAGTCTGGCTGTAGAAAATATATTGTTACATTCACCGTTCTTCTCTGAGCAGTGAGGAACTCCAGCGACACAGCGCTTACTTGGGTTTGTTTTCGTTTGGTCACTGAAGGCTTGCAGTATTTGGCAATATTTTGCTTCTATATACAAATATACAAGCTGAGCAAAGGTGGAGGCAGACGGCTAAAACTCTCAGATCAACAGCCAAATCACTGCTTGACAGCAGATCTCCAGAGAGGGGCCATTTTGGACTATAACCCCCATAAACTCCAGTCAGTATGGCCAATGGTTAGGGATTATGGGAGTTGTAGTCCAAAACTTCTAGAGGGCTCCGGGTTGCCTACCAAGAAGCAATCCATGCTGATAGTCCTATGCTCTGGTATCTGGTAGGAAACCCATAACAATAGGACTTTGAGTGTTATTATCCATTCAAATTCGTCCTTGGCAGCTGTAATTTCTGAAATAGTCAGTTGTGCATTGCATGGTGCCTTAATGCATGTGCATGGGTTACACAGGCACATGGATATATGTATGCATTTATGCATGCATACAGTAGACAAGATGCATCGATCGCCTACCCAAAGATTTGACTTCTAAAGACCTACGCATATTTGTGTGTCTGGGTGCACATTTACGTGGATGTCCACTAAAGACTAGATGCATCTACTCACTTCTCAAGACTGGGGAGCAGGGAATGTGAACTCTGAAGGTCGGGGAATCCAGGTTTGCAGTTTTGAATAACTAAGAAAGACACTGAATTGTCGACAGCAGTTTGCAGGACTGGGGGTCTCCTGGCAAACTGGTTTCGGAACAGTGGAATTTGGCTGTCAAGTGTGAGTATTTTCAGCCAGCCCTCACCTACCTGGCACTCTCCAGAAATGTTGAATGGCAGCACCCATCACCCCCAGCCAGCATGTATGGTGATGATAGGAACTGTGGTTCTAACACATCTGAAGGAGGCTGCATTAGAGCCTTACAAACAAAACTGCCCCACAGCTAGCCAGAGCAAGGCAGAAACATGGAATAGATCTTTTGCAAAACTCTGGTTGCAAAATGAAGCTGAACAAGCAAGAAACCCTGAGAGTTAAGGCCATTGCAAATAGCACGGTAATCATTACTCTGCTGGAATGTGGAGCTGAGGACCTCAGAAAGTTGGCCTGACTGAATCAGTTTTTATTAGCATAAGATAAGGCATCGGCCTTGCGTAAGAGGGATAAACACCCAGAACATTCTGTGGACAGTGAGCATGTTCAGTCCTTGTTCTTTTGTTTGTGAACAATTAGAGGTTGTTTTAAAAAATACTTTCCAAACCCTCCCTTAGAGGCCCAGTTTTGACTCTTTTTCTGTGGGCACTCACCACCTGAGTTCAATATTAGAGGGAGCGATCACGATATTTAGCATTCAGATAAGTGGCAGTGAATGGAAACTGCTTGACGTACATTACATTAGGTCATGTCATCCTTACCTCAACCCTATAAGGCAGGTAAATGAAGTTAAAAGGCTGGGTTGTGCCCCCAGTCTTGAGTGTCTGCGCTTAACTAAGCATTTTTATTTTTATTTTTGGTAGCCTGGTTGAGCAAAACCACTCTACTAAAGATGGAATTGTGCCTACTTTAATACAAACAACCTGCTCCTCGTTATCATTGCGTAATTACGTAAGAAAAATGTACTACAAATGCCTCGCGGGGTCCAATGAGGAATTTACAATGCCAATGTCGTGATGCAAATTTTAGTCCGCAGACCTTTTGAGTTGCAACTTTCAGTTTTGGAAATCTCACATGTGAATTGGTTTCCTCTACACAATTCTACAAAGGTGTTTGCAACACGACAGACCTCAGTTCCACTTTTGCAGGTGTTATTCTGCCTGGAGAGCAGGTGAGGTTGGTGGAAAATAAACCCACAGAGACCAGGGGAGGTTGATGGGAAATGAGTGTATGTGTGCAGGAGCAAGTTGGGACTAGATATGAAGTGTGAATAGGCGGTAAATCCATTTCAATCAACATTTCCCCAGGGTAGTCTCTGAGGGATAGGTTGGCTCATGTATGGAGTCTGACTGATCAATACCAGTAGGAAGGAATTCTCCTGCAGGACAGGACAGATTCCCCCTAAAATCAAATGTGTGGGGTGTTCTCTGTTTGCTTCTGTAGCATGCTCTTTGTCTCACTTATCTTCACCACAGCCCTGTGAGGGAGAGCGAGCAAATGAGCAAGCAGCAGGCTCAAGGTCTTCAGGAAGGAGAGCTCTAATCTAACGCCTTGCTAGCTTTCTGTTAGAAGGGAATTGTTGTTTTTGTGTTGTTACCATGAAGAAACGTTCCATGAAGGGAGGGGGCCATGTCAATTCTGAAGTGGTGCAGCCCAGGCACGGCTCAGTCAGAACCAGAACCAGAGCCAGTGATAGCACCCAGCCCAAGCGGCGCTCCAGAAGAGCCCACTGGCGCCTCTGGCAGTGGAGTTATGGCTGATGCAGCGCTGGGCCTAGGAAGTCACTTGACATTTTGATTTTCCCACAGTGACCAGAGCGCCTGATATAGCATTGCGTCAGAGCTTTGTGGGGGAAATTAAAATGTCAGGCGGCTTTCCAGGTTTAGCCACTGCCTCCAGCTAGAGGAGCAAGCGGGACGGCCCGCCAGCACAGGCAGAGGGGGTCTCCCAGGGTACTTTGCTGGGGAACCTCTCTGAATGGAAACCGGCATAAATGCAACCTATCCTGTCTCTCCTGCTTAGCTTGTAGCAGGTCTTGCAGGAATGATGGACCTCTGTTTGTCCAAGGGTCCAATTCCTTTTTGTAGAAGCTCTCGGGACCCATATCCGAGTACTGGGTGGAGCCAAAGGAAAAGGGGAGGGGCCTAAACTACCAACCGTATCAGGCTATCATAGCTTAAAGCTCTTACTGCCAATCACTAAGCCTTGAGAGAGGAGTTTAAACTTTCTAGATTGGTGGGAAAATTGCACAAGGGCCTGGGAAATGGGACAATTGGCGGTCGGGTTAGGGAGGGGATGTGGCTACATGAGGAACCGCGGATGGTTGGGTTGGAATCCCAGGCAGGCTGGATTGGGATACTGATTAGGGCTTGAGGTGGGATGCCCTTTGACGGGTGTGTGTGTGCATGCGCTCTCCATAAAGCTCTGTAACCTTTCCTCTCTGCCCGCCCACTCCCTGCAGGTGCGTTCGCCAAGGTGAAGGAGAGCCAACGGATGAGCGACGAAGGGAAAATGGACCAGGACGAGGCGGACGGGATCCGGAAGCGCTGCCGCGTGGTGGGCTTTGCCCTACAGGCGGAAATGAACCACTTCCACGAGAGGCGCATCTCGGACTTCAAGACGATGATGCAGTCTTACCTCAAGCAGCAGATTGTCTTCTACCAGAGAGTCAGCCAACAGCTGGAGAAGACGTTGAGGATGTACGACAACCTCTAGTACCTGCTGACTGCCTGACACTCCTTTTGCACCAGGCCGGGTGTTAAAGCCAACCCCACCCCCCTGCCCCGAGGCCCCCAACCCGGATCTGTTAGCTGGGATGACTTTTTCTCTATGTCCGGACAAGGGCGCCTCTCTGAGCATGAGAAGTGTACCAGCTTATTGAATAGCCAGGCCTATACTTATGGGATTGAGCAGCGGGGCTTCAGAATCAGGGCACCTTGTTTCCCCGCAGCATTGAGCCCCCCTGAAATCTCTTAATGTATGCAAAATTAAAACACTACACAAATAAAGGGAACTTGTAGCACTTGCGACCAAACTCTGCATTGAAAGCGCCTCTATTTGCGAAGAGCAAGCGAAAAAACGGGACGTGAACAACATCCCGGCGAAAGCCTCCTCCTCCTCCTCCTCCTCCTCCTCCTCCTCCTCCTCCTCCTCCTCCTCCTCCCTCTTCAAGACAGGGTCTTTCAGTTTCCCCAACGATACTGTTTACAGCGAGAAAGTAAAAAACACCCAACACTTACATTTCCTAGGAAAAATGGAAAGCAAACTTTTATCGTTTGGAGTTTTCCTTCTTCTCAGGCTTGATCTAGAATTACACCATGGTAACCATCAAGGAGATTATACTCCCCCCTCCCCTTCCGCTGTAAAAATAAATGAGATTAGGACTGTGAATTGCTTGGCACAGTTCAGGTGCTGCGTAGATAGTCTGTGATGGCTTAAAATAAGAGAAAAGACAGAGAAAGGTGGGGGAAGGATTTAAATTGTGGTGCAGCAGAAGTTATTTTTTTTTGGGAAATCGCACACAGACGCAAAGTATCGGAGCCTTTGTTTAACTTTTTCTAAAAAATGCTGCGCGTAGAGGTAACCGCGGGATTAATGTTTTTGTATTCTAAAATCAAAAGGATACTTGGAAATAGCGATTGTACTTTTGATTCGGTTTGTTTCTGTGGGGCTCTATTTTTAGGTGACCTTCCAAGGGTCACTTGGGGTCGTTATTTGGTTCTTTTTGAAATCGGTGCAGAAGCTTTCATGAATGGTGAACTGGGGGAAATTAGCGGGACGAGGAGTTTCAAAGGGGCTGACGTGTCGTGTTGCCTTGGCAAGCGGGTGCTGCATAGAAAAATCTCCACTGCGCTCCCCTCACAACTCCCCAAATGCTGTCAATTCATCGTTTCTTCCCTTTCATCTTCAGACAAGATTGGGATTGACTGTTTGCACTTCGCCTAATCCTATGCGAGTGAGGGGGGTCTGGTCGGGGTCGGGGAGACCCATTTTATGATCTCATCACAACTAGGGTCGCTATGCATCCCGGAAAACCGGGAATGTCACAGTTTGCAAGCATTTCCAAAATGTCCTGACTGGTCAGTCAAGAATCCCGGATTCCTGGTCCAGCTGGCCAGAGAAATCCCAACCTCCGAAATGGTGCCTTGTGCCTGCTCAGTGGAGTGGCAGCAGCAGAGGGAAAGACGCATCCATCTGGCGCCTTTTCCAGAGCC
Organism: Elgaria multicarinata webbii; assembly: GCF_023053635.1. Lineage (NCBI taxonomy): Eukaryota > Metazoa > Chordata > Lepidosauria > Squamata > Anguidae > Elgaria > Elgaria multicarinata. Next base: position 3,511,627 of record NC_086186.1, on the reverse strand, counting down.
CTGCCGCTCCTCTACAGGCTCAGCTCAGCCACTCACCACGACCCACCTTACTGCACCTGCAGCTGCGTAGAAGACGAACCCCAGTCGGGAATGGCGCATGTGCTCTCCACAGGCTGCCTGAGGCCCATGCAATGCAATAGAGTTCGGTGAGCTTGGCTGGTTGTGGTCACAGCTTTAGGGTAAGTGCTGGGCAGAGCTGCTGGTTATTTGTGGGGGAAGAGAGTTTTGTGGGGGTGAGGGGGTGAAGGAGCGGAAAGGAGAGAGGGGAGGAATGAAATAAAAGTCCAAAAAAAAACCCATTGTCCTGGTTTTGTGGATTCAGAATATGGCAACCCTAATCACATTGCTTCATCACTCAGGATTTGCCAGTCTTGCTATACAGCCAACACAGGGCCGCTTCAGACACTCTTTGTGCGTGCACCAAACATGGGTGTGGTGGTGGGCAGTGGGACCTACGCACAAGTGGTGTAGTGGTAAATTTTGAAGTGCAGGTGGTCCTCATGACAGTCCCCGTAGCCATCCTTCCCAAGGAGAGTCCAAAAGTGCAGGCAACTGTGTTGATCCATAACAACGGACCAGTTCTAGCCATGTTCATGTCCACCCTAAGCCACTCCAAAATATTTTGCATTACAACAGGGATAGCTCACAACGACATATTGTTGTTGAGAAAATTACTTTCCTCACAGCAACTGTGATGATTGTAGCTAAGCTCTGATGGACCAGGGAATTCTGAGGGCGTTGGAAAATTATGTCTCCTCAATCATAATAATAGGAACTGGTGCTGTGTGTCTATGCTTCCTTGTTCCACTACTCTATGGCTTACATGTGTTCATTTGGAGGCTGGAACAGAACCGACCCTCGTATGACTACTTTTCAGGATTCCTGCTTGTGTGCGTAAGGTCTGTTCTGACTTCCAACTGATCACTGTGGAGGGGCTCCCGTGTGTCATAGTATGCACAAAGGTTGTCCGAAAAGAGTGAAAGCTGATGTTTCCATAAGAGGCATTTGAACATATGAAACTGCCTTATAACTAGGGATTTGCTCCGCTTCTAATCGGACCGGCGAATTAGAAGCGGAGCGGGGTGCTTCGCCTCCCCTTAAAGCGGAGGCAAAGAGGATTGGGGGGCTGGCGGAGCATTGCGAAGAGGATCGAGGTGAAGGCGGATCCTTCGCCTCGATCCGGAGCTCCGCAAGAAAGGTAAGTGGGGTTTACCGGGCCCTGCCGCTGTCGCCCATGCAGCGATGGCGGCGGGGCCCGGTAAACCCCCCTCCGTCCTCTGCCTTACCTACGTCCGTCCGCGGTCCCTCGGCTTCTTCAATTGAGCCCGTGGCTCAACCAGGAAGTCTAGCCGCGGGCTCAATTGAAGAAGCCGAGGGACCGCGGACGGACGCAGATAAGGCCCCCCTCCCCCTTGGTCCCTTACCGGGCTCTGCAGGTAAGGGAGAGGAGGGAGGGGGGCCTTACCTGGCGCCACTCCCCTCCACTGCGGAGCTCCGATTCGGAGCCGGAGCTCCACGGCGAAGAGGAGCGGACTATGGGCGGAGCGGGCCTATCCTAAATTTTCGGCGGGGCGGATCAGGGGGTCCGTGCACACCCCTACTTATAATGACTCAGATCAGGGGTCCATCTGCTGTCAGGATTGTCTACTGTGCCTGATAGTGCTGGGGTCACACATAATGCTAATCCATGGTACGGGTGTTGAATCCTGGGTTGTTGTGTTGTATGAAACTAGAGGCCGCCAAGAGGCAGCTGGTCAACCATCTGTCAGGGATGCTTTAGAGTGAATTCCTGCATTGAGCAGGGGGTTGGACTCGATGGCCTTATAGGCCCCTTCCAACTCTGCTATTCTATGATTCTATGAACTGGCTGCATGAACAAACCATAGTTTGTTAAGCATGAACAACCCAGAAAAAGAATCTATTGATTTGTTATTGGGTTGTGAACTCTGTATTGTCGAAACCATGGGTGGCTGTTATGTGTGAACCCGGACGTGTGCTTTCTTCGTGGGTTGTTTCGCCAGGTTACAGATGCCTCAGGAAGAGGAGTAAAAAAACCCAGCCACTGCACGTGCCAGTGCTACGGCGCCCCAAAGGCATTTGGGATACAGGGAGTGAGAACAGAGATGTTACAAGTACAACAGCATCCCAGTTTTCATGTGCGACATGTGCAAAGAGATGAGTCATGCGTTGGGGGGGGGGGTTGCGGGAAAGGGAGCCTGATACTAGCTGAAGGAAAGTCGAGCGTGACCTCTTCCTTGTTTTTATTTTTAAGCTACTTCACAATTCTGCCTACGAGACAGAATTCTGGGAAAGGAACTGGACGCATGGTCTTCGGTGTAAATTGTTTCCAGGCGCCGTGCCTTGGCTGGTGGGGAGATGGGGCGGGGAGGGAGGGGAGCAAGAGAGCAGTTACTGTCAACACATGCTGGCTAATAAATTGGCCCAGTGCGTGGGCTTTGTTTTCACGGGGAAATGTTGAGGAGAAATTAAAGCACAGAAAGGAAACCAGGTCCAGCTTGGACTTGATCCAGAGTGTCCTTTCAAGTCAGAACTCGGGAGTCAGCAACCAGCTCGGTCGAAAAACACACAGTGGCCAGGAAGACCAAGAGCCCATTTGCGGACTTGCGTGGCGTTGGCAGTGAACACAATTTCCATAGCATTTTCATGAACCGAGCTGACCTATCCTGCCACCCGGCCTTTCAGTCACTTGCAAAACACGGCATGGCCTTTGGAATATATATATATATATATATATATATATATATATATATATATTGGCATCTCAGAACTCAGGAGGCCCAGAAACTTTCCTTTAACTCAGGCCCTTGTTTCATATCATTGAACCATTTCTGACCGTGTATTTTCAAACTTATTTTGCGAAGTAGGACAGACAGGCATTTCAGAACACAATAAAAACGCTGCAACCTTACAACAAAGCAGCCTTTCCCCAACCTGGTGAGCTCCAGATACTCGAAAATCTCTAGGTGGTTACAAAGATTAATACTTGAAAAATGCAGTAAAATTGCTACTGAATGTAAATTCATTTACATACAAAAATATAAAACAATTTTAAATAATCTTCAAGAAAACCCCCACAACCCATTAAAAACCTTGTCCTATGTTGTCAAATCCTTGAGAGTGGAGGAATGTCTTAACCTCACACTGAAAAGATGGCAGTGTTGGTGCTAGGCAGATCTCACTGGGGTGAGTGTTCCATAATCAGGGGGCCACCACTGAGAAGGCTCTCTCCTTTTTTCAGGCAACTGAAATGAACCGAATGCTGGAGCATGAGTTCTAATGGGAGACACAATCAACATGCTGTTTGGACAAGGTGGACAGAGAGATGTTTTTCTCCCTCTCTCATAACATTCGAACTTGGGAGTCATCCAATGAAGCTGGTTGGTGGAAAATACAGGGCAAAGAAAAGGAAGTACTTCTTCACACAAGCACAAAATTAACCCATGGAACTCTGCCACAAGATGTGGCACTAGGCTTTAAAGGAGACAAATCCGTAGGGTTGGATCCAGATATAGGGCCTTGCTAGACCTACGTGAAAATCCAGTGGTGAGGAGGGGCCAGCCCGCACTAGAAGTAGCGCGGGCTGTCGCTCCTTTCCACATGTCAGATGCAATGGGGTAAAAAAAAGCCCCGTCATGTCCACCATTTTGTTTAAGCCTTAAAGGGGCCGGGTGCGTAGGAGCGCACCAGCGATGAAGGTAGGCAGGTGTTTTTTTAAAAAAGAGTTCCCCGCTCCCCCCCACCTCTGATTTCCTCACCCTGACCGCAATTCCCCCCCCTGCAATCTCCGCTTCTCCCCCCCCGCGATCTCTGCTTCCCCCCCGTGATCTCCCCACCCTGATCTCTCCCCCTGCCCTGCATAATTGCGGTAGCTGGGAAAAGTGGCGGACCTATCTACACGCCCATGGTCTTGGGCTCAGCCCGAGACTGCGGGAAATACCGGGCCACAAGCAGTGCCGGTTATCCCGGGACAAGGGAGGGTTACCCCTGCCTGAGCCCGGGATCCCTGTGTATCATCTGGATGCACAGAGGCGGGCCCGGGGCTTGCACTAGGCTAACCCGTCGTCTAGCAAGGCCCCTAGTCACCCAATGAAATCACTGAGACTTACACTAGTCACAACTAATATACATCTCTTCGATTTCAGTGGATCTGTGACTAAATCTGGTTCCAACCCATGGAGTATCAGTTGATCAATGGCTACAAGTCATGATGGCTATATGCTACTATGGATCAGAGGCAGTGTGCTTTTAGATGTATGATGCTGGGGAGCATGGGATGGAGGGTGCTGTCGCACTCACACCTCCTGCTTGTGGGCTTCTGAAAGACATCTGGATGGGAACCGGGAAAGCTTTCAGTTAGGGTCCTCAACTCGTGTCGTTCTTGCACAAGAAGGGTTAACAACTTGTTTGTGTCCTGACATGTGATTCAGCTCCTCCACAGAGAACAGAGCAAGCTTCGTCTCTGCCACATGTTGAAACCAGATGTTTTACGACCACATGTTCCCCAAGTCCCCCAGCCCGCTCAGAGCTGTTGCTTTCTTCTGCTTTGACAGATCACAGTGGTCCAGAGCAGCCTACCAGCCCCACTCCAATACCTTTTGTTTGCAAGAAGAGCCGTGTAGGAAGGAGCCCATTTTCCAGCCAGGAAAAGAAAGTGAAACAATCAAAGATTGAGCACCGCAGGCATAACTTCTGTTCTCTCAAAGCAGAAAGCAGGCAGGCCGGCCGGCCAGCCGGCCTCCCCCATTCAACCAGGCTTCAAGTTTCTCCTGCATTAGGCAAAGGGGATGTAGTGGCAGTTAAAGCATGTCATGTACGAAGAGCAGCACTGCTCAATAACTGGTGTGGGAAAGGATTCCCGTGTGACAGGGCTGGCCCTACAACTGGGCAAAGTGAAGCGGCTGCCTCAGGCAACAGATGCTGGTGGGTGGGCAGCAGCGCGGAGGTGTGGCAGGACAGAACTGTGTTTGCCCCGCAGCCTGGAATAGCCTGTTGTTAACCTGGGTCCCAATTTGCACCTCAGTGGGGGAAAGGCAGGTCGTGGCTCACAGACTCTGTGTTATGGCTGAATTAAACTGTTTATTGATCAATAGAGTGATCAATACAGGAACAGTAGAGAATCAATACTGTCAGCCAGAATGACTGTCCAAAACCATAAGAGGAAATCCATTCAAGCAGTTCTGTGTAAAAGACAAGGCAATGTGACCCAAAAAACAAAAATGCCCAAATCGGCACGGCACAAAGAATAGAATAACAGCAATAATGGACAAATATAGATAGATATAGATTTATACACATGCTACCTACATCGGCCTTCCTCCAGATGTATTGGACTACAATACTCAGCATCCCTCAGATAGTCATGGGAGCTGTAGTCCAAAATTTCTGGAGAGGACCAAGTTGTAGAAGGTTGCCTTATGTTGCATCCTCCTAAAACTTCCTCCAGCTCATCTAGTTTAAGAATTTCTCATGTTTCTTAGCTGCCGTGATGGTTTAGCATTACATTCAAGAGAAAGTGATAGCTCCAAAGCCAGAGTAGTGGGTGAACAGCTCCAAGGAGTCCTCCATTTCCAGGAGGAAGGAACACAGAGAAAGAAAAGGAAGGCGAAAGAGAAATGGAAAACAAAGCAATAGTCCAGGGTAATCATTCCCAAACCTTGGGTTAACAGAAGTTGCTGAACTACAAATCCCATTATCCCCAGCCAGCATGACCAATGGTCAAGGATTGTGGGAGTTGTAGTCAAAAGCATGTGCTGCTTATGAATTCCCCCTGGGCAGCTGGTTGGCCACTGTGTGATCAAAATGCTGGATTAGATGGACCTTGGTCTGATCCAGCATCAGGGCTCTTCTTATCATCTGGCTGAACTAGTGAGACTGAATCTTATGAGCCTTGAAAAGAGGGAAAATGTGTGATGTTGAAAGGGTGAAGAATAGTACATGAACCTGTCCTTATAATGATCAGAGATGGGCTCAGATTAAGGTGGCCGCTTGCACATGGCCAAGAAAGAAGAAGAGGCAGAGATCTGCATGTGCTCATTTATGTTTCAATTGGAATGTAGAACAAATCCCTAGAATTTAAATTTAAAAAAGCAGACCATCTTGGCGAAGACTGTGGCCTGGAGACCAGTGTTCCTGCTGCTCAGTTTGCCACCCAGGTGCAACTAATGGACAACTTCAAGACCCCGGCTCTCCTTTCTTCATCTTTAAACTGGGCTTGGATCAGACCGCCCTTCAAGTAGAAGATGCCTTCCAATAAAAGGCAGTCCTCTGGCAGCCCTCCAAATCAAGGACACCTTCAAATAGACGGTGTGAGTAGGACACCTGGCCACCAAAGTTCAAATCTCTGTGGCATTTTGGAACATGGCCCAGAGGTGGACCATAGAACCTTTCCACCGAATGTAGGTGTCCCAAATCTGTCTGGGGAGGGGTAGCCGGCACCCCTGCAATTTGCCACCACCCTCCCTTGTCACGTGGCTTGTGCAGGCACCTTTCATATCAGTGTCTTTTCAAAACAGCCCAATTATGCTATGGCTTCACCATGAGCTGGGATGCCTGATGATGTTCTTCTCAGCGTCTTATCGGGGCTGTTTCCCCCCCCCCCTTATTCTTATCCGTTCCAGATGCCAAGGTCTCTCCACACTGGCTGTCACTGTGCTTCAGAAAACGTTCCAAGCAACTTGGACAGAGCTACATTTTTCCAATCCTGATTACTATTTTGGGCTGTTGTGGCTGCTCTGATGTTTGCTGGATCCAGGGATTCCTTTGGCCTGGTGGACTGGATTAACAGCCTGCTCCAGCCTGAGGTGCAGTAGAAGACACTGTATTGTCACTAGCGTTGAAGTCACGGCCGGCTTCAAGGGGAGGCCTGGTTGGGCACCTGTTGAGGGCCCATCTCCCAGCAGAGGCTCACAGAGAAGAGCCCCCTAGACGTCCTTCTCCTCTTCACCACAGCTGCCTTTTTATTTATTATTTATTTGTTACATTTATATACCACCTTATATACCACCTTATATACCAACTCAAGGTGGCTACCTGCAGTTCCCAGGTGGTCTCCCCTACGAGCACAGAATAAACCTGCTTCGCTTCACCAAAGTGGCTGCCTCATATGTCTTCAGGTGATGCCCTGGGACCAAACTGGCCCATACGAAGGATAGCGTGGTCAGACCCGGCAAGTTATAACCAGCTTGGCTTCTTGGTCACCAATCCACGTACCCCCACCCTCGACATGCCACCAGTGGCTCAGCTCTTTTCATAAAGGCCTATTTTTGCAAAGATGGACAGAGCCATCAGGACTAGTAGCCATTGATAGCCTTCTCCTCCAGGACTTTGTCTACCCACTTTTAAAGTCATCCAAATTGGTGGCCATCACTACGTCTTGTGTTAGCAAATTCCATAGTGTGCTATGGGAAGATGCACTTTTGATGCCTATGTGCTACTTCCAGTATCAGAGGCAGTATGCCTATGTACACCAGTTGCTGGGGACCATGGATGGGAGGGTGCTATTGCACTGTGCCTTGCTTGTAAGTCCTTGGACAACAGCTGGTTGGCCACTGTGTGAACAGAGTTCTGGACTAGATGGACCCTCGGTCTGATCCAGCAGGGCTCTTCTGATGTTCTTATGTCAACACTCAGCAGACACAGGGAGGATAATAAACATCTGCTCCTTTCTCAAATTAAGGAACAACAGATAGAAATATCTCAACTTTAGGTAGCAAAGCAGCATGGCCCATACAGACTTCCCCATGACCTAACAACAGCAACAAAACCCGGAACAAAACCAGAGCCAGACTCATTGGGATGGACACACAACAGGCAAGTATCAGAAGGGGAAGCAGACCACTCCATTACAGCCCCCCCCCCCATCAGATATATTCAATAGACCACAATGACAGCATTTTAAAAACACACGGGTGATTTTGGCCTACATCTTCCCCTCTTAAGCATTTAAGCCTGTTATTTCAGAGAACGGTCTTTGTTTGAGGAACATGGCAAGAATGTGCCAGAGCAACCATGGTTTGTGGAGTTGGATGTGGTTTCCATCTCACATGGGATTGTCTCCAGGGACGCCAGGACCACCCAGAAACGGTATTGTAATTGGGAATTCGTGGCAATGTTCAACTTTGAAAAGATCCTTCTTGGAGAAAAATCCTCCAGTGTGGGTTTTTCCATCTCAGCTTGGGTAGGGGGAACATTCTGCAAAGTGTATGTGTGTGTGTGTGTGTGTGTGTGTGTGTGTGAGAGAGAGAGAGAGAGAGAGAGAAAGAAATGTAAGTTACTCAAAATTGATATCAAGTCCAGCTGTGGAAGGGGAAAGCCCACATGCCCTTGCAAATTACTGCCTTTTGACATTTCAACTCTGAAGCAGAAATTTGGAAACGAGTCCCACCAATTTCAACTCGGGGCAGGGGGGCGGAAGTTGCAAATAGCTTCAATGTGCTTGGGATGGCATCCGATGGTCCTGCAGGAATGAAATATGAAATAGCTACACGGCACACTCATGTTGCTTTTACACATTGGTATAATAGTAACATCTGAAGTGTAGATCCCCAAAGCCACACACCCAAGAAGAGCCCCAAAATTCCAGCATCTGTGTTGATCCATATCAACAAAGCATTGTATCAAGGGGGAAATACTTGAAACAATGTGTATATTAGGCATAATTGTGTACAGAAATGCGTGCATTAAGAGAAATGGGCAGAAAAATGCAGGCGGAGTTTCACGCAAACCTTTTTTTAAAAAAAAGAACTTTCAGACTTTGGGACGGATCATACTTAAGACTGGGAAAAAAACAGAAACTGAGAGAAAGCCAGATTGACAGATACACCCGTCCCTGGCTCAGGTGTGTTCTTGTTGTTGGATATACCCTTTCTCAGTTTTAGGTATCCATCCACCCATCATGCGATCTCTCTCTGATGCCCTCAAGTCCCACAAACCCTTGGCATGCCTTTATCCCACGCACACACTGGAAAGAGATAAAATGCTCCCGTCCAGTCAAAGATCAGCTGCGAGTCTAGCTCACATCCAAGAGCCTGAAACAGAAAAGCACCCTGGCAGTCTCAGGAATGATGCACCTGCTGCCAGCAACAGTAGCACCCCCCGCCCAAAAAAAACACCACCCAGGCAGTGGGGGGAATCAGAGTATTCAGCAAGCCTGCTTTTATTTAACATTCCTCCGAGTTCCCTCTTGTTTGTGGCCTGGCTTTGAAGGACGTACGCAGTTTATCATGTGCATTCATTTTTAGTTGCATTAACTCTCTTGGATCCTTGTTACTCTTGTAGAAAGAGCAATGGCGGGGGGCAGTGCTTTTCACACATCTGATAAGGTGGGCTCTTCAGTTTCTGCTGCAATAAACTAATTAATCTTAAAGTGCTCTAAGGCTCTTTGCTATTTTTTGTTGCAGCAGACTAGCATGGCTACCCCTCTGCACTGTGCATACTCCAGCTCCAGCTGAGAGCCCCCTCCCTCCTGCTGCCAACTGTCAACTGTAACTGCTGAACTTTGCAACTAAGATTGTAGTGCCTGAATTTGCTATCCTTTCCCCCCTCCTCCTCCCTCCCAATCCCCTTTCCTTTTGTGTCATATCTTTTAGATTGTAAGCCTGTGGGCAGGGACTGTCAAGAAATACTTTTGTAAGCTGCCGTGAGAGCCTTTTTTGGCTGAATGGCAGCATAAAAATGCTTAAATTAAATAAATAAATAAATAAATACACCTGCTCCACCAAGCCCTGTTTCAACAACAGATCTGTTGTGAAGTCAAATGGGGTTTTCTCCCCCATTTTATTTCACAGCAACCCTATGAGGTAGGCCAAGCTGAGAAATATTGATTGGGTTTAGAAACCCAATCAATATTTGAGTATGGGTTGGGTGTGGACTGCTGTTGAATCACAGAATCATAGAATCACAGAATAGCAGAGTTGGAAGGGGCCTACAAGGCCATTGAGTCCAACCCCCTGCATGCCCCCTGCATGTTAGTGTGGCTGGGTTCAAACGTGTTGTTTGAACCCAGCCACACTAACAAACCATGGTTTGTTAACTACGAACAGACCATGAAGAGAACCCATTGTTTGTTTCACGGCTGTGTTCAGGCAACACACTAACCCACATTTCAATAATAACATACCCCGTGAGTTTTGTGGCTGAGCTGGTATGCATAACCCCCCTAAAGTGGAGCAATGGCTCTCCGTAGCAAGCCCTGTTCCTCCCCCACTCCCATATTTGCCCACGGCCTCGCCGACTCCATCCTCATGAAGAAGGGGGAGATGGGCCCCCTGACTTCCAGCTACACCCCCGCCTTACACTCCTGTCCTGTTTAAAAATAGTATTTTCAAATTCCAAACTCCAGACCTGGAGAAAGAGTTTAGCTGCTTTGGCCGAGCCTCAAAGGAAGCAGCGGATGGCCAGAAGTCTGCACGGGCCAGTGATGGAACAGTCAAAAAGCCCCGTCTGCATGTTTTTCCTCTTTAAACTGGAGCGTAATGGGCTTGGGGGTCGGGACGAAGCCACCTCCCTGCCCAGACGGAGAGTGTTGTTGCAGCCCTGCTCACGCGCCGTCGTGCGTGCGACTTTCCCCCCAGATGAGTTTGGCACTGTTACAGCATTCCTCGAGGAGCCGAGATCCACCAGCCTAAAGCCTCTTGCAGCCGACAGAAGGCATTTTCTTTGGCTCTGGCAGCTGAGCCTATAAACCCCGTGTCTGCTCTTCGTGGGAGAGAGACTCACCCAGGGACGTTCTTCACTACCCAACACTTGAATAGTCCTCCTCAGGCTCGTCTCATCATCTCTGATCTAGTAAGCTGGACAAAGTCCGGTCGGCAGCCAGGCGCAGCCGCCCCCACTGGGGTTCAAGGAGCCTCCTGTCTCAGCTCCCTGCAGGAGGATGCAAAATTAGCACATGGACCGGGTCCAAGCTCGGTGGACGTTGGTTTCCTTGGCCTACAGAGTTATGCAAGACCGAAGGCACGCAGATGGTTTTATTGTCACTTTATTATGAGTTGTTGCTCTATCAAAAATCAACAGTTGACCAGAGGGCCATTGCTCAAATAGGATGACCGTGTGTCCTACTTTACAGGGGACAGTCCTGGTGGTGCAGTGGTCAATTTGGAAGTGCAGGAGCTCATCATGACTATCCTCCTAGCTATGGCCCCAAGGAGAGACTAAACATTCTAGCCACTGGGTTAATCCAAATCAACAAACCAGTTCTAGCAGTTTTCATCTCCATCAGAAAAGTCTTCTGTCAAGCTAATTTTATTTAATACTAGCTGTACCCTGCCACGCGTTGCTGTGGTTCAGTCTGGTTAAATTGAAAAGAAAGAAAAGACAAAGCGGATGTTTCTAATATGTTTAATTTCACAATGCTTGTGGATATACAATATTTTTAGTTGTTCCATTGTCTGTGTAGATATAGAGATTGTCTGGTTTGCCGACTCTAGAACACGCAACATATAATTGTCCATGTGAGAAGCAATCTGTGTCTAGATCTAAACTACACAATTCTAAAGATTGGCCCTGAGCTTTGTTGATGGTGATTGCAAACACCAATCGAATTGGGAATTGCAATCTCTTAAATTGAAATGGCATATCTGTTGGAATCATAGGAATGTGAGGAATGAGGACATCTTCACCTTTGAAAGGTCCTGTCAGGATTGCTGCTTCGATGACATATAAGAGCAAATAGGAGAGAACATGTAAATAAGAGAGGAGGCAGAGGCAGTGGATTGGCCTACTGTTTGGTTTCTAAAAAAGGATGTTTTTACGGTGAGGAGGTTGGTGGAAACTCCTGGCAGTTACCTTTCTTCAGAATGTGTAACTGTCACAGGTGTGACATCTATATTCACTCTGCCAATTGTGAGAGAACATGCAAATAGGAGAGGAGGCAGAGGCAGTGGATTGGCCTACTGGTTGGCGATGTCACAATGACCTATAAGAGCAAATAGGAGAGAACATGCAAATAGGAGAGAAGGCAGAGGCAGTGGATTGGCCTACTGGTTGGCGATGTCACAAAGACCTATAAGAGCAAATAGGAGAGAACATGCAAATAGGAGAGGAGGCAGAGGCAGTGGATTGGCCTACTTGTTGGCGATGTCACAATGATCAGCAGGACTGGTTTTGAGGAGGCCAATTTCTTCGATTTTAAGACAAACCTTTGATCCCATATAGAACATAGTTACATAACAACGCTCGCGTATTTGAATGCAACGTTGTGTCAAAATTTCAAAGTAATCGGTGAAGAACTTCCAGAGATATAACGTCTGTTTCGAATGAACATTTACATTTTTATTGATATAGATTACATTCATATCCCACTTTTCCCTCTGGCAAAGGAACCCAAGGTGGCTGACGTGGTCCTCCTCCTCTTCGCCATTTTATCCCAACAACAACTCTGAGGTAGGTCAGGCTGAGAGTCAGTGACGGGTCCAAAGACAGCCAGTGAGCTTCATGACCGAGTGGGGATTAGAATCGGGTTCTCCCACCACCACACCACGATGGGCAATTATTGGGTCTTAATTGGCTATTCAAGACCAAGCCGCTCCAAGTCCTTTGCGTTGCAACAGGGAATCCCACTGTGAGGATTACAGCTAAACTCAGAGGGAACAGGGAATTCTGCTAGGGGAGGGGAACAGGTGAAATCAGCACCCTTGCTAATAAACAAGCGCTGGTGATGCCCCCCTACACCAGGAACTCAGCCTGAGTAGAAGAATTTCTACCTTTTAGGAGAAAAAACTGCAAAAAAAGTTAGGATGGGTGGTCAAAGGAAAAGGAATGAGGCCAGGGGAGGGGCCCGTCTCGGGGAACTCAAGAGCCGGATTGGGACTTCAGGCTTGCCAGATTTAGTCACCCCCCTCTGGGTCCTGAAGTTCTGATTTATTGACTATGAACTCAAGAACAGTCCTAACAAGTGAACAACTCCAGTTTTCTCTTTCATGCACTTTGGTCCTTCTGCTTTTAGTTTCCCTTCTCCATGCCAGGTGTTGTCTCTACATCTCTATGGGGGATCACATTTCATGAGAGTCAGGACTAAAGAGCAGGGCAGGAAGAAGCAGGACTGAAGAACGAGCAAAGGTAGAGGAACGCTCCATAGCTAAGAATGGCCACATCCTTCAGAAGGCTTCAGCTGCAACAGGAAGCCCTTTTATACTCCTTCCTGTCTAGGAGGATCCAATGGCCAGCTTGGGTGGGCGGAGCCAGTCCAGAGCCTGTGTTCTTTCACCTGCAGTTCAAAGGTTCTCCACACGGGGCAGCTACACAGACTTCCTGCAGTCCCTCACTGGGGAGAAGGCCAGAGGGCTGGTGGCCAAGGATTTTTGTTTCTAGCAAACATGAAGCCAATCCTGGATGCCGCGGAGGAAGGATGCCATCAATCAGCGGATGCTACTTGCTGACCTCCAAGGTCACCTTGCTCATTATTCTAGAGCATTTCGTTCTGGTGGAGAATTTCTCAGTAGGGATTTTCACAAGAGTTCAACGGCATTTGGACTGGAAGAGCTCGCAGATAGGAGGAAAACAGGCGTCCGGCTCTTGCAGCCGAAAACACGTCGCCTGTATTCACATCTTTCTCTCTGAAGGAGGCTGGTCAGATCTGGTCGTGCCATCAGGGCAGGACTTTGGAGGCCCACTCTGCGGAAATAGCAGGAGGGCCCCCAAACACAGCAGAGCCAGGCATAACAGACTCTGAAGTGAGGGAAGGCAATGCACATTGACATCTATAGAGAACTTTCCCTTCACACACATCAAGGGTGCAATCCTATGCCATTCCCAGCCATGGGGAATGCTGGGAGTTGTAGGACTTTTTTCTGTAGAAGCATGCATAGGATAGTACTATCAGTCCAGCATTTAAAATTACCCAACTTAAGAAAGAAAGAGGAAATGTTAGAGATTTCATTGAAGGTGGCCTAGAGGATCTGCTTTTCTTCTGCAGTTATTGTGGAGGTTCAGGTGCGATCCAATATACACTTATATGGAGTTAAGGAAGGACGTCTTCACACAGCACAGAGTAAAACTATGGAACTAACTACCACAAGATGTAGTGAGGGCCACCAATTTGGATGGTTTTAAAAGAGGAGAAGGCTATCAATGACTACTGGTCCTGATAGTTGTGTGCTATCTCCAGTATTCGAGGCAGTAAGCCTGTGTGCACCAGTTGCTGGGGAACATGGGCGGGAGGGTGCTGTTGCACCATGGCCTGCCTTGTTGGTCCCTGGCCGATGGCTGGTTGGCCCCTGTGTGAACAGAGTGCTGGACTAGATGGACCCTCGGTCTGATCCAGCATCAGGGCACTTCCTATGTCCTTATGCTTCCTGTTGAACTGAATAGGACTCACATCTGAGTACGCATGCATAAGACTGCACTGTAATTCTTTTAAAAACAAAATCAAGGATGCAGAAGACCAAGGAGGCAGGACTTCAAGCTTGCCTGGGCTCTCTCTTGTTTAGCCAATGAATATGTAAATAGATAAGTAAGTCAAGGCGCACAGTGCAAGTCTTTCCAGGCCTGAATGCGGCAAGGGGGATTACATCAGAGGCAAGGTATGCAACTGAGCCGGAACACCGCCACAGGCTGCTACATGCACCCTCCTCGCAGGCCCTGACTCTGGTGAGGAGATTCCTCCCTGGAAAAAAACTGCAAACAAGAGGCCTCTTTCTTTGCACGCAGAGAGTGGTCTGGCTTGCAGGGGCAGACCTGTACGTACACAGATGATTTTTCCTGCAATGCGAACGCAATGGGACTCCGCCCCCGTGCCAGCCGGGCAGAAACATTCAGGTGGCCGGCAACATCTGTGCCGTTGTCGTCTTTCTGGAAAACCAGGAGCATCCTACGAGGAGGGAGCAGTAGTGTGTGTGTGCGCGTCTGGGTTAGATCCCTTCATTCAGAGTGACCAGCTCATGGCAGGGGCAGTGTTGGCATGGGGGAGGTATCAAGACCTTGGAACTTCCTGGCAAGAAACAAAGAGCACTGGAAAGGATTAAAAATTCTTTCTTTCTTTCTTTCTTTCTTTCTTTCTTTCTTTCTTTCTTTCTTTCTTTCTTTCTCTCTCTCTCTCTCTCTCTCTCTCTCTCTCTCTCTCTCTCTCTTTCTTTTTTCCTTCCTTCCTCCCTTCCTCCTCCTCCTCCTCCTCTCTCTCTCTCTCTCTGTCTCTCTCTCTCTCTCTCTCTCTCTCTCATTTTCTTTCTAGTTGCATTGCCCAGAGCACAAGCAATGCAACATCACCGAAGAGAAGGGTTAGGGATGTGTGGCGAGCTGGGATTTGCTCCAGCAGACATTTGCCCCCAAAGTGGAGTTTCCTGCCACTTCAGCCAAAGTCTGACTCATCACCAACGTTTGGGAGAATTTGGTGCCTCACCCTTCAGCCATGTCTGCCTTTCTCAAAAGGCCTTTGCCTTAGCAGGGGCCTGAGGATTTAACACCACAAGGCCCTTTGAGACAAGGCGAAAGCATTCGGGGAAAGACTAGAGCATCTGGGACTTCACAGTTTTGAAAAAAGAAGATTATTTAGGCATTATGTATTGAAAGTATTTTTAACCTGCCTTTTATCCCAGGATATCAGGGTGGCATACAAGACACGTGCCCCTGTACAGTACAATAAAATGATGAAACATCATGAAAAATGTAAATAAAAATCAGAAGTATAAAAATGGAATAAGCTAAATGTCAGGCAGCATAAATGCTTGAACATGCCAGGGCAAATAAGTGAGTTTTAGCTGAGCGTTAACACGATAACATCAGCACCGTTCACACTAAAGCGGGGCTCCGCTACGGAGAAAGTCCCCTGCCTGGTTCTCAGGCAATGAGCTTCTGCTGGCAGAAGGACCCAGAGAAGAGCTGCTTAGAGAAAAGTGGGGAGGGGGGGGGCCTTCCCTCCCCCTCTCAGGATGCCAGAGCTTGGGGATATCCCATGAGGCGGATTGACAGGAGAGCCAGGACAGACAAAAGGAAGGACTTCTTCACACAGGATGGGTGCAATCATACACATGCTTACACTGGGAAGTAAATCCTGGTCCATGCAAGGGAGACTGGTGGCTCCGATTTCAATCGGGCGGTGAATCCACTCTGGGATTCAGTCAGAATCAGCCAGAACGCTAAAGGAGCTCTCTGCGGTGCTGAAGCCATTTTGCACCTTTCCCTTTTTAAAATCTCTTCACTGGCTGCCAGTTAGTTTCCGAGCAAAGTATAAAGTGTTGATTATCACCTTTAGAGCCCTATGTGGTTTGGATCCAGGCTACCTGCGGGATCGCCTTCTCCCGTACAATCCTCCCCGCACACTCAGGTCCTCTGGGAAGAATTTACACCAGCCAACGAAAACAAGGCTGACAACTGTTACCCAGTTCTCTTCTGCTGCTCCCAGACTGTGGAATGGCCTGCCGGAGGAGACTTGTCAACTTAAAGTCTATCAGCATTTAAGAAAGCTATTAAGACTGATCTCTTCCGGCAGGCCTATCCAGTGGAATTTTAAGATGTTTTTAAAATGTTTTTAGGATGTTTTTTTAGGATGTCTTTAACAATGTATATTATGTTTTAATTGCGTATTATGTATTTTATTGTTTATTGTTGTTCCTCACCTCGATCAAAATGGAGAGGCGGGCAAGAAATACATTATTATTATTATTATTATTATTATTATTATTATTATTATTATTCTACGAGGGCTTTATGGGTACCATTGACGCTGGGGCTAAGTGTGCAATTTGGGCACGAAGGGGCAGGGGGGGCTGCTAAGTGCTTGCTGGGGCAAGCCAAGCCTCAGAATGTTTCTGCTAGGGCTGTGCTCCGCTTCGCTTCAGATCAGAGAAGCGATAGCAAGGAGGCCTGATTCGCCTCCGACAAAGGCGGAGATGGATCGGGTCGGGGGAGCTGCGGATCGAGACGAAGTGGATCGAGACGAAGCGGATCCTTTGCCTCGTTCCGGAGCTCCAAAAAAAAAGGTAAGTGGGGGCTTACCTGGCGCTGCCGCAGTCCGTGTGGCAACGGCGGCAGAGCCAGGTAAGGGTCGGGGGGAGGGCGGCTTACCTGGCTCCATCACGGTCCAGCAGTGGCTTCAACTGAGGCCGAGGATTTGAGTCCTCGGCCTCAGTTGAAGCCGCCGCCAGACCGCGCCGGAGGCAGGTAAGTTGTGAGGGGGTAGGGGGGCCTTACCTGGCACCGCTGCCGCCGCAGAGCTCCTATTCAGATCTGGAGCTTCGGAGCGGAGTGGACCATAGGCGGATCGATGAGGGGCGGAGTGGACCTGATCAGGAGTGGATTGGGGTGGGTGGGTCCATGCTCAGCCCTAGTTTCTGCCTCATGCAGACCGGTGAGTGGGGGCGGACAGTGGCAGTGATGAGGTGCGTGCCCACTGAGGCTCGCGTGGGGGAGTTCGCCCACCCAACTTAAGGTATGGAATCGGCTGCCACCAGATAAGGCAATGACCCCCAGCATAGATGGCTTTAAAAGTGGAAATCAATCTGTTGATGGGGGAGATGTTGGTCATCAGCCTTAGATGTGATTCCTGTATGGAACATCCCACATTCTTAGGCATTGTGGCCTTGAGTCCCAGTTGCCAACGTGTTTATGTGCTACAGCAGGAGAGAACGATTCGTGGAGGCATCGGGTTGACAAGTATGGAAAGCTGTGTAGAGGGATCTTGGAGAAATGTGCAACAGAATAAAATATTTGTGTGTGCCTGTGTGTGTGTGTGTGTGGGGGGGAGTCATGCATTTTCCCAAGTGCAAACTTTCGCAATTGCAAATTTGCGCAAATTCAGGAAATTGGGAAAAAAATCCAGTTCCACCCAAGAGTGGACGATGGAACAAAAGTTTACCTGACAATCCACAAAATGCAAACAGGACGTGGAGGAGATGAACCTTTCTGGCCACTGTATTTATCTTTTACATATTTTTCTACAACGACCTTTTCATAATATTGTATAGAATCCGTATATTCCTAGCTGCAAACGGCTTGACAAGCTACCCCAGCTGAAATCCCCTCTTCAGCACAACTCTTCGTGGTGCAGGAGCCCTGCTCCTCTTTTTGCATATGGTCACCATCCAGGCTCCAGAGAGCTCTTTTTCTGGATTAAACCAACAACGCGTTCATGGCTACAGTACCAAGAAGAGGGCGATTTCCCCGTCCTCCTTTCAAAAGTTCCCTCAGGATATCATAGCTAATAATTACAGCAGACAACACCCAGTGATACATTTCGAGTTGGAAGAAGTCCAGGTCTGCCCAGGACAGCTTTCTGGGCAGCAATCATTAAGCAATGGAAAGAAGTTGAAATACCCAGGGGGAGCCCTGCTCTCCGTACCTGGTGGACTCTGCCCTCCAACTACATCAGATTAGGTGGTTGGGATTCTTTTTTTATTTTATTCTTTAAAGGAACCTAGGGAAAAAAAACGGTGCCTCCCCCCACTATTTCTGCTTGTCATCACATCTCTATAGTAACCAGCCATGTCATCCTCAGTCATGAGATCCCCTTCGTCTGTTTTATGGATCCTAGAGAATCAAATGAAGCGGAATCTAGGTACTATTTAAAAACAAACCAAAAAATTATAAAATCTATTTCCTCTCCCTCAGCCAAAAGGCTCTCTTAGTGGTGCCAAACTAATCAGTTAATCGAAGAAGTTATGACACAGGAGGTTGCCTAGAAAAGAGGAAAAGGTGAAGATCTCTTTTAGCAAGGTTGGTGAAATGATTCTGTCTCCCCACTGATCACATTTATTTATTTATTTATTTATTTATTGCATTTATATACCGCCCCATAGCCGAAGCTCTCTGGGTGGTTTACAAAAGTTTAAAACAGTGAACATTAAAAACAAATATAGAAAGTTTAAAAACATAAAAAGCATAAAAACAACAGTATCCTTATAAAAACAGCTACGCTTTTGCTACAGTCCACTGGAATGGCTGCTGGTTAGGGTTTGGGTGGGATGGATCTCTGGGCAGGAACCGGAGTTGTGGAAGAGCCTAGCCGGGCCAGGCAGACTGATTGGGCCACCAGGACAGCCTGCATACTGACTTTTAGTGTCTGGAGGGACGTCTCAGTGGTACAATAGGGTGAGGGTTAATTCTCATGTTAGCATTAGGGTTGAGAAGGAACGTCTCCGTCTCTGATAATAATCTGTGTAAACCGTCCAAAGAGCTTCAGCTATGGGGCGGTATAAAAATGTAATAAATAAATAAATAAATAAATAAATAAATATGCCAAGAATAAGAATAAGAATGTCTGTCTAGAAAAACCACCATGAGAGGGAAAAGGGAGATCATAATACAACGGAGAGACATTGATGAAGCCCCAAACTTGACACCTGAAATGCTGCTCTCCCACTTAGCTGTGTTTAGATACTAACTTGACGGGGCGTATCTATCCATATCGTTATGCCAGTTATTAAGAGGAAGGCCGGGAATGAGAATTCATCAAACTTAAGACTTATATCCTGAAAGGCAAAACAATGTACGCTTTGGATTTCAAAGGCCTTTAGCCCATAAGGTTTCCCAATCAAATGTGATTTTATTAACTTCTCCCTTGGCCGCGGGAGAGCGGCGCTGCCTCGGGGCTGCAGGCGTGCGAGAGGAAGTCGGAGCAGGGAGGCAATCGTTTAAGGAAAGCTGGAGCAGGCCTGACATTCCAGGCAGGTGGCCAGGCCGTAGGTCTGGTTTGCTGAACAAGGTTCATGCCGGAAACAATCAACAAGAGCTACAGGGGCTGTTTTATCCCCGCTTGGTGCGCGAATGGTCACCAGGTGTGGGGCTGGGGTGAGGGGAGTGATTTCCCCTGCTTGGCAGAAATCCAGATTTGGAGATAATGGGTTCTACCAACTGTCAGGAATTCATCAGATCCAGAAATGCATTGCCATCAGGTTCTGAGGAAAAAGAATCTCAGGACGGGTCTGTTTCCAATTTTATTTTAGGAGGGTCGGCGTCCAGAAAGAACATGGTTATTTAATGTATACTTGTTGCATTTTTACTCCGAGGGAGAGATGCTCATCGCAGTGCCGGTTCCAGGTTTTGGAGGGCGCTTGGGCAAGACGCCCTCCATGGCCCCCCTTCTCACTGCCATTGTCACCCTGGTGCTCTTTCACCTCAGCCTCTTTCTCGTCACTGCTTGGCAGGCAGACAGCAGTGAACAAGTCAGCGTCAGCTCCTCCTCCTTCTCACCACCTCAGTCATCTGAAGTAGAGCGAGAGGCAGGTGAACAAGCAGTTTGCCATGGTGAGGAGAAGGGGGCACTTGTCAGTGGGCCCCTGCTGGGGTGTGGGCCCTCAGCAGACGCCCAATCGTGCCTGTAAGGGTGAGGTGAGGGTTAATCGGACCTTGGGACTGGCATGTCTTTTTATTTGTGAATTTTATGGTTCCATAGGAAGGGAGATAAGAACCAGGCAGCTGTATGGGGGAGACGACTGGAGCCAAGCCGATTGTAACTGTCCGCTTGTCCTTGAGTGATTAACCAGCCCGGGCAGAGGTGTGAAGACACTCCACGCATCAAAGCTGAAGGGAGGGGGGAAGGAGTGAAAAGGATAGTATAAAGACATCCCTGTGAAGGGAACAGGGGGGTGTCGGCTGAGTTCGGTCTGGGTGACGTATGAATTTGTAGTTTAGTTTTTAGCTTGCTTGCTCTGGGTTCTTACACGTTTATGCATGCTTTTATAGTTTTATTCTGCTAAATCACATGTATTCCTACCCTTTTCCTAATAAATAGTCTTAAACCTCATTTTGTGTGAGCCGTGAGTGTCTGTGCCTGGGGATCCATGCTAAATCCAGTCTAGAAGCCAGCAGGTTGCTGGGCGCTCTTCCTTTACAGTGCCTATCCGTGACGTTGGCCCTACCAGAGGCATCTGGCTGGCCACGTGGGACTAGACAGGCCTTTGATTCTTAGGACGTAGCCAGTGGGCATCACGTTGACAAGCAGGGATTAGACCGTGGCATTTGCCTTGCAGAGCTCAAGGGAGCCCTCTCAGCTGGGCCCGTTGAGAGTGCGTCCGGAAGTGTGCAGAAGCAGCAGCCAGCCAAGGGATGCCGACCACTGACTCCGACTCCGGAAGCTTGGTAGCTCGTGTCAGGGAGGTAGCTCCGATTTCCTCTTCCTTCCCACTGTGGTATCTCAACAGTAGCATGAAAATAACGTTCTGGGCTGAGCACATTTCACCAGAGTTAGGCAGTAATGACATTCCCCACACCATTCATAGCTTTGAACACCTCCATCGTGTCTCCCCTTCCTCCCCCCCTTTTTTCCTACAAGCTGAACCGTCCCAGCTGTTGTAACCTACTTTTGCATTTGATAAACCCATTTTCATATTCTTTCAAAAACCTCCAAACTGTGTTTGATCAGGGGCAGCAGCGACACAAAATTGTTGTGTGTGTACACCTCGGGAAGCAATACCTTTCTCAAACCACTGTTGACTCTCTTAAAAACCATTGCCTGTCTCCAGGCTGTAGAACACTTCTCTGCTTTGTCTTCTTTGAACAATCTGCGAGCTACTCTTGGGACTGTTTAACAGAAGTG
The DNA here is from genome assembly GCF_023053635.1 of Elgaria multicarinata webbii. NCBI lineage: Eukaryota > Metazoa > Chordata > Lepidosauria > Squamata > Anguidae > Elgaria > Elgaria multicarinata. The sequence continues at coordinate 3,490,140 of NC_086186.1, read as the reverse complement.
TTTTTTCTCTCTCTCTCTCTTACCATTCTTTTAATGGCACGTTTTCTTGCCAGGCAGTAATTGAAAGGTATTTCTTGATGTGAGCTGTATAAGGCAGTGAGGCTCTTTTTGCGGCTTTGAATGCTATTTTGAATCAAGATATTTCGCTGTGGTTTGGTAAAAGCAGGGCAGGCGTTGGCCACTGTATATGCAGTGTGTGTTGTGATCAAAGCACACATCAATGCTCCCCCCCTACTTCTGAGTCAAAGCAACAAATTTGGGCCACAATCCATTGGGACATTTTCTTATGTAAGCTCTATTGAAATGAATAATTGCTTGCACAAGAGAATACCAACTGAAGAAGAGAGATGGTCCTGCATTTGGAATTTTCACGAAGAAAAGATGTGGAACTCCAATGCATTTCCTGTATCTCTGCATACCATTAGTATGTGAAGCCACACCACGTGCTCCATGGATCTGTGCTTTACCATGGAAGTCCCTGTTTTCAGATCCCTGTCTCAAGTAATTCATTGCCCCCCATGTTTGCCTTTTGGGAAGCCTTATTAAAGCCAGGATTGGGGCCAGGAAGTGAGTTGGTGATGTGACAAGTGACAAGCAACAGATGCTTTCTACAGCTGTCTTTTGCCTGGTTCAAAATGGATCTAACAAAATGGATATTTCAAAGTTCAACCCAGGACAGAAAAAGACTTTGCATAGATCATGGCGGGGTGCTTTCAAACCACCCTTGCCAGTCTTAAAATGTAATGTCTGTTATTCCCGTTAATGTTAGAGACAGCTCAAAGCAGTACTGTTGGAGACATTATAGGAGACTTAAACTCCAAAACCAGCATGGAATCTCCAACATGGCCACACCAGGACCCACACTGGGAAATGCATAATCACTAAAACACTCTTTTAAGTCCCCCGCTTCCTGGTTAACAGTAGCTGAGTAACTCCCATATTTCAAATTCTGGTCCAAATTTCCTAGTTTGGCTTTAGACCTGACCTTCTTTCTGGCATAAGTCTAGGAGGCCAATATTATAATGAGAAAGACATGAACAGCCTCCACAATTTCTCAGTCGAGTCAGAATTTCTGTGCTTGAATTCTGCCCTCATTCCACAGACACATGAACCAACTGTAAAGAAACAGTATATCAGAGCATTTCTGAAAAGCTTTCTTTCTCTCTGTGGAATAACCACAGTTCATGCACTTATCCAAGCTCATACTTTGGGTCAGGGCTTCCGGGGTAGTTTGATTTCTTCTCATACTTGACTTTCATTATAAATTCTTTCTCGATTATGGCAACCGGCTTGATTGATAACTGGCAAATAGAGGGAGAAAATGTGGAGGCAGTGACAGACTTTGTATTTCTGGGCGCAAAGATTACTGCAGACGCTGACTGCAGCCAGGAAATCAGAAGACGTTTACTTCTTGGGAGGAGAACAATGACAAATCTTGATAAAATAGTTAAAAGCAGAGACACCACACTGACAACAAAGGTCTGCATAGTTAAAGCAATGGTATTCCCCGTAGTAACCTATGGCTGCGAGAGCTGGACCATAAGGAAAGCTGAGCGAAGGAAGATAGATGCTTTTGAACTATGGTGTTGGAGGAAAATTCTGAGAGTGCATTGGACTGCAAGAAGATCAAACCAGTCCATACTCCAGGAAATAAAGCCAGACTGCTCACTTGAGGGAATGATACTAAAGGCAAAACTGAAGTACTTTGGCCACATAATGAGAAGACAGGATACCCTGGAGAAGATGCTGATGCTAGGGAAAGTGGAAGGCAAAAGGAAGAGGGGCCGACCAAGGGCAAGATGGATGGATGATATTCTGGAGGCGATGGACTCGATCTTGGGGGAGCTAGGGGTGGCGACGACCGACAGAAAGCTCTGGCGTGGGCTGGTCCATGAAGTCATGAAGAGTCGGAAGCGACTGAACGAATAAACAACAAACTCTTTCTCTCTGTGTGTTTTATCCCAGTTGGCCACAGCAAATGGAGTCCATCCAGGTGTTAGCCTGGAGCAGTAGCTTCCAAACATTAATATTTTCATGATATCTACTTACTACTGAAGTACTTAAAAAAGATTTGAAAAACTCCCATTTCTTCTTTTCTGATTCAAAAGTTGTTATGTTGGTAGAAATGTAACTAAAACTGCACCATCCAGGCAGAAGAAGGGTGCAGAGGTAAACAAAAATTAAGAAAAAAAACACTTTAGGGGGCAATTCCCCCACCCAATATCCCCATAGAGACTCAGTGGCACAAAATGTTCGCTGAGGAAATTGAATGGCTAGAAAAAGAGGACAAAGGAAGAGCTATATAGATATAAAAAGGTATAGAAAGAACAAACTTATTGTTTGGATAGATCATTTCCTGGTTCACACTGAGAACCTATTTTTAAGTGACTACCAGGACTAACATGAGAGCTGCCTATAGAAATCAATAGAAAAATCAAAGATTAATGTAGGTAGGATTGGGCACACTTTAGCTAGGATAAGGGTGTGTGTAAAGTGTCCGTTTTAGATAATATAACTAGGATGGGGGACTTTACCCCCCTCCCTGCCACCCCAACAAAATGGAGAAAATGCCTAAAATAGAGAACCCTCTCAGATATACTGACTTCTCTCTCCAGAAAGAAATTGCCCAAAATAAAGTTCAAAAATCATTTGGAAATTACCCCAAATAAAATAAATGCCCAGTTGCTTCCCTTCTACCACCTCACCACTGTCATCATCACCACTGTCCATTTGCTTCCCTTCTTCCGCCAATCCACTTGCCTTCTCCTTCCTCGCCAACCCCCATCATTGGTCTGGGCTTGGTGGGTGGACTCTGAGGCAGCAAACTCCTGGGCAGAAGGAGCACGCTCCTTGTCCCACTTCCCTGTTTTTCCTTTTCCTATTGACTCATCCTGCTCCAGCCAGTGGGATCATGTAGTGCTGGCAGCACTATTGCGTGGAGATGCCGCATCAGAACTGATCTCCTCAAGGCCACGGGGAGGATATGGGAGGCTGTACAGGAATGTTTCCTGCCTCCTTCCACTCCTTTCTCTACATGCAGGATGAATGCAGCACCTCTCTCTCTCTCTCTCTCTCTCTCTCTCTCTCTCTCTCTCTCTCTCTCTCTCTCTCTCTCTCTCTCACACACACACACACACACACACACACACACACACACACACACACACCTTTTGTTGCCTGGAATCTGAAGAATGTGATCTCTCACCCTATGGAGATTTTTTAAAAATAATAAACACACACACACAGAAGTGGAAGTGTGGCTAGAGCCCACCGCAGAAAGAGAAACCGAGGAACCTGAAACCCCAGAGTCTTTGAGCGTCTTCTGAAGAGGCACTGGAATTACAGACCTGTGAAACGCACCCCCCTTTTTGGTGGAATCCTGAGAATGTCTGGTCTTACCACGAAGCAGACACTTAGGGCAACAGATTTTGGTGCCATTATGGGTGGCAGAGAGGGAGACAGATATTGAGAGCTGATACAGGGGACAAAACCCATCAGGAATTCCTGCTCAGATAGTCCTGGGTTGGCATCAGAATGTGAGAAGTTTACAGCCAGTGCCAGCAATAAATAGTTGTGTGTGTGACATTTCTGGAGTGGGTGGAAGAACTCTGTGCCACATGTTAAATTTCTCGTCTTTGCCTATTAAATAATTTGCAATTTGCTGACCTTTCCTGACACCCCAACTCAACTCCCTGAACTGCCTGCCTCACTCTAGCGGAGTCTGCCCAACTGAGTGATGATTTGAACCTCTGTCATCCTAGTCTGAGAGGGGTGCGGTTCCTCTTTCAGTCCAAAGGATAGAACACCATTCAAAACCAAGACACCAAATTTTGGATGTACCCTTACTCCAGCATTTTACTGATATATTCCCAACATTATAATGACCTCAGATCCTTGGTTATTGACAGAGTCTATGCCCATAGATAGAACTGTTGTGATTATGACAACCCTCTTCTAAGCAGGGAGGTGGATTGGGTCATTAAATTAAGGCTTGAACACCAGCCTTGAACTCACAGCATTTTTGGGAAGGTCATCAGCTTTTTGACTCCCTTGCAATTAGGTCGATGCAGCCTTAAGGCAGATATCTATAAGAGACCTTGAGGGGTAAAATGATCACAGCTGCTTGAAAAAACTCACCACTTCTGAAGCTTTCCAGAAAACTTGCCAGGGATTTGAAGATTTGAAGATTTGCTCATCTTTTTACAATTTTTAGGCTTCTCTGTTTAACCTTGCAATTGAAAGTTTGCATTTTTCCTCAGTCAATCCGTCTTGGTAGGGAATGAAAGATGTTTTGGAGCAGAGGAACTATTGAAGAAAGGCCTCACCTTTTCTCCCACGGCACACGCTTATTCGTGGTGGTGAGCTGCTGAGATTTAGCTATATTCATATTAACTTTTTCTTCAAATTCCTTATGTGAAACCTCAATTGGGGATTTATTTTTATTTGTGTTATATTATGTTATCCAGTCACTGTAGCTAGTTTCTGAAGAAGCTGTGTTGAATCAGGTGCACAATCTGGAGTCCTGTAAAGGCTTTTCTCCCTGTGTGCCTGTTTCATTTCAGCAAACTGTTCCTGAATATTTTCACTCTGTCATGAACATATGTAATTGATGTTACATGTCTTGTTTAAATTTCTTTTATGCTAACATATCATAATAGTCTGTTTACCCCAGTGTTTTGATCGTTATTTATACTTTGTGCAGTTGTGTGCTGTTTAGCATTTGTCTCTGTTGATCACTTACAACTGCTGCCTCCGTTTTTGTATTTTCAAATGATTATTGTTGCCAGCTTAAATTCCAAGGATTGCTGAATGGGAATGAAAGATGCAGGAATCATTATGTCCAAGCTCACCAGCTATGCAAGAGTAAAGACAGAAGCATAACAGATTAGTTCAGAACTGGAAAACTTTCATTACTTTTTGGTGGAATAGCATGCATTTTCCAAGTTTGAAATGCTGTAGATACTTATAAATATTATTTTTCCTTCCCTTTTCATACAAAAAATGGGGGGAGGTATTATTATGCAGTGAAGCCAGATGGCCCAGGTAGGCATGTCGCCCTGTTACCCAGAGCACAGAAGAAAATGAAAACCAGCCAGGGCAGTGGGTGTGACTATCCCCCAAGTACAATGAATTGGCACAGCAAGATGAATAGTTTACGTAAATACCCAGAGAGGGACAATGGTTTGGGTCATATGCAATCCGCTGCTAGCGAACCCCTCGGATCCTGACAAAGCGATGTAGCTTCAATTTACAGGGCAGCTTCATGCCGGAGTCTCCTTTTGAAAACTTGCTTTTGCCAACATGTGGCAAATTTCTGTACTGAGTGTCTGGGCACGTACAGAGTGCCTTTCTCTCACCAGAGAATGACAGCAGCCTGTCTTCCACATAGAGAGATGTGAGGAGTGAGACTTCCTTCCACTCACGCGGGCTCTTGAGCCATGGTACCTCTTTTTAAAAGTGTGCATGCACACACACACTTTATCTGCCTAGGTCTACCTTGAGTTCAATGGGGCTGGTGTAGGGTGGCCACCTAGATGCCCCTTGACAGCATATCTAACTTACCCAACTACGGCTTCTTCTGCCCGCCCTTTCCTTCTTCAGAGAAAGCCACGTGGACCTAGATGACTCTGACCAATCGGGAGTGACCTCTCCGCTAAGTCTTGGTCTGTGGTTGAAGGTTATGGAAAGGTGGAGACGCCTCAGCCTCTGGCTGCCATTCTCTCTAGCGCTCTCTCTAGTGGCTGCTTGCACAACGGGCTGCTTACTGCAGGAAATAGTAACCCTCAGTTGCCCGGTGGGTGTCATAACAGTTCCACTCTAGTCTTTTCCCACACAGGCCTGTTGTAAGCCCAGCCCAGCCCCTGTTCTGCTGTCTGCACACCTGGATTGGCAGACCGGCGACACCTGTAGCCTTCAAGGCACCTGATAGCGCCCCTTCCTAGATCCCCAACAGGTGGTGACCTATCAGCCTTTCAGAGGGGACCAACAAGAGAATAAAATGCCTGGTTATTTAAGATACAGCTTCCGTCTCGGATTTATGCAACCCTTTGTCACAGAGAACAAAAGCCACCTTTGCAGTTAATTCTCCTCTCCCAGCATGTTCTTGGGCTCAGAACATCAGGTGCGGTTGGCAGGGTTTGGATGAGAATCCAGAGACAAAAGGTGCTTTTCTCCTTTGCCAGGGTTTCAGTTCTTGTGGGTCTCCTTTTTTTGTTCTGGGGAATTCACCTTCATCATACCGGAAAGGATCACCTAAGATGACCATTTCTCTCCCCGCCCCCTATTATGGAGTGGGCGGGGCCTGGTGTTGGCAGCAGGTGCTGTTTACATCTCCAGGATTAAATGCAGGTGGAGGAACCTTCAGGGCTGTATTACAGATCTCTGCCCTTCCGAGGTATCTCGTTGCAACTTTCCCAGGGGCACAGGAAGCTGCCTTATACTGAGTCAGTCCTTGGGTCCATCTAGGCTAGCATTGTCCACAGTGACTGGCAGCAGTAGTGGCTATGCAGGGTTTCAGGCAGGAATGTTTCTTGCCCTATTTGGAGATGTCGGGGATTGAACTTTATTATTATTATTATTATTATTTATTTATATAGCACCATCAATGTACATGGTGCTGTACAGATAACACAGTAAATAGCAAGACCCTGCCGCATAGGCTTACAATCTAATAAGTTGTAGTAAACAATAAAGAGGGAAGGAGAATGCAAACGGGACCTTCTGCTTGGAAAGCAAATGCTCTACCACTGAGCTACAATCCTTCCCAGGGAGTTGGGGGTTTGCTGCCAAAGCACCTGTAAAATGTGCACAAAAAACTGCTGCTGGTTTTTTTTTTTGGCAGTTAAGGAGTCCAATAATAGAATACACAGGGAAGGCTGGCTGTGTTGATCAGCTTTCCTTGGAGGGAGATGGAAGTCAATAAATGCAAGCTGAAGGAATGTGACGTTATTTATAAACTTGTCCAGCTTGTCTTTCTCCTTTTGCCATATTTATTTACATTCCTTTCATCCTAGTTGAGGAACAGAGATGGAGTTTAATTTGAAGCAGAGTTCGCCAGAGCAAAGCACCAGAACCTGTTTGGAAATGGAATGGCAAGCACTACCTTGAATCTGTATCTCTCAAATAACATATGCAAGGGGGGATCTACACTACTGCTTTAAAGCGCTTTATAACAGTTTTGACAACTGTTGGGGCCCAGGACACACTGCCAGGTTTCAAAACATTTTCAAAGCACTTTAAAAGCAGTAGTATAGATCCCCCCCCAGATGACACCTTTTGGGCTAAACTAGATGTGAGAGTATAAATCTATAAATGTATCTTCTGTCTCTTTAAAATTTTCAAAAGAGGAGCTACCGTGTGTGTGTGAAAAATAGCAGCTGTGTGTATGCAGTAATTTTCCTTAGGAAATGGGGTTAGGTTCTAGTCCTGATCCCAATCCCACCCTGCTGCCCCCCCCCCCCATGGCTCCTTTGTGCAAAAGGTGAAAGGGATGAAACACCTGATCACAGACCTCCATCAACTCATCTACACTCCCCAGAAATTCAGAATAAACCAACTCCCCCGCCCCCCCATTCTGTTTGCCAGTAGCCTTCAGCCTCTTCACACAGAGGATTCATCTTTAATTCGAAACGTCAGCCAAAATCTACTTTGAGTTGTTTACAGTACAAGTTCATTCCCCCTCTCTCTTTCCCTCTGTGTGTCAACCAGAACCACAAAGGTTTTGAGCCCTGAATCATGGCTCAGAAAAGAGCATTTTTAAGGTCAGCTTGACATGTAGAAGAGAACAAAGCTGGATGAATGAAATTCCCTTTTCTAGACCATGTCAGGGCCCACTGGAGTTCGAGGCAGGTGATGTGGTTAAGGATGGGGCCATGGCAAGTCTGCGTGGCTACTCAGCGAGACAAGTTGCTCAGATTGAGGAAACACCAAATGAGCCAAGCTTATATACCGCCCAAGTTATATAGAGCCAGCTAGGCCCCTATAGGTTCCTCAGGTCACCTGATCTGGCTGGATTGAAGAGCTGCAGTACTGGCTCTGGCCATTACATGTGGGGCACTGTGGCCCAGCCCTGCTGGACCAGACCGAAGGCCCATTCAGCAACTTGCTTCTCACAATGGCCAACCAGATGCCTCTGGGAAGCTCACACCAGCACATGAAGGCAATAGTCCCCTCTCCCACTCTGGCCTCCCAACGACGGGTGGACAGACGGATACTGCTTCTGAACCTGGGAGTAGCCTATTAAGGAAATCAGTGGTCCCCACCCCTCTCCCAGGAATTCCAGCTCTCCGTTCTTAAATCCAGCCCTGCAGACTGTGTGTCTGATGCTGGTCATACAACCATGCTCTTGGCTGATGTGCGCGGTAGGAATGTGAGCTATGCTCCAGTGACCTCATAAAGGCTTCTGCAGTGCCAGCCGTTAGCTTGTTGACGGCTGTTTTGTATTTATTCGTGAGAGTCTTTATGATGCTCTTACTCCCCCCCATCCCTGCAAGTGGCTTTTAAAATACTGCCGTGGGAAAAGCAGCATCTCGGTATCCTAACACAATTAAATAAACAGACTTTATATTTCACGCCTGAGCTTGTGCAGACAGGTGAAGAAGGAAAAGAACATGATCTGGGTGTGGGGCCGAGCATTATGACCTCCCATTAATCCATACAAGGGCCAGGACCCAATTTGTCTAGAACAAGGATGGGGAAGTTCTGCTGCGCAGGCCAGATTTGACCCATCAGGCCAGTCCGTATGGCCCATGGGACATCAGGTGAGGCCCCTCCCCACAGCCCTGGCCCCTCAGAAAGCTGATATGATGGACAGGGCCACCACCAAGGCTTGCAGAGGGCCCACACCCCAACAGGGGCCCACAGACGAGACAACCTGGAGTTACTCCTCCTCCTCCTCCTCCTCCTCGTCCTTCTTCACCTGCCTCTCAGTCTGGTCCAGACAACGGTGGTGATGAAGAGGAGGCGCCGCAGATGCCAGGGCCTACTTACTTGCTCATTGGCCTCTCAAGTGAGCAAGACATTGCAATGATGGGGAAGAGAATGAGGAGAAAGAGCAATTGGTGACTACAGTGGTGAGAAGGTGGACTCATGAGGGAGTCTTGTCCAAGGACCCTAAAAAACTGATCATGGGGCCAGTGGGCTGTAGCAGACAGCATGCTGGATTTGGGGTGTTTTGCCCTGTCTCATTCATAGGGTGATCCAGATGATGACTTCTTGCATTTGCAACTCAGCTTGTTTGCCCACTGCTTCTTCCATCTTCTTTCTTTCCACAATAAAGTGCACAGAGCAGTGGCACAGTGCCCATGTGTACTTGGACTAGGGGGTCCTGGGTTCAAATCTCTGCTCAGCCCCAAAGTTTTCTTTGTGGCCTTTGGCAATTTATTCTTTCTCTGTCTGACTGTGATAACCCCAGTGCACAGTTTCTCCCAAATATCAAATCACTGCTGTGGATTATGCAATGAAGTTGAATGATGCCTATGAACGTTACTGAACCTCACCAATTGTTCCATCTGGAGGGCTGTGATTCTTTTGTAGTTCCAACCAATGAGCTCAGTAAAGGGTGGTTCCATTAAATTTAAGAAGCTGTATTTGTCAGGAGCATTGACCTAGCTAGTTGAGTTGCCCTATTAGTAAGGTGATGAGATGCAGATACCTGGAAAGGTTTTAGCCATGTACAGAAAAGATAGGCTGGATGAGGAAAAACAAACTGAAGCTGAATCCAGACAAGACGGAGGTGCTCGCTGTCAAAAGGCCATAACCTGGGTTTGGAGGTGTGTCAACTGGTTTTGGATGGGGGTTACACTCCCCCTGAAAGACTGTGTTTGCAGCTTGGGGGTGCTTCTGGATCCGTCACTCCAAATGACAGCCCAGATAGATGCGATGGCCAGGAGTGCTTACTATCAGCTTCGGCTGATACGCCAGCTGCACACACCCCTCCTAGAGTCTGAAGACCTAAGGACAGTCGTGCACGCGCTGGTAACTTTGAGGCTCGACTTCTGCAATGCGCTCTACATAGGGCTACCTTTGTGCCGAGTCCGGAAACTTCAACTAGTTCAAAACATGGCAGCCAGGCTGGTCATTGGTTCACCTAGGGGTGACCAAATCACACCAGTCTTAAAATCTCTTCACTGGCTGCCAATTAGTTTCCGGGCGAAGTATAAAGTGTGGATTATCACCTTTAAAGCCTTACATGGTTTGGGTCCAGGCTACCTGCGGCATCGCCTTCTCCGGTTCAATCCGCCCCGCACACTCAGGTCCTCTGGGAAGAATTTACTCCAGCCAACAAAAACAAGGCTGACGACTAAGACTGATCTTTTCCAGCAGGTCTACCCAGTTGAATTTTAAGATGCCTTTTTTTAATGGTGTGCTGTTTTTAATGATGCACTGGTTTTAAACGTTTGAATTAGTTGTATGTGTTTCATGGTGTTTTTATTTGTGTTGTACCTCGCCTCGATCCAGAGGGAGAGGCGGGTAACAAATAAAATTATTATTATTATTATTATTATTATTATTATTATTATTAGTATTAGTATTAGTATTAGTAGTAGTAGTAGTAGTAGTAGTAGTATTTGCAGCCTGGTACTCTCCAGATGTTGTGGAGGGTGCTGTTGTACTCATGTCCTGCTTGTGGGTTTCCCATGGGCAGCTGGTCGGCCACTATGTTAACAGAATGCCGGACTACATGGACCCTTGGTCTGATCCCGCACTTCTTATATTCTTATGAGTACAACCGCCATAAGCCCCAGCCAACATGCCCAATATTTAAAGACTTGTAGCCCCAAATATCTAGAGGGCCTCAGGTAAAATGTGAACATTAAATATCTTTTCTCTGTCTTAAACGTAATTCCCTGCCGAGAAGTTTCCACATGGATACATCCTTTAAAAATAATCTACTTTATTTCAACATTCTTTACAAAGTTGGTCACCTTGCTATAAATTATCCAATCAGTGTGAAACAACAATTGACATTTTTAAAAATAATAATAACCAAAATACACGATTATGGCTACTTGTGCCAGACCTTTCCCCAGATACCGTAGACTTGTACTTTCCATCCACTCAAAATGATCCTAGGGGTGGGGAGAAAGTAGATCTACAGATGTTTTAGACTTCAGTCCCCAGCATTCTTGACCATTAGCCATGCTGGCAGGGAGATGAAGTCCCAAACAGTGGGAGATCTACCTTCTGTCCACCTCAGGTCTACACCCTATTGGCAGTAGACTCCTTCAATGTCATTAATATCCCATATGCACTTGGAAGACAAATTCGCAAATTCTGGGGGGTTTCCTGGCAGCAAGGATGAAAAGAAAGGAATGCATAGCGGGCTGCACAACTGGGAGAGCAGAACCTGTTTGCCTGTCGTTGACTTCACTTTACTGATAGAAGTAATTGATAAGTGAGCACTGAGGATTGAACCGGAAAGGAAGAGTCCAGTAGGTTACATTAGAACAATCAAATCATAGACTCTTTTAGTCGGACGGCACCTTGGAGATCACCTTGTCCAACTCCCAGCTCTCAGTGCAGGATCTGCAGCTATTTATTTATTTGATTTGTAGCCTGCCTTTCTACCAAGAAAAAATGGCACTCGAGGCAGCTTACAATCATAAATAAAACTTGATTAAAACATTTCATAAAACACAATTAAAACACAGCAATAACAGAATACCAATGGCATCCAACCCAACAGACCTGTTACATCCTCCTAGACAGACGACTGTCAACCCTCTGCTTAAATATGTCCACCACGTGTCAGACAGCTTGTGCTGATAGGAAGTTTCTTCTAAGGTTCAGAGGAAATTGACTTCCTTGCAATTTCCACCCTCTGGGGCAACAGAGATCACACCTGCTCATTCTTCTGCACCCTTAGATATCTGAAGACCGTGGTCATGTCTCTCCTTAATCTTCTCTTCTTCAGGCTCTAAACATACACAATTCCTTCAACCATCCCTAGGATCTTGCTAAACCTTTTGCCTTAAGGCAGGTTGTACTGGGCCACATCATGCAGTAGCCTATCTCGCCGGAGCTTTGCCATGGAGTTTATTTATTTATTGCATTTTTATACCACCCAATAGCCGAAGCTCTCTGCGCTATTCCTCAGGAAAGGGCAAAGGCATAAGCCAAACCCAGAAATTTTGGGGGCAATGGGGCAGCGTAAAGGGGCAGCAAATCATTGCAGGGCAATCAGAACATAAATACAGATATCCTGATATAAGAAAAGTTATGTAATCACATTAAATATTTAATAAAATAAAATCTACTTTTATTCTTTAAAAAATCTCTTAAAAATAAGGACCTTGTGTCCATCACTTATCCCAAGGTCTTTGGTTCATTGGCTATTGTATCTTGAAAAGTCAAAGGACTAGAGTCTTGCACTGTTTAATGTTAGCTGAACATTTGGAATCATAGAATCATAGAATAGCAGAGTTGGAAGGGGCCTACAAGGCCATCGAGTCCAACCCCCTGCTCAATGCAGGAATCCACCCTAAAGCATCCCTGACGGGGTTGTCCAGCTGCCTCTTGAAGGCCTCTAGTGTGGGAGAGCCCACAACCTCCCTAGGTAACTGATTCCATTGTCGTACTGCTCTAACTGTCAGGAAGTTTTTCCTGATGTCCAGCTGGAATCTGGCTTCCTTTAACTTGAGCCCGTTATTCCGTGTCCTGCACTCTGGGAGGATCGAGAAGAGATCCTGGCCCTCCTCTGTGTGACAACCTTTTAAGTATTTGAAGAGTGCTATCATGTCTCCCCTCAATCTTCTCTTCTCCAGGCTAAACATGCCCAGTTCTTTCAGTCTCTCTTCATAGGGCTTTGTTTCCAGACCTCTGATCATCCTGGTTGCCCTCCTCTGAACACGCTCCAGCTTGTCTGCGTCCTTCTTGAATTGTGGAGCCCAGAACTGGACGCAATACTGGGCCTGGACTCTTCTTGGGGGGACCATGGCCCCACAGTCTTTCTCTCCCTGGTGGCTCTGGATCTGATTGGAACTACATGGTGACAGAGCTATAGTCTTTTCTCCCCTCATAATGGCTTCTCAGACAAATCATGTCCCTGCCCCGTGACCCATTATTAGCTACCGCTTGATGAATGGAGAAGGGAAACTCAGAGTATGATGATATCATGTCACGTGTTTAGTTTTAGAACATTTTACTGGGGGGAGAGAGGAGGAGTAGGAGTAGGAGTAGGAGGAGTAGTAGGAGGAGTATCAGCATCAGCCACCTATCACATCTGGTTCCACCAGTTCCAATGTGCTGTTGAAGTGGCCAGGGCAGGTTGCTGCTTTCTGTAACGTTGGTCCACCTGGGTGAAAGCTGTGCCTCATTACAGGGCCGAGAGCACAGCTGCCATTTTGCTGCCTCACAGGGCCAGCCCATACTTACTTGGGAGTAAGCGCCATTGAATCCAGTTAGTCTTATTTCTAAATAAACATGCAGAGGCTTGCCCTGTCAGTGACTGTCTCGCTCGCCCATATCATGAAATGTATGAAACAGAGAGGAGAAGGAAATGACCGATAATGCCTTGTTTTCACTCTCACCCAACCCCCCAACCCCAGGAGGGTAGGGCCCTTTGGGTTCAGCTTTTCCTGGCTGAGGTCTCTCTCCCCCCCCCCCCAACCTAAGACATCAGCCAGTCAGTGCATTTTTGGACCTGCCCAGCCCTGGAGTGCTGGTTTCAGCTCCTTGTGGAAATTAGTGCAAGATACTCTACATCCTCCAGACGTTGCGAAACATCTGTGGAAACCTTTTCATGTGGCAAAGACTCCTGCTGCGATCAGGGGCGGATGATTCAGAAGGACCCAATGCATTCTAGAACAGCTCAACATCTGGCTTGCTGAAATAATCTACCCAAGCGCCCGCTATTTCTCTCACCACATCACCTGATGTTTCATTGCTTAGATGCCCAAAATATTTGCCTGGGGAAAAAAAAACACACCTAACATCCTGACAGCCTTTCTGGAATTGCCTAATTAACAGCACCTTTTACTCTTTTTCAGCAGTAAACCTGTTTACCTAAGATTCAGGGCTGCACGAACTCTGTGCGGGTAATGAACGTTAAAGATTCTTCACAACCTCAGTTGTGTGGCCCCAAAAGGCAAGATTCTGCAAACTAGCATACATTACGTTAATGTTCATGCTTTTTCTCACTTTGCATAATTTATTTTGCAATGCTTACTAATTTTTTTTGCATAATATTGCTTGGGCTTTTGCGAGTTTTAGGGAAGAGTTATTCTTGCCTCACACCAAGCCCTGAGCATCTTACTCGGTTTCCCTTTGTGTTCTAAAATTTCACATTGACCACATACTTTCAAGCCTATTATCAAGCTTGTTTCCTTTTATCTTTGTCAAGATAAAGCTTTTATTCTTAAGAAAAGAATCCGTACTTTTCTACACTCCTTCAAAGCAAAAGCTTTATCTTTGTTAGGATCTCACTTGTTCCATTCCGAGAGATCTCCCTGTGGTGGACCGACATCAATGAAGAAACCAGATCTGGATAAACTCAGAAGTTTTAGGCCCATGCAGGGACTTCCTTGTATTCCAAGGAACTGTCTCTTATGTACATCAAGAAAAGGGTGGGTGAGGAGGAGAAGAAGGAAGAGGTGAATGGACCCTTAGCAAATCGTAGCGGTCACTGCACTTTACCTAGCGACAGTCATGCTGTGTTTAGTCCTTTGCCCCAGCACTCAAACCCAGTATTGGCTGTTTTTTAAGGCTGGGTTGGGTGTCCTACAGTACTGGAGCAATTCCGGATCCTGCTGCCCGCCTGGGCCTGCCGCTTTCGAGTTGGCTCCCGCTTCTTTGGCCTCCAGTGTGTCGACTGTCATCAGAGGAAAGCCTTGGTTATGGTCCATCTTCCGGAACGTTTCCTGGTCAACCACCGTGCCGTTCTTGTACTTGGGGGGTGAGCCTTGCACATTGTGCTTGCCGGTCTTGTTCCGCTTGTGCAGGTAGAAGAGTAAGGGCAGGATCAAAGCCAGGAGCAACAGGGTAAGGCAGATAGGCAGGATGATGCTGAACATATTGGCTTCGATGAAACCGATGAGCGTGCCCCTTTCTCCCGGAGAGGTGTTGGCCGTCGTCCATTGGCCTGTGCCTGCTGTCGGAAGAACATGCAGCTTGCTGGAATTATGGCTGGGATTCTCTGGCTCCTGAGGAATGGTCGTAAATGCCGAGGAAGAGGGAGTTATGCTTTGGGGCATGGGGGTGTGGCTCTTTTCTTGGAAGCCAGGCACTTTGAGCAGTGTCACTCCATAGGATGCCGAGGAGTTGAAGACCTCGGTGGTGTACAGCATCGACTCTGAAGCAGGGGGGACCCCCTCGGCCACCAGCTCAAACAGAAAACTGTCCTGCTGGAGATTTTGCTCAGTCTCATCCATTTCCCAGATTTCCAATGCAACCAGCCCTCTCTCAAGGTCATGCTGGCTGAAAGCATTGATGGTGACAGGCTGGCTCTTTTTGTTTTTGGAGGCATGCACGAAGCGGCTCCTTTGGGGTGCTTGGAGGATTTTGAACTCTGGGACACTCCTCGTCCTCTCGGCCAGCTCGCTTGCATCAAGAATGTTTGTGTCGAGCTGGACAGTGATTCCTCTTGGCCAAAGAACATCTTGCTGAGTTTTGACTAAGGCTTTGACCATTACATGCACCACCCCTGATATATTCACTTCTCCTGACGTGGCAAGGAACTGGAATTCATCCCTGGTGGAGGCAAAATCTATGAAAGTAAATGTCACTTCTCCATTATCCACTTGCTTCTGTGAAAAGTCTGTCACAGGCTTTTGGTTGACCTCAACCTGGCCAAACCGTGGAGTCCTGATGAGCCTATACAGAGTATTTTGCTCTGCTTGGCCAAGAGACCCGAGAAGGTGATTGTGGGAGAGTGAGGCCATGTTCACACCCTGTGGTATCTCCAAAGTTGTCTGATTCATTGCCCAGGTGATAGCTGGAAGAACCATGATTTCTAGAGAAGTGAAGATAGGCTGATTGTGTCCATCAGAGATGGCAAGGTCTAAGGTTCCAGAAGAGCTAGTTCCATTGGCGATGAACATTATGTGCCCTGCATTGATGTCTGCTTGAGTAAACTGAGTTACAGGTACTTGTTTATTGTGAACATTGATCACAAAGCCACTGGGTGACCCAGAGAGGATGTCATACTTGATTTCTTCAGGGAAGCTGTCAGGATCCTTGACGTTCAGGTGTTCTTGGGAGAGCATTATGGAAGAACCATGGAGGACCTGAAGAACTTGTTCTTGGCTGACCAGTCGTGGTGCCATCTCATTACTGTCACTCACTGTGATATTGAATGTTCCAGAAATGATGGATTCTTCTTTTTGTGGGGGCTGAATAGACCCCACAGTGCTGTGCCGGAGCCAAGCATTAAATCTGAAATGGTCATCTAGGATGCCTGGCCCATGGTGGGCATATTCCAAGCCACCTGCAGCAAGGTCTGACTGCAAGAAGTAGGGATGCTTTCTATCAACGGGTCCATCAGGGACAGACAGGGTCCCATAAGTGGGTAGCTCTGTAACCAGGAATACCACATCATAGGATCCTCTCTTGGAGTCAGGTTCTTTGGTGAGAAGGTTGGACGCATCCAGTAATGAGACGTTGATCACTGCACTTTGAGCTTCTGGAACAGTGAGGCCTGAAAGAGAGGGAAGGAAAGCCATGGTTACGATTGTCATTGTATGTTCCTTCACAACAAATCTCTCACTGTGTGTGCATGGAGCAAGCACACTTCACTGCTTCACCTTTGTTTCTCCACAGTTGAGTGGATTGCTCAGGACAGCCGGTCTCGAATGATACTGACACTCCGAGGAGGTATGGGTCTGTGATGATGGAGGGAGAAGAAATTCGGAAGTGAAAGCTATCCTCAAGGACCCAGAAAGGTTCTGAAGGCATTTCGTGCTGGTAGGATATCGATCCAGCATCCACCTGGTTGGACAAGAAGGAAAGTGTGTTAGTCATGACGACAGCAAACCAATGATGTTGACTTGATTTGAGTTTTATTTTTTAAAAAATTCTCCAGCCCTCCTTCATTCATTGCTTTTGAATAGCAGCTAGTGGGGCAAGGAGACAATGGCTGGCAGCTGGGTGTAGCGAGGTTATTTTAGACCCTGCAGCTAACAGTCTTTTGAGGAACCACTTTAGATGTGTATTACATCAGTTGTGAAGCTCACAACTCACATTTCTCATCTCCTTCCCACCCACCCACCCACCCACCGCTATTCCATGCAAAAACTTCTCTATCCCTGATCTCTCATAGCCTTTCCCAATCCTATGTCCTCCAGATGTTTTAGAAACCATATCCCATCAGCCCCAAGAATGTTGGTACATGGTTGCTATAGTCCCAAACATCTGGAGGACCCCAGGTTGAGGATGTCTGTGTTAGAATGCTTGTGTCAGCCCTGATTTAAAACACAAAACAGCGAACAGTGTTTGCAATTGCTCGGATTCCCTGGACATTGCCTCGCCACTTGTCTTGTGCCTGATTTCTCTTCCTATTTGCAATTGCCGGTCACTTTGCATAAATGGGAGATTTGCACAAATTGAGTGTGCAAATCTGAAATTTTGTGCAAGTTTCCTCGATAGAAGAAAGTGGGTCTGATTTGATCCACTGAGAGAATTTGCACAAATTTGAGATTTGAGAACAAAGATGAATGTGATTTGGTCCACTGAGAGAATTTGCGCGAATAGAACTGGAAATCGAGAACGAGATGAATGTGAGCCATGTCATGTGTTTGGCAATTTGCTTGCATTTGGGGCTTCGAATGGGGGCGTGCCTGCATGTTTTGCAAGCAGAAATGAAATTCTCACCCATCCCTCTTAAATCACAGCGCCATCCTGACTACAGGAAAACAACGGCGTTTGCTTCTGATGCCCTCATTGCTTGCTGCCCTCTCTATGGTCATTTGGGGACCCTCCCTGGGCTCCAGGGGTCCTGGATTTGGCCCCTGGATTTGGTCCAACCAGCGGAGGTTGGTGGCTCCAATGTCAGTTGGGTGGTGAATCCAATCCGGGCCTCAGTCAGAATGCTAAAGGAGTCACCCAAGGTGAATTGAACCTAGGGTAGCTCCTTTAGAGCTCTTATCCTGGTTGCGCTTTTTATATTGTATTTCATAATTGTGTTTTAACCTGTTGGGTGTTTTACTGTGGTTTTAATTTTTGTGAACCGCCCAGAGAGCTTCGGCTATTGGGCGGTATAAAAATGTAATAAATAAATAAATAAATAAATAAATTATTGAAACTTGGAGTGGATTCTCTGCCCCACTGACATTGGAGCCCCCAGCCTCCATTGGGTCTGGCCTTAGCTGTGCCACTGGGGGTTGAAATGTCCTCTGTCACTCACTTCGCTCACCCAGTAGGAATTGGTACAGGGGCTTGAGAAGGCTGCTACCACCAGTGCCACCACCACCAATCAAAATTAAGGTCATATCAGAAAGAGGGCTATCACGGACGGCGTGCCACATACTCTTACCTCGGCCTGGGTGAAGTTCCTCAGCTCCCCTCCATCACCACCCTTCTGGTCGTTCAGCAATCTGCCAAACCATGGAGGTTTTTCTATGATGTAAAATAAAGACTGGGCCTCTTCCTCGTCACTGGTCACTGCTTTCAGGTTCTGTTTTCTTACTGGCTGAGAAGAACCTTTAAAAGAAAGAGTTAGGAAGAGCTGATCATGAGGTGCTGCTGTGGCAAATGTTTGGCCCTCAGTTTTGGTCGTATGGAAAAAGAAAACGGTTTCCCCCGACCGTGAGAGTTAAATTTTGCACGTTTTGTTTGCAATATTCTATTTATTTGTTTGTTAAATTTATATCCCACCTTTTCCTCCAAGGAACTCAAGATAGTTACTTCCTCCTCCTCCTCCTCCTCCTCCTCCTCCTCCTCCTCCTCCTCCTCTTTCTCTTCATTTGAGGCTGAGAGTCAGTGACTGGTCCAAAGTCCCAACTACGATGGGACAACATTTGCCCCAACTTCCTTCCCTTGCAGGTAACATACCTGGGCACACTGTCAGATCTTGCTTGTTTTCCAAAGTGATCACCACTTTCTTCTGGGCCTGCACAGCGAAGAAATGCCCTGGGGACATATTTTCCCCATCGGATACGTCAAAGGAAAACCCTCCATCCAGGGGTCCTGTGGAATGGAGGACAACAGGGAATGAGGCTTTGGATTGCAAGTTGGGGGACCTTTTTAATGGGGTTCTTTAGCTTCAAACCAGACTTGGATCAGACAACCCTTCAAATGGAAGATGCCTTTGAGTAAGAGTCTGCCCTCTGACAGCCCTCCAAATTGAGGGCACCTTCAAAGAGGGCTGTGCTCCAGGGAAGACCTATGTCTGAAGCCCTGGAGAACAGTTGTCAATTCTCTGCCTTTTCTGACTTTAATTTTATTATTTAAGAATTATTTATTTATTTATTTAAACTGGGAGGCTGGCATGCTGCAAAGTGTAGCGCTGCCCTCCAGCACCAGATTTATTTGGGTTCAACAGAGTGTGTGATGGTTTTGGAGCTCAAACCTCACCTCCTCCTTCTACCTTGTTTCTTGGGCAAGTTAGTGTTCTTTTAGTCTCACCACTTTGCTTTCTGGGAAATGGATGGTTCGTGATGGGTTGTACTCACCTTTATTTATTTATTTATTTATTTATTTATTTTATATGCCGACCCATAGCTGAAGCTCTCTGGGCAGTTTACAAAAGTTAAAAAACAGTGAAAATTAAAAAGTATACAAAATTTAAAACCATCAAAATATAAAAACAACAGTATAAAACAACAGTATCCGTTTAAACAGCAACAGTTCTGGGGGCCATTAACAAACAAACGAACTTAGCATATGTTGTTAAATGCTGTTAAATGCCTGGGAGAAGAGAAAAGTCTTGACCTGGCGCTGAAAAGATAACAATGTTAAGAATGTGCAATCCCCTCCAATGGCAGCCATTTTGTGAGAGTGCCCACTCCACTCTTTCAAAATTCCAAATGTTCCCACTGACCCATAAGGGTTGTGTTCCCCTGGTGCAGTAGGTGATACTGAGTCAAGATGGACCTATGGTATGACTTGTATCAGGCAGCAGCCTCCTGTGTTGCGCCGTCATCTAGCCACGGAGCTCTCCCTCTTTCTGTTACAAACCTTTATGCATGAACTGAACAATCCGGCTATTGATCTGGCCCTGTGTGAACCTTTGGACTGTGTTGCTAGGCGATGGTTTCAGCACGACCTTCCCGTTGACTGGCGTCCGGATGGAATAAACCACTTCCTCTGGAGGGGTGTCTTCATCTTCACTTAGAAGAAGCTCAGGAGTAATCTCTGCTGTGCCACCTTCTTGGATCTGGCCGGAAGGGTCAAGAAACCAGGGAAATTAATCTCCAGAGACCCACTAAGCCTTCTCCCATATTGATCTACCCACATGTTGAGATCCTCAAGGCATACGCCCTGGTCCCTGTCCCACGACCGTCGAAGGTGCAATGGGCTCTTTTCAGACTGCTTACTCACAAATGAAAATAGGAACATATGTATAACCTCAGGACTCAACACCCGTGATTCCTGCATTGAGCAGGGGGTTGGACTCGATGGCCTTCTAGGCCCCTTCCAACTCTACTATTCTTGGATTGCCACCCAGCCCTTCACCCCACACTCTTGTACTTTGCTGTCTACCAGCCCTGCTGAGGAGCATTCCCATAGGGGTCCTAGAGCTGAAAGGGGGCTGAATTTGACACCTCTTTGGACACTACAAGGTTGACCTACGAAGTGGGATGGCCCCAGGTTGACTCTTGCTTCTGCCAAGGTTTTATCAAGTGGCTGTAGTCACTTGTAGTCACTTGATGTAGTCAAGGCACTTTCTCTCAACCTCAGTCTTCCCCATCTGTGGTATGGGGGCATAATAATACTGACCTGCCATCCAGGGCTATTGTAAGGAACACCTTGAACTACCTAAGTTTATTTATTTATTTTTATTTATTTATTACCCACTGTAAGGAACTGCTCAGTAGAGGGTCCTCATTCAAGCCTGACCCCAGTTTCTCCGCTTCCTCCCTTCTTTTAATTCTGTTTGTTCTTGAATGACCCAAGCATTGCTCTTGACTTCTGTCATGCATGCTGGCTTGAGAATGGGTTATTCAGACACCAGGGTGTGTGATTCAGGGCCCAGCTGCATTTGGCCAAGCCGCTGTGCTTGTATTCAAACAAGGCACACCCAAGTTTGTGTAGTCAGATGCCCGGCCTTCAGCTGCACTGTTTGCTTGGAGCAAACACGCTTAGTTGCTGCCTTTGTGTAGCGCTGGGCTCAAGCAACTCCAGAGAGGTCTTTCACCGTGAAGCTTTGCAATTTGTGCTCCCCCTTGGTGAGTTCTATGCCCTTTCCACGGAAGAATCTAAAAGAAGAAACCCTGAGGAAATGTTGGATCTGGGAATGGTGGCTTTTGCCAGCTCCTTCCTGCCTCTAGCTTCTTGGTTCAATCAAGGGCACAGCATTTGCTTTGTCTCTTCCAAAGATCTCAAAGGAAGGTGCAGGAGATATCTTGGCAAAGGAACGGAACGTCTTGTTTACAGACTCGGGTTACGCTCCGCTGGGATTTCAGCTTTGAGAAATGCTTACAGCTAATTCTTTACTCCCAAGCTCTTCTCCCAAAACCAGGGCTGGCCCAACATGTTTTGCTGCCTGAAGTGAAAGACAAGATGGCGCCCCAACCCTAGGGTGACCACGTGTCCTATTTTAGAGAGGACCGATGGCATCCTCTTTTTGAAGGGCTTGTCCAGTCCATCACCAGGGTTTTAAGGGCCGTTGGCCAAGACACCTTTGATGGGCCCTCGCCCTTTGTGAGTCTGGCTTCTCACTGCTGTTGCCACCAGCTACTCTTGATCCGCCTCTTCTTTCTCATCAATGCTCCACTTATTTGTTTGGGAAGCAGAGAGCCAGGGAGCAAGTTGGCAGGGGCATCTCCTGTTCCTTCCTCTCGTCTCTTCCCTTATCAGTGCCAGGTGGAGAGGCAGGTGAACAAGCAGGTTGCCATGGGGAGGAGAAAGAGCCAGTCCAGGGGGCACTTGTCAATGGGCCCCTGCTTGGATGTGGGCCCTCAGCAGACGCCCAATCATGCCTATCCGTGACTCTGGACCTACCAGAGGCATCTGGCTGGCCATGTGGGACTAGACAGGCCTTTGGTTCTTAGGACGTGGCCAGTGGGCATCACGTTGACAAACAGGGATTAGACCGTGGCATTTGCTTTGCTGAAGCTCAAGGGAGCCCTCTCAGCCGGGCTCATTGAGAGTGCGTCCGGAAGTGCGGGAAAGCAGCAGCCAGCCAAGGGCTGCAGAGGCATCCCTGCATCTCGCCAGACAACCCCATGTGACGCTCCTAAAGATCACAGGCACCATGGAGCGTGGGCAAACAGAATAAGCTGAACACGGAGGAGCAGAAATGAAGCATAAAGCTTGAATAATTCAGAGCGAACGTAGGCAATGATCAAAGCTCTCTTCAGCCGGCCCCTGAGAGTGAAGGCTTTTAAACAAGAGATTTGCCTCATCTCCCCCCCCCCCCCCCCGGCTGTTTAGCAAGGACAGTTTCTATGGAGCCGCTGTTTCGTACCTCTCTCAGCCCAAGGGCCAAATTCAATTCTGGGGAAGCTCTTGGGGTCGTATTCATGAGTAGGTGGGGCTAAAGGCAATGGGGTGGGTGGGGCTTAAACCACCCGCCCACCCAGCGTATTTTAGCTTAGAGCTCTTACTGGCAGCAACACAGCCTTCAGAGAGGCCATTCATCCATTTAGATGGAGGGGAAATGTGCAGAAGCTTGGGGAAGGACCAAAGGATTGCTGGTTGGAGGGCAGCGGGAGGGGGAGAGCTGCGGCAATCTGGGAAACCCTGGAGGGACAGGTTTGGCCCCTGGGCCTGAGGCTCCCGATCCCTGCCCTACAGTCTACAAGCGGTGGGGGGAAAGGATTTGAGACGCCATTCAGAGAAATCACTTCCTCACACTCCGAATGTGCCTACGCAGATATCATTTGGAACACAGATGCTGACCGCTGTAGAGGTGGCCTAAAGATTTCTGGGGAGCAATAGCAGCTGGTGATGATGGCAGTGAGAAGGCAGCTTCCCTGAGAGAGGGCGTTTCTACGAGAGGCTTTTATCCCGCATCTTTAATGAGGCTTCTCCTTCCGCATTCTTTGAGGGATTAAGATTGGCTCTTTCACATGCCTTTTACTGGGTTTTTTCTTTCTCTGCCTTTCTACATGTTTCATTATACAACCACTAGATGCCGCTGTGGTATAGAGGAATTGCACAATGTCGTGAGACTCTCATTCCACCATTTGTAAATAATACCACACTTTCCACTGTTATGGGGAAAAAATGCCATAATGGTTGCAAAGCATGGGAGGGGCCCTGGAGGATGACAATGTTGTGTAAAGGACCTGCAAAGTACGGTGAGAGAGCCATCGCAAGCACACAATAAGAGCCTTGTGTAGAAAGGCTCAGAGAGGGCCTTGCTCAAGGACTCTCAAAAGCCAACCAGCACTGGTTTCTGGGAAGTCTCCAAGCAGGATATGAGCTCAGCAGCCCTTTCCTGATGTTGTTCCCAACTAACATGTATTCAGAGGCATTCATCAGCCTCACCAAGCTTCTCTCCACCATAAAGCAGTGTGGTCTAGGGGTTAGAGAGCTAGATTTGGGCCTAGGAGATGTAAGTTCAAATCTCCACTTGGCTATGAAGCTCACTAGTTAACTCTGGGTCAGTCTCTCTCTCTCTCTCTCTCTCTCTCTCTCTCTCTCTCTCTCTCTTCTTTCTTTCTTTCTCTTTCCCCAAACTTTTTCACAGGGCTGTTGTGAAGTTAAAGTGAGTGAGCAGGGAATATGTACTTTACCCTGAACTCCTTAGAGTAAGCACGAAGTTAAAAATGCAATCAATTAAAAAAAAAATTTGCAGTTGAGAAAAAGCAGGGAATTCCCAAATGCATCCCACAAACATGTTTCAATTTTGCTGACATGAAGAAAGAATCCCAGTTGTGGAATGAATCTTGAGTGGTTACAAGGCCTTGACACCCCCCCCCCCAAATAAAAACAAAAAGCTCACAAAACCGTGACCCCCAAATGATCCCGATGAGCATCTGGGAAACAATGAGATCATGTGTTATGAGAACACCAGCTTGGTCTGTCACCAGCTTTGTCCTCTCTTAGTGATATTTTTCTGTGTTTTGTTTTCTACTGCCTCGAAAGCATCCATGACCCACAATCCCTTTCCATCTTTCTGCTGCCCCGGGCTGACTTATCCCTGGACCAGCCTGTTGGTACTAATGATCTAGAACCCTCGGGAGGAAGGAAAACATCAAAGCGCTCTCTGTCCTGCTGCAGCAGAGATGGTTTTATGTTTGGAGCACAGTGCCCCGGAGGGAGCTTGGGTATGCAAGCAAACTCGACTCCAGCGCACCGCTGCAATGCCCTCTAATGAGGCTATCATGCATCTCCATCATTTTCCTGAAGCCGTTGCGCTTTGCCAGGGATGAGAGAATCATAGAATAGCAGAGTTGGAAGGGCCTACAAGGCCATCGAGTCCAACCCCTTGCTCAGTGCAGGAATCCACCCTAAAGCATCCCTGACAGATGGTTGTCCAGCTGCCTCTTGAAGGCCTCTAGTGTGGGAGAGCCCACAACCTCCCTAGGTAACTGGTTCCATTGTCGCACTGCTCTAACAGCCAGGAAGTTTTTCCTGATGTCCAGCCAGAATCTGGCTTCCTGTAACTTGAGCCCGTTATTCCGTGTCCTGCTCTCTGGGAGGACTGGGAAGAGATCCTGGCCCTCCTCTGTGCGACAACCTTTCAAGTATTTGAAGACTGCTATCATGTCTCCCCTCAATCTTTTCTTCTCCAGGCTAAACATGCCCAGTTCTTTCAGTCTCTCTTCATAGGGCTTTGTTTCCAGCAAAGTCTGAGCTTGTCAAGGCATTCTGCGTTCCACCACAATGTTTGGCCTGCCTTACTCCAATTCTGAGATGTGAGCCTTTGTTGTTGTTGTTCAAATGGGAAAAATGTGCATAAAAACATAAGAATATGAGAAGAGCCATGCTGGATCAAACCAAGGGTCCGTCTAGTCCAACATTGTTTTCACACAGTGGCCAATCAGCTTCCCATGCTCCAGGAGAAACCCACAAGCAGGACATGAATGCAACAGCACCCTCCTGCCCATGTTCCCCAGCAACTGGTGTACATAGGCATTTGGCCTCTGATACTGGAGGTAGCATAGAGCCCTCATGGCTAGTAGCCACTGTTAGCTTTACTGCCTCATTCAGGTGCACATTTGTTTTTAAAGCTTGCACTCAAATGCGCACTCTTCTCCCTCACACATTAAAAATATGTATTAAGATGTGAAAATACATTTCCCAGACAGGCATCCCCCAAACCCAAAAAAGAGACAAGGGGCCCATTCAGAAGACACCTTAAACCACGGCTTTAACCATGGTGAAAAAGGCTTTTTGATTTATTTACTATGGTTAAAGCCATGGTTTAAGGTGTCTTCTGAATGGGACCAATGAGAGAAATTTACTAAATAAATGACTGCTCTTGATTATTTATTAGTAACAATTGGATCATATGTCAGAGCAAAAGATTGTGATTCTCCCTGGCAAATTATTAGTTGTTGATGATGAATAGGAAATTGAGGAATTTGTGGTGAAGGGTGGATGACCTGGAGGGAATGTAGAACTTTATGGAAACAGCAGTGCGGAAACCCTTATGCACATCATTGGGTCATGATTGCTGCCCATATTACATAAAAAAGCACTTATTTTTACAACCTTCCAGTGCCACCTGGAAGCCGCAGTGTGGAGTTATATTGCCACCCTGTGGCGATGTTATAGCACTGCAAGGCAAAAGATGGGAAAAAAAGTAAACAGAGAGATGGTATTTCTCTGGGATCTTTTCTGGGAAATGCAAAAGGGCTGTTTCCACCCCGCCCCTCTCTCCCAATGCCTGAATCTGAATTAAAGGCTGGTGGAAAAAGTGCACAAGAATTCCACATCTTGCCATTGGATCTCCCACCCTTTCCTCATTTCTGGTACTTATAACAGCTTTAGCAGCTGGATTTCAGAGCCGAGACGCAGAAGCATGTCTGTTTTCTCATTATAGTAAGTATATAAGGATACAAGAAGAGCCATGCAGGATGAGGCCAAAGGCCTATCTAGTCCAGCATTCTGTTCGCACAGTGGCCAGCCAGAAGCCCACAAGCAGGACATGAGTGCAATAGGACTCTCCCACCCATGTTCCCCAGCATCGGGTGTTCAGAAACCTCTCATACTGGAGGCAATATATAGCCATCATGACTAGTAGCCATTGATAGCCTTATCCCCCTTCTATAAATTTGTCTAATCCTCTTTTCAAGCCATCCATGTTGGTGGCCCTCACTCCATCTTGTGGTAGCAAATTCCATAGTATGAAGAAATCCTTTCTTTTATCTCTTCTGGATCTCCCACTATTTAGGTCCATGGGATGATCCCTGGGTCACCCTTCCATAAATGTAGGTTTGACCCTTGCCCTAGTGGTTAGTTTTAGCTTTCCCTAGTTTTAGCTTTCACCACCTGGTGTTTCTGGTTCATGGATGTCATATTTCCAATATCTCTTGTGGAACATCCCAGCATGCTCAAAACCCCACCCACTTTCTAATGAAGGAGGTACCTGCATTCCCCGGTTGACCAGCATCACCGGTGCTTCATCATTGCTGGGGATGACGGTGATGGAGACTGTCATGGGCTGGCTCTGCTGGCTGACGTCAGAGACGTTGGCAAGCACCGTGAATCTGTCAGCCAAGGTTTCACTCCCATCGTGCACGTACTGGATGAGCTGGTGCTCCACCTGAATGCATAGAGGGCTTTGTCAGAAAGGTCTTGTCCAGTGGGGTCATGGAGCCAGAGCTCACAGGGAGGCAGCACCAGCAGGGACCCTGATGCCATCTGCCACCACGACCTCCTTGGAATTCCTTGCTCCGCCTCTGGCCCCCACCCTAACCACACCACCAGATTTCCAGTGACACTGCTGGGAAATCAGGCATGCACCCCCCCCCCCCCAGCTTGGCTTATTTCCCAGCTGAAATCCCACTTTCTTTACAGAGACTTTGGTGTGCTGTATCTTGGGTGGATGGGATGGTAATGGCTCCAATGCATGGGGGAGGTCAGCCAGATACAAGTTAAATAGAAGAGGAGCAAGCACACAGCCTTGTCTTACCCCACAGGGTGCAGCGATCTCTTTTGTGCAATGACCTTGTGGGCTGCAATGGACCTGAGCGGTGTTGTTGTAGTAGAGGGATTGGATCAAGAACAAGAGTCTTTTGTCAACAGAAAGCTGTTCCAGTTTGTTCCAAAGACGTGGGCGAGATATAGAATCAAATGCAGATTTTAAATCAATGAAGGCTGCAAAAAGTATCTATAAGCCAGGTGAGCCAGGACCAAACAGTGGTCAAGGGTTGAACAGCCAGGTTTAAAGCCAATCTGCTCTTCACCCAGTAGGTCATGTTCATTGATCCATGCCTTTAATTTGAGACCTAAATAACTAGCTCCCCCCAGTCCCTTGGACTACCAGTCTCCTTTTGTAAAGGTAGGATGCCTTACCTGCGCTGGTTAACAATCCCCAAATACAGGAGAGCATTCTCACTAGCCAGACTTAATGTCCTTCCCTCTAAACTTTTAGATGGCAGATACAACAAAATCCCATTGCTCAACAGATGCTGTCCCTGTAACAATACTAAGGTGGAAACTGTATCACACGTGTTACTGTTATGTAGATTTTACCAAGGGGCTAGAAATGATCTTCTGAACCCCATTTTACAATCTTTTCCTGGTCACCCAATTGAATTCTTAATGTCCCCTTTACTTTGGAACTCAGACAAATCAATCACCGAGCAAGTGGCCAAGATTTTGAACTTGGCCATTTCTATTAGATCCTCTATGATTACTTGTCTTTTTAATAGCTAATTGTAATGCTCAGTCCTTTTGTATGTAATTTTTGTTGGAATGGTCTATTGACTGCAATAAACTGTTGTTGTTGTTTCTTTACAGAGAAACAGAAATTACACATGGATGGCAGGCCCTGGTTCTTTGCAGAATTTCGCTTCCTCCAAACAGGGGGCGGGGGGGGAGGGCCATTCTGCTTGGAAACAAGGCACACACACCTCTCATGCCTCATTCCCCAGCAGAATCCCTGTGAATCTAGCTGCACGGCCACTTGTGGCGGTGACTGCAATGGGGGAAGGTGTGCCCTCCGAACTTTCTAGGGGGTCTTCTGTGGCTCCCAGCCCTCCTATGTGGCCAGCCAGCCCACACTTGATCCCTCCTCCTCCTCCTCCTCCTCCTCCTCCTCCTCTGAGTCTAAGTCCATATTAGACATCAGCTAGATTTACTTATTGAACAACTGACACCCCTGGAGCCAGAAATGGCACAATGCCAGCATCAGCAACCCCGTTTCGAACAATTGAAATAGCTGCTGCCTGCCTCCCTACCTCATACCAGGAGAAGCCTTCTAGGCTGCCCTCTTTAGGTCTTTTCACGTCCTGGAGGATGCCATGCTCTGGTGCCTCGAGGACAGCAAATTCCACATTGAAAGCAGTGAAGTAAGTGCTGGGGATATTCAGGACATCCATGGAGAGCACCTGTGTGCTCCCTTCAGTCACCGTGATGTTGTGAACCTCCAGCGGGACCTCCAGTGGGACTGAAATGGGAAGGATCTCTAGGTCCACCACGAGCCCTTCCAGAGGATCCACCCCACTGGCCGTGATGTCGACGGTGAACCGGTCGTTCTGTATCTCGAGGCTGGAATGCAGGTAGAGGACTTTGCCTTCATTGATGTCTTCCTGGGTGAAGGTCTGGATGGGTTCCAAGCTCGGGGGTTCATCAGAGCTATGGCCGTGATGCAAGGCTACCAGGGTTCCTGAGAGGGGAGTGACAGTGACTGTGTAGAGGATCTCCTGAGGAGGGATGTCTTCATGTTCAACCTGAAAGATGGATGAAGGAGAAAGATGGATATGAGCGATGAATCCTGGCCCTACATGGGAGTAAGCCTCATTGAACCCAATTGGCCTTACTTCTGAGTGGACGTGTATAGAATTGCACTGTAAGAGATTTATTGTGGCATAAACTGTCTTGGATTAGAGACCTCAGTTCCCATAAAGGAGTGTCTTGAGGTGGAACACAGGAACACAGGAAACTCTCCTCCATTGAGTCAGACCATTGGTCCATAGAGCTAAGTATTATCTGTATGGTCTGATCCAGCATGGCACTGCTTATGTTCTTATCTACAATGACTGGTATCACCTCCCCAGGGATTCAGACAGAAGTCTTTTACAGCTGTCCCTGGAGATGTCGGAGAGTGAATCTGGGACCTTTCGCATGCAACTTCTTGATGGTAAGAGCAGTTTGGCAATGGAACCAATTACCTGGAGTGGTTGTGGTGGGCTCTTTCTCATTGGAGGTCTTCAAGGAGAAGTTTGACAGATATCTGTTGAGGGTGCTCTAGCTTGGGGTTTCCTGCACTGAGAAGGGGGTTGGACCTGATGACCTAAAAGGCCCCCTCCAATGCTGTGATTCTATGATTCTGAGTTTGCACAGGATTGGTGCCTACGTTTTATTATTCAACAACATCAACAATCATCATTAGAATTCCCTTAGCACTTTACCCCATAGAATATTTCTACACCTCCTGCTTTGTAACTTGGAGGAGATATTTAAACATGAGAGGAGGGAAATAAGCAAGCAAACAAACTTTAGGAAAAGCGTAACTTACCAGCAAGTAGTCATTCTTAATCTCCACAGCTTCTCCTTGGAGGATACGTATCCTTTCATGGTGAATGATGTTTAGCGGACTAGGATGGGAATCTAAAAATATGGTGACCTTCAGCACATCTTCCACAGCCACCTGGTTGGTTTCAATGGAGAGATGTATATTATCCTGAGAATTCCTGCTCCCGTTGTGATGGTAAAGGACTTCTCCTGCCAATAGGTCCCTCTGGGTGAAAGATGACACTTCCTGTCTGCCTCGCAGCACCACCCCCCATTTGGGAGGGGCTACGATGCGGAAGAGAATGTCTTCATCGTTCCTGACATCCATGTTGGTTTCCAAGCTGAGGACAGAGGAGTCAATGGTCCCCTGGCTGCCTTGGTGGATGACTAAGCTCGTCGTGTGGTTCGTAATTTTGATGTAAGGGTCTGAGGCTTGCACTTCCAGGAGAGTTGCAACCTGGTGCTGTCCATCAGAAACTTGGAACTGGATCCAGCCTCGGTCAGCTCCTGAATGGACAAAGAGGATCTTCTTCTTCCTCAGGTCATCTTGAGTGAAGCGGTACACCTGGCGGCTTCTGTCATCAGCAGCAATGATGCTGCCAAAAAGGATGTCCTTCCTTACAAAAACCAGCTGTGCATCCGAGAAGCCTGAATCCTCATCAACGAAGGCAATGTCATCCGTGGTCATCAGGCGCTGCCCATTGCGCACCACGTTAAAGACCTTGTTGACCACCTGGACGGGGGCGTGATCATTCTCAGGCTGAATGGAGACTCTGAAGACACCTCTCACATCCTCAGCGTCCAAGCTGGAGCTTCCCTCATCCTGCTTGACGGCCACAAACGGGATGTCATCCTCCAGGGTCTCAGAACTATCATGTTGATACATAAGGCGGCCTTGGAGGATATCTTCATTGGTGAACTTTGTTATCACATCCTCACTGGAAGGCGAATGCTCAGGTGTTCTCCATATCAGCTTCCCATGGGTTGGACCATCTATCACCTCATACATGTAGTTGATGCTGTTCATACTCTTGATGAACAAGTGGTCTTTGGAAATGATGGCTTGGCCTCCCTCTGGAATGGACAAAATGACATTGGTCAGGATGGGGGCATCTGGATCTCCTCCAATCTGTATTCTGTAAGTGTATACAGGTGAGTAATGTGCTCCAGCCATGACCCGGAACTGGAAGACATCCTCAGTTTCCTTTGAGTCTCTGATGGTTGCGCTGTAACTCAACTGACGACCTTGCAGATCCTCTTGTGTAAAGCCAAAACCATCTGTCAGTCTAACTCCACGAAGCTCAAGGTTCCCCTTTTTGGGTGGTTGAATGATTACATAGTGGAAAGACTCTGGGCTAGAACTTGGTTCCTCTAAAACCGCCTCCATGGAATTAGAGGTGATGTTCTTCTCTTTCTTGTTTTTCATCTGGAGGGGAATCAAAGTCTTCATCCTGATGGTGGCTCTCTTAATTCTGATGAGGAACGTGTTGTTTCTCAGTGTCTTCTGGCCTACTTGAACCATGAACCACAGCTTCTCAATCATATCTTCTGTCCGGTACTCATCATCTGTGCTGAAATATTGGATGCGCCCTTGCTCCACATCCTGCTGGTGGAAAGACTCTACTTTCTTCCATTCTCCACCTAGGCTCCCTTGCTTTTGGATCTCACCGTACTGGAGAGGCACAGTCAAGCGATACAAGAGAGGGACTTTTTGCTGGACCGCATTAGTTTCCACAGAGAGGTTGGCCGTGGTGATTGGAACAATGCCCCCTTGTGAGACCAAGAGGCCGGTGTTGTTGCGCACCTGGATAACTGGCTCCACAGCAACCACCCTCAAGGTGGCTACTGGACTCATGACTATGCCATCGTTAACTTGGAGAATGAGCGTTGATGTGGGCCCATTTTGGTGGATGTAGGCCACGTGTCCTGCTTCCAGGTCCCTGCAGGAAAACTCTTCAATTGGCACTCCAGGATGGAAGTCATATTCTACATAACCCTCTTCCATTCCCTTCCCCCCCAGCAACTGGAATCGCAAGCTGTCACAAGGAGTGTCATCATCAAGGGCTTGAATAATGTCTGGGTTGAGGTGCTTGCGTGTGTGTTCCAGAATGACCATGCGATCTCCATGTGGAAAGACCACCTCGGGAGCATCGTTGACTGGGTTGATCTTTATGGGCAGCAAATATATCTGGCCTTGCCACAAACACTCGGGAACCCCTCCTCGGGCAGTGACTATGACTTCCAGCAGCAGCTGATCCATGGGCCCCTCAGAGCCATCATGAACATACTTCACCTTCCGGTTCACAATATCCAACAGGGTGAACTTCCTTCTGCTCCTGACCCGGGGGAGGTCTAATTCCAGCTGTCCATGCCTTGGGTCTGTGGTGACACTGAAGAGAACCTGAGACTGCCTGATGTTAGCACTGCTCAGGTCAATGGTTGGCTGCGTGTGTCTCCACTCCAGGAAAGCCGTGCCTCCTTCAGCAACAACCAGGGGACTGACATGCAGCAGTTTGGTGAAGTTAGTGAAGACTGGGGGCAGGCTAGGGTCAGGACGACAGGGCTCCATAATAGGGCCCTGCCAATGGTCTGGGGGAGAGCTTGTGGGGGCCTCATCCTGTTCATAGGCATCATCATAGTCCGAGTACTGATCCAGTTTCCCACAGCCTGCTGTAATGTCCCTAGTGACAAGGGCATCTTGTAGACTCCTCTTCTCCTGGTTTATCCTCAGGTCCTCAATGCAGCCCACAAAGGAGTTATTGGGGAAGACATTGCTAGACATAAAAGCTAGCCCACGCTTTCTCATCCTGTTGGCGGCCTTCTCATTGAGACCTCCCACAAAGAGTGGCCCTTGGAGATCAAGGTGACTATGGATGCCCTTGTTGGAAGTCTGCGAGGCATAGTAGTCAACAAGGATCTCAAACTTCCGGACGTCCATGGAGACCTTGACATAATGGTCCTGCTCGTTACTGAGGTAGATATTGTTGTGGAGCACCACGAGGCCATTCCCTTTCTCCACCATCCCCCTTAAGCGCCCATCAAAGATCTCCAGATAGAAGAAGTCATTTTCTAGCCCTGACTGGTAAATGAGAGGGGCCTGCTTGACATCTGTGGTGATCACAAACTCAATGGTTCCTTGGTTCCTTGCACTCCAGCTGGGGAAGGTGATGTAGGAACTTGGCCCCAGGAAGCCAAGGGGGTCATCGGGTCCAGCAGAAAACTCTACGCTGCACCCTTCTCGGACGCCATGGGACCTCTGGGTGCCAGTGCCAGATGCCAGTGCAGAGAGGACATTGCGTTCATTGAACATCACGGTGTGGAGGCAGCCCCTGAATGGTAAACTCACACCGGCGAGGTACGGCAACTCCAGGCTCCCTGTCCCTCCCACAAAGAGGCCGTAATCAATGTCCAGCTCTCGCAGAGGCTCTGGAATTTCCACCGAGGCATTGAAGAGGCCATCCACAATCAAGGTCATTCGTCCCTCTGCCACCAACAGGTCAGCATCATGGATCACGAGGTTATTGAGATGTGGCCCTGCTGGAGATTTGACTGTCAGTTCCTCCGAGTCCAGGCCCATTCTAGCCTAAAAAAAAGGAAATAATTGGAAACATTAATGACGACGATGATGATGATGATAATAAACAACCATTAAAATAGCCATTTCTGAATATCCAGAGTACTTCGTTATCTCAGTAATCCTTACAACTATCCTGTAAGATAGGCCAGTAATTTCATCTCCATCTATGACAATACTGGGAACGCTGAATGCTCTCAATTTTGGTTTCTCATTTCTCCAATCTTAAATTCAGTTCATCTGATTCTGAATTTTCCTATGCTGAAATATGGTTTGTCCTGAACGTTGAACATTTTTTAAAAAAATAATTAAAAAAAATTCCCATGAAAATTCATAAGTGTTTTGGCACATATTTCTCCTAATACATGTGTTTTTGTATGCATGATTGCCTAATATACCCATTTTATTTTGCAAGCAATTTTCCTAATATACACATTTGCATGCATTTTTTTAAAACTGGAGATCTCTACTGCAAAGGCTGGTAGCTACAAGAGAGAGGGGGCTTCTCAGTTGTGGTTCCCCATTTATGGACTGCCCTTCCGAAGGAGGCTCATTTGGTGCAATCTTTTCGGGATCAGGCGAAGATCTCCCCACCCACCGAATTTTAGAGACTTGCTTTTGAAAAGAGTTTAAGGCTGTTCTTCTATATCCTGTGCTGTTGTTCTGCATTGCATTGCATTGTATTCTTTTAAACATTTGTAATCTGCCTGGGGAACCTTTGTTTTGGGGTGGGTTAAAAACACAAGCAGTCAGATAAAATAAAAGTGGAGCTGGGGTCCAATTTACATGAGCCTCTCCAAACTGGGTGGGTCCCTATTTTGAAACCCTTTGATGCTCCCCCCTCCCCCAGCGCTAGCAATGACTGCACAGTTGTTCGGTGCATGGATTACACCTATGGCCCGTAGGCCAACATCTTACTGACCTGTAGGCTGTCAGCACGGAGCTCTACCAGGAGATAGTCTGCCTGCCCTGCAGCCAGGAAAAGGAGTCCACTGCGCTGGCTGGTGTAGAACTGCACATGGAGCTGGACGGTGCTGAATGTGCTCACCAAGGGCATCTCCACGTAGCCATCACCAAAGAACGACGCTGAAAGACAGGAGATGTTCAGAGGTTTAGGCTCCGGCTCGTCAACGTCTTCCAAGAAAGAAGACGCAGGGACTAAAGACCTTGGAGCATGTTTAGCTGATTCACAATTTGCAGAAGAACCCCAAAGAACGCTCTGCAAAGCACATCAAGAGGTTTTATGTTGAAGCTAAGCAGGTCTTCTTCACCCTTCTGTTGCAATGACAGGAGGCATTAAAATTCGTAGCAGGTAAATTCCCCCCCCCATCCGTACAGGTAACAAAAAACCGGGATAGCAGACTTTATGGGACCTCTTTATTTCTTCATGTGTAGTTATTTTCAAACCTTATCCATTCATGAGACCAGTTTAGTAAAAGCATCTGATCTATAAACTTTTCATTGGGTAACTGAAACATAGTTTACACGTTGGCAATGCGTTTCTATGCATATTTACATAGATGTAAGTTACACTGTGTTTATTTCCATAGTGCACAGTCTTAGATATTTTGGAAGGCCTCCTCCCTCTGCGCTTTGTAGCTTAAAAAAACAAAACAACAAAAACCAAGCAGCAATGAAAAATTAAGACAACCCACGCCTTTGCAATACCAATCGTAAACACGAGATGGAGCAGTTAACTCTATATAACTCCACTGAAGAAGACCATTTTTGACAACCACCTGTCCCATCTCCAGCAGCGGTTTAGCTGACGATGAAATACATTTATTAACTTACTTCATTTACATATTGCAAAACCAGGACTTGCTTAATTTATGCCAGAACTCAGTCTCTTAAGATGTAAAAAGCAAGAACAGATACAAAAACTCCAAAGAGGAGTGCATTTCACAGCTGAGTTAGCCATGGAGTCCCCAAACAATAAAGATGAGCGCAGAGTTGGGGAAACTTCTTTCAGTTCAAGGTTCACCTTATCACATTTGCAAACTGTCTGAGTCCACATTCCAGGAGAGGGTGTGGCCGGAGGCAAAAGTAGGCAGAGTCACACAAGTGCTTGGTTCAGTACAAAGAGACATTTGCATCTAGGCATTCTGCTTCTCCAAGTCATGCAAGGCTCTCTTCCCCACAGCAGGATGGAGTAAATTTTAATCATCTGTCCAAACATGCAAGCTGCTGGCTGATGGAACTACACTGAACCCCATCCAGGAAAAGGAATGGAAATATCATCTTCTTGATTATTTTCTCCGTTCTCTGACTTCCTCTGTGCTAATCTCCTATAAATACCTGTCCAGCGAGTAAATGGTGGCCATGATGTGGAAGAGGAGGAGGAGAGCAGCTGGTGGCCATGGCAGTAATAAGGCAGTCTCACTGAGGGGGTGGGGGTGGGGGTGGTTTGGAAAGCATCTCTCCTAGGGTCTCTCAAAAGCCTGGAGCTGGCATAACAACAGCAACGATGATGATGGTGATAATAACAGGCATTGGGTTGTACTAAAAGTTGTGCCTTTGCTTCAATTTCCGGCCTCTCCGCCTAGTAATTGTTTATAATTTTGGCATGACGGCCTGCTGCTTTCTCCAAAGTAGAAGTGCTAGTTGCTGCCAGGGAAGGGGGAGAAAGCAAGAAAGATATTCCACACAGCCTTTCTGTTCCATCTCTTTATGACGCATCAAATAACTTAATGGAACTGGGTCAGAAAGATGAGGAAAACATTGCAGGGAGAGCCTCCATCTGCAAGAGCAGGTGTGTTAACAAGGGCGCTGTTTTGGCAGGATTCCAGGGTTAGGGAGTGTGAGTGACCCATTTAAGGAATCCAGTTCATTCTAGTACTTCGGAAGGATAAATCAACCCCTCCCCCCATTCCTTTACGCTAAGGGTGTTGGAGACTTTTGCTCTTCTTTGAGGGGGGGGGATTTGTGCAAATCTACACTTGCACAAATGGCACTTGTGCAGGGTGAACAAAATTCTCATACATCCCTAAAAAAATCCCTATTCCATCAATAAGCAGACAGTGAACATAAGAAGAACATCAGAACATCAGAAGTGCCCTGATGCTGGATCAGACCAAGAGTCCATCTAGTCCAGCACTCTGGTCACACAGTGGCCATCCAGCTGTCGGCCAGGGACCAACAGAGCAGGACATGGTGCAACAGCACCCTCTCACCCATGTTCCACAGCAACTGGTGCACACAGGCTTACTGCCTCGAATACTGGAGATAGCACAAAACCACCAGGGCTAGTAGCCATTGAAAGCCTTTGCCTCCAGGAATTTATCCAACCCCCCTTTTAAAGCCATCCAGATTGGGGGCCATCACTACATCCTGTGTTTGTGAGTTCCGAAACGTGCCTCCTCCACTCCAGCACTGAGATGCCTTTTTCCCTCCAAGGAACCCAAGGCAGCGTACATAACAATAATCCTCCTCCTCCTCTTCCTCCTCCTCCTCCTCCTCTCCATGTTATCCTCACAACAACAGCCCTGTGAGGTGGGTCTGTGACTGGCCCAAAGTCAGCCATTGGGTTTCCATGGCTGAGTGGGGACTAGAACCCAGATCTCTCAACTCCCAGCCCAACACTCTAGCCACTAAGCTACACTGTCTTCCACTATGCCACACTGGATCTTGGCACTAGGGCAAAGACAGACAGATGGACAGACAGACATTGTCTGCATTATTATAGATTCAAATAAGGAATGAAAAGATTCTACTCTAACAAATCTGTTAATAGTATTTGCATTTCCAGCTTGATGACAAACCGTGGCAGTTCTCTCGTCCGGGATTGGAATGGCCCCCTATTTTATTAAGCCAATCTCATAAAGAAGGATTAAAAATAAAATGCAGACGTGTTGCTCCGCATCTCTGCTGACCTTCCAGATCAAATGCAAACCCAGACAAAGTCAAGACATCTGATATTGTCGGCCACCAAGATGGCACAGAAGTTGTTATTCCGAGCAAGCAGAGAGCAAACAAAATGACGAGCGTGCTGTCGAAAATCCCCCTGCAAGTCTTACATCTTTGAAAGAAGCCATTTGCTGGAAAGGTCAGAGATGACGCTGTCGTCTCGCCTGGTCCTGGCAAAGTCAAGCTTCTTTCTTCTTGACTTTTCACATGTCCTTGTGGATCCCAAACGCTGCCTGTTCTTTTGCTTACCCCTGCTTGTCTGTGCGCTCTGGAGGGGCAGATGCAGCACAGGCACTTTGTCAAACGTGGCCTTACTTTAGCAGCTGCCATCTGATGATGATCTTTCAAAGGATCCTTTGAATTCCCCAACCAGGAGCAGGTCGCATACCTGGAAGGCGCCTCTGCTTGTACCTATCTCTATGAATGATGTTCTCGGCTAGTCAGCCAATGCAGGTTTGGAGAAAATCTGAGACTCAACAGCCCAGAGTCTCAGAGCTGGCACAGTGAGCTACCAGGGCCAATTCAAGGTGTTAGTACAAATGTAGAAAGCCCGAATTGGCTCAGGATCCAGGTACTTTCCCCAGTACTGACCATCCCAGGATTCAGAACTTGCCAGGGAGTCTGTGCTTGTGGTGTCCTTAAAGGATGTAGCCTGTGTGGCTACTACAATTTGTAGGGTCTTTTTGATGGTGGCACCCCAGCTGCACAACTCCCTTCTGGTAGAGATTCAGCTGTTCCCCACGTCTTTTGGAGGCAAGTTAAAGAACTATTTCTTTGTGCAGGCTTTAGGGGTATAGGCGAATGCCCATTTCTGGACATGGCCCTTTATGGTCACTGTAGTTTACGAACTTAGGTGTAGGAAATGTCAGAGCCCCCACCTTTGTTTAAAATGGCAGCTTTCATTAAGGATGGGCAACTGTCAGGTCAGATCAATCCCATGGGTGGGAGGAGGCAACAGTGCTCACCTTTGCCCCAGATGAGGCTGAGGTGGCCCAGAGCTCTTCGGACCTGATCCAATTCGCTTCAGACGACATCGGCCTGATCTGGTCCCGCTTCAGTTCAGATTCGTAGTTCAGGCCCGAAGTGGTGCCCAGCCCTAATTTGTGATGCATCCATTGCATGTTTATAAGTGCTATATGTTGCTGCGAGAACTGATCAAAAACCATGATCTCTATCTACCAAACAAAGCAAGGAAGATGCTCAGCTCCTATTTGACATTGTGAAAGCAGCTGCAGTTCTGGGTTTGCAGCTCCCTCCCTCTGGTATCAGAGGGCTGTGTAGGGCGGGTGTGTGTGTGTGCATATTGTTCCCTGTGCTTGATGCTGGAGCTTGGCATGCTGGTTTGCAAACCCACCCAGCCCTTTGTGTCACCGAGAGATTAGTCGCAAATGGCTGTTGCTTTCATCTGTGAGGGATGGTAAAGGTCACCATCCGTGCTGTTCTCTCCTTGGGTATAGAGGCAGCTGTTGCCGTGTTAGTCTCGGAGAACTGACACGTCCTATCTCCAGGGGACAGTTTGGCGTTTGCTCTTCATTTCCCATCTTTTAAAATGAGGATACCATGCTTAAAAACACAGCCCAGCCATACATATTGGCTCACATTAAAAAGAGGAGGAGAATGAAATATCCAGTGTATATCCTCTTCCTCCTCCTCCTCCTTCTCCTCCTCCTCCTCCTCCTCCTCCTCCTCCTCCTCCTTTTCCCGCTCTTACAAGGAACCCATGGCCACTTACAAAGTCCTCCTCCTCTCCATTTTATCATCACAACAACCCTGTGAGGTAGGTTAGGCTGAGAGTCAGTGACTGTCCCAAAGCCACCCATTGAGCTTCATGGCCATGCGGGGGACTGGAATCCAGAACTCCTGAGCCCAACACTCTAACCTCTACACCACAATATGCAAACATCACTAGCATACATTGAAATCAAGGCTATACTTTAGCTTCCAAAATCCAGTAACTGCCACCTATTTCTAACCAATTTCAGTGTCTGTTGACCTCCCTTGGATTATTTCTGTGAGCTTTGACATTTCAGCTGAATTCCGGCCTTGTTTTAGCCATTCCTTCCTTCCTGGGAATGTTGTGGTCTATATTTTGCTACTTCTATTTTAGCTGCCATTAATAAAGTGGAAACTAGGGGACAGTGTTAATCTTTTCTTGCCTGTCCTCTTAACTGTTTCAGCAATAAAACAAAGGATTTGAGGGGTAAAGTATAAAAAAAGTCATTTTTTAATTTATAAGAGAGATTAAAAGAAAATGATTTCCCCTCTAATAAACCCTCATTACTGGCCAAGTCTACCATCTAGGCGTAAAGTTGACAGTTAATACATTACATTTCCAGCATTTATAGGAGGGAGAACTGTAAATTGTATTCATTTTATAAGGAATTAGATACCAGTTATATATTTTATATTGATTTCCCATCAGTTTTATACATATTGAGTATATAAAACTCTTAGTTAAAAAAAAGCAGTCCACTAGTAAACCTACCAGAAGTGATTGATTGATTGATTGATTGATAGCTCACCTTTTCTTGAAGGAGCTCAAGCCGGGCGTGTAGCTCTTCTTGCCCTCCCTACCAAATGCGTCCACTTAAAATATAAAGAATTGGGACAGGATGAATTTAGCATTTAGTTTTGTGAACCTGAGCAAAATCAAAGATGGCACATTAACCCATCCCTAGTGTTGCACCAGAACATCGTGTATTAAAG
Source organism: Elgaria multicarinata webbii (assembly GCF_023053635.1). Lineage (NCBI taxonomy): Eukaryota > Metazoa > Chordata > Lepidosauria > Squamata > Anguidae > Elgaria > Elgaria multicarinata. The sequence goes on along the minus strand of NC_086186.1, from coordinate 3,450,227 downwards.
ACATAAGAACATCAGAAGAGCCCAGATGCTGGAACAGACCAAGGGTTCTTCAAGTCCATCACTCTGTTCACACAGGGGCCAACCAGCCATCGGCCAGGGACCAACAAGGCAGGACATGGTGCAACAGCACCCTCCCACCCATGTTCCCCAGCAACTGGTGCACACAGGCTTATTGCCTTGAATTCTGGAGATAGCACACAACCACCAGGGCTAGTAGCCATTGATAGCCTTTGCCTCCAGGAATTTATCCAACCCCCTTTTAAAGCCATCCAGATTGGGGGCCATCACTACATCCTGTGTTTGTGAGTTCCAAAACGTACCTCCTCCACTCCAGCACTGAGATACAATTTGTCTTTGCATTCTACAAACTGAGCATCTTTCTCTTTGAATACAGGTATCATAAGGAACTATCTTATGCCGATTCTGCACTGACTGACAGGGGCTATCCAGGATTTCATTCAGGGCCCTTTCGTAGCCCTACCTGGAGATGTAGGGCTGGACATCAGGAAAAACTTCCTGACTGTTAGAGTAGTACGACATTGGAACCAGTTACCTAGGGAGGTTGTGGGCTCTCCCACCCTAGAGGCATTCAAGAGGCAGCTGCACAACCACCTGTCAGGGGTGCTTTAGGGTGGATTCCTGCATTGAGCAGGGGGTTGGACTCGATGGCCTTGTAGGCCCCTTCCAACTCTGCTATTCTATGATTCTATGTCAAGGATTCAACCCAGGCCCTTCTGCATACAAAGCAGGCACCCTAACCACTGAGCTCTGGCTCTTCTCGAATACATATATTGGGGAAAACATTCTCCTGGCTTCTTCTGTCAATACACCCAGAGAGATTATAATGAAGTTTTAGGGACGTATCTGGGGCTTCTCTGCTCGTGCAACCATTCCTGCAGAAGCCCGGTCTGCCTACATTCTTCCACCAAAGACATGTGGCTCTGAGCATTTTCATACACTTAGGCCACAGCTAGACTTAAGGTTTATCCTGGGATCATCCAGGGTTCACCCCTGCCTGAGCACTGGATCCCCTGTGTGTCACCTAGATGAACAGGTTTGACCCCAGGACAATCCTGGGATAAACCTTAGGTCTAGCTATGGCCTAAATGCGCTTTTTGGGTAATGTGAAATGAAAGCCTAAATTGCCTGGGATGTGCAGAGAGTTGATTTCTTCCTGCGCTCTGAGCACCCGGGTCCCTCTGAATACAGAGCAGCCATTCCATAGCTCATAGGAAGCTGCCTTATACTGCGTCAGACCATTGATCCATCCAGCTCAGTATTGTTGATTCTGATTGGCAGCAGCACTGTAAGATTTCAGACAAGTCTCTCTCCCCACCCCCCGGAGACACCATGGATTGAATATGGGACATTCTGCATGCCAGACCTATGCTCTACCAGTCAGCGATGCTCCACCAATAGCTGTGAGCATGTACCCGAGTTCTGGGTTTGAGGATGGTGGCATGGTCCCTCTTTGGGTGGGGCCTGAGTCCCCAGTGCTGTGTTCCTGAGCTAAAAATACCTGTTGTTCCCAGCTCCAAGAGTCCCTTAGGAAATTAAGCTCCCTCTGCCTCGTCAGAGCAGGGGAGAGGCGTTCCCAGTGCAGGGAGAAGAGACTCCCCCGTCACACTTTCCAAGGTCTCAGCCAGCAGAAATTATACAGATAGTTGTGCCTTTCTTTTTTTTTAACCAACTTCTTGACTGCAAACTCCTCTTTCTTGTGTTGTAATAGCTCTTAAGATGAGGCCAAGAACTTCAATGCATTAAAAAGAAGAAGAAGAAGAAGAAGAAGAAGAAGAAGAAGAAGAAGAAGAAGAAGAAGAAGAAGAAGAAGAACTTCCATCACCACAGCTGCAGCCATGCTGTCATTTCTGCAAAGAAGGAATGTGGAAAAAGCAGATGATGTGCTGGGCCCTAAATCCACACTGGAGAAAGTTGCTAGCAACTGTGGAAGCAGGATGGGTGGACAAGACAGAGAACCATCAGTGGGTCAACTGCAGACTGAATCAGTCAGGGAGAGATGGTGTCATGTTCCTTTATAGCAGCCTTCTCCAACCTGGTCTCCCCCAGATGTTCTGGACTACTACACCCATCAGCATCAGCTTGGCCAGTGGTAAAGGAGGATAGGGGTTATAGTCTTAAACTCAAGTCTGGGGAAGTTGTCGTGATGGCTGCCAATGTGGACAGATGTAAAAGATTAGACAAATCCATGGAGGGGGAGAAGGCGCTATATTGCGTCCGGTATTAGAGGCAGTGTGCCAATAAGTGCATCAATTGCTGGGGAATGTGAGTGAGACAGTGCTGTTGCACTCATGTCCTACTTGTGGGCTTCTGACAGGCAGATGGGAGCTGCGGTGTGAGCAGAACACTGGACTAGATGGAGCTTTGTTCTGATCCAGCATCAGGGCTCTTCTTATGTCACTCATCTTTTCCTTTTCAGCTAGCAGCTCCCAAGTTCTAAGTGACACCCATGCTATTTGTGCAAGGGATTCCTCCTCTCCTCCTGACTCAAGGCCTTTTATGTCCATGTTCCTCTGCCTAGCAAATGCCAGACCTGGCTGCAATTGAGACAGCAGACTGGAGGATGGTATGAAGAGAAAGCACAAGCCAAGCATGTTCCTACTGCTGTACCCCACAAAATGAGTCACTCCTCAAGATGGTTACGGCCCAGGAGTCCTCAGATAACTCCCTGTCTTGGAGTTTGCCAGCAGAGAAAGCCATGTTTTTGCAATAAAAGTACTTAATGAGCTCAGAAATGACAACAGGTAGCTTGGCTCTGATTTGGAGCCTACACATGGAGTTTCATGTTTGGGTGGGACACTCCCAGCCCAAGAAACTCCTACAATCTGTAATGTTTGGGGAAGAGCTATGGCTCAGTGGTAGAATCCATGTTCCACATGGATAATGCCCCAGGGTGCATCTCCGGTATCTCCATCTAAAAGTGGATTAGCTTCCAAGTTATGAAAAAGACATTCTTCTGACCCAGAGAGCCATTGTCAACCAGGGAAACATTTGTTAAAATATTTAAAAATCTATCTAACTAAAACCAATTACTCCTGTTAGTAGCAAACTCAGATGGTGCTTGCAGATGAGAAACTGAGCCATAAAATACAGTTAATCTTATCTGAAGAGCAATGAGAGCAACATTTCTCCTTGTGATTATAGTGGCTTCAGCCCTGGCCCTGAATTGACAGCTTGAAAACTCTACAAGGTCAACTGCATCTCCCTTTAATTCTCACCCTAATTCTTAATTGCCTCTCCCCTCTGGATCCTTATGAAACCAAGCCATGGAATAGTGAAATTGGCTAGATTTTGTCATAAGTAAGTAGCTAAAAGGCTTAGTCAATTTCATTCATCAGTGAACAAAGAAAAGGAAGGGGATTTTGAATGGCAAGGCATTTCTGAGAGGCAAAATACTACTACTGCTATAATATATTTATTTCTTACCTGCCTCTCCCTCTGGATTGAGGCGGGGAACAGCATTAAATACAATACAATATAAATCACATACATAAAACTGATTAAATTGGCATATAAAACTGATACAATATTAAAATAACAGTCACGACATCTTAAAATTCTTAGATTTAAAATTCATCTGGGTAGGCCTGCTGGAATAGCTTTGCAATCCTGATACATGGATTAAAAAGCCATTATTTCACATTTAAAAGAAAACATGAACACTTTTGAAATGGTTCCATAATGGCTCCCGGAGAACCCCCAAGGTATGAACCTGCTCCTTCAGAGGGAGTGTAACCCCGTCCAGAATAGGTTGAGCAGCCTCCATCTGGTCAGACGAATCAGCCACTAACAACATCTCAGCCTTGGGTGGGTCTTGGGATGATAGCAGGTTATTCCTGGAATGTGGATACTGATGTAAGTGTATTTGTTTTGTTTCCTAATAATAACATTCCTCCCCAACTGCAGGAAGTATAAATTAAAAAGAGAGACTAGCACTATCTAACTGGATACTTACTTGCCTTCACCTCTGGTCAACCTAAGACATCTGTAAATAGACAGATATTCAATACTGTATTTTAATTTTATATCAATTTTGCTGTGTGGTTTTGTCCTGGTTGTGCTTTTTATACTGTATTTTGAAATTGTGCTTTTAACCTGTTGGTTGTTTTATTGTGGTTTTAATTTTTGTGAACTGCCCAGAGAGCTTCGGCTATTGGGCGGTATAAAAATGTTAAAAATAAATAAAAATACTACTACTAATAATAATCAAATGTCTGCCTGTTCTGCTGATCCAGGAAGCGGAGAGTCCAAACCGCTCTTCATCAAACCATTTTGGGAGATCGTAACCTCCTTTCTGCCAGTGATTATCTTCCTACACAGTCATTTGAGAAGCAGGAGGAAAAAAATTGGGAATGGTGAAGGGGGAGGTTCTTTCCCAGTCAAGTTGATCCTGCAAACCTTGTTGCAGCGTTGCAGTCTCAAGCCAATGTTCCACAGCCCTGAGGTCAAGGAGCCCATGTAGCGGACTGCCTTGCAAAGACCCACACCGCAGAGAATGGAGGCTTTGCTTATGGTCAGCCTGGGACTAGCCAGCTTCCTCCTGTGCTCACAGAACAAGGGAAAAGGCTGACGAGGAGCCGGGGGCACAGAGCTGACAAGTATTCAACAAAAACGGGGGTTGGAAAGTCAGCTTGGGGCAGGACTGATTGCTTGCAGATGGTGCTGTAGCCGGTGGCCAAGGGGAAACCCCAAACCTCTCATCCCTCCCCTCGTCCCAGCCTCCATTCCCAGCCTTGGATTTGCACAGCTTTGCTCACCCTTTCCCACATCCCGCTCTTCCGTTTCCTTCAGTTTTCATGATGGCTTCATTTTCATGATACCCCCCCCATTTGACTTAATTATCAAAAGCACATGTGAGGCTCTCACAGGAAGGGCGTGACCCCGGGGGCACAATGGCCAGGAGCAGCGGAGTTTCAGGAGTTGTGCAGGCGGGGGGATGAGGGGGAATTGAAGATCAGGGAATAGGTAGGGCAGCTATGGATGAAGGAAGCTACCTTACTCCAGGTCAGATAAGTGGACCATCTAGCCCAGTATTGCCTGATCTGACTGGCAGCAGATCTCCAGAGTTTCAGGCAGGAAAAGGTGGCCCTTTCTACACCTAAGGATTATCCCAGGGAAATGGAGGGATCATCCCTGCCTGCTCCTGGGATCCCCTGTGTGTCATTTGGATGCACAGGGATGATCCCGGGACAAACCCGGGGGCGGGGGGGCAGAATGCAGGAGTAGAATTGGCCGATGTTTCCCATCACCTAAGTTTGAACTTGGTTATCAGTATCTTTTTGTGTGTGAAGCCTCTGCTCTACATCTCAGCAACAAGTACCCCCCATATTATGACGCTACTTTATAATGAGTCAGATTATTGATCGATCGATTGATCCATCGATCCATCCATAAGAACGTAAGAAGAGCCATGCTAGATCAGACCAAGGTCCACCTAGTCCAACATTTTATTCACACACTGGCCAACCAGCTGTCGACCGGGAACCTACAAGCAGTGCAACAGCACCTTCCTGGTGTACATAGGCTTATTGCTTCTGGTAGTGGAGGTAGTACATAACCATCAGGACTAGTAGCCATTGATAGCCTTCTCCTCCAGGAATTTATCCAACCCCCTTTAAAGTCATCCAAATTGGTGGACATCAGTATACGACCTGTGGTAGCAAATTCCATAGTTTAACCAGGCACTTGGTGAAGAGGTCCTTCCTTTTATCAGTCCTGAATCTCCCCCCGGTCTGCCTTTTGGGTTCTAGTATTATGGGAGAGGGAGAGAAATGTCTCCCTATCCACATTCTCCATGCCATACATGGTTTTGTTCACCTTATCCTCCTTTTTTCCAAGCCAAACAATTCCTGTTCTAACCTTGGCATCCATCCCTCTGTTCCACTATTATCCACACTGACTGGAAGAAGCATCTCCCCAGGGTTTAAGGGAAATTAAGAGATATTTCTCATCACCTCCTGCCTGATCTCCTTACCTCTAAGCTCCTTTACCCCTTGCCTCTGTATTTTTTTTTCTTTTAACCAGCACACCACATTTTAGCATGGGATTCTTTTTTCCACTAGCACTTCTGTCCATGCCAGGTAAAGCGTCAACTGCCTAGTTTATGTGTCTCAGGCTGCTGTTCAAGGCACTGGAACAATGCCAGGCATCAAGGTGGTAAACAGACTCCAAGCAAGCTGTGCAGCTGGGCCCAAAGTCCGCCTTCCACATGTCTCTCTGGGGTGAGAGACAGGAGCAGGAGTGGGTGGGAAAGAGATTTGGCTGCAGATTTTTACAGTGTTTTGATGTATCCGTGGAAGGGAAGGGACTGGAAGTTTTCGTGAAAGATAGATTCAGGGACATTTATGACCACCGAAGGCATGGTTATATAACGTTTTTCAGAGCAGTGAAACGCTGATCCAAATAAAAACAAAATAAAACAAAAAACAAACAAACATAACAGCCTTTCATATCTAAAAGGCACGCCAGAATAATACAGCCTGATCCGTCAGGAGAGAGCCATGAAAACGGTGCCGACTACAGGGCTTTTTTTTAGGTTCTTTGGATGAGGCACCTGAATGGCCTCCCTGCCTTCGTGAGCCTCCAGTCTCACCACCATGGTCACCAGCTGCTGTTGCTCCTCTTCCTCATAACTGGAACCCCTGGTTTGCTTGAGAGGCAGAGAACCAGGGAGCAAGCTGGCCGTGGCCTCTCCTGCTCCTCCTCCTTAGCATCTCTGTTGTCTGGGTGAACAAGCAGGTTGCAAGAGGGAAGAGGAGAAGCAACTCTGGGGGGATCTTATTGGTGGGCCTCTGCAGGTGATGTAAAATCTAGAATGTCCATTTCCCCCTGACACACAGACAGGCATCCTGATGTGCAGACACGCATCCTGACACATAGAATCATAGAATCATAGAATAGCAGAGTTGGAAGGGGCCTATATTCCGTGTCCTGCACTCTGGGAGGATCGAGAAGAGATCCTGGCCCTCCTCTGTGTGACAACCTTTTAAGTATTTGAAGAGTGCTATCATGTCTCCCCTCCATCTTCTCTTCCCCAGGCTAAACATGCCCAGTTCTTTCAGTCTTTCCTCATAGAGCTTTGTTTCCAGACCCCTGATCATCCTGGTTGCCCTCCTCTGGACACGCTCCACCTTGTCTGCATCCTTCTTGAAGTGTGGAGCCCAGAACTGGACGCAATACTCTAGATGAGGCCTAACCAGGGCTGAATAGAGAGGAACCAGTACCTCACGCGATTTGGAAGCTATACTTCTATTAATGCAGCCCAAAATAGCATTTGCCTTTCTTGCAGCCATATCGCACTGTTGGCTCATATTCAGCTTGTGATCTACAACAATTCCAAGATCTTTCTCGTTTGTAGTATTGCTGAGCCAAGTATCCCCCATCTTGTAACTGAGCCTTTGGTTTCTATTTCCTAAATGTAGAACTTGGCATTTATGCCTATTGAATTTCATTCTGTTGTTTTCAGCCCAGCACTCCAGCCTATCAAGATCACTTTGAAGTTTGTTTCTGTCTTCCAGGGTATTAGATATTAGGGATGTGCTCCACTTCTAATCGGACTGGAGAAGCAGTAGCGGAGCGGGGGGCTTCGCCTGCCCTTAAGGCGGAGGCGAAGAGGATTGGGGGGCCGGCGGAGCGTGGCGAAGAGGATCGAGGTGAAGGCGGATCCTTCGCCTCGATCTGGAGCTCCGCCGGAAAGGTAAGAGGGGTTTACCGGGCCCTGCCGCTGTCGCTGTCGCCCATGCGGCGACGGCAGCAGGGCCCGGTAACGCCCCCTGCCCTCCTCTCCCTTACCTGCCTCCGTCCACGGTCCGTCAGCATCTCCAATTGAGCCCGTGGTTCCAGCAGGAAGTCTGGGCCGCACGGCCCAGACTTCCTGGTGGAACCACGGGCTCAATTGAAGACGGCGACGGACCACGGACGGAGGCAGGTAAGGCCCCCCTCCTCCTTACCGGGCTCTGCCGCCGTCGCCGCATGGGCGGCGATGGCGGCAGGGCCCGGTAACCCCCCCTATGGGGGGGGACCGGAGCTCCGATCCGGATCCGGAGCTCCGAGCGGAGCGGAGTGGGCACAGGCGGAGTGGGGGCGGGGCGGAGCGGGCCGATCCGAAAATGGCGGATCTTAAAGTGAAGCGGAGTGGGGGGTCCGTGCACACCGCTATTAGATATCCCACCCAATTTTGTGTCATCTGCAAATTTGAGAAGCGTTCCCTGCACCTCCTTGTCCAAATCATTAATAAAAATGTTGAAGAGCACTGGGCCCAGGACCGAGCCCTGCGGCACCCCACTCGTTGCCTGACATGCATGTACATGCGCACCTGCACACGTGTACACACAAGCACCCATACACACCCGCACTCGCACTCCCCAGGACACTCTGCAGAGAGCTACGTCCATTCCCCTTGACGTTTTCCCCTTTGCAAGCCCCGCTTCCCTTCCAGGAACACGCATGGGGACACCTAGAAAAGGTAAAAGGGGTGCACAAGGCAGGAAGGGGGGAGTGGCCAGATGCCCCCAGTAAGAACTCCATTTACCCCATGTAAGCAGCACATAGACACACATCAAGCTCTTTAGCCTTGTCAGCTCCAGGGAACACTGATTAAGTTAATCCTGATGAATCCACTTCACTGACTAACTGTCCAGACATTGCTTAGGTGCACTTTAACACCATAGGTCAGTTTCAAATGACACTGACCAGTTAAACTCAGCCAAGTCTTTAGGACTGCCCCCTAACCACATCACCAATAGGGGAAGGGCTACAGGTGCAAAGCACACCTGCGAAAGCACACGGTGATGGCGGCGATCAGGTATTTCCAGTTGCAATTCTCCCCCTGGATGTGGGCTGATGATGTGTAACACCTGGAGGTATATAAGCTATTGTCTTGCCTCAGCGCGGTGTGACTCTGATTTAGCAGTGTGAGTGCCAAGAAGTCACCTTATTCTCGAGAATAAACGTTTGAACCCCAATGCCTTGCTTGTGATCATTCGCGAGTGTTTCAATATTGGGCTTGGATACACTCGGATTAGGCATAATTTATGCAACACTGGGGTGTGGGCCATCACCACTTGCCCACCCAGGCCTACCCTTGATGCTGGCCCTGAATGCAAAAGCAGCAGTGGTGTGCTGGCTTAATCCCTGACAACCATCCTTCAAGGCTTGCTGTGGGGTTGCGTCTGCTCCGTCCCTACAGCGTACGCAGACTGCACTGGCAAATGAAACCCTGTGCATGAGTACAGTTCAGTGGGGCTTGCTCTCAAATAAGTGTGCATCAGATCTTACCTGATCATCTTTGGGAGGGAGGGTCTCTAGCACCCCCCCCGCCCCCTTTCCTTAGGGATCTTTACCCACTATCTATTGTGCGGCACTTTTTTTCCTTAAGCGTCCATAAGGCAAGTTTGCATGTAATATATTTTAAGTGTGGCTATTTATGGAAAGATGGCAGATCTTTAGATGACCAGCAAAGGAAAAAAATACACACAGAGAGAGATTTGATGCACACTAGAAATAGTCCTGCTGCTATAATAACATAAATGTAAATTAACGTATCAGTTTCTAATATGCAAGTAAAAAGACTATTCTGCCAAGCTCACACTAACAAGATTTTAATGAGGCGTCCTCAATGGGAGAAAAATAGGGGCAATGTTGGGAAAGTTGACTTATCAGTGACAAGAAACAAAAGATGGGAACTATCCTTAGTCATATCTGATCATCCTGGTTGCCCTCCTCTGAACACGCTCCAGCTTGTCTGCGTCCTTCTTGAAGTGTGGAGCCCAGAACTGGACACAATACTCTAGATGAGGCCAAACCAGGGCCGAATAGAGAGGAACCAGTACCTCACGTGATTTGGAAGCTATACTTCTATTAATGCAGCCCAAAATAGCATTTGCCTTTCTTGCAGCCATATCGCACTGTTGGCTCATATTCAGCTTGCGATCTACAACAATTCCAAGATCTTTCTCGCTTGTAGTATTGCTGAGCCAAGTGTGCCCCATCTTGTAACTGTGCATTTGGTTTCTATTCCCTAAATGTAGAACTTGGCATTTATCCCTATTAAATTTAAATTAATAAATTTAAAATTAATAAATTTAAAATTAAATTTAACTTAAGTCAATAGGGACAGTTGACATGTGTGTGTGTGTACTAGGGCTGTCAGAGAAATCTTCAGTGGAATCAATGGAGGTTGAATTTCGTAGTGGACCAGCTTTTCCAAAGTCATATGGATTCTGTGGACTTGTGGACCAGTTTTTTTTTTTTAAAAAAAAACTTTCCTGAAATTTTACACGAATTTAGTCATAGCAAAATACATTGGAAAAAACCACTTCTGAAAATGCATGTTTCCCACATAGTCTAAAACATCAAAATGTGAATTTGAAGGGGGGATTTTTGCATTTTGTGGGGGATTTGTGCACTTTTGCAAGTGCGATTTTTCACAAACACAAAATTTGCATAAATTCAGGAAATTGGGGGGGGGGAATCCACATCTGTCAATGAGCAGACGATGGAATGGAAGTCACCTGACAATCTGAGAAATGGAGACAGAAAGGATTTTACAAAACCTGTACATCACTGGTGCGTACGCATGTGAGAGAGCGAACGAGGGAAGATGGCAGGTGTGCCAGAGAAAATGAGGCGAGTGTAAGAGGGAGTGGAAGGGGTTCGTGACCAACTGTCAGGATTTCCCTGGATTTGTCCTGGTTTTTGTTCTTTCCATGGTGTCAGGGGGGAATTTCTATAATTTTCAATAATGTCCTGGAATGACACACCTTCCTCTTTAAGGCTGCCATTAGCATGGCAGGAGTGAATGACATGCGTTCTTGAGGCACATCATTCCCCCACCCCGAGCTCCAATTGAGGTCTTAAAGGGGAAAGTGGGTCATTCGTGGACATTATAGAAAAGGCCCCAATTGGAGTGGATGGTGGTGGTGCAGAATGAAATCCTTTCCCGTCCTCCACTCCAATCGGGTTCTTTAAGGTGGCGGGGGAATAACGTACTTTCTGCAGGACTCAGAAAGCTGCTTCCCCACACACACACTAGGTGTCCTCTTTTTTGGTTTCCCAAATATGGTCACCCTACGTGAAAAAGAACTCTTTAATGACCTAGAAGGTGTGTGGCGGTGGACCTCATTCCAGGAAAACAACACACACGCACGCACACACGCTCCCATCCTGAAAGAGTCCCATATGTTCCCATCCATTTCCTGCTGTAGCCGCACGGTTTTCGTAAGGTGGAGAAACATGTCAGGAGCCAGGCCTCCTCGTCGCTCCGAACAACTGCGGCCTTGTCTAAGGCAGTGTTTGCGGAACATGCTTGGGAGTAGAGCTGCCTCATTATTTCCTGAGGCCAAAGGCAAGACTGAAGGTCCCTTTCAAAGGAGGGAAGGTGGCGACCAGGAACTGTGCACAAGGGGGCCTTGTGTTTTTCCACCCAGGGCAGGCACTCGCGGGGCAGGGCGGCAGACGCCCGACGCCCTGTGCCCAATGAGCCTGAGGGGGCGAATTCATCCTCTAATCCAATCCGGCCACCACAACACCCCTTCCTCTCCAACTCCGCCAAACACCACAACATGGCTTTGTGTGGGTGGCTGAGGCCTTTCTGTGGAGAGAAGGATTGGGATACAGGCCCTGCTGGCTGGGGATCATGGCATTTGTAGTCGAACGTATCTTGAAGTCACTGGATGGGAAAAGCTGCAGATGTCACCACTCCCTTGACGGTGAATGCCAGGGAGCCAGTGTGGTGCAGTGCGGTGTAGTGGTTAAGAGTGTCAGAGTTAGAACCAGGGAGGCCCAGGTTCAACACCCCCACCCAGCCTCTTTCAAAGATAAATGAGGGTGCAGAGAGAACCACGTATGCCGCCTTGAGCTACTTGGAGGAAAGCCGCGGCATAAATGTAATAAATAAATAAATTAGGCAGCTTCCCCTGGATGCCTGAAAAGGGCAAAGAATTCCTCTCCCACCCCAGTGACCATTTAAAAATGTCCCGGTGCTCTGTGTTACAGATTGTTTTATTCTATTTCTAAAGTTAGACGGCCCTTTGGATCATTCCAGACGCAGACTCACTGGATTCCACTGCCCTAAGCTATCCTGGCATCCATTCCTTCATCACTCCTAATCATGCAGCCCTAGATTTTCCCTTCTATTCTGGTACCCAGGTCCCTCGAGGCTTGTAGTCAGTCCTTCCTTCCTTTCCCCTTTTCTTCTCATCCTCCCCTCTTCCTTTTGCTGAATCACCTCCCAGACTTCTTGTGTGAATTCTGCTCTGGGGCTTATCCTAAAACCACAAAACCCTAGCAGTGTCAGCTTCCCATAGTGCACAGGCTATTTTTTTTTAAAAAAGGGTGGTTTTATCCCTAAGGACTCTTAACACAACTCACATAAGACATTCCAAGTGCAGTTTACAACATGCCATAAAATGCAAGCGATAGGAAGAAGAAATAGGTGCAAACCCTCATCATGGTATCCGCAATACTCTACCATCCCACTAGGTGGTGGGAAGAGCACCAGGAAGCCTTTTCTTTCCCTTGTTCTAGATCAGTGGTTCCCAAACCTTTTCAGCTAACCGCCCCCTTGGTTCCACAAACTCATGCCCAGTGCCCCCTACCCTACACTATAAAAATCATTATTCAGAATAGCGGTTTTCATCAACCCACTAAGGAAGATAATAACAATAAAATTCAAACCAGTAACAATAAATTGAATATTTATTCAAAATCCGAAGCACCCACTGCAGGCTTGCCAAGGGAGGGAGGGTTAAGGATTCCAGCTCCCCAGGATCCAGTTCTTGAGAAAGACCTCAGGGACCTGTCCTCTTGCATCCAGAATTGACTGCATTGCCATTGTTGGATGAAAACACTACCATGTCATAGCCACCACTGCATTGTCATGGTGTGAGTCTAAAACACACCAGGGTCCTTAAAGAGGAAAAGGCCTCAGGCAGCATGCAGGTGGGGCCATTTAGCCAAACCCCTACTTAAGGCTCTGTCTTGATCTGTTGCTTGTTGGAGCAACATGCAAACCAGCTTGTCTGGCTTTCATCCACAGCAGCACCTGGAGCTTTCCATGGTGCTATCTTGTTCCTGTTCCTGCCTTCCAAAGAAACCTGACTTGCTCAAAACCTTTGCCAACCCCTGGTCCATAATGGAACTCTGTAACTCAGACCTCACCAGTTCTAAGCAAAGGTGGGTGCTGTAGTTCAATGACATCTGGATGGCCACACCCTTCCCCACCCTTGGGGTAAGGCATGATTTGGAGCAGGTGTTCATAGCAGATGAACCTCAAAGTTTCTTCTGATGGTCTAAAATTCCATGTGTGGAATGAGCGATGTATCCATTATACATGGTAGGGGAGAAGCTCTTAAGCAAAGGTTTGATTAAACCTTTGTTGTAGAAATGAAAAGCTGGGATTCTTTAAGAGAACCAGGATGTGGGAGATGAGAGGAAATGATTGTGTTAGTTACTGCATCTGGCCTGAGAAACTCATTAATTTAATCTTGGGGGGGTGGGGTTGCAAGAACGAGATGGGAAAAAGAGGGGGAGGAACAGCAGGTCCTGGAAGCAAAGGAAAGATTTATTTTAGGGGAAGTAGAGCACACAGCTGTGCAGGAGAGACACTCCGTAGCCCCCGTGAGGTTGTGGCCTTTTGATTTCCAGGAGGGACCAGCAGTGGGACTTGCCTCCAAGTGAGCTGGCCCTCTCCTTTGGCTGCCCTACTGACTCCCAAGCTGCTCCTTGCAGCAGGGACCCGGCAATTCATTCCTCGCCTCGCAGCTGAGAGCAGCTCTGTGAGGCCTCTCAGTTTGGGAATGTCTTTATAAGGTAGAAAAAAAACCTCGCTGTGCTCTGAGCCAGCTGTGCCTGTGGCCAAGTCCTCCCGTCTGTCATTTTTCTGAAAACAACATAGGCCTGCCCAGATGTGAGGAGGGCCCAATCCATTCCTGTCTCTTGAGGAGGGATGGCCAAAGGCTGCTTGAGCCTGGAAGAGAGAAGAAGGCTGCTGGAGGGGCTTCCTTGAAGGCAGAGCTGGCCTAGAAAGGCCTACTGCCTCGCTCCAATCCCTCTGGCCGGGCTTCAGCTCTGCGCAAAGACATATCTTCCCCAACGGAGTGCATAAACAGCAGCATTTTACAAGTAGCAGCAGAGGTACCGATGTCCTTATAACACACCAGGGCTGCCGCTGATGCTCCCACCATCAACACAAACCATCCTATATTAAGGAAGCCCTTTTCACTGCATTCTTGAGTTCATTGACTCTGCAATAGCCCACCCTGCAAAAGCAGGTGGTGTGACGCTAAAGAAAAGAAAGAAAGATTGATGAGAGAGTCTTTATTCAGTGCAATGGCTGCCATGCTTCCTTTCCTCCTGCAAGGACAGGTGTTTCTACACCTTCTGGCGATGCCTATGGAATATATGCAGTACCTTTTCAGAGTAGACACCTTCTGTACCAGCACAGGTTGCCTGACAGCTGACATATTTGACTAGGGCACAGGAAACTGGATAGCACATAACTTTGCCTGTGCATACTGGATTTTTTTTTTAAACAAATGCCAGTGTTTTATGAGTAAGGCATCTCAAAATCATACACATGCCCATGTGCATGAATCTTAATGTCAAAATGTATTTTTGGCGTTGTGGAAACATATACTATCTTTAGTATTCGAGGCAGTAAACCTGTGTGCACCAGTTGCTGGGGAACATGGGCGGGAGGGTGCTGTTGCACCATGTCCTGCCTTGTTGGTCCCTGGCCGATGGCTGGTTGGCCACTGTGTGAACAAAGGGCTGGACTAGATGGACCCTTGGTTTGATCCAGCATCAGGGCACTTCTGATGTTCTTATGTTCTCAAGTCCCCATGGAAGTGATAGGATTGTTTGACTCTCTTGTAGCTGCGTGAAGAACCCCTCATTTCTTTGACATAAAGCAAGGGGACAGATGTCCCTTTCTCAAAGGCATATCCTTGAAATGAAATGGGTGCATTTGGGCACCATCTGAATTTTTCCGTGCCAGGCATTAAAACATCTCGGTCCAGGCCTCCCCTCCTGGCACACAGGATCTTGCAAACTGTGGCTTCATTAGCACAGCAGAATGAAGACAGCGGGCAAAGGGTTTCATCTGGAGGCCAAACAAACCCGCCCCGGAGGCTGCCTGCCACGTGTGAACCCTGAGGGAGGGCAGTGTTCATGTCACTCTGGAATGAAGCGATCCCAGCTGGCCCAGCCCTGATGTTTGCATGGAAGGAGCACGACTCAAGTCGGACTCAAGTGGGAGAAGATGATAAAATCATGAATCATGACTTTTTAATTACCTTTGGCAATTTTGTTCAAAAGAAGCTGCACAGATTTACGAGGTTTTTTTTTTAAGGATTAAGGCCTAATGGGCTGAGTTTTGTGAAGCAATAGCTTCTGAAAGACACCCAGAACAAAGGTTTAACTTTAAGCAGATATCACCCTGCCACTGGGCATGTGAAGAGTACATATTCATCATGTCATGGTTGCTCCCCCCTCTCCTCGCTGGTGGCATCTGAGATTTGGGGTACAGCACTGAATTTAGAGGTTGTGGATTCCAACCAGGTTTTAAAGTGTTTAGAAAAATTAGACCCACATCTGAATTTTAATCCAGTTTGTCTGGGGGATTCTCTTTTTCTGGGTGATGAAAGTATACCTATAACTGCACTGTTGGGCTTGTGTTCCACCATTCCCTGACCTAATACCACATGAATGTAGGATTACTAACCTATATGTTTCCACAATGTCCCACTTTTGACCTGCTAGGTTTTTTGTTCATTTATTTGAACTATTTTATTCTTGTTTTCATCCTTCCCAGAAAAACTTTACAAAGATCAGTAATAAGACAGACCCTGCCTTGAAGCTTTCAATCCAAAAGTCACCACACAAGAGGAAAGGGGATGAGGAGGGAAGAGGAAAAATGCAAACACAGGCACTCGTCTGATAGTTCCAAATATCATATTGTTGTATTTTCTGAAATAATCCATCATCTTCCATCTTTGAGCTGCTAGGGTCTGCTCCATTTTTAACTGGGAAAGGAAAGGAAAGGAAAGGAAAGGAAAGGAAAGGAAAGGGAAGGAACCTCTTGTGCAAGCACTTGAGTCATTGCTGACTCCTCGAGGGACGCCTGCTTTCGCTGATGTTTTCTTGGCAGACTTTGTAGCGGGGTGGTTTGCCGTTGCCTTCCCCAGTCATGGCTACCTTTCCCCCAGCTAGCTGGGTACTCATTTTACCAACCTCGGAAGGATGGAAGGCTGAGTCGACCTGAGCCGGCTGCCTGAGAACCAGCTTCTGCTGGGATCAAACTCAGGCCGTGGGGAGAGTTTCGGCTGCAGTAACTGCCGCTTACCACTCTGCGCCATGTGAACCTGCCTCTTTCTTCCACTACCACTGCAAGGGCTAGCAACTTGTTCAAAAAACAACAAATGTGAGACCCATTATCCTAAGGTAGACTCTCAGTTCCAGCTCTTGAGCAGAAAACTAGTTCAGTTAATCATGTATCTTATTATTTACCTATGTCTGGGGTCAGCTGAATGGAACTTTTGGATCTTGTAACAGGGGATCATTTCTGCACACCTCTTCCGCAGATGGGCCCCCAAAATGCTTCCCAGACCTGTGTGGGGTTTGATTTAATGGCTGCACTGTGTTGAGCGGGATGTGGTTTCATACCTTCTCCACCATTCTGCTGGGATACAAAGCTTGCATTCAGGATCAGGCTGAGATGCAGAGGAGAAGGGGATGTGTGTATATATGGCAGTCCCTAAAGGAAATCAACAAGGTGTAGTCCTGGTGTGCCAAAATGTTGTTATTCATGTCAGCTCCCTTCTCAAAAGAGCCCTTTGAAGCTGGTTGGACTCTCCTCATGGCAAGTGCCCTCCCCCCAATTCCCCCAAATTTGTTTTCATGGAGAGCAAGAGAGTGAGAGCGAGCGAGAGACCCCCTCTCTAATAGCAGGAACGTCCCAGCCAAACCTCAAGTCTCTGCTTTTCTTAGCCAGCTTTGCAAGATGCTAATTTGCCCTTTCTTCCGGCCCATAAATAAAAATGGCTGCATAAAGTGAAGAGACCGTGTGTGTCTTTATAGTGGCAGCTTTTCTGTTCAGAATGATTGGGCCTGATGATGTGCAAGAGAAAGGGACACCCACGCGCCCGTTTCTGCAGCCCCTATCCCCCTTGTCCCGGGGCACGGGTGCAGAATGAACCTGAAAGGGCCTGCTCAGTCGCTTCGCTTGTTTAATCCAGCCTTCCTGCATAGACTCCTCTCTCTTTCTCTCACTCTCTCTCTAATTGCAGAGTAGGAGGCTGCTTGACGTGTCTGAATTAGGACTGGTATGGAGATTACTTTAGATACAGGCAAACTGATGCAACCTGTTCCAAGAAAGCAAGAATTGGATCAGACCCCCTGATGTCGGTGGGCTCTCCCTGGATGGAGGTCTCCAAGCAGAAGCTGAATGGGTCTTTGTTACAGAAGCTCAAGCGCTGAACTGCTGACACTGAGCAAGGGGCTGGACCAGCAGAGGCTGGTGGCTCCAAGATCACTGGGATGGCATTTCAGCCAGAACTCTGAAGGAGCTATTCAAAGTGCTCAACCCACTTCCCAAAATGGGGTCAGCTCCTTTAGGGTTCTGAGTGATTCTGATTGAAACCCAGAGTGGATTCACCACCCCACTGACAGACCTGGGTGAGTTTACCCATCCCTAGTTTGGGGTTCTTGTGTTTATCTTCCTTAAAATTAAAAAAAAGGTGCCCATGAGCACCACACTGGGGACGCACTGGCAGTGGCAGGGGCCATCCAGAGGGCCCACAGTCACTACATTGGGCAACCCAGGAATAGCATATTCTGGAAGGTGGGCATGGCTGGCTGGGACCTTGAACAAGAACGCTTCTCACTGCAATGTTACATTGCAGGCTCCGTTCATAATCTATCATGCTGTCAGCAGGTCCCCTCTCCAGGTGAGATCTGGAGCACCGAAGCCTGTGCTGTGTCTTGGAAGAATTTAACTTAATTTTAATTTAGACTTTCCAGGCTGTTTGCAGGTCAGAAGACAGAGAAAAGCCTCCGGCTCAAACTTCCCCAGCATTCTCGTAGCCCAGAGTAGCGTTGCTCCTGTCGATAGGGAGGCTTGTGAGGGTTGCCAAGGAATGGTTATGCTTACTGCATCGACTCTCCAAACAAAGCAGATGGTATTAACACACACACCACACACACACACACACACACACACACACACACACACACACGGGGAGAGAGAGAGAGAGAGAGCGTTGGATACAGGAGGATGAAAGGACTGAGCCGGGTCCAAGGCGGAGCATTGATTTCCACGCTGTCCTTAACTCCCTAAGTTGTGCTGGCCTTTGTAGGGCAGGGGCACGCCGTGTTCACGTTTGAGGCGTGTGACACACAGCCACTGGGGCCCAGGTGCTTTGGCGGTACCGGCAGGCAGGCTTCCGAGTCAGTTGGTTGTGGGTACTGCTGAAACCTGTCAAAGCTCCCTCCTTGGTTGGACACAGGCCTTGCTCCTTGTTGCCAGTCAAAATTTCAGGAGGGAGGGATGGGCCAGGATCCTGCGGGTTTCAGTGTTACATTCCTACCCTGCCTTTTCAAAGGCTATGAAAACACTTGCTCTCAAATCATCCCATTGTAAGCGTGCTTTCTGGTTATGCAAAACAGGGCTTTCCCCCATCTTTCCTGGGCCTGAACGGGTGTGGGGCACAGGGGAAGCACCGTGACTGCTCCTGGGGCACGGGCTGACACACTTAGGCACACTCAAGGGCCTGTATAAGCTCCCCCGCCGCTTCCAAGGGCTGTCCCCAGTTTGTAGGAGCTCCTGGAGGCGCCGGCTGAGTCACTTCGCTTTGCACACTGTGCATCACCTGAGTCAGGACAAGAAGTGCCATGCAAAACAGGCAAACGACACTCAGCCTTCACTTGCAAGCGCTGGCTGAGTGTGCTGCTCACTCTCCGATTGGGATCCCCTCGTTATCTCCAAGCTGTGATTGGAGATAACATAGGGTGACCATATTTGGGAAACCAAAAAAGAGGACACCTAGTGTGTGTGTGGGAAAGCAGCTTTCTGAGTCCTGCAGAAAGTACTTTATTCCCCCGCCACCTTAAAGAACCCGATTGGAGTGGAGGAGGGGAAAGGATTTCATTCTGCACCACCATCCACTCCATTTGGGGCCTTTTCTATAATGTCCACGAATGACCCACTTTCCCCTTTAAGACCTCAATTGGAGCTCGGGGTGGGGGAATGATGTGCCTCAAGAAAGCATGTCATTCCCTCCTGCCATGCTAATGGCAGCCTTAAAGGGGAAGGTGTATCATTCCAGGACATTATTGAAAATTATAGAAAATCCCCCCTGACACCATGGAAAGAACAAAAACCAGGACAAATCCGGGGAAATCCTGACAGTTGGTCACCCTAGATAACAGGGGATTCTTTTCCCTGCCTCCTCTCTGAGGCCAAGCAGCCTCCAGGCCAGTGGGGAGGGCATGGGAAAGGGGAGGTGTCCATGAAGGAACCTTCACAAGGCAGATTAGGCCTACAGGCCAGAAGTTCTCTGGCCCTTCATTACAGAGTTTTTGTCAGGGCTACAACTATGCAAAATGCAAAACACTTTGAATGCTTGCAAAGCACCTTAGATAGCCCCTTTAGAATTTTGACTGGTTCTGATTTGTGGGCAGGGAGGCTGATGGCTCCACTGCTGGAATATGCCATACAAATCTCAAGTCTTTTTTTAAAAAAAGAGTTTTCAAAAAAACACTTAGCATACACTATCCCAGGATTTTACAACAACCCTGTAAGGTAGACTGGCTTTATTATCCCTGTGCAGCAGGGCTGGGGGGAAGGGGGCATTGGATGGCTTGCCTGCCCAATAAATGAGGAGGGTTTGAACCAGGGACACATTTATTCAGTGCTCAGTCTCTTGTCCACAGCCCTGAACAGCATGATGGCAGGGCTCAAGGGCTTCTCCTGTGGGGATTCCCACAAACGCCTGTCAGTAGGACACCCGTTGCTTGGGGATCTTCTTCTACGCTTTCCTGTTCCCCTCCTTTGCATGTAGGCTTGCTGCCCTGGCCAGCTGCATTTCTTACTACAAAGATCAGGCACATTGGCAAGAGTTCTACAGTCCTCTGAAGGCTGGTCCAAGATGCATTTACGAGGGCCGTCGAAAGTCTAACGCTGATGGCATTTCCTTCAGTGCTGGGCTTGGCCAGATGCAAAGTTATATTACGGGAAAGTCAGGGAAATGGCCATGCCACAGCTGTGAGGGTCACACGTGTGTCCAAGTCTACTTTTCAACTTGTTGTGGAAAACAAGTGCAGAAATACATAAATGGATCTGCTACAAACATTCAAATTTTGCATGAGAGAAAGAGCGAGAGCGAGAGGCGTACCGATAGCACTGTGACGGCATAAACAGCCTTTCCCAATCAGGTGCCCTCTGGCTGTGTTGGACTACACCTCCCATCATGCCCAGACAGATCACCACCACCACCAAGCAAGCAACAGGAAAAACACAGGGATGCAATGGGTTGGGGAGTGAATGTCAACAGGATCCTAAGTTATTAAAAAGGAAAAACACACACTGAGTGGATGGTTTCAATAATGAAGGGGGAAAGAAATAGTATGGAAGTATTTTTTTTTTTTTACAGAAAAACCCTTTAAAAAAGAAAGCTTCCCTGAATGAATGGCTCTTGCATTGCTCTTTGAATGTTAATAGCAAGATTTGGCCCTGTTGTGACGGCTGTGTGTCTCCTCTCGCCCTGCCGGATCTCTTTTGGCACTCATCCTGGAGCTTTGGGGATCCTGCAGAAAAGCCCCCGCTCTTTTTTTAAAAAAAGAAGAAAAAAGAGAGAGACTGCAACGGATCATGAAAAAGTCTCTTGAAGAGGTTTCTTGCAGCACATGTGCCGGGGACGGGCCGTCTCTCTAGGTCCATGGGCACTTTTTACATTTTGAAATGTGTCTTTGGGCACTACCCAAAACAGCCATCTGTGTGAGTTGGCAGGCACACACCTTCTCTTCCTCCCCGCTGCTTGCTCTTTCCTTTCTCCTCTGCCTTCCTTGCTATTTCTCTTCTGCTCATGACCATCTTCTTCTTTCTCCTCCTCCCCAACTTGCTATTTCTTCACTCCTCCTTCACATACTCTATATAGAATGCACGTTTACGCAGAAGTAAACCTCAATGTGTCCGATAGGATTTACTCCCAGGAAGACATGCATAGGATTGAAGCTCCAGCTATTGTTCAGGGGCAGAGCAAAGACTTTGCATGCAAAAGGTTCAAGCCCTGGTACCTCCATGAAGTCCTGGAAAAGACTTCTGCTCAAACCTAGAGCGTGTGCATAGGCTTGGAGGCATCGATCGCTATCTGTAGCAGCATGTGGGAGGGACGGACCCTGGAGCAGAATGACTCCGGTACGACTGTTTGTTTGACTTCTGCCCACCACGACAGAGGCTGTTTTCGCACTGTCATAACACAGATGTCCATGAATGTTGCCCTTTCTGAGCTGGCTAATTGAAAACAGCTTTTTCCAGTTAGGGAAAGAAGCCCTGGAAAGAGAAGCTGGCATCAGAAAGTCCATTCTTTGCACCAGATTTGTCCATGTTTTGTGCCAGAATGTGAGTGGGTTATAAAGCTTGGATTTCAGGTACATATTCGGTGTTTGTGTTTGGCAACCCTGATGGCTGGTGGTGGTGCGTTTCACAGCTACTGGGGCTCTGTCCATGGCACCATTTGGTAAAGGGATGTCATGCTCCCAACATCACTCAGATAAAAACTGGGTCTCCCTTGTAACGCACCTGCCTTCTTTGCCAAAGATCCTTATTTATTTACTACATTTCTGTAATGCCCAATAGCCAAAGCTCTCTGGCTGGTTCACAATAATTAAAACTACTTCTACTCTACCCTTTCTACTACACTCTGTGCCTTGGGCTTGCTATGTTTATTCACTCTGCAAACATTTGTCTTCCCCCAGTTAAAAACAAAACAAAATGCAGGGCGTTTATTCTTTTTTGTTAAAAAAAAATATGCTAGAGAAAATAATGATCAATAATAATCAATGGCTAAAGACATGCCCCAGTGGCTGGCATGGGTGCAATGGGAGATTGTGCACCACATGGCACCTTAGCGGTTCAGGAGCATGAATGGACACATATGTGCTCTAGAGAGCCTTTGTGGTGTAATGGTTAGAGCAGAGGTGGACAACTATGGGAGATTGCCACCAGGGGGCATTTTCAGGGGCCTAAAATAGTGTGGTCTCATCTGTAGCAGCTAAGGGGCATCTGTGGCATTACCCACATTTCTATTCCCTTAGGTATGTCTGGGTGAGTACGTCCAGAGAGTGCAGAATGTTGGACTGAGTGGGTGTGGCCTGGTGATGCTGTGGAAAGGGGGGAGGAGTCTATATATATGGGGGAGCTGAGTGGTTTGTGGGGTTCAGTGGATGATGGGGTTTGGAGGGTAGATGTGTTTAGCTGAGTGATTTCTTGACAGGAGTTGTGTGAGGATTGAGTGAAAATTAGATCATAGAAACTAAGGATTGTTATTATTAGATTGGTTACTACCAGTATAATTAAGAATAGGCAGGATTGGAACTAAAAACTGTGAACAACAATAAACATTTTCTTTATTTGGCAACCATAAAACCACATGTCAGTTTGGCTGTGTCTCCTGCTCTATTAGTTCATAAATAAACACATTACATTAAATCTTCAGCCTGCTATATTCACAGAAAAGCCTTTTCCAAATCTCCTTAGCTTTCCCCTCTGCTATAAGGGGAAAGTTATACTTTTCTTTTGACCCCTTCCTCAGGTATTTAAGTGGTGGTGCTTAGCCTGAGGGAGGGGTGCGCATCACAGCCTCGTGTGTGAGGTGGTGGCATCGCAGCATCCCAAGGGTCAAAATTAGGTTTTTTGCAAACAAGCTAATTTTGACCCTTTGGGCACCCCATAGTTGCTATCAATGCTTTGGCAGGCAGTGGGCAGGTGGCAACGGAGGTGGCAGGTGGGCTGGATGTTGCCCATCTTGGGTGAGAGGTTCAGATCAGGATTGGGGAGAGATGGGTCTGAATCTCTGCTCAGCCAAGCCACTCACTGGCTGGACTTAGGCCAGCCATAATAATTCCTGATCCTAATCTACCTGCCAAAGTTGTTGTGAAGACAAAAAGGAGGAAGGTGGAGTAGATCCAGGCATATTTCCCTGAGCTCTTTGGAGGAAGATTTGCACTGATTCTCTGCCTGTCAAGCAAACAAGCTGTAGCAGTGAGGAGGAAGAGGATGAGGAGCAATAGCTGCTGCTGCTGACAATAGATGGGGTCACTGAGGCAGGGTCCCACTGAGGCTGTCCTGCCGAAGGGCCCTCCAAGACCCGGGGCTGCCACTGGATGTATGGCTGGTTCAAGAGATTTGCTCAGTGCCTGTGAGGAGTGATTTCAGTGGATACACCCAGGAGCGTGTGGGCACCGATGCATTGGATGTTCCTCTCTGCTGAGGACAGTGCACCAGGCCAGAGTTGTCACATGCTCTCTTGGCCTTGGCTCTTAGCATGTCCTGCATGTGAAGGCAGAACTCCTCTTCAACACCGGGAACTGGATCTTACAGCTCTCTGGAGTGGGAGAAATGTAGCTCCCGCCTGCACCATTTATGTTCCTGCCAAGGCCTGCCTTGGAACCATCTCTCCTCTGAAACGATTGCAGCTAGCCAGGATGAAATGAAGGGATTTTTAATTACAATTCAGCAAAAGGGGGAGGAAAAGCCTCTGGAGGAGCTTGAGGGAATCAGCCCAAGTTGGAAACAGAGGGTTGAATCCACTGGGTAGGGAGGAGGAAGAGGAGGAGGAGGAGGAGGAGGAGGAGGAGGAGGAGGAGGGGGAGATGGTGGGCAGGAGGATACATCTAAATAGGGCCTTTGTGACGTTTACTGCAGGGTGACTCAGACTCGCTCATAGGCTTTTTTCATGCCAAGAGAACTTGGCATGGAAAGATTGTATCAGCCCCACAGGATGCGGTTTCCAAATTCATCCACCACTTCCCCCCCTTCTCTTCTTTCTATTGCTCTGCAAGGATTTCCGGACTCCACCCTGGGCTCGCTCTGCCTCCCACCCACAGATTTCTCTGTCCAGCAGCTATGCCTCTGGGTCAGATCGCCTTCAATCCAGACAGCCGTTAATTAACTGAAGTGGGATGAGGAACGGCAGACTAAACCTCCCTTCTGCACATTGGACACACAAGGCCTGCTGTGCTTTTAGACTTGTTATATTTTATGAACATATTATATGCCGCCATTTGCGTACAGTTGGTTCACGTAAAATAAACATCTCCAGCGGCTACCAATAAAGGAATGCAGGCATCCATAAAAGAAAAGCTGACATGTAATGTTCATGCTGCTGTCTTGTGGTAGCGTTTGATAGCGCCAGCGTCCAGGGTAGCTGTGGTCGGACACTTGCTATGGGCCCATGTGGCCAGAAAAAGCAGGCACAGGGCTTCTCACAAGAGCTTGCCTGGGTCTCGAGACCAGACCAGGCCGTGCACTTGTGAAACCCTTGCAACCGTTTCTTCTGGCTGTGTGGCTCTGTGCATTCTGAGAGAAACACAAGGTGGGCAGCTGCTCCAGAGCCATGGCAGCTGCTGGAGCACATGGTGCGAGTGCACCTGATGGGGCTCTCCAAAGCACCCATGGGAGAGGATGGCACACCTCCTGGGTGGGTGGGTGAGGGAGCACTGCAATTAGACACCCCCCGCCGTTTGATGCAGGCACCTCACCCTGCTTCATGGAAGGGCCAACCCTGCATAGGACAAGTTGAAGAAAAGACCATGAAGCCATTGGTTCAACCCACTCCTCACCACTCCACGTTCAGCCAATGTCTAAAAGGTCTAACAAAAGTAGGGTGACCCTAGGAAAAGGAGGACAGGGCTCCTGTATCTAACAGTTGCATAGAAAAGGCAGTAGGTGTCATTTGTATGCATGCTGCCCCAGTGAAATCCCCTCTTCATCACAACAGGAGCCCTGTCCTCCTTTTCCTAGGGTCACCCTAAATAAAAAGGAAAGAAAGAAAGAAAGAAAGAAAGAAAGAAAGAAAGAAAGAAAGAGAAGGAAGAAATGGGTAGCTAAATAATTGAAATGAACCATGGACACCTTGCCTCTGCATATAGCCAAGAATTTATGTGTATGGACAGTGGCGTGGGTGTTTAACCTTTCCCCCTGGTCTAAGCCACGGTTCCTCTAAGCTACTATTAGCTCAGCGGGGGAAACATACAGGCACTTTCCTGATCTTCAAAGCAACTGCTAATTAGCACAAAAATGGGGTGGTGGTGGGGAAGCCCAAACAAACCAAAAAAAGCACAGACCCAACCAAAATGCAGGAGATGCCGGCATATGAATCTCCTCTCCCTTCTCTCGTTTATGTCTCTGAATTTGTAAGAATCTACATTCATAAGTGCACTCACAGATTATACTCATTATCACTCCCGGTACGCTGGACAAATTAACATGTGCCTTTCTGAGAATCAATTGGCATATGCAAATGAGTAATGGCGGGTCTCTTTTTCACTCCCACTCTGGGGTGAGTGACAATGTGGATGTAGGGAGGAGCTGGTGTAGCAAATGAATCACTTTATTTCGTGAGGGTGGATTCTCTACTCATTTCTCCAGCTCTTCCTCCATGCAAATCCAGTTCTAAACCTTCAGGTCATTTACATGAATTAACATACCGAAGTGAGTCACAGTTGAAGGCTTCCCCCTCCCAAGGGAGAAGTGGTGACCCCAGAGCTATGTCGATTTGTATCCTACTAAAGCCATCGGATGGGGGTGGTGGTGGTGGATCCTTCTCTGGGACAAGAAGTTTCCTCTTCTTAATTCATAGCAAGACTTCAGAACAGCCCAGGAAGCAAAAGCTTTGAAGTGGGGCCTCAGTTACACACTGGCCTTTGGTTGACCCACATGGCCACACTTTCCCAAGAGAAAAAGCAGAAGGCGGGTCATTTTTCGGGTGGGTGTGGGAAAGAGGGATGTTTTGGTGGCATAGGTGAGAGCTGGATAGGAAAGAGGAAAGCATCTAAACTGATAGGACTTCTGGAGGCTGAGATAGGTCTCCAGTCCAGGTCTGAATACACCCAAATGTCATGGCGGCAGGGTTCTAGGTGTGGGGTCTCCCACCCTAGAGGCCTTCAAGAGGCAGCTGGACAACCCTCTGTCAGGGATGCTTCAGGGTGGATTCCTGCATTGAGCAGGGGTTGGACTCGATGGCCTTGTAGGCCCCTTCCAACTCTGCTATTCTATGATTCTATGCCCCTTGGTCTGATCCAGCATGGCTCTTTTGTTCTTAGAGAGATCCATGGTCAGTATAAGGGCAGTTTCCTACATTTCCTGTGCTCCTACGTGTAACTAATGTGACAACCTGTGCTTGGCACAGCCTCAACAGAGGCATCAAATGAGCCTCAGTGACCACATAATACTTTGACAGTTAGTGACCTAAACTGAAGTTATGTAGTGTTCTTCCACTCAGAGGCTTAGTGGGAGCAGAAGGTCTGGACAGGGTTATTAAATGAGCATCACCAAGCATGTAATATATTGCCAGTGAGTGACCTAATTTGACATTATGTACTGTTCTCCTGCTCTGTGAGGGCAGAAGGCCAGACAAGACTAGCACCTGTTGCATTTTGTTGCTGTCACTGTCCTCCCAGCCTAAGACAGCACAGCACATTCAGCCATTGAACAAGGCTGGTAGAGAAAGGAGAAAATCAGAATCATGTGACGTTGGTCAGGAGCAGCAGCTGGGAGGTTGTTGCACACCTCTTTTCTGAGGTGGAGCAGCTCTGCCCGCTGTGAGAACCGGGGGTGTCAGCGGTGCAAACGTGGCATCACAGCAGCAGACCCACAGCCACTTCTCGTGCTCCTACTGCTGGTTCCTGGGTGAACGTGTAGATTTGGAAGCCAGAATAGGCTGTAGAAATGACAGCCGTAGAGTTGAGCCTCAGACATGGTTTTTTGTTTGTTTGTTTGTTTAGAAACGAACCTCTGGAAATCTGCTTCTTGTAGATGAACTGCAGTGCTCTCAACTATGGAGGGCAGATTGCAAGGATAAAATAAATTGCTAGCAGACCACGCTGATCAGTTATTCGGGTTCCCCGAGGAGCCGGCAACTCACGTCACTCATGCTTGCTGTTGTCAGGATGCCAAGTTTCCTCCCAATTCTCAGTCTGGATGGCCATCGTGGGCTATCCCGGCATTGGGACAGCTGTGGGAGGCCCAGAGGGCTCCTTTGTGCTGGGCCTGTGGAACAGATGCCAGTTGGCACAGGTGGGGGACAAAAAGCCCAGAACGGCTCATTGCTATAAATAGTGTGAAGGCCTTGCAGGTGTGGAAAACACACGGACACTATGAAGTCTCCATAATGAAATCCAGAAGTTTAGCTGGCTTCTCCTTTGCTGTGTGGGGTTGTGTGTGTGGGATGTGTGTGTGGGATGTGTGTGTGTGTGTGTTCAGTGCACCTCATTACAACCTTTGTTTCTGAAAGGATTGCTCTTTATTTCCTGTGGAGTTCCTCATGGCCTAATATTATCCAGAAGGGCTGTTTTCCCACACTGTGTTTGAAGCTGTTCTTACTCACTTTAGTGGGTTGGCACTACCGTTGTGCCAAAATACACCTCTCCCAATTTTGTGGTCCCATTTGAAGGCCCCATAAGAACGTAAATGGCATTTGGCAGTTTTTGATGGGTTGAACATTACTGTATTTCTTCGATTCTAAGACACACTTTCCCCCCCATATAAACATCTCTAAAAATGGGGTGCATCTTAGAATCGCGGGTGCATTTATTATTTCTTAGAATCAAAGCTTTTTTTCTGTTGGTGGTGTTGAAATTAGTGTGCGTCTTACAATCGATGGCGTCTTAGAATCGAAGAAAGACAGTACTGGTTTCCTCAGCCAGTGGCTGCCATTTTGTTTTCCTCAGAATGCACCTTGGAATGGGGCTAAATAGCATTGTTGTACAGAGCATTTGGATGAAAACAAAATGGCGTCCATCAACCAAGGAGTCGAGGCAGGGCTAGTGAGTTTTGCCTCCACCTTCAAAATCTGTCCCCACAACTCCCAAAATGTGCAAGAAAAGGAAAGGCGGTTTTGCCCCCTCCTCCATTGCTGAATCCACCCCAAATTTGCAATCAAAATGTAAAACATGCATTGGGCAGATTTCTCATTTTCATGACAAATGCCTCCCTCCTATGTTCTCTTCGGCATTGATGATAATTGTGGACATTCAAATAAAAAAAAATGTGTTTTTTATGAATAGCACAAAGGAGGCAATTTAAACCTCTTGTTGAAAAAAAAATGATTGAAATAGTTTTCTGTTTTTGGAAGAATCGGTTTATCCTCAAAAAGAGAGAGAAAGGTACCAAATTAGTGCAGACCAAACTCAAGGCTTTTTGATTTATATTGTTAAAGGTTGTGTAAACTCTGAGGGGGAAAAAAGAGATTAAAAAAAATCTCTGTGAGAGATTGTGGAATGGGAAAGTGTGTGCACCAAACCAGAGGAAAGGAGGGAATGGAGAGAAAACACCCACCTCTCTGTTTGTGCAGACGGAGACATTCTCCAATTGTGGGAAGGATTACCAAAAACATCCAGAAGTGATGGAGGAGAAGCAGGACAAGGGATGAGATGTGTATTCTCAGCATTCAGTAGAAGTGTATGAAACACCCCAAGGTGAATTATGCCTCAAAGTATTCCTGCAAGCCAGAGCAATGGATGGCATTGTTTCTAGTAGGGGTGTGCACGGACGCCCCACTCCACCCCGCAGGCTGATCTGAAAATTTCGGATTGGCCCGCTCCGCTCCGCTCCGCTCCGCTCCGCTCCGCCCATACTCCGCTCCTCTTCACTGAGGAAGCTCCGCAGTGGAGGGGAGTGGTGCCAGGTAAGGCCGGGAGAGGAGGGCGGGGGGGGGGGTTACTGGGCCCTGCCGCTGTTGCTGCCCATGCGGCGACGGCGGCAGGGCCCGGTAAACCCCCCCTCCTCTCCCTTACCTGCCTCCGTCTGCGGTCCCTCGGCTTCTTCAATTGAGCCCGCGGTTCAACGAGGAAGTCTGGGCCATGCGGGACCAAGGGGGAGGGGGGCCTTACCTGCTTCCATCCGCAGTCCGTCGGCTTCTTCAATTGAGCCCGCGGTTCAACCAGGAAGTCTGGGCCATGCGGCCCAGACTTCCTCGTTGAACCGCGGGCTCAATTGAAGAAGCCGAGGGACCGC
This sequence comes from Elgaria multicarinata webbii, assembly GCF_023053635.1. Classification (NCBI taxonomy): domain Eukaryota; kingdom Metazoa; phylum Chordata; class Lepidosauria; order Squamata; family Anguidae; genus Elgaria; species Elgaria multicarinata. Next base: position 3,420,979 of record NC_086186.1, on the reverse strand, counting down.
AGACGGAGGCAGGTAAGGGAGAGGAGGGGGGGTTTACCGGGCCCTGCCGCTGTCGCCGCATGGGCGACAGCGACAGCGGCAGGGCCCGGTAAACCCCACTTACCTTTCTGGCGGAGCTTCGGATCGAGGCGAAGGATCCGCCTTCACCTCGATCCTCTTCGCCACGCTCCGCCGGCCCCCCAATCCTCTTCGCCTCCGCCTTAAGGGGAGGCGAAGCACACTGCTCCGCTTCTAATTCACCGGTCCGATTAGAAGTGGAGCACATCCCTAGGGAGTGTACATGCTCCTTTGGAACATAGGAAGCTGTCCGCCACACACCAATTCAGACAATTTGCACATGTAGTTCAACACTGCTAACCATGACAGCGGGTTTCCAGGCTTTCAGGCAGAGAAGGGTCACCCACAGTTTGATCCCTCTAGCTTGAGAGGACAGAATTTGAACCTGGCACATTCAGCATGTAAGCATCCTCATCAAATGCTTTCTTAAAAGTGCTAACATAAGCACCCACGTGCTCAGCTGAGAGCAGTTGCTGTCTCTTTTTGCCAAGGTTACGTCTTATTTCTGGTGCCCGCTCTTGGCAAATGCCCCCCCTTTTATCATTAATTGATTAGATCTCATGAACTTGAGTTGATTAATCAGTGGCTGAAATGCTCAAACATTTGCACATGGGTAAAAGTGATTTCTCCAGTGAGAACGATACTTCGTTTTTTAGGTACTGCACATGGGAATAGCAGCAGGCATTTCTCTTAGAAGAGACATTCCTCCTGCGTGACAGAGAAGGCAGGACATCTCTTCAGAGGGGGGCTTGCCATCTGCCATTTTTCTAATTGCTTGCATTCAAATGTTTCTATCTCCCCATCTCTCTTTCTACCTCTGCCATAGCAATCAAGGATAACTTTTACTCAATTAAAATGTCTGTTTAATTGATTAATTGAAGTGATTTATTGGACAAGGGTTGCAGCCTTGCTTTAAGGTAAACATGGATAGCCTGCCAAAAGAAAATAACATTTTTCTAGTGGAAAAATCCTGGGATGGCTGCTTTTTCTCAGAAACAGAGTGGTCTTCATTGCTGCTGTGGTTTTATAGGAGGGCTTTCCATGTTCTCAAGAGCAAGATGCATAACCCAGCCAGCTTTTTCTGTCCATGAGAGAACAGGACGGGAGCTTGTGTTTAAAGAGGAAACACCCCCACCCCAGAAGCCTGCTCCAGTAGTTAGAATATTAATGTATATTTGGAGTCGCTGAAGGGTGGGGGAACAGGCGTCCGTGTTCCCTCCTAGTGTGTGTGAGAGCAAGTCTCCACAATTCCCCACAGTCTTTCCCTGTCCGCCTTCACCTCGGCCAAAATGGTCTTCTCCTCAGCCACCCCCGCCCTGGTTCCCAGAGGAAATGACACAATGAACCCTGAAATTCTGTGGGACAGGATATATAAATCCAAGCTGCCGGCACGGTGGAGCCAGAAGAAGCACACTCTGTCTTGGAAAGGCAGGCAAAGAGGAGAATGGGGGGAATTCCTTTGGGGGACCCTGAAGGCTGAGCTAGAATCTATATCCTGATTTCTCACATTGGGTTCCTTGGTGTGAAGGATCTGCATTTCATTTATATGTAGTTCCTTAGCAGAGAGCATCAAACTGCTTATGCCCCATTGTATTGTCTTCACATCCTTTCCCTCTTTAACCCTCAACGGTTTCTGCACATCTTGTGCAGCCAAGAGAATAATACATATATTTAAATATTTTTTGCTTTACTAGGGATGGGGGAATGAGCAATGGTCAAGCTCAGCAAAATTACCTGGGCATCAGCTTGCTGCTCACCTCTCGCCAATTTGCCCTCGCTGTTCGTTTTGTGCAAATGGGGAAAATGAACAACGACCGAACATTAAAAGTTGTTCCCCAAATTTGTGCAAATTTCCCCCATAGACTAAAACAGGCTTGATTTAAAAGTCGCACATTTTTGAAATTTGCACAAAATTGAATGGGGAAATCAGCACAAACCAAATGCAAGCAAATGTGTGCGAATTTGCAAACATTTTTGGTGAGTGCATTCTCCCTTTTGTGCTCACATTTGAGGTCATGAATAGGGTATGCACATGTATTTTGCAAGCAGAAATAAAATTCTCATACACCCCCTATGCAGCCTAGAACCATAAAATGTTAGGGTTGGAAGACATCTTGGAGATCATCTAGTCTAACCCTCTGTGCAATGTAGGATGCAGCTTCAGCATCCCTGACAGATGGCTGCCCAGACTCTGCTTAAATCTCTCTGGTGAAGGAGAACCCACCACTTCCTTGGGATGGCTGTTCCCTTGCAGAACAGTTCTTATTGTTAGGAAGTTTCTCCTAATGTCTAGCTGAAATTCGCTTCCTTGCAATTTCCACCCACTAATTCTAGTCTGGTAAGCAATAAGGTAGACTGGTTTGCTACAAGAAGATATATGGGTCCTCTGGTCCAGTCTGAAAAGTTATTTTGAAATGATGTGGAAGATAATTTTGGTTTATCTTTAGTGGTGGTGGTGGGAAACTATTTCAGAGCTGTAATAACACAAAAAACATGTTGGATGATCAATTTTCTTCTTGGTATCCCTGAGGTCTCTTTCTCCTTTTATTGCCCCACTGCCAGAATGAAGACACAAGATAGTCATTGGATGTAAGGGCCAGAAAATGTTTGTTACTGGGTGGATTTGAAAATAATAATGAACAAACAAAATTTGTTAGCTAACAAGGATCTGAAACAAGTATTAGATGATCAGGGGTCTGGAAACAAAGCCACATGAAGAGAGAACTGGGCCTGTTTAGCCTGGAGAAGAGAAGATTGAGGGGAGACATGAGAGCACTCTTCAAATACTTAAAAGGTTGTCACACAGAGGAGGGCCAGGATCTCTTCTCGATCCTCCCAGAGTGCAGGACATGGAATAACGGGCTGAAGTTACAGGAAACCAGATTCCAGCTGGACATCAGGAAAAACTTCCTGACTGTTAGAGCAGTACGACAATGTAATCAGTTACTTAGGGAGGTCGTGGGCTCTCCCACACTGGAGGCCTTCAAGAGGCAGCTGGACAACCATCTGTCAGGGATGCTTTAGGGATGCTTTAGGGTGCATTGAGCAGGGGGTTGGACTCGATGGCCTTGCAGGCCCTTCCAACTCTGCTATTCTATGATTCTATAATTTAACTTAACATGCACAACTCTGGTGCAGAACCAGATTACTAGAGGATCTAGTTGGGGAAACTCCCAACTGTCTTCCTCATTAGGGCCAAATTATGCAGGCTCAAGGCGCGAGATTAGTCAACTTACTGTTCCGTGCCATTCGCTGGCTGCAAAAACTTAAAGGTGAGGCAAGGGACTCCTTCCTATTCCATCCCAGCCCACACTGGTCAACATTTGATGGGCCAATGCCCTTCAGCACCCAGGGGGCACCCCCTTCCCACATTCTCCCTGTTTTGTCTGCAATGAGAGGTAGGTTGGGACAGTGACCCTCTACCCTCCAGGTGCCTCAGATGCTCACTTCTGTATATGCCTTCACTACCTGCTAGGAATTGAGGGCCAGTGAAAAGGACTCAAAGGGACCCAGAACCACATTTCAGTGTTGTTTTCACACTGGCATATACACTTGTTGCATCAAAAACAACAGGGCATCTTGTTTTTAAGGAGGAACAGATTTATTGCAGCGTACGCTAGTGGTCTTCAGCTGATTGAGAAGTGTGGACTTACCTAGAACTTCAATCTGCAACATGGAATTCATTTCTAAGGGGTCCATGCGCCAATACTCCCATCCCCACAAAACAGATTGATGATGGAAGCAATGCTGTGGCTCACCTGAAGGTGACAAGCCCACCTTAGGGTCCCACACCATCTTTTGGAGACCTCTGGCAAAAGCCTCTGATGAAGCAGACTCTAGTCCATGAAAGTGGATGCCACAATCAGTCTGTTAGCCTCCAAGCTGCCACACCCCTCTTTATTATATACATCTCTATTTATTCTTCCCTTCTGAGAGATAAAGGTGGAGTGACAGTATTTTAAAGCTCTTTAAAGATTTTGATTGGTGTGTCTTACACCTGGGTGAATCTGTTGGTTTCCATTCCTCCCACATTTGGGTTTTTAATGAAACAAATTCTCAGCCATCTGCACCAGTGAAATTCAGTAGGGTCAGCTGTTCACAGTATGGAGGGGACCATGTTGTACCTACCTGCCACAAGCAGGTGACAGACGAGCCTGTCACAAAAAAGATGTGGAAACTCTAATTCAGCACTAACATGGATGAATACCCAGATATTTAAACCCAGATATTTAAGAGCTAAGCACTCAGAGCCCTGGGGCTGAAACTATCAGTTTCTCCGACATTAGATAAGTATGGAAAATGATGCAGTTTTTGACAAATTCTTATCAAACCTGAACTGTAACAAATTTCTCACCCATCCTGTGTGTGTGTGTGTGTGTGTGTGTGTGTGTGTGTGTGTGTGTGTTTGGAAGGAGAGCACGTGATTTTCTAACATCCTTTTCTCAGGATATTATTTTGGAATCCATGGCATGGGGATAGCATGGGTGCCGCTATGTTTGATTTGTGGTTCAATTTATAGACCAGAAGTTTTCTATCACTGAACTCAAAGTGGACACCAAAATAACACAAGTTCTGTCTAGCAAATGGTTATAATAACCGCAAACAGTGCGTATAAATAGCTGAAACCACAGACAGCCATGAATGTAAGTGGAGAATCATGAAGAGGAACCAGATATTCCTCTGGAGTTGTCCATGGTTATATCTTTCACAAATGCACTCAAATCTCAAAGGACCCCAAGAGATCAGCTAATGGCAAAGTCTTGTTTCAAATCCCTCGGATTTGGCTTACTACTACTAATCCTTGAACTGGTTTGCATTTACACAGCAGGAAACAAACCCCTTGTTTATGGGAACTGGCATAGTATCCCTCAACATATGCCAGAGGAAAATGCTATGAGTAGAACTATACAATTCCACTGCAGATTGGAGAAGGCCACTGTGGCACGCTGGAGGGTCTGCTGTTGGGCTGAGACGGCCTTTCTGAACCTGGTGTCCTCCAGATGTTTTGGACTTCAACTCCCAGCACCTCCAGCGAATGTGGATGCTGGTCACAAATGCTGGGAAATGAAGTTTGAAACAGGAGGAGGCTGTGGTGGGATGCTGGTCCCGGTCCATTCTCATCATCAGTGGCTCCTCAGGGTCCCACAGTAGGGTCTTCTCCAGTTCTCCCAGGAGATGCCAGGGATGGAAACTGGGACCTTCTGCATGCAAAGCAGATGCCAAGTCAGTGTTGGCTCCAGGTACTTGAGGGATGGACAAGACCCCCCATCCCTTTTCGGCCCCATGGCCACCAGCTGCTATTGCTCCTCTTCCTCTTCTTCCTCATCATGGGCACCACTTGCTTGCTTGACAGGGAGTGAGCCAGTGAGCAACCAGGCCGTGGTGTCTACTGCTCCTCCTTTTTACCTCTGGGCTAGAGTGAGAGGCAGGTGAACAAACAGGATACAAAGGCGAAGGCAAAGATCAAGTCCAGGGCGATCTTGTCAGTACGCCCCTCAGCAGGTGTTCAACCAGGCCTACTCTTGATGCCAGCCCTGAATACAGAAACAGCAGTGATGTGAAGGCTTAATCCTTGCCAGCCAAGACAAGAGCAAGTCCTGGGGGCTCCTGTCAGTGGGCCCCTGCTGGGATGTGGGCCCCGACAGGTGCCCAACTCGACCTGCCCTTGATGCTGTGCTCAGCCAATGAGCGATGGCCCTTCCCCTAGTGATGAAATTCTACACCAGAAGTAGCACCCTTCACGCCCCCCCCCCCCCCGGGCAGCAGCCATTTGCTTAGGCAGCCTGGGGAGAAGCCTCCAGATGATGGACTGGTTCTCCAGGGTGACCCACAGGTTCCTTCCACACCCAAACAATCCCAACTCCCCCCCCCCCTTCATCACTCTGTGCGCCACACCACAAATGAGAATCAGTAACCCACATTTGGCTACCATTAAAGAAACAAAGCCACAAGATTCTCAGTTTTAACTTCACAACTGCCTCATGACCCATAAAAGCTCCCTTTTGAAAAGACATGAGTCACGGGGGCTATCCAAACTTCACAGGGCACATAAGCTTTGAATGTACCCATTCTTCCTGCTTCTCCCTTATGCATGTGGCTGGGGCCTCATCCTGCCCAGAGCCCTGATTGCCTGCAGTCGCTCAGAGAGAGGCGTTTGCTCTTTCGGCTTCCACATGGCATTCAATGGCCATCCCCAGCAGGCACAGAGGAAGCTGTGCTGAAAATAATGATAATGATGATGGTAATTGCAGCAGAGTCTGGGCCTGCGGAGGGATGGAAAATATGTATTCATCCATTTAATTGTAGGATAAAATAAAATTCTGCCCTTTCCTCTACTGGGGGAAGAAGCAGACCGGGACGGGAGTGCGGCTGTGATACAGGCCACGGCTGATCCCGTCGGGAACAGATGTTCCGCAAGGAGGGACCAGCACAGGCTCAATGGAGCGCCCTTCACCCTCTTTCCTGGTTCTTGGCTTTTCAACGCTGCTGTGTTTCATTTTTATTTGGGTTTTATACAGTCATTTTAAACTTTTAAACTTTTATGTTATGTCTTCTTGTGTTGTAATTTATGTTTTTAACTGTTGTGAACCACCCAGAGAGCTCCAGCAATCGGATAGTATAGAAAATAAATAAACAAATAAATAACAACAGGCCCTTGCTGGCATGAGGGGTCGATATCTCATTCTTGTATCCCTATTTACTGGCCCATCTCCTTCCCCAGCCCTGGGAAATTACTCACATGTTCTGCAGGTGCATCTCTGCACATGAAGATATGTGTGTGTGTGTGTGTGTGTGTGTGTGTGTGTGTGTGTGTGTGTTGTTTATTGAATCACAATGACTTATTGAGGCCCAACACAGGTGTTGGTAACATGTCAGGCATGATAGAGGTTAGAGAATTTTGTTCGTGCTCACAATACAGCCAAGCGCAGCCCTGATCGCAACCTCAAATGGGAACACTAGTGGGAGAACATGTTCTCCCCAAATGCTGGCAAATTCTTGAACATGCACTCGTGTTTGAAAATTGTGTCAATTTCAGATAAAACCCAATTCAAATTGGCCAGTTTTTAAAAATGTGCGGTTTCATACTCTAGTCTATAGGGGAATGTTGAACAAGTTTGAAAAAAATATTCAAATTTGTACAATTATCTGAGGCAGGATATAAGTGTAATAATACATTTAAACAACAACAACAACACCATTGCAAATAGTCAAAATACCTCTGAATAGAAGGTGCACATGGTACCCTATCCTGCATACTAACAATAAAGTCATTCTCTGAGTGCCAAACCTTATGCAGCCTTATGGTATATGCACAAGAGGGAGAAACACAGACCTCAAAGGTGTAGAAGTACCCAGCACACACACACACACTCACACACACACTAGGGGGAAAAATACCAAAAGATTGGGGGAAACCTCCAAACAACTCAATCAAGAATGGGTGGGTTCAGTGGCCACAGAATATTGAATGCCAGTTGGAGGAGGTATACATGGAATGGAGCATGCTGGAAAAGGGCATGTCTGACTGGCTGGAACCTTGGACGGGAGTTGCATCTTTTTGTTCCAGTTCTCACTTGTTCCTTCTAATGATGGCATCACGTGCAAACCAAACTTTTTTCTGGCTTTGCAGGACCTTTCAGTTGGTTAGACAGGCCTCTGTTTTTTAATCGAATCTGTTCCAAAGCGTTGAGACCAGGAGCAACACTTCAAACAACAAGTTCACTGAAAGCCAACAGTATATTTAAAAATGTCAACTAAAATCTAAAGTCGAATGCAATCCATATGCTTGAAAAATGTGGAAAAAAACCCATCCCCAAACCCTCAAGGCTATTTAATACTGGCAGTTAAAAGCTGCTCTGAACAAATAGTTGTCTTGCAACACTTTTGGAGAGTACTTAGGCTTGGACTCTGGCAGCTCTCCCAAGAAAGGGAGTTCTAAAATGTAGGGAATGTGGTCTGGAGCTCCATTCAGACACATGCTGGTAACTGGACTGCAGGACTCGCATCTCAAGGGGATCTTCGAGGGAAGCTGGGACTGCACAGCCCAAGAATAAATACTGTTGATCAAGAGGATGTTCCCAGGATAGGAAGGTGTCCTCAATGAGACGCCTCCCTGGAGTCATCCTCCCTGTGCCTCTGTGCCTGATCGCTGCTGCTGCTGCTCAGACGGAGGAGGCAGGCAAGTCGGAAGCTGGTGGCAGCTTGAGGTTCTTTCGCACTGGGTCTAAGCAGTTTGCTCAAGCCCTACAACCTGATGGCAACTCTTCCTCAGCTGTGACTTCCTGCTTCTGATTCCTCTTCATGTTTTTTGTTTTGTTTTTGCCTTCATTATCATTTGCCCAGGGCCGGTCCTACCATGAAGCAGAGTGAGGCTGTTGCCTCAGGCAGCAGATGCTGGGAGGCAGCAACATGGTGTTCTGAGAGAGACACACACAAAATTGGTTGTCTAGCTAATACCCTGGAAGACAGAAACAAACTTCAAAGTGATCTTGATAGGCTGGAGTGCTGGGCTGAAAACAACAGAATGAAATTTAATAGGGATGAATGCCAAGTTCTACACCTAAGAAAAAGAAACCAAATGCACAGTTACAAGATGGGGGATACTTGGCTCAGCAATACTACAAATGAGAAGGATCTTGGAAAGGTTGTAGATTGCAAGCTGAATATGAGCCAATAGTGCGATATGGCTGCAAAAGAGGCAAATGCTATTTTGGGCTGCATTAATGGAAGTAAATCACGTGAGGTACTGGTTCCCCTCTATTTGGCCCTGGTTAGACCTCATCTAGAGTATTGCATCCAGTTCTGGGCTCCACAATTCAAGAAGGACACAGACAAGCTGGAGCATGTTCAGAGGAGGGCAACCAACCAGGATGATCAGGGGTCTGGAAACAAAGCCCTATGAAGAGAGACTGAAAGAACTGGGCATGTTTAGCCTGGAGAAGAGGAAATTGAGGGGAGACATAATAGCACTCTTCAAATACTTAAAAGGTTGTCACACAGAGGAGGGCCAGGATCTCTTCTCGATCCTCCCAGAGTGCAGGACATGGAATAACGGGCTCAAGTTACAGGAAGCCAGATTCCAGCTGGACATCAGGAAAAACTTCCTGACTGTTAGAGCAGTACGACAATGGAATCAGTTCCCTAGGGAGGTTGTGGGCTCTCCCACACTAGAGGCATCCAAGAGGCAGCAGGACAACCCTCTGTCAGGGATGCTTTAGGGTGGATTCCTGCATTGAGCAGGGGGTTGGACTCAATGGCCTTTTAGGCCCCTTCCAACTCTACTATTCTATGATTTTATGAGAGAGCGAGAGCGAGTGAGAGAGCTGTGTGTCGTGCAGCCTGCTCTGCACCCTTTAAGATAGCTGGCTGCCTTGACATTCAGTGGAGGACCTGGCTTCATCATTAGTGTTGAAGACAGATTCATCTGCCTTTTCAGACAGATTTTCTACATGGCCCAGGAGGGGTCCGCCATCTTGTACTTTGCCTGAGGCAGCTCCTTGTCTTGGGCCAGCCCTGCACACGCCTATCTGAATACTGAACATTTCCTAACTTTAATTGCTTCTTAGGATGAATGATGGAGTAGAAGCTCCTGGACCTAATCCATTTATCCAAACCTCTGTTTGGCTATTTGTCTGCCTAATGAAGAGTTTTGACAAAGCATTTGGAGAGTCTGTGCTGAATACATATCTCCATGCCTGGCCTGTGCAACCATTTCCGCATCCCTAGACATATTTTTTAAAAAAGTTTTGGCGAAATCTCAAGGTAAATTGTGCCGCTTTTCTGAGGACCTGCAAATCCATCACGAGATGCAACGTGCCTTGACAGCCTCGTGTTGCTGCGTTGTTGTGTAAGATGGTTGTTGCAGGGTACGAGGGTTTCATTATTGTCTAGACCTCAGGTGGCATCAAGTTCATCGGGTCCATTTCGACTGGAGAAAGGCAGGATATAAATGATGACAATATATATATTCAATATCATTAAATTATATTATTTGTACACACATTGTGTTCGATTAGTGGCAGATTAAAAGGTGTAGCTTGAGTAAGGGCTAGATGAGTCACAAATGGAAATAATTGTGGCTTTCCACTTAATTCTAGAGCTGCGCTTAAATTTCTCAGAAAGGATTTTTCTAATAAGATGTGTGAAATGCTTCTGCTAAGGTTAGTTACTGGCAGTAAGAACTTCAAACTACAATGTGCTGGTTTCCCACACACCCCTTGCTCTAAAATTGGACCCTTGGGCTGAAAGAAGTTGCTGCATTCTCTGAGGATGGCTTCTTCTGTCGCCAAAATGGCACCACCCACCTACAAAAGGAAAGTCTATGTTGGCATGGGGGAACCCGAAGGTTGTGTAAGTACAAAAACAACCCAATGGGGGAACCTCAATTAAACAGTCCAATGCTCAGCAGCTATGAAACACCAAGGCCATAGCTAGACCTAAGGTTTATCCCTGGATCGTCCAGGGGTCAAACCTGTTCATCTAGTGACACACAGGGGATCCAGTGCTCAGGCAGGGGCGAACCCTGGACGATCCCAGGATAAACCTGAGGTCTAGCTGTGGCCTAGGTGACACACAGGGGATCCAGTGCTCAGGCAGGGGCGAACCCTGGATGATCCCAGGATAAACCTTAGGTCTAGCTGTGGCTCAAGTATCTGTTGCAGATGGGGGGAGGGGTCAGAAAACTGGGAGTGGAATGGAATGTCCTGGAAAGGGGCATGGCTGGCTATGGCACTGAAGAGGAGCAGGAAAGGGAAGGAAGGAAGTAGGCTGCTGTCATGTCGTGACTAGGGCTGAAATGGTGATCAGCCCAACATTAGCCTTGAATTTCATACTTGAATCCCCCCACTAAGGGTTTTGCCACCAGTTCTGAGCCCTTTTGCCATGTCGTTACCTAGCAAGGTGATGAGGCTTGCAGGCAGACGATCTCCTGGGCCGGCATCGCGCAATTCCAAAATGGTACGCTTCAGAGGTGCGCTCTGCACAACACCATTGATGCTTAAGTCTTTTCATTGATTCTTTTTAATAGCGAAAAAGTGGGGGAAAAGACACTCTGGGCTTGCTAAGAAGCCATTTTCTCTTAGGCCCTTTTCAAAAGGAAAATTCATTCAGGGCAAAAGTACAGATACTCGAAGGCACTAAATGAAGCGGCACCATGGTTCCTTCTCTCCCTAGGAAGTTGCATTTCCTGGTGAGTTCAAAACCTGATACAAAATAAAATAAATTCCAGCCCCCATATTAAGCCCATCTTAACCTTGTTTAGGAACATGAACTTACTAACCCCCTTGCCGTTGCTAAAAATAAGGGTGAGATAAACATACTTTAGCAAGATTCCCACGATATCTGGTTGCTCTTCTTCTCTGCTCCTTCCTTCTCGCACACACTTTCTTTCCTTTGCTGTTTCCCATCAGCTGGAAGCTTTTTCAGCTGCTTTAGAACTCTGGCCTTAAAACATGTGGCGCATTGAGGGGGCAGGCGAGGGGGAGAGAAATAATAAATCACGTAGATCGTTCCAAGTAGCACAGAAAATTCAACCAGATCCACTGCCAATTATTTTGCAAGGGCTCTCCTGACTTTTGATTCTGCAAGGAGCATAAGCTGCCATTTTCACAAGGCCATGAGGCCGCTCAGCAGAGGAATGCTAAGCTTTCAAAGAAAGTTATCTAGATGCGCCCATTTGCAAAGCTACAAAGGGGAACCACGGTCAGTTACACTAGCAATCTTCTGGACAGTGGCTGAGTGGTGGCTGTGTTTGTCCAATCAATAAGACTGGAGGCAGACAAAAGTTTTCAAGAGAGGTGAAATCTCTATGGTGTATGCACACATATCAAATAGGTTGGGTAGGTTTTCAAAGCACTACAAAAGCCTGCCAGACCTGTATATCAGAAATGAAATTGAACACAATGGGCAGTGATACACCTTTCAAACAGCTTTACCCCTTTAGTGCAGGAGTGTGTGTGTGTGTGTGTTAAAGAGAGAGAGAGAGAGAGAGAGAGAGAGAGAGAGAGAACAGCCACACTACTGCCTGTCTCCAGCCTTAAATAAACAATGTTTAAATGAATCAAAGGAACCCTGTATAGTAACTGAACGCAAGGTTCAATCTCACTGAGGCGTTCACTTGTTTGCAAGCTAAATTTTGTTCCTTTTAGCTAAATTTGGCTTTGTGGGTTCTCCATAATGCGCTGGACATTATTTCCCCCTATTTTTGGTGGGGTTGTTGGAAGCCCCCCCAAAAGGCCTCCAGATATCCCAAAGTTGCCCGTCTCTGATGTATATGGGTGGTGCTGTAAATTAGGGGTGTGCACAGACCCCCTGCTCCGCTTCTTTTCCAGATCTGTGATTTGCGGATCGGGCCGCTCTGCTCTGCCCCTGCTCCGCCTATGTCCGCTCCGCTGCGGAGCTCCGAATCCGGATCGGAGCTCCGTTTCCCCCCCCCCATAGGCTTGCATTGAAAGCTAAAAAAGTATACAACTTTTTTTCTGTTAAAGTTAGAAACCTCAAGTTTGGCTCCATGACACCTCATGGACGTATACACACGCACGCCAAGTTTCAAGCCAATCCCATCATCCCCTGATTTTTGGGGAATTTTTGAAAATCAGGCACCCCATTCACACCCCTTTCGATAGCTCCGTCAATTTGCACGTTAGAAACCTCAAACTCAGCACCATGATAGCTCATCCAGGGATACACATGCTCACCAAGACTCAAGGCAATCTCATCATCCCCTGATTTTTGGGGAATTTTTGAAAATCAGGCACCCCATTCACACCCCTTTCGATAGCTCCGTCAATTTGCATGTTAGAAACCTCAAACTTGGCACCATGATAGCTTATCCAGGGATACACATGCACGCCAACTCAAGGCAATCCCATCATCCCCTGATTTTTGGCGGGGCTCTAACCTTTTAACTCACCCCAAATCAAGTCCCATTTTACAACTATGTCAATTTGCATGTCAGAAACCTCACCTTTGGTCCCATGACAGCTTATCCATGTGTCCACATGGATGCCAAGTTTCAAGCCAATCCCATCATCCCCAGATTTTGGGGGAATTTATGAAAGTCGGACACCCCAGTATCTGCAGACAGCTCAATGGGCCCATTTCAAAGGAAATCCCAACATGCCATGAATTGGGGAGTAGAGATAAACCTAAATATGAATCTTCCACACTTGAAAAATTGATTTGGAACTTGAGCACAGGAAGGACTTCTCCCCTGAGTCAAAGCAAGACACACAAAAACCAAACCATCCCTGCGAGGTGGGCAGGGGAGGAGGGAGGGAAGGCAGGCAGGCAGCAGACATTTCTGGGGGTACAAGGAAGTGAGCCAAGGATAGTTTCAAAGCCAGTAATGCATATAAAATGGAATAAATAAACAAATAAATAAACAAAGGAGGGGTGGAATTAAAAGCAGCAGTGTTGCTGAATAAACAACAACAAGAATTTTTAAAAAAAGGCTATATCTGTCTTTTACCAGTAAGAGGGGAGTGGGCGTGCCCAAGAGGAGGGGCAATCATCTGCCAATTTGACTGGTCATGTCTAGGTACCAGTCTTTAAGAAGCAAACGATCACTTCAATTCATGATAGGCATTCACTCCAGTGATTTACCTTTGGAGGGCTCTGGTGGCCCTCCAAGGACAGGAGAGTGCACAGGGCACGTCCTTGCCCTAGGGGAGCTCATCCCCTTGCACCACATCTATTCAGTTGTTCCCCAAAGTTAGGGTGGGTAGCAGTGCTCTCTTATTATTGGCTTAGTATATGATTTCAGGTTGTGTTTGGGCATTTGGTGGGGCTACTGTTTTAAAAAACACTGGGAAAAGTCCGTTCAGACCAAGCAAGAGAAGTTCCCAGAATCCCAAGTTACCCATTTTGCCTATCCCCTCCTCCACTTTGGGATCATGTGATCATGACCGGGAGTTGACTCTGCCCCTCAGCCCTTCGAAAAAGGTACATTTTCCCGCTGTTTTACCCGATTTCCCCAAAAATTCTAGCAAGTGAACCATAGCACGCAGAGAGCTGAGAGTAGGCTCAAAATGACCCCCAGCCACGACTCTCTAAACACAAGACGTTTCAGAAAGATAACTTAAAAAACAACACAGTTATCCCCTATTCTTTTCCGCAATGCAATCCTATGGGCGAAATTTTTAAAATGGCGATCGGAGCGGTCCGCGAAAAGAGAAGTGCTCCGCATATGGGCGCTTCTCTTCGCCGTGCTTCTACGGTTCCCCGGTCCGCTTCTACTCCGCCTCTGGGCAAGGCGGAGCAGGCCAATTCGCTTCTGATTCTCCGCTTCTAATCAGAGCGGAGCACATGCCTACTGTAAATAAACAACTGCCACCATACATAGGCATGCACAGCACATTTTGTTAGGGTGTGTACCCTCGGATTTTTTTTTTTAAGGCAAACGTTTATTGAATACTCGATCATGAAGGACATTATTTTTATTCATTTATTTATTAAACACTGTAGACACCAATGCCCTACTCCACATTTGGCTTGCCTGACCACAGTGGGGGGTGGGAGACACATTGCAGGTGGGGGTGGATGAAGAGAGGTGGGGCTTTGGTGGGGCTTTGTGGTAACACCAGCCAGTGGAGGGGCTTAGGAGGCGATATTAGCCTTCAGCGTCTCTCTTCCTGGCCTCATTGAAGCGTGGCTCACAGCAGAGAGGCTCCCATCAGAGTAATTCCTTTTTGCTCTTGCTGCCAGGAGTAACTGTGTGCTATCGGGGGCAGGGGCAGTTGCACAGGCAGAGGTCTGTTCCCACTGCATCTGGATCCTTCTCTGTATCCCTAGTCAATGGACCCTGCAATTCTGGGTTTATTGCTTGAGATATTAGGGTGTGCCTGGGCACACCTGGAACACCCCTTGTGCACACCTATGCCACCATAGCAATAATAACAATTGTAGGATTCTTATTATATCTGATATAGTTGTTTCTGGTGTTTCTCTTATGGATGAACATAAAAAACAGAGCTTTTTGACACTGTCCTGTGGCGGTCATCTCACAGCTTTCCTTGGCCATCAACTGTGGTATTTCAGCAGTTTTTATGAGAATTACATGTTCACATCAAACTACCCACTCATCCACTCGCAAACATGGAGTCAGCAACCCAGAAAGAACGTGAATATAAAGAAAGGCACGTAGACATGCTTGTTGAACCCTGGAACTGTTTCAGAATGTCCCGGATTGGTTTTGGAGCATGTGATGTAGCTGCAATATCAGTCAAAGTTTATTATATTGTCACAGACCTGATCAAGGAACAAAGATATGTCAAAGACAGCCAGATTTAACTTAATATAAATTACGATATGTGGAATGGAATAAATTGCAAAGTACTATAAAATCATCAAGATTAAAATGTAATATGCTAAATTAAAACATACCGTATATTATGTGACACACTAGATTAAGTTATGTTGACTAAAATATATAGGATGGTAAATCAGAATATAAAAATGTAAATATATGTTATGTATATAAGCTAGAAAAGAGACAATACAAGTTGAATTTAAGCAGAGAGAATCCTTATATGTGTCTTTGCAACTGCAAAAAATACATCTTTCTACATTATTATTATTATTCTGCTAGTAAGTTAACCAATTACCATTCAGATGTTCTAGCTGGGTATTTTGATAGAATAGGAGTTAATAATCTATTTTGGTCACTGTGTAAACAGAATGCTGGAGTAAACGGACCCTTGGTCTGACCCTGCGTGGCTCCTCTTATGTTCTTATAGAAGCTACATACAAAAAAAGACACGGACCAATGTTTTATAGCCCCATTCCCACAGGGGTAAAATCATTCCTTATAAGGAGTACATGGGACACAGCTAACCAATGTAGAGGAAGACAGTTAATTAAACCAAGCCCTGGAATAAATCAAAAGGTATTTGGGGACTATATTGATTTATTGAAAATATTTCCTGGCAGTAATAGAAAATTAACACACACTAGGGATAACTTTAAATGAAGGCTCTGATGGGGAGATGGGAGGAGGATGTAGGACAACCTTCTCTAGCCCAGTGCCCTACAGATCTTTTGGATGATAACTCCCATTATCCCGACCAATGGCCCTGTCAACTGGGGTTGATAGGAGCTGAGAATACAACAACTTCTGAAGGGAATCAAGTTAGGAGTGGCTGGTTCCAAATGTCTCCCCCCCTGTGTTTTTAGATGTGATGGTTACTGTGCTGTCTTTCAAAGGTGCCACCACATGGGGGGGGGGGAAGAATAATTTGGGTCCACTTCTAGTTCCCACAGTTGAACTCCTTTTCCTTGTTTGTTTTCCACCATCCTCTGATCCCATCCATGGCCCATTTCTAGCTGCATTAACATGGGGGAATAACTGACGCGTCAGACCTCCCTCCAAATAACAGAGACAACGTGCTTATTGGATGTAACCCAACTGGGGGAAGAGAAACCTCTCCCCCTAGAGACAGTCACATCTGGTGCAGCTCAGCAGCAAACGTCTGAGGGGGTGGGGTGGGTGCTCTTTCCCCCTTGGGATTGCGGAGGGCCTTCCAAGGACAGCAATGGCGGCAGCTGCAGGACCACCTGGGAGCCAGAGAATGAGAGAATGTAACATCGCGTCCTGCCAGAGTCTCCGAGTTTCCTCGTCCCCAAGAGACAAGCGAGGAGCATCTGGCCTACATGAAGGGAAGTCTCATCCCCACCCCAAAGACAGTTCCATCTTCATGGGGTCAAGGGCTATTCCCCCTGGGCTTGCCTTGGGCCATGTAAGGACAGCTGAAGGAGGAACACCAGACCAAGGACTGGGGAGAGGATTTCCCATCACATTCCACCAGCGTCTCTCTTACAGTGCATTCTGACCCATGTTCACTCAGAAGTAAGTCCCATGGCACCCAACAAAGCCTCCCTGCTTGTCAGGGCATTTAAGATTCATGGCCTTCGTCACCAGGCCCAGCCCAAAACATTTCGTTGCCTGAAGCAAACCAGAAAACATGCAAGTCAGTCCACTGGTACAGCATCCCTAATAGGTGGCCATCTGACCTTTGCTTAAAAAGTCTAATGAAGGAGAGTCCACCATCTTCTAAGCAGCCATTCCCACTGTCGAACAGCTCATATCATCAGGAAATTCTTCCTAACATGTCCTAAATAGGAACAGGTGATAATTTCACTTCAGTTCAGCTAAGAATTTACCAAAATCCACAATGCTCTTGATATTCGGGAGAGAAAGAACATGAGAATTAAAGAATCCCAATGCAGGAGAAAGAAAAACTGAGAGATTAGTCCATCTGTAGTCCCAATTTGGGTGGCTTTAAAATGGGATTAGACAAATTCCTGGAGGAGAAGGCTGTTGATGGCTACTAGTCCTCCTGATGGCTCTGTGCTGCCTCAAGTCTCAGATGCAGTAAGTCTATGCACACCAGTTGTTGGAGAACTTGGGTGGGAGGGTACTGTTGCACCCATGTCCTGCTTGTGGGTTCCCAGTTGACAGCTGGTTGGCCACTGTGTTAACAGAGTGCTGGACTAGATGGACCCTTGGTCTGATCCAGCATCAGGGCTTTTCTTATATTCTTATCTGTCATAACTACCCCAAATATCCTGAGTTGTTCTCTGTGTTAAATGCCACTCAATAGCTAACCTTTACAATGAATTTGCAGCAAGAGGAGAAAGGGACCTTTGACGTGTGTGTAGAGTTGGAAAGGAGCACAGGCATTTCTTCATTATAAACACGAGTTTGCAAAAGCAGCAGGGACACAAGAGCAAAGGTTTAGAATTTTTTAAAAAAATAGTATGCACAGTGTCTAATTCCATTTTGTAATGGCAGTATGCCCACACGCCTGGGTCTCAAAGCTACCTGTTCATCTAAACAAGAGTCTCACAGAAGCTGGTATTAAAGGGTGGACTTCTGCCTTTAAGGCACTTTTTCAAAATGCTAGGGAGCTCTCTTTAAGAGGGTAAGATGATTGCCGGGACAGACACAAACTCCCTCTTTGCCTCTCCCCAAATGCATGATGAAGATGGACTATCACCCCCTCCCCAGTCAGAGCCACTGAGCTGGCTGTGCGCACCTGAGAAGATCTGGGGTGTGTGTGTCATGGACCAGGTCTCAGATCGAGGGTTTTATTCCGTGCATCATTGTGGGGAAGGAGTTTGAGAAGTTTTCCTAGACTCAGCCTCCTGGACTTCGTTTTAGTTCCTGTTATGGCACCCAACTTGATCTGCTGTGAGTTGGGCCAATTCATGGATTTTTCCTGGAATTTTGCACATTTTGAGGGGGACGGTTCTGCAATTTCTACAAATTTCTGAGCAATTTGCCCAAATCACAGCCAAATTTGCATTATTTGTGGAAATTCCACAGTAATGGATATCCCTTCAGTCCCACCACTGAGGATGGTGAGAAGGTGACACTTCTAGTTACCAGTACTAGCTGGGGAGCAACCATAGCTCAGTGGTAGAGTGTGTGTTTTGCATGCAGAAGAGTGCAGGTTCAGTCTCTGACATCCCTCGTCAGCACTGCACGACAGGGAAGCGCTAGAGGCAGACATTTCCATTCCCTGCACCCAGAAAGGCATGGAACAATTGCCTCTGGAGGAACAGACTGCCATGATGACAGGGGGTGGTCTTTGGAGGGAGGGAGACATTTCCTGACATCATCCAGCCCCCTGGGACTGCCAGTCCACTCTCTCCCCCCGGCTCATAGTGTCCCAGAGAAAGGCATGGCTGGCTACGGCTGACGCGCTGAACAGAAGCCCTCCTATGAGAGGGTAAGGATATACAGCAATGTTTTGTTCAGTGTTTGCTACTAGGTGGTGCGATCATCTCTTTGGCTACATTCCAGCATCCCATTAGGCCACTTAAATCTCACTGGAGTTTAGCCCCCTCTGCATAAATGGTGGTTTTATGCTAAAAATCAGGGCAATACTATTGATGTTCCATTGTAGCAGCTAAACATATTGATGTTTTCTGCTCATACGAGGAATGTGTGCTACAACGGGCTGTCTTTGATTAAATATTTTGTAGAAGTCCTGCTTGGTTCTTGGCTGAGTGCACGAGCCCGAGTGATTCTACCTGCATTCTTATGGCTTTGGCATCAATCATGATGTCTTCATTCCCGGGCTTGGCCAACCTGTGGCCTTCCAGATGTTTTCCCATTGTCTGTGCTGGCTAAGGCTGATGGGAATTGTAAGATAAAACATCTGGAGGACCACAAGTTGCCCACCCCTGCTTTATAATCTTGCAAGGCCCAAGGTCACATGGAGATATTCTGATGAGCACGTTCTCCTAGGCATGGCTGAACCCATGATGTTGGCTGAACCAGCCAACATCATACTAGTGGTTGATTTGTCATGACCACCGTTCCAATGGGTAGACTGTCTCCTCTTCTCCCAGTGGTTGCATTTCATTTCATCTCTTGCCAACCTGTGGCTTAAACTAAGGCCACGCCTGAAATACAATCCCTTTCATTCTCAGGGTGTTCTGCAACGCATGGGCAGAATGTCCTCTTTTGCTGTAGTTGGACATTGCCACCACCTCCTTCCAAGAAGAAGGGAGAAACATTGACTCGATGTCATTGGTATGTGGTCTGCTGGATCGAACAGTCTGGTGATAACTGTATATTTTGGAAACCATGAATGTGCAACTGTGGCTGGTGCCAGGAATGAGGCCAGAGGAATAGGCAATGGTTATGTCTCTCTCAATCTCGGTCAAGCACAAAAAGGTTGCAATTAGGTAGAAGGAGGCAATTATACCTACTGCCAACGCAAGAGCTTTACATTTTAGCTTGGAATATTCAGATGAATGAAAAATGCACAGTCAGAAGGCATTGTGATGGTAGAGTAATGGCAGAAAGCTGGGGTAGGTTAACAGCTGTTAAAAAGGACTATGAATGAGGTGGTCCCTGGTTCAAATCTTGTTTATTCCATGAATTCACTAGAGCCGGATCTACACTATTGCTTTTAAAGCGCTTTAAAGCACTTTGAAAACGTTTTGAAAGCTGTATATGCAGTGTGTCCTGGGCCCCAACACTTGTCAAAACTGTTATAAAGCGCTTTAAAGCACTTCGAAGCAGTAGTGTAGATCCCCCCTGTGTTGCCTTAAGCAAGCTCCTCTCTCTCAGCCTCCTCCCTGCATTTGCGATATGTGGATAGCAATCCTGAGTGACTTATGGTGTAGCAGGGATGTGGAACATGTAGCCTTCCAGATGTGGATGCTGGGAGTTGCAGTCTAACAAGATCACACATTTCCCATCCCTGCTTTACAGGGTGGCAGTAAGGATCATAACTATATAATGCATGTAAAGTGCTTTGCAACACACACACACACACACACACACACACACTCACTCACTCACTCACTCACACACACACACACTCTCACATACAAAACGTTGAGTATTGCTCAACCAGCTTAGTCTATTGTGAATGATCAAAGTTGGGGAGAAGCTTTTAGGATTCTAGGGAAGCTCATAAAGATCAAGGCAGCAGGGGGGGCAATTTGGATCAGGGCCACAGCAATGGAGGGGAGAAGACGAGAACTAATCATTTGTCCCTGTGATCATGTCTGATTTAAAACATAAATGGTAGTAGAACTTGAACATCAGAATACAAATTACAGGTCACGTGTTAAATATTCTATAACACTATTCCATTAATTCATATGAAGTAAATATAATTATATAAATCTGTAAGCATATAGACTTTAAACAATAAATGTTCCTAACATTAAAGCTCTAATGTTCTTCCAATTGTAGGGTATCTAAGCAGCTTTTTATTAAGTCCTCATTGATCCCTGAAATAAAATGTATCTATTAATCCTACATTATCTTTCAAAAGAAAAGGAATTGCTGTTAATCAGGCTCATTAAACTGATGAACAAACAAACTTATTTGAATCCATTTGTATTTAATTTAATTCTATTCTTTTAAATGCCAGAATATACCAAATCCAATATCTCCGTCGATTAGACAATTAACCAATGACAAAAACCTCCAAACCGTCAAGTTAATCCATGTCAATTACACACACGCTGATCATAATGTTTCTGTTCTGGTATGTTTCCCCACATAACTGCAACAAAAATCAGCTCATTTGCAACACCCAGCAATAATGGGGCGTGTGGGTGAGGAGCCCAGGAAGAAATATTTCCCAGCAGTCCTGGTGAACGGCACACAACCAGAGCAGTGTGCAGACATCAGAGAAGGGATGGGGGTGGGAGGCCTCCCTTGGTTCGACCATCAGTAGAGTACCAAGACAGGTAACTGTGTGGATGGGAGACGTGAAGGCAGGCAGGTGGTGGGAAGGGGGATCAGAATAAATCACAGTTTTCTCAGATTGGACCAGGACTTACTGGGAGAATTCTCCCCATCACTACTTGAGAAATATTCCATGTATTGTGTCTGTAAGAACAACAAGAGGATGGTCTAAAGTGTAGCTGAAAGGTGGGAGATATTAAAACAAGAGGTAGATTTCAGGCAACCTTCCCCAATTTTGGACCACAACCCCAGCATTCCTGACCATTGGCCATGTTTGGTGGGGGTGATTGGAGTTGCAGTCAAAAACATCTAGAGGCCACCAGGTTGGGGAAGGGTGATTTCAGCACAGGCACCACTGAGACTGTCTGAAGGGGCCTCTTGGTCCACATGCCAGCCAGCCTCGCAATGGGACCAAGGTGGGTGAAGCTTCTTCTTCTCTGATTTATGATGGCCCTGGCAGAGAAAGGGACAAGGATGAAATAGAGAAGACAGAGAACATTGAAATAGACATGGCAAGATTGCCAAATCCCAACAGTGCCAAGTTATGCAAACCCACCCTGTGGGAAAACATGGGCACCGTTCTCTGGAAACCAGTTGGCATTTTGTCTTCATGTTTGCCCAGTGGCCTGCAGTGACCCAGCCAGAATGAACACAGAGAGCCTGTTCATACAGTTTGTTTTCTGCCCCACCTAGGGTGGTGCCACCTGACCTCATGTAAAACCCTCAAAATTACATTTTTAGCAGGTGAAATGGTTTGAGAGGGGCTCTCCACCAGAATCTTTCCTTCTATTTTTGTGTTGTTCAGGTTGTGGGCGCTTTTGTTTAGGTAGCCAAAACTTCCCCACCCATGCACAAGAGGGAGGTGGCAGCAGATCCAGGGGATCCTAAAGGGCATGAGGGAACTCTAGAAATAGCCCAGTGAAGACTGAAAATGCTCAGTGGCCAAGTGATGGTCACAGACAATGAGGGGGGTGGTCAGAAAACCAGAGGGAGGGAAAATGGAATGGCTGCAATGCAGAACATGGAGCACTTTGTACTGTGGCTCCCACTTGTATACACGATCACAAGTGGTGGGAACAAAGTGGAATTTTGAACAGGTGTGTGTGTGTGTGTGTGTGTGTGTGTGTGTGTGTGTGTGTGAGAGAGAGAGAGAGAGAGAGAGAGAGAGAGAGAGAGAGAGAGAGAGAGAGAGAGAGAGAGAGAGAGATCCCATCCAACCTAGAGCCTGGGGGAGACCTCTTTGGTGGTTTGGGAACCTGCAGAGAGCCCCACACCAAATGAAGACTTGGAGGAACCCCCAGTAATCCAAAGGCAGCCTGACAAGCCAAAACTCAGGGACGCCTCACCTGGGTGCCCAAACAGCCCATCTGATCCCACCCTGAGTTTGCCTTGATCTCCGATTCTTCCCCCTTCACCCCTTGCCTCTGAAGAGTGACCAATGGGAATCCCACAGTCAGCACAGGAGAACCATTTTCATTGCCAGAAGGGCCTATCATAGCTGACCAGATGTGTTGGGCTACAGTGCCAGCAATTGCCCCAGCCAGCACAGTCTAATACATCTGGAGGGAATCAGGTTGGGGAAGGCTGGTCTATTGCCGTTTTAACAAAGCTTTTAATGGTTTGAAATTCACTAGGCACATTGTTTTAACTGTTTTAATGGTTTTACTGCTTTAAATTATATATTGTTTTAACTTGGTTTATGGTTTAATTTGTTTTTAGCTGTGTATATATATTTTTTATACTGTATGCTTTTATCTGTATGCCACCCTGAGATCTTATTGCTATAGGGTGGGATATAAATGTTTTAAATAAATAAATATTGCCAGGTATCTACTCAGAAGGAGGGAAAAGGCCCAGCTGCAAATGATGACTCAGCAGAGGACTGGAAAGAGGAGGAGTTGGCAGTCTGTATATAAGCCTCTCCATCTTCTCTGGTCCTTTGCTGGGCTAACAGCTCTCTTTTGAGCTCATGAATGTTCAGCACCTTTGCTAGACATCCCACTTCAGGTGTGGGGCCTGAACAGCAGATTTGTCTGCCAGGCGGATCCCATTCTCTGTGGGTTTCAGAGGCTGGACTCCAGAAATGTTAGAGGGGTGGGAGTGGGAAACTGAACTGAGGAGTTGATTTTTTTTGCAGCTGGCGACCCTCAAGGATCATTCCTTTCAAGTACGGCAGACCCTCAGGTTGGAATTTCTTTCTGTGGAGTTCACAGCTGGCTCTTTCTGTTGATTGTTTTTAGATGTATGTAGTTCAGGTCAGAATCCTAAAGGAGTCCAGGGATGATGTGCTGGATTGCCTGATTGAATGATGTGCTAAGCAGTGGTGTTGTGTTGGCACTCATCTGGGCCATCCCCATAGCCACGCCCCCAAGGAGAGTCCAAATATGCAGGCAGATGTGCTGATCCATATCTACAAAGCAGTTCTAGCAGTTTCTCTCTCCATCAGAAGCAGGGCTTTTGGAAAGCGGATGAATCTTCACTGCCCATTCAAAACTGGGCAACCTCAAAACACATTGCATTGCCACAGGGATAGCTCACAATATATTATTGCTAAGAAAATGCGTTTCACCCCCAGCTACAGTGAGGATTGCAGCTAAGCCCAGAAGGGAAGTGTGTGTGTGTGTGTGTGTGTGTGTGTGTGTGTGTGTGTGTGTGTGTGTGTGTGTAAGAGAGAGAGAGAGAGAGAGAGAGAGAGAGAGAGAGAGAGAGAGAGAGAGAGAGAGAGAGAGAGAGAGAGAGCGCCCTGGATCCACTATACCACTGATGCTGAGTCACAGAAAATTGAAGGTACTCTGACAAATGACAAGAAAAACATTTTACCATCTAAGGCAAATTTCCCATCGCAAGCATATGGACTATATTTTTTAAAATCATTCATTATGGACAGTTTGATACAAAACACTCCCTTTTTGCAACCAACCGGTCCACTTTTTGCGTAACTCAGTGATCAGAGCTAATTATGCATAGTAGGCTAATTTAATAATAAAAGTAGAAGCCTGCAACAAAGAACAAAGGCCATAGCTAGACCTAAGGTTTATCCCAGGATTGTCCTGGGGTCAAACCTGTTCATCTAAGTGCTACACAGGGCATCCAGCACCCAGGGAGGGATGAACCTGGGATAAACCTTAGGTCTAGCTATGGCCTGAGTGTTCACTGCAGGTCAATATGCAATGTTCAACCCCCCACCTCTCACACACTTTTTGGCCATCATTGACCACTGAGGGTTGCCAGGTTGCCAATACTGCATTGAGTAGAAGCCACTGCTAGCAGAATTCCCTTGCCAGTTTCTTCTAGACCGTAGACCTAGCAGCCACTCCCAGTAGCCATGCTGTATTGACCAACTTCTCTAGAACACTTCCCTCTCCATTGCATACAGTCCCTCCTGACCGTAAGCACTAGGAAACTGCTCCTTTCTGATTTGCCCATTCTTGATTAAAATTTCTGTCACTTCTCCCTTCTCCTCTCCCCAATCAATTACCCTTCCTTCAAATTTTCTTTTCTCATTCCATTTCCTATTTCACACCCTTTCTTCAGCCAACTTGCCTCTGGGTTCCCCT
The DNA here is from genome assembly GCF_023053635.1 of Elgaria multicarinata webbii. Lineage (NCBI taxonomy): Eukaryota > Metazoa > Chordata > Lepidosauria > Squamata > Anguidae > Elgaria > Elgaria multicarinata. The sequence continues at coordinate 3,396,151 of NC_086186.1, read as the reverse complement.
GTCTCTCTTAACTCAGGGTCTTTCCCCCAAAAGTTACTGCCTCTTGTGTCATTGTGAGGTTTTCATCCCAACCAAACTGACACCTTCCCCTTCGCTCATGGAACCTTGAGCTGAGCAACCAAATATTCCACATGTGCATACCAGATCAGTCAGTGTCAGAGATTTCACTGTCACCAGTGCAATACAATATGTAAATATAGCCATAACAATGCAAGGGAGAGAGAGAGAGAGAGAGAGAGAGAGAGAGAGAGAGAGAGAGAGAGAGAGAGAGAGAGTTTTACTTAATTCTTGAAATGTATTCTAGTCATAAAAGAGGCATGTGGGTCAATACTGAAGAATCAATACTCCAGAAACAAGATACGGCAGAAAGAAGAGGCTGCCATAATCATGCAGAATGCTGAAATCTTGCCCCATAACTATTTGACATATGACACAGACCCCTTTTGCTTTCAGAACAGGATTGGCCTCACTTATACCATGCTTATAACATGCTTCCTTCAACATAAAAGTCAACATTCTTAGCAATCTTACACTTGATTCCATACTGGGAAACTAAACTCAATACCTGGTAGCTCAACTGATGGTTCAAATGTTTGGGTAGCCGTTGAAGGAGTGTCTTTTAGGACCTAAGCCAGCCACATGTACACAACCCCAATTATCCAATCATGCATAAGCAAAAAGCCTGAAGGCAAAACCAAAACCAAACCAAAACCCCTACTGAGTGATAGATGCCCATTACTGGCATTCACCATTTATTACTGACAGTGCTTTATGGGTGCATACGGACCTTTCCAGTGCCATTTACTCTGCACAAAGTGATGTTCCAAGCTGAAACCTCAGTAGGGAAAGAGGGTTGGGAGTTCTACTGTGCCCTCTAAAGGAAGTCCTTCGAAAGAGAGCAATGCTCCATCCAGCCTTGCCTTTTTTGTCCTCTCTCCTGTTCCATGAGCAGACAGTCCAGTAAGTCCAGGTATGTACAGCCCCACCCAATCAGTTCCACCAGTAAAGCTGATTTCACAGCTTTGCATGGCGGTCAACCTGTTACTATTGTAGAAACACATCTTCTTTCCAAGGACATCTGCTTCAGTGTCCCACATAGCCAATAGATCAGGTGCTGTTATAGACATCTGTCTCTCAGTTCAGCCTCAACAAGAAGACACACCTCCAAATACAAAACCCTTCTGAAAACCGGGCTGAAAAACCCAGTTTAAGCACGTGTCATGAGATGCTTGATTCAGACCATTTCCAAATGAATCCTGACCCATGTGTGAAAATGCCAAAGGCCTCGAGGTCATGACTGCCATCTGACCATATCAACATCATCTATTCTTCCCCCCCCCCCCCAACTCTGGTTAATTCCAAAGCCCGTTCCTTTTCTGGCTCTGAACTTTAGGTCAATGGTGTTTCTCTACACAGTGCCTTCACTTTGGGTGGCTAACGCTGGTCAACCCATTGCATCTCCTTTGCTCAGGCATACTGGCTGTCCATGCTTCTCTCTGGCAAAGCCTCCATATCCTTCCTTGCCTTCCATGAAAAACAGGGAGAAACTTCAGAAGGAGAAGAGACTGGGGCAGAGCCTTACCTCCAGATTCTGGGTTTGCACAGAGCGGTTGCGTACACAGCAGGAGCTGGAACAGCAGCAGGAGGACCCATGCTAGCGAAGGGCAGCTGGACACCATGGTATCACCTAGAATGGGCCGGCAGCTCTCAGACCATTCCCTGGACATGGAGCGCGCGAAGGAAGCAGGAGCTGCAGACAGAGGCTGTCTGTTTTCAATTGAGGGTTCGGCTACTACTATATTTAATAAACTTGCTGCCGAGGGAGGGACATTCTGAATTTCCCCACCAGTCACAAATCGGGCTGGGTTAAAAGAGGCGCCTCTCATATTACAAGGCACTTCTCCTTAAAGGGCTAGTGCTTCTCCACCCCTCCCCATTTCCCCTTTTATAACGGTTTGAATATCTCCTTGTTCCTTCCCCACCTCTGTCATAACTCTTTGGGCTCTGTCCAGGCCTTTGGCTATGAATTATTCTGTAGGGTTATTTCTGAGACAACTATGCAAAGGAAGGTGGTGGACAGGCAGCATTTGGCTGTGTTTAAAAGACTTTGTGCCGTCCTAGCAGGGTGGGCAGATCATAGAATCATAGAATCATAGAATAGCAGAGTTGGAAGGAGCCTACAAGGCCATTGAGTCCAACCCCCTGCTCAATGCAGGAATCCACTCTACAGCATACTTGACAGATGGTTGTCCAGCTGCCTCTTGAAGGCCTCTAGCGTGGGAGAGGCCACCACCTCCCTAGGTAACTGATTCCATTGTTGTACTGCTCTAACAGTCAGGAAGTTTTTCCTGATGTCCAGCTGGAATCTGGCTTCCTGTCACTTGAGCCCATTATTCCGTGTCCTGCACTCTGGGAGGATTGAGAAGAGATCCTGGCCCTCCTCTGTGTGACAACCTTTTAAGTATTTGAAGAGTGCTCTCATGTCTCCCCTCAATCTTTTCTTCTCCAGGCTAAATAGGCTCAGTTCTTTCAGTCTCTCCTCATAGGGCTTTGTTTCCAGACCCCTGATCATTCTGGTTGCCCTCCTCTGAACACGCTCCAGCTTGTCTGCGTCCTTCTTGAATTGTGGAGCCCAGAACTGGATGCAATACTCTAGATGAGGCCTAACCAGGGCCGAATAGAGAGGTACCAGTACATCACGTGATTTGGAAGCTATACTTCTATTAATGCAGCCCAAAATAGCATTTGCCTTTCTTGCAGCCATATCGCACTGTTGGCTCATATTCAGCTTGCGATCTACAACAATTCCAAGATCCTTCTCGTTTGTAGTATTGCTGAGCCAAGTGTCCCCCATCCCCCATGTTGGGTTCTCCCTTAGAAGTTATGGGGCTACCTAGTCAGCATTCTTGCCTGTGGTTCTCCCCTAACCTTTCAAGGGCAGATTTTTATTTTTTTGCTTTTGAATGGAGGAACATTCGATATTTATGTGAACCCCCACCTGTAGTCTGAAACGGTGCAGCCCAGGAACACGTTTATGAAGCAGGAGCTGGTGAGCCCTCTTTTAGCCCAAGGGCCAAATTCCATTTCGGAGAAGCCTTCTGGGGCACATTTCAGTGCTGGGTGGTGGCAAAGGCAAAGGGGGAAGGACAAAAATACCAAACCAAAGCCCCAGCGTGTTCTTGCTTAAAGATCTTACTGGCAATAGCTACATATAAGGGGAGTCGTTTCAGCCTTTTATAAGGGTGTGGGGAGAGCAACAAAGCCAGGAAACCACCACATGATTGGTGGATGCAGTGAAGAGGGCAGGGCCAGGGTCAGGGGGCGTGGTCTTCTGGGGAACTCCAGAGGGCTTGATGAGAACACCAGGAGAGACAGATTCATTCCCCAGGCCTGAAGACCTGCACCCCTGGCCTACAGGGATGAGGGGCCATGGATCCATGGTGGAGCACCTGCTTCGCATGCAGAAGGTGCCCCTAGGTTCAGTCCTTGACCTCTTTAGTTGAAAGCCTCAGGGAGCAGGTGTTGGGAAGACTCCTTCGCCTGAGCAACCAGAGAGTTGCAACTAGTCAGAACAGATTGGACCCAGCTCCATGAACAAGTAGCCTGACCTTGTATGAGGAAGATGCCTGTGCTCTAATCTGTTGTCTGCAAGAACTAGGTCCAACCACTCATGCATTGCTAAACTATATGTATATATGCAAATTTAGAAACAATTACTATAATTTAACAAGAAACAAAATGCATCTCACCATCAATCTCACCATAACACACACACGCACACCCAATCAGGTGACCTGTGCACCTGTTCAGTCAGTTGTCCAGATGTTCACAACTATTGCTGGTCAATTCCAAGGCCCCTTTTACAGTTCTTGATTGTCAACTGGACTTTGACTGAACAGTCTATCAATCTGAGGACTGAAATACTAGGACTGATGGCTGGTTGGCCACTGTGTGAACAGAGTGCTGGACTGGATGGACCCTTGGTCTGATCCAGCATCAGGGCGCTTCTGATGTTCTTATGACCTGTGGCCACCCTAGTGAGAACCAGACATCAGAGAACACCCTTTCCTAAGAGTGAAGATGTACAGGTTTCCAGTACAGAACAATATTGGCTGTACAATGTATCGTAATATTTATGGATGTTTTGGACAGGCATGGGGAATTGGGTAGCACCAGTGGTTATTGGAGTAGAGGCAGCAATCACTACCAGCAAAAAAAGGAGGAAGTTTAATGTGATACCAGTGAAAAGAGCTGTTTGCCTGATGCATTAGGGGAAATGCTATATTAAAAGGTGCGTGATGGAAAGGCACTATGTTAAAAGGTGCACATTAAAACAAATGCACTTTGAAAACAGGAAAGTGTATTGGTGGTGGTGGTGGGGAGAGAAATCCTACCTTTGCAAGTGGGGCTTTGTAGGGTGAGCTAAAATGCAGCTCAATTTTAGTTTTCGAGGTCATTTGGATCCAGTCTTAGACGGGCGAGTGTGTGTGGACACAGCCTCTGGACACTTTTGTATCCAGAGCATTAGGGATCAGACCACCTCAAAGAAAGAGACTGTTATGTCTGAGTCTTTGGAGTGATGCCCCAATGTGCACAGCACAATGTTGTATTGTGAAACAGCTGCTTTTGCAGCTGGGTCACCCCTATAACTCACTCTAACAAGCTTCCTGCGCTGGCCTCCGTTTTGCACAAGCCGTGCCTTCTGCCTGAATATCCGTAGTTTAGATTACTCCGCTAACCCCTTTGATCAGACATTTTCCAGAGTCGAACCTTGTTTGCTTTGCTTCCCAATGGAAAGAATTCTAACCTTGCTCAGGGCTCTCCTTCTCTTTCATTGGAGGCTGGAACACCTCCCGGTTGAGTAGCAACTGCAAAATGTAATTAATGTGTTGTTTATTCTTACTTCCAGATCATTAATAAAGACATTAAATAAAATCTGGTGTGTGCCTGGCTTTCTAAGACTTTTATGAGCATGTCCCTACGGGTTGAGTAAATTCATTACCTAATTTTATTAAGACTCTTGGATGGGATCTCATTTTACCAAGACTTGCTGATTTGGACAGATTCAATTTCACAAAATATTCCCTTTCCAGCTTCTTATTCATAGCTCTACAGAGGACAAGCTCAGCTTCGCACCGAGTTGCATTTTGATGTTTCCTCCTTTTCATTCTCGTTTTTTGAATGGCAATAAATATTTGGGTAATTAGGATGCCTACACGTCTGTATCTGTCTTTGTCCATCCACCCATCTGGACTGACAGCTTGTCTTTCCTATCTTGATGGCTTTGATGGAGGCACAAGACAAGAGTTACTATCTAAATTGCACAGGGTAGATAAAGGAGAACTGGTGACTTGCTGACATCATCTTTCAATGAGTCACTGCCCCATTTTGCCTATTTCAGGGATCAGCCACCAGGGCCCCCTCCAGATGTTTTTCACTACAGCTCCCAGAATTTCTGAGCATTGTATATGCTGGCAGGGGCTTCTGGGACCTGAAGTCCAAAACAGCTGGAGATCTACGTTCTGCCTAGGCCTACCATAGAGGACATCCCGCGTGGCAGCTGTGTGCTTGTGCTGGAGTGTCACAGTGCATCTTTTGGGCAAGCCTGTCTTCTACACAATATCCAGGCAACAGGAGCCACAGACCCATAGGGCAACTGTTCATCTTACTCCCCACCCATTCAGACGAGCATTTCTTTCATAGTCTACCTCAGTATGCATACATGTATTTTGCCTCCCTCTCTCCACCTCTGTCCATTGTATTTATAGGCTGACTGGTTCTAAGAGTTGCAATGTATATACCCAGTGTTCTAACTGCAGCTCCTGTTTACACAGTTTCTCATAAACAACGGCTGTTTTGTGAGGCTCGATGTGAACTCCCAAAAACAGTACATTAAAAAAAAAGTTTCCAAGCCTCGTTTATTATTGGGTTTAATGCAAGGCTGCCAAGGGAGGAGGGGTGTGGACATTAATTCATGCCATGCGTGGTCACCGGGGGCTCCTTTGGGTGGGGCATTGATGGGGATGCCCTGTGGCTACTTCAGCAGCAGCAAACTACGCCCAGCAAAACAGCCGAGTCACCCTTTTGCCAGGCTCAGCTGAGTTGCCGGCATCATGGCTGCCTCTGCCATCCTGGGAGTTCCTTCTGCAGAATTTCAACCAGGCACAGTAGCCTTGAGTTGCTGGGAACACCTAAGGCAAGTTGGCAAACACAAACGCATGCTAGAGTGGCCACGTGGCCTCCTTTGGAAGGACTCTCTTGTCCACCTCCTGTTTAAAAGAACTGAAAGAACTGTTTCCATCTCCAGTTAGCATCTGAACAGCAGAATGGACAGGCAGGTGTACAGGTCACAACATCTCAGTCATCCACACTGTGGCAAGGTGGGCTGTGTTCCAACTGAAGTCATTTCTAAATTGGCAGCTGTGCATATAAATTAGCATATGCAAATGTTGTGCAAATCACAGTCCATTTAGTCCTCTTTAAGACCATAAGAACACTAGAGGAGCCATGCTGGGTCTAGCACTTCTGTTCACACAACGGTCAAACAACGGTCCATCAGGATGCCACAAGCAACAACAGGACGTGGGTACAACAACATCCTACCATCCATGTTCCCCAGCAACTGGTATATTTAGGCTTACTGCCTCTGATACAGAATTATGCATTTCCTCTTTTTGTGTGATTCATGAGTCCCCCCCCCCCTTGCACATCTTGTGATGATGTGCAACTGAAAAGAATTGACTCTGATCCAGGAAAAAAGATCAGAAATCTTTTGTGCACAGCTCGTGTTGCACCTATCTCCACAGGCCCCACGGGTACGCATCTTTTGATACTGACAGAGATGTGTGTCCTGTTTTAAAGTCACTTAGCTCCTATATGCAACTAGCTCCACAACTCTAGACAGGGCCGGCCCTACCTCAGGTGGCAGATAATGGGAGGCGGCAGCAAAGGTGTTCTGTCATTTCCCCATCCAAAACTGATTTCACTTAAGGACAATTCACTGGTATTGCAAATAGTCCTGGAGATTCCAGTTCCATGATCTGCATTTCCTTTCCTATTGTGCAATGCAAAACCAGTTTCTCTTTGAGTGCATAGAAGTACATCCCTCTCATCATATGATCCCTGGGCACTTGATGAAGCATAAGTCCAACAGAGCAGCCTCTCATTCATTACAGAGTGCCTCTGGGACCAGTTGATAAGATTTCTCATTGCTTTCTCTCTCTCTCTCATAGTGAGTGCCAGCAGGACTGTAGCCAGAATGGGACCACTGAGAAAATAAAAGCCAGCCAGCATGTTGACTTGCTCACTGAGGTCTGAGCATGTTCAGTAGCCATGGAAAATAAACAGTGAGTTGGAAATTAAAAATGGAGAAACTGGAGTGTGTGTGTGTGTATGTGTGAACGTGAACGTGAACGAACTACCTTGCTGCTGAGCCTCTAACACAGGAGTGTTGAATCACTTTTAGCCAAGGAGCCAAATTCAATTTTGGAGAGCCACTCAGTGGCCACATTCCAGTGGGGGCCAGTGCCAAAGGCAAGAGGGGCAGGGCTAAAATACCCCCCAATACCAGCCTGTTTTAGCTTAAAGCTCTTACTGCTTAACACTAAGCCTTAAGGGAGTCATTTCAACCTTTTAAAAATAACTGCAAAAGCTGAGAAATCAACAAATGCTCAGTGGCCAGGGGAAAGGGGGTGACCATCTGGAGAAATGTGGTGGGCTAGATTGGTAGGCCAGCTTTGGCCCTGGACCTGAGGTTTTCCACCCCTGTGCTACAACACTGTTCTGGAATCCTGCTCATTAATTCTAATTCCATCCCGTCTTTCCTCCAGGGAGCTCAGAACTGCAGGCATATGTATGGTCCTTCATCTGGGCCCCAGTTCCATGCAGTCCTGCCCAGGTTCAGCAAGGTGGCTTCGCCTGTTGTCAAACCCAGGAGGAGGATGTCTCTCCTTCAAATCTCACCCTTGCCATAATGTCACCGGTCGGTCTTAAAGCATATGCATGTGCTATGGTGGAAAGACCCATGCGCCTTAAAAGCAAGCGTGGCTCTGATGGCTTTAGCCCTCACACCACACCACACACACCCAGGTTGCATCCTCCAGTGCTGGCATCTGGAAGGGCTAGTACACATTTGGGCAGAGCTACTGAAAGGCTAGATGGGTAGCCACCCTGCAAGGTAGGGGTCTTGAAAATGAGTAGTACTTCCATACGATGCAGGCCTCCTTTCTCCCCCGCCTTGCTCAAGCTCTCTGTGGTCTTCGTTGGAGGGATGCAGCCTGCTGTAAGAAATCCCAGCCACTCTACTCGTGGGCCTTTGCTTAAGCTGCAGCTCCATTTTTCTTTCCCAGTCAGCATCTGGACTGATGTGGGGGAAGAGTCAGCCGTGGTGGATCCATGCCGCAGAGGAGTTTGCTTTCCTGTTCATTTGAGGCTTCTTGACTTCGCCCCACCCTTAGAAGGGACATTGGCAGACGTACCTCGTTATTATGGCTGCAAGCAACAGACCCAAGTGACCTGGCACCCTCTCCACAGGGAGCTTCAGGAGTCTCAGGATTTATCAGTCACATCAACCCCTTTCTAAATGGATCAAAGCCCTAAATGGCTTGGGGCCAGGTTATCTGAAGGATAAATCTCTGTTCAGCCACAAAAACATCTACTTGGGAAGGAGACGTAGCTCAGTGGCAGAGCACCTGCTTTGCACGCAGAGGTCCCAGGTTTGACCATCAGCATCGCCACTTTTAAAAGACCCGTCTGTGACCAAGACCTTGGAAAGGCGCTGCCAAAAGATGACTATGATTTATTAAATGTACACATCCCTTCCCACAACAGAAAGCAGGCCTGAAGTAACTTGAATGTTAATACCAGCACTTCGGGCCCAGACCTGGACTTGCTTCTGAGTAAAGCACCCAGGATTGCAGTGAACATGTCTGCAGTTATTGATCATTGCCCTTTTGGAACACACATGGAGCCAGGTTTTAAAAGGGGGTGGTGGGGGTAAAACCCAGCATGGCCACCCCTGAAGAAGAACAGAAATACTTGAAACATGTGTGGCGTTCATCTGTCTTGGATTTCTGCTCTCCTCCGATAAATTGTCCCAGAGCACCTTTGAGATCCACTTCTCACAGTTTCCTTGCTCCCATCTACATTCCCCTCCTCCTCCTCCTCCTCCTCCATCCCACCACTGTTTATTCCCACTGAAACGCTTTGCAAAGCTGCAGCTGAATTTGGGCAGGCGCGGTTTTGCTGCCCTGCCAAACTGTCATTTTCGGAAATGTCTCTAGGCTATGCAGTTTTCTAGCTGCTGCAAATGCAAGTTATTTTGAGAGCTGGCTAAAATACACCAGCCACACTCTCCATTTAGATGACCATAAAAGGGATTTTGGGTGTACGTATGTGTGTGTCTGTATGAAATGCTTATATACTTTTTATACTTAGGATGGTCACAAATAAACTGCCATTTCTGTGTAACAACGAAAACAATGTCCGTTCCTTTGGATGAGAGCCCCCGTAAAAATCTCTGGGAGTCTCTGCAGATGGACAGAGGGACGACTTCTGTAGCTTGCCATCTTTGCTCAGGTTTTGGGATCCATTCCCAGAGCCTCAGGCCAGCGAGGTTGAATTTCAGGGCTGTCTTGGGGTCAAACTAGACATGATGCCATTACATGCAATTAGTAACAGCATGTATATATATATTTTTTAAAAAAGAGTTAATTGCAGGCATATCCCCCTTGGATGGCCACTTACATATGCATCTTCAGAAAAAGAGGACATGGCAAAAGAGGACATGGCTTTCCACAAATTTTGCATATGCTAATTTATAGAAAGAGATGCAAATTTATAGAGAATTGATAGAGTTTTAATAGTAGTACTGTCCATGTCGCCATGATTTGGAAGACTATGATGGGGTGAGCCGAATGCCTGCCCACTACACTGTCCAGGTGTGAAATATTAATAGGCATCTTCAAGGCCTGTCCTTGCTCTTCCTTCTGGGGGTTCTTTATCTTTAAACTGGTCTTGGACAGGATAGCCCTACAAATAGAGGGCATGCTGAAAATATAGAATTGTACTTGGACACCTTTACCATAAGAAGAGATGAGCTGAACCAGACCAAGGGGCCATCTAGTCCAGCAGACCGTTCACATACTGGTCAACCAGCTGCCTTTTGCAAACCCAAATGCAGGACATGGGTGCAACAGCACCCTCCCACCCATGTTGTCCAGCAACTGGTGTACATAGGCTTTCTGCCTCTAGTATTGGAGGTAGCACATAACCATCAGGACTAGTAGCCATGGATAGCCTTCTCCTCCAGGAATTTATCCAACCACCTTTTAAAGCCATCCAAGTTGGTGGCCATCACTACATCTTGTGGTAGTGAATTCCATAGTTTAACTATTCACTGTGTGAAGAAGGACATCATTTTATCTGTCCTGAATTTCCCACCAATCCTACAGGAGGGGCTATAGTGAGTGAAGCCACCGCCACCCGTGCCTGGGACTCATTCCCATTCAACTCAATCCAGACAAGACTGAGATGCTGCTGGTGGGTGGTTCCTCTGACCGGATGGAGGGTGTTCAACAGGTTCTGGATGGGGTTGCACTCCCCCTGAAGGAGCAGGTTCATAGCTTGGGGGTTCTCCTAGAACCATCTCTGTCTCTTGAGGGTCAGGTAGCCTCAGTGGCACGGAGTGCCTTCTACCAACTCCGTTTGGTGGCCCAGCTACGCCCCTATCTGGACAGGGATAACCTAGCTTCAGTTGTCCATACTCTGGTAACCTCCAAATTAGATTACTGCAATGTCCTCTACATGGGGCAGCCTTCGAAGATGGTTCAGAAGCTGCAGCTTGTGCAAAATGCGGCAGCCAGATTGATAGCTGGAGCAGGGAGGTCAGAGCATATAACACCGATTCTGGCCCACTTGCATTGGCTGCCTATACGTTTCCGAGCCCAATTCAAGGTGCTGGTTTTAACCTATAAGCCTGCATGGCTTGGGACCTGCATGGCTTGGGACCGCAATACCTGACAGAACACCTGACATGAACCTACCTGTACACTGCGCTCAACATCTACTCTGAGGGAAGCTCGGAGGATGGCAACAAGGGTGATGGCCTTTTCGGTGATGGCCCCCCAACTGTGGAATGATCTCCCCAATGAGGCTCACCTGGTGCCAACATTGTTATTTTTCAGGACTTTTCTCTTCTCCCAGGTATTTAATGCCATTGAACAACACTAAGTTTGTTTTTTAATGGACCCCAGAACTGTTGTTTTAAATGGATGCTGCTGTTTTTATACTGTTGTTTTTATGACTGATGGTTTTTAAATTTTGTATACTTTTAACGTTTACTGTTTTTAGCTTTTGTGAACCGCCCAGAGAACTTCAGCTGTGGGGCGGTATATAAATGTACCGTATTTCTTCGATTCTAAGACGCACCCCATTTTTAGAGATGTTTATTTGGGAAAAAAGGGCATCTTAGAATCAAAGAAATGCTTCTCTCACCGCCCAGCCAACCTCCTCCCCCCCTCCGCGCTTTCTTCTAATGGTTGTGTCCTTTTCTTTTTTCCCTCTGTGGGAGAAGAAACTGCCGTTTGCGCGGGAAGAAGACTCTCCAGTCCCGCTCTTTACTTGTCTGTGCACCAGGGGACGATGACACATGAGTAAGTCCCATGGAAATCGATGGGACTTACGAATAAATTTGCCTAACAAAAAACCAGGCGCTTACCCAACCAGCTCCTCCTCACTCGCATGGCTCGAGGCTGCTGCAGGAGCTTCTTACCGTATTGCTTCGATTCTAAGATGCAGTCCATTTTTAGAGCTGTTTATTTAGGGAAAAAAGTGCGTCTTAGCATCGAAGAAATACGGTAATAAATAAATAAATAAATAAATTCTATGGTTCTTACTCCTGAGTAGGCACATCTAGGTTTCTGGACCAGAACAATGTCAGCTTCCCATTGCCATGCTAACATTGACCACAAACTTCTCCAAAAACTAATTGTACTTTCTCTTCACTTATATTGTTTAATATGATCTTAGGGGAAAGCATAGGGTGTTCTCCTACCATAATTGTGCTATTTCAGGCTGCCATACTATTGCTTTTGTGCAGAAATAAAAATATAAAAAGTTAACTGCAGGGGGAAGGAGAACGTAGAGGGCTCGAGATTTCACCGGCGATACAGGTGAAAAGTTACATGAGCTGAAATAGCGCAACAGCGCACAGATGTGAAAGTGCCCAGCGCTCGACTCGCTAAGGAAATGTAGGGGGAAAGTAGGTGTGATCGAGCTCTCTGTTTCCATTTGATGTTCACCAAGGATGGTGACAACTTCCTCCATCTCTGGGATACATGAGACAAGTGTTCAGCCAATGCATGCGGTGGTCACATTGCCACATATCAATGCGATGATCAGTCTCTTGTGCATTCGGCAGCCCTTGCCAGCGGAAACCACAATCATGAGTTTTCCTGTGCTGTCTCCACGCTACGCTCACCACTCCAGAAGGCCTGCTGTTTCTACATCATGCCATCATGCAATTGGCATATGGTCATTGGATTATCTAATCACTGCCTAGAAGTGGAAAGTCTTCATGCCAAAATCTCTGTTCAGCCACAAAAACATCTACTTGGGAAGGAGACATAGCTCAGTGGCAGAGCACCTGTTTTGCACGCAGAGGTCCCAGGTTTGACTTTCAGCATCGCCACTTTTAAAAGACCCGTCTGTGACCAAGACCTTAGAAAGGCACTGCCAAAAGATGACTATGATTTATTAAATCTCTTCCCACCACAGAAAGCAGGCCTGAAGTAACTTACACATGAACACACACAAACACAGAAACCCATGATGATTAAAATGGAGAAAACCGAATTGATATAAACCATCATCAGAACAATAACGCAGATAATAATAAACATCATAAAATAATTTAAAAACAATACAAAAATCAGGCAATACTGAGTTAGATGGACAAATAGTTTGGCCTGATATGAGGTGGCTTCCTATGCTCTTGGGTTTTGGGAGCACTCGGGGCAGAACACCCTCCATGGGTCTCTTCCTCCCCCAGTGAGTTGACCTTCTCACCATGATTGTTGCCACCTGCGCCTGCTCCTTCTCATCTTTCTCATCATGGCCATCACTTCCTTGATTGACAAGTAGCGTTAAGGAGCAAGTAGGCCGTCTACTGCTCCTCCATTTTAATTTAATTTATTTTAAATATTTCTAGGCTGCTTCAGGGTAGAGACTTCAGGGCTGAAGCTTCTCACCACCACCGTTGACTGGGCCAGAGGCAGATGAACAAGCAGGTTGCCATGGGGAAGAGGAGGAGCAACTCCAGGGGACTTCAGTCAGAGGGGCCCCTGCTGAGGTGTGGGCCCTCAGCAGATGCCGGATCATACCTACCCGCAATTCTGTCCCTGTCTCTATGCCTTTAACCATTTTATGGAAGACTCCATTCTGTCAATCATGGATACTCCTCTCTGAAAAGGGGCAATGACAGACCTCAGAAGGTTGTTGCAAAGACTAAAAGAAATGATCTGAACACTCAGTACATAAATGGTAATGGTAGCTATTGTGTTGGGCACATGCCATGTCTGGGGCAAACAAAACAACAGCCAGACCACTAAAAAAGAGCTTTGCTTTTGCAAAGGCACATGCACACCCCCACCCCCACTCACAGAAACCCACTGCCACTGGTGAGTCCACGCCCTGGTCCTGTTTCCAAATTTCATGTTCTCAATACAAAATTCAGAGAAATGACCTCCCATTGCCAGGCAGGGAGTTGAATGTCACTGACCCACCCCAAATATGGCCAAAAGTACTCATGGGAGAACATTTTCAAGTGTGCCCTGTGGTGTAAAGGCACTTGAAAGTAGCAGTCCCAATTCTGAAGGTTAGGAAACCTGGGTGTGGCCATCTTCTGGATGGAGAGACCACCCATGAATGCCACATATTTCTAGCCCCTTGGAGGAATGTTGGGACACTCATGTCCAAAGGAAAGTAGGAATTAAGCAACCAGAGAGGAACCTGTGATGGAGGAAAGGGGAAGGTGTCCATTAGCCCCGGATCCATCATGGGATGACTCTACTCTGTGTAGCATCCTCTCTCTCTCTCTCTCTCTCTCTCTCTCATATAGGCAGGGGGCAGGCACACAGTTACAGATGTACATATTATTATGTTTTACTTTAAAACAGTGCTTATTCCCAAGCACATGTGTTTAAGCATCAGGGCTGCCGGAAGGAACTCCATTTCGTCCCCATAGTCATGCAGGTGCTGTGATTTAAGTGAGTTTAGAATGCAAACTGCATAGGCTCAGAATATTCCCTTGCTGTTTTTAAAATCAGGTTTGGCAAACTGATTTTTTTTTAGTTTGTTTGCTCATTTTTAGTTCTAATCTAACAGGAATGTGAAAGACGGCAGGGTGACCGGGCCGGCTGGGGTGGCTGCATAAATGCTACTTGGGTGCTTTACAACGGAGTAATACCCCTGGCTGTCGAAAGAACCCCTCTGCGTAAGACCATGAAGTAACAGAGGAAGCTGGTCTTAGGAGACACCCCGCCCCACCCCCAAACGCTAGGAAGTCTAGCATGTGCGCGCTGTGGTTTTCCTCTCCTTGGTGGCGGGGGCACCTGATGGGATGCTCCAATTGCCACAGCGCCTGCCCCTGCCAGCGCTTCTGCTTTCACATTGTTCTGCCGGCACCATGGCGATATGGAAATAAACAAGACGGATTCCAAACTAGCATCTTCGTCGTCTGGGCAACCTCGGAGCCAATCGGAACCCACGAAGCTGTTGATGTTCAAAAAAATAAAAAGGCGGTGGAGGAGCTTGGAGTTGGGCGAATCTCTGAGTGATTTCTTTGAAATGTGCATCCCTTGCTGGCAGATCAGAAGCGCCGCCGCCGCCGCAGGATGGATGTCAGAGGCAAATGCGTTTTAGCTTCAGTAATGGTAATAACTAAGTAGGCTCTCTTGCTCATTGCAGGTTAGCGTGATTCGTGGGAGCGTGGCAATGTGGAGGCCATGCTGCCTTGCTGAGAAGGGTGCCGGTGGTGCAGCTCTCGGGGACCCAGACAGAGGCAGAAGCACCCACTTCTGTTCCCCGGAGGCTGCCCCACATCTACCCACACTGCCAAGGAGATGAGAAAAGCACGATTGCGTTTTATTCCTGGACTAGGGAACGGACATTGGCTTCACGAGGGATGGCATAGCCCTTCTCTTGATGCAATGAAGATGTCCAGCAAACTTACATGGTCAGCCGGACACCTCGTGTCTGCTCAGTTTGACTGATGCCATGCGCACTGGCACCCTTAAGCATGCCACCTGCCAGGGTTTACCCCGATAGCTCCCGGAGGGAGGGGCCTGTCCACTCCATTCCCCTGAGGCGGTGTGTGTGTGTGTGTGTGTGTGTGTGTGTGTGAGTGAGTGTGTGCTGCCGCTGCCACCACACAATAGGAAGGAGGCATATAGCTGTGGCTGCCAGCCTCTACTCACGCCTGGCTTCAAACGTGTGCGGACTGCAAAGTGATGTGCTAGTTAGGCAAGGCTGCCTCAAGTGGCCGATGACGTTACTGCGGGCTTCAACCACATGGATGCATTTTAATTAATTAAAATTCTGCAATGCATGTTGAACACAAAATAAACCCCAAAGGCACACCCCTAAGATCCTCTGAACATTCACACCAAGTTTCAGGAGGCTGAGTTGCATGGCAATGGCACCACGGCACTGACAGATGGACGGATGGATGGAGACACACGCTTATTATTATAGCTTACAATTTTTATTCCAGCCTTTGTCTAAAGAGCTGGTGTTGAGGAACTGAACTTTCTTCCATGCTATGGAAATGATGTTATTTATTTAATTTGTTTCATACACTGCAAAGGGCTCTGGGTTGGGGGTGTATATGCTGACACCACTATGCTTTTCCTGGGAGTTCGGTCCAGACTGGTAGAAGTGGGAGGGAAGCTGGCGTGTGCTTGGGAACAGCTGGGGTCATGCTGTTGACACTTGGAAGAAGGCAAGTGGGAGCTTGTTGTGCCAGTTTTGGGAACAAGAGGACTCATCTGGGGCACTGAAAGGCTGTGCGTCAGTAGCAGCCGTTCCAGCCCTCTGGAAGCTCATAAGGTGCATTAATGCCAATTCCATTAAGTTAACCAACTTGAGACCTCTGGATCCAAAGCTGACATGCCGAACTGTGTGAGAAGCCCTGCTGGATCGCACCAGGGGTCTATCTAGGCCAGCATCCTGCTTCCCTAAGTAGGACATCTCTGGAAAGCCACGAGGACACCAGGCCTCTTCCACTGTTGCTCCCATAAACTGTTATGCACAGGCATGCTGTATAGGGTGACTGACCATATGGAAAGGAGGACAGGGCTCCTGTCTCTTTAACAGTTGTAGAGAAAAGGGATTTTCAGCAGGTGTCATTTGTATGCATACAGCATCTGTTGAAATCCCCTCTTCATCACAATAGTTAAAGCTGCAGGTGCCCTCCTCTCTTTTGTATCTGGTCAAGAGGGCAGGACTCCTGCAGCTTTAACTGTTATGATGAAGACAAAATTTCACCAGGTGCTACATGCATTCAAATGACACTTGCTGAAATTCCCTTTTCTATACAACTTTACAGATACAGGAGCACTGTCCTCCTTTTCATAGGGTCACCCTAATGCTGTAGCCATCATGCCTCACTGCCATTGATAAACCTTTTCTCCTCCTCCTCCTCCTCCCACCCACCACATCATGCACTGGTCCAAATTAGGGGTGTGCACGGACCCCCCGCTCCGCTTCACTTGCAGATCCGCCATTTTCTGGAGCGGGTCGCTCCGCTCTGCCCCCGCTCCGCCCACTTCCGCTCCGCTCTGCTCGGAGCTCCGGATCCGGATCCGGAGCTCCGTTTTCCCCCCCCATAGGGTTGCATTGAAAGCTAAAAAAGTAAACAACTTTTTTCCGTTGAAGTTAGAAACCTCACGTTTGGCACCATGATACCTCATGGGCGTATACACACACACGCCAAGTTTCAAGGCAATCCCATCATCCCCTGATTTTTGGCGAATTTTTGAAAATCGGGCACCCCATTCACACCCCTTGGGATAGCTCCGTCAATTTGCATGTTAGAAACCTCAAACTCGGCACCAGGGCAGCTTATCCATGTGTCCACATGGATGCCCAGACTCAAGGCAGTCCCATCATCCCCTGATTTTTGGCGCGGCTCTACCCTCTAACGCACCACCCATAACCCTAATTCACACCCCTTTAGATAGCTCCGTCAATTTGCACGTTAGAAACCTCAAACTCAGCACCATGATAGCTTATCCACGTGTCCACATGGACGCCAAGTTTCAAGGCAATCCCATCATCCCCTGATTTTTGGGGAATTTTTGAAAATCGGGCACCCCATTCACACCCCTTGGGATAGCTCCGTCAATTTGCATGTTAGAAACCTCAAACTTGGCACCAGGACAGCTTATCCATGTGTCCACAGGGACGCCCACACTCAAGGCAATCCCATCATCCCCTGATTTTTGGCATGGCTTAACTCACCCCAAATTGTCCCATTCTACAACTACATCAATTTGCATGTTAGAAACCTCAAAGTCGGCACCAGGATAGCTTATCCACTTGTCCACATGGATGCCAAGTTTCAAGGTAATCCCATCATCCCCTCATTTTTGGGGAATTTTTGAAAATCGGGCACCCCATTCACACCCCTTGGGATAGCTCCGTCAATTTGCATGTTAGAAACCTCAAACTCACCACCATGATAGCTTATCCATGTGTCCACAGGGACGCCCACACTCAAGGCAATCCCATCATCCCCTGATTTTTGGCGCGGCTTAAACTTTTTAACTCACCCCAAATCAAGTCCCATTCTACAACTACGTCAATTTGCATGTTAGAAACCTATCCTTTGGTCCCATGACAGCTTACCCATGTGTCCCCATGGACACCAAGTTTCAAGGCAATCCCATCATCCCCTGATGTTAGGGGAAGTTTTGAAATTCGGACACTCCAGTATGTCAGGGATTTAAAGTTGCAATTGCAGACAGCTCAATGGGGCCAGTTCCAAGGCAATCCCAACATGCCACGAGATAACCCTAAATCTTCTGGCACATTTGAAAAAGGGATTATTGAACTTGATAAAGTCTAAGTGAGCGCAGGAAGGACTTCTCCCCTGAGTCAAAGCAAGACACATACACCATCCCTGCAAGGCGGGAAGGGGAGAAGGGAGGGAAGGCAGGCAGGCAGGCAGGCAGGCAGGCAGGGGACAAGAAGTGTGTATGCTGTATAAAAAGAATAAAATATACTACTAAGAATATACTAATATATATACTACTAAGAATATCTAATAATATGTTTAAGAATATTACTAATAAATGTAGGGAAATGCGACAAGAAGTGTGTATGCTGTATAAAAAGAATAAAATATTATACTACTAAGAATATACTAATATATATACTACTAAGAATATCTAATAATATGTTTAAGAATATTACTAATAAATGTAGGGAAATGGGACAAGAAGTGTGTATGCTGTATAAAAAGAATAAAATATTATACTACTAAGAATATACTAATATATATACTACTAAGAATATCTAATAATATGTTTAAGAATATTACTAATAAATGTAGGGAAATGGGACAAGAAGTGTGTGTATGCTTTCCCCAAAATGCTCAATCTGTGGCTGCCTGTTGAACTTCACAAAAGCAGCACACTCCGTCCAAGTTACACAGAGAAGAAAAAGAGAATAAATTTTTTTGGGTATATTTTGGTATATAGAAGATAGAAGGAAACATAATCAGGATTTAGGAGAGGGGAGGGGGGAAAAGAACCAACCACTACTATAAGAAGAACAAAATATGAATACTACTAATATAATATGTATGAGAATATATACTAATAGACTATGTAAAAGAATATAATAAAATATGTTTAAGAATATAAATGTAGGGAAATGGGACAAAAAGTGTGTGTATGCTTTCAAAAGAAAGCTTTCACAAAAGCAGAACAGTCAGGCTTTAATACAGGGAAGGGGGGGGGCAACCAACCCAACCAACCCAACCAACCCAAACACACACTCCAAAATTTAAAAATAAAGTTTATATTAAATCAAAGTAAGGGGAAAACACAGGGCAAACTAAGCTATAAGTCAGAAAGAAGCAAACAAACACACACACACGCCAAACTAAACCTATCCTAATCTATCTCCAAAGTCCAAAGCAGGAGCTAACTAAGTGTTCCCTCCACGAACGACAACCCACAAAGAGACACAAAACAGAAAGTTCTGAGGGTGGGTCTGCCTTAGTCCCCCCTCCAACGCTGGGATTGGAGGAGGATGCTTTCTGAGGAGATCAATTCTCATCAGGATTGGGAGTTGAATGTGCCTGTCATCGCTTCCAAAAAAATAAAAATAAAAATAAAAAAACACACAAACCCCGATTTTTAACAAAATATTGCACGTGAACCACAGCACGCAGAAAGTTGAGAGTAGTCTCAAAATGACCCCCATCCACGACTCTCTGTGCACAAGAATTTTCAGAACGATAGCTTAAACCCCCCCCCAGTTATCCCCGATTCTTTTCCGCAATGCAATCCTATGGGCGAAAAGCTGAAAACGCCGTTTGAGCCGCGCGGTTGACCCGATTTTCAAAAAAATATAGCACGCGACCCGGACAACGCAGAGAGGTGAGAGTGGTCTCAAAATGACCCCCATCCACGACTCTCTGAGCACAAGAATTTCCAGAACGATAGCTTCAAAAACAACGTAGTTATGCGCGATTATTTGCCGCAATGCAATCCTATGGCGAAATGTTTTCAAGATGGCGATCGGAGCGCTCCGCCTGAACTCGGAGCTCCGAAAAATGGCCGCTTCTCTTCGCCTTGCTTCTAGGGGTCCGCGGTCCGCTCCTACTCCGCCTCTGGGTAAGGCGGAGCAGGCCAATCCGCTACTGCTTCTACGCTCCTAATCGGAGCGGATCACACCCCTAGTCCAAATCCCTGTTAAAGACATCTATGCTGGAGTCCAACAAACTCATGAAACTCAATTCCTTGCATTGATTATAGGTGGAATTGGCTGCCACTAGATGTGGTTATGTGAGATGTTATCAAACATAAAACAGTTTCCTTATCTCCTCCTGTTTCCTGTTTTTCTTCCTTTCTTTTTCTTTTTTCTTTTCCCTCTCTAGATGACTGTTTTGACACAGCCAGACATTTGGTCTGTATTAATTAGTTTAGTGTTTTCTCCTGCTGTTATGGATTATGATCCTGTTTGTCAAGGTTTTAGCTGCTATTAATTGCATTTTATGGTTCTGCTTTGTGTAAGTGTCTCTATGGGTTGTATGCAATGCTAGTCCTACTTAGAGTAAACCTATGAATAGGTCTTATGTTAGACTAATATTCTCTTAGACTAACCCAACTTGGTGCTCTCCAGATCATTGGAATACAACTCCCAGCGTCTCTCAGCCAGCTATGTTTGGGGATGCTGGGAAATGTAGTCCAACACATCTGGAGAGCACCAGGTTTGGGAAGGCAGGACTGAATCCATAGTATACAACCATGTATGTGTGATATGTATCCGTAGTTATTTATTTAAATTTATTTAAAACATTTATATCCCGCCCTATATCAAGATCTCAGAGCAGCGTACAGATAAAAGCATATACCGTATTTCTTCGATTCTAAGACACACTTTTTTCCCTAAATAAACATCTCTAAAAATGGGGTGTGTCTTAGAATCGATGGCATCTTAGAATCGAAGCAATACGGTAGTATAGAACAACAAATATACACCGCTAAAAACAAATTAAACCATGATCCAAGTTAAAACAAAATATAATTTAAAAGCAATAGATACAGTTAAAACAGTTAAAACAATGTGCCAGTGAGTTTAACCATCAAAGGCTTTGTTAAAAAGCCATGTTTTTACTTGGCGTCGAAATGCAGTCAATGTTGGCGCCAATCGGGCCTCCAAGGGGAGGGCATTCCACAGTCGGGGGGCCACCACAGAGAAAGCCCTCTCCCTTGTCCCATCACAGCATATATGTTGCATTGGTGGGATGCGGTGAAGGGCTTCTCCAACAGATATGAGGTCTCGGGCAGGCATATATAAGGATATCTGTCCCCATCTATATCTATATTGTGCTGTGAGATGCTTCGGGGTGGGGGTGGGGGGATAGGATGGGATAGAAAAGCATTAAACAAAGAAATAAACCCAGATCCCGGGATTCACCCTTCTTTCCTCATTCTTTATGGTGCCCTCCTGTGCTTAACATCCTTTGCTTTGCTTTTGTTCTCTGGGCCCCCAGAGTGACACATTGAAGTGACACGGGTGATTCGCCAATGCTGATGTCCCGATCAAAAGCTGCTGGTAGAGGCACTCCTGCTTCCCCTAAGCATCCAGGCAGGGCACGAGCGGGCAGCAGCAGGGTGTATGCCTCCATCAGCGCCAAATTTAAAGGTGAGCTGGGGGCTGCGGGAGAAAGAGGAGGAGGCTGGGAATAAGAGGGGACCCAGGGCCTTGCTAGACCATGGGATAGCCTGGTGTGAGCCCTGGGCCGGCCCCTGTGGGGAAATCGGGGGCAAGGGGGGGAGCGGGGAACCCTTTTTTTAAAGCCTACTTTTATCATTGGTGCACTCCTGTGCACATGGCCCTTTTAAACTAAAAAAAAAATGGCGGACATGACGGTTCCTTCCTGCAGCCCGTCGCGTCTTACGTGTAGATTTTTAGCGCGGGCTGGCTCCTCCTCCCAACCGGATTCAAAGGTAGGTCTAGCAAGGCCCCCAGTTGCCTCTGAAACGGGCTATTGGCCGGAGCACCTTAATGATCCCATAGTTTGGGAACAAGTTCAGTCTGGCCCATGGGGGACTTCCTGCCCGGCTCTTGGGGATGTGCAAATCAGCCTAACTCAAACTCACTGAAGAATTCCTTCATGACCCTCATTCTAACTCAAGTCCATATACGATTACAAGCTTCGTTTTTTGCTTTTTGCATGGAAATCTGTGCATATTTTCGTGCATATATTTTCTGAGTGTTTGGATCAACTGTATGCATTTCGAAACGTACACATTCTTCTCCCATTGATCAAAGCGTATTTTTGCAGTTTTCAGAAGTATCCTCCCCCTCCTTCCAAACACATGCTGTCGAATGAACGGCTTTTGGTCTGTAAACCACACTGCAGGCTCAGAAATGTATGGAATTCAACCATGTGTACGTTTTTGAAATGTACACATTTTTCTCCCATTGATCAAAGCATCTTGGTGCACATTTTTTAAATGCACAATTTTCAAGTACATTTTCTTTTTGCTCTGCATTACAAGCTCGGTGACAAACAGACTTTGACCACATATTGCTTTTAGGTCCGTGTTGTATTCCAGGAGCTACGAAATGGATAAATTCTGGTCAAAAATGAACTGAAATGAATTTCTCATATGCCCCTAGTTAGGGGTTGGGTCATTTTTGCAGCAGTTGCTTCTTTTTTCGTATAGTGGTTAATTAATTAACCATGTTAACTGCTTTTAATGTATAAGATGAAGAAATATTGTTCATATTTATTAGACTCTTGACTGATTGCCCACCTGCCTCTTTGCATTCATAGTTGTGAACTATGTTCATTACACCTGTGGAGTAGAAGAGCTCCAGATGACCAGTGGAAAAGCTTCAAGCTGCTTGCTAGCACTTTTTGTTCATGGCACCTGTTCAACTAAACGCACGGAAAGGGGGTGAATTTCCGACCAGATGGTTTGCTGCTTACTGCCAGCAATGGAATTGCACAACCAGATGGTGGACATAAACCAGAGGCAACAGCTATATCGGACCACCTTCCTCTACATGTGAACCATTACGATGACCCAACACAGCAGCTCATATTCTGTTTCCATTAACACCCAGGGTGGCCATGTGTCCTCTTTTATAGGACAGTCCTCTATTTGAAGGGTTCCTACAATTGAAGGACTATCTTATCCAAGTCCCTTTAAAGATAAAGAGCCATCAGACGGAGGGGCTGGTAGACTGACCCTATGAAAAGGAGGACAGGGCTCCGGTATCTTTAACAGTTGTACTGAAAAGGCAATTTCAGCAGGTGTCATTTGTATATATGGGGAACCTGGTGAAATTTCCTCTTCATCACAACAG
Source organism: Elgaria multicarinata webbii (assembly GCF_023053635.1). NCBI lineage: Eukaryota > Metazoa > Chordata > Lepidosauria > Squamata > Anguidae > Elgaria > Elgaria multicarinata. The sequence goes on along the minus strand of NC_086186.1, from coordinate 3,373,042 downwards.
CTAAAGCTGCAAGAGCCCTGCCCTCTTTTAAATCTGGTCACTCTAGTATAGTTCCTGCAGCTTTAACTATTGTGATGAAGAGGGAATTTCACCAGGTTCCCCATATATATAAATGACACCTGCTGAAATTCCCTTTTCTATGCAACTGTTAAAGATACAGGAGCCCTGTCCTCCTTTTCATAGATGGTTACCCTAGAGGCTGGGCTTTGAAGTTGCCCATCAGAAGCGCCTAAACAGCAGACTGAACAAGGCTCACCGATCACCTGGTCATTGTCTTTCATGTCATGTTGAGATGGGCTGAATTTCTTTTAAAATTCTGGTTAAAATGTCTAAATTTGCATGCATTGCAGATGCAAAATTTATGCTAATTGTCCTTCCTTTTCGTATTCTTTGTTTGGGTGATGCAATTCCTCCTGTCCCTCCTGTCCCCACCCCCACTGCTGTTTCCATTTTCAGTTTGTGATTTCCATTCTCTTGCAGGGCCAGGTCCCGGGAAATACGGCAGGCACCCTTGCACTGGTATTACGGAGCATGACTTCACCAAGTATACTGAGCCGGCCTACTCGATGCGTGTGAAATCCAAAGAAAGATGTAAGGGGACAAAAAGAGTGGGTGATACATATTCTGGGTTGTGTGGACAGTTGCAGGTCACTATTATCAGTTGAGATCAATTGCAAAAGTGACAAGAGAGTGCGGGCTTCATCCCATGTACCCGTTTCCTTGAAATTATCCCCATAGCGTAAAGCTGTCGTTGTTGTTGTTGTTAGCTAAATCACACCCTGGGCATTGGCGTTCCTAAGATCCTTTGCATACCAGGAAAAAGGTTTAAGGGGGGGGGATATAAAAAATCATAAAAAAATCAACAGATGATCCAATTCAAATTTGGTATGCTGAAAGCCCTCTATTACTGTGCCGATTTTGCTGCCTTTATCTTTAAAACTTACACAGATGTAAGCATTTGTTTAATTTGAAGTTTAAAAATCATCGTTCTGGGCCCCCTGTGGCCACTCGGAGAAGGACTAGGAAGTATGTTAAAATTAGCCTTGGGATTGTGGGGGAGTAAGAAGAGTCGCTCTTTCCGCGATTCTATTTCCAGTGCTTCTTTTAGGGAAGCAACACAATCACAGCAGGATGCATCAGAGTACTTCACAATAAAAGCAGATTATAAAGTAGAAAACATTGGAGTCCTTTGCATGTAATTCGCAGTGAATGCACAGTATAACACTGGTGTGATGAAGCTCTGAAGCTGGCTATACAGCTTTAAGGTCAACTAAAACTGGGCAGGTGTAACCTTGGAATAAGGAGGGACAATCTGTATTTTTGGAACCCATTGTATATTAATTAATTAATTACATTTCTATACTGCCCAATAGCCAGAGCTCTATTTATATTTAGGGCCCAAATGGATGTGACATGACAGATCCATTATCAAATCTCCCAGGTGTCCTTAAATTGTAGAGCACCTGTGGAAGGCCTCAATTTTGACTGGAGGAATGACATTGCAGGACAAGGTGTATTTTTCCTGATCTAAATGGCTCTCCCAGAAGCTGATACTACCTTCATAACATTAAAACAACACAGGTACCAATATCATGGCTCTGAATGACAACAGCAACCTGGGTTTGGGTTTAAAAGAGCACCCCCAATAAGTTAATAAGATAAGCAAAACATTACAAGAAGTCAAAATACATTGCAAAAGTATCAAGAACTAAACCAGAATAAAATCACATAGGATAGGGTGACCCTATGAAAAGGAGGACCGGGCTCCTCTATCTTTAACAGTTGTATTGCAAAGGGAATTTCAGCAGGTGTCATTGGTATATATGGGGAACCTGGTGAAATCCCCTCTTCATCACAGCAGTTAAAGCTGCAGGAGCTATACTAGAGTGACCAGATTTAAAAGAGGGCAGGGCTCCTGCAGCTTTAACTGTTGTGATGAAGAGGAAATTTCACCAGGTTCCCCATATATACAAATGACACCTGCTGGAATTCCATTTACAACTGTTAAAGATACAGGAGCCCTGTCCTCCTTTCCATAGGGTCACCCTAACTTAGGAGGCACCACTCATTAACCTACCAGACTTTTACCCGATACTTTATAAGGAAGTCTTAACGACATGACAGTGGTCAGGTTTGTATTGTCCAGGAAAGGCCAAATGGGCAAACCAGCCTAAGCACGTAATAGGTGCTTCTTCGTGCCACACGCATTTCAATGCAACGTGTAGCTAGCCCCAAGGTGGGGGTACTCTCAGTTGATCATAGAATCATAGAATCATAGAATAGCAGAGTTGGAAGGGGCCTACAAGGCCATCGAGTCCAACCCCCTGCTCAATGCAGGAATCCACCCTAAAGCATCCCTGACAGATGGTTGTCCAGCTGCCTCTTGAATGCCTCTAGTGTGGGAGAGCCCACAACCTCCCTAGGTAGCTGATTCCATTGTCGCACTGCTCTAACAGTCAGGAAGTTTTTCCTGATGTCCAGCCGGAATCTGGCTTCCTTTAACTTGAGCCCGTTATTCTGTGTCCTGCACTCTGGGAGGATCGAGAAGAGATCCTGGCCCTCCTCTGTGTGACAACCTTTTAAGTATTTGAGGAGTGCTATCCTGTCTCCCCTCAATCTTCTCTTCTCCAGGCTAAACATGCCCAGTTCTTTCAGTCTCTCTTCCTAGGGCTTTGTTTCTAGACCTCTGATCATCCTGGTTGCCCTCTTCTGAACACGCTCCAGCTTGTCTGCGTCCTTCTTGAATTGTGGAGCCCAGAACTGGACGCAATACTCTAGATGAGGCCTAACCAGGGCCGAATAGAGAGGAACCAGGACCTCACGTGATTTGGAAGCTATACTTCTATTAATGCAGCCCAAAATAGCATTTGCCTTTCTTGCAGCCATATCGCACTGTTGGCTCATATTCAGCTTGTGATCTACAACAATTCCAAGATCTTTCTCGTTTGTAGTATTGCTGAGCCAAATGTCCCCCATCTTGTAACTGTGCATTTGGTTTCTATTCCCTAAATGTAGAACTTGGCATTTATCCCTATTAAATTTCATTCTGTTGTTTTCAGCCCAGCACTCCAGCCTATCAAGATCACTTTGAAGTTTGTTTCTGTCTTCCAGGGTATTAGCTATCCCACCCAATTTGGTGTCATCTGCAAATTTGATCAGCGTTCCCTGCACCTCCTCGTCCAAATCATTAATAAAAATGTTGAAGAGCACTGGGCCCAGGACTGAGCCCTGCGGCACCCCACTCGTTGCCTCTCCCCAGTTTGAGAAGGTTCCATTGATAAGTACTCTTTGAGTCCGATTCTGTAGCCAACTGTGGATCCGCCTAATAGTTGTTCCATCTAGCCCACTTTTAGCTAGTTTGTTAATCAGAATGTCATGTGGTACTTTGTCAAAAGCTTTGCTGAAGTCAAGATATATGACGTCCACAGCATTCCCACAGTCCACAAGGGAGGTTATCCTATCAAAAAATGAGATCAAATTAGTCTGACAGGATTTGTTCCTGACAAATCCATGTTGGCTTCTAGTAATCACTGCATTGATTTCAAGGTGTTTACAGATTGACTTCTTTATAATCTGCTCCAGAATTTTCCCAGGGATGGATGTCAGACTGACTGGTCTGTAGTTCCCAGGTTCCTCCTTTTTGCCCTTTTTGAAGATAGGGACAACGTTAGCCGTCCTCCAGTCATCCGGCACCTCACCCGTCTTCCATGATTTTGCAAAGATAATAGACAAAGGTTCTGAGAGTTCTTCCGCTAGCTCCTTCATTACTCTTGGATGCAGTTCATCGGGCCCTGGAGATTTGAACTCATTCAAGGAAATTAGGTGTTCTTTGACCATTTGTTTATCAATCTCAAACTGCAATCCTGCCCCCTCAACTTCTGCTTCACTTTTTCCAGGGGGGTCATAGACCCGCTTTTGGGAGAAGACCGAGGCAAAGTAGGAATTGAGCACTTCAGCCTTTTCTTTGTCATCTGTTATCAATTTGCCATCCTCATTAAGCAGTTGAACCACCATTTCTTTCCTCTGTCTTTTACTACTCACGTATCTGAAGAAAGCCTTTTTATTGCTTTTAGCATCCCTCGCTAATCTCAGCTCATTCACAGCTTTAGCCTTCCTGACGCCATTTCGGCACTTCTGCGCCACTTGTCTGTACTCTTCTTTTGTAGCCTGGCCTTCCTTCCACTTCCTATATGTATCCCTTTTTGTTTTCAGTTCATCAATAAGCTTTTTGTGGAGCCACATTGGTTTCCTCTGTTGTCTTCTATCTTTTCTCCTTGTTGGAATTGTTTGTAACTGTGCCTTTAAAATTTCATTTTTTAGATACTCCCACCCATCCTGCACTCCTTTTCTCTTTAGGCTCCCTTGCCACGGGACCTTACTTATTATAGTTCTGAGTTTATTAAAATCAGCTTTCCTAAAATCCAGAGTACGTGTATGGCTACGCTCGACTTTTGTCTCCTTCATATTCAAGAATTCAAGTATGACGTGGTCACTTTCCCCCAGAGTTCCCGTAACTGCCACTTTATCCACTAAGTCATCCCTATTGGTCAATAACAAGTCAAGGATTGCCGATCCTCTAGTTCCTTCCACCACTTTCTGTAGGAGAAAGTTATCACCCATACATGTCAGGAATTTCTTGGAAGGGCCGCTTTTGGCAGTAATGGTCTCCCAACAGATATCAGGGTAATTGAAGTCCCCCATCACTACTACATCACACTTCCTTGAAACACTGGTAATTTGTTTCTCAAAAGTTTCGTCCTCGTCTTCTCCTTGATTGGGTGGTTGGTAGTAGACTCCGATTATCATATTCTTTTTATTCCTAGCCCCATTTATTTTAATCCAGACGCTCTCGACGGGGCTCCCAATCTCATCCGCCTGTATTTCTGTGCAGGGATAGGTATTTTTAACATATAGTGCAACTGATGATGGCGATCATCAGTGGATGAGGACTCAACCTCATGTGGACAATTCTTCTTCTTTTGCTTGCAAGTGATCACAGTTGTGGAGAGCCCTGGGCCATGCTATTATGTGGATCCGAGCCTTTCTCATGTCGGAATATGGAAGCCAGTCTCATTCCGCATGCCACAAGAGAGAAAGAGAACAAGTAAGTCTCAGGCTGGGTTTGTTGTCATCGTAGATACGTTTGGTGGCCACGCTGGGCCAGATGGATGGTTTGGAGCAGAGGTGAAAAACAGCCTACAGAACTTGGGGGTTAAAAACTGCTGTTCCCAGCTCTTGAAAAGGAAAGAAGACTTACTGATCTTTCCTCTCCCTGAAATTATGAGTTGAGCTGGTGGGAGAGGTGAGACTTGTCCCAACCTGATGATCCCCGGATCTGTTAGACTACAATTCCCAGCATCTCCCAGCCAGCATGTGTTGTTGTTCAACACATCAGGAGGGCACCAGGGTGGGGAAGACAGCCTTAAACAATTTCTCACCACCAGATCAAACAGCCAGCCCAGCCCAGCATCAGTGCTTTTTTCACAGCAACGGGGCCTGTCTTCACACAGAGCTGTGGGGTGTTCTAAATTCGATCAGAAGGAGAAGAGACAGCGGGTGTCAGGAGACGACTCCGTATGGTCAATCAAGCTGGAACGCCTCATCTTCCTGAGGCCGAGGGACCTCAAGATGTTGACGTTGTGATGGCCTGAATGGAGAGGCAGTAAAGCCACTGAAATAACATCGGGGAAAACAAGAGGGTCATGCAGCTTTAGAGCCATAATCTAGTAAGTGCCTGGGAGGCTGCGTATGGAATTAACACTAAAAGACAGTGAATTACAAGTGAAGATGTCATTGAGGAGTTTAATGGCAGCCTGGTCTAACTCCGTGGGCAAGACAGTCAGTGCTAAAGACTGCTAGGAAGGGTGACAAGAGGATACCAATGTGAATAAGAAGTATCGCGCCCCCTTCTTTTTTTTGCAGCGTGTTGGTAGAAGCAGGGAGGGGAGGCTGAGGTCTGTGGTGGTTCTTATGGGGGTGGGATTTTGCAAGGCAATTTGTGCACCACTGTAGCTGAATGTCTTCACAAAGCAGAAGATTCTAGCTGCCTCTTGATGTCTATCTGCACCCCAGCCAGAGGCTGATCGATGCCTTTTCCAAAGCCACAATGTGAGGCATGATAAGCAGGCCTTTGCTGTGGCCCTTAGCCCTTGGGTGGCTCTTTCAAGCCATGATCCCTTTTCAAAGCTGCTCCTGCTCCGTTTGACCCAGAGACGAAGAAGCCAGAGGCAGTGTTAGGAAGGCTAAACTGTTCCTCTGGAGAGACCGTGGCTCCCTGGCGGAAGAGGTAATGAAGCACAAAGACCTTGCGGCTCAGGAGAACCATTGGCTAAGAGGAAATCTTCTCAAAGGTGCAGGAGGAGCCCAGGCTGTGGTGGTGATGGGCTCTACGGAAAAGGAAGGGGCCAGAAGGGAGAGCAGAGAAGATGCCAGGAAAAAGCTTTTCAGTTTCATTGGAGGAGCATTTATGGTGCTCATCATGCAGGAGCAGGCAGATGGTAGATCAGGTTTGAATGGGTCGACTTCTGGTTGATTTGTATCAGACTCCCCATAGTGCAATGATGGAAAGTAAAACAGCAGGTTTTTTTAAAAAACAAACGAACGAACGAACGAACGAACGCAAATTTCAGTATAGCTGGTCTTGTGCAAGTGTCTTCTCTTTCAGCTTCAGTGTTCCTCATTTGTAAATAAGGTCCACTGATGGTCTTTGACCAGATTTTTGTACAATTCTCCAGGCCACTTTTATACTAGGGTCCCTGAGCTGTAGTAACCCTGATATCAGCAGCAATGTGACCCTAGTGTATGCTTCAGAGGGTGCAGCAGGTGGTTGGTCCCCCACTCCCATGTACCATGTTTTTGAAACTGGTTGAGCCCCCAACCCACTATTTTAGACCTGACTGTGGTTGGCAGACCTGGCTGGTGAACAGCTTGGGATACGTCCCATGGCCATTTTCTAGGCAGGCTCTGGTACAAAGACCCATATAATTCCACATCCGCATTCTGTTGCAAGACAACCCAATTCAGTGTCAGTTATGCAAATTGAGCAGATGTGCTGAATGTCTGTTGTTTTAGCACAATTGCGAATCCATTACTGTTTTGTGTAAGTTTATCCTGGTTTTGCTAGTCATGGAGAAAGGCAAGGAGTTTCTTAGGGAGAGGATGCACTGAGCCTCACTCCCCAACACTGGCAAAGTTATCCAACAACCCCTTCAGCTTCTGAGATGGCAATATTTATTGTATTCATTTAAAATGTTTATATCCCAGCCAAATGGGCCCCTCAAGGCTGCTAACCACCACCACCACCAGAACACCCAGCATCAGAAGAACAGATTTGAACCTTTACGTTCACATCCATGGAGAACTAGAAACTAGCTTTTAAAAATAAATAAATATTAAAGTGGAGGTTCACAGGAATTAGGAATATTGGAATATTCTTATACTGAGCCAGGCCTTTGGTCCATCTAGGCCAGTATTGTTGGCACTGGCTGGCAGCAGCGGCTCTCCAGAGTTTCAGGCAGGAGTTTTTCTTCCTCAGCCCTACTTGGAGATGCCGGGGATCGAACCTGGCACCTCCTGCATGCACAGCAGGGGCTTTGCCACTCAGCCAAGGCCCCTCCAAGTTCCACCCTCCACTTCCCCTCTCCTGGGATCCTGACCAACTGGGTCCTATCTGCAGTGCTATTCACCTGTTACACTCATCATAGGACAGAGGGAAGTGCTGAGTGAGGAGTGTCACTCACATTTGCCCTTGGCTTACAGGTATAATTCCAACACCTGCACCAAATGAGTATTACGTGGAGAAGATACATCCCCTAGAAGAGCCCAATGCACCAGCATATACTATAGGTGTTCGAACACGCTACTGGGAGAGCAACCCATTCCCGGCACCCAACCGCTATACCCTTCCGGGGACACTGGGTCCCAGATTACCAGTCAAGGCATGTGCTCCTTGCCTCTCGATGGCTTCCAGTGCATCAGTATGGAGCTACGCCAAAGACCTGGTGAGAGGGCCCGGCCCTGCAATGTACACCATACCAGAGGCAGATATTTACTTGCACCATCAACCTGCCTACAGCATATCTCAAAGGTTCAATCCCTCCAGCAAGGACTATACACCAGGCCCTCCTGACTACAATGCTGAGCAGGTCACTGCCCATAAACCCAGAGCCCCACGTTTCCATCTGGGGATTCGCCACTCCGAATATGTTCACAGCACTCCGCCGGTTTGCATCATCAAAGAGTGAGAGTTGCCCCATGTGATTTGGAGGTGGTTTGTCCTTTAGACAGACCCACCTCCCAAAGCTCTCATCCTTTCACAGCATCAGTAACCAGTGGCAGAGAGCTCTTTTTGATTGGCAATCCACTCATGAGACTATGGAGATATTCCTATGAGTTTGGGGAAGGTTTGGTCCCTGCTAAGGTTGGTCAACAGATAGATTTGGAAGCCCTTGGCTTTTGAAAGGCCTGCTTTGCAAGATGGCGGGCTTACACTTGTACTGGGGGCAAGACCCTTTCTCTGTTCTTCCTCACCTTTTGGAGGTACATTGCTGGTATTTTTGCTTTAAGGGAAATGGCTGGTGCAGAGCAAATCCATTCCTCCCATTCACTCCCTGTTGGAGCAGATTCATGAAGTGAAGAACGCTGAGAGGTTCCATTTTGCTGGCAGTTGTACAATAAATAAATATTAAAAATCTATAAATATTTAAATCTTTAAATTTATCTACTGAGTGCCCTACTGGTAGTTATTTGCTTTGTTCTGGAGTGCTGTATCATGTGCATCACTTTGTCTACTTATGAGTTAATTTAAAAATAACAAGACCCCAATATTTTGAGAAAGCTGCAGAAGTACTCCTGTGCTTTGTTGCCCATCCTCATCAGGAATGAGATGTTTGTCAGGGACTCGTTGGATCTAATCTGGGTGCGCGCTGGCATTTTTGTGAATGTGGGGTGAACGCAGCTCTTGTGAAGTCACTGGGTAGCTGTGCCTGCACTCCGTCTGCCAAAACATCTACAAAGGGGAGCTAAGCAGATGGGGCATGCGATTTGGGGAGTGGGATCATAGAATAGTAGAGTTGGAAGGGGCCTATAAGGCCATCGAGTCCAACCCCCCTGCTCAGTGCAGGAATCCACCCTAAAGCATCCCTGACAGGTGGTTGTCCAGCTGCCTCTTGAAGGCCTCTAGTGTGGGAGAGACCACAACCTCCCTAGGTAACTGGTTCCATTGTTGTACTGCTCTAACAGTCAGGAAGTTTTTCCTGTTGTCCAGCCAGAATCTGGCTTCCTGTCACTTGAGCTTGTTATTCTGTGTCCTGCACTCTGGGAGGATCGAGAAGAGATCCTGGCCCTCCTCTGTGTGACAACCTTTCAAGTATTTGAAGAGTGCTATCATGTCTCCTCTCAATCTTATTAAAATAGTTTTGTGAGACCCATGGAACCGATGTTAGCTGGTCTCTGGTCTATGTCTACAGATCAAACATGGGAGATGTTTGGGTTGTAAATCCATCCTGTGTGTCCACATGGGAGGATTGCAAGCATTCTCCAGAAGGTGGCAGTATTGTCCTATGTTTTTTGCATATCTGCAGGAAAGGCGCACGTCTCAGCCCCCCAACGCTTCCCTTTTCCTTTGGGTGGCAGCAACCCAGCATAAAAGGGAATGGGGGAAAGACCCCAATCCCTTGGGAACAGGCTTATGAAGGAGAGGGTACAAGCAATATATAATATGCTCTATGATATAAATGCAGACCAGCGTCAATGCAGAAGGGGCCTCCTGCATTGCACTGTGTGCTAATAAGAAAAGCAGGACAGAGGGTTGGATACCTTATGCAACATCCATGCTTAAGCATTGTTGTGTGCACACCTACCTACCCATCCACCCACCCACCTACCCTGAGATCCCTAGGCACGAAAAGTCCTGTGCAAGCTCATGGATGTAGTTATCGGTGGTGGCTGGGCTCTGCTTGATTACCTTCAGAATGAGGCTGAGCAAGCAAAGCTATTTCCAATAAACAAAGAACCGGAAAATAGCCCTTTCCCCCCCTAAACCCAATTCTGAGATTCTCCCCAGTCGCAGTCCAGAAAACATTTCTAGACATGTGATGGGGTCTCTTTCTTTCCCTCTTACAAGGCAGGGCCAGTGGCATTGGGGAGGTCTCACTGGAGGCTTCTCTCTTTCCTCAGTGTCTCAGAATCTGCCCAGCCTTGTCACGGGTGTCCAGGGGCCCTGGGCAAAGTAGCTTCCCTTGCCCGTCAGAGTCCTTAGTATGGATACCAGGCACCCTGGAAATGCCATGCCTCAGGGCTCTTGCGTGGGGCAGAGCTGAGCACGCATTCTGCCTATCCACAATGCACACGTTCAAGTCTGCCTACTACATTGCACGTTTTAAGCCACCAAACGCTCAGTCCCTAAAATGTTAGAATGTGCAGAATGTTCACATCCAGTACACATTAGTGAAGGTGTAGCAGCCAGTTTGCAAGCATGGCAGACACATTTGACTGTGCCAGTTGAAAGTGTTACAACTTGTGGGGAAGCACCAGGACTGGATCTAAATTTAGATCCCCGCACACACTACCAGCAGTAGCAGTAGTTGGGCCTCTTGCTGGCTACAAAGGGCACACTCAACATCCTTTCGCATCAGGGATCCACTTGTCCAGCCTCCAGGATGCTGAGCGCTTCACTGGCAGCGCCCCTTTCTTCTGGCTGCCGGGATGGAGCTAAGGGGGTCCTCTGTCATCTGCTACAACAGCCAAGGTGAGCCTCCACCCCCTTTCCCAGGAGGGTGGGTGGAGGGGATTTGGAACTCGGAGCAGCACTTTGTAGGCTTGGAGACGCCCTTGACATTGCCTGCTGAAAGTGTCTGATTGGTTTTGGGGGTGAGCAGGCAGGCCGCTCTCTCACCCCTGCTTAGGACTGTGTGGGGATTATTTTTCTCCTGCTGGCTGACATGGTTTTTTTTTTTTTTAAAAAAAACTTCTTCTTTCTTTGCTGCTGTTTTATCTGCCGTTCATATTTTTGTAGTGCTGTATCTGTTATTGCATATTATTCTTTCTAAGCCACTGAAATTATATCACGAAAGGCAGAATGCGCATATTCAAACGAACACACCAATTTAAACACACATTATTATTATTATTATTAGGGCTGCGCCCACACCCCTGATTCACTTTGGAGGCTAATTTGGAGCTTCTGAATTGATCCTGATTTGGCTCAGGGCACCTCAGAACTGCCCCGGACCACTTTGGATTCGGTTCCAAATCTGGGGCAGCTCGGCTGCTGCAGTTTCTCAGACAGCTGGGAAAACCAAGTACGAGGCCAACCAGGAGTCCATAGGACTTCCCTCCTGCTTGCCCCCCCTCCACTCCTTCCCTTGTCATCAAATCTGCATCTATTGCTTTTAAATTATATATTGTTTTAACTTGGATCATGGTTTAATTTGTTTTTAACTCTGTATATTTATTGTTTTATACTGTATGTTTTTATCTGTACGCCGCCCTGAGATCTTAGTGATATAGGGCGGAATATAAATATTTTAAATAAATAAACTGCTCCCCCCTTACCCACCCACCCATGGGACTGCCCACCCTCCAGGAAAGCCACCTTTGTCCTGCTGTGCCATAGGTCTACTGTTGCAAACCACAGTGGACAAAAAAGGCCATTTCCAAAAATTGAAATTGCCCCCCAGAGTCCTGGAAGTTGTCCACCCCTGATTTAAATACCTTGCTAAAGGATTCAACATCACAACCTGGACTGAAATGAAAATGCAGTCCATGTAGGCTGAAGTTTAAATTGCTGAGGACAATGGCGCATGTGGAGCAGATGTCGCTGGGTAAGTCACCTTGGCCTTAAGCACACCAGATTGGACCCTTGCTCACCGGTTATACGGCCGCATCTCGCTGCTTGGCAGAGGGCCCTTCCTGCCATGCTGAAACGCCACAAGCCGTTACAGGGACCGTCATTTGTTTATCGGCAGCAGATGTGGGCGTGATGGCTGAGATCCATCAAGTGAGGAAGGGAGGGGAAAAAAACCCAAGAGAGGGGCAGGGGAAAACTGAGATAAAGAAGGGCGATTGGGAGATTGATCCAGATGCAAAGGGGAAAAAACCCTGGTGAAATGGACTCCACTTGCTTTCCCCCTATCCTGTTCTACTGTGAATCATTAACTGTGATTCCAGCCCCCCTTCTCCAACTGCCATTCCTAAACTTACCCTGATGTAGTTCTACAGAGAACCAGATTGCTCCACCTTCTTCATGACAGTCCTTCAAATAGCTGAAAATGACTATCATGTCTCCTTTAACCTTCTCCCAGCTCTTTTAACCATCCCTCATAGGACTTGGTTCTCTCACCATCCCGGAGACCCTTCTCTAGACACTCTCTAGTTCACGGGAGACAGTCCATTGTCTTCCAGATGCTTTGGAGAACAACTCCCATAAGCCCTGACCATGGACCATGCTGGCTGGGGTTGCTAGGAGTTGTAGTCCAAAACAGCTGGAGAGTGACATGTTGCCTTACCATCTCTCTTTTGTCAATGGCCTTCTTAAATAGGGTGTCCATAACTGCCCACAATACTCCAGAATGACAACACCAGCAACTCATGTGAATAAGATTGTGATAAGGCCTCCTTCCACACCCAAAACAAAAAACAAAAATAGGGACAGAATAGGCAAGTTACTTTCTTGGCCAGGATCCGAAAAGTGGAGTTGTCCCTAGTAAACAGAGTCATTTGGAATGTGTAGAATTCACATCCTCAACCTACATCTGAATGTGTTGAAGACTGAATTTAGGGGATAGGGACCCTCTTCCTATGGTATTTAAGCTGTGATGGGCTAGTACACACTCGATGTAAGCCATCCCTTGATTTCTGAACTCATCAAATGATAAACATGCCTGTGTGAACAGGACCTTACTATCCCATGCATCTGGATTGATAGGGTTGCCGTCATTGCCAAAAGATGTATTTTGCAGACAAAAGGGAAGTACAGAAAAGTTCCGACAATTAAGGCTTGGACCCTAGAAATGAATCACAATGATGAATAGGGTTGTCAACTCCTTCCTTCCTTCCTTCCTTCCTTCCTTCCTTCCTTCCTTCCTTCCTTCCTTCCTTCCTTTCTTTGCCAGTTACTCTTCCTGGTCTAAGAGCTGCTTGATCTGTTTCCTGTGAGATCCTTTTAAACACGAGATGCCAAAGTTTAATCTGCCCAGAGAACATTGGCTACTACGTGGCATATTAAACACACACACACACACACACACACACACACACACACACACACACACTGAATGAATGAATGAATGAATGCCTGCCAGGGGGTTGAATCTGGGACCTTCTGAGTGCAAAGACTTCTATGCTGCCACTGAGCAAGATCCCCTCCTGTTAAGGAACACAATGGTGTAGTGAGATCTGAGTTCCATATTAAAGTAGCAGTTTGTGTGTGTTTGTGGCAGAATTAATGCTGAAGATGTTGTGCCCTATCAGATATTCCGCAAGTGGTTGACCATCTGTCCATATGATAGTTTATTCTAGGGCTGTACACGGACCCCCGATCCTCTCTGGATCCCGATCTGCAACTTCCGGATGGTGTCCACTCCACCCCGTGTTGATTCAGCTATGGTCTGCTCCGATCCACTGCGGGGCTCCAGATCCGAGCTCCGTGTCCTCCCCTAGACTTACATTGAAAAGCCCCCCCTCCCCCCTCGCCACTTACCTGCTTCTGTTGCGGTCCGGCGGTGGCTTCAACTGAGCCTGAGGCTATTCTTCCTGTTTGAGGCCTCGGCCTCAGTTGAAGCTGCCATCGGACTGCGACGGAGGCAGGTAAGCCCCCTCCCCCTGCCCCCTTACTTGGCTCCACCACCACATGGACTGCGGCGGCACCGCCAGGTAAGCCCCCCCTCCCCACTTACCTGCCTCCATTGTGTTCCGCCGGCGGCTTCAACTGAGCCCGAGGTTGGTCTTCCTGTTTGAGGCCTTGGGCTCAGTTGAAGCTGCCACTGGAATGCAACAGAGGCAGGTAAGCCCCCCTCCCCCCTGCCCCCTTACCTGGCTCTGCCGCCGTCACCGCACGGACTGCGGTGGCACCAGGTAAGCCCCCCTTCCGCCACACTTACCTTTTATTTGGAGCTCCGTATTGAGGCGAAGGATCCGCTTGGTCTCAATCTGCAGCTCCTCCGACCCAATCCGTCTCTGCCTTTGTTGGAGGTGGATCAGGCTGCTCTGCTATCACTTCTAAGAACTGAACTGAAGCGGAGCACAGCCCTAGTTTATTGCTAGTTTTCTGCCTCTTTGTCACACTTGGGACTGCTCTGTGAACTCAGAATATGTCCAAGAGGCAGAAGAGCTGGACACCAGTGCGTTGGGGCAAGGAGAGGGGAGAAGAGGATGGTGAGACATGTGGGCTTTGAGAGTGGGGAGGGCAAAGAAATTGATAAGGAACACTATGTGAGCAGAATGCTGACTTCTGCCAGGTCAGACAATTTGTCCTTCTTGCCTAGTGTTGCTCACTCTTGACTGGCAGTAGGTTACCCAGGGTTTCAGGCAAAGGGACAACACCCTGGGATGCTTTGCGCAATCAAAGCAAGCCCAGTGTAGCTTATTGCATATTCTAGCCACAACCACAGCTTGTCATGTCATCCAAACCCAGTGGGAATGGGTTGTGCAAGTCTTAAACAACCCTTGCATAACCCATGGCTTGTTTTGGGGTTATGCAAGGTTTCTTAACCCTCACAGAACCCATCTCCGGCATAGGAAGATGCAGTCATGGCTTGAATGTTCCAAAGCTGCCCAGCATGTGCCGGGCTGGAGAACCTGGGGCTCTCTAGATGTTGTTGGACTGCAACCCCCATCATTCCCAATGGGGAATTCTAGTTTGACAATGTCTGGAAAGCTGCAGGTTCCCTGGCTCTGGATTAATGGATTAAAATGCCTACTTTTCTAAAAAGGTGCCCCTGAATCAATTGGGTAGCATCTGAAAAGGTTGCCTAGCCCTAGATTGGACAAAGAGGCGAGTCATGGTGGCTATTTGCAACCTTCCGTTTCAAAGGCCCAAGCTGTGGGGTGGGGGTGGGGGGCAGAACTAGGAGAGAGCTATCGCCTTTGTGTCCTGCTTGTGGGCTCCCCAAGGGGATCCAGCTGTGCTGTGGGGAAACAGAAGGCTAATTTAGGTGGGCTATTGGTCTGATCCAGTAGGGTTCTTTTCATGTGTTTATGGCCTCCAGGAAGCTTCCTGGCTAAACAAAGCCAGGGCGACCCGCTGCACCATTCTGGTCTTGTTGGGAGATGGTTGGGAGCAGACAAGACTCAGTATGGGAGTGGTGAACCTCAGGTCTGTGGGTGGAATCCTTGCAATATAGCCTCTGGGGTTCCCCAGAAGGCTACACACTGTTCCTGTGATCCCACCCCCTTCCCCCTGGCTGCTGATCCTTGGGTGGTCTCTAAGCTTTTGTGCTGAGAGACCACCCACCCACCAACGAGCTAAAAGCTTGGATTGCCTCTCCTGAGGCTTAGTGATGGTCAGGAAGAGCTTCAGGCTAAAATAAGCAGGTGTCCGAGTGAACCACTTCTGCTTTCATGCTATCCGACCATTGAATTTACACCCTTGCTGAGCAAAATAGATCAGGTAAAGCAGGAATGCAGGACATCTCTTCCTTTAGAATACACAAGACTCTACTTTCTTAATGATTATCTGTATAATCATTATCTGCATAATCATTTACTTTTCTTCTTTTCAAGTAGTGGTTGAATCCTTGATTTAATTTCAAGTGCCATCATTCATGATTTCTTTTTCTTTTCTTCCTTTTTTTTTTTTTTTAACAAAGACTCGTGTCTTCAGCCCTCAGCAATTCCGGAGCTGAAAACCTTGGAAGAGTGCAGAGGATAATCATTATTTTTCAGATCTGTTTAGCTATTTTAGGCCTGGACAAGACAAGACAGAAGAGTGGATAACAGTACCATCTAAAATTTATCATCTGGATCACGGTGACAAGCTGCCCCCATCCCCCGGCATGGAGGCCGATCTAATTATCTGGCGGGTTTCAGATGGTAGCGGTGGTGATGGTGGTGGTGGAAGAAAGAGGGAAACAAGGCAGCGGAAATATCTGATCTTAAAAACCAGAGTGGATGGTATGACACAGGCCTCCCAAGCCCCCATGACACCTGGGTTTTAATTGGAAGAATAAAATGAATAAATAGGCATTTTAAAACACACACACACCAACACACCGTCCCTTCCTCCCTTTTCTCACCCCTCTTCCCAAAATTCTCAGTGTCAGTGTTTTTCTTCCTGTTCAGGCTTCATCGGTGAATTTCGCTCTCCTCAGAGGGACCCATCTGTCTTCTAGCAGATTAGAAAGTTGTCACTTTGTCGACAGAGTCATTTATCATGACGGTGGGAGAAATTAGCAAAAAGTCTAGGTGCAGAGTTCGGGCCACGGAATTTGGGGCTCCTCCCAACGGATTGCTGGAAATATTCCAGAGATGTTTCCTTCCCCTCCGCATGCTCCGTGATGCTGTCCTCGGACCACATGGAGGGCTGAGTTGGCAAAAGGCCACGAATATTTCATTCCTGGCTCGGCTTTGACAAGGGAACCCACTTGGGGACAAGGCAAGCGATATGGAACCTTTCCACCTGACAGAATTTGGTTAAGGGGTTTCTCTCCAAATGAAAGATAACGTGAGGGGAAATGGGGCCTGGAGGAGGAATTTCATCAACTGTTCCATTTTCCTGCAAACCCCACACCCCTGAGTGATGGATCTTTGCTAAAAAAAAAAAAAAAAAAAAAAAAAAATCCATTGGAGGATTCACAATTCCCCCGGTTTTGTGAATTCCCCCATCAAACACTACTTTCTCAATTTGTTCAGTTAAATATAGGCCCCCAAACCGTGTGACCGAACTGTTTTTACGTGCAGTCGCTCGGACCCTTTATGTTTATACTCCCAAAGCTGCCTGCGTATTTCACCGGACATTGTGCTGCATCATCCCACGGACAGGTGGACAGACGGCCGCACACGTCCGCTTTATTATATCTATAGGTTATATTTATGATTGTCCATGTTGCTTGTAAGCTGCCTTGGAAGGATTTGCGTCTGAAAGGCAGGCTATAAATAATTGCAAGAAACACATTAAATAAATGTGCTTCATCCGGATGTGCGCTGCACTCCTGCCCCCCTTTCTGTCTCCCCTCCTCTGAACTCCTGTGTGTGAACAGCATCCTAATAGGGCCCAGCCGCCCCCCCCCCATGACAAGAAGGATCTGTAACATACAGCCTTGAACTGGTCTGAGCAGCAGCAGCAGCAGCACACCAAATATTCCAGTTCAGCGCCACTGATAATAAGAATAATATTAAAAGTGTCACTCAGAATGGCAGCTGCCGCACCCCAGAGGGCCGACGAGGTCACGCTCATTCTCCGTTCACTATTTCCTCGCAGAGACGGCTTCACTCTTTCAGCTTCTCCGGCACCTGCCAAGCTGTTGGGGAGACCAGTCAGCCAGTGGAGGGGCATAAATAGAGCCATTTCCTGGGAGTAACGGTTATGGCAGCAGCAGCGAAGAATCCCCTCTGCTGGATGTTTTGTCTCAGCCTTGTCGCTGTGGTCACTTGCAACTGCGTGCAGGATGTGGAAAGGCAGGGCCAGTTCTGGGGTTGAACAGGCCGTGGGGCAAAAGGCCCTCTGTCAGGGCCACTCCTCTGTCAGTGGGCCCCGGAGGGCTGACATGGCAGCTGCCCTGAGTGGCAACAGGCAACTGTGTCTAACAACAATTTTAATTTCTCAAAATGCCCCAGAGTGATGAGGCACTGGGGGATTATGGGAAATTTGCCTCTGTTGCTCAAAGAACTCAGTGTGTGTGTGTGTTAATATGTGGCCCAGGGCAGAGCCAGTAATGGGCCCTGAGGTCTTGTCACCTGCTTAAGGATGCCAGGTGTGATGATAAAAGAAGATCAGAAGTTGTCTTATATAAATTAGCCCCTTGGTTTGTCCAGCCAGGTATTGTCAGCACTGACCGGCAGCAGCTCTCCGGAGCTTCGGAAAGGATCTCCTCCCAGCTCTACCTGGAAGTGCTGAGGATCGAACCTGAGACCTTCTGAAGGCAAAGCGAGGGCTCTACCACTTTAAGACACGTCCAAAAGGAAAATAGAAAGTTGTCTGTCTATCTACTCCAGTTCTGTTTATTTTATTTATTTATTTATTTCATTTCTATACCGCCCAATAGCCGAAGTTCTCTGGGCGGTTCACAAAAATTAAAACCACGAAGAGCATAATAAAACAACCAACAATTTAAAAACACACAGGCAGAGCAGCTGTCCAGACTCAGTGACTGCCCAGGACTTGTGCACCCTCGTTTGTATTTCCAGAGTTACAGAAATGGGGTCTTTTTAGCCACCATTTACACAACTTGGGAAATATGTGATTTTTGGAGCCTCCATTGTGTACTCCAGATGAGGCTGGAGGGCCTGGCAGCTTAATTGGGTGCTCGCTGGGCATGGTGCTGTGGGTGGGGGCGGGCAGTAGCTTGGCAAGTATAAGATGGAGTTGTATGTAGTTGAGTCCATCTACCTCTAACTGTAGCTAGAAATGTTGTGATAGCGATGCTTACGACTTTGTTCAGATGGACTATCGAACAAGACCAGGAGCTGTTGTTTTCTCCTGCTGCAGAGTGAGCTCTGTTTCCCCACCCTCCTTGACACCCACACCCACACCCACACCCACTGGATGAAAGGAGGACTCTGGATGAGAGGAGAACCCAGAGGTGGAACAGCATTATTCAGTGACCTACCATCTGTTACTCTAGGACCTTCCAGGCCAGAAAATGTGGCTTTACCAGAATCCTCTGACTCAGACAGCAACTCCTAATGCAGCCCAGACTGCCCCCACACAGGAGGAGCCGGTGGCTGCAGAATCAGGCTGTGCCCATTTAAACAACAGACAGAGGGGGTTGGGTTACCAACAGGTTTAGATCAGTCAGCCTTCATAAAGCCTCAGAAGGCCTCTGCATGTTGCTGAGACAACAGCTCTCCTTGGATGAATTTAGCGAGCACAGATCTGTCCAAGGTCCTGACAAACTCTGGCTTAGCTTCCTCTATTGTGATCTTGCATCGTCAAATGTGACGTTACCCCCATCAGATGTGATGCTGCTCTATTAGATGTGTCCTTGCTTTGGATCAGCCTCCCATAGGAAACTTGAGTTCAACTGGGGTAGGACATCACCTGCTTTTACTATGAAGCAGGAAACAGGATTCTTATTAGATATTACAGTTGCAGGTGACAAGCAGTTTTTAAACCTGAAGAGAAAAGTTTTAAAGGTATGGAACAAGGCAATGCATTAAAAAAAAAATCTGTGGATTATCTGAAATTAAAGTCATCTCATTAATGAGGCTGGCAAATGGATTAGTAGAACAGAAAAATTTAAAACATGCCTTGAAGAAACCGCATCCCTATTACTGATGCCTATTAAATTCTGAAAACTATTACTTCTGTGAAATCCCTTGCTCTCTCTGTATTCCTTAAGCCTGTTCAGAATATTTAACTGAGTAACAAAGGATATTGCAATCAAGATAATAATGATTAGCAATTAGTATCTGAGATCAAGGAATGGCTGCAGATAAACTTGTACCTGACAAGCAGTCATTCAGATATAGTGCTGTTTCTTAAAGACCTTAATTATCAGTTAATAGTGTTAAGGCTGCTAATATCATATGAATGTGAAAACAAAAAATGTTTGAAAATTAATGAAAGTACTTAAAAGGTGTTGGCAAAGCAAAGATGTAGAAATGTCCTGAAGGGGCTGTTTCATGTAGACAAATGCCCCCCCCCCAATGCTACTGGGTCTTCCATTTTGTGACATGAATGGTTGGCTTGGGACCAAGGGGTCACAGGCCAAAAGCGTTGATCACTAAGGGGAGGTAGAATGAAACCTAGGCCAGAACAAAGGACGTAAGGCTGCCACTGAAAACAGCAGCTGTGTGTCAATGTATTTAGTTAATGCATTTTAAAAATATCATAGAATCCTAGAATCCTAGAATAGCAGAGTTGGAAGGGGCCTACAAGGCCATCGAGTCCAACCCCCTACTCAATGCAGGAATCCACCCTAAAGTATCCCTGACAGATGGTTGTCCAGCTGCCTCTTGAAGGCCTCTAGTGTGGGAGAGCCCACAACCTCCCTAGGTAACTGGTTCCATTGTCGCACTGCTCTAACAGTCAGGAAGTTTTTCCTGATGTCCAGCCGGAATCTGGCTTCCTGTAACTTGAGCCCGTTGTTCCGTGTCCTGCACTCTGGGAGGATCGAGAAGAGATCCTGGCCCTCCTCTGTGTGACAACCTTTGAAGTATTTGAAGAGTGCTATCATGTCTCCCCTCCATCTTCTCTTCTCCAGGCTAAACATGCCCAGTGCATGTGGTGCATATGGTTCTCCATGCACCAGTGAGGACATTTATTTGGCTCTCTTGCATGGGCCTGCCTCTCCAGTGTCTGAAGAACATTAGAATTGCCTAGAATTAGGGATGCTTTAGGATTTTATTCAGTCCAAATTTTTAAGTGAACTGATCCAAATTGCACATCCTGGATCAATCCAAGGATTTGAATGCCGTTCTCCTTCATTTATCTGCACTTCCCCACCAATTTGCAATTCAGTTCTTGGTAGGGATGGGTGGGGATTTAATTTTAGTTTGGTTTTGATAAGGATTTACCAATTTTTACAAAGTCTTCCTTATCTAGGACAAAAAGAACTTGAGATTTAATCAAACCAGATGTGGGAGAAACTGAAACGGAGACATTTGTCCATCCTCACCCAAGTCTTTGAAAGTGTTGCGCTTAAAATGTCTGACTTTGAATTCAGCCATATTTGTGGTGCTGAATCACCTCTTTTGTTCTGAGAGGTCTCCTCAGCTTTAAAAACTATATGGCAGTCAGGTACAACATGGTCTTTCCATGCTGGGAATAACTGTACCGATTGAATTTGGCTGGTACGAAGGAGTGAGAATTTAGTTTCAATTAGTTTTTTGGCATGAATTTACCAAAATTTGCAAGTGTCATATTCTGGAGAAAAAGAACTTGAGAATTTTAAAAAATTCAAATGCAGGAGGAAGCGATACATTCAACCATCCCTAATTCTCAGCTCAAAAGGGAAAATGCATACAAAATAATGTAGCTCAATATTTAAATGTGAATGTTAGTCCATGTGCTTTTAATTTTAAAATATTTCAGAATGATGCAGAAACAAGATTGTAGGGGGTTATGAATGCACATATGCAAAAGTGACAGAGAATGGAATCAGAGTAATCCATTCAGCCTGACCAAGCAAAGGTTCATCTAGTCCAGCATTCTGTCAGCAGCAGTAGCCAACAAGATTTATTTATTTACTATTTATTTATTACATTTATATCCCGCCTTTTTTCCTCCAAGGAACCCAAGGCGGCGTACATAATCCTCCTCCTCTCCATGTTATCCTCACAACAACAACCCTGTGAGGTAGGTTGGGCTGAGAGTCTGTGACTTGCCCAAAGTCACCCAGTGGGTTTCCATGGCCGAAGGTGGGGGGACTATAACCCGGATCTCCCAACTCCCAGTCCAACACCTTATCCACTACACCACACTAGATGCTTCTGGGAAGCTCACAAGTGTGACACAGTAACCCAAGTCACAGTGCTTCTGAACATGGAAGTTGCATTCTTAGCTGTTACAACTGATCGCTTTCTTTGGAACTAATTTCCCAAAATGTGAAGCGTTTGAAGTTGATCAATACCAGCCATTCAGCTCTGAATGGAAATGAGGATTCTCTGCATCTCTTTCTTTCTGTTTTCTTTCTTTCAAAAGGAAATTCAGGCTGCAAACCTGTGCACACTTACCTAGGAGTAAGTCTCATTGAACACAGTAGGAGCTCCTTCTGAATTGGAGTAGACTTGTTTACCTGCTGCGAGCCATCAGGAATGTGCTGATTCCACCCCCTAAAAACACACACGCGCACACACACACACACACACACTTAAATAAATAAACATGGTTGATTTGCCTGCCCCTAAAAAGACATTTGAAAATGTACAGAGACCTGGTGACTGAATTTACACGGCATTTCGAAGAAATGGTCTCCATGAAAAGAGAAGCGGTGCTCATTCCTGCCCCCCAGTGGACACTCTGTCAGGACTAAGGAAAACTCATGAGCCTTAATGATGTTGATAATTCCACGACATTATGCAGATACATTAAATTTAATCATTGCACAGATAAAATTAATTTTCCGTTGCATGTAGATCGGAACTGACTGCTTGTCACGCCGACACCTCCAAGTTCATATCACTCTTATTCCCCCCCCAACTGCATTTCTAATCACTTTGATTTTGTCAAGTGTAGGCATGACTGGCAGTCATGAAATCACTGGTGGTATCTTAGAAACACAGCTGTGGAATAAACTACGAGGCAAGTGAAGAACCTCCAAGGTGTCACACAGAGGGGATCGCCCACCATGCTTGGAAAAGTCAGCTCAGATAATTGTCCCTTTAAAAGGCTTTTTTCTCTGTGTTTGTTTTACTTTGTACCAATCCAATTCTAGTCACATCACTAGTCTTTTATCATTATTTATAATTACATAGTTTTGTCCTCCAAAGGAGGGATGGACAAATCAATCAATTACAGTTTCTCATGTTTTCAATCTTAAATTCAGTTCAATTTTTAAAAAATGCATGGAATTCAGGCTGCAAACCTATACGCATTTACCTGGGAGTAAGTCTCATTGAACACAGTAGGTTTTCCTTCTGAGTAGGATTGCACTGTTAGTCTTCTGAATTATGTATGTCTGCTTACCTGCTGTGAGCCATCAGGGGTGTGTCAGATTAAAAACATGCATTTAAGCACCTGCATTCCTCCTAATGCATAGACCTTTGGTATACAGTTTTGCAGGAAAGCTGCATTTCAGTTTTTGTATTGAATCGACAGTGCAAAATTAGATAAATCCACATTAAATTTCTCCCATGTCCCTACTTTATGGTACTTTGAATGCCAGGAAGTTCATGGGCAAAACCTTTAGAGTTTCCATTCAAGTGCTGGAGTCCTGGAACATTTTTGAAATTTCTGCTTGCTTACAAGATGAGGGAGGAGGCACCATAGAATCATAGAAGAGGAATCTGTATAACGAACAAGTAGCAACGGTAAGAACAGACCACAGAACAACGGACTGGTTTAAGACTGGGAAAGGAGTACGGCAGGGTTGTATACTCTCACCTTATCTATTTAACTTGTATACAGAACACATCATGCGACGTGCTGGGCTTGACGAATCCAAGGCTGGAGTTAAAATTGCAGGAAGAAACATTAACAATCTCAGATATGCAGATGACACCACTTTGATGGCTGAAAGCGAGGAGGAGCTGAGGAGCCTTATGACAAAGGTGAAAGAAGAAAGTGCAAAAGCCGGGTTGCAGTTAAACCTAAAAAAAACCAAGACTATGGCAACCAGCTTGATTGATAACTGGCAAATAGAGGGAGAAAACGTGGAGGCAGTGACAGACTTTGTATTTCTGGGCGCAAAGATTACTGCAGACGCTGACTGCAGCCAGGAAATCAGAAGACGTTTACTTCTTGGGAGGAGAGCAATGACAAATCTTGATAAAATAGTTAAGAGCAGAGACACCACACTGACAACAAAGGTCCGCATAGTTAAAGCAATGGTATTCCCTGTAGTAACCTATGGCTGCGAGAGCTGGACCATAAGGAAAGCTGAGCGAAGGAAGATAGAGGCTTTTGAACTGTGGTGTTGGAGGAAAATTCTGAGAGTGCCTTGGACTGCAAGAAGATCAAACCAGTCCATACTCCAGGAAATAAAGCCAGACTGCTCACTTGAGGGAATGGTATTAAAGGCAAAACTGAAGTACTTTGGCCACATAATGAGAAGACAGGATCCCCTGGAGAAGAGGCTGATGCTAGGGAAAGTGGAAGGCAAAAGGAAGAGGGGCCGACCAAGGGCAAGATGGATGGATGATATTCTGGAGGTGACAGACTTGACCTTGGGGGAGCTGGGGGTGGTGACAGCTGACAGAAAGCTCTGGCGTGGGCTGGTCCATGAAGTCACGAAGAGTCGGAAGCGACTGAACAAATAAACAACAACAGAGTTGGAAGGGGCCTATAAGGCCATCGAGTCCAACCCCCCGCTCAGTGCAGGAATCCACCAGGAAAGAAGTGTTAGTCTGTGAAGGAGAAGCAGTTCCCCACATTTTGGGACATACATTTTTAAATCTGACCCAAATGCAGCTCTAATGTAACCTTATGGCCAATTTGCAAACACACACACACACACACACACACACACACACACACACACACACACACTAACTAAACCAACCGCTCCCCTGCCCATCTGGGTGAACTGTAGAAGATGAATGATGCTTTGGACATCTCCGGCAATCTGTTTTATGTCTTCGGGTGTGATTTACATCTGGGAGGCGTGATTGAATTCACCTCTAATTTTATAATAGCTGTGATGGAATGGTGCGATTGCTGTCACGTATGGCTCTTGCCTCCTCCAAGTATTAATGCCTGTGACAAATTTCCCAAATAATTGGATACGAACGCTGGAATTGGACTACGCCTGGGTTCTGCCGGAGTTATGCATATGTACTGCTTTTGAAGGCATTGTATTCGATGTTTATCTTCCATTGTGTTTTGATTGCAAACGGGTGGTCCGTTTTGCATGGAGTTTGTCATAACAGGGCTCTCTGAAGAAGAGCAAAGTAGGAGCTCTCTGAAGTACATCTTTAAAGGCATATAGCTCTTTCAGTAGCTCTCATTTTCTGCCGGCTGCTTAGAATGGCAACAGACACACACTTGGGATATCTGTTGCATGGGAATCCGGCTTGTTTAGGACCCGTCGGATTCTTGTGCTGACTCTGGCTCAGCTGGCCCTTGTGAGCTGAGCCAGGAATTTGGTGGTGCTGCAGCAGAGGGTGGGGGTAATGCTTCCCCCCCCACTCTTCCGCTGCCACAGCACAAGGCTCTGTGTGTCCCTGCCGGTGTGGTTCCCTGCTACCCTTCTGAATATCTACCAGCTGGATGGGCTTGCTGCTGCAGGTCAAGTTGGGCCAACTGGCAGATGTGGGACCAGGCTCTGGAGTGGGGGGTGGGATGAGCCAGTGAAAGCTCACTGAGTTCCACCCCCAAATGGATTCCTCCAACATCCCTAAAGCACCCTCATGCACCTTCAATGTACCCTGGAGAGCCATGGCTACCTGTCAGTGTCGACAATACCGGGCTAGAGAAACCAATGGTCTGACTCGGTGCAAGGCAGTTTCCCATTCCCTACATCATTGAGGTTGTTGGGCTTCAACTCTCAGATTGTGTGCAGTGCAGCTGCTTGTGTGAGGCAGGGATGCCCTAGGACAGATGCACACATCCGCTCAGAGCCTCAAGCCAAGTTCCATCTGGGGGAACCAAGGCTGAGAGTAGCAGCGAGCTGAGCCAATCAGAGGTGTGGTGGCTTGCTGCTACTAACCTACCATCATTGTTGTTTGTCTGGAGATTGGTTGGGGCCCCCACGAACCACGGGCTCCAGACCGGCACCCTGGCATCCAGCCCTAGCGGTGCCACGGCACATGCTCCTGCAAAGTGGTGAAACAACACAAACACACACAAAAGAATGCAGTCATGTGTATGATCACATCAACATTGCTTCTAAAATAAGTTTTATCAAATGCACACAGGCACATCGGTAATGGAGGAAGACACAAATGAATTGGAGGAAGTGAGCTGTGGCAAACCGTGTGTGTGCAGTGATCTGGACAGAATTTGCAAATTAAAAATGGAACAGTGGGGAATTTCTAATGCATTCTTCCCAAAACAAAATAGATAATTGGGAACTCCGAAATCCAGGGTGAAATTTGGAAGAGGAGCATTTTGGAAGCATCACTTGTTTGGGGTGGCAAAATGGCATGGGGATGGCTTTCCCTGGGGATGGCCATATCCCATCAGAGAGGGGTCTCCTCCTCTTCTTATAAGAGCCCAGAGGAAGGAAGCGATGCCTGTGGAAATCCTGCTGAGCTTCCTTGCTGCAACTTGAGATTTCACTCGTCCATGCGTTTTTTCAGTCTCTAGCACCAAGTGCTAGAGGATTATTTCTGCAACCTCTCCAACTACGAATCTCAGCGTGATCAATTCTGCGCCACATGCCACCTTCCTAGCTTTGCATTGCAATAATAACTACAGATGCATAGGAGACATGCATGTGCCCGTGGTCTTTGATCTGCTACTTCCCAGAGCGCACCTGTGGCTGTGACTGGGAATCAGACAGGTGTGGCTCGATGGAGTAATAGCGGAAATCACCCAGCTGGAGAAATAGAAGCAAGCTCACCAAAGCAGAAAAAACAAATATCACTTAAGTGATTCCTTTAAGGCAGCTGATGGCTGGGCATGGGAGTGACACGGCAAGTGAATCTAATCACTGTCAGGGTGGCAATTGTGGTGGAGGCAGGCGCCTTGCCCTGCAGGGCCTGAGGAAGCATGTCGAAGAGGTACTCGGGCCATAGATATCCCTTTCACTGCTGACAAACGCCGTTCCTTCCCAGCCTTCTGAGGCCTTCAAGAGATGCTGGCTCAAATGACAGTGTTGACCTGGTGGTTCCCCCCTCCCACTAGAAATGATGTGAGTTTTTTGGAGCAGCACCAAGGAGGGACAATATTTCCTAAGCACCACTAGTCCAGACCTAAATGTGGGGCAGCGACCCAAACCAGCAAATCTGTGGGTTCCACCACTCTCTTTCATGCTCAAGTGGTCTCTTGCTACAAAGACGTGTGTATATATGATATGAGAACATGGTGCTACTGTGCATTTTACCTCCCTTTGCCAGTGGGGGCTAATCAAGAAGAGCAGAAGATGGAGGATTTTGGCATCTTCATGTCATGTCACACGTCTTCTTGTCCCAGTCAGTGGCAAACTGGGGACTTCAGCAGGGCTGAATTGGGAACATAGGAGGGCCAGGTTTGCCACCCCCCAAACCCAACCCAACCCAGCTTGAGGTCCCCCACCCCTGTTTTAGTGGGTTGTTTGCTCAGTCTCTTGTCCCTTCTGACACATGTATTAACACATGCTTTGTACAGGACAGAAAAGGTGTGTGAGGCTAAATATGCTTCTCCAGAGGATAGATTTACATTTCAATTGTACGTCAGTTTTATACTACTTTAATGGTCACTGGGAATTCTTCCTTAGAGATTCTTAGCCTTCCCCCACCCCCAACACCCCCCAAAAGAACTACTATACTGCTCAGTGTTTTTGGGGGAGAAGGCATATCTGTTAAATGGGTTTACCTCTGCAATGTAGGTATGCACTTAACACACAACTTCATTTATGGAATTAAGGTGTGGTGACGGCTTTAAAAGGGGATTAGACAAATTTGCAGAGGATAAGTCAAATTGGTGGTTACTAGCTAAGGGTGGCTACATGGACCACTTAGGTTCAGGGGTGGCTTGGCACTGAATGTTAATTGCAGAGAGGTGGAAGGCAAGAGTGGAAGAAGGTGATGCTCAGCTTATGGGCTGCACAGATAGGGTGGTCATGAACCCTGTCTTACAGAGGACAGTCCTGTGTTCGAAGGGCTGCCCACTCCCAGTGTGGGTTGACGATAAAGAACCATAGGAAGTCAGGAGAGCAGCAGGGACTTAAAACCGCCAATCAGAAGTTTCATAGTGTCTGGTCACAGTGTTCCCCATTCCATGGAGATGCATTGCATTATATTTAAATTATAGTAAATATTTCAAAATTTACTTATTTACATGTAAATATTATGGAAATTGGTGTCCCTGTTGTCCTCTTTTTTGGGGGCGGGGGCGGGCAGGTGATGCTTAAATGGCCAATATATTCCCAGAGGTATACTTTTGCTCTCCCGCCCCATATACATACACACATACATAGTAACATATAAATAAAATGGAACTAGTGACCTTTTCAGTCAAGGAGCACAAAAGAAGTAAATGTCAGTGAGCTGTAAAGATGGACCCCCCTTCTGGGAATGGTACTGGAGCTACAGAGACAATGGATGGGGCAGCATGGAGATAAAAACACCGTTGCAGGCCATAGAGAGAAAAAAGCTGGCTGGTGCTTTCATCCTTCTAGGGCTGACATGGATGCCTCTCCTCTCTTCCATTGTAGAATAGCAAACGGGGCATGAGGAAATGAGGGTTTTTTCCCCCCATATGACCTGCAATTCTTTTCTTTCTTACCCACCTTTCTCCCCACCCCTATTTTGCTGCTCTAGCCCAGTATTACCTTCTCCGACTGGCAACAGGTCCCAGGCAGAAAGGACCTGCAATTGGATCATTTTGATTGGAGATGTTTAGGATTGAAACTGGGACCGTCGACATGCAAAACAGCTGCTCTACCACTGAGGCACAGTCTTCCGTTAGCAGCTGGGGATCAGCTGCCATTTGCCTCTCTCAGAACTGCCTCTATCAGCAGCATCCTACTGTGCTGAAGCAGAGGGAGAGGTGAGTCATTAAGTCCCTCCCTCCATTGGCTCATCTGAGATCTACTGCCAGTTGGGTCTTCTTCTCCTAGAAGTGGGCATCAGGTTGGGAAAGACTGCATTGAGGGGTAACTGAATCATTGAAGAGACACTGTGACCAGACACGCATGGACCAGACACTGTGAAACTTCTGAATGGCAGCTTTAAGTCCCTCATGCTCTCCTGACTTCTTATCATTCTTTATTGTTAGCTCAGACATGGAATGGGCAGCCCTTCGAACACAGAACTGTCCCTTGTAAGATAGGGTGCATGACTGATCACTGAAGCTCATAAGCAGCACATGGATGTAACATCCAATCTCCTATTTAAAATATTTAAAAGGCACACAACAAAAATATCCCCCTCTTCCCCACCTTCCTGTAACTTCAAGCTGTCCTGGCTGTGCTGAGGCAAATAAAAGAACGAAATAATCCATGAATTTCCATCCTGAACTCATTCATGCTTATTTTCTTTGTTTCTTAACGAGCAACAAATAAAATGAGTCCCATTTGTCATCTTTTCTTTCTTTCTTTCTTTCCATTAATTCAAAAGAAAATGAGTGAACATCCTCAGTGGATAACATCCTGCGTCCATTGAATCACAATTTTGCACGTGGCTCCAGTTAGTGGGTCTTGCGAAGGTAGTTTAAGAAACAAAAGTGTTATCTGCACAGAAACAAATCGTCTGGCAAACATGTCACTTTTCGCTGCTTGTTCCATGTTTAGTCTAAACAAAATGGTGGCATGCATAGGCATGTCTTAGACATTGCCTAGGCTGGAGCATATGCCTGCCCCTTCCTTCCTTCCTTCCTTCCTTCCTTCCTTCCTTCCTGGTATCACCCTTCCAAGTACCTTGCTTACATCTCCATTGAAGCAATAACAAATGTTCCCAATTTAAAGCTCTTAAGAGTCAAGGGGAAAACAATTGAAACACCCCAATGCTCCCACCATCTTCTCTTCTTACATGTCAGCAATATTAATGTGTCCGGAGGAAAGAGTGGCAAGAGGAACATTTTGGATGCTGCTGGCGATTTCTCTAGCTATCCATTGCAAAAGGCAGGACATGGCAGAGCCTGGCAATTACACGGCAGGAGGCTACAAATTCCGTCTGCATGCCAATAACGTGATTGGAGTGTGAAAGGCAGCAGAAACCAGTGATCAAGCATTTTGAGAAGGAAGGAGAGAAATAAACAACGGCAGAGAAGGAAGGAAGTGGCGGGGCGGTAAGGGAGGAGGGCAAAGGCAGCTTGTGTGTATGGAATGCTTATCCCTAGGGCCAGAGTTCAGCAGCGTCAAGCACCTGCTTTGCATCCAGAAGGCCCCTGGTTCAGTCCCTGCCACCCCCAATTATGGGACTGAAAGCTGCTTCTAATCAGAATAGACAGTACTGGTCTGGATGGACCGATAGTCAGACATGGCTTAAAGCAGCGCCCTACGTTCCTTATCAGTGCTAGGGCTGCACTGAACCTTCTACTAGGAGCTTTTTCAGCACATTCATGGGGTTTTGGAGGGGGTGAAATGGGGCGATAAAACCCCCATAGTCTTTAGTAGCATGGAGATAGTCATGAAATATTCAAGGGTAGGGATGTCCGTTTAATGTTGAGTGGCAGAGGCTTCCTTTCCTCTTTCTTTCTTTCTTTCTTTCTTTCTTTCTTTCTTTCTTTCTTTCTTTCTTTCTTTCTCCATCTATTTGGTTTAAGCCACATGCTGTGTGAAATGTGGCTTAAACCACATGCTCTTGGATCCAGAACTGTCACTTGAGGCATAGGTGAACTCAGTGGCAAAGAGCACCTTTTATCGGCTTAGGTTGATATACCAACTGCGCCCTTATCTGGACAGAGATAGCCTAGCTACAGTTATCCATGCTCTGATAACCTCTCGCTTGGATTACTGCAATGCGTTATACGTGGGGCTGCCTTTGAAAACAGTCCGGAAGCTTCAGCTGGTACAAAATAGGGCAACCCGTTTACTAACAGGGACTGGCCGGCGAGATCACATTACGCCAGATCACATGACACCACCCTTTTGTCAGCTGAATAGTGTTCAGCTGAGATGTTACAGAAATTTTGTAGGCTGTTGGGACCTAAAGAAGAGCCACTGGATTGAGAAACATCAAAAGCTCATTGGCACAGAAGTGGTCCCTGTTCCTCTCGGGTCAGTCTTGGGGTCCTGAAAATGCCTGGCCTCAGGCCTTTTACAACTTCATTGGCTGCCAGTCCAGGTCCAGGCCTGATTCAAAGTGCTGGTACTAACATTCAAAGCCCTAAACAGTTTGGGGCCAGGCTATCTGAAGGAACGCCTCCTCCCATATGTGCCTGCCCAGACCTTAAGACATCCACAGGGGTCCTTCTCCGTGAGCCCCTGCCAAAGGAAGTGAGGCAGGTGGCTACTAGGAGGAGGGCCTTCTCCGCTGTGGCACCCCGGTTGTGGAATGAGCTCCCCAGAGAGGTCCGCCTGGCCCCTACACTGTACTCCTTTCGTCGCCAGCTGAAGACCTTTTAATTCTCTCAGTATTTTAACACTTAATTTTAACTTAAATTTAAATTTTACTGTTTTAGCTCTGTATTTTAATCTTATATCAATCTTGCTGCGTGGTTTTATCCTGGTTGTGCTTTTTACACTGTATTTTGTAATTGTGCTTTTAACCTGTTGGTTGTTTTATTGTGGTTTTAATTTTTGTGAACCGCCCAGAGAGCTTTGGCTATTGGGCGGTATAAAAATGTAATAAATAAATAAATAAATAAATAAATACCAGCAGTGCTCCTCTTGCCCCACTCTGAGGCCATCCCCCCTTCAATAATGTCAGAATGCAGCATCCTTCCAGGGGGCGTTGTTGTTGTTGTTGTTGTTCTTGTGGGAATTGGCTACCCCAGCATGACAATGGGGAAAGCCATTTTCCCCCACCAATGATTTTTCTGATCTAGCTTGTGCTCCCCCACCTGTACTTTTCATTGCCAAAAAGGTGATCCATTTGTTTTAATAGAACAATGAAAATTACAGTTGCAAAGGGCTGAGGAAGCTGATCTGGATGGGGACCACAGTGGGGGCAAAGGGTGAAAGCCCCCTTCCGTCCATCCTAGGGTCTTGGTTCTCAGGATAAAGAGAGGTCAGGATAAAAGGCAGTGGAAGATTCCTCTACCATCAGGCCTGTCCACCAAACGCTTTGATGCTTATTGTAAGCAGACAAGCTTTGCGCACTTGTCCATTTCAAAGCAGCAGCACAGCAGTGAGCCTTTTGAGAGGAGCAGAACCTCCTTATAGCATGATCTAGCAGCATCGCTTGTTTTATGTAATTAGGGAAGCTGACAGGCCGGCCCTGCTGTTAGGCAGAGTGAGGCAGCTGCCTCAGGCAGGACTTGCTGCCGGGGCGGGGTGGGGGCAATGGTGGAAGACAGAGTTCTGTGTTTATCTTCCAACAGCTTCTGCATGTGGAATTGGGGGGGTTGCATATGCCATCTTAGCCTTTGCCTCAAGTAGACAAATGTCTTCTTGGAGCCACCTTGAATGCTGGAAAATATCAGCTGGGCTGTGAACCATAACATACAAATGTGGAAACTAGCGATGCCACTGAACTCAGAAATCATTTGTTTCAGAATGCCAATCTTGGTGACGTGCAAGGCTCACCTCAATTTGTATGTCAGCACTATGACCCTGAGTTCTTTTCCAGCTCAGATTTTAATCCAAGCCAGAGAAGAACTCCCCTTCACACATATATCCACTTACCTGTCTGCTCTCAACAGAGAGTGAGGTTATTCTGTTTCTCTTCCCCTCCTCCCATCTCTGGTACCTGGAATATTGCAACAGCAGTAACTCAGGCAACCCAGAGCTCCAGGAACTGCAGTCCCCCCACCCCAGGACACCTGTCATCCACCACCAGGCACACTGTGAGAATTATTTCTCCCTGGGGTTTCATTACTCCAGGCCAAAGTGTGGATGAATGTGGGTGTGACCCTCCCTCCCTGCCACAGAGACAGCAGTAATAATTGCAAACAGGTAAGGGGATTTGGAGCAAGGTGTTTGGAGACTCAAGGGGCTGGAAGAGGGATCCATGGGGCTGAGGGAAGAATTAGAACCCCCTTCATCAGGAAAGGGACCAATTATTATTTTGCTTTGAATTATCTTTCAGTAGACCAACAATTTTCTGGCATTCTGGGGAAAACAGCTCAATTTGCTGAACCACATTATGAATTGAACCAAGGGTAGTGATGGTTTTCCCTCACCAGAAGAAACCACTCAACCCTTCAGAATCAAAGCATCCTTGGCTTACAAGACTGAAGATCAGATTTCTAGTTTATTGCACATAGAGGCTGATTAATTAAGTATGAAGAGGCCATTGTCATAAGCAAAACAGTTATTTTGGGTAATTGGGAAGCATATATATATATATATATATATATATATATATATATATATATATACACACACACCTTCCAACATGTGATGAGTCTGGAGTACCTAGAAGAGCTAAAAGTATGAATCATTTGTACTTTGTTGGAAGTGATGTATGAATATTTTCCCTGTGAAGCAATATCTATAAAGTTACTAGCAGCATTTAAAATATTGTGGTGATCAAATTCACTGTTGTACTTAATGTTTATAAAGATTTTCCAGGAATAGAAGATGGTAATGAATGCACATTTATTGTGCATTGTTGTGATTTGTTTGAGGTGTTAACATCTATTTTCCCTGAAGGAGAACATGGCTGAATATCTGTGCATGCACATGTGTTGGACTTTAGAATAACTAAAAATATAAACAAACAAGTGTGATGAATCCTATGTTTTTTGTCCCCTTCTGTCCTGATCCATCTGAGATCCTGCCATGTGCTCTGGGCGACAGCTAAAGCAAGCAGGCATGATGTAGGGCAGGGGACCGGAACAGGAGCTGCTTTTATAGTACTTCCAAAACTGCAGGTACTGGCCCAGGAGTGATTTCAGGACCATGGAGAGCAACCCTGATACTAGAGCCTGGTGAGTTACTTCTGCATTGACTGGGAGCAGCTGACATAGACTGGGTTCACACTACACGCTAACCCATGATGGTTTATTTTCTAGAACAACCCATGATGGATTTGCATGTTGTCTGTGGGATGCTTCCTTCCATGCCCCATGGTGGGTTATTTCCCCCAAATAAGCCACCCTGAGTTCCCATGGTTTGCAGAAAGGGTTATTTTACCTATCGTGAGTTAGTGTGTTGTCTGTTGGGAAGTGTGGGTTATGGAGATCACCTACACAAATGTTTGGTGAAAGCAGCTAAAAATGCTGCTGCCACTCGGCTCCTCCCAAGTGATCTCTATTCCTGCTGCAAAGGAAGCTGGGATACTGGGCAGGATGACTACAAGAGGAGGAGGAGGAACAAAGGGGTGTGTGTGTGAAATGAAGGACTCTGTGTAGCCTTTTTGCCTGATCATTTGAGCACAGTAGACTGTTTGCATAGCCACCTCTCCACTGTAGATGGGTAGATCAACCCCCTTCAGCTTCTGTCTCTGGCTATAAAAGGCCACATACACACAAGAATCAAATATACAGTTTTTAAACCCATAGAAGTTTTTGCCATAATGAGACAGTTTTTAAGGTGCCGCAAGACACTTGGGTGTTTTTGCTGTAGCAGAATTAAGGGTCAAGCAAGACGTCAAGTAGAAATCCCTAATAACATTTGCTAGTGCCGTTTTCTTTTGCTAAGAAAATGTGTGTGTGTCCATTGCTAATAATAGGGTGTGTGCATGATTTGTATATTGCCTGCAGCATAGAGGGAGGGTTTAAAGCTTCCGACACCCACACCGTGGGCCTGATCCACCCACAGAGTTGGCATTAACTGTGGAGGAGAAAACACACAGGCTACTTTTAGCAAAATAAAAATAAAACAATTGGTGAGGGGGAAGCTCGTGTGCAGGAGAAGAGAACCAAGGGGGATGGTTAAGTTCTTATGAGGTGTCTGTTCTGTGTCATAACATTTTTCTCCCAGAAGCCATGGAGGAAGTGAGCAATAAATACTACATTTCTGATATGATAGAAAACATGTTCATAATTCATTATTGCCCACCAGTGAGCACTCGAGAATGCAATATCTAGCATTTTTTGTTCTTCTGCAACAAAAGAAAGCAACATTGATTTGGTTGGCTTTCATTTACCTGCTCACCTTCCTATGGTGGGTGTTAGAAAGAACGTCAAGCAAGGAAGTAGGTCTGTGGGATTTGGGGGCAGAAGATCTCCTTGACATATTTACAGAAGTCTTCAGTGGGTTTTCTATGCTAAAACAACATCCCTGGGACTGCCCCATTATGCCGTATTGCTCACTTCCTGCACCCTGTATGGCTGCCCCCTGTTTGAAGCGTTGGCTCTGATAACAGGTTGCCTCTAGGATGCATTCAGTCTAAGTCACAACAAAATGCCATCCTCGCTCCGAATGGGAAAGGTCATGTTGCAACATGCTTTGAATTTCCACTTGTCACTTCTCCCCCTTGGGGCAAAGCACTACATGCTGCTCTTGATTGTCCCTTGTTCAAAAGGAATTAGGGAGCAGACGCCCTCCCCGTCACTCCATCGATCTAGTTTAGCAACCTGTTCAAGCTGATCAGCCAATGCAATGCATTTCGCTCCTAGGACTTCTGCCTCTCTGTGACGAGAGCCGCCCCCTCTTGCCTCACCTGGTGTATTCTCCTGGGTCTAAAGGGGGGTGAGGCAAACAGTCACTGAACTGAATGCAAGGTTTGGTACCTGCTCTTTGGGATTACTGATATCCTCTGTGTGCAGCATATGGAGGACCATGATGCACATTACAGATAAGGCACGTGTATCTCTCTTCCTCCTCCTCTTCCTCCTCCTCCTCCTCCTCCTCTTCTTCTCCTCCCCCCATTTTTCCCCAGGAGGCAGAGAAACTGTATGGCAATACGTGGCTCATGATTCTAATGACAATGAGGCCATTAAAAAACAAAACAAAACAGACGGATGAGTTAGATTTATCCTTTCAGTACTTCTGGTTGGCAAAGTTCCTCCTCATTGATAAATGATTCCACATTAGATGTTCTTTTCATTTAAAGGCTTTGCTTTCTTCCTGATTTGCATACATTTGGATAATTGCTCTGGGCCCATGTGTTAAGAAGCTGTTCTCCTTTAGCATGCAAATATTGAGGTAGGGAATAGGCTCACTTATGTAATCTCAATGGAGTAGTTGAGGTGGCAACCTGTATTTACACATGTGACTGGACATGAGTCCAATTGCGCCCAATTGAATTTACTTTTGCGTAGACATCCATCCACTGGATTGGCTGCAGTCATTGGGTTTTAGCTGGTTTTGCACAATTTCCCAGTCAACACTCTCATGCATAGATCAGCCAGTCTCAGGGCTTCCATTTTCTGTGGTCATCGAAGATGGATAGCATACAGCTTAGGGAAAATGAATTACCATAAGAACATAGGAAGCCGCATTATTCTGAGTCAGTCCTTTCGTCCATCTAGCCCTCTAGCATAGTAGTGGGACCTTTTGCATTCATTCCTAGCTTAGATTCTAGCTGGGCATCAGGAAAAACTTCCAGACTGTTAGAGCAGTACGACAATGGAATCAGTTACCTAGGGAGGTTGTTGGCTCTCCTAGAGGCCTTCAAGAGGCAGCTGGACAACCCTCTGTCAGGGATGCTTTAGGGTGGATTCCTGCACTGAGCAGGGGGTTGGACTCGATGGCCTTGTGGGCCCCTTCCAACTCTGCTATTCTATGATTCTATGATTCTAGATGCTGGGGAATGAACCTGAGACTGTTTGCATACAAAGCGTGTGATCTATCACTGAGCTATAGCTCCTCCCTATGTAAAGACAGACTCTAGCAGAACACCCTTATTGGTGGAAAGACTTTTAAATTAGATATTGTCTTTGCATGTGCATGTGCATGTACACGTAAACACACACACACACACACGGCATCAACATTGATGGTGTGGGCTTATCAAGGGCTTGAAAAAGATGTAGTTTGCCTATGTCAAGTGGGGCAGGAATCAAATCCCATGACCTCCTGAGCTCACGTCTTTGTGACCTGAGGTATACATTTGCTGGTGTGAGGAGTGTAATGAAGTGTCTTAAATGCTCTGCATTTTCACTTGCTCCACGATGTTCAGTCAATGCATCACTTAGATTCATTGCTTGAAAAAAGTATGTTGAGTAACTAACTCCCACCCCCATGAACTGGGCAGCAGACCTTTAAAAATAATAATAATACAAACAGTGGTTAAGTAGTACATTTTTATGTGGAGGTGCTCCTCATTACAGCCACATGCCTAAGAACAATAACAATAACAATCTCTCTCTCTCTCTCTCTCTCTCTCTCTCTCTCTCTCTCTCTCTCTCTCTGTGTGTGTGTGTGTGTGTGAAAGAGAGAGAGAGAGAGAGAGAGAGAGAGAGAGAGAGAGAGAGAGAGATGGATATTATGATTATTATTTATAGCATTTGTATACCACCTCATAGCTGAAGTTCTCTGGGCAGTTTACATAAGATTAAGACACTTAAAAACAACATACGAAAATTAAAACCCACA
Organism: Elgaria multicarinata webbii; assembly: GCF_023053635.1. NCBI lineage: Eukaryota > Metazoa > Chordata > Lepidosauria > Squamata > Anguidae > Elgaria > Elgaria multicarinata. The sequence goes on along the minus strand of NC_086186.1, from coordinate 3,336,056 downwards.
AAAAAGTACAATATACACATACGTTTTAAACAGCTACAACAGCTTTAAAAACAGTGAGCCTAAAAAAAAAGGAGCATCTCTGAGGAGGGCCTGGCAGGCTGGCTAGAACCCTGGACAGGAGGAATCCACTCTGCAACATTTTCTCCTGCTTACATTGCTTTATGTTTTAATAGGAGGACTTATGAAAGCTGCAGGTGGCAAGCTCAGCCTTGAAAGAGGCATTCCATAGATCAGCTCCATCTTAGAAGAAGACGCATTCCGCAGATCACAAGGAACAACTCACTGGGCGCTGTTGCACTCCTGCCCTGCGTGCGAGATTCCCACCGGCAACTGGTTGGCCACAGTGGGAACAAAATGCTGGAATAGTTGGATCAGGGTCTGATCCAGCACGGCTCGTATGTTCTCATGAGGACAACCGGTCAGGGAAGGAACGAGTGACCACCCTGTTGTGCGTATAGACGGAGATATAGAAATTATGTGCATCCCACAATGCTGCACTGAATGCGTCACCTGGGTCCCTTGTCGTTCTTAAAATCCTTGCATGCACATAGATGCAGAATCTTGATGCTGTTTTGATAAGAGCATTTTACACCCACTTGGCACTAGATGATTTGGAATCCAGTCACCGTTTAAACCCCCGGGAAGGGCATCTCTTGGGATGATCAATACTCCAACGAATATTTTTATTCCTCTCAGCTGCTCCTGTCCCCCCCTTCCCACAACACTGTGTCTGCCCCCACTTTCAATTACCATCATTTTGCCCAGACAGTTAGCTGAGTCCCATATGGTCTGTGATAATAATATTAGCACTTAGCTTTATATGGCACTTTGAGCTTGGCAGGCGTCCTTTGAATGGTAGCTAATTAACCCCTGCAAGCACCTCTGCTGAGCTGAGAAATGGCATCACTTTATGGCAGAGAGAAAAGGCAGGAGGAAAACAAGAGAGAAGGAGTTGCCCAAGGGTGCATGGCAGGTGGGTGTCAAATCGAAACTATGCATTTAAATGTGGCTGAGGTTAGCAGAGCACTTTGTGAGTTAATATGTGGTGGGCAATCAAGAGAACATTAGAAGGTACATAGGAAGCAGCCTTGGACTGCTTGAGCATTGGTCCATTTACCCACTAGTGGTTCTTTGCGGCATAAGAATGTAAGTGCCCTGAGGGTGGATCAGACCAAGGGTCCAGCTAGTCCAGCACTCTGATCACACAGTGGCCAACTTGCTGTCAGCCAGGGACATCAGGCAACATTCTTTCCTGGCAATATCAGGGGTAGAACCTGAGACCTTCTGCATGCAAAGCAAGTGCTCTACCACTGTGCTATGTCCTCAGACCACAGGGGCATTCAGGGCACAACCTTATGTAGGTAAACCCCCTCCCTCCTCCCCCTTACCTGCGTCTGTCTGCAGACCCGCGGCTGCTTCAACTGAGCCCGAGAACTCAAACAGGAATTGAGTCCTCAGGCTCAGTTGAAGCAGCTGCGGGACCGCAGACGGATGCAGGTAAGATCCCCCTCCTTTTTGCCTCCTTACCTGGCTCTGCTGCCATTGCCGCATGGGCGGCGGCGGTGGCAGGGCCAGGTAAACCCTCCTCCCTCCTCTCCCTTACCTGAGTCCATCTGTGGACCTGTGGCTGCTTCAACTTGAGCCTGAGGGCTCAAACAGGAAGACCAGGCCACAGTTGCAGCCTAGTCTTCCTGTTTGAGTCCTCGGGCTCAGTTGAAGCAGCCGCGGGACCACGGACAGCTTCAGGTAAGACCCCCCTCCCCCTTACCTGGCTCTGCTACCATCGCCGCATGGGCGACAGCGGCAGGGCCAAGTAAACCCCCCTTACCTTTTTTACAGAGCTCCGGATCGAGGCGAAGGATCCGCCTTCACCTCGATCCGCTCCACAATGCTCCGCTGCTCCCCCAAGCCTCTTTGCCTCCGCCTTAAGGGGAGGCAAAGCCCCCCGATCCGCTTCTGCTTCTCTGGTCCAAGGAGAAGCGGAGCACAGCCTTAGTGCATAGGGTTGTGCCCTTTGTCTCAGATCATGTTTCCCAACCAGATGTCCCTGGGAAGCTCACAAGCAAGATGTGCATAGGTCAACCTTCCTCACTGTGGCTCCCCAGAATCTGGTATGCAAGGGGGCAATAATGAATGGGGCCCATAGGGGCTGGAGGGGCAGGTCAGCAAAATGTAGGTGGAGCCAAGGAGTTGCAGGAGGTGGAGCCAACCAGAGCATGAGTTCAAAACAGAGGGGAGCGGGGAATCGGCCATCTCTGGGAATTTGGTGCCCTGCCATCCAGAAACGCAAGCCATCCCTGCAGGGAAGCCCAGCGCCTCCAAACCTCGTGCGTCCATTTAGCCAGCATGGCTGGTAAGTGCCAATAGAGGTTTCCTGCATTCCGCTTTAGGGTCTTGCGAGATGGGTTGCTGAAATGGGTATTAGTATTATTAGTACGATTGCCTTCATTTAATACACTTGTATCTCACTCTTCAACTTACAGAGCACGGTCACATCCACCAGGTATTCCACTACTTAAACTGGATGGGTGGGGGGAGGAAAACTCTTTAAAGCTTCCAATCGAGAGGTCAGCAGCACCCAGCCTGTGGCTTGCATGCAATTCTTGCCTCTACTCGGTGTACCCCACTACACCCCATTCCCTCCTGCCACCCCTTCTTTTTTCTTTTCTTTTTTTAAAAGGGAGGAAAAAGTCACAATTTGCAGTTGGAAGTTGGTGGCAAATGGCCACGGAGGCTTAGAAGGGACAAATTTAGCTTGTTCCTCCTTTTAATTTAAATTAAATTCTATACTGGCTTTAGCTTGATTAATGGTTGAATTAGCTTTTAGCTGTTCATATTTATTGCTTTATACTGTTTGTATGATGCAAGTGTTTCAATAAACAAACAAATAAATAAAATAAACACATTTTTTTCTACCCCCACCCTCTTTTTTTTGGCAGTGGGGGAGTGTATCCCATAGTGGGTCATCCACCCTGACCATACTTTTATAAGTTGGCCTAGAGACCCTAGAGATCTCATTACTAATAAATAAGAATCAGGTGAAAGAAATGTGGAAACCCTCTGTGTATGGAGGAACAGAGCAGATAACTGGAGCAGAGTAAAGGAATAAATGGCACCGGAGAAGGAGACTGCTAGAAGCCATGAACTGTGAGAAGCCTGCAAAAGTTAACAGGTTCATCCTTCCAACGTGCTACACCTCCAATAACCCTGAAGTACACCCACAATGGTGTGATCAATAGGAGAATGGTAACCGATAAAAGATATTGGAAGAGCATGATCCCAAGGCTCTAGTTATATCCCTACATGTACTGCTACGCAAAGGACCAGTAAAAACCTCTTCTACTACGTGATCCAATGTGAGCTGGGCTAATCAAATTAAACTCCTGGAGAGGGCATTTACCAAGCATGCAATAAACCATCTTCTGGTGTGACTGCTTTAACACACCCACACCCCGAACCACCTGATGCTTTAAAGGCTCAATTGATGGGAGGCTGCTGTTGCCTGCACTGTGTACTGCAAGCAGTCGATGGGAATTATATCTTCAAAGTACTCTGAAGGGGCATTGGAAAATGGATCCAGCCTTTACTGCAGTGGAGGACCTCTGGACCATCCATCTCCAGCCACAAAAGATGTCATTATCCAGGGAATCACATTCTTTCTGTGATAGGTCTGATCAACCTCCTGGAGAGCTGTTGATTACTAGCAGGTCTCTTGTGGCGTTATAATGTCTCCTCACCTCTTTCTTATGCCATTAAGCTTGGAAAGCAGAGGGTTGTGCTGTTGTTCTGTTTTTTGTTTTTACATGCAACCAGATGTTCAGTTCCAGCAGGGGGTTGGACTTGATGGCCTCTTCCAACTCTACCATTCTGTGATTCTGTGATTCTAGAAGAAAAATGTGCAGTACCGAAACAAATTTGTGCATTTCAAAAAATCCATTTATATTTATTTATTAATTTATTTATATATTTATTACATTTCTATACCACCCAATAGCCAAATCTCTCTGGACAGTTCACAAAAATTAAAATCATGAAGAGCATAAAAACAACCAACTATCTAAAAACACAAATAGAAAATACAATATCAAAAGCACAACCGGGATAAAACCACACAGCAAACAATGATATAGGTTAAAACATGGAATTAAAACAGCATAGTTTAAATTTAAGTTAATAGGTGTTAAAATACTGAGAAAATAAAAAGGTCTTCACTCAGCTGGTGATGGAAGGAATACAGTGTAGGCGCCAGCCGAACCTCTCTGGGGAGCTCATTCCACAGCTGGGTTGCCACAGCAGAGAAAGCTGATGTAAAAAAAATTGTAAGAATGAGCTCCATCAGATTGCACACTTGTTGCTGGGCACTCACAGATTTTCGTGGGTCCCTCTCAAGATGCCGTCTGCCTCCCACCTTCCTCCTGCCCCTTCTGGCCTTCTTTGTGCCACAAAAAAACACCCAGAAAGTCCGATATATATATTTAAATGGACGTTGCAGCTATCTCCTGCTGTGTGCAGAAGCAGCAGTGTGATCAGAACAACCCACTGAATGGGCCATGTGCATGTTGTTTATTTCCTCTTTTGAAAGAGGAAGTATCAAGCAATGAAAGCGGGGGCAGAGAAGTGACGGTAGGGAACCATGACATCCCCCTCCTCCTCCCCCCCCCCGCATCTGATGGAGCTCAATGTGAAAAGTCAAGTGAGTACTCAAGGCTTCTGTAGAATCCCAGACCCCAATAAAGTACAGCCCTCAAAGACACACCCTGAAGACTCCATTGCTACTCTTCGGCTATTGGGCGGTATAAAAATGTAATCTTCTTCTATATAAATAAAAATGTAAATGTTCGTTTGTTCCTAATCTAAAATCTCCAAAAGTTCTTCACCCACTGCTTTGAAATTTTGACACAACGTTGCATTCGAATACGCACGTGTTTTTATGTAACTATATTATAGATGGGGACAAAAGTGTGTCTTAGAATCGAAGAAATAGGGTATATAAAAGCCCAGAGGCCTCCTCCAAGCCACTTATGCAAATAGGAGAGAAGTCATTGTGACATCACCAACCAGTAGGCCAATCCACTGCCTCTGCCTTCTCCCCTATTTCCATGTTCTCTCCTATTTGGCGCCATCTAGCGATGTTTCTCGGAACTGCGGCCTTCCATGGAAGTTCCAAATTCTGAAGAAAGGTAACTGGCAGGAGATTCCGGCCTAACAGAGGGGCCAAAACCCACTAACCTCCTCACCACACCTGTGACAGGTAAAAACATGCTTTTTTGGAAAAACAGTGCCATCTGTTGGACGTAAAAGCAACACATGCTGGTCAGGCTGGAAGATACATAAGCAGCAATAAAGCTGTATGGCGAATTCTTTCATTTCCCATACATGAACGAAGTCCAGCTGTTGTTCACTTAGCAGTACATCTAGGAAATGGACAACGCATCTATTTCACAGCTGCAAATGTGCAACAAATAGCCCTGAATCCACTGGCTACAACGTTAACTGCTTTCTTCACGTTATGTCAAAATGACGCGTTTGCGAAAACACTGCTCTATTCGGAAGTCCCTACGTATTACACATGGAATGCGAGTAGAAAATCATTTGAACGACGCAAACGAGGAGAGCGAGTCGACGGACAACCTGGCATATTCAAAGACACTACGATAGGCAGACTGTACACCGTGCATCCCAATCAAGATGAATGCTTCTTTCTTCGCATGCTGTTGGTAAATGTGCCCGGTCCAACGTCTTTCCAGCAATTGAGAATTGTCAACGGCATTACACATGCCACTTTCCGCAGTGCATGTCAAGCTCTGAATTTATTGGAGAACGACCGACACTGGGATGTATGCATTAATGATGCGTACAACACGTCACATCCAAATCAAATTCATGCATTCTTTGCAATCATATTGACCGCCTGCTCTCCTTCATCTCCAACAGAGTTATGTGAGAAATATAAATCGCACATGGCTGAAGATATTTTCCGTCGAATACGCAAGGAAAATTCAAATATGAACATGGATTTCACAGCAGAAATCTACAACGAAGCATTGATAATGATTGAAGATTTGTGCTTAGAAATCGCGAACAAAGTTCTCAATCAATTGGGAATGCCATCACCAAATCGATCTGCTCCTGCTTCATTCGATGTAGAATTGCGTCGTGAACAAAATTACAACACGGGTGATCTTTTGTCGTATGTGCAATCAAATATTCCTGAGCTAACGCTTGAGCAAAATGACATTTACGATCAATTAATGCAAACTGTCAATAACGGGGTTGGAGAAATGTTCTTCTTAGATGTGCCAGGAGGAACTGGTAAAACATTCCTAATTACATTGCTTCTGGCAGCAATTCGATCCCAAAATGACATAGCCTTAGCTCTTGCGTCGTCCGGAATAGCTGCGACATTGCTACCAGGTGGAAGAACTGCTCATTCCGCTTTGAAATTGCCATTGAACATGCAATTCATTGAAACTCCCACATGCAACATTTCCAAAGCATCCGGCATGGGAAAAGTATTTTAGAAATGCAAACTTATGGTTTGGGATGAATGCACAATGGCGCACAAAAAATCGCTCCAGGCTCTTGATCAATCATTGCAAGATTTGCGTGGAAACATCAGACCATTTGGGAACGCATTAATATTGCTTGCAGGAGATTTCAGGCAAACATTACCTGTAATTCCTCGCTCGACACCAGCGGATGAAATAAATGCTTGCCTGAAATACTCTACTTTGTGGCAACACGTAAAGACGTTAAAATTAACTACAAATATGCATGTCCAGCTGCAAAGATTGGCGTTTGCAATCACCATCAACAAAGCTCAGGGCCAATCTTTAGAATTGTGCCGTTTACATCTAGACACGGATTGGTTCTCACATGGACAATTATATGTTGCGTGTTCTAGAGTCGGCAAACCAGACAATCTCTATATCTGCACAGACAATGGAACAACAAAAAATATTGTATACCCACAAGCATTGTGAAATTAAACATATTAGAAACGTGTGCTTTCTCTTTTCTTTCTTTTCCATTTAACCAGACTGAGCAACAGCAATGCGTGGCCAGGTACAGCTAGTAAATAAATAAAAATGTAATAAATAAATAAATATATTCACAGAAAGTTCACCAATATTTCAAAGATGAAGGAAGGGGACTCATTTCCTATAAAGTCATGTAAAGTTGTTAATGTTATTTATTCTATTTTATTTATATACCACCCTTCCATCAAGAAAATGGCACTCAAGGTGGCTAACAGTCATTTAAAAAAGAAGGCTGGGCCTTTGTCAAAAGTGAACTTTATTTGTAGAACTGGATCTTTTACTTTCACCCTGAAATCAAGGATGTTTAAATTTGTGTTGTGCCTTCACAATGACATCACAGCACTGTAGCTGTTGAAGGAATGGTGGCACACCAGAACCTTTCCCCTGACCCTCCTCAACCCTAGCAGTAAAACAGATTTAGACATGGGGGAAATTAAAACTAGGCTGGGCTGCATCAAGCATCATGCTGCTCACGCATGAGGCGACCAACGCTTCTTCCTTCTGAGGAAGAGGGAGCTTCTGAAAAAGCTTCTGAGTCTTTTCTTTGCCTGCAAAGCACATTTGAAGCACTTCTCATCCTTTGATTTCCCAGGATCTTAAGGAATATTCTGCAATACTTGAAGATGGAGCAGGAAAAAATGGAGCTTCTCTAAAACTGGTAACAAACTAAGCTGCTAATAAGCTGGAAATAATGATGAGCTTTTGTTACATATGATAGTTTTAATGATGAAATGCCAGCTGTTGTTCTGATTCCTTTGACTGTTGTTGAAGGACAAAGTGCAGACTAGACCAATTCATGATTATAGGGCTCTCAGGTGATAATGATGAACGTGTCCTAAGAATATCTAGGTAGGAAACGGAGGGGGAATGGTCTCATCATATCTCAGGGCATAAAAGGGAGGGCATTGGTCCAAGATGGAAATTATATTGCTTTGGCACCAGCAGTTGAATACTAGTAGTTACATCTGCTGGAACATACCATTAAGACTGTTGGCCAGCCAGCAGGTTCCCTAACAACGGTTTGCTTCTTAATAGTCCAGGATGGCCAGGTGATGCTTCATCAATTGAAGCTGGTAGTTAGGAGATGGTCTCCTGATAGTTCCAGATCTCTCTTTCTCTGCTTTTAATGAGATGTCCATCAGAGGTTGGAGAAGGTGACAACCCTCTGACTGAGGGAAGAGAACAGCTCTCTCTCTCTCTCTCTCTCTCTCTCTCTCTCTCTCTCTCTCTCTCTCTTCTCTCTGTGTGTGTGTGTGTGTATGAAAGAGAGAGAGAGAGAAAGAGAGAGAGAATATAGTTGACAGTTTTGAAGAGATAAAAGCAGAGGAAGGTGAGAAACATGTCACATTCTCTGCCTCCCGGACTGCACAGGGAGGGTTATTCCAAAGGGTGGGTGCCACTACCAATAAGTCCTGCTGTTAATGACGATCTTAAAAGTTGGCTAAGTATATATAAGGGAAAGTGGTCTGCTAGAGATACCCTGGTCCCAAGTTGTTTAGTATGACAATAAGATAAGATTTTATACTTTGAATGGTTCTGATTTTTGGGAACCACCCAGAAAGCTTCAGCTATTGGGCAGTATAGAAATGCAATAAATAAATAAATAACTTTGAACATGACTCAAAAGCTTATAGACAGCTGATGAAAATCTTTTAACAGAGTGTCCCAGTGAGCACGCTAGCAGCTGCATTTAGTTAAGAACATCAGAACATCAGAAGTGCCCTGATGCTGGATCAGACCAAGGGTCCATCTAGTCCAGCACTTTGTTCACACAGTGGCCAACCAGCCATCGGCCAGGGATGAACAAGCAGGACATGGTAAAACAGCACCCTCCCACCCATGTTCCCCAGCAACTGGTGCACACAGGCTTACTGCCTTGAATACTGGAGGTAGCAAACAACTATCAGGGCTAAAAGCCATTGATAGCCTTTGCCTCCAGGAATTTGTCCAACCCCCTTTTAAACCCCTCCAAATTGGTGGCCCTCATTACATCTTGTGATAGTGAGTTCCATAATTTAACTATAAGCTGTGTGAAGAAGTACTTCTTTTTATTTGTCCTGGATCTCCCACCAATCAGCTTCATGGGATGACCCCATTGGGATTCTAGTATTTTGAGACAGGTTGCAGTTCAGTGACAGAAGCAAAAGGTTCCAGGTTCAATCCCTGACATCTCTAGTAGGCATGTGCTCCGCTCCGATTAGAAGCGTAGAAGCAGGAGCGAATTGGCCTGCTCCGCCTTGCCCAGAGGCAGAGTAGAAGCGGACCGCGGACCTCTAGAAGCAAGGCAAAGAGAAGCACCCATTTTCGTAGAGCTCCTCTTTCCGCGGTCCGGTCCAATCGCCATCTTGAAACATTTTGCCCATAGGATTGCATTGCGGAAAAGAAAGGGGGATAACTGTGTTGTTTTTGAAGCTATCTTTCTGAAAATTCTTGTGCTTAGAGAGTCGTGGATGGGGGTCATTTTGAGCCTACTCTCAGCTCTCTGCGTGGTGCGGTTCATGTGCTAGAATTTTTTTAAAAGTAGGGTAAAGGCGGGAAAAAGGTTACCTGTTTCGATTGCTGAGGGGCAGAGTCAACTCCCGGTCATGATCACATGATCCCAAAGTTGGAAGAGGGGATAGGCAAAATGGGTAACTTGGGATTCTGGGAACTTCTCTTTCTTAGTCTCAACGGACTTTTCCCAGTGTTTTTTAAAACAGTAGCCCCACCAAATGCACAAACACAACCTGAAATCATATACTAAGCCAATAATAAGAGAGCACTGCTACCCACCCTAACTTTGGGGAACAACTGAAAAGATGTGGTGCAAGGGGATGAGCTCCCCTAGGGCATGCCATGTGGACATGCCCCCACTCTCTCCTGTACTTGGAGGGCTATCAGAGCCCTCCAAAGAGAGTAACCCGGTGGAGCAATGCCTATCATGAGTTGAAGTGAGAGCTTTACTTCTTAGTAGAGCTCTCGTGGTGGAGCAATGGCTTTCATGAGTTGAAGTGAGAGCGTTGCTTCTTAAAAGACTGGTCACTAGGACCAGTCAAATTGGCAGCTGCTTCCCCCTCCCCTGGGCACGTCCCCCTATTACTGGTAAAAGACAGATATAGCCTTTTAAAAAAAGTTCTTCTTGTTGTTTATTCAGCAACACTGCTGCTTTTAATTCCACCCCTCCTTTGTTTGTTTGTTTATTTATTTATGTATTTATTTATTCCATTTTATATGCATTACTGGCTTATCCTTGGCTCACTTCCTTATGCCCCCAGAAATGTCTGCTGCCTGCCTGCCTTCCCTCCCTCCTCCCCTGCCCGCCTCGCAGGGATGTTGTGTCTGGCTTTGACTCAGGGGAGAAGTCCTTCCTGCGCTCAATTAGACTTTTAGAAGTTCCAAATCCATTTTTCAAGTGTGGAAGAAGATTCATAGGTTTATCTCTACTCCCCAATTCATGGCATGTTGGGATTTCCTTTGAAATGGCCCCATTGAGATGTCTGAGTGTGCTCACTTCCCTTTTTTTATCTGTCCAAATGTCAGAGAACAGTCCACGTCTGCAAATGGGGTGCCCGATTTTCATAAATTCCCCAAAAATCAGGGGATGATGGGACTGCCTTGAGTCTCGGCGTGCATGTGTATCCCTGGATAAGCTGTCATGGTGGTGAGTTTGAGGTTTCTAACGTGCAAATTGACGGAGCTATCAAAAGGGGTGTGAATGGGGTGCCCGATTTTCATAAATTTCCCAAAAATCAGGGGATGATGGGATTGCCTTGAGTCTTGGCGTGCATGTGTATACCTCCATGAGGTGTCATGGTGCCAAACTTGAGGTTTCTAACTTTCACAGAAAAAAAGTTGTATACTTTTTTAGCTTAATGCAAGCCTATGGGGGGGGGAAACGGAGCTCCGATCCGGATCCGGAGCTCCGATCCGGATCCGGAGCTCCGCAGCAGAGCGGAGCAGACATGGGCGGAGCGAAGCGGCCTGATCCGCAAACCGCAGATCTGGAAGAGAAGCGGAGTGGGGGAGTCCGTGCACACCCCTAATCTTTAGGTAAGGCTAGGAAAGGGTCCTGCCTAAAAACCCCAGAGTACCACCCACTACTGGCAATTCTAGGCAGCTTCCCAGAGTGGGTGAGTGGGACAGCTTTCCAGACCTGCTGAAACAGAGCTTTGGGGAATCTTCTTCCTGTTGCTGGACTGGGTGTGTGCTTCCACTCATCTCCTGCCTGTATGGTTGTAAATAACAGCAGTACTAAGTGCTTTCCTGTACTCTCCATTTCCTAGAATCCAGCTGTGACTTCAGTTATAGGGTGAGTGGAAAGGAGTTTCTGTAAGTGTTCAATATTTACTGAATGGTCCAACTATACCTCTTAGGCCCTTCCCAGTGCCCTTCCCAATTCTTTCTGGAACTGAAAATTTTCCTCCACATTTGAAATTTGACTGCTTTAGACTTTGCTGGCAATGCCTCTCTTGATTGTTTTGGCAGACATCCCATCTGAGATTTCATAAGCTGTCAAGGACTCAATGCCATCACATGGCAACAATCGAATATGGCCAATTACAAACTGTCAGATATCAAATATTTGAGAGGAAGTATCGTAGGGTGTCAAATGCAGAAGAAATGAAATGTGGTGAACACTGAACAAATATTCAAGTATGTGGAGATGGCTTGGAGAATGTTCGAGATTAACATTTGTGGGGGAAGCTTTTTGGGGCAAAAGAATGTCCCAGCAGCTCTGACGGATCAGACCAAAGGTCCGTCAAGTAAGTCAGGCATTCTGCTTTTAACAGCTTCGGCTATTGGGTGGTATAAAAATGTAATCAATAAAAATAAAATAAATTAAAAAACAGTGGCCAGCGAGGTTCTTGCAAGAAAAAGCCCACAAGTGGTACGTGAGGCCAAAACCAGCTATGCTGTTGCTCCTCAGGAGCTGATCTTCAGTGGTGTATGAAGATTCCAAAGAGCCTTCATGGCTCACAGTCATTGACAGATCTATCTAGTGTCTCTGTGAAATTGTCCAATTCTTTTGGGAAGCCATCCAAGCCAGTGCAGCAGAGAATTCCATAAACAAATTATGTGTTGCATGAAGAAGTACTTTGTTTTATCTGTTCTGAATTGATTACACATCCATTTCATCCAAAATTCAATTTCAGATTTTGAATCCTAAGAACTTGCTCATTCTGGAGGAGCCCTAAGCTCAGACCATGACAACTTTTCATCAAGGGGGTGGTGGTGGTTTACCTCAGCTACGTGGATCCATCTGCATTTCTCCTGGCTATTGTTCTCGCCCTTTGAGATCCCTGTGATGATGTTCTTTCTTGTCATTTTCTTGTCTGTTTTTAAATTAACTATTCTCTACCTTCTCCACTTCCCATGACCAAAGCCAATTGTTTTGTTATGAGGGAACCTAAGAGCGAACCAGGGTGGCAAGAGAAATCAGGGCAGAACAGTCCAGGTTGGGGGCAACCGGGCTTATGCTTTAGCATGTTATATTTCTGGGTAAGTGAAAGTGAAGAACAAGGATACACCAGAAATTTCAGTGAGGACTGCCTGCTTAACTTTAGAGACCAGGTTCCTCTCAGCAATGAAACTCAGAACTCACACAGTTATTATTATTATTATTATTATTATTATTATTTATTTATTTATTTATTTATTTATTTATTTATTTATATAGCACCATCAATGTACATGGTGCTGTACAGAGTAAAACGGTAAATAGCAAGACCCTGCCGCATAGGCTTACATTCTAATAAAACCATAATAAAACAATAAGGAGGGGAAGAGAATGCAAACAGGCACAGGGTAGGGTAAACAGGCACTGGGTAGGGTAAAACTAACAGAAAGGATTGATCTGTCTGGTGGCTAAAGCAGGCATTGCCTTCTCCTCATCAGTTTAGAGTCTCATGCTGTCTCTAGAAGTTGTTAATTTCAGATTAGAAATCCTTTCCACAATTTTGGTCATAGAGTCCAACATTTTTCTTCAGGAAGCAAACAGTCTACCATGGGGGTTAGAACCTGCAGCCAACATGCCAAGCTTTTATGTCATGGTGAATGCTTAACTTTTGAAAATTGAAAACGTGTATTACTGATGAAGTTGGAAATGGTTCATACAATCCAGAGTCATTGTTTAATATTACATTTATACGTTTTCCCTTGTTTGTATTCTTTCATGTTTATGACATGTGTTTGTCCTTATTAATCACCAGTAACTTTGCTATAAGTTTATTAAATGTTTGTTAAATGTCCATGGACACTTATTATATGACAGCTAGCTTGGATGAATCGCATTGAGGCTTTTTGTATATGCACAAGACACTGGGCTCCCTACATATGGTGCGCTCAACTTCAGGAGTGTTGGTGGATCTTTTCCCTTTCTTTTCATATCACAACTGTGGCACAATATTTTGGTGGGAAGGGGAACGCAGGACAAAATGTCTTTTGCCTCACTCTATGAAGCTCTCCTGCTAGAATTTAAGAGTATGAAGCCTGAAAAAAAGTACAATCCATTCCTCCTCCTCCTCCTCCTCCTCCTCCTCCTCCTCCTCCTCCTCCTTATTATGCAAGTTTTGTGAACTGTTTATGCTAAGCGAATCGTAAAGATTGATGGAGTTTTAGTTTGCACAGTGGTTGAAAAGTGTCAATTTGTGTAAGTTTGCATTAAAATGCAAACTGAACAAATGTCTGCCTTCCCCAAGGCAACGGCTGCTCCCCTCTGCTCCTGTTTCTGGGTTTCTGGGAATAATTCGATGCTGGACTTGACAGGCTTTTGGCCTGATCCACTGGGGTTCATTTTATGTTCTTACATACGTGCTTTGGTATCCTGGGCCATAAGCTCTTTTCAGAAGCCCACAAACAACTGGCCCTTCACCTTTCTCTGATGATGCCTTCCTATCGCAAAGACGTTTCCCCGTGAGTTTCCTAGCAGGGGAGTCTTCCCTACCACACAGCAAGACCTTCTACCTGCTTCTCTTACATTGCAGAGGCTTTTGCTCCTGTCCTTATGAGTAGTTTCTTGAATGCCTCAATAAAAATATATATGTAACTATTAAGTTCTCTTTTCCATTACTTTCCCCTCCTAGACTTTATGAGTCACAAAGAGCGAGAGCTGAGCGCTACAGATGTGCAGCTACTAAAATAAATACTAGACATGTCAACCTTGACATTCAATTACCCAGCACTCCACTGTCTCTCTGGTTGCTCCAGCTTTTCCCTCTTCCACTCCTATATCATCACTGTCTTCTCCCCTTTAGTGAATGGAAGCTACAGTCTTCAGGTAACTTGTTTTTAAAGTCTGCTAGAAAGATACCAGAAAAAAAATAGAATGAAGGAATAAGTTTTTCTCTTTTCTGCTGACCAAACTAAAGCCATAAGAATTGTCAGAGGGAAAGCGAGAAAGTGGGGAAGGGAAAAGGGGGAACAGAGGGGAGGGGGAAGAAAGAGGAGAAGGAGAGAGAGAGAGAGAGAGAGAGGTAGGCAGGCAGGCAGGCAGGCAGGCAGGCAGGCAGGCCATGGCTACACCAGGCCTATATCCTGGGATTGTCCCAGGATCATCCCTGTGCATCCAAATGACACACAGGGGATCCTGGGAGCATGGGATAATCCTTAGATCTAGCTAAGGCCAGAGAGAGAAGCACCACTTTGTGCTCCTTCTGACATTGCATTTCCACCCTTGTATCTCCAATGGTGCTGATGCATTTCCCTGCTGGCAAAGTAGGCCTGGAAAGGACAGATGAAGATATGGTGCCGACTGATAATGAATCCAGGCTACAGATCCAACTTACCTGGTTTTGTTTATTCTGGCAATAGCTCTCCAAAGTTCTCAGGCCTCTGTCCTTCCCAGCCCTTGCATCCAAGAGCTTTAGATGGTAGAAAAGAAATGTCCGGTTCACATGTATATGTTACTAACTGTCACACTTACAAACCAATATGAAAACTGAAACTCAGTAATCCTTTGAAATCCAGATTTCTCTGCAATTTTTCCAATTTTCAGTCCTTTAATCATTATTTTTTTTAAAAAAAATACACACAAAAATGCACGCATTCATGACAAGGGCACACAAAAACATGCACATTAAGAAAAATAATGTTAAAATGCATTACAATAGAAAAACTGCATGGAAAATGTATATATTAGGCAAAATTGCACACAGAATTGTAAGCATGAGGAGAAATCTGCACAGAATACATGCAATTTTCATGCAAACATTAAAAAAGAATTTTCAAAGCTCAGGATGAACTGAATTAAGACTGGAAAAATTAGAAATGAAGAGAACCCAAAATTGATAGATATCAGCATCCCTAGAGATAGAGATGAGTGGATTTTCCTGGCTAGGAGGCCAACGTAGCTGATTCCATTGCCAGCTTTAGTGGAAGCACACAAAAAATAAAGAAAGAAACTTCACTACAAGCATTAATAATGGTAAATCCTATCTGTGAGAAACTGTAGAGAATTATTATTATTTTTTAAAGAGGCATTTGTGGGCTGTAGGTCAGTAGTCAAGCACATTTGTTGTTTCCAGAGGATCCCAGCACCAGTTCTGATGCAAATAGTCAAAAGGATCAGGCAGTGGATGAGGGGAAAGACCTTGACCTGAATCCCTAGAGAGCTGCTGTAAGTCATAGTAACAATACTGGATAATGGTGGCTCCATGTTTTTGAGGGCCCTTGGGCAAGGTGTCCTCCATGGTGGCCCTCCATCAGTGAGTCTACCTTCTCACCACCCTGGCAACCAGATGCTCTTGCTCCTCCTCCTCCTCCTCCTCCTCCTCCTCCTCCTCCTCCTCCTCCTCCTCCTCTCTCATCATTGCTACTACTTGCTGGCTTGACAGGCAAGGAGCCAGTGAGCAAGTCTGTAGTGGCACCTTCTGCTCCTCCGTCTCACCACCACTCTGGTCTAGGCCAGAGGGAGAGGCAGGTAAGCAAGCAGGTTGCAATAAATAAATAAATTTATTGTTATTATTATTGGTAAAGAAGGGGAGCACATCCAGATGTGCTCTGGTCAGTGGGCCCTTACTGGGGTGTGGGCGCTCAGCGGGTACCCAGCCATGCTTACCCTTGGTGCCAGCCCTGATACTAGACTTAGCCGACAAAGAGCCAGACTTGCTCTATTGCTTTCTGTGCATGCGATGGTTCTGCAAAGCAGAACAACGCATTCTTCTAGGATCTCTGTGGAGCTGTGAGATCTGTAGAGCGATGGTATTGTGAGGCCCATAAGATTTGGCCACTAGAACCCTAGACATCACCTCTTGAACATGTTCAACACGGAGTGTGCCATGTTTCCAGAGTGTAAATCCATTCTTCAACCTATTCAACTTCCCCCTTCCTATTCAGCTACCTTTATTTTTATGGCACGAAAAAGGAAGGGCAGAAACAACTGGAAACTTGTGAGAATTGTCTGACAGGCTTAGCATGTCAAAATCTTTCAGGTAACGGAGAACTGACCTTTCTTCACCTCCCTTTTGCTGGAGGCCTGCTACTTGGCTGCCTTCCTTGCTCGACTTGACCTGCCGGCTCTCCACAGAAGTTGTAATCTTGTTTCTTGCTTGTTTGTTGGCAGAGTTGAAGCAAGAGGAGAATTCACTCATACACCCACTTATTGGCACTCATGCACACACTTATTGGCACTCATGCACTCATACACACTCACATGCAACAGCCTCTTCCCTGCCCTAGAGTGGTAAAGATTAGGGATGTGCTCCGCTTCTAATCGGACCGGAGAAGCAGTAGTGGAGTGGGGGGCTTTGCCTGCCCTTAAGGCAGAGGCGAAGAGGATTGTGGGGCCGGCGGAACATGGCGAAGAGGATCGAGGTGAAGGCGGATCCTTCGCCTCGATCCGGAGCTCCGCCGGAAAGGTAAGTGGGGTTTACCGGGCCCTGCCGCTGTCGCTGTCGCCCATGCGGCGACGGCGGCAGGGCCCGGTAACCCCCTCCCCGCCCTCCTCTCCCTTACCTGTCTCCGTCCGCGGTCCGTCGGCGATGGACCACGGACGGAGGCAGGTAAGGCCCCCCTCTCCCTTGGTCCATTACCGGGCTCTGCCGCCGTCGGCGCATGAGCGGCGACGGTGGCAGGGCCCGGTAAATCGCCCCCGCCCTCCTCTCCCTTACCTGCCTCCGTCTGCAGTCCGTCAGCATCTTCAATTGAGCCTGTGGTTCCACCAGGAACCGCGGTTTCCTGGTGAAACCGCGGGCTCAATTGAAGACGGCGACGGACCACGGACGGAGGCAGGTAAGGTCCCCCTCTCCCTTGGTCCTTTACCAGGCTCTGCCACTGGGACTGCCTTGAGTCTTGGCGTGCATATGTATCCCTGGACAAGCTATCATGGTGGCGAGTTTGAGATTTTTAACGTGCAAATTGACGGAGCTATGGAAAGGGGTGTGAATGGGGTGCTCGGTTTTCATAAATTCCCCAAAAATCAGGGGATGATGAGACTGCCTTGAGTCTCGGCGTGCATATGTATCCCTGGACAAGCTATCATGGTGGTGAGTTTGAGATTTTTAACGTGCAAATTGACGGAGCTATGGAAAGGGGTGTGAATGGGGTGCTCGGTTTTCATAAATTCCCCAAAAATCAGGGGATGATGAGACTGCCTTGAGTCTCGGCGTGCATGTGCACCCCTGGATAAGCTTTCATGGTGGCAAGTTTGAGATTTTTAACATGCAAATTGACGGAGCTATGGAAAGGGGTGTGAATGGGGTGCCCGGTTTTCATAAATTCCCCAAAAATCAGGGGATGATGGGATTGCCTTGAGTCTTGGCATGCGTGTGTATACCTCCATGAGGTGTCATGGTGCCAAACTTGAGGTTTCTAACTTTCACAGAAAAAAAGTTGTATACTTTTTTAGCTTAAAGCAAGCCTATGGGGCGGGGGGAAACGGAGCTCCGATCCGGATCCGGAGCTCCGAGGGGAGCGGAGTGGACATAGGCGGAGCAGGGGCAGGGCGGGGCAGCCCGATCTGCAAATTGCAGATCTGGAAGTGAAGCGGAGCGGGGGGTCCGTGCACACCCCTAGTAAAGATGCAATCCAGGCTGTGTGGGGTTTGCTTCAGTAATAGCAATGGTAACGCAGTGGGGCTGGGTTGCTTCAGAGAAAGCCATACAGTTTTTGCAAAATTAGTTCCATCTGCATTTCATGCGTTGTCAGGTGTCTTTCATTCTGTCATTCCCTCACTGATGGAATCACATCCCCCCCCCTCCATTCCCAAACCACTTGAAGCAGGCAGGAGCAACTGCAGCCTGTTGCCTGGCAGGCAGCAATGTTTCCCCATAGTGTCATGTGGGAATGGCACTAACTGAGACTGAATTCTGGCAAGATGGAAGCCCTGTGGGTGAGTGGTTCCAGAGTCTGGGAGACAGGCTCATTGCCTGTTCTGGATGGGGTTGCACTGCCTCTGAAAGTTTGGGGGTACTCTTAGACCCATTTCTGTCGTTGGAGGATCAAGTAGCCGCCACGGCTCGGAGTGCGTTTTACCAGCTTTGGTTGGTTCACCAACTACGGCCTCTCCTGGACAGGGATAGCTTGGCCATGGTGGTACAGGCATTGGTAACCTCAAGATTGGATTACTGCAACACGCTCAATGTGGGGCTGCCCTTGAAGCTGCTCCGGAAGCTGGAGCTAGTGCAGAATGCTGCAGCTCGGCTGTTGTCTGGAGCTGCCCCTTTCCAGCATGTAACTCCTCTGCTGAGGGAACTGCACTGGCTGCCTATTCACTACCGGGCCAGGTTGAAGGTTCTTGTTCTTGTGTACAAAGCCCTAAACAACTTGGGACCAGGATACCTGAGAGAGCGCCTTCTCCCTTACCAACCTGCCTGGTCACTGAGGTCATCCGAGGGCCTGCTCCTGGTGGTTCCACATAGATCCATCCTCGAATTGGAGTCCACCAGGGGAAGAGCCTTCAGCGTGGTGGCGCCCCTCCTGTGGAATTCCCTGCCTCTGGAGGTCAGGCAGGTTCCAAACTTGTACTCCTTTTGGCACCTCCTGAAAACATCTTTATTCCAGGAAGCCTTCCTTAATATGCAGCCTTGAGTCTCTGTATTTGCTTCTTTTAAAATTTGTTTTAAGTGTTTTATTCTGTTTTTATTTTCATCTTACTTTATACACCGCTCCAAAATTTTCCAATGGGGAGCGGTATATAAATATTCTAAATAAAAAAATAAAAAAAATAAAAACATCATGACACACCATGGCAGCTGGTGGTTTGGATGTCAGTGGGGTCATCAGAGCTGCCAGCTCTGATGATAGCTCAGCCCTTGGACAGCTCCTTTAGCATTCTTAGATAACTCAGAACCTTGGACAGCTCCTTTAGCATTCTGACTGAAACCCAAGGCGGATTCACCACCCCACTGACATCAGAGCCACCAGCTTCCACTGGATCAGATGCATCGGGGAAGGGGGGGAGGAGGCATCCTGCCCAGTAGCAAGCAATGGAGGAGTAATTTGTTCATGAAAGAACATGCACACAAAAGCCATTTTTGCCACCGCCCCCACGTATCAAGATAATCCTTCTCCAGAGGTTGGGAATTCTAAGGAGATCTGCTGCCCCTGCAAAATTCGTGAAAATGCTGTCCCGCTTTTGCAGCAGCCTGTGTGCGAATGGGGCTGCAACAGCTGAGTGGTGTTTTCCCACCCTGCATTAAGTAAATCCTGGCAGGTTCAGCGTTGATGTTGTAGACTCTGCTGTCCCTGGAAGATGGCTGAGGCTGAACGTAGACGTAGCACGGGGTGGTGGTGGTGGTGAAACACCTGGAAACAATAAAAGGCAAAGGGTGATCACAGACCAGAGATTAGAGCCTAGAAGCCCACCTGGGGAAGAGTAATAAACCCCCACATATAATGACGGTAATAATATATTTTTTAAAAAACGTTCTATTGATTTTTAAGCAGTGCTTTATTACTTCAGGTTTGTTGTTGTTTTTATTCTTTTGATGGTGACCAATTTTGTGGACTTTTCTGTGTGTGTCAATTCATGGATGGATGGATGGACGGATGGATGGATGGATATTATCTCTTCCCCAAGTTGGATAGGGACACATTCTGTTGCAGGATTAACTTTGTGCTAAATTTTCTTTGCTGATCTCTCTCTCTCTCTCTCTCTCTCTCTCTCTCTCTCTCTCTCTCTCTCTCTCTCTCTCTCTCTGTGTGTGTGTGTGTGTGTGTGCAATTGCTAGCTAAATTGCAGGATTCCCCTAGCAATTTGCCCTTCCATTAGTGAGAATTAGGAAAGCTCTGCTGCTTAGCTAGTTATAAAAACCAAAGGTTGCCTCTGATCACCACGCTGTGCACTCTGTGCTAAATTGGAGGCGTAATTGCGTTCGGCCTTGCGCGGGCAAAAGCGGGTGAGAAATGTTGGCAGCTCCTGACTAATTTATTTGCAAGGATGGAGGTAACCAGGGAGTGTTGCGAGGGTTGCCCAAGGGCTTGTTGAACAGCTGCCAAGACGAGTGTTTGGTAATTGGGGCTGACTCTCTTAACTTTCCTCTCTATGATACTGTCTTGTTTTAATTGACTTAGCATTACTGATGATGACCTGGAAGACCACCAATTCTGCTCCCCTGAGCAACCAAGCCTGAATGCTGTTCCCCTCTCATTATGCCCTCCCTCACTGACATTGTCTTACAGAAGCGATGAGTTCGGGATTTTAAAAGCCATGCAGTGCAACCCTGTCCATTTCAACTCCCATTAGAATGGGACATACTCCAAGGTAAGTGGATATGGGAACCCAAATTCATCTCATCTGGGGTTTGGGAAACTCAATGAACATCAAGCAGGATTCTTGGCTGCAGCTGCAAACTAGGGATGGACAATTGTATCTGCCTGGATGAATGAATGTGTCAATTTCGGTGTCTCCAACATTCAAGGCATTTTGTCAATGTGATGTTGCAGCTGAAGTATTGGACTGGGAGTTGGGAGATCCAGATTCTAGTCCTCACTTGGTGACTTTGGCCAGTCATAGACTCTCAGCCCAACCTACTTCACAGGGTTGTTGTTGGATAATATGGAGAGGAGGAGGATTATGTACGCCACCTTGGGTGCCTTGGAAGAAGAAGAAAAGGTGGGATATAAAGGCAATCAATCAATCAATAAATCAATCCATCAATTTCATCCATCTTATGAAGAAAATTGCATATATAGTTCTTATCAAAAAACAAACTGAATTAAATTCTCACCTGTCTCTACTGCAAACACACCCTCATGCAGGAGGAGGAGAGAGAATGTGTCCCATTCCATTTTTTAAATCATTTTGTTTGCTTGTTGCTCCTTGTATTCAACTCCTTCCAAACTCTCATTTAATCCGGAGAATTTATACATTAATACCAGAATTGGATTGTATGCAATTTGCTGCACCCCCACCATACATTACTGAAGTCCACTTGCAGATTGATAAAACACTACAAGAAAGCAAGACTGTTGCGTCAAGCTTATTTTTCCTGCAGTGTTTTACTGATGTGTGTATCCATTCCTGAGCAGTGGTAAAACACTACTCCAAAAGAGACGTATTTTTGGTATCAAGGTTTTTGGTTGCTGTGGTGATCAGAATGAAGATTTGCCTGCCTTAGCCATGTTTCCTCCCCACAATGCCAAGGAATGCGGCCAGCACCATAGTATTTTCATTACTGGGCAGTCCGGGGTGGAACCGATGCAGAGAAAGGCAGAGCTAGCAGCTTGAATATTTTTAAAAGTAAAGAAGAAAAAGAGGAAAAGAAAAGAGGAAGCCGTCACTGCCACAGTACACAACCACCTCTCCCTCCTGAAACATAACTTGTGCCCTGACATAAGTGGGGAAACGAATGAATTCCTCAAAATGGCCCAACAGCTAGTCCTACCTAGTAGAATCCACAATTGTCCCTCAAGTTAAAACTCTGTTTCCTCCAAAGAAATGAATCGATTGGCGCTGACCTTTGGGATGTGATTCAAAGACTGCTCGGCTCTCAATGATCTCTCTCCTGTAAATGGCAGGAACGGGACCTGTTCCAGCAGTCTAGCACTACATTTAGTGAGTCATTGATCAAGTTTAAATTGGGAGTGCCGATGTTTGGCAAAGTAACTGCCGGCACCTTGCCCACTTGCTGGTAATGCACCCACACCGTCACACCTGCCTTAGCACGATTATATATGTGCGAGGCTGGCATTCTCACCTGCTTAAATCTTTAAGGGCAGTGATCCATTTACTGGAAACAGAGTGATTAGAACACTTTGCATTGTTCCTGATGAGAGTGGGTTGCTATTTGTCTGTATTCCGTTCACACAATGGCCAACCACCAAAGCCTACAAGCAGGGCAACAATGCAACAGAACCCTCCTACCTATGTTCCCCAGCAACTGGTGTACATAGATCTTAACAGCCCCCTGCCTCTCATGATAGGGTACCAATCCAGATCAGGGGATCTGCACCTAGTGTAGAGTGCCCCTCCCCCCCAAAAAATCTTTGTTGCTAGACTTACATTCACAATAACGACTGTTTTGACTCTCAAGCTTGCCAGCATAGACATTGCAGTATTTGTGTTTTGGGGTTACTTCTGCATGGATAACGAAGGCTGGGTCCTCACAATCCAAATAAGAATGTTGTTGGCAAACCAGCTGAAGCTGTTGAAAGATGTCCCTGTGCACAGAGCATACTTGTGCTTGTAAAGGTAATGATGGTCCAAATTGCACACCTGTTCCTTTAGGGAGAGTGCAACTCCAGGAACGTAACTCTGTGTGTCTCTACTCTGCCTGCAAGTACAAAGACAGAGATTTAGGTTCAGAATGTTCCAATGCATATTAATATTTTCAATCAATATGTGCCCCACCACATATTTTTTTTTGGGGGGGGATAGAGACTAGAGTCCCCCTGATTTCAAAAACCAAAGAATAATGACACTTGAACATTTTTGCAGAGCTTGAAGGAACTGCAACTAAAACCTGACTTTTGGTACAAGGAAAATAACAGAATGACCCCCATAGGGTGCAATGGAATGTCAAAATATCCCAGCGAGAAGCCAAAGCATTGTGGGTAACCTCATGCTTTATTGCTGTCGCAGGCTTGGAAAAGTGACAGAATAATTGCTTGAGTCTTTCTTTCTTTTTATAATTTCCCAGACTCTTATTTCAGGTTTATGATGCAAAACATTTTAAAAGTGTGATTCATTAAAAGAGTAATAATAATGAAAAAAGAACCCCATCAAAATTATGGTTAAACTTAACTAACTGGGTCCTGAATTGGGCAGCGCTGAGGGGATATTGCTGAAATCTGCTGGAGGTGGTGGGTGTGGGAGAACAGTGAGATTGAGGAGAGAGAGAGAGAGAGAGAGAGAGAGAGAGAGAGAGAGAGAGAGAGAGATGGAAGAGACTTGACAGGAAACTGGAGACAATTACATCCCTCTCTCTGGAAGAGCCCAACAGAAATATTTCTTGTGATGAACTGGTGGTCTCAGGGGGCAGAATCTGTTTGCCATTCATTGATGCAAGGGTGTGTTTCTTTTGGCCAGCTCCAGTCGCTCTGTAAATAGCCCTTGAATTCAAGCCTGATGGACGTCTGCTTGCTGCCAGCTTGTCTCCGGAGAGGCGTATATAATCCCTTTTCCCACGGCTCGGCTGTTAATCTAAAAGTAAATCATGGTGGAGCTGAGTCTTTCATGCCAACTCAACGTCTCTTCTGGGGTTATGCCCTATTTTTCAATCAGGCCATTTTGGCTCCAGGCACCACCACCTGGAGAGGAGTCAGGGGGAGAGAGGTCTCTCTCCTCTTCTCCCTGGTCAAGTGATGATGCTGAGGCCAGGCTTAGTTGGAGGCCTTTCAGGGTGTCTCCTCCTCCACCTGCTCCATGTCATCCAAGGCCTCATCAGTCAGTCTCCAAGTCACCAGGCAGGCAAATTGGACTGGTTCCCTTAGTCTTTGGATTCAGATGGATCTCCTTCTCATCACTGAGAGAGTCTTCTGCTGTACTCAGTGCTCCAAAAATCTCCTAGGACATGTCCACAATTCATATTCTCCCTCTCTCTGTCTGTGTGTGTCTCTCTCTCCCTGTCCCACCCATGAACTCAATTTCTCTTCCACCTCCAGTGTGTCTGCAGCTCCAGAGCAAGTCACCTCACTCCAAGAGAAAAAAGTCAGGCTAAGTCCCCAACTTTTTAAATCCGGAGCTTCAGGGGAAAGCCCTGGGACAGCTCCGCAATGGCTGCTGCATCCTATGAATGTCCTAGCGCCACTGTGGATCCACCCCAGGCTTTCCCCTCATCAAGAGCAACCCCTGATTGGTTCTGAGTGAAACGCGGAGCGGATTTACCACTCCACTGGCATCGGAGCTGCCGGCCTCCACTGCACGTCTGTTTGGGAAATACTTGCCCAAGTTTTCTTTGACTTAAAAACCCTGCATTTGAAAGCCCCTGATTTAGAGTATGGTAAGATACAGTTGTTCTCCCCCACTGCCCCAGGCCCCCCTCCCCTGCATTGTTTTAAATAAAAAAGCTTACTAAATCAGTCCCATCCTTCATTGCCGCTGCTCCGCTCATATTTACGTGCAGCAGGAGACTATGGGGAGTAATAAGGGACAGCTCCTTTCCAAAAATCAATAAGTAATTTTGCTCTTGGGGGCTAAGGGAGCAGTAGGGGGCGGGGCGGGCTAGTCATGAAACACTGTAGTTAACAAAACAACCCCCACCCCACCCACCCCACATAGCAAGAGCGTGGAGCCAAAGCTGCTATGACTCCAGCAGATGCAGCCTGACTTCTGCATGTTTACTCAGATGTGAGCCTCAGTGAGTTTAAGAAGGCTTACTCCCAGGTAATTGTGCAGAGGATTGCAGCCATAGGGACAAATGAAACCTTCTGCTAATCATGTATAGCGTAGCTAGCTACACATGGTACTTTTCTTTATTCTTGTGTAAGTGCTTGCGGTCCCAATTTGGATCAGGACCATGGTGCTCCAGGATGGGAAGGGATGGCTAAACCTTTCCCCCACTCATTTTAACCCCAACCCAACACCCTCCTTGGAGAGGGGAACGCTCTCCATGAGAGGGTGATGGAATTTGGGGGGGGGGAAGGAGGGGGGAAGGTTTAATTGTCCCTCCCAGAGCCCCATGGTCCCAATCCAAATGAGGGCCATCCCATTTACATAATGGTAAGGAAGATGGTATTGCATACTATGTGTGATTAGCAGAAAGTTTAGTTTGGCACTTAGTTTTCAAACAGAAGCATCTGGGAGAAGTCATGTCCTGGTTTCCTGGTGACCTGCACAGCTCGCTGGAGCTTTCCTTAATTCTGAATGATTTAGGATGTGTGTGTGTGTGAGTGTGTGTGTGTAAGTTGTTTATCCCTGGTATAGTACTCATCAGATGCTCATGAAGGACATGGCTGTCAATAGCTATATATTATTACCTCCAGTATCAAAGGCAGGATCAGTTATACCAGTTACTGGAGAACATGAACAGGTGGTCACACTCACATCCTGCTTGTGGGCTTCCCATTGGGACACTTGTGTTAGCCACTGTGGGAACAGAATGCTGGACTAGATAGGCCTTTGGTCTGACCCAGCAGAGCTCTTCTTAAGTTCTTCGCATAAGATTAGCCTTGTAGGGTCAGATCTACATAAGCTTTCCCCTACTCTGATACCCTGATGAAGATCTAGGCTCAAGATGCATTTGGCTTTCCTCACAAAAAACAAGTCCCCATTTTCCAGCCCTAGCTTGAGGCCAGCCCTTTTCTTCAGTCCATACCTGGGAAGTCCTCACAACTGAGTAGTGAGAACCTTGCTACAGACCCCAACCACTTGAGGGGGCCAGTGAGCATGGCAAAATACACCTCTAGGTCCCAGAGCATGGTTCCCAGGAAGAGCAGAAATGGGACATCCCTGTTATACACCCTCATTCCTTTAGTCCCCTCTTCTAGTTGGTGGCCAAAACAGCTCCACATGGTTGTGAAATACCATCCAGACTTGCACAGCCTCTCTGCCAGAGGTGATGATAGGATGCACATATATGCCACAGCCAACGAGGCATTTCTAATACAACCTTTAACACAAAACCCTCTCATCGTCTGTCTTCAGCATCCGTCTGGTTGAAGGAACAAAATGAGCCTCTGAGGAGCCAAGAAGGCCATGCGAGAGCCAAGAGCGTTGAGCTGACAGAGCAAAGCAAATGCCACATTTGAAACGAAGTAGCTTCATTAGTTCGCTCGCCAGATGGGCTCCTTTCCCACCCCAGCCTGGTATTCTGAAACAGCCCTTATCTAGGAGAAATCTTATTTCAATCATTATTTATAAGGGTATCTCATTGGAATGTAGTATGGCTGGAATATTGAAGGGATGCAACTGGGTGTGTGCGTATCTTCCTCAAATCAGATAGTAGTGGAAGAGCCTGATATATCTGACAGTGACAAGGCAAGAGAAGAGGTGGACAAATTTAATTATTTCTTATCCTTTCTGAAGGCGGCCGGAAGGAGCAGGGAAGAAGAGAGATCACATCAGCTCACCTGATCCACTTCTCCCTGTTATGACACTCACCAGAGAGGGAGAGGTGGCCGCGAAGCCATTCTACCAGCCCTGCTGAAAGACCTCCCTCATGAAGGCGCCTCCTCCCTCAAGTGTTACCACCAGCAGCCATTTCAGCAGGACCTCTACAGAGGTCCTGCTGAACATCTTACTTGCCTCTGACCTGCTCCTCCCCATTCCTTTGACTCTGTGTTTTTAGGTTGTAGAGCTCTCCATGGTACTGTTTCCTTCCATCTCCATGGTTCGGGTTTGTTGCTTTGGAGCTCTTTGTCATTTTGATCCCTCGACATCTAGTCCTACACCCAGCCATGTGTTGACCAGGAGTCCAGAAGCAGGACACGAGTACAACAGCACTCTCCCAGAGCCATATTCCTTAGCAACGAGTGTACAAAGGTTTACTACCTCTTCTACTGCAGGTAGCACATAGTCATCAGGACTAGTAGCCATTGATAGCCATTGGATCTCTCTGTGGGTTTATTCCTTTGCTTTGGACCTCTGCATGGTTTGGTCCTCTTGCCGGTTCCCTCCACCTTCCTAGTTCTACCTGCAGAATCCACCTGGAACATGGTACCCTATATTGCAGCACTTGCTTTCCCCTGTCTGCTGTGCTCCTATCCAGTTCACAGTTATTTGGACACCTAGGTTGAAGAGAATGATGTTGATGGCAGACAGCTTTGACTTTTCAGACACTCATGGTACTACATCTATGTAACCCCCTCACCTCCATTAGCTTCCACCGGGTGATAAAGCACCATTTCCTCAATGCAAATAATTTAGTAAGGGAGGGAGGGATCATCCAGACATCTCATTTCAGGCTGCAGAAAACATTCACAAGTTTTTGGGTGTTAAAAATGCAAAGAGATTCATGCCCACAGTTACCAGGAGCTGGATGTAGAGGGAAAAGAAATAGCCGACCGTCTGTTTCCTGCTAAAACGTTTTTTGATCCATCACAATCCAGATGGTTAAGTTGGTTTCAACATGGAAAATGTATACGTATCTATCCTTAGGAATATGAAGTCAATATAAATCAAATAAACTGGGCTCTTGTTGCCTACCGCAAGGCTATAATGGCTTGTCATCTATTAGGAACTATTGGGCATTCTTATACCAGGCTTTGGTGAAATATGATCAAGTTTATTTTGTAGCATTTATCTTGGTGTCTGTTCTGAGTGGTTTGGAATCAGAGAAAACATTTTTCATCCAAGTTTGGGTCTGGTATGAAAGCAACTTCTGAAAAGGAAGTTTTCTGGGGCATGGTTGACATCAGCCAGTAACATCAGTGATGAAATTGTAGTGTTGATGACATGTACATTGCTAGACATAACTAAAGATAAGTTTAATGTTATGGGTACTGCCCGTAGAGATGATAGGACTCCTCCCTTTCTACCTCTTCTGCATTCATTAATTCCCTGGGTCCCTGGATCCCTCTCCTTCTGGCCCAAATTCACCAGTTGGGATGAGAACTCAGGTCTTCCCAGTCCTAGCCCAACACTCTAACCACTACACCACTCTGGCTCTTCTATACCCCTAACATCAAATCTCTGGATTCTTTTGACTTACGCTCTGTGTGGCTGTTGGAAGTGCCCGGCACTGACACCACCCTGATTCTTTTTAACTTATTTACTATTGTTGCTCATGTATGTGCTGTGTGTCTCAGCGTTATAGTGTCCTATTTCATCTCTATGTAGATTTTTGTTTTGACTTTGCATGTGCATATTTGAGTCTGAACAGCAGGGTTTATCTATAATATCAGGGATATGGCAGCAATTGGCAAGAGACAGTGATGGATCAGGTCTGCTACAGGTCTCAACAAGGCAACACATTTCTGAAATATCAAGCACTTCTGGTTTTGACACCAGCCAACACAAATTGGAAAATCATCTATAAGGCACTCTGGAAGGTTGGACCCTGGAATGAAACTCAAAACCGCGGGGCTTACAACAAATTGAAAATTGGCTGAACGGTAGACACTTCATTCATTCCAGATTGCTTTGGCTAGGTAGCGCTCATAGACACATCTTTTCTTTTTAAACTAGGCACTTTCTAATGATAACACAGGTATTGCGTTGACATACACTTGCAATTCTTGAGCTTTTCTATCTCCAAGACTTGCTCATATTGCATTGCTCTCTTGACCCCACAGACAGACAGGAGTTTGGAGTCTCCTGCAAATCATAGCATGTGTGCATTGACACCATCTGCGATGTCTGTAGAATCCTGCTTGACCTATGGCAAGGATACAGACAGTAGAGGCCATGGGGATGTGAACAACTTTATATCTCCCTGGAGTCCTCTGCCAGTGTACCATGGAGAGGAGATTTACTGTGACATCCTCAGGTGCAGCATTATTTGCCTGCCTTTAATAAATAAGTTACCTGTTCTAACTTCTGGGGGCACTCAGCCTTTCTTTCCCGCATGATACTTCTGGGTTTTGATAGTGCTCATGGAGACCAACTGGAGAGCTGTACATGGAAAATGCACATCGGAGCTCGACTGTAGGAGCCAGGAAGTAAGAAGCTGATAAAGGCTAGCATTGCCCTGGCAAAGTCCCAAGAAGACTTTGAAGCCATCTCCCACCACCTGGTGCTCTCTGTATGCTTTGGACCACCCACCCCCATCATCCCTGATCATTGGCCATAGTTTCTGGGGCTGATGGGAGTTGTAGTCCAGAACATTTGGAGGGCACTATGTTGGGGGAGGCTTATTTAAAGATCTTGCTATAGAGGATAGGCAGTGGTTTGGGTGGATGGGGCATAGCTCAGTGGTAGAGCACCTGGTTACATGCAGAAGGTCCCAGGTTAAAACTCTGGCACTTCAAGGTTGGGCCAGGAAAGAAGCTTGCTTGAAATTCTAGAATGCTGTTGCTAGTCAGCGTCGACAATACTGGGCTAGTATAAGTCCATTTCCTCTGTTCCTGGCTCTTTCCGTCCCTGAAGGATAGTGCCTCTGGGCACCATTGTGGCCCCAGACACCATTCCTGGAGCCCACCAAGATGCCCTCGCCCTCCCCCCTTCATTTCAATTGACACAATTTCTTGCCTGCAGGTGGGATTGCTGCAGAATAGGTTCCTGTTGGTGGTGAAAACTGTGAGTTCAAAGGAGTTGTTTGGTGTGTTGAGGCTCAGGCCTAGTGATGTCTGTCACTGGGGAATTTGGTACTTTGGGGCTCGAGGGAGTTCCGGGACATGTATGACTTGCTTTTCATCTATGAGCTGAGCTGCCACAATCTGCACAAATTGCTCAGAAAGTGGTGCAAACTGAAACACCTCTCCCCCTCCCACAAATACACAAAATCCCTGGAAAATCCACAAACTGGCCCAACTCACTGGAAAGCAAGTTGGGAACCCTAATGGGCACCAAAACCAAGTCCAGGAGGCTGAGCCTAGAAAATCTTGTCAACCCCAAAACGGATTTCTCTGGCAACGCTACTCAAGACCCCACCTCTGCCTTGTATTCAGTCATTTGGGAAGGTTACTTGTCCTTTGCCTTGCCTCACATGCTAGCCATTTTGTGGTGGTGCACCAGGACAGTTTCTCAGATTGTCACATGTGTCCATGACCCCCAAGGTTTGCCCACTTCTGGTCTACCCTGCAACTCTGGTGACTCAGTACAACAAGGGACATCTGCCTACGGTTCTGCTCCCTGTAGCTCCTAACAATTCATATTCATTGTCTCCTGGCTGTTGCTCTCCCATCCACAAATGTAATTAGAACTGTATTTGCTATACTAGTGTTTAAATGTGGGTAATTACACAAAATGCAGAATAACCATGTTTAGCTGAATGGCCATTTCCGCGTTAGAGCTGAAAAGAAATAGGAAATTTTGAATGATTTTCTGCCCTGGCAATCCGTTAATTAGAATTTATGCAAATGACCATGAATCTTGTAAAAGCCCTGGCTATAAGGCCCGAAGCTCAGCATTTGACTTCACAAATTATAACTTTCTCCTCTTGTGAGCAAAACCAGAAGCCCACCATGAAATCTACATTACATATGTCCCAAACCTGCAAACTGATTTTTGAGAACTAAAGGTACCTCTTCCTGTCTGCTGGGTGGCACAATTAGAATTTCAGCTAAATGAAAGGGCTGTTTTAATAGGAAAAGATAGAGTGCCATGGAGAATACTTTGTACCTTTGTACCCATGATCTGCAGACTGAATTCGTTAATTCATCAAAATATGTGATGTTTCAGAGGAAGGCCTAAAACTATGGGGAATGCTAATGACTGTGTAGGGGATGAATGCTCTACTACTCACCATCCCAACCATATTTGAGAAGAAGGGGGCACAGAAAATGCTCCTGATTTGCCCTAATTACATGTCCCAGGGACACTGCTCAATGTGTAGAACATCCACCTTACCTATAGACTTTCCCATGCTCAATCTGCGTCCCCACCTGTCAAAAGGACCTCAGATCTGAGAAAGAACTTCTACAACATGAGTGGGCAACCTAGTGCAGTCCAGACGTTGTTGGAGACCAACACTCAGTCATCTCCGATCACTGGTCATGCTTGCTAGGTCTTACGGGAGATGTAGTCCAAAATATCTAGGGGGCACCAGGTTGTCCACACCTGTTCTACAGAGTCACTACCAATCAGGATAGGCCATGCTAAGGTAGATGGACATACATAAATCCATTGCCAATGACCAAGGGGTGAGATGGAGTAAATGGGTATGAATATGACATGGACTCTAGAGTAGGGCGGTATGGGTTTTGTGAAATCCATTCTGTCTTCATTTCACAGATTGTCAGGTGTCTCTTGTTCCCTCATTCAGTCAATGATGGATTTGTTTTTCTACTTTCCTGAATTTGCCCTTCCTTCCTTCCTTCCTTCCTTCCTTCCTTCCTTCCTTCCTTCCTTCCTTCCTTTCTTCCTTCCTGTCTCTCCTTCTCTGCTCCCGTCCTCCCCTTCCACCATCAAGGTATATTTGCCCCCTGCCAACCCTTGGTCATTGGCAGTGGATTTATTTATATGAAGAGAGACTGAAAGAACTGGGCATGTTTAGCCTGGAGAAGAGAAGATTGAGGGAAGACATGATAGCACTCTTCAAATACTTAAAAGGTTGTCACACAGAGGAGGGCCAGGATCTCTTCTCGATCCTCCCAGAGTGCAGGACACGGAATAACGGGCTCAAGTTAAAGGAAGCCAGATTCCAGCTGGACATCAGGGAAAACTTCCTGACTGTTAGAGCAGTATGACAATGGAACCAACATGCTGCCCTTGGGTAAGCTTATTCAATCTCATGGCCTCCAATATCACCTATATGCCGATGATACACAATTATATCTCTCATCTCCGGAACTTTCTCCTGATGTCCACGATCGTATCTCGGCATGTCTTTCAGATATCTCAGCCTGGCTGCTTCATCGTCGTTTGAAACTTAATATGGCAAAAACTGAACTGCTTGTTTTTCCTCCTAAACCTTCTCCTCACCTCTCATTCTCTCTTACTGTCAACGATGTCACGCTTACTCCGGTCAAGGAAGCTCGTAGTCTTGGCTTTATATTTGATTCCTCGCTCTCCTTTATTCCTCATATCGAGGCAGTAGCTAAATTCTGTCGTTTCTTCCTGTATAATATTGCCAGGATTCGACCATTTTTGTCTGTCTCTTCTGCCAAGACTCTCGTTCACGCACTGGTTATCTCTCGGTTGGATTGCTGCAACCTTCTTCTCTCTGGCCTTCCCTCGTCTCACATCAGTCCGCTGGTCTCTGTCCACCACTCTGCCGCTAAGATCATCTTCTTGGCCCGCCGCTCTGACCATGTCACTCCACTTCTGAAATCTCTTCATTGGCTTCCAATTCACTCCAGAATCCAATATAAACTTCTCCTGCTGACCTTCAAAGCTTTTCACGGTCTATCTCCTGCCTATCTCTCCTCTCTCCTCTCACACTATTGCCCCGCTCGTGCTCTCCGCTCCTCTGATGCCATGCTTCTCGCCTGCCCAAGGACCTCCACTTCCCTTACTTGGCTTCGTCCTTTTTCTTCTGCTGCCCCTTACGCCTGGAACGCTCTTCCAGAACACTTGAGAACTACCAACTCAATCACAGCTTTTAAAACTCAGCTAAAAACTTTTCTTTTCCCTATAGCTTTTAAATGTTGAGTTTGTTCTGACTCTATACGGTTAGCCTCACCCTACCCGGTGCCTGTTTACACTTCCCTGTGCCTGTTTGCATTCTCTTTCCCTCCTTATTGTTTACTACAACTTTATTAGATTGTAAGCCTATGCGGCAGGGTCTTGCTATTTACTGTGTAATCTGTACAGCACCATGTATATTGATGGTGCTATATAAATAAATAATAATAATAATAATAATAACCAGTGACCTAGGGAGGTTGTGGGCTCTCCCACACTAGAGGCCTTCAAGAGGCAGCTGGACAACCATCTGTCAGGGATGCTTTAGGGTGGATTCCTGCATTGAGCAGGGGGTTGGACTCGATGGCCTTGTAGGCCCCTTCCAACTCTGCTATTCTATGATTCTAAGCTGGTATTAATCAATTTTGTGGCTTAGGACTGGAGGGATTTTTAGTGCTGCGTATATAAAAGGATGCCATCATGTTAAAGCACCAATTATTTCTCTATAAATAAGAACATCAGTGCTGCCAGGAAGCTCTGGGTGGCCTAATCTCTCTCTCTCTCTTTCTCTCTCTTCTCGACATGTCCCCCACATTCTTTTTCTCTTCAGCTTGATTGGGGAGGAGGACCTTCTGACTTTGGCGATGTACATGAGCCTTTGGGCTTAAGTCAGCTACTGGAAAAAAGAAGACGACAATATTATTTTGGAGTGGAGGGAAATAGGGGCTAGCTTTTAAAACTCAATCTTTTGCCAACAACTTTATTAATTCATTCTGTTTAGCTTTCTAGTGCAACCCTCCTTTGCGTATAGCACAAATCAGCAAATGGAACACAGCTCAAAATGGACATAAAATGAGATGTAATGAAACAGAAAGGCTGTAATCCGAGCGGCCAAAACTAACAAGACTAAACAGAAAACTCTTGTGTGGCTTCAGACAAAGGCCGCTTCCCTCCCTTCTCCTTTCTTCTGTCTTTTGACCAACAGAGGCTGTGGTACCTTTAACAGCTGGGTGGTGGGCCAGAATCAACACCTGTGAAAACATATTTAGACAGAATCCCACAAAACTCTTTGTCCGTTAATTTCTTATATCTCTGTTTCATTGAACCTGTGTCATTGTGCTTCGTAAACTGCTGTTTCTATGTATGTGTTCTACCTTGTTTAATTGGTTTAGTGTTTAAACCAGGGGGGATTCTGGGAGTTGAAGTCCCAACACA
The DNA here is from genome assembly GCF_023053635.1 of Elgaria multicarinata webbii. NCBI lineage: Eukaryota > Metazoa > Chordata > Lepidosauria > Squamata > Anguidae > Elgaria > Elgaria multicarinata. The sequence continues at coordinate 3,302,282 of NC_086186.1, read as the reverse complement.
TCTGGGGAGAGCACCAGATCGGGGAACATTGTGAGGGAACTACAAGACACAGCCTGGATTTTCTGGATATTGCCGAGCTCATTGCTTGCAGATTCCAAGGAGGAATATTCCAGTCCAGCTGTGTTGTTCACTGCCCACAGTTTTGCAGGCATAATAACAATGTAATGTTGTGCGCCTCACCTGAATCCATTCTATGCATGCAGGTGGTTTCCATAGAGATGTGGCAGAGAGGTGAAGGCTCTGCCCTCTGCAGCCTCCTCTGAGGCCTACTCCCAGGTACATCGCATGTGAAGTTATTTTCTGCCCTGCTTCTCCTTTAGCCACCATCCCGACATTTTATTGCCTTCCCTTCCCTGCCGTTGCTATGGAAACCCCTCTCCAGCTATCCCTGGTCCTACTGTAACTAAGAGTGACACCAGCCGATTCCCCTTAGGGAACGGCATACGGACTCAATTTGGGCCTTTTCATGGCTCTAACTGGGCCACATCATTCCTTCCTGTCTTGTATTCTTTTAAATCGTTGAATGGAATATTATTAAAAAGTGAAGAGCAGGAAGGAGGGAGGCAATGAAATAAATTAACAACGGCCCATTTCATCTGTTCTTCAACCTCTTTTGTATTGAAATTCTCTGCAGCCATAACCTTCTCCCGAGGTGTGGATTTCATCCCATCAGGAACCAGCTCATTTGTGGTCATATGAAGGCAACGATAGAACAATGGGAGGCAGTTAAATTTAAACACATACTGGAATGGAGAGCAAAAAGGCAGGAATCCCTTTCTGTTTGAATTCTCTTCAGCTCTGAGCTTCTCATAGAGCTGGGCTATTCGGACCAGGTATTATTATTATTTTTGGAGAAAAACATCTTCTCATGTTTAAATGCTGTGGGTTTTTCATTTGTTTATTAAAACTTAGTCCCTCACTCTTGAGATGTGTTTGTGGTCGCAGCATCACTAATCCTCTATAATCAGGCAATGGGCCTCCTTCAGAAGGTGTTCAAATGTCTAGGTTGCATTCTAGGGGCTGCATTCTGTAACTCTTCACTGCCATCTCAGTTGGAAAGCAGGGCATTAGCTGCTGACCTAAGTAAACCAGTGAAGGGAAGCAAACCTTACAATATCCTGTTCCTAGACTGCCCAGGTCTTTAAAAATAAAATATCAAGACTTTAAATTCGGCCCAGAAACTATAAGAAAATATACGTATGTACTATTTTTTTTTGATCCCACTCATTCTCTAAGGCATCTTTCAGACCCATGGGCACATATGGGCATTTGAGAAGCTGCTGTTGTCAGCACTACAAAATGGTTCCTATGGAGGATGTAGCTAGTCATGTAATGGCCACCATGGGTGACCGGCTAATCGAAAGAGATGTGTGGGTGGACGGGGGGATAGTGAGACTATTCAAGTGGACTTTGTGTTATTTTCAGAATGAAAACTGCTCAAGTAGCAGAGATGATCTAGTTTTGAAGACTAACTATCCTTTTTCAGCTGCTGAGAGTACACACCTCTAACTCCACAGGTATCCACAACATCATCTTTGGCAAATATGGTGTCATGATATGGTTGATGAAAATATGTGTTTTTTCATAGCCAATCAGATTAGCTAGCAGTGAGGATGGATGAATGCCAAGATGTGAGACAATAAAGATGTCTGCTGTGTAATTGACAAAGCTGTATTCAACAAATAAACATCTCTTCACAGCTGAAGGGAGTGTGAATACTAGGAACTATCCTCTAAGCTTAATTTGGCAAACAAAATTAGGCAGCTGCTTTCAACTAAAGCAGGACCGTTACCTACAACCCAACAGGTACTTAAGCTCAGGGAGGGTTTTTTTTGGGGGGAGGAGGAGCCTTTCGTGATCCACTACTCTAAGTGACTGCCCCCACCCCCTCTCAACCCTGCCTGTTTGACCCTGCAGTGGACTCTTGGATCTGCCAACTCCGATGTCTCTTCCCCCTCAGACAGAGGCTGAGTTCTCAGGAGTGGGGGAGAAATGGTCTCTGAGCTGTCTGCATTCTCCATGATTAAGCTCATGGGAAGATTCATCCTTGACTCCCGAAGAGTCTTAGAGAATCTCCTTCCCACCTTCCTGTGTTAGCTGGTAAATTCTTGGTTCTTCTTTTGATTCGGATTCAGTGTCCAACTGACCTGCTGAAACCCTTTTGCCCCACACAAGAGAGAACAAGCTTGATCCTGATAGAGAGAGGTCAGAGGGAAAGGAGTACATTCTGGGGGCAGCAATATCTTCAGTCCCTAACCATGGTGGTATGGCTATTTTCATTATTGTGATATTATTGCCCTTTAAAAATAAAAGGAAAGTTCAAATAAGCACCAAGAATAAATACAGAGAGAACACAGTGTGCTTTTCTATCACTGGGCCACAGGGCAGCTTTGATGTCAAAAAGCTTTTTGTGTTTTCTCCTGCATTATGAATGGAATCTTTTTAATTGTATTGTCTTTGGTCCTATCACTGAGAATTAACACCAACAAACACACACATATATATGAAGCCCAGAAGCGACGTTTCCTCTTTATGAGTTCAAGTTACTTATTAAGTCCTCCTCGGGTAAGAAAGAAATGATTGTTGCAAGTAACATCCCATAGTACATCCAAAGACTAAAATTCAAATTAATTATAGGCAGACACGCACACAAATATCCTTTTTAAACTTGCGGCTGTCAGCAGCCTTTGCTGAATGCTATCTTCCGAGTGGCGGCGTTTTATCCTCAAGTAAGTACACTTTAAAAGCATTTAGATGATAGAGAATTTGAGTCAGAGTTGTCTACAAAGGAAGATCAGGGGCCTCTGAAGCCGTCCGCCTTCTGTCTGTATCTGAAAGTGACTCTCATCCGGAGCAGCAAATACGAGTAATCCAATTTGACAGGAAGTTACGGTTCTGTACAGGGAGTGCCTTGCTCAATTCCCCAACTGTAGTGCTTGCAATGTTTGTTCCCTGGAGCTCTTTGGGGAGCATGGCAAGGTCTGACCCTTACAGCTTGTCTGCCAAATAATCAGTGTTGTCACTGGACCAGCTATGGAAGGGTGGGAAGGAGGCCAGGCCAAATTATTATTATTATTATTTATTTATTTATATAGCGCCATCAATGTACATGGTGTAAAACAATAAAATAGCAAGACCCTGCCGCATAAGCTTACATTCTAATAAAATCATAATAAAACAATAAGGAGGGGAAGAGAATGCACCAAACAGGCACAGGGTAGAGTAAAGTAAAACTAACAGTATAAAAGTCAGAACAAAATCAAATAGAATGCCCACTCCTCTTTGCCCATCACTTTATGCCAGCCTTCCTCAACCTGGGGTGCTCCAGATGTGTTGGACTACAACTCCCAGAATGCCCCAGCTGGGGCATTCTGGAAGATGCAGTCCAACACATCTGGAGTGCCCCAGGTTGAGGAAGGCTGCTTTATGCTGCCACTCGGGGGAGTTCTTCGTCCCCTCCAGCTGCCGCCACCAAACAAACAGCAACATCATCTGGGTTTCTTGTAAATACTTTTTGATAATGTGGGGGTTGGCTTCTAAGTACGGAGTGGGGAACCAAAGGAGAAAAGAGACCAAACAACAGAATTTTGAATGCCTGCTGGAAAAAAATATTACAGACACAGCCATAAAAGCAAAAATAGGAAGAACATAACAAGGGTAAATGAATCCAACTAAGCCTAACTAGATGGTGTCCCTATTTTAAAACTTCTGTCAGTTATCTGCTTTCCCACACAGATTTTTTTTCTTGGTTCTTTTCCTTCTTTCCACCCAGCCTCTCAACATCCTTCTGTATTTCAATCTTCCTCTAACACTGAATATTTTTCTGCCTCAACTTTTATATGTTTTAAAAAGCTTGTTCTCTAATAACTCTGACCAATCTGATTTGGCCTAAATTCCTTCCGCTGAGTTCCCTTTACACATTTCTGCAAAACCGAAATGTCTTCTTGCATAATTAAAGACCCTTTGGCAGCACAATGTAAACAAAACATTTCTGGAACTCCTTATTGCTCTGACCATCAGTTCAACCTCCAGCCCACTTCCTTTATCTCCTCTACTTTGGTAGACTTACTGAAGAGAAGACCTGGATTTTTGATTTCTTGGTTCTAGCAAAAACAGCAATGAAATTAACCCCATAATACCTAAACCAAGACATATTTAAATTTCATAGATCGTTCTGTTCCTTCACAGATGCAGATAAAATTTAGCAAGCATTCTTCTTCTTTTTGAAACAACAACAACAACAACAACAGGATTCTTTTACCACAGAATGCTGGTTAGGCATTTCATACCAGGTGTTGGGCAACTACATTGGCCACTGGGACAATCCAGCACTGATGATTAACTAGGCAGGTTTCCCCACCATATTAGTTAAATTGCATCCTTTTGAGGCTGCCGCCGCCGCCGCCACCGTCGCCACCGTCCCTTAATTTCATGTGGTGGAAGTGCTGGTAGAATCACTCTGTAAAATTCCTCACTCAGGTGACACCTGAGAAATAGCGGTCTGCCTCCTGCAGGCCAGATTCTCCTTCTAGGTGGCCTGTTGCCAATCTCTGTTTCATCCCAATGCACCAAAGCAGCAGATCTCTTCCATGAAGGGCAGCTCAGATTGGAATGTAACGAACAAAGTTATTTGACAGAATGTCTCCATTAAATGTTCGATGTAGAGGAGGTGGTAAAAAAGAGAGAGAGAAATGTGTCACCTTTGTGCTGACATGGCGGCTTTCTTTGCATCTGGCAGTGCAAAAGATGAGAGATGTATTTTTTATTTGCTGCACACAAAATGTGGCGAGGGGTATGGGCTCCATCTTATTTCATGGTGCATAGGGGTGGACCATCCTCATGATGGTTTTATTGTGCTTGCTTTGAGTTCATTTGTTTTACATTGTAAACTTTATTGCTGTTTTAATTTCTGTGCTGTTTGCTGGAATGGAAGTCCAAAATTTGTTTCTCTCTTTTGTTTGTTCCCTGACCAATGATAACAAGCAGAGACATGATACTGTCTGGCTGCCTGAGGAGGAATGGTGTAAACATTAATCAATCTGTAGGAAAGCAGAAAAAGATGCAAATAAGACATAGACTTCATTTATGGGATAAGAATGGAAGAACCAGGGATGCTTGAGCTGAATGCAATTCTTTGAACTCCAGTTTGAAGCACGCTTAGCTCCACTCCCATGTTCATTTGCTACCTGATATTTTTTTCTTTGAAAGGAGAAAGTGTGCCTTTTAAATAGGAAAAAAGTGCACTTTTCCATGCACATTTTAAAAAGTGTGCCCTTCTCCCAGCAACAAAACTGTGAAAATTCTTCTTCTCCTCCTCCTCCTTCTTTTCCTTCTCCTTCTCCTACTTCAAATGCACATTTTAAAAAATGTGCATTTTTAAAAATTATATATTTTTGAGATGTGATCAGAAACTCGGAAATGTGCAAGATTTTTTTTTTCTTAAAATGTGCTCCTGTTGCAAACAGGACACGTTTGGAGGATTTGCAAATTGAAATGAAATTCTCATGCATCATTTTGATGGCAATTGTCAATAATAATAATAATAATAATAATAATAATAATAATAATAATTTGTTACCCGCCTCTCCCTCTGGATGTGCACAGTGTTAATCATAACATAAAAGTGGATGATTTCAGTTACTGAGACAAATGTGGCTTCACAACTGTACATGAGGTATAAGGGATAGAAGCACATGTAATCCTAGGGATCAGCAATCTTGTTTTATTGCTTGGAGACCTTCAGTCCAGCACTCACAGCTACTCAGGCTGTTTCTTTAACTGAAGTTGCATTTCCCTTATTTATTACATTTATATACTGCCCCATAGCCGAAGCTCTCTGGGCGGTTTACAAACGTTAAAAACAGTAAACATTAAAAATATATACAAAATTTAAAAACCATCAGAAACATAAAAACCACATTATAAAAACATTTGTATTGTGTTTCCCATTGACCAGTTTTTCATTTTCATATTCTCCTCATCTCCCCCCACCCGTTCTTCATTATCACTTTGATTTTTCTTTGTGACAGCCATTTTGTTCAGGCAGCTGCCATTTCCTCCCCAAAATGTCCAGAAAGGAACATTGCTGTGGCAGGGAATTCTGGGGGAAATGGCAGCCATTAGGAACAACTGCTGATATCTGCTCTACTCCAGGAGACAGGTACATCCCCAAATAGAATAAATGAGCATGAACATGGCATTTCATATCATTTCAGGCCACAGTCCCTTTTGAGGTTCTGTCTATGTCATAAGAAGGACTACTGCCCTGGTGAGGCCTGGCCTTCAGAGTTCTATTATGGATCAGGTCTCTACTAGGGTCTCAGGCAAATCAGGTTTCCCAGGGAGGCAGCAGCACCATGGAGATCTCCAAGTGGTGCTGGGGCTTGAAACCAGATGAGCTTCTCTGTATGCTGCTCCAACAACCAGCAGACTTGGAGTGAACCTTAAGTAGGACTTAGGTTTCCTAGAGGCGGCTAGCTTCTCCCACACACTGCATAAGGCCTCACCCCTTAAAAGGGCCATGCTTGTTTTTGATTCCTTTGGCTGCAATGTCATGGAGGAAATTGGGGAGTGCTGGTGACTGCAGAACCAGAGTTCTCAGTAGTTGAGGATGGTAATGCAATGTTCTCTGGAAACAGGGATGGTGGTCCCAGGGGCGCTTCTGGAGCTGTGGTGCCTGAGGCGAGAGGGCTGCTGAGGGGTGCTTGACAGTCCCATCCTCTTCTGGGTCAGAGAGGTCTATATCAGAGGCTTCTCCTCATGAACAGGAGCAATTTGAACACCAGGTTAGGCCAGATTCTCATTCATGGCTTTTTGCTCCTCTTGTTGTATTTGTTGTAGGATGAAAGAAAACTGGGTCCCATTCAGTTCATTCCCATTTCATCCAAAAATAAATGCACACACCTACTCATGTAGCTTGATCACTGTTTCTTCATAAATCCATTGGGAACATTTGTGGTCTGCAGATGAAACCCCCTCCCTCTATACCAGTAACAAATTACACATATTTTGTCACTGAGTCAGAATCCAGGATCAGCCACCCAGGCAGTACATGCAATTATGCCTTTTGTCTTGCTTGCTTGTTTAGTGGATATAGCCTGCAAATTGAGTGTTTCAGGTTTGGATTTCTTCACAAAAATAAATAACATAAAGATGATGCATTTTATAGCCATTAGCTAGAGAGCAGCCAAATAGGTCAGCATGACCAGTACCTGGATTAAGCATCTGTAATGCTTAGGAGAAAACACACATTGACTCCTACTTCATTTGTAAAATCATCGCTACCACAGGCAGAAAGTTCTGCAGGTTTTATCCTCAGACATTGTATGTGATGTAGTTCCTAATACGCACCTAGGGTGAAAAGTGCCTTATAGTGCTAAGCTTGAATGCTTACCCACATACTAATTTCCCTAAGTGGGAAATTATAGTGGGCGGTTTATAATGATCATAAAAGCTTTTGGAACAAGCAGAAGAACAGAAGAATCCCACCTCAACAAAATATTGACTACATTCTTGCAGGCAGGAAGATGTACGAGAGAGAGAGAGAGAGAGAGAGAGAGAGAGAGAGAGAGAGAGAGAGAGAGAGAGAGAGAGAGAGAGAGATTTCTTTCCATTGACCATGGAGTATTTTTTTAAAGGGAATATCTGCTGCTTTCTGGCTTCCTTCTCAAAACTCTTCAACTCATGTATTTTCTTCCTAAATGCCCCATAAGCATTAACTAAAGAGCAGAAGAGGGAGAGGGATAGCAGATGGTATAGTATTCAGCTTGTTCTGTAGCTGACTTGCATGGCCCATTTAAGCAACACAGTTCAGACTGTAAACCTTGTGGAGAAAACTCAGTGCTTGTGCAACAAGAAGTAAGGCAGCAGAGTCCCGAGTTCTGGGAGCCCCAGAACTCTGAGACTACTTCTGGAGTCTTGATGTTTCCAAGATGGCATAAATATTGTACATACAAGTATTCAGGATTAAGGCATATTTGAACTGTGTCGCATATTTGAACTGCTGCCCATCACTGCATTTCTTTTTAAAATTTCTGGATTTCATCCCTGCATTTCTTTTTAAAAGAAATAAATAAAGACACTGTGAATATAGCTTTACAGAAAAGCAAGACAGGGCAGGCCCTTGTCCGTGCGCTCCTGCCAAAGGAAGAGAGGCAGGTGGCTACCAGGAGAAGCAGGGCCTTCTCCGCTGTGGCACCCTGGCTGTGGAATGAGCTCCTCAGAGAGGTCTGCCTGGTGCCTACACTGTACTCTTTCCGTCGCCAGCTGAAGACCTTTTTATTTTCTCAGGATTTTAACAGTCTATAAATTCAATTTTAACTTTGCTGTTTTAAATTTCTTTTTTAAATTTGTATTTCTGCACTGCTGCTGATTTTATCCTGGTTGTGATTTTATATGGTATTTTATATCATGTTTTTATACTGCTTATTTTATACTTTGAATGTTTTTAATTTTTGTGAACTGCCCAGGGAGCTCCGGCTATTGGGCAGTTTAAAAATGCAATGAATGAATAAATAACAAATCCACCAAAAGCCTTGGCTCCACAAGAAATCCACTTAGCAGGCAAACTGCTCCCGGGACCCAATCCATTGCACAACCGCAGCAGCCAGCTCCATTCGCTAGAACACCTTCCTTCCATTTTCTCCACCCATCCATCTTACTGGTAAAAACCATCCAATTTTGTACTGAATAATAAATCCTCATTTTATTGTATTCCTCTTAGCTTGTGTGTGGTGGTGGCGGTGGGGATTTTCCTGCACACCCCCAAATCCCGGGCCAGGGGGGAGTTTGTCTCCCTAATCCTCTCCCATTTGCTCAGATGCAAGCGACAGCTGTACCCTGTTTGCCCAAGGCAGGAGTTATCCGTCAGAGCCTTCACTCACTCAAATGCAGGCTGACAGGTGGCAGCCTGCAATGAAGGAGAGGAAGGGGAGAGGAGGCATATTACTTTATTTGCTGTCAGCTCATCAAATGAGCGAACGAACAGACGGACAACCTGCCAATTTATTATGCTTCATGTAGATGGAGCGAAGATAAGAAATAGGTATCTAAGACTCTATCTCCAATAAGTTTCCCCAGTCGAAGGCTTAAATGAAAAAGAACTCGCCTGGCGTGACAAAGACCTCTTTTCCGAACTGGTGCTTCTGGACTTTCTGCTCCTTTGATGACACCCTCCCCGCAACACCCCAGGCCCCATCAGCTCGTTGAATGATTGGCTTGGCTGGAGCAAAAATAATTGGGAGGTTTAAAAAGGATAGGCTTACCAGTAGGGGTGTGCACGGACCCCCCGCTCCGCTTCTCTTCCAGATCCATGATTTGCGGATTGGCCTGCTCCGCCCCGCCCCCGCTCCGCCTATGGCCGCTCCGCTCCGCTCGGAGCTCCGTTCCCCCCATAGGCTTGCATTAAGCTAAAAAAGTATACAACTGTTTTTCTGTGAAAGTTAGAAACCTCAAGTTTGGCACCATGACACCTCATGGGGGTATACACATGCACGCCAAGTTTCAAGGCAATCCCACATCCCCTGATTTTTGGGGAATTTATGAAAACCGGGTACCCCATTCACACCCCTTTCCATAGCTCCGTCAATTTGCACGTTAGAAACCTCAAACTCACCACCATGAGTTTGCAGGTGGCAGCCTGCAATGAAGGAGAGGAAGGGGAGAGGAGGCATATTACTTTATTTGCTGTCAGCTCATCAAATGAGCGAACGAACAGACGGACAACCTGCCAATTTATTATGCTTCATGTAGATGGAGCGAAGATAAGAAATAGGTATCTAAGACTCTATCTCCAATAAGTTTCCCCAGTCGAAGGCTTAAATGAAAAAGAACTCGCCTGGCGTGACAAAGACCTCTTTTCCGAACTGGTGCTTCTGGACTTTCTGCTCCTTTGATGACACCCTCCCCGCAACACCCCAGGCCCCATCAGCTCGTTGAATGATTGGCTTGGCTGGAGCAAAAATAATTGGGAGGTTTAAAAAGGATAGGCTTACCAGTAGGGGTGTGCACGGACCCCCCGCTCCGCTTCTCTTCCAGATCCATGATTTGCGGATTGGCCTGCTCCGCCCCGCCCCCGCTCCGCCTATGGCCGCTCCGCTCCGCTCGGAGCTCCGTTCCCCCCATAGGCTTGCATTAAGCTAAAAAAGTATACAACTGTTTTTCTGTGAAAGTTAGAAACCTCAAGTTTGGCACCATGACACCTCATGGGGGTATACACATGCACGCCAAGTTTCAAGGCAATCCCACATCCCCTGATTTTTGGGGAATTTATGAAAACCGGGTACCCCATTCACACCCCTTTCCATAGCTCCGTCAATTTGCACGTTAGAAACCTCAAACTCACCACCATGAAAGCTTATCCAGGGATACATACGCATGCCGAGACTCAAGGCACTCCCATCATCCCCTGATTTTTGGGGAATTTATGAAAATCCAACACCCCATTCACACCCCTTTCCATAGCTCCGTCAATTTGCACGTTAGAAACCTCAAACTCACCACCATGAAAGCATATCCAGGGATACATGCACGCCAAGACACAAGGCAGTCCCATCATCCCCTGATTTTTGGCGGGGCTTAAACCTGCAGACATCTCAATGGGGCCATTTCAAAGGAAATTCCAACATGCCATGAATTGGGGAGTATGAATCTTCTTCCACACTTGAAAAATGGATTTGGAACTTCCAAAACTCTAAGTGAGCGCAGGAAGGACTTCTCCTCTGAGTCAAAGCCAGACACACACAACATCCCTGCGAGGTGGGCAAGGGAGGAGGGAGGGAAGGCAGGCAGGCAACAGACATTTCTGGGGGCATAAGGAAGTGAGCCAAGTTTAAGCCAGTAATGCATATAAAATGGAATAAATAAATAAACAAAGGGGGGGTGGAATTAAAAGCAGCAGTGTTGCTGAATAAACAACAAGAAGAACTTTTTAAAAAAGGCTATATCTGTCTTTTACCAGCAATAGGGGGACGTGCCCAGGGGAGGGGGAAGCAGCTGCCAGTTCAACTCATGAAAGCCATTGCTTCACCAACAGCTCTGAGGAGTAAACGCTCACTTCAACTCATGATAGGCATTGCTCCACCACTAAGAGAAGTAGACCGCTCACTTCAACTCATGATAGGCATTGCTCCTATAGGCGTTACTCTCTTTGGAAGGCTCTGATGGCCTTCCAAGTACAGGAGAGAGTGGGGGCACGTCCACATGGGATGCCCTAGGGGAGCTCATCCCCTTGCACCACATCTTTTCAGTTGTTCCCCAAAGTTAGGGTGGGTAGCAGTGCTCTCTTATTATTGGCTTAGTATATGATTTCAGGTTGTGTTTGTGCATTTGGTGGGGCTACTGTTTAAAAAAACACTCGGAAAAGTCCGTTCAGATTAAGAAAGAGAAGTTTCCCAGAATCCCAAGTTACCCATTTTGCCTATCCCCTCCTCCAACTTTGGGATCATGTGATCATGAACGGGAGTTGACTCTGCCCCTCAGCCCTTCGAAAAAGGTATTTTTCCCGCCGGTTTTTAAAAAAATTCTAGCGCATGACCCACACCATGTAGAGAGGTGAGAGTAGTCTCAAAATGACCCCCATCTACGACTCTCTGAGCACAAGAATTTTCAGAACGATAGCTTCAAAAACAACACAGTTATCCCCGATTCTTTTCCGCAATGCAATCCTATGGGCGAAAACCGCCGTTTGACCCGCGCTGTCCCTGTTTGTAATGTTCGTTTACCCGATTTTTTAAAAAATATAGCACGCGAACCACACCACGCAGAGAGGTGAGAGTAGTCTGAAAATGACCCCCATCCACGACTCTCTGAGCACAAGAATTTTCAGAACGATAGCTTCAAAAACAACCCAGTTATCCGCGATTCTTTTCTGCAATGCAATCCTATGGGCGAAATGTTTCAAGATGGCGATTGGAGTGGTCCGCCTGAAAGAGGAGCTCCGAAAAATGGGTGCTTCTCTTCGCCTTGCTTCTAGGGGTCCGCGGTCCGCTTCTACTCCGCCTCTGGGTAAGGCGGAGCAGGCCAATTCGCTCCTGCTTCTGCGCTTCTAATCGGAGCGGAGCACATGCCTACTTACCAGGGTGCCCGATCACAGGGGTGGGGGGCTTCTACATGAATTCAGCTGGAGCGTGGTACAAGCACCCTTCAGGCCCTTGTTCTAAATGCAGTGGAAGTCCCTGTGGCTCTGATTTCTACCACTGCTGCTGCCAAGAGGGTTGCATTTCCCACCAGGAAGAAGCGCCTTGCCCCTGGAGCTGCCCCTGCGAAAACAAGTCTGAGGGGGGCAGCAGTGGTGGCTGCAGCCCTTCCCGTCTTGCATGAGGCTGGCATTCATTTCCGCAGCACCTGTCTCCAGGGCTCAGGCATGCCAGCAACCAGTGCAGGATGTGCTGGGCAAAGTCAGACTCTGACCAAGGAAATGAAATGAAGAAAACTCAGACAATGAGGCCCTTGTCCAACCCCCTTCCAAACTCACCAGAGAACCTGCAGCTGGACGTTTGCTGACCTGCCTGGGTCTGGAGGACCATGGGGTTTGTAAGGCCCCAGGAATATGTCTTCCAGTTTCTACAACAGCTGGAGGCAACAGGATAGCCAAGGCAGGAGCTCAAAAACATCCCCAGGAGAAACCATCTGCCACCATGACCACCCAGAAGCATCCTTCTAAAACAGGCCTACCAAGGCAAAGTGTTGATGGCTTCTTGAAGAAAATCAACACCTGAAGATCACGTTGGACAAGTATCAACGTAAACAGAATATGGATGACAGGGTCTGGAAACAAAGCCCTATAAAGAGAGACTGAAAGAACTGGGCCTGTTTACCCTGGAGAAGAGAAGATTGAGGGGAGACATGATAGCACTCTTCAAATACTTAAAAGGTTGTCACACAGGGGAGGGCCAGGATCTCTTCTCGATCCTCTCAGAGTGCAGGACACGGAATAACGGGCTCAAGTTAAAGGAAGCCAGATTCCAGCTGGACATCAGGAAAAACTTCCTGACTGTTAGAGCAGTACGACAATGGAATCAGTTGCCTGGTGAGGTGGTGGGCTCTCCCACACTTGTTTATTCGTTCAGTCGCTTCCGACTCTTCGTGACTTCATGGACCAGCCCACACCAGAGCTTTCTGTCGGCTGTCGCCACCTCTAGCTCCTCCAAGGTCAAGTCTGTCACCTCCAGAATATCATCCATCCATCTTGCCCTTGGTCGGCCCCTCTTCCTTTTGCCTTCCACTTTCCCTAGCATCAGCCTCTTCTCCGGGGTATCCTGTCTTCTCATTATGTGGCCAAAGTACTTCAGTTTTGCCTTTAATAACATTCCTGCTTTAGGGTGGATTCCTGCATTGAGCAGGGGGTTGGACTCGATGGCCTTGTAGGCCCCTTCCAACTCTTCTATTCTATGATTCTATGTCTCAGTCCTCCTAGGTGTAGCCTGGAATCAGCAAAGCACCTGGTAGAGCAGGAGTGGGCAGTGTGTGACCCTCAGGACTCCTCTGCTCTAAATCATTGCCTTTTTAATGCTTCCACTCATGTGACCCACACTGACAGCTGTCATTCTCTGCTCATCAGAGTTTGTTCTTTTCTACTTTTTGATTGTGAAGTGTCCCCCATGCTCCAAATAGCACAATGAACTTTATTTAGGATACTTACTGCTATGCTATTTCTTAATCCAAGATCATACAGTTGGGCTTTGGAAGCCGCTTCTAAAGAGCTAGAAATAAGGCCAGCAATATAGGAATGGAAGGCTGAAACACACACACACACACACACACACACACACACACACACACACAGAGTTTTTCTCCATCCCCGAAAAATAGGAAAGAGGAAGATCAGAGACTTTGTCAGACAACTTTCCTTTCCAGACATCTAGCAGGTCTTCCTCCTCCCTCTAATCGGCATTTCAGTGGTTTCATTTTGAAAGAGTTGAGCTTCTAATCTCTCCAAGGTGCCCTCTTTGTAGCCGGTTCTGACCTTTTTCTGCTCCCCCCATCTCCCTTTTTTCCCCTCCTTTTCGGTTTTGGAAGTGACCCGTGGCAAAAGACAGAACTATGATGAAACAGAAAGGATTTGAGTAGCCTGGGATGAGTGCCTGCAGCATTCAAATCCCCCCTCTGTAACCAAGAGACCAGAAGCACACAGCCGAAGAGAACGAAGAGGGAAGCAAGACCTGGCATCTGTAAGCCTAGGCTGCCTGACGGCATGCTGGGAAATGTCACGGTGCATTGGCAGGAATGAGCCGAGGTATCAGCAGCACAACCAGGCCTCAGCTCTTTCCCTAGGGACGGGTGATGATTTGGTTTGGCTCCTGTGTTGATATAAGTACTTCGCAGATTCACATATTGCTTCATAAAAAGGGTGGAAAGAAAGCTGAACTGGTAGATATCTTCTTCCAGGCAGAGGGCTTGGGGCGCAGCCTGCTGCAGGTTTCTGAGGGTCCTTGGGCAAGGCTCCCTCAGTGGGGGCCCTCCCTCAATGGCGCCCTCCCTCACCATGAGCTTCTCTTGCTCCTCCTTCGCTTTCTCATTATGGGTTCCACTTGGTGGCTTGACAGAAAGAGAGCCAGGGAGCACTTCAGCCATGGCATCTCCAGCCCCTCCTTCTGATCACCACCACCATTGCCTGGGCCAGGTGAACAAGCAGGTTGCACAGGGGAAGGAGAGCAGCACCTTCTCAATGGGGCCGTGCTGGGCTGTCGGTCCTCAGCAGGTGTCCAGCCATGCCTCTTCTTGAAGCCAGCCCTGCTCGGCATGCTTTGTTCTTGAAAGCCCGTGCTTATATCTCTGTGGATTCATCCACATTTGTGAGGGCTGAATTAAAGCGGCCCCTGCTTTTTTCTGACAGGTTTCTTGTCTTGAACGGCTACATCCTCTCCGTGCCGGGAATAACTGTACCTACTGAATTGGTCCAGTGCAGATGGGCAAGAACTTCATTTCCGTCTGGTTCTGATCAGAATTTTGTGCACAGAAATTACCATACATCTGTATCTATATATGAAGGTAGAAGAAAGTGTTTTGTCCATCCCTGTTCTGGGTTTATTCTCTGGCCATACCTCAGTGGGAGGATGGATGTTCAATTCTCCAGTATTTGAAGCTCAGACTTTTATACTAAGCGAGTATGATGACTCAACATGGTCTGCTTTTTTAAACATGAGTAAAGGGGAAAAGAAAAAAAAATCCTGACACTTAACCCATCATCATCATCTGTTTAATTGTATTCCACTTTCCCACAAAATTCTGCTCCAAATGGCTCGCAACACAATACTTGAGCAACAGTATATATAATTTACAACATCCCAGACAGCAATATATATATATATATGGAAAATATCCCCCCCCCCAAATACATGTGCTAAATGGCTGCAATTTACCAAGGACAGTTCCAATTTTTGGACCTTTTCCCTTGGCAATTCTCAGTCCATATCCCCACCCCCTTGTTTATTTATTTATTATTTATTTATTAAATTTATATACCGCCCCATAGCCAAAGCTCTCTGGGCAGTTTACAAAAGTTAAAAACAGTCAACATTAAAAAGTATAAAAAATTTTAAACCATCAAAAATATATAAAAAAACAGTATAAAATGACACATACTGTGGAAAAGGCTGAAAGCGATCAGCTGCGTGCGGCAACGGCGGCAGAGCCCGGTAAGGGACCAAGGGGGAGGGGGGCCTTACCTGCCTCCGTCCGCGGTCCGTCGGCTTCTTCAATTGAGCCCGCGGTTGCGGCCTAGACTTCCTGGTTGAACCACAGGCTCAATTGAAGAAGCCAACGGACCGCAGATGGATGCAGGTAAGGGAGAGGAGGTTTTTTTTAACCAGGCCCTGCCGCTGTAGCTGCATGGGCGACAGGGACAGCGGCAGGGCCTGGTAAACCCCACTTACCTTTCCGGCGGAGCTCCGGATCGAGGCGAAGGATCTGCCTTCACCTCGATCCTCTTTGCCACGCTCCGCCAGCCCCCCAATCCTCTTTGCCTCCGCCTTAAGGGCAGGCGAAGCCCCCCGCTCAGCTTCTAATTCGTCGGCCCGATTAGAAGCGGAGCACATCCCTACAGAAAACTATGGCCTTAGCTAGACCTAAGTTTTATCCCGGGATCGTTTCTGCCTGCTCCCCGGATATCCTTTGTCATTTACATGAACAGGAATGACCCCGGGACGATTCTGGGATAAACCTTAGGTCTAGCTAAGGCCTATGAAAACAATGTCCTGAGTTGGATCCAGATTGAAACACATTGAAGTGGGGGCTGGTGGAACTGGACTCCCCTGTCCTTCTCTTCCCTGCAGCAATCCCCCCCCCCGCCCCTGAAAACACTCCATAAAGGATTGGGGGACTTTGCTGAATGGGATGAGCTGGGGTGTGGGATGGAGAGGGTCTCCCCCAAAATCGAACAGAGGCAACTCCTAGGAGAGGATCCATTCCATCAAGAGAAGCCTGGATCCAACCCAATAGAACTATAAATTAAACAAAGACATAAATCCCCATAAAACTAGCAAATGAAAAAAAATCAATCTAAAATCAATGCAGAGTGTGAGTGTAAATCAATTTTACAATTTCAGAATTCTCCTCCAAATGCCTGGGCAAACAGGAATGTTAAGGCAGACTGAAAAGCACAGAGAGTCGGCACAGGTTTTATTATCTCCTTAGTGTGTCCCTGGCTGTTTGTTTGGTTTGTGGAATGCTGGAACATAGGAACATGGTCTTTGGCATTATCAGGAGCCTCTCCCACTACTCCTCTGTGAGGGGACTCACTTAGGCATGGGTGTAACCACCAGCCTCCACAGCAGGAAGTTTTTAGCAGATATTGTGGTCTATTTGGATTCCACTCAGAGTACACCGAGTGGGTCCTTCTCTATGGGACTCCCTGCCTATTGATGTCTGGCAGGCACCAAGAATGCTTCATTTTTGGTCCCTGCTGAAGACATCTTTTTGTTTAAATAAAGCTTCCCTCACTGACCAGCCATAGTTTTATGGCTACACTTTGACTTTTAAAGATTTGAATTCTCTGCTTTTTTTATTCCTTCTTTTTTCTTTGTTTTTACTGTTGACCAAATGGGAATTTTATTGGATATAGAGTGCTATATAAGTCCAGGAAAGAAAGAAAGGTCATAAACTGATTGCAATTTTCTGAAAGTTAGGCCTGGCAGCTAAGGAAGGTGCAAAGGCTGTCCGCTTATTTCTGTAGGGTTTCTGTCTAGTTTTACCACCATCTCAGACATGCAGGAAAACAACAAAACGTTGAGTAACATGGATCTCTTTGCCCAACCGTGACTCTCACAGCTTCTGAATGTGGCTACAGAAGTGGGCAGGTAAGGGCCCTTTTATGCTCAGCCATAGACAGAGCCACTGCGGCCAAGAGAGGCAGGCAAAACATCTGGCTAAGCCAAGAAGAGGCACGCAGTGCTGCTTTTTGCCGTGTCTGAGTTGCTGAGCTGGACTCAGATCTTCCATTCTCCCAGGTGTGGGGTGAATGTTGATGCCCTCAGTGCCCTTGTTGAGATGCAAGGAGCACCCTCATGGCAGCTGCGTCTCCTTTCCAAGGGCATCTTGGAAGCAGCTTCTGCTGCTGCTGTTCGTGATAGATCCACTGTCACCCTGGGCTGAGCTGGAAGATGCCTTATTAGCAACACTATTAAGGGAGCCTCAAGGTCTGCATTGCTAATTATGCTGCCTGCAGAAAGCCAGGCTGTGATTGTGAAAGCGCTTGGCCAGAGGAGGCCACAGCTGTATGGCGGTGGCTTCTGCAGAGAGACAAGAACGTGGCTCAGCTGGGAGAGGAAAGGGTGTCGAAAGGAACGAAAGGAAAACTCTCTGATCGTAACTGGGGAGGGAGATGGGAAGCAAGCTCAGCTTTATTTGGACAGCAGCTTGGCCATTAAAAAAAATGGAAATGGGCATGTGTGTATATTATGTGTGTATATTTCATCTGAAGGTTCTCTTGGCATCTTCTCCTAAAGGAGGACAATTTTCTCTTAAAGGAGGACAGTGTGAGCTCTAGGAATACGGAGGTGTGTATAAGTGTGTGTTTGAAGTGCCATACCTGATCAGGAGCACACACACACCTCACAGAGACACACATACTAAATTTGACAGTAGTCATTGAAGACATCAGCATCCCAAGAATTTGAGCTGAGAAAAAACAAATCTCTAAGCCAACCTTCTCCAAGCTGGTGCCCTCTGTAGGGGTTGGATTACAGCTCCCAGCATTTCCAGCCAGCATGGTAGAAACACCAATTTACACACACACACACACACACACACACACACACATTGCCCACCTCTTTGGTATTGGGTACCCTAATAGGATGAGTATCCTAACGTCTATGTTGCCTCTGCCCAGCTTGGCTCAGTTAGCTAACAACAATTAGAATCAAACAGAAGTCTGTGGTGGCCACCAAAAGGGATGACAATAAAAAGGATTAGACAAATTCATGGAAGGGAAGGATGTCTTTGGCTACTTATCGTGATGGCTATATATTAGCTCCCCTGGCAGAGGCACCAGGCCTCTGTATACTAGCTGCTGGGGGACATGCATCGGAGGAGGAAGCTCTTGGGCTCCTCTCCTGCTTGTGGGCTTTCTGTTGGGGCATCTGGTTGGCAACTGCAGGGACAGAATAGTGGGCTAGCTAGGCCTTGGGTCTGATCCAGCAGGGTCTCCTTTTCTCCTTGCATCATAACCCCCCTAAAATGAACAGAAGAGGAGGCGAGGGTAGACTAAAACCTGCACACATTCAATTGCAAGCTCAGGACACTGACATTGCCTTGATCTGGTGCCTCAAAACCATCAAAGTTGATGCCAATGAGCATGCCTTCAGAGAGCTCATGTAGGCAACACTCAGCCAAATTATCCTTCCTTGCCCCTCAAGCCTGCTGGTGCACAGAAAAAAAGTCATTTCCCTTTCTATAATTCGCTTATTGCCAAGGACTTTTGCTTCTAACATCTGTCACCGCTGGTACTCCAGTTGCCTTTTCATTTCAGCGGGGTGCTTCTTGGTAGTCATTATTCCCCATTGGCAGAATGCATGCTGCAAACAGATCTGACACAAGCAGTATCCGTGGCACTCTTCCACACACACACCCAGTCAACCTTTATTGCTCGAGCCAGTCCCACAATTTTTCCTGGCACCCCCCCAAGCCCCCTCCCACCAAAAAAGGAAAATAGAGGATTGAATATGAGGACCAAAACAAACCAGCTAGGAGGAGGAACTGCAATCCCCAGAGCGAGCAAATTAATGTGAATGCTGGAGACGGAATCCTTGTCTCCGTGATGGAAATTCAGCTATCACATCTGACAGGCATCAGTTTGCATAAAAGGAAGATCATCTTCAAAAGCAGGAATGACATGGGAGGCAGCAGTCCCTCCAAAGCAAATGACCAGGTGGAGGCCCAGATCTTTCAATTGGTTGTCCTCAGGGAGATGCATTAAGTCCACCCACTGAGGAAAGGATGCAAGATCTGGGGCTCTTATGCTTTGAAAATAGTGAGTGGGGGAAGACAAGATAGTGGTGTACAAAATGATGCACAGTGTGAAGGAAGGAGATAGGGAGACATTTTCCTCCCTCTCCCATAATGCTAAAACCCAGTGGGGTCATCATCCCATGAAGCTGATTGGCAGGAGACTCAGGGCAGATAAAAGGAAGGAGTTCTTCACACAGTGCAGAGTTAAACTATGGAAATTGCTACCAGAAGATGTAGTCATGGCCTCTAATTTGGATGGCTTTAAAGGGGGGATTGATAAATTCTTGGAGGAGAAGGCTATCAATGGTTACTAGTCCTGATGAACAAATGCTACTTCCAGTATCAGAGGCAATATGCCTATGTACCCCAGTTGCTGTGGAACATGGATAGGAAGGTGTTTTTGTTCTCATATCCCACTTGTGGGGTTCCTGTAGTCAGTTGATCACCCACTGTGTGAACATAATGCTGAACTAGATGGACCTTTGGCCTGATCCAGCACTGCTCTTCTTATACACAAAGCACAGTATTCAGCACTGGGTGCAGAATTAATTCATGATCAGGGATCATAGGTTGGGCCAAAATGGCCTACTCCAGTTGATTTGCTTTATTTGCATGTTGAACAGGAGGATGTTTTTTGGGGCAATTTTAAGGCAGTATGGGTGATTGGGGAGTGGGTGTGGATGAGGACATCAGTCTTCTTACCTGTAGTTGCTTCTGTTGTCTGTTATGTTTACAGCCTGGATTGTCCCTTGGAACAATGCTATATGATGGTATCAAAAGGAGTTTCTGGGTGAGAAAGGGCAGCCCTCACTCACTAGCAAGTGAGATCTTCTTCTTCTTCTTCTTCTTCTTCTTCTTCTTCTTCTTCTTCTTCTTCTTCTTCTTCTTCTTCTTCTTCTTCTTCTTCTCCTCCTTCTCCTCCTCCTCCTCCTCCTCCTCCTCCTCCTCCTCCTCCTCCTCCTCCTCCTCCTCCTCCGTTTTCTGTTTCATTAATTGTCTCATCCTATCCATGAGACCACAAAACATGTACTGGGAGGCATTTCTGGTAGGTCCAATCAAACCCCTTCCATGTGGTTCAAACTCTTGACTGCTTTTCAAGTAGCCAGCCAATAGCTCTTTATGA
Organism: Elgaria multicarinata webbii; assembly: GCF_023053635.1. Taxonomy (NCBI): domain Eukaryota; kingdom Metazoa; phylum Chordata; class Lepidosauria; order Squamata; family Anguidae; genus Elgaria; species Elgaria multicarinata. The sequence goes on along the minus strand of NC_086186.1, from coordinate 3,281,716 downwards.
CCCAAAGATTGACGTGAAGAAATAAAATGAAAATGTCGGAGACAGACAAAAGCAGGGCTGCGCGGGTGGAGGGTGGGGGGTGGGGTGGGGTGGGGGCCGGCAGCATATGGAGAGAGAAAATAAATTGCTGCTGCAGACAACTCGCAGGCTGGAAAAGGAGGCCGAATTCCTAAGGCAACTGATTCTTGCTAAACTATCTTGCTAAACTATAGCCAGAAGAGATGTCCAGCTCTACAGATCGTTTCCCTTCGTTCCAACACACACACTCAGGACAGGGGAAGGGATATGAGAGCTTCTCATCGTTGGCCTCTTGGTTCTGTCCAGTGCTGCATCTATCTAGCTTACATGGATTAGGGACATGCTTGTGGTGTTGTTGTTGTTGTTGCTGCTGCTGCTGTTGTTGTTACTCCATTTGTGTTTACCATTAACAAAATTTTGTGTTGTTGTTCATTCTTTAAAATCATAGCCCGTTGTGTTACTCGCTCACTTCATGCTCGTTTCATTGCTATCAGTTGTTTTGGGCCATTGTTTCATGCAGCTCTCCATTGCCTACCCCAGGGATCCCCATCCAGCCTTCTGGCATTCCCCAGGTGGCTCCGCCCCTTCCCCTGGCCCCGCCCCTTCCCTCCGACTACCAATCATTGATGATTTCCTGGCTTTTGTGAGAGCATCTCTGAAATTGGATCCAGCATCTTCCTATGCTGTCGACAGGGGTTTCCTTCAACCCTACCTGGAGTCCCTGGGGATGCAACCTGGGCAACTTTCTGCGCATCAAGCAGGGCAGATGCTTGGGCCTACAACTCCTGCTACCTCTCACCCTTGGCCCTGCTGCCAAGGGCTGATAATGAAAGGTGGCATATAAATATTGCAAATAAATAAAGACTGAGCAATCCGTCTGTCAAAGGGGAATACAAGAAAATGCTGCGTTAATTTTGAGAATACATTATTTATTTAGTTATGACACTTCTATACCACCAAATATGATAAAATCTCTAAGTGGTTTGATTAATTAATTACAGCAGGAAATGGTGTTGGCCTGTTCAGCGACAGCATCGAAACAAAGGAACGACCTTACATGTCCTGATCCGAACGCGCTTCCTGCCCCCGAGAGACTCTTAGAGCCCTGTTGCAACTCTGCTACCTCCACCTCTTCAGAGCTCAGCAGCAGCGCACCAGACACAGCTGTTGTGTGTAGCGACAAGCTGCTACCCGATAGGTCTGTTAACCCGCTTCCTGCTGACTCACACTCTAACATTGTGTTTTCAGATCAGGCCACTAGGGAGTCCATTTACGAACGATCTGCCTTCTTTGGAGTGTTTTAAAAACCATTGCTTCCTTTTTCTTTCTAAATTAACTTACATCTCTGGAACCTCCGGAGTGCATTTGGCAGTACATCCTCAGACCTCCAGAGGGAGCTGCAAAGCTAACAAAGAGCTACTTTAGGCTAACACATAAAGATATTGTATGCAAGTGGATAGACAGATGTGGTTGGGAAGTTAACAGCAACGCTTCACATGTAAATCTAGACTTACCAGGGATGTGTTTTACTCTGTGCTCATGCTCTCTCCCTGAGCAAGCCAAATTCTGCACCAAGAAAAGCAGGATTCTGTGACCTGCATAGATTATTCAAATAGAGCAGGTTTGCATGATATCTTCTTTTTTGCATATATTGTTAGCTATTTGCTCCCACTTGTACAAGCTTTAAAGGCAAGAAGGGGCAGAATGAGGTAAGGGAGGATGTATTTAATTGTTTTCTAACAGGTTAAACGGGCTGGACAGGAGGTCCTTCTCTGAGTCCTCCAAGCATAAGTTAGAAACAGGTCTTGTATGTGGCCATGTGCAGGCGTGGATGTGGCATGGCTCCTCTCAATGTCTCTGTGTTTCTTTGCACTGCTTTGTGGCACATAGGGAGGTTCGTCCACCTCCCATTGAGAGGAAGTGTGGGGAGCTCATAAAACAAATAAGCAAGCATAAAAAGTACCAGTCTCTGCCTCTCCAGGAAGTCACCTACATTGGTGCAAGTAAAAAGTGCAATGTATAACTTGAAGTGGAAAGTGAGCGAGGGGCAATTTATTCAACACCTATCAAGTCACATTGCGAGGGTTGAAACGGTTGATGGGAGTCCCTTATGACAGTGTGGGGAAAAATGTGTGGGGAAAGTTAATGCAGCCTTCCCCAACCTGGTATCCTCCAGATGTTTTGACTTGTAGTCCTGATGGCTATTTGCTACCTCCAGTATCAGAGGCAGCAAGCCTATATATACACTAGTTACTGGGGAACATGGGTGGGGAGGTGCCATTGCACTTGGGTCCTGCTTGTGGGTTCCTGGTCAATGGCTGGTTGGCCACTGTGCGAACAGAGTGCTGGACTAGATGGACCCTTGGTCTGATCCAACAGGGCTCTTCTGATGTCCTTAAATGCACATATCAATTGTGTGCATTTTTTTTGAAATGTATGCACTTTCCCCCACTGAGTAGGACGTGTTTGTGCAGTTTTCTAAGGTGCCCATTTTTTTGGCCACATTTTTCAAATGTATGCTTCTTGTTGAATGCATTTGTTTGTTTGTTTGTTTGTTCTGTCAATTGCATTGCAAACGACTGTTTGGTTGTGTTCAGGTCTGCGTTCAGGCCTGGAAAGTGCAGATTGAGTAAACTGTGATCAAAAAAGAACCCCAACTTTTTTTCATACATGCCTAATGTGTAAGAGCCCCTGAGGCTTGGAAAATGATGGGTCAATAATAGCAGCTGGCAATACCAGCTGGGGAGAAAGCTGCACCAAAGAGCCAGATTTCATGTTCGGTGTGTAAAAACTTTTCCCAAGTGACATGGTGTTGCTTGAAGCCACTTCTTGTTTCTATAATCAAAGCAGGAAGAGCAGCCATCTGTATTCCTTTAATCAAGACACCATTATATCAAAGAGGCGTCCCCCTGCCCCCCCCCACAACATGTTGATAGGGTAGCATAAGAAAAGGGATGTATTAAAGGAGTCCAGTTTTACGTTTAAGCCTAACTGAAATGAATTTACTGCAGGAGCAGTGAGCGTTTGCAGGCTGCAATTACCTATTCTATCAGATGCTCAAGTGGATTTGGCAAGCAAGAGAGATTAGTTAAGGGGATGTTTACACTCCATCTTCAAAGACACAGTTTCTGCTGCAATAAAGCAGACATTGGAAAATTCAGTGTACAAAACCAGGAGGGTTTCTTTCAGCTTTTGGAATGTAAAACACACACAAAACAAAACCATAGTTCCAAATTAGGCCCTCGATGACACCACTGGTGTGTGTTTGTTTGTTTTATAATAAACAATGTCCTGTTTGGCCTTCTTATGCTCCAGACATCCAAGCCATTGATCTTCCTGAGGATGGCTACTCTGAAGAATTTGATGGAACACCTGGGGAGGTTAAACTCTTCACAGGCTGTGTGTCTAAGTATTGGACACACAGCCTTTAATGAGCCATTTATCTGCTCATTAAACTGCATGTTGCTGGAATTATTCACATTTTCTTCAATTCCCTTTTCACTCAGATTGGAAAACAACAGCAACAACAACAACAATCCTCTCTCTTCCGTGGCCCTGCCAAACACCTTGACCCTAGAGGCCAATAGTAAATCTGTGCTTTTGCATATCTGAAGAGGACCCTGGAATCTAAGATGTTGCCAAAACTCTTATTTCCTGGCTCAGAAATATGACTCTAAAGGATGCCTAATATGTGTCTTGATTATGAGATGAGTATTAATCCCCCAGTGTCTCACTTAAAATCTGAACTAGAGAAGAATACTCCTCCTATACTCTCCTCCCCTCATCACTAAGTTCCACCCTCCCTCCAAATTACGATCTTCTGATCCCCCAAGTCTATTCCCCACTGACGTGGTTGCTGCTGCTTGTGGATTTAAGAGGATGGGGTGGGGTGAAAGTACAATGGTATGCTTTCCAAATCAGTTTGGATTGGATTGGATTGAGTTGTGTGTGTTTTACAGTATTCTTTCCCTGCTCTTCAGCCAAACAAACAAACAGGTTCTTGGAGCAGCTTACATAGATTAATAATAAGACAGTTCTTGTCCTCAGGCCTACCGTCTAAAAGACATGACACAAAATGGGGAAAGGATTAGGGAGGAGGAGGGAAAAGGCAGAACTGAGACACCTGGCTTAGTGGATTGGTTTCAAAGTTCTTTTGCAGGACTCAGGAGTTCTTTCAGGCAGGGGAGGGCAAAACAAGCAGACTGCAGCTGCTCTTTCTGTGGCTAATTTAACAGAGTTATTTCCTGATTTTATTGGGAAATAACTGAGCTGACTGTGAGCCAATCCAATTCAAGCCTTGCATTGCTTACTTCAGAGGCTGAGAACACATGGTCTGGGGTAGTTTACTGAACTAGCAACTGGTCTTGGATCCCTTGGCGTGCCTCGTTGGCATCCCGTTCTTCCTACGCTTTTTTCTCCCTTTACACAAGAAGATATTCAGCCTTTGATTAAAACATGGGAGGCGTCTATGAATGCCAAACCCAAGTGAAGTCTGTTGGATTACTCGTTGTGGGTTCTGGCCCTTCCAGAGGTCCAAAAATATCTTCCTGGCTGTGCTGGGAGCATCTCCCTGAAACAATAATTAGCCTCTGTTTCTGATTATGGTCTGGATTATTCTAACTGGCAATGGAGTGCACTGGTAATATGGGCCGTGGAGGAATTTGTCTGCTTATATCGATTTTTTGAGCCTTTGTAACGTTGTAACTTGTATCGCTGCCTTGTATACCGTTGTTCAGTAGCGTTACTTTTTCTTGTAACGTTGTTGCGGAGCACACTGTTCATTGCCCCGTTGTCTGTGTTGTCTCTTCTTCTCGTTTCTGTGATCCTTGCAATTCCCAGACTGTCCTTTCTCTGCGCCTCCCACTTCCTTGTTTTTGTATTTTCCGCACCTCTCTAGCTAACATTCCTTTATGTGCATGCTCTTAATTTCAAACCTTTGTGGCGGGAGTTCTTCAGAGAGAGTGGTTTGTGGATTGTCAGAGTTGTCTGTCTCTTGAGGAAAGTGTAGGGATGCCTGGTGTACGGAATGTGTTAAATCTTTCTCATTTTTTAAACATTATTTCTGTGGGATTACATGCAACCTAACTCGGGTAAAAACTTAAAAAAATATATATTAAAGGATGCGCATTTGTGCATTTCTAATTTAATTTATGCGCATCCTTTAATAATTTAATAATTTAATAATGCTCATCCTTTAATAATTTTTTAAAAAAGTTTTTACCTGAGGTAGGTTGCATGTAATGCCATGGAAATAATGTTTAAAAAATGAGAAAGATTTAACACATTCCATTCACTAGTTCTAACAACGGTTACTGAAGGTGTGTAGAGGAAGTTACAGAAGACTTTGTAAAAATGGAGCACATTGAAAGAAGTCTAACGATGCAGAAGTGTTACAACAAAAGGTAAAACGGTACAAAACCTTTCTGTATAACGTTATAAGAAACACATCACGTGATCACTGACGTCATCCAGAGCTATCTATAATGTTACAGCTACAGTAATGTAGATTTGGTCAATGTCAGTGAGGCAACGGATACCTAATGGAAATGAATTTAAACTGCCTCCCAGGGCAATCCACAGAGCCACTCATTGGTCACAAGGGCTCACTACCCTTTTGGGGCATTCCATAAGTGGTCACGCCAATGACTAATCTAAATATACACAAGACTGCACTCTTACTGCTTTTCTTTGGGTTAATAGCATGTTTTCAATACACCCACTAATTCTTCCATATTTCATTTCTCCTCACTTCTCCTTCCTCTTCCTCCTTCCTCCTCCTCCTCTGTCTCTTTCTGCTTTTCACTTCCCCTCCTCCTGCTCCTTCTTCAAGGCTTCCAGGGGAAAAAATCACAGAGGTTTATTATATGGCCAAACGTTTCTCTAAATGAACATATCCCAAAGATACTGGGGGGAAAAAACGCTATTTCCCTTTTGCATTTCTGTATTGGGTAGGTTCATGGACTCACTTCCTCAAAAAGCTGTAATAAATCTCTTCACTTTTTACTTACCAGAGACATGATTTCTGAAGAATATAATGACATTTTTTTAATATAATAGACACAGTGAATGTTTTATACCAGCCTTGTAAAATAACAGCCAGACTTGTGCCTCCATAACAATAAGTGTCATTAAAGCGACACTGATGAAAGCCACAATATATAAAGCTGTGCACTGTGATACAGTTTCAGAAGTGTTTGTTAAATTAATTGGATGGGGGAGGGAGGGAGGGAGGATGAGAACATCTAAACATTATGGGGGGAAAGTGAAGAAAAAAGTAAAGAAGAGGCAATAGAACTGGATAGAACTGGAATATAATAGCCGAGGAACTGAGCAATGAAAAAAAGGGGAGGGCAAAGTGGCAGGGTGGGGGAAATAAACTCCTAACTTGGGCTTGTGTTACGTGAGAAATCTCTGGCAGGGGAGTTACTGCCCCATGGCTCACCCAGCCTTCCACAAAGCAGGTCCTTCCACCTGTTAAAACAAGGAGCAGGAAGTCCAGAAGCCATTAGTCAAGGACAGAGGCCAAGTCAGGGCCTTTAAGGCAGGGATGGGGTGCCGTGGGCATGCCCATTCCCTCTGGCATTCACACGTGCTGGCAAATGGACACAAGACACCTCAGTGAGGCTTCTTTTTATTGAGGAAATCTCACGGTAACAGGCTTAATGGTTACACACTCCAGAAATGCACTTAAAGCTGAATGATGGTGAGAAGGTTTTGGGCCCCATGCTTCAGGCAATCACAAAGGGATTTCTTGAAAGGCTTAGCAAAGGATCCCAAGGGAGCTTCTCCAGACACTGCATATGCTGGTAACTCAGGGAACGTGGTAAAAGCCTAAACAAGATCATGGGTGGGGTAAAATCCCCGGGACAGGAGCCTCAGGCTTTCTGCTTAGCACTAGCAATTCCTTGCCACCTGAGTCTGGCAGAGAGAAAGAGACCACGCACCAGTCGATCCCGGTCTGCTGTACGCTGAGCTGACCTGGTAGGCATGATCACAGGTAAGGGAAATATCTCGGGCACTGCAGGTAACTTTAGCTCCAGGGAAGCTCTCTGTCACCTGAGTCAGGCCACTCACACACACAGTCCACAACAATTGCAAGTTCAAGTCTATGGAAAGCTTCACTACTCCCGTGAGAAACTCTAGCAGAGATAAGCTTGCAGAGACATTGGCATTCTAAAACTATTCCTAATAAATCTACCTACATTCAACAAGGCCTCCAGCCTTATACCTGACATGGGGATACGGGGCTTTTCTGCATGAGGTTGTTAACCCACTGTATCCTGTTTCAGTTTCATCGAAACTGAGGTTCAGAACACTACAGGAAGAGCACTTTTGTTCCTGCTTTCCCACTGCCTCACCTCTAGGTGGCACTGTGCTACAGTGGAATGTCTCAAATAGACAAGAGGGAAAAGTGTTTCTTTTTGCTTTGTCTAATAATGCTGCATTTTCCTTGTTTTACAAAAACTCACCCAAAGTGCTGTTTAAAAGCTGACACAAAACTGGAGGGTCATAACGTTGTCTAAAGAACCACTGTGAGTTGTAAAACAACAATGAGTATGCAAATGCTTCATGTAGAAAAGCTCAATGTGACCCTCCAGATGTGGTTGGACTGCAACTCTCCTCACCCATCACCACTGACCAAGCAAAGGGGGAGTCTGCTCATTAAATTGTGGGTGCTGGAAACAGAGAGAGCCCCTGCACCACTCCTGGGAGACTAAAAGATCTTGGTCATAGACATTGTCCTTAGCAGTGCAGCACCATATATATATATATATATATATATATATATGGCATGGGATACTATTTCATAAGTAGCAATAGTGATAAAAATGGTCTGTGGTTCCAAAGAGCTTGCAATATGCAATGGGAAAGGAGAGGTGGTTTTGGATATTGAAAAATCCTCTGTAATTCAGCACATTTCAACCTGATGCAAAACCCACGACATTTAAATTTATATCATCTTCCCCATGCATCAAGTTCTTCAGAGAAAGCCCTTCTCCAAGAACTATCTGTGGGAGAAATATGTTGCACATTTACAAAAAAAGAAGGCCTTTTCTGCAATGGCACCCAGACTCTGGAATATCTTCCCAAAAGGGATTCAATTGTGCAGACCTTGCTTTCTTTTCAGTGTCAAAACAAACTATTTCTTTTCCCCCAGGCATGGTATTATTTAAAACAACAACAATGCTTGATTTATTGATCAGTTTGTTTATTTGTTGGTTCAGTAGTTCCTAGGCCTCTGAATTTGCAATTTTACTGCTATTATTATATTGTGATTTGTCTTTTTATGATAGTATACACATCACTCCGGGATCTGTTAGTGGCTTATCAGTTTCCCGTATAAATCAAAGAAATATTGCCCTGTTCTCTACACGCGGTTAGCCCAAAGAGAGACGTGTTTGTCGGCTGACAAGGATTCTTGCTGCCTGGCAATGCCGGTGCTCAGGGAATTCTTGAATTCTAGGGCTCTGCAAGAAGGCTCTCGTTTGTCACCATGCCTCAGAGCTTCCTATTCTCTGCTCCAGCTGCTTCATGAGACCCACCAGAGGAAGGACGTCTGCATGGAAATGGCACATCCTGGGCTGTTATCACCTGAGCCCTTCAGCTGTTCTTGTGATGCGGGGACCCTCCGTCGTCCCCCGCCCCATTTCTTTTGAAATCTTTTGAAATGAAAGATGACCTGATTTCCCTCTTCCTCCCTTCCCTTTTACCTTATGTGCCATGTCTTGTGGAAAAGGGTGGTCTTGTTTTGCTGATCACATGTGAGCTGCTCTAGGAGGCTTTTTTTTTTGGCTGAGGAACAGGACAGAAATACTTCAAGAAAGTAAATATGTAAATATCTTTTCTCCAGCAAAATTCTCCTAGAGGAGGAGGAGATGAAGGAGGAGGATTTATTCTTAACAGCTCCTCTCTTCTTCTGATGCACTGACTGGCATTTAATTTGGCACCGGATTGATCGCTGACAAGGAGGCAGCATCTGGGTGGCAAAGGCAGCAAGAAACGTCCTTGTCCTTGGGGAGTGGGCTAATTAATGTACTTCCTGCTCTCCAGCCTCTCTGAGCCCGGGCCCTGCACCCCAAAGAAGTCCCTGCCTGCGGCTCTCATTAATCTGACATGATGCAAGGCTCCTTGCGCTGATGCCTCTCCACTGTTCAGGCAGCAAAAATTATCATACCAAATAAAACACTCCATTTCCTTGGAGCCTGGCAGATGGAATTGCTGAATAGGGTTCCTTCTGGGATTTGAAAACAAAACAAGGCATGATGATGCTGAGCAGGAACGACTGAGAAAGGAACTCCAGCGAGAAAACCAGAAGAGCTTTGCTGGATGAAGCCAATGGTCCACCTAGATCACCAACCTGTTTCCCACAGTGGGCAAGTAGATGTCTCCAGAAGGCCCGTGAGCAGCTCATGAAGGAGTGAGGCCTTTCCCGCTATTACTCCTAGCACTAGGTGTTTGGCCTCTGAACATGGAGGTGCCATTTCACCTAGGCGACCCTAAGAAAAGGAAGACAGGGCTCCCACATCTTTTAACAGTTGCATAGAAAAGGGAATTTCAGCAGGTATCATTTATATGCACGCAGCACCCTGCAAAATTCCCTCTTCATCACAACAGTTAAAGCTACAGGAGCCCTGCCCTCTTGACTGGATACAAAAGAGGGCAGGGCTCCTGCAGCTTTAACTGTTGTGATGAGGAAGGAATTTCAACAGGTACTACATGCATATAAATGATACCTGCTGAAATTCCCTTTTGTATGCAACTGTTAAAGACGCAGGAGCACTGTCCTCCTTTTCATAGGCTCACCCTAAATTTGGCTAAGCCTATGAAATGGGCACACTTACTTGTGCTCCACAATGGAGAATGGCCACTGCATTGCCAGTTTAGCCGAGTATCCAAAGCTGTCAGTTTTTCCAAGCAACACAATGAGTGCGAAATGCAAGATTGCTGACCTGAAATCCAGCCAGGGCCACGTCCAGTAATAGCAGTGTTGGGAGTACATTCCTATCTTTGTCTGTACAATGTTGGCAGAGAATGGAGTTCAAATTGACTGGAGCTAAGTTGAAACCTGGTGGGTCTTCTTGGGTAGGACTGGCAGAATCCAGAGTTTACTCAAGTTTTAGAACACAATACTGTGTCGGTCTGACCTGGAAGATACTTGCTGCTTGGAACCACTTTTTTTAGTCCAACTTTAAGAGTCTACAGTCAAACCTGTAGTGATCAGGGTAAGAGATTTTTTAAGGATATACATCCTACATGTAGAACCAAAGGGATCTCCCGCTAAGACTGCAATTTTGCCTGCTGTGAGCCATTTAAGTCTTTCTGCACAGTTTAAGCCCCCTCTAGCTAATCTGTTCCAGGCCTGACCTAAAGGAGGATTGAAAAGAATGTCAGGATTAAAAAACAACAAAGCACAACCCCACCCCCTCCACTTACACACACTCACAGGAAGCTATTTTAGAAGGGGGGCTTAATTAAGTAGCATGCTTCAAGGCCTCTAATGGAAGTTAGGAAGTGGGGGGAAATGTTTCCCTCCTCCTCTCTCTATGGCCCGTTTCAACTTCTGTGTAAAGGGCCTGTGAGTGGCAAAGAACTGCAACATTTCCTGTAAATGTGAAGTTAAAAAGGGGGTGGTTGGGTACACTGAAATGCTGGGGAGAAATTAACTCTCTGCACTAGGCAGTTGCTTTCAAAACAAGATTTCACTCATTTGGAGCCGCTGTTTTAAATACACAGTGTGTAAGTATATTGCAGTGAGTCTGGTGCTCAATCAACCTTGCAAGCTTCAGGTTTTGCTGTAGAGGTCCTAAGAGCTGCTTCCAACCTGGAGCTGGGAATGCTGTGAAGGACAGGGAAGAGGTGGGACGTCCCATTGGCATTGTCCACCTAAAACGTGCCCTGAAATGTAAAACCAACAAGCCTAAGTTGATGGAATGAACATGCAGCAGTCAACATGTTGGGCCTGTCCAGACAACATGCTAAGACAGGGTTGGCAACTAGCCCTTTTGCAGCAACTGGTTATTGAGCATGTTTAAACTGTGGTTATGTAGCCACCATGGCTAGGAATGGTTCACATGACACACTAAGCCATAATGTTTAGCTCAAAATGCTTGACCACCATGGCTTAGCATGTTGTCCGAACAGGGCCTCTGATTTTATCTCATAGGAACATAGGAAGCCTAGCTACAGTTATAGCCTAGCTACAGTGATCCATGCTCTGATAACCTCTCGTTTGGATTACTGCAATGCATTATACATGGGGCTGCCTTTGAAAACTGTCCGGAACCTTCAACTGGTACAAAACAGGGCAGCACAGTTACTAACAGGGACTGGCCGATGAGACCACATCACGTCAGTCCTTTTCCAGCTTCATTGGCTGCCAGTCCAGGTCCGGGCCCCATTCAAAGTGCTGGTATTAACATTTAAAGCCCTAAATGGCTTGGGGCCAGGCTTTCTGAAGGAACGCCTCCTCCCGTATGTACCTGCCCGGACCCTAAGGTCATCCTCAGGGTTTTTTGTCCGCAAGCCCCTGCCAAAGGAAGTGAGGCAGGTGGCTACCAGGAGGAGGGCCTTCTCTGCTGTGGCACCCTGGCTGTGGAATGAGCTCCCTAAGGAGGTTCGCTTGGCACCTACATTATATGCTTTTAGACGCCAGGTGAATACCTTTTTATTCTCCCAGCGTTTTAACAGTCTATAAATAAATTTTAACTTGGTGTTTTACATTTGTAATTTTGCATTGCTGCTGTTTTTATCTGGTTGAGCTTTTATATTGTATTTTATATTATGGTTTTATACTGTTGTTTTATACTTTGAATGTTTAAAGTTTTTGTGAACTGCCCAGAGAGCTCCGGCTATTGGGCGGTATAGAAATGCAGTAAATAAATAAATAAATAAATAAAGCTGCCTCATACTGAGTCAGACCCTTGGTCCATCTAGTCTAGTACTGTCAACACTGGCTGGCAGCCATGGCTCGCCAGGGTTTCAAGCAGGATTCCCCCTCTAGACCTACCTAGAGATGCTGGGGACCTCGTGCTTGCAAAGCAGGTGCTCTAGCACAGCGCTACGGCCCCAATCCCAACTTCGTGCATCAGAGTAGCCCTGTCACAGACCTGCACCATGTTTACCACTTCATCAAACAGCTAATGCTGGACTGAGGAAGCTCAGACAGGATAATGCCAATGATGGAGGAGCCCATTGGATAGCACAAGGAGTGGATCAAAACCCCGGGGCCTACTTGACAGTTACGCCCATGGGGGAGAGCTGAAAGAACTTCTATTTTTGCAAAATTTTCCTTGCAGGTTCTTCAATTTGTTCAAATTTCACAAAAAAAGAAGAAGTGCAAATTGCAGAACATGCTGGGTGTGTGTGTGTGTGTGTGGGTGTGTGCGCGCGTGCAAATGCCTGGAAAAAATCCATGAACTGGCCCAACTCATTGCAGATCACATTGGGCATTGTAGTGGAAACTGAGACAAAGTCCAGGGGTTTGAATGAAAGAAAAATGCCCTAAAAATGCCCCCCTCTATTTTGAAGTCAGCAAAGTGGGCCCTCCATCTCAAAGACAGCAAATACTATTCTTCTGAATAAATGTGCATAGGTTTACAGAGTTAAACAGTTTCCTCCACCCAAGCAGATGGAGTGAATCCAGTAGCTGATGGCCAGCAGTTATTAAGCAAATATCTTCCACTGGTAAAGATGCCATTTTGTGGCCCCCCTGAAGTGATTTTGTTCTTCCACTCCCCAGTAGTATCTAAACACAGGGAAGGACCTTCACTCAGTGGTGGAGAACCTGCTTTTCATGCCCCATGTTCAGTCGCCGGCATCTTCAGTTCAAAGGCTTAAGCGGCAGGTGATTGGGAAGAGCCTTGCCTCAGACCCCGGGCAGCTGCCGCCAGTCAAAGGAGACAATACTAGGCAGACTGGATTAAGTGTTTGACCCAGTAAAGGCAGCTTCGTAAGATGCAGGGCAGCACATGAAATTCCTGCCACTGGCCATTACTGAGCAGATTCAAACACTAGAAGAGATTATGCTGGCACTGATTTGAAATGCAGCCCGGTGGAGCTGACCCCAGGGAAGCTGAAGTTACACTAATCCAGCACAGGCAATTACATCGGACCCTGAAATCACAGCAAGGGAGACCAACATCAAATTACTTTTGAGCCAATTATCTGTGGGAAGGGACTCCAATAGCAAAGTGGGTTTGGGGGCTGGAGATGAAATCTAATCCGCATTTGTTAAGATGGGGTCAGAGCACAGCATGGATCAAAGTGATCAGGTTTCAAGATCCACAGGAGGTCCTGGGTTCCGAGGCAAGTCGTAGTGTGGGCCATGGCAGGTGTGAGTCACATGCTAAAGGCAGCAGCCACTGGGGGCGGGGGTGAGAGGCGGATAATGAAGTCCAGGTGTCATGAGACCTGAGACTGCAGTTCCTACTGGCACTGAGTCTGAGGATGACCTTCACAATTGGGTTTCGCCTCCTTAGACCCCACATCCTTTGCTCTCCAGGAGGTGCTGCCCTCTCACTCTGAGGAGTCAACCCTGGACTCTTCCAGTGAGCAGAGAATCCATGGAGAGCATTTCCCACTTAGATCCTCATGCCCCACCGATTCTCGCCAGGCAGATGGTCAGTATCTGTGGAAAAGGGCTCTAACCACTAAAATAAACAGATGCAACACTTGAAGAGGTAAAGGTCCCAGAAGGACTTTCTACACATGAGTATAAAACCCTGCCACTTCCTCTAAGCCGGAGCTAGGGGTGGGGTAACTTATTTTGCCTGGCTGCAGGGTCGCTCTCCGTGGTCCTGAACCTGGGCTCATAGTCCATGAATCAGCACCTCTAGTTCTGTCCAGATGCTGATGTCCGCTTGCTTGAGCCATCTCCTTGTAGGGATGATGGGATCCACCATCGGACAGGGCATCAAGGTGGGCAAGAGGTTGCATTCCAAAGGCCATCACAGAAGGTTCAAAGGTCTCAGAAAAGTAAGTAGCAGTATCAGAGCTCAGGCAGGGGGAGTTCAGGTTTCACCAGAGCAGTGCAGGCAAATGGAGTGACAGCTTAGCCAGGCAAAGTTTTCTTTAACAAGATGATTTGGCCAGACTGAAGGGGATGTCCTGAAGACAGGACTTTCTAGGGCTTGGAAGAACAGGGATTGGTCCTTGAGGATGCTCAAGCAGGTGCCAGCACCAGTACAGCAACTGAGTCTGTGCCCTTGAATCTTGAGCTCATTCTACTGGGCTTGTGGTTAACACTGGTGATGCAGGGGGCAAGGGGGCTGCTGAAGACCCTGATTCAAGAACCTTCCCAGTATTATGATAGATTCCTGGATGCACTCAATCCTGACCTCTTCACTTTCCCCAGGAGTTTCCACTTAGGGTGTGGAAATCAGCAAAACTTGAGCATGTTGAGGTTTTCTGAGTTTCATGTCGGCATCAGATTGGGTGTGTATTTGGGTACACATTCAAAAGTGTGCAGTCTTCACCCATTGGTTAAGAAACAAAGAATGTTTGTGTACATTTTTTTAAAAGTGCACCCTTTTTCATGTTTCCCAAAGGGGTAGACATGTTGGTCTATAGCTACAGGAACAACAAGCAACCTTGTGGCATGTTAAGAGATTAACAGATTTATTCATTCCGGCAACAGTGAACATTCTCCACTTTCTGTGCATGTTTTTTGAATGTATGCATTTTCCCAAATGCCCCCCAACTCCACAAACAGCATCACAAGCTCAGGAACCTATGACCTTTGACCACAGGTTGCATTCAGGTTTGGGAGGTGTGGACGGAGTAAATTCTGGCCATCAATGAACTGAAAGAAATTTCTCATATGTGCCTAGGTGGCACTCACTTCACAACATCAGGCTTCCTCAATTGACCCCTAAAATCACCAGTGGTTTCCTAAACCGGTTCTTCCGGCCCCAGGCATGTGCTACCCTTTTTGCGTTCAATTAGCAGTCAATACCCAAGAGAGCAGGAGGCAATATAAATATTTTCCCAAGCTGTAATGGGGCCATTTTTTGTGTGTGCTACTGACGTTGTAATATTGATTTGACACCCAGGTGTCTGAAACAGCTGGATGATAGAGAAATTGCAACCTGGATTCTTTCTCCTGCAGACAGGAGATGGGAATGATTTCCCTCAGGCTTTTCGGGCTCTTTCTCCTCCTCACATACCATGTTCCACCCTGACAGGGACATTTATAAACCACCACTCTGCTCAATGTTATTAACGGCTGGATTCTTTAAAGATGCAATTAATTATTCACCTGCCTCCAGATCAGTTTTCACAGCATTTAAACTGCAGTGATAAAAAGAAGACGAAGAAGAAAAGACAGGAAAAACTACATCAACAAAATCCCCTTGCTGTGCACATCTCTAACATCCGCGTAGCTACTGATGCGTCTCCTTTCTCTAAATTGATCCACAGCTTCAGCTGAGCTAAGCGGAGTAATGGCACTGTTTCCTGTAGGTTTACAAAACAAGATGCGTACCACCGCCGCTGCCGCCACCGCCTTGCTTTGGCACAGGGATGTGCGCTAATTATGTGCTCCTTTGAAGAGTCTCCATGCACATGCTTAGCACTAGGGATGTGCTCCGCTTCTCTTCGGTTCAGAGAAGCAGGAGCGAGGCGGCCTAATTCGCCTCCAGAAAAGGCGGAGGCGAAGAGAGTCAGGGGGGCTGCGGATCGAGGTGAAGAAGATCGCCTCAATCCGGAGCTTCGCCTGAAGGTAAGTGGCGGGGAGGGGGACTAATCTGGCGCTGCCGGCGCCGCCATCCATGTGGCGGTGGTGGCAGAAGCACCAGGTAAGGGAGCAGGGAGGAGGGACACTTACCTTCCTCCATCGCAGGCTTCAATTGAGGCCTCGTTTGAAGCCGGAAGTGAAGGCCGAGGCCTCTTCCGGCTTCAACCGGGGCCTCAATTGAAGCCCACGACGGAGGAAGGTAAGGGGGCGGGGACCGGGGCGGGGGCCTGGCCTACCTGGCGCCACCGGCGCCACCATCCATGCAGCGGTGCCAGCGGCGGCACCAGGTAAGGGAGCAGGGAGGAGGGATGCTTACCTTCCTCCATCGCGGGCGCGACGGAGGAAGGTAAGGGGGCAGGGTGGGTAGGTGGTTTCTCTTGCGCCGCTGCCGTCCATATAGTGACGGTGGTGAAGCCGGATCTCGCTCCGTGGAGCGGAGCGGGAGACGGGTGGAGCGGCGCGAAGAGGATTGGGCCCGATCCGGATTTTCTGGATCAGGCCACGAAGCGGATTGGGGGGTCCGTGCACACCCCTACTTAGCACATTTCATACTACCAGAAAAAAAGTAGGGCTCAGCAAAATTGGGGAGTAACTTGCTTAGGCTGGCCCACTTCAGGCTGCAGGCAGAATACTGCATTTGGGAATGCTTCTCTGCTTAAGACATGGTGGTTCCGCTCCTGTTTGGTGGGTCGGATACAGAAGATGGTGCTTGGGGAACATTACTCGGCCCCGTGGACTCTCAAGTATGGGGTCCCGCAGGGGTCAGTTTTGTCCCCCATGTTGTTTAATATTTACATGAAGCCGCTGGGTGCGGTCATCCGGAGCTTTGGAGTGCGCTGTCATCAGTATGCTGATGACACGCAGCTCTATTTCTCCTTCTCATCTTCAGCAGGAGAGGCTGTGGATGTGTTGCATTGAGCAGGGGGTTGGACTCGATGGCCTTATAGGCCTCTTCCAACTCTACTATTCTATGATTCTATGAACTGGAAAGGGTTCAGAGGAAGGCAACAAAGTTGGTCATTGTTCTGGAAAACAAGTCCTACGAGGAGGAGGTTTAGCCTGCAGAAGAGAAGAATGATACAGATATATTTTTAAAATATGCTGCTCTTGAGCTTTACAAGACCTGTATGGGCAACACTCCTCCTTCTTTCTTCCCCTTTCTGAAAGGTATTGGACTTGGGCTTGTTTCTCTGATGAAAGCTATTGTAGGCCCTGTGAACAATAGAGGAATCATACAACATTAAAAATGAAATCAAATCTGCCCTTCTCTGTTCAGTTACCTCCCAAAGATTTTGGCACTACCTGGTAACATGCACACACAACTTGTTCAATTTGTACTGGATGGTGCAGCAACTCATGATAGGCTGGAGTGCTGGGCTGAAAACAACAGAATGAAATTTAATAGGGATAAATGCCAAGTTCTATATTTAGGAAATAGAAACCAAAGGCACAGTTACAAGATGGGGGATACTTGGCTCAGCAATACTACAAATGAGAAGGATCTTGGGATTGTTGTAGATCACAAGCTGAATATGAGCCAAAAGTGTGATATGGCTGCAAGAAAGGCAAATGCTATTTTGGGCTGCATTATTGTGAACCGCCCAGAGAGCTCCGGCTATTGGGCGGTATAGAAATGTAATAAATAAATAAATAAATAAATAAATAAATAAATAAATAAATAAGTATAGCTTCCAAATTGCATGAGTTACTGGTTCCTCTCTATTCGGCCCTGGTTAGGCCTCATCTAGAGTATTGTGTCCAGTTCTGGGCTCCACAATTCAAGAAGGATGCAGACAAGCTGGTGCGTGTTCAGAGGAGGGCAACCAGGATGATCAGGGGTCTGGAAACAAAGCCCTATGAAGAGAGACTGAAAGAACTGTGCATGTTTAGCCTGAAGAAGAGAAGATTGAGGGGAGACATGATAGCACTCTTCAAATACTTAAAAGGTTGTCACACAGAGGAGGGCCAGGATCTCTTCTCGATCCTCCCAGAGTGCAGGACTAATGGCTCAAGTTAAAGGAAGCCAGATTCCAGCTGGACATCAGGAAAAACTTCCTGACTGTTAGAGCAGCATGACAATGGAACCAGTTACCTAGGGAGGTTGTGGGCTCTCCCACACTAGGGCCTTCAAGAGGCAGCTGGACAAGCATCTGTCGGGCATGCTTTAGGGTGAATTCCTGCATTGAGCAGGGGGTTGGACTCGATGGCCTCTTCCAACTCTGCTATTCTATGATTTCTATGTAGAAACTAGCCTATAGCAATCTTTGAAACAAACAAACACCAGTGATTGTGTTTATTTTAAGTGTCCGCCTTCACATCTTTCAGTGGCTGCTTACAGTTGAATTATCAACAACCAAATCCTGTATGGAAAAAAACTGTCAGGAAGCAAATTTCCCTGGACACAATAAGCACCAGTGAAAATGCGGGTGGGCATAATAAGAGTGATTAAAAGATGAAAGTAATCAGGACCACTTCCAGTGGGATTCATCACTGATGGTGTTTTCCCATCTACACATAACTTGGATGGTTCCACTTAAGGAAACAAGGAAAAGAGGAAGACCCAAAGGTGCAGAGGAACCAATCCATCCATTCAGGCTGTTTAAGGGGCCTTAATGCAAGCAAGCTAATTTTTGTTGCTGCTGTTCTAGTTTCAGTGTGCTTTACAACCTTACTTCTTTAGACTATTGTCTTGAGAGCAAGGCCGTGTTTAATTTAATATTATGTAAAGTGCCTGGTTGTTTTTTAGGCACTTAAGAAATATTCATAACAAACAAACATTTCAGGAGTAGCCTGTGAAACTGTTGATGTTTCTCAGTTCTCTAAACTAAATTAACTAAGAATGTATTGAATGAATTTTTATTCCGGGTTGCAAGTTGCAAATTTAGCTTTAATGTGGTTGAAATACTTCCCCATATCCCTTTAATGCCTACTTTCTAAATGCCTGTTTGCGTCTGTTCATTCGCATTCTCTTCCTCGTGTTTCATCGTCATGTTACAGCACCATGTACATTGATGGTGCTATATAAATAATAATAATAATAATAATAATAATAATAATAATAATAATAATAATAATAATCAGCACCATCAACTTAAGGATCCTTTCTCTTTCCTAGTGTGATCCTAACCAACTAGGGATCATGTAGTGAATGTAATGCTGTATTTCGGTTCGGAAGCTGCAGCTCATTCAAAATGCAGTGGCCAGATTGATTTCAGGAACCAGAAAGTTCGACCACATAACACCTGCTCTGGTCCGCTTGCACTGGCTGCCCAATTCAGAGCCCAATTCAAGGTGCTGGTTTTGACCTATAAAGCCTTACATGGCTTGGGACCACAATACCTGACGGAACGCCTCTCCCGACTTGAATATACCCAGTCACTACGTTCAACATCTAGGGTCCTCTTCCGGGTGCCTACTCCGAGAGAGGCTTGGAGTGTGGCAACGAGGGACAGGGCCTTTTCGGTGGTGGCCCCCAGACTATGGAATGATCTCCCTGACGAGGCTCGCCTGGCGCCAATGCTGCTATCTTTCCAGTGCCAGGTTAAGACTTTCCTCTTTGCCCAGGCATATAGCGGCACATCTTAATCACCCACATGTTTAGTTTTTAAACGGTTTTTAATGCTTTATGTGTGTATGTTCTGTGTTTTAGAATTTTACATTTTGTATACTTGTTTTTATCTCAATTTTAGAATTTCTGTAAACCGCCCAGAGAGCCCTGGCTATGGGAACGGTATATAAGTTAAATAAATAAATAAATATTGGGCTGTGGACAACATCACTATGGCCAAGAAAGCTGATAGAGAATGAGAGCAGTGGTTCCATAGAGGACTTTGAATATTTTTTGTTGTGTCACTAATGTCAAAGCACAGCCTCCACCAATATCGTGTGTGTGTGCGATACATGTTAAGGGTATGCAACACCTTGGACCCAAACTCCAAATCAGAATCAAAGTTGGATGACTTTGGCCCATTTCAACCTAAATCTGAATTGGCACAGTAGCCTCAGCCTGAAAAAGCTGAAGTGCTTTGGGCCAATTCAGCCAGATGGTGAGCCACTGTCCCCCACCTGTCTGCCCGTGGGACTTACCTGAACCCTCCACTCACACTGGCAAGCTGCCCGTTCACCAGAAGAGCCACCATCTTTAAAAAACCTGGACTGCTGTAGATCTACTATTGCAAACTACGGTGTTTATTTATTGCAGATGTTGCTGGACTCGGATGGCCAATTGGCAGAGTTGATGGGAGTAATAGCCCAACAACATCTGGATGACCACAGATTCCCAACTTTTGATTTATAGCTATTGGGCCTCCTACGTGGGCTAATCATTGATGTGCCAGAAATTGTGGAATCACGCAGAAAAAAGTTATCCCAGGACATGGCCCCTTTCTGATCTTTTAACAGGTACAATTTGCACTTTGATTGCTTGCCCAGCTGTTGGCTAGTTTGGAGATCTGAACTGAGATGGGAGACAGAGAATGGGAAGAGGAGATTTCTGCCTTTGTTTTGCCAGTAGAGGGATTGTGGAATTAATATCTGGCAGTGCTGTGTGCGAGAGGCTTAGGCCCATAAGCTGAAGCTAGGCTGTTAGCACACATAAGCTAATTTCTTTTACTGCAAACCTTTCACGGGGCTTTGACAAAAGAGCTCTTTTCTCCACTTCAGCCTTCATGCTCTGTCCCGGCCATTGGTGATATGCTGCCTTTGTGAAACCGGCCTCTTCACCTTTTGGGCCCATCCTTGTAATTTATTCCCTCCCTGCCCCCCTCTCACAAATGCAATCCTGATACAAATGGTCACACACACACACACACACACACACACACACACACACACACACACATCTCCCTGTCTGGGGTGTTGACATGCATCACTTCCTCAAGCCCATTCCATTCCATATCAGCATTTCCAAATGGATACTGCAAAGGGTGTGAAGGCCAATAGCCAATTAAAACGCTTCGTGAGCTTCTGTCCAAAGAACTCAGGGTAACAAGGAGCTGCCCTGTGATTAGTATGATTATGCAGAACCTCTCAGCTGTCTCTTTAATCAGTGGCTCAATGGAGCCATATGGCAAAACATGAGCGTGAGATAACCGGTCGCTGGAATTCATGGCTGTGGGACAAAACACTGCTCCTTGCCCTGGTGGAATCAGATGAGGAGCAAAAGTGCCTTCTCACTTTTGTTTGGTTGCTTTTTGTGCTATAAGGCTTTTGTGACATAACACTAGGGATATTCAGAATTTGTGAAATTCGTCCCGTGTGGGTTTTGTGGATTGTGGAGTGTCATTCATTCTGGCATCCATTGGCAGTCAGGTTAGTTCCCCCCCCCCCCAGTTATGCAGCAAAATATGCAAAAGATTTCATAAGGAAGTTCATAACAATTTCTATAATTTATGTTAGTATAAAACATTTAATGTATTGTCTATTCGACTTCCCCCTGCATAGTTTTTGCCAGCATGGTATATGTCTCATCAGAAACTTGCATATTTTCCTGTGCAAAAAAAATTGTGTAAATTTGGGGAAAGTAAAAAGTTCATGGACTCTGCACAGCCTTGGGAGGCTGGAATGGAGCAGAATTCCACAAGTCAGGTTCTTAGAAAGCTGGAGCCATTTTAGTCCATCATGAATTTCCCCAACATCCTCCACATCGACCACACACAAAGCACACAGAGAGAGACTCACGCACGGTAGCCTACATCCAGTCCTGGCAGGGCTGCCTCCAGGCTAACATGGGTCCGTGGCACGGCCTCCTCCCCATCCCCCCCAATTACAATGGATGAGGAGTAGGGATGTAATAGATTTTGTAAAACCTGTTCCAGCAATTTTTTTTTTTTACAGATTGCCAGGTACCTTTCGTTCTGGTGCCCACTCGTTGGCAGAATTGGATTTTTCAATTTCCTGAATTTGCACAAATGCACACCTCCCCAAATATGCAAACCCCCCTCCCAATGCACAAATCCTCTCCAAATGCACATTTTGATTATTTAGCCTGTGGGAGAAATGCTGCTTTGAGGGACCCTTTCTAGGGCTGAAATGTGGCAGTGAAATAACTTCATGAATTGCTAAACAAACAAACAGCCAGGAACAGAAGTCCTTTTCCCGAGAATCCCATTTGCCCATCAATGATGGTTCTACACCTTTAGTTAAAGCCTATTCTGTTTAGGCAACACCTGGCTGACCTTCTGTAGTTTTGGGGCTCATCTATACCAAGCAGGATATTCCACTATGAAAGCGGTATATAAAAGGTAGGCATGTGCTCCGCTCCGATTAGAAGCGCAGAAGCAGGAGTGAATTGGGGTGCTCCGCCTTGCCCAGAGGCAGAGTAGAAGCGGACCGCGGACCCCTAGAAGCAAGGCGAAGAGAAGCGCCAATTTTTCGGAGCTTCTCTTTCAGGCGGACCGCTCCGATCGCCATCTTGAAACATTTCGCCCATAGATAACTGGGTTGTTTTTGAAGCTATCGTTCTGAAAATTCTTGTGCTTAGACAGTCATGGATGGGGGTCATTTTGAGACTACTCTCACCGCTCTGCGTTGTGCGGGTCGCGCGCTAGAATTTTTTTAAAAGTAGGGTAAAGGCGGGAAAAAGGTTACCTGTTTCGATTGCTGAGGGTCAACTCCCGGTCATGATCACATGATCCCAAAGTTGGAGGAGGGGATAGGCAAAACGGGTAACTTGGGATTCTGGGAACTTCTCTTTCTTAGTCTCAACGGACTTTTCCCAGTGTTTTTTAAAACAGTAGCCCCACCAAATGCACAAACACAACCTGAAATCATATACTAAGCCAATAATAAGAGAGCACTGCTACCCACCCTAACTTTGGGGAACAACTGAAAAGATGTGGTGCAAGGGGATGAGCTCCCCTAGGGCATCTCATTGTGGACGTGCCCCCACTCTCTCCTGTACTTGGAAGGCCATCAGAGCCTTCCAAAGAGAGTAACCCGGTGGAGCAATGCCTATCATGAGTTGAAGTGAGTGGTCTACTTCTCTTAGTGGTGGAGCGATGCCTATCATGAGTTGAAGTGACAGCCTTGCTTCTTAAAAGACTGGTTGACCACCAGTCAAATTGGCAGCTGCTGCTTCCCCCTCCCCTGGCCATGTCCCCCTATTGCTGGTAAAAGACAGATATAGCCTTTTTAAAAAAGTTCTTCTTGCTGTTTATTCAGCAACACTGCTGCTTTTAATTCCACCCCTCCTTCATTTATTTATTTATTTATTTATTTATTCCATTTTATATGCATTACTGGCTTATCCTTGGCTCACTTCCTTATGCCCCCAGAAATGTCTGCTGCCTGCCTGCCTGCCTTCCCTCTCTCCTCCCCTGCCCGCCTTGCAGGGATGTTGTGTGTGTCTGGCTTAGACTCAGGGGAGAAGTCCTTCCTGCGCTCACTTGGAGTTTTGGAAGTTCCAAATCCATTTTTCAAGTGTGGAAGAAGATTCATATAGGTTTATCTCTACTCCCCAATTCATGGCATGTTGGGATTTCCTTTGAAATGGCCCCATTGAGAGGTCTGCAGGTTTAAGCCCCGCCAAAAAACAGGGGATGATGGGACTGCCTTGAGTCTCGGCGTGCAGCATATGTATCCCTGGATAAGCTGTCATGGTGGTGAGTTTGAGGGTTTTTTTTAATGTGCAAATTGACGGAGCTATTGGAAAGGGGTGTGAATGGGTGTTGGATTTTCATAAATTCCCCAAAAATCAGGGGATGATGGGACTGCCTTGAGTCTCAGCATGCATATGTATCCCTGGATAAGCTTTCATGGTGGTGAGTTTGAGGTTTCTAACATGCAAATTGATGGAGCTATCGAAAGGGGTCTGAATGGGGTGCCCAATTTTCAAAAATTCCCCAAAAATCAGGTGATGATGGGATTTCCTTGAAACTTGGCGTCCATGTGGACACATGGATAAGCTATCATGGTGCCAAGTTTGAGGTTTCTAACATGCAAATTGACGGAGCTATCTAAAGGGGTGTGACTTAGGGTTATGGGTGGTGCGTTAGAGATTAGAGCCGCGCCAAAAATCAGGGGATGATGGGACTGCCTTGAGTCTGGGCGTCCATGTGGACACATGGATAAGCTGTCATGGTGGTGAGTTTGAGGTTTCTAACGTGCAAATTGACGGAGCTATCCCAAGGGGTCTGAATGGGGTGCCGAATTTTCATAAATTCCCCAAAAATCAGGGGATGATGGGATTGCCTTGAAACTTGGCGTGCGTGTGTATACGTCCATGAGGTGTCATGGTGCCAAACATGAGGTTTCTAACTTGAACCAAAAAAAAGTTGTTTACTTTTTTAGCTTTCAATGCAATCCTATGGGGGGGAAAAACGGAGCTCCGATCCGGATCCGGAGCTCCGAGCGGAGCAGAGCGGAAATGGGCGGAGCAGGGGCGGGGCGAAGTGGCCCAATCCAAAAATCATGGATCTGGAAGTGAAGCGGAGCTGGGGGGGGTCTGTGCACACCCCTAATAAAAGGCAGGAGCCACACTAATGCTTTATAGGGGTATTGACGTGCACTGACAACTGTTGGGGCCCATTGACACATATGACATGCCACTTTGATAGTGTTATATCTTGCTTGGTGTAGATGTGTCCTGGGCCCCAACAGTTGTCAGTGCACTTCAGTACCCCTATAAAGCAGTAGTGTAGATCCTGCAGTGCACTTCCATACCGCTATACAGCAGTAGTGTGGCTCCAGCCTTTTATACCACTTTCATAGTGGAATATCCTTCTCGGTGTAGATCAGCCCTTGGTCTCCCTGTTCTGCTTTGATCTGTTCCATTGTTGTGCTGTTTAATTAGATGACTCTTGTATGGTGCCTCAAATGCTCCTTGTTGGTGGGGAAAGGAGGAATGACCATCCTGCAAATGTGTCCTCAATCAGTCAGGCTGACACTGCATTCAGGTATGATGGGGGTTTTCACATGACATTTGTCAGCAAAAAGCCACCTTTAAAAGATGTCTCCATTTATAATTGCAGCTATATTCCTTCATGAGCAAACTAGCCACTGCTGTTTGCAACCTCCCTCTCCTTTGGTGTCAAATGAAATGTGGGGAGGAAAGAAAAGAAGAAAAGAACAGCCACTGTAACTTTAATGACACATTTGAAAATGCGGGCACATTTCCTTTGTAGTTCTTTCCACCCTTACTGATTTAACAAGCGGCTTTTGCCTTCATTTGTCATGTACTGGAGTTTGATGCAATTCCTTTCCAGCCACATAGGGAAGCAGGAGGCCCCCACTCAGGCTGTGCCATTGACATGGGGGTTGATTAAAAGCCTGAGCTTTGTGGTTGTTTATTTGTGCAGAAATGATTTCTCTTACATTGTTCTTTCCTCGCTTAAGGAACATTTCATTTGCAAAGCGATTATCGAAGCTGAGGGGTCGGGCACTGGATTGACAGCCACAGAGGCCTGCTTCTGCACCAAAGACACACACACACACACACACGGTGAGATTCCAAACCATGGTCAACCACTTCTGGCCTACGCATAGCCAAATGCTGATTCTCAAGGCCAACATCATAAGAAGTTCCATGCTGGATCAGACGATGGATCCATCTAGTCCAGTACTCTGTTCACACAGGGGCCAACCAGCCATTGGCCAGGGACCAACAAAGTTGGACATGGTGCAGCAGCACCCTCCCACCCATGTTCCCCAGCAACTGGTGCACATGGGCTTACTACCTCGATTACTGGAGGTAGCACACCACAATCAGGGCTAGTAGGGTTGGTTCATAGCTGCATTTTCATTACCGGATGACTGCAGCATCAAGTGGTAGATACTTCCCAGCCTCCATCAAGTTGGGGGCTGCAGAAAAAGACCACACGCCACCCACTTCTGACTTACTGGCTTGAGGGGCCTGGAGAAAGCCCACCCTGGTCCTCATGGCTCACTGATGACAAGGCTCATGTCAACATGTTTCAGGTGTGTGGGCAGCAAAGACCAGTGACATCACTGATCTGATGTTAGAGCCTGGGTGTGGGACGCCTCTGCCACACCTTCACCTTGGTAGCAACGTACCATCTCTGAGCCTGGTGTGGTTGGATTTAACTACTCCCTTTGGATTCAGTTGCACACATGTACAACACAAGTCATTACACATGCAGTAGATTGAGAATGCAAAATCAAAGTACCCTTGTCAATTCCCCTGCAAACTAGAGACTGGGGTGGCTGTGTGTTACTTGGACTTGAAACAGTCAGCAAAATATGCTCACAGTCATCTTTACAAGAAACGTCAATGGAGGCAGGAAACTGACTTTAACCATGCAGTCAGTCAGTAGCTTCCCCATTTAGAAAAGTTATTGACAGCCTTCTGAAGACACTGAATTGATATATTGGATTTCTCATGGAAAAAGCAGCAATGCCTGCAGTGCTGTTTGTATAATGTTAGCTTGGTGCAGCTTCCTCTCCTTCTGAGAGCCGGGGCAAAGATGATATATCCATGACACCACCCATGACTGATTTTGTACATGTCCAACACTCTAGTGTCTTCTTGGGGAGCCCGTCAACACCTTTTGAGGAGGATCAGAAGCTCTCAGCAACCTGAGGGCTCCTGGCTCTGATCCTTACTCAGGAGGAAGCGGCAAAGACTCAACATGTGCTCTGGATTAGGGCCCTATTGATGCTCCAGGAAGTGGTGAGTCAGTGATAGAAGAGTCCAGTCTGTACCTGGCTGTTACTGGGGCCCTGTCTTCTGCTGCCCGGCTCTCTGCCTTCCTCCTTGGCTGGACGGCTCCCCTGGTGTTTCAGCAGACCTCGCCTCGGACTTTCTCCTGCCTTGCTTCTGGACACCTTCCCAGCCTTGCTGGTATGCCAGAAAAGCTTGCCAACCCATTCAGTGGGAAGGGGAGAACTGTGTGAGGACCAGGCTTGTAGTCTGCAGAAAACATTTCCTTGCTGTGCTTCTATCAGTGCTGAGTCTGCCATCTGGCAACTGCCCAACACCATCAAAAGCAGCTGGCTGGATTTGCTGCTGGTTGGTGGCAGGAAGACTGGTAGATGCAGCTGGGGCAGGGCCTTGGGACCGGAGAAGCAGTTGCATGCTGAGCTGAATCTCCTCCGCTATGTGATAATGCTGTACAGAATCTCCCCTCTGTCCTTGGCTTGTCTCCAGCTGGCCCTGCATTGGCAGAGGGGGCTGACTTGGACATACATGTCTCATCTTTCCTGTTTTCTTTTGTCGAGGCATGAATGGCCTTTGCTAGATGAGTGAACAGAGCACCAGGCTAGGGGTCGAGGGTAGATCATGAGTACAAAGCCAAAGGGGCAAGTCGACCACAGCTCCTGACCTGTGGACTATTTATTTATTTATTTATTTATTTATTTATTTATTTATTTATTACATTGCTATACCGCCCAATAGCCGGAGCTCTCTGGGCGGTTCACAAAAAAACTATAAAGACAACCATGCAAATGTTACAGAGTGAAGGACAGGGGATGCCAGTACTAAACATTTCTATACTGCCCAAGAGTTGAAGCTCTCCGGGTGGTTCAGATTGGTACAACTGACCAACTGATGCAGCATTGGGACACATGAGAGTTATGAATGAGCATATCTGAATACGATACAGACTGGAAATAGACTGCCCATCCATTACTGAGGGCCAAACCCGTCTTCATACACTGTGGCTCAGCCCTCATTGATAAGTATTTCCTTTGGGGGCTTTGGTGTGGGGAGCAATGGATGTACAGAGGCTTACTGCACACAGAGACCTCCAAGGATTCTTATAAAATATAACACCTCTTAGCACACACACACTGCCCATCATGACACCAGGCATTTTGCTAGTAACTGAAATAATGGCTGTTGTGTTTGAGCTGTGCTACCAGTCATCCCCTTTGTAGACAGTTACATTCCCACCCTGAGGGAATGAAACACAGTCCCTGGACGCCAGTCACTGCTGGGGCCAAGGGTTACCGTATCTCCCCATTGATCAGTGCTGTGTGAGCTGGTGTGGTGCAGGAGATGGAGTTATGAGTTTGGACAGAGACTGAGTTTAAAGCCTCTTCTCAGCATGTACAGCTCTCTCGGTGGCCTTGGGCTCTCAGATTAAATTATCTTGTAGGAATAAATGAAAGAGGAGTGGAAAAACACATCATACACTGTTTTTTTCAGTGTACAATGTACCAAGTTGGTGATACTTGGTTGCAATGGCAATCCTCTCTCCCCACACCAATAATTGGCAGCAGTCATTTACACGTATGCCAATTGACTGGTGTTGGGTGTATACCATTGTTCTGTATACCAACAGCACACTGCGTGCCCCCCAGGCCTTAGGCAGAGGCAGCACTTCTCTGGTTCAGTTTCCTCTGGATGAGAGACCTCTGGGGACTTATGGCAGTTTGCAAATGTTCAAGTAGATTGTAAGCAGGTTTGCAGGACACAACAGCCCTTCATGGGTTAATTAACCCCTGAGGACCTGCAGTACATGCTGGCCACCATTATGAGTATACAACCAGGGGTCGTCACATCGTGTGAACCAACTGGTGGGGTTATTTGAGGGCTAAACAAACCCTACAACAATGACTTTGGGTTGTTTAGTTCTCAAGTAATCCCCACTGGCTGGGTCCACATGACACAACAACCCCCAACAACTTCTGCTGGGTGGTGGTGGTGGTGGTGTCTGTGTGTGTGTGTGTGTGTGTGTGTTTGTGTATTCTCTCCCTCCTTCTCCCCCTCCTAATTCATGTAGACTCCCCCCTCCTCCTGCTCCCTCTCTCACACACACTATAGCTGGATTAGTCTTAAATATAGTTCAAATACGCCATTTTTCCCATGCAGAGTTCTCTCACAGCAGTGAACTACTTCAGGAGGCAAATGAAAGGAAGCCTGAATGAGGGAGTCCTACATCAAAGTCTTCCTTTGCTTTGAAACAAAGGAGGTTTGTAGCATCACATCCTACCTGACATCTTAGGTTTCCACAAAGCGGGAGATTTTGATATGGGGACACCTTACTTCACCTACATCTTGAGGGAACTGTACCATATCAGAAGCATATATCAAACACCCCATGTTCCCATGGTCCAGTAACATTCCAATTCTGTGGGACACTAAACCAGCATTGTGGCAGGTACTGGCTTTTTGCTTAAGTCACGCAAGACCAGGTGGCACATTCCAAAAGACAGGTGTAGAAATCACAGGTTCCAGAGCAAACCTTCTTGAGAAGTTGACTCAGGATCTGCAGGAGTCCAGAGAGCTCCCGCCAAAGCAGGCGTTGATCCAATGAAGTCTACAGATTATAGCCTCAGGAATGGGCTGGATGACTGCAAGAACCCCTCCTCACAAGTCAAGTCTGATGTAAACAAAAAGTGTGATGCTCTCACTTGAAGACCCGGTGTTTGCTGCCTTCCCCCCTTGAGGAACCTGATTCAGGACTGTCTTGGGTATCGTAGAATCATGTAGTGATTCCTTGGAGCCAGAACTGTAGTGGCAGGAGCTGTGATGAGTGAATCTGCTCAGGAGGCTGGAGGCTGACTAAAAATGTAGGGCTGCTGCTGAATCCTCCTTCTCATGGAGCAGAACTGAAGGTGGTCGCAGTTAGGAGGGAAACACTACCAGATCAGACAAGGAAAGGGTTAATCCAACCAATTCAGTGCATGCACAGAAGTGGCATTGTTTAGATACATACTGCACATGCTCAGAAGCCAGCAATCAATTCTGAACTTCATAGCGAATTTGTAAGCTGCTGGTCCAGGCTGATTAAAAAGATGAGCATTACGAATGAACAAGGCTCAAGCAGCGAGCAGACTGGTTATGAAATTCCGCTGTATCACTAGTCATGACTCACTTACATTGCATTGATTTCAATGAGTCTACTCTCAGTATGGCCAAGCCTGGATCCAACCCCAAGTTTTCAAAGCTAGCTGTTAGTAGGCGCTGAGAAAAATATGTGTGGCTTTTCACGCAAAAAGAGAAATGCTTGCAGTCTGATATGGGCTTGAGTCAGGATAAGCTTGGAGATGGGATTTAGGGGACTTTGATGAGTTGAAGTTTTGCTGATTTGCACATCCCAGTGCCATGATGAGGCCTCCTGGATGGTGTCATGTTTCTTAGAAAGCTCTTGCTTTCTATGGGAGACAAATGAGGCTTGCTAGGTAATCCACAAAGCTTTTATTAAGCAGCAAACATCTCTTCTACCTGAAGAGAGCCTAATCCCTTGGAAACTTCCCCCTAGGCAAAACTATGCAAACTAAGCAAGACAATTGTCCAACCAAGGAGAACAGCAAGCCTTTCTCCAAATGCCTGTAACTTCAGAGACCCTGGTGGGGAGGCAGGTTCTGGCTCAATCCTAGTTGGACCGACTTTCTCATGCCTTCCTTCCGCTCTGTGCAGTTTAGCTTCCAGCGGACTCTAGCATCAGCTAGTTTGTTGGGGCGCTCTCCTCTGGAAGAAAGCTCACTTCCCCCTGAGTGTGTAGGATTTGGCCTTGAGGAGATAAGCTCTGGAGAGGGCTGGCTCCCAGCTGGTGAATCGCCTGTGAGAGCTTCCTCCCTCACTGGTACAGGCTGGCTGGTGTCTGGCGCTGCATCTTCTAGTTCTGAATCTGATTCTGTTTGATTACTTGAAACATCTTCTCCAAAAACAGGGCCGTAGGGTTAGACATGACAGATGGACAGTCCAGGCTTGAGGTAAGAGTCTGAGGAGTCGCTCCCCAAAGGCTCTGAGGGCTGTATCATACCGCCAATGACTGTGCACTGAGACTTATTCCACATGACCCCTTGAGGAAGTAGGAGGCTGCCTTTCAACCAGGGCCCTATTGGCCATGTGCTCACATTTCTGCTCCCTCCTACATCTTCCTCCCCTACTAATGGCAGTTCTAGTTTGTTAATTGGGCATTTCCCAAGGTGCAGGAACATGTGGGGTATTGAATGATTGCAATCAGTGGGTGAAAATGCAGCCAAGGAATGCTCAGAGAGGTCCTGTATTCTCTCCAATCAATGCAATTCTCGAAGAGGGCAGTTCCTGTTCCTAACTCAGCTCTTGGAAAGATGGGAGGGAGGCGTGGACTAGGCTCGCGGTGCCTAACGTGGCAGCTATTGGCTCATTTAACATCCTTTCCCCTGTGGTCTACATTCACATGTGCATCTGGGAGAACAGGGAGCAGGCAAACACGAAACACCAGGCCGTGAGATGTAGGAAGCTGCCATAGACCAGGATGGACTATTGATCCATCTAGCTTCATATTGTCTACTCTGGCTGCCCCTGCTGTTCTAGGCTCTTAGGCAGAGATCATAGGGATGGGTGAACTCACCTGTGTCGGATTCATTGGACACTCACCCCACCGCTGCAACCATCTGCCATCCGCCCCCCAGGAGATGTGAACTTCTTTTGAGGCTCATCAAGGCCCTATTCCGTCTATTTCCCCCACATTGTGTAAATGGCACTCGTAAAGGTCCCATTTACACAAGAGTAAAGGTGCAAAGTCTCCATTCGTGCCTTTACTCTTACGTAAACGAGGCCTTTACAGCTACCATTTACACAATGGGGAAGCGTGCAATTTCAGAAGCCTCCATTTTGCACATTTCCCCCGTTGGGTAAATGGGGACTTTACGGCTGCCATTGATGCAACAGGGGGAAACAGACCTCATTTCCAGAGCAAGTGCGCACAGCTGCCAAGTACTTGTCAGGCCTATGCAAGCACTGAGAGCACGGGGCGCAGACATGCTGCAGGCGCTTGACTGAGTCCAGGGAGGGGGACGTGGGGGAGCCTGTCAGACTGCCAGGCTCAGCCGGGTGCCCTCACGAGGCCTAGCAGAGGAGAGTCTTTTCCACCAACAGCTACTTGATCGTTTTAACCAGAGAGGCCGCCATGGATTCCACGTGGGACTTTCTGCAGGCAAAGCAGATGGGGAGGTGTGCATTTTGGGACAGGCTCACTTGCACAAATGCACATTTTCAGAAGCGTTCACTTGGGCAAGTGCACCAACACCCCCCACCCCAACTTTTCATACTTTAACGTATGGGGAAGTTTTTTGGGCAGTTTTTTTAAAAAAATGCATTTTCCTATGATTAAATTTTCTTAAAATTCTGGAAAGTTAAAAAAAAAAAAGGATCCATTAGTCTGTAGTATCTGTGTGACTCGAGAGAAACCGTTCCCCTGCAGAATCCATGGGGCGGATTCATAGACTGTGCTGTGGCCCCTGCAAAAATTCATCACCATGAATTGTGGCCTTAGACAGAGCAAAGGGTCTCCCCAGCCCTGCCCTTTACCCTCAGCTGCTCTGTCTCTAGCCAGAGGACCCCCCAGGAGTAGCACAGGCACCGTGCCCCTCTGTTTGCCCAAATCATCCATCTGTCTCCGCCGGCCCGGTGGGCGAAGCCTGCAAAGCCGTGCCAGGCTGACGACTTGGCTGCCATCCCTCTGTCGCTCTCCACACGCAGAGCATTAAAATGGAATGAGGCCGGGCCTCGGATGAATGTTAATGAGATAAAATACCTTTTCCCAGGCCCGAGCTTTGCTGTGTTCTCATGCATAATGTCTTCGATCTCCTTTTACAAGCAAAAGATGTCATTTAATTAACTCACGGGCCGCTCATCTCATTTCAGGCTGCAGAGGGAAGGCGAAGGAGTGAGGCACGCAGCAGGGTGATCTGAGTAAACAGTGGGAAGAACAATTCAGCTTTGATACAGTTCCTTTATGTCTGTGGAACCATTCCAGGGGAAAAGCTACGCTCAGAGCAGTGGAAGAGGGACGGAGAGAGGCTGGGAGGATTGACTGGAAGGGCAGCGTCTGTGCAGGGTCGGAGGCAGGAAGGCAACATGGCATGCAGTGGGGGTGCAGTTTTGTTTGTTTGGGAGCAGCAGTTAGGGATGTGCAAATCTACAAAAACTGAGCTGGCTGAAGTTCTCCAAATTCCATCTCAGACCTTCTTTTGACTCTGCACTAGATTGCAGGCTTTGGTTTTATTCCTTTTTGCATGTCTACGTGTATTTTTCCAAACGGAAGCATCAGTTGTGTGCATTTTTGAAATGTGCTCATTTTGAAATATAAACAGTTTTGAAATGTATGCATGCTGTCAAGCAGGATTTTCCTTTCGGGTCCGCAAATCACATTGCAAGCTCAGAAATGTACAAATTTTGATCACAGGCGGCGTCCAAGTCCACATTCCATCCAGAAGGTGCAAACTGGGTAAAATTCTAATCAAAAACCAATGGAAACAAGAGGCTCATACATCCCTAGCAGCCGTGTGCAGACCTCGTTCAGGATGCCACCAAAGGGCAGCAATGCCATGAGGGGATACAAATTTTCATTGAAGAACACATTTGCGTAAACCAGAGAGCCGCAGCCTTGATCTTTGGGAACGCTCTCAGACTGCCGTTCCAAACACAGTCATCAGAAATGAAGTGCCCCGGAAGACGGCACACCACCCTGATGACTCAACATGGGCAAATCTGTCCATTTCGGTTACTCTTTTTTCAAACTTTGGTATATCACAAACTTTGAAAATTTCTCCAACTTTAAGCTTGGTTAATCCCAACCATTGAGGGCATTTTTTTTAATGTCTGCATGAAAATTAGTGAGGTTCTTCATGCATAGATTTTTGAATTCATTTTTGCTTATTTTTTTTGCAAGCAATTTCCTTAACATAATACATTTTTATAATTTCCTCTAATATATGCATTTTTGTACACATTTTCTTTCTAAATTTGGAGATTTTGAAGGATAACTTGGTTAGCACAATGGTTTAAATTTATTTATTTATTTATTTCATTTCATTTCATTTCTATACCGCCCAATAGCCAAAGCTCTCTGGGCGGTTCACAAAAATTAAAACCATGAAGAGTATAATAAAACAACCAACAATTTAAAAACACAAATACAAAATACAATATAAAAAGTGAGAAATTAGGTAACAGTTTCGTTTAAACACAGACTGAACAAATTTCTTCTTCATTGCTAGCAGTAATGTTCATTTCTGGATATTTGGAACAACTCTTGTAGTTGTCGATGTAAATTCTTTTGAATTTCCTGTCATGGCTTATTTTTTCCAGGCTAGGTTTTGGTGCTGTCTTACTTTATTCATTCATTCATTCTTAGCCACGCCCCCTCAGTGTTACGCAAGGTTGTTGTTGTTGTCTTTGTTGGTTATACGACACCTGGCTGCTTTCTAGATGTGCGGATGAGGCAGGGGGCTTTGACCCACCACCTGCACTCCCTTCTCAAAACAGCCCTTGGGCAAAACTAGCTACCAACCTAGAGTATTGTCTACATTTGGAATGAAGTGGTCTGCGTAGCCCAAGAAATAAACCCCACTCCTCTCTGATAGGTGCATCAAGGGAATAAGGACAGCAAGGTGCAAAAGCAGAGCATCAATAACATGGCAACAAATGCCACGAGTCCGTAGAGTGCTGCTTGTCTCAACCCAGAGAGGAACATGATTTATATATCTCACCCCACCAGCAATCGTGTATCTCTTCATGTTAGCGCTGGTCCTCTTTTTACAATCCTTGTAGCTACTCCAAGGCTTTTCTTGGTAATTAATGGTTAACTGTTCATCCCTGATGATCAAGAGGGAGCACAATTCCCTAAAGAGCATTGGCTGGCTCTGTATTGCCATGGTGGCACGTGGATGCCACAGTCCTAGGGACACAAGAGGGAAATGACGATTCTTATTTACATGGCACTGCAAAAATGTTTTATTTGGAGACTGCTACGAAGAGATCACTGTCTAACGGTATCTGTAAGGGATGAACAACCCCAAAGAGGAAAGAGAATATGGATTTTGATTTGTTTGGTTTTGGTGATCTTGGGCCAATCTCCCTCCCTCCCCCGTCTCTCTTCCTCCCTTCCCTTCCTCACAGGGTTGTTGTGAGGATAAAATGAAAGGGAGGAGGGAGAACAGTGGATACCACCCTGAGCTCTTTGTGCATATAATGAATGCAGGATATTAACTAACTAACTAACTAACTAACTAACTAACTAACTAACTAACTACATCAGGGATGGGCAACTTCCCAACTCTGAGGGGCTGCACCCCTTGACCCTCCCTCTGTGCTGCTGAATGTGCCACCAAAGTTCAGCAGCATGGTGGCAGCGAAATTTCTGTGCTGCCAAATTTTGGTGGCAAACTGCCAGTTTTAAAAGGAGCCCCCCCTGCTGAATTTCAGTGACTTGCATGTGGTGGGGGCAGTGGTGATGCAGGAAAGGCCCACAGGGTACGTGATGCCCACCCTGAACCTTCCCTCAACAAGCACCCAATGCTGCCTACACTTGACACTGGCCCTACAACCAGAGCAGCTCTTCCCCATCTGATACCTTGGGGAGTGGTCCAAGCCCATCACTGGTTGGAACCAGGAGCTTTCACCACATGTTCTCTGCCATGTGGTGATCCATATGGCATGTTGCTCCACACTCTTGCATTATAGGTAACATATAGAATGGCTGTAATGGCCGTAAGGATACTTATGGATGATCCTGTTTATGTTGTTATCATTTCAATCCCACCCTTCCTCCAAAGAATGCACAGAATATCTTCATTAATACTCACAGCAGCTCTGTGGGCCTTGCTAGACCTACCTGATAATCCGGTGGGGAGTTGAGTCAAGGCTGCACTGCAGCTAGCGTGGGCCATCGCCCCTAGATAGACGTAACACGCGATGGGGTAAGGGAAAGCCCCGTCACGTCCTCCTTTTTTTATTTTTTTTTATTAAAGGGCCATGTGCGCAGGAGTGCACCAATGGAAAGGTAAGGCTTTTTTTTTTTTTTTAAAAAAAAGGGGGTTCCCGCTCCCCCTGCCCCTGATTTCCCCCCCACAATGTCTGATACCCCCCTGCCCGCTCACAAGCCTGTCCTCCCCCTGCTCGCTATGTCCGTCCCCGCTCGCTCACCCATCCCCACTCGCCATGTCCGCCCCCCGCTCGCTCACCCGTCCCCGATCTCCTTGCCCTGGCCCCATTCTTCTTCCCCCCTCGTCCACCATGTCTGATGCCCCCCCTGCCTGCTTGCCAGCCCACTCGCCATGGCCACCCGATCACCCGCCCGCCATGTTCGATGCCCCCTCGGCGCCCCCCCCGTCTGTGATCTCCCCACCCTGGCTCCGCTCTCCCCCTCCATCTCTCCTGCCGGGTCCACTCTTTCCCCCTGGCCCCCATCTCCCCCCCCATGATTCCCCCCACCTAGCCTGATGGGCACAGTGCTCCTATGGAGTGCTGTGCCCAGTGCGCAGCTTTTCCCGGCTACTCGCAAGTAAGCGATCAGCTGGGAAAAGCCATGGAAGTAGCTAGACCTTCCGAAGCCCCAGGCTGAGCGAGGGGCTGCGGAAAAGCCGGGCCACAAGCGGATCCGGTTATCCTGGGTCAAGGGAGGATTTAGCCCGGCCTGACCTCGGGATACCCTGTGCGTCATCTGCATGCACAGCAGGGAGCCCGGGCCTCGCACCGGGCTAAGTCCTCATCTAGCAACAGCCTGTGAGACAACAGGTTAGAATAGGGATGGGGAACCCCAGCCCAATGGCCAGGTGTTGCCACAAGGGCTCCCTATTTGGTCTGCAAGCTTCTTCAGCTAATATTTCTATTCACTGATCATGGATGAGAAAGCATTTTGCAATTTTAAAATGGTGACTCCCTTGAAGAGGTCTGTGTGGCTGCAGGTGGTCATGTTGGGTCCAAGGAGGGGCAGAGGGTTCACAGGATGGGGGATCGATGTCGGTCCAAAGGACTCTGAGGCGCGTCAGGCCTGGTCTGATCCAATTGGGTCCGAATAGCACAGAGCTGACTTGGTTTGGTTCCAGAAAGATTCTGGCCAAATCAGCCCACTTCAAATCAGAATTTGGATCCAGAAAAAACCCGTGCATAGCCCTAATCTCTACCCAACCCATTTTGATTGATTGTACTGCCCAGTTAATTTTCTTATTCATGATTCCCCATTTATCCTTGGTTTGAAATATTCTAAATGTTTTTAATGGATTATGATCTTGCTTAATCTCTGATTCTGCAGACTGTTTGAATATGTGGTAAGTGGTATATTGATGAAAATGTTGTTGTTGATGATGATATCATGCAAAGATTCTGCACATTATGCACAGCAGCTATGAGAAGACATGCCTGGAAAAACAGAGAAATAAATCTTACAGAGCAGTTTTGCAGTGTGTGAGTTAGCTGAGGTTGACAAACCAGCATTGCTAGAGGAAGCTTTTGCCAGGCCCTCCCCAACCCGGATTGCCAGATGACAACACGAGGCCTTGGGACAACTGTCTTCAAAACGACAGCAGAAACCACTCTTGAAAGAGGCAGCATGCAGAATGAGCAGCGGTCCTGTGCATCAGCATAGTTATGGGGAAGGAAAAGCTGTTGGAGTCCCAGATAACCCTGACAAGGAACCAGTCTTGGGGCGGGGAGTCCTTGGCCACCAGGGGCCAGTGTGGGCTGAATTGTGTCAGAAGGAATTTAACCTTGGTGAATCAGAATAACCACGAATCCCTCACAGCTGTGGAGTGAGAGTCAGTGAGAGAGACACAGTTGTCATGGAAAAAGCCCCTTGGAATATTTTTGTTTCTCCCTTGAGACAGAAAATGCTATGACAATTTAGAGAGGGCTGGTGGATTTGCAGTATGAGGAGTTTTTTATATATATAGGCAAAGACTCATTGCATGAGATGCATTTCGGCACTGGTGATATACATAGGGTGACCATATGGAAAGGAGGACAGGGCTCCTGTATCTTTAACAGTTGTATTGAAAAGGGAATTTCAGCAGGTGTCATTGTTATGCATGTAGCACCTGGTGAAATTTCCTCTTCATCACAACAGTTAAAGCTGCAGTTGCCCTGCTGTCCTTTAAATCCGGTCACAGTATAGCTGCAGTATAGCTCCTGCAGCTTTAACTGTTGTGATGAAGAGGAAATTTCACCAGGTGTGACATGCACACAAATGACACCTACTGAAATTCCCTTTTCCATACAACCGTTAAAGATACAGGAGCCCTGTCCTCCTTTACATAGGGTCACCCTAGATATACATTTTCCATAAACGAAACTATTTCCAACACATAATATTTTGACAACTCTGCCCTGTTCATGTGACTTACTGTAACAGATAAGACCCCCATGCAAGGGCAGGCAAAGCTAACAAGCACAAGTGCACCAGGGTGTGTGAGTAAAAGGCAACTTGGGTCCAGGGTCCAGGATCCAAGCCTCAGAAGCTGCGGTGTCGTAAGTTGCCACATTTGACCAGGCAGATTAGGCCTTTGCTTGTGTTCTTGAGAAGTCCAGGGCAACCTCGGGCGACTTGCTGACTGCGTTTCTGATGACTCTTGGAAAGGCGAAGAGGGAGGGCTGAGCATGGAGTGCTTAGTGTACACTTTTCCCCAGAAAGGGAGTCTTTGGTGGGAGTCTTTTGGCCCACCCTAACAGCTCTAATAGGCAGCAGCTGAGTCTGGGTGTGGCTCAGCAACCTTTATTAGGAAAAGCCCAGCAGTCAGTCTCTCCCCAACTTCTCCTGGTTTCTTTGCCTATCTTGAACCCATGTGCTATGAACGTGGACTCCTGCTTGACCCTGCTACTGGATTGTGTATGTATTGGGCTGCCTAACTCTGTTTGACCACTTCTGCTTTGCCTGACTCTATGGCCCTGTTCAGAAGATACCTTAAACCGCAGGCTTAAGCACTGTGGTTGAAGCTATGGTTTAACGTGTCTTCTGAACAGGGCCATTATCTTGGCTTGCTTGCCTGTGTCTTGACCCTGGGCCTGTTATCTGGATCCCTCCGGCATTTGCCAGAGCTTCTGAAACTTGTCTTCTGGGACATTGGCCTGGGTTATTACTTGTCCCTATAACGAAGACTGCTAAAATCAAATATTAAAGAGAGAGATACTGTTAGGGTGACCATATTTGGGAAACCAAAAAAGAGGACACCTAGTGTGTGTGTGGGGAAGCAGCTTTCTGAGTCCTGCAGAAAGTACGTTATTCCCCCGCCACCTTAAAGAACCCGATTGGAGTGGAGGAGGGGAAAGGATTTCATTCTGCACCACCACCATCCACTCCAATTGGGGCCTTTTCTATAATGTCCACGAATGACCCACTTCCCTCTTTAAGACCTCAATTGGAGCTCAGGGTGGGGGAATGACGTGCCTCAAGAAAGCATGTCACTCCCTCCTGCAGCCTTAAAGGGGAAGGTGTGTCATTCCAGGACATTATTGAAAATTATAGAAAATCCCCCCTGACACCATGGAAAGCACAAAAACCAGGACAAATCCGGGGAAATCCTGACAGTTGGTCACCCTAGATACTGTGTGTCTCTGCCCTGGTTCAGACAACACGCTAAATCATGCTGCTTAACCACAAAATGGTTAAGGGCATGTATGCCTTTTGTGGTTAAGCAGCATGGTTTAGCATGTGGTCTGAGCCAGGCCAGTGAAGGGGAAGGAAAATGTGTCTCTCTCTGTGTGTAGCCTGACTAGAAGAGGCAAGACACCCACTAATGGCACTTTGCTCTGGCAAGCAAGAAGCCTAGTGCTTTCAGCAGGAGCCTTTCCTCTGGGAAGAGAGTCTCAGTGACTTCAGCAGCAGAGTTGCACCTTGCCCTGGGGAGTGGGGGGGGGTAAGGCACACTGTCTTGTTTTCATTGGATTTTACTGTTTTAAAATTTCATATTGGTTTTAACATCCCAATGTTTTAATTTGTTTTAGGATTGTATATTTATTCTATTTTATATGTATGGTTTTATCTGTACGTCGCCCTGAGATCCTTGTGATATAGGGTAGGATGTAAATGTTTTAATAAATAAATAAAATGCCTCTGGGAAGAAGGGGAGTCTGCACTCTCCCAAACATGAGGGTACTTCTACAGTTCAGAGAAGTGCAGTGCCATGGGTCCTAAGCCCTGGAAAAGATGCTACTTGATATGGGAGAAAGACTGGGCTGCCTTTCCATCCCATCTAACAAAAGGGAATAATAGCTGTAGGTGCCAGAAACCTGCTTTTAACAAAAGATGGCTTTACATGCTAATGGCTGCCTTAAAATACAGATGTGCAGACTGACCAGGTGTGTCACTAATGATCACTCTGGCTATCCAGCATTCATATTCTGATCAAATTTAAAATAAAGCAACATATGTTTGCCTTTGGGGAATACATTTTTAAGAGGTCTGTTACGGACTGAATTGCTTGGTCCAGCCTTTGCTGATTCCTCTCAGCCCTGTTCCCTGGGCTTTTCTCCCAGGGGGGACGGAGATGCCTTCCTTTTTGGGCTGCCTCAAAACAGAGCCGCTACTTCTCACTCGCAAAAGAGCTGCTTTGGAACAAGAGAGCTCCTTAAGCCCTGAAATAAGAGTAGGGTGACCCTATGAAAAGGAGGACAGGGCTCCTGTATCTTTAGCAGTTGTATTGAAAAGGGAATTTCTGCAGGTGTCATTTGTATACATGGAGAACCTGGTGAAATTCCCCTCTTCATCACAACAGTTAAAGCTGCAGGAGCCCTGCCCTCTTTTAAATCTGGTCACTCTAGTATAGCTCCTGCAGCTTTTACTGTGGTGATGAAGAGGGAATTTCACAAGGTTCTCCATATATACAAATGACACCTGCTGAAATTTCCTTTTCAATGCAAGTTGCCACATTTGACCAGGCAGATTAGGCCTTTGCTTGTGTTCTTGAGAAGTACAGGGCAACCTCGGGCAACTCGCTGACTGTGTTTCTGATGACTCTAGGAAAGGGGGTCTTTGGTGGGGGTCTTTTGGCCCACCCTAACAGCTCTAATAGCTGAGTCTGGGTGTGGCTCAGCAACCTTTATTAGGGGCCCTTCTACACGCCGTACTGAAGGTGCATGCATGCGCCCCAAGTACGACCCCAAAACGATAGTGTGTACTACAGCTAGAAGAGACGGAGGAGGTGGCGGCTGGGGAATCCGGGCACGTCCTTGCTGCCGCCGCCTCCCCGCCGGCCTCCTGCTGCCTGGGTAAGAGCGACCCGGGTCGGGGAGCTCGGCTTCCACCTCCGCTGAGCTCTCCGACCAGGGTCGCTCTTACCCAGGCAGCAGGAGGCTGGTGGGAAGGCAGCGGCGGCTGGGGAATCCGGGCGCGTCCTTGCTGCCGCCGCCTCAAGTACGACCCCAAAACGATAGTGTGTACTACAGCCAGAAGAGACTACAGCCAGAAGAGATGAAGGAGGCGGCGGCTGGGGAATTTGGGCGTGTCCTTGCTGCCGCCGCCTCCCTGCCGGCCTCCTGCTGCCGGGGTAAGAGCGACCCGGGTCGGAGAGCTCGGCGGAGGCGGAAGCCAAGCTCTCCAATCCGGGTCGCTCTTACCCAGGCAGCAGGAGGCCGGCGGGGAGGTGGCGGCAGCAAGGACGTGCCCAGATTCCCCAGCCGCCTCCTCCTCCATCTCTTCTGGCTGTAGTACACACTATCGTTTTGGGGTCATACTTGGGGTGCATGCACGTGCCTTCAGTACGGCGTGTGGAAGGGCTATAGGAAAAGCCCAGCAGTGAGCGTTTTCTGGCTGCTGGAAACAATCTCTCCCCAACTTCTCCTGGTTTCTTTGCCCATCTTGAACCCATGTGCTATGAACTTGGACTCCTGCTTGACCCTGCTACTGGATTGTGCATGTATTGGGTGTTGGGGTGCTCAGAAAAACAAATTCCAATTATCTCTTTGACCTTTAGAGTGACTGATGCAACACCTTGTAATTCTTGCATCTTCCTGGGTCGGACTGAAACTACGGATATTCAAAAATAAAAACCCGGACATTGGGCTGCCTAACTCTGTTTGACCACTACTTATTTATTTATTTATTTATTTATTACATTTTTATACTGCCCAATAGCCGAAGCTCTCTGGGCGGTTCACAAAAATTAACACCATCATAAAACAACCAACAGGTTAAAAACACGAATACAAGATACAGTATAAAAAAGCACAACCAGGATAAAACCACGCAGCAAAATTGATACAAGGTTAAAATACAGAGTTAAAACAGTATAATTTAAATTTAAGTTAAAATTAAGTGTTAAAATACTGAGTGAATAAAAAGGTCTTCAGCTGGCGATGAAAGGAGTACAGTGTAGGCACCAGGCGGACCTCTCTGGGGAGCTCATTCCACAACCGGGGTGCCATAGCAGAGAAAGCACTTCTGCTTTGCCTGACTCTATGGCCCTGTTCAGAAGATACCTTAAACCACAGGCTTAAGCACTGTGGTTGAAGCTATGGTTTAACGTGTCTTCTGAACAGGGCCATTATCTTGGCTTGCTTGCCTGTGTCTTGACCCTGGGCCTGTTATCTGGATCCCTCCGGCATTTGCCAGAGCTTCTGAAACTTGTCTTCTGGGACATTGGCCTGGGTTATTACTTGTCCCTTCTGTCAGCCCTATAACGAAGACTGCTAAAACCAAATGTTAAAGAGAGAGATACTGTGTGTCTCTGCCCTGGTTCAGACAACACGCTAAACCATGCTGCTTAACCACAAAATGGTTAAGGGCATGCATGCCTTTTGTGGTTAAGCAGCATGGTTTAGCATGTGGTCTGAGCCAGGCCAGTGAAGGGGAAGGAAAACGTGTCTCTCTCTGTGTGTGGCCTGACTAGAAGAGGCAAGACACCCACTAATGGCACTTTGCTCTGGCAAGCAAGAAGCCTAGTGCTTTCAGCAGGAGCCTTTCCTCTGGGTAGAGAGTCTCAGTGACTTCAGCAGCGGTGTTGCACCTTGCCCTGGGGAGTGGGGTGGTGGTAAGGCACACTGTCTTGTTTTCATTGGATTTTACTGTTTTAAAATTTCATATTGGTTTTAACATCCCAATGTTTTAATTTGTTTTAGGATTGTATATTTATTCTATTTTATATGTATGGTTTTATCTGTACGCCGCCCTGAGATCCTTGTGACATAGGGTGGGATGTAAATGTTTTAATAAATAAATAAAATGCCTCTAGGAAGAAGGGGAGTCTGGACTCTCCCAAACGTGAGGGTACTTATACAGTTCAGAGAAGTGCAGTGCCATGGGTCCTGAGCCCTGGAAAATTTATTTATTTATTTATTTATTTATTACATTTTTATACCGCCCAATAGCCGAAACT
This sequence comes from Elgaria multicarinata webbii, assembly GCF_023053635.1. Classification (NCBI taxonomy): domain Eukaryota; kingdom Metazoa; phylum Chordata; class Lepidosauria; order Squamata; family Anguidae; genus Elgaria; species Elgaria multicarinata. Next base: position 3,238,986 of record NC_086186.1, on the reverse strand, counting down.
CTCTGGGCGGTTCACAAAAATTAAAACCACAGTAAAACACCCAACAGGTTAAAACACAATTACGAAATACAGTATAAAAAGCGCAACCAGGATAAAACCACACAGCAAAGTTGATATAAGATTAAAATACAGAGTTAAAACAGTAAAATTTAAATTTAAGTTAAAATTAAGTGTTAAAATACTGAGTGAATAAAAAGGTCTTCAGCTGGCGATGAAAGCAGTACAGAGTAGGCGCCAGGCGGACCTCTCTGGGGAGCTCATTCCACAGCCGGGGTGCCACAGCTACTTGATATGGGATGATGCTACTTGATATGGGAGAAAGATGCTACTTGATATGGGAGAAAGACTGGGCTGCCTTTCCATCCCATCTAACAAAAGGGAATAATAGCTGTAGGTGCCAGAAACCTGCTTTTAACAAAAGATGGCTTCTGCTCAAATTTAAAATAAAGCAACACACGTTTGCCTTTGGGGAATACATTTTTAAGAGGTCTGTTACGGACTGAATTGCTTGGTCCAGCCTTTGCTGATTCCTCTCAGCCCTGTTCCCTGGGCTTTTCTCCCAGGGGGGACGGAGATGCCTTCCTTTTTGGGCTGCCTCAAAACAGAGCCGCTACTTCTCACTCGCAAAAGAGCTGCTTTGGAACAAGAGAGCTCCTTAAGCCCTGAAATAAGAGTAGGGTGACCCTATGAAAAGGAGGACAGGGCTCCTGTATCTTTAGCAGTTGTATTGAAAAGGAAATTTTAGCATGTGTCATTTGTATACATGGAGAACCTGGTCAAATTCCCTTCGTCATCACCACAGTTAAAGCTGCAGGAGCCCTGCCCTCTTTTAAATCTGGTCACTCTAGTATAGCTCCTGCAGCTTTCACTGTGGTGATGAAGAGGGAATTTCATGTGGGGAGGATCTACACTACTGCTTTTAAAGTGCTTTAAAGTGCTTTGAAAACGTTTTGAAGCCTGTATATGCAGTGTGTCCTGGGCCCCAACAGTTGTCAAAACTGTTATAAAGTGCTTTAAAGCAGTAGTGTAGATCCCCCCCCAGGTTCTCCATATATACAAATAACGCCTGCTGAAATTCCCTTTTCTGTGCAAATAAATGTTAAAGATGCAGGAGCCCTGTCCTCCTTTTCAAATGGTCACCCTAAATAAGAGGCATTTGCCACGAATAAGAAACCCCAGCGCTGAGGAGAGAAAAAATCCCCTCAGAAGGAACAACTCCCAGCAGGGCAGTTTGTAATTAATAACAGCTGGCTGCAGTCTCACAAATGCTGGGAGCCAGAGGAAGACGAGGTGGAGCTGGGTGAGCGTGAAGGTTGAGGGAATATGGCGTGAGGTAAAAAAGGAAGAAAGAAGCATTTATTAAGAGGCTTGTAGGGTAGATTTGATTTAAATCATGATTTAAATCACAATTTAAGTCACTACTCAGAAAGACTCGAGATGTGACTTCCACCCCCCAAAATGCACTATTCCTCGCTATATTTTACACATCTCAAAGAGTTACCAAAGACTCATTCTTGCTGGTATGATCTTAACATTTACAACCAGATGAAGGTTTCAGTTTTAGAATAGCAACTTTTCAGATTAGTTTTAGTTCTATCAAAATAATAATAATACTGATTTGGTTATACTATTAGAAACACATCATAGATAATTATGAAATTATTGTGAGGTGAAGTATCTCCAGTTTAATAGGTTAATCATTCATATTTGGACAGTGGTGTACTTTATTGGAAGGAGAAAAATAATCTTACAGAAACCACTGGAAGAGCATGACATTGTGAATGGATTAATGGAATTCATTTACCAAAAAAAATTAAACAGCCTCATGCTACATAGTTAAAAACTAATCCTTATTTCATGATGAATAACTTTTGGGAATAACCTTTGGGCTATAATGTATCTTAAATAGAAAACTATCTTTAGAGAGATTTTCCCTCAAAAAGCATTTTATCTTAAAAAAAAAATCCAACTTAAAAAATCCATTTTTTTTGAATTTTTTTTTTTAAAAAAATCATTTATTTTTATCCACCCTGTTTGTAGCAGCAACAGTGTTTCTTGAGTCCTTCAGAGTTGCCACCAAGCAATCTTGAAAACCCCAAAGTAAATGTTAGGGTCCCCTCAGGTCTGGAGGTCTTGCTGTCTCCCTCCCACCCCACTCTTCAGTCCTTAATCTCTCTCAGGGACCCCCAAAACTTCCATGTCCCCTCTTAAGACAAATCACCCATTCAAAATCACACACTCCAGAGTAAAGGTGTTTGTTTGTTTTCAAACTTTTGGTGGTTTTAAATTTTGTATATCTGTTTTTAATGTTCATTGTGCTTAACTTTTGTAAGCCACCCAGAGAGCTTTGCTATGGGGCGGTATAGAAATGAAATAAAATAATAAAGTTAACAGAAAAGAAGCACAAGTCCTGGGTTCCCTCAGTCTAAAGCCTTCAGCTACAGAAGGGGCCCAATTCCCCTCCTTCCCAAACAGAGGTAAAGGGGTTTAAGGACCAGGGGCATTGCTTCCGTAGTAAAAGCACCTAGTTTGTGTGAGAAAATCAGGTTTGGAAGAACCAGTTCCCAGCATTACAGACCACACAAAGACTCAAGGCTGAACATTTCTACTCAGGAGCAAATGCCTGCTCATGAGGAGAAAGAACCAGTCCTTTTAAAGTTTTTTCCCCACTTCTTTTTTTAATAGCTGCTTTCAGTGCTGCAAAGCATGGAATGGGAGGAGACTGGAGGGGTCTACTCAAGAGAAGGAAAGACCAGCTGTGAATGCGAATGAGCCAGACTCGGTTCAGCTGCAGCAGCAGAGAGAGTTTGCGCAGGGGAGAGACTCAAACGAAGAACCAGCCCTGCCATGGCCTGCCTGCCTTCCCAGGAGCAGCACAAAGGCCCAGCTGGCCCTGTGGGGCTGACTGGGCCACAGGAAACACTCAGCCCTGGGCCTCACCTGCATTTTACCTGCCTTCTTGCTCTGCCAGCCTGCTGACCTGGACTGTTTCAATCTGCAGCTTTGCAAGTAAAGGTTTTCTGTTAGGGACTGTGTGGTGGCTTGATTGGGCCAGAGCCTCACCTGGAAGTGGCACATTTTTTTTTAAAAAAAACCTATCCCTGTGTTGAGAGCAGAGCTGCCTCGTGGGGGCACAGCTGGGCATAGCCACCTCGTGGGGGCACAGCCGGGCATAGCTGCCTCATGGGGGCATAGCCACCTTGTGGGGGGCATAGCCGGGCATAGCCGCCTTGTGGGGGGGCATAGCCGCCTTGTGGGGGGGCATAGCCGCCTTGTGGGGGGGCATAGCTGCCTTGTGGGGGGGCATAGCCGCCTTGTGGGGGGGCATAGCTGGGCATAGCCGCCTTGTGGGGGGGCATAGCCAGGCATAGCCGCCTCGTGGGGGGCATAGCCGGGCATAGCCGCCTCGTGGGGGGCATAGCCGGGCATAGCCGCCTCGTGGGGGGCATAGCCGGGCATAGCCGCCATGTGAGGGGGCATAGCCACCTTGTGGGGGGACATAGCCGGGCATGGCCACCTTGTGGGGGGGCATAGCCGGGCATAGCCGCCTTGTGGGGGGGCATAGCCGCCTTGTGGTGGGCATAGCCGGCCATAGCCGCCTCGTGGGAGCATAGCCGGGCATAGCCGGGCACAGCTGCCACGTAGGGGCACAGCCGGGCACAGCTGCCATGAGGGGGCACAGCCGGGCACAGCTGCCACGAGGGGCACAGCCGAGCGCAGCTGCCACGAGGGGGCACAGTTGCCACGAGGGGGCACAGTCGCCACGAGGGGGCATAGCCGGGTACAGCCGCCACATGGGGGCATAGCGCCTTCTCGCTTGGCCTGCCTGCTTACCGGGACTGTTTCAACCTGCAGCTGGCCACTAAGGGTTTGCTGTTGGAGACTCCCTCTTCCTCAGCTGCGTTTTACCTGCTAGCAAGAGTGCCTTCTTGCTTGGCCTGCCTGCTTCAATCTGCAGCTTTGCTGGTAAGGGTTTGCCGCTGGGGACTGTGTGGTGGGGGGATTGGGCCGGAGCCTCACCTGGAAAAGGCTCATTCAAAAAACAACAACTAGCCTTGCCTTGGGGCAAGCTGCCACTTGAGGGCAAGCCTCAACACACAGGTGACATTTACGATAATCAGAGGAGGCCCCTGCTTGTCCTTCCAAGATGAACAAACTGTCGTCACAAAGATCCTTGACGGCGGGGCCTTCTCTGTAGCAGCACCCACCCTCTAGAAAACTCTCCCTTGTGCTGTTTGGGAGGTGCAAAATGTAACATCCTTCAAACGCCTCCTGAAGACATACCTGTTTTAGACAAGCTTTCCCTGGACTATGACTTACTTTGGTTTTATATGACATTTTTAAATTGTTATTCTTGATTTTTGTGTATTATGATTTTAATAGTGAGCTGCCCAGAGAGCCTTGGCTGCTGGGTAGTATAAATATATAATAAATGAATAAAATAGGGTTCTGCTCTCTTGGCTAGTCTGCTGCAGTTATGGCCGAGGTGGTCAAAGAGTTACTTGAGCCACTGGCTTTGCTTCCCTTCTCCTCCTGGCTGTACTGAACAGCAAATGAGCCAACAAGCCCTATTGAAATGCAGCTTCTGTTTGAGGGACATCTGAAAAGTAAAGGTGTCTCTTTGGATATTGCAATTAGTAAGTTTAGTTTGTATTCATCTTAAGTGTTTTATTTGTTCTTGTGTGTAATTGTACGTTTTCACTTCTCTTCTCAGCTTGTCTGTCTGCTTGATCTACGTGCGTCAAAGAAAGGTAAGTGCCTGGGATTTCATTTTATAATGTTTCTTGTGTTTTGCATTGTTGTGGGTTGCATTTTATTTTCTGATGCATTGGGGGTTGGAATTGTTGTGGGTTGCATTTTATTTTCTGATGCATTTGGGGTTGGTTATAGTTGTGAGAGTTGGGCTGTGTAACTTTTTTAGCGTTTATCACACAATCCTATGTGTGTTTAATCAGAAGTAAACCCCAATGACCCTGTTCAGGAGGTGACTTAAACTACGGTGGTTCAGGCTTTTTTGTTAACAAAAACGGCTGAACCACTGTGGTTTAAGGAGCCTTCTGAACAGGGCCAAGGTCTGTGAAATGGGAGGGCACCAGGTTGGGGAAGGGTGGTTTAGAGGAAGAATGATTGGTAGTAATAGGGTTAAACTTAAACCCCTTACCAAGATTTCTTCCTGGCTTCCTAAACATGCTTTCACATTTTATATTGTATTTTATTTGATGATCTGTGGTTTGAATTGCTGTGTATTTCATTTTATTTAATGATGCATTTTCTGGTTTGAATTGTTGTGAATTGCCCACAGAGCTCAACTGTAAGAGTTGGTTAGCGCCATTTCTAGGATTTATCACACAATCCTACGTGTGTTTAATTGGAAGTAAATCCCAATGTGTTTAACTGCGAAATGGAAGGGCACCAGGGCAAGGGTGGTTTAGAGGAGTGATGGTGTGGTTGGCAGTGATAGGATTAAACATCGCTTAACAAGATTCCTTCCTAGCTTCCTCACTTGGGGACCAGGTCCGCTCCCATCACGTCTGACAAGGTAAGACATTGCGGATTCTCTTACTTCTTTACTAGCAATTGTTTCATGACCTAGTCATGTTTTATTGGGTTGTGTGGGGTGGCACAGTTTTGGGGATTGCTTCAGGCAGCAAAACACCTTGGGCCAGACTTGGACTTAGAACTGTGTTAGCACATGTGATCACAGTTGTGATCTTGATCATGCTTGATTCCTGTACTGAGGATGTGCTCAGGGACGCCCTATTCCTAAATTCTTAATGTATGTCCAGGATTCCTATTGGAATTCCCACAAGCCCTTAAAGGACTGGATTTCCTGATAATGCACATCCCTAGCCAAGAAGCATACATCTAACGGGAGGATGTACAGCTGGGTCCAGGTGTTCAGAAATTCCTGTTTGAGAGAAGGGTGGGTCACTCTTGGGTCAACCTGTGCCAGGAGAAGACAGAGGACCTGCAACCCTGTGGACTCCCTTGGACCTCTCATGCCATCCTTCTGGGAAGGCTGTCTTGAGTTGGGATGTGAAGTCATTATTGTGATGGTCCCGTTCCTGCCAAGAATTTTGAAGGTGGTGTTAGGGGATGGTGGATCTGTCCTACGGCAGTCTTACTACGGAGTGTCTCAGGGCTTTATTTGACCCCCAAGCTTTTCAACATCTACACGAAACCACCAGGAGACGTTTACCAAGGGTGTGGGCTGAGGCATCACGAATGGCACCTAGCTTCGCCTCTCCTTCTCAGCTAACAGAGGTGGGGCAGTTGGAGCCCTGAACCAGCGCACGGGCAGGAGAATGGACTGGATGAGGGCCAATAAACTGAGATTCAATCCAGCCATGACAGACATACTGTTTGTGGGTGGTTCATTATTCTGGCTTAGTGACATTGACCCTGTTCTGTCAGCGGGTTTCAGATTTCCCAATCGGTGACATCTGTAGTTTGGGGATGGTCATGGATCCATCATTGCCCATAGAGGCACAGGCTCCCTCCGTGGCTCAGAGTAGCTTTCCATTAGCTTAGGCCAGGGAGGAGCAGCTCCAGTTGTTTTTGCCTAAAACTCCCACGATCCCCTGCCATTGGCTATGCTGGCTGGAGCTGATGGGGATTGTAGTCCAAAACAACTGAGGTCACCATTTTTTTTATTTCCATTTGTATTTTAGTTGTGTTTTACTTTATTTTAGTTCATTTTTCCTTTTTATTTACTGCACCCAATCCCAAAGTTCTTCAAGCATTTAAAATAATAAGAAATTAAAACAGAATAAAACTAGCCAAGATTCAAACAATAGAAATAAATATACTAAACTAAAACCAGCAGGAGAGAAAATCACTAAAATCACTGAGTGTCTAATAATATTTAAATCAACTAAAAAGAAGTAAAAACATCCCTTTAACAGGTGGTGCTCTGAGCCACCGAGGGAGCCTGCACCTCTGCGGACGATGATGGATCCATCATCATCCCCAACCTGCAGACCTCACCCTTTAGGAAGTCTGAAACCCCCTTCCAGAACAGGGTGACTGACACTTAACCGGATAGATGAACCACCCACAAACAGTATTTCTGTCTTGTCTTGATTGAATCTCAGTTGATTGGGCCCTCATCCAGCCCACTCCTCTGCCCATGCGCTGGTTCAGAGCTTCAAATGCCTCACCTCTGTTTAGCTGAGAAGGAGAGGTGGAGCTACATGTCATTGGTGATGCCTCAGCCCGCACCCCTGGTTAACGTCCCCAAGTGGTTTCATGTAGATGTTGGAAAGCATGGGGGTCAACTACAGCCCTGAGGCACCCTGTAGCAAGACCGCCATAGGACAGACCCATTATCCCCTTGCCACCATCTTCTCTAAGGGGCATTCTAGGCAGGAGCGGAACGGTTGCAATATGTGACTTCACATCCCAACCCAGGACAGCCTTCCCAGAAGGATAGCCTAAGAGGTCCAAGGGAGTCCACAGGGTTGCAGGTCCTTCTCTTGGCAAAGGACACAAGCAGGCTTGCACGTCCCTCACCTGGCTCAGGTCGACCTAATTGTTTCATGACCTAGTCATGTTTTATTGGGTTGTGTGGGGTGGCACAGTTTTGGGGATTGCTTCAGGCAGCAAAACACCTTGGGCCAGACCTGGACTTAGAACTGTGTTAGACACAGCCTGCATCCCCTTTATGGGATGTCTCAGGTTAGCCATGGTGCCCTTCCAAGCAGGTCTGGCCCCTCCTTTATGGAGAACGTTATGGTCTAAGTGCTGTAACTTAGCGGACTTCTTTGCCTTCTCTTCACGAGGACTGCTGACTTGGGACTGTGTTACACACAGGCAGCGTTCCCTTTATGGGAATGTCTCAGGTTAGTGAAGATGCCCTAGCAGGCATGGCCAGTTCCTACTTCATGCATTTTGTGGTTTTAATTGTTGTGAATTACCCAAAGTGCTTCACTCTAAAGAGTTGGTTTGTGCCCTTTTTTAGGGTTTATCACACAATCCTATGTGTGTTTAATTAGAAGTAAATCCCAATGTGTTTAACACAGGAAGGCACCAGGTTGGGGAAGGATGGTTTAGAGGAGCAATGGTTGGCAGTGATAGAGTTAAACACCCCTTACCAAGATTCCTTCCTAAATTCGTAATTACAATATAAAATGTAAAAGTACATTTTATTTCATAAAGCATTTTGTGGTTTGTATTGTTGCATTTTTTGTTAGGGATTTTGTGGTTTTAACTGTGTATTGCGTGTTATTTGATCATGCATTTTGGAGGTTCAATTGTTGTGTGGTTTTGATTGTTGTGAATTCCTCAAAGGGCTTCATTGGCAGTGACAGGGCTGGACACCGCTTCCCAAGATTGGTTCCTAATTGCAATATAAAATGTAAACTCAAGATTCCTTCCTTGCTTCCTCATTGCAATATAATATGTAAAAGCACATTTTATTACATATTTTGTGGTTTTAATTGTTGTGTATTGTGTTTTTTTAATGTATTTTGGTGGTTAAATTGTTGTGTACTGTGTTTGATTTTACTATGCAATTTGAGGGGTTGTTGTGTATTGTGTTTGATTTTACTATGCAATTTGGGGGTTTAATTGTTGTGTATTGTGTTTGTTTTTCTATGCAAATTGGGGTGGGTGGGTTAATTTTTGTGTGTTGCATTTTATTGTATTTTATTTCATTTCTTAAATTTCTATACTGTCCCATAGCCGGGGCTCTCTGGGCGGTTCACAGGCTCTATTCAATAATAATAATAATAATAATAATAATAATAATAATAATAATAATAGAATCATAGAATAGCAGAGTTGGAAGGGGCCTACAAGGCCATCAAGTCCAACCCCCTGCTCAATGCAGGAATCCACCCTAAAGCATCCTTGACAGATGGTTGTCCAGCTGCCCCTTGAAGGCTAGTGTATATAATTTATATAATAATAATAATAATAATAATAATAATAATAATAATAATAATTTTATTAACTGCCTCTCCCTCTGGATCGAGGCGGGAAACAACATACAACAATACAGATAGTGGTATAACTGTGAACAGTGAGGTCAAAATAAAATTAACTGCAAAAAGGTAATGATAACACCATGGCCCTGACACCAGGATACAATCAGACAGCTGGTGTTAATTGGCTTATTTGCCAGAGGTGTCGATGTATTTGACATAATTATGCATGGAGTTAATTGTTGTGAATTGCCCAAAGAGCCTGGTTGTAAGAGTTTGTGCCCACAGGTTTTCTGCAAGGTAAGTGTGCATAGGAATGATGCATCTCATCAGGATCATTAACATCAGTTGAAGACTTTGAGGACTTCTGACAAGGTGAGTGCAAGATTTGTATATGTGTGAGAGCAGAATTATAAAAACTCAGCTTAGCTTAGTCCTATGTACATCTTTTCTCAGAGACACTGTTAGTTCTGTTGCTTCTTTACTAGTAATTGCTTAAATATCTAGTCATGTTTTATTGGGTTGTGGCACAGTTTTTGGGATTGCTTCAGGCAGCAAAATACCTTGGGCCAGACCTGGACTTAGGACTGTGTTACACACAGGTAGCGTCCCCTTTATGGGGATGTCCCAGGTTAGCAATGGTCGCTTGCAAGCATGGCTGGTCCTCCTCCATGGAGAACATTATGCACTAAGTGCAGGGACTTAGCAGACTGCTTGCCTCCTCTTCATGGGTTGGCTGACTAAGTGCTGTGTTACACACAGGTAGCATCCCCTTTATGGGGATGTCTCAGGTTAGCAATGGTTACTTGCAAGCATGGCTGGCCCTCCATGGAGAACGTTATGCGCTAAGTGCAGGGACTTAGCAGACTGCTTGCCTCCTCTTCATGGGTTGGCTGACTAAGTGCTGTGTTACACACAGGTAGCATCCCCTTTATGGGGATGTCCCAGGTTAGCAATGGACTTCATGGATTTTGGAGGTTTTAATTGTTGTGTATTGCATTTACTGTACACATTTAACATTAGTCATTAGGCAGATTTAAAATATAATAAATTAGAGGATATTAAATCAAAAGAAATGTGTTTATTATGAATTTTAATTTTTTTTCTCCTGAGAAATTAATGTAACCATGACCTAATAAAGGCATCTGAAACCTGAGTTGGTGTATTTATTTTGTCTGTATGCATTCATTTTGCTTATGTGTATGTAATAAAAGCATTCTGTTGCAAAAGCGTCATTTTTCTTTTGTTGTCTTAATACTCTAAAAAGTTTATTAAGTTTCTCTGAAAGTGTCATTTCTCATGCTATAATGTATCTTATGTTGAAATGTTTTGCATCCTTCCAAAATTTGTTTTTGTGCATTTGGCTATCTGCATTTTATTTTAAAAAGTATTTTGTGGTTTTAATTGTTGTGTACTGCCCAAAGAGATTAGTTGTAAGAATTGGTTTGTGTCATTATTTTAGGGTTTATCGTGAAGTCCTATTTGTGTTTATTCAGAGGTAAATCCCAATGCATTTCACTGTGAAATGCGAGGACTCCAGATTGGTGAAGGTTGGTTTAGAGGTTGAATGGTTGTCAGTGATAGGGTTACACACCCCTTACCAGGACTTCTTCTTTGCTTCCTAACTGCACTTTTACATTTTATATTGCAAAACATTTTGTGGGTTTAATTCTGGTGTATTGCATTTTATTTTGCAATGTATTTTGAGGGTTTTAATTGTTGTGAATTGCCCAAAGAACATTGTTGTAAGAGTTAGTTTGTCATTTTTTTAGGGTTTATTGCAAAGTCAACAGAAGTAAATCGCAATGTGTTTAACTGTGAAATGGGGGCGGGGGAAACCAGCTTGGGGAAAGGTGGTTTAGAGGAAGAACTGTTGGCAGTGGTGGGGTTAAATATACCTTACCAAGATTACTTCCTTGTTTCCTCATTGCATGTTTTCATTTCACAGTTTTAATTGTTCTATATTGAATTTTATTATTTTATTATAAACTTAAATATCACCATAATACAGAAACCTTAAAAGCAAGGAATAAGTAATAAATTGCTATATATATTTAAAAGAAAGAGTCCGATACTATAAATACACACTAGGAATTTAACATTAGTTATTAGGCAGGTTTAAAATAAGATGAATTCATGGGAGGATAGGTATCAAATAGAAAGGAAAGACTGTTTTTTATTATTATGTACTTTAATTTTTCTCTCCTGAGAAACTATTGAAACCATAACCTAATAAAGGCATCTGAAACCTGTGTTGGTACTTTTATTTTGTTTGTGTGTATGTAATAAAACACCGGCATTCTGTTGCAAAAGTGTCTCCTCCTTTTGCTTTCTTAATAGTCTAAAATGTTGAGTATGTTTCTCTGTAAGTGCTATTTCCCATACTGTATTGTACCATCGTCTTAGGTTTAAACCCTTTTGCATCCTTCCAACAGTTGGCAAATGCTATTTCTCATACTGTTTTGTTCTGTCGTCCTTAGTTTAAACCTTTTGCGCCCTTCCAACATTTGGCTGTCTGCATTTTATTTCAAAATGCATTTTGTGCTTTTAATTGTTGTCAGTAGACCAAAGAGCTTGATTGTAAAGAGTTTGTGCCCACTTTGTGTTAAATCCTAACAGTGTTCAGTTCCCAATCAGGCTTTCTGCAAGTTAAGTATGCAATGGGATGACACATCCCATTACTTCTGTCAAGGTAAGTGTATAATTTGTACATGTGTGAGAGCAGAATTATTAAAAACAACAACTCAGTCCTATGTATATCTTTTCTCAGAGACATTGTTAGTTCTCTTGCTGCTTTACTGGTAATTGTTTCATTACCTAGTCATGTTTTATTGGGTTGTGTGGGGTGGCACAGTTTTTGGGATGGCTTCAGGCAGCAAAATACCTTGGGCCAGACCTGGATTTAGAACTGGGTTACACACAGCCTGCTTCCCCTACATGGGATATCTCAGGTTAGCAATCCTGACTTGCAAACATGGCTGACCTTCCTCCGTGGAGGAAGTTATGCTTGAAGTTCTGAGACATAGAGGCCTCAGAACTTTGTTGTAAGAGTTTGTTTGTACCAACTTTGTGATAAATTTTAACAGTGTTCAGTCCCCAATCAGGCTTTCTGCAAGGTAATTGTGCATAGGAATGATGCATCCCAACAGTATCATTAACATCAGTTGAAGACTTTGAGGACCATTCCCGCTCCCATGTCTTCTGACAAGGTAAGTGTATAATGTGGACATGTGTGAGAGCAGAATCACAAAAGCTCAACTTTGTTTTGTTGCTTCTTTACTCATAATAGTTATATTGCCTAGTCATGTTTTATTGGGTTGCTTCAGGCAGCAAAATACCTTGGGCCAAACCTGGACTTAGAACTGTGTTACACACAGTCTGCATCCCCTACACAGGGATATCCCAGGTCAGTGAAGGTGCCCTAGGAAGCAGAGCAAGCCCCTCCTTTGTGCGTTTTGAGGGTTTTAGTTGTGTATTGCGTTTTATTTCATGGCTCACTGTGAGGAATACTAAGAGTGGTGGCATTGCGTGAAACTACATGTGAGCACAGTTGTGAGCTTGATCACGCTTGATTCCTGTACTGAGGATGTGCTCAGGGATGCCCTATTCCTAAATTCTTAGTGTATGTCCAGGATTCCTATTGGAAATCCCACAAGCCCTTAAAGGACTGGATTTCCTGATAACGCACATCCCTAGCCAAGAAGCATACCTCTAACGAGAGGATGTACAGCTGGGTCCAGGTGTTCAGAAATTCCTGTTTGAGAGAAGGGTGGGTCACTCTTGGGTTGACCTGTGCCAGGAGAAGGACAGAGGACTTGCAACCCTGTGGACTCCCTTGGACCTCTCATGCCATCCTTCTGGGAAGGCTGTCTTGAGTTGGGATGTGAAGTCATTATTGTGATGGTCCCGTTCCTGCCAAGAATTTTGAAGGTGGTGTTAGGGGATGGTGGATCTGTCCTATGGCAGTCTTACTACGGAGTGTCTCAGGGCTTTATTTGACCCCCAAGCTTTTCAATATCTACACGAAACCACCAGGAGACATTTACCAGGGGTGTGGGCTGAGGCATCACGAATGGCACCTAGCTTCGCCTCTCCTTCTCAGCTAACAGAGGTGGGGCAGTTGGAGCCCTGAACCAGCGCACGGGCAGGAGAATGGACTGGATGAGGGCCAGTAAACTGAGATTCAATCCAGCCATGACAGACATACTGTTTGCGGGTGGTTCATCTTTCTGGCTTAGCGACATTGACCCTGTTCTGTTGGGGGGTTTCAGACTTCCCAATCGGTGACATCTGTAGTTTGGGGATGGTCATGGATCCATCATTGCCCATAGAGGCACAGGCTCCCTCCGTGGCTCAGAGTAGCTTTCCATTAGCTTAGGCCAGGGAGGAGCAGCTCCAGTTGTTTTTGCCTAAAACTCCCACGATCCCCTGCCATTGGCTATGCTGGCTGGAGCTGATGGGGATTGTAGTCCAAAACAACTGAGGTCACCATTTTTTTTATTTCCATTTGTATTTTAGTTGTGTTTTACTTTATTTTAGTTCATTTTTCCTTTTTATTTACTGCACCCAATCCCAAAGTTCTTCAAGCATTTAAAATAATAAGAAATTAAAACAGAATAAAACTAGCTAATATTCAAACAACAGCAGCAATGCAAAAATACAAATTTAAAACAGCAAAGTTTAAATTAATGTATAGACTGTTAAAATACGAGGAGAATAAAAAAGGTCTTCACCTGGCATCTAAAAGAATATAAGGTAGGTGCCAAGCGAACCTCCTTAGGGAGCTCATTCCACAGCCGGGGTGCCACAGCAGAGAGGGCACTCATATTAAAAAATGCCTTTTTAAATGGTCCCTCCTCCTCCCTCCCAATCCCCTTTCCTTTTGTGTCATGTCTTTTAGATTGTAAGCCTGCGGGCAGGGACTTTCAAGAAATACTACTGCAAGCCGCCGTGAGAGCCTTTTTTGGCTGAATGGCGGCATAAAAATACTTAAATAAAGAAATAAATAATGGTGTGCTGCTTTTAATTACGTACTAATTTTAAACATATGAATTAGTTGTATGTATTTTATGGTGTTTTTATTTGTGTTGTGCCCCACCTCGATCCAGAGGGAGAGGTGGGTAAATGATGATAATGATGATGATGATAATAATAATAATAATAATAATAATAATAATAATAAGTTCCTATATGGAACTACCATAAAGAAATTTGTACAGCAACTAAAAATACATGTTAATTTCAGATACATTGAATGTCTCACTTGTTCTTTATTTCAGTGATTTTAACATTAATGTATTTTGTAGAACAGGTTGGTCTTACTTGTGAGCTGTAGAACCAGACATGTGACTAAGGCCACGCCCCCTTTGGGGGGCAGATGGGGCCACCCCTTTGGGGGCCGGGCATGATGTTGGGGTGGGCATGTCTCCTGGAGAGCGGCCGTATTGTCCTCCTTTTTGGTTTCAAAAATATGGTCAGCCTAATTCTAGTGAATACAGCAGAGGCCACGATCCTGGTGGCCGTTTGGAATTCCTTTTATCCCAATCTGTAGATAGTTAAAGAGTATGGATGGGGAATCTCCAGAGCTTTCTATCCTGTCACACTCAGGCCTTACTGTTTACTGATGTGGATTGTTGGCTCCTGTTATGAGGAGAGAGATAAAAAGGGGGAAAGGATGTTTTCAGATCTCTTTAGAAATTAGGTTGACTGATTATCTGTGTAATGAACTCCAGTTTTGTAGTTCTTGTGGAACTACTTTAAGAACTCTCCCCACCACCCACGCATCCACATGTCTTTTAGTCTGTAGGCATAGACATGTCCCTGGCTGCTATCTACTGGAAGTTCTTCCTCCCCATATCCAAGGTTGATTGAAGTATTGTATTATTGCATTTATGTCCTGCCTTTTTTCCTCCAAGGAACCCAAAGTGGTGTACATAATCCTCCTCTTCTCCATTTTATCCTCACAACAACAACCCTGTGAGGTGGGTTGGGCTGAGGGTCTGTGACTGGCCCAAAGTCACCCAGTGGGTTTCCATGGCTGAGTGGGGACTAGAACCCAGATCTCCCAACTCCCAGTCCAACACCTTAGCCACTACACCACACTGTGTGTAAAGAGGCCCCAAATTTCATTCCACAGGTAGCATGATCCGCTCTGCTGGAATTCTGCACTCTTATGGGGTAAACGTCATACCCCACATTTTGTCTGTTAGATTCCCCCCAACCCCCCCTCCTCAATTTCAGACTTTTCTAGTAAGTGGGATATCTTGGTCTACATATCTACCAAATTCGAGTTTTGTGGATAGTGTGGAAGAACCAGAATCATTTTGAACTCGACTTCATGCTCTTCATTAGTGGGAAAGAGCTCCCAATTTCCTATGTTCAGAATATTATTCTCTTTTTCATCTCTGTATATGTGGAAACACAGAAGCAAATCTAACCCAATGGGGAGGTCCATATGGGTGAGGGGGAGGGGGAGAGAGACACACCCTAAGTTGTGATTCCTAAGCAGAAGTTAGGACTCCACACCATTATCATCCCGAGCTGCAGCCTGGACCCTTGAGTCAGACCCATCATACTAGTGGCACTAGAGGCAGAGTTGCTGGAAACCAACCCAAAGACCAGCAACATTATTATTATTATTATTATTATTATTATTATTATTATTATTATTTTTATTATTTATTTATATAGCACCATCGATGTACATGGTGCTGCACAGACCACACAGTAAATAGCAAGACCCTGCCGCATAGGCTTACAATCTAATAAAGTTGTAGTAAACAATAAGGAGGGAAAGAGAATGCAAACAGGCACAGGGAAGTGTAAACAGGCACCAGGTAGGGTGAAGCTAACAGTATAGAGTCAGAACAAACTCAAAGTTTAAAAGCTATAGGGAAAAGAAAAGTTTTTAGCTGAGTTTTAAAAGCTGTGATTGAGTTGGTAGTTCTCAAGTGTTCTGGAAGAGTGTTCCAGGCATGAGGGGCAGCAGAGGAAAAAGGACGAAGCCGAGTAAGGGAAGTGGAGGTCCTTGGGCAGGCGAGAAGCATGGCATCAGAGGAGCGAAGAGCATGAGCGGGGCAATAGTGTGAGATGAGAGAGGAGAGATAGGCAGGAGCTAGACCGTGAAAAGCTTTGAAGGTCAACAGGAGAAGTATATATTGGATTCTGGAGTGAATTGGAAGCCAATGAAGAGATTTCAGAAGCGGAGTGACATGGTCAGAGCGGCGGGCCAGGAAGATGATCTTAGCGGCAGAGTGGTGGACAGAGACCAGCGGACTGATGTGAGATGAGGGGAGGCCAGAGAGAAGGAGGTTGCAGCAGTTCAACCGAGAGATAACCAGTGCGTGAACGAGAGTCTTGGCAGAAGAGACAGACAAAAATGGTCGAATCCTGGCAATATTATACAGGAAGAAACGACAAGATTTAGCTACTGCCTCGATATGAGGAATAAAGGAGAGCGAGGAATCAAATATAAAGCCAAGACTACGAGCTTCCTTGACCGGAGTAAGCGTGACATCGTTGACAGTAAGAGAGAATGAGAGGTGAGGAGAAGGTTTAGGAGGAAAAACATGCCTGAATCAGAGCCTGCTGGATTGGGAAACCTTAAGCCAGGTGATCCTGAATCAGAATGCCAGTGAGCCTACATCTCCCATGGGAGTGACTTCTTTCCATGCAAGGAACCACATCTCACGTCCATCCATCAGCACAGGCAATGGGTCTGGACAGGAGGGAATTGGCTGAAAGGAGGAGAAATGCGGGCCAGTGTAGCTTTGGGGGCATAAACAGCTTCCATCATACCCCAGACTTAAGTTGGAGTAAGTTGGAGCTTCCTATGGGTTGTATCCACCCACCCACCTTGCTCTCTTGAGCCATGTGGGTTTACAACTTAGTTTACAACTAAGCCATGTGGGTTTACATCTGACAATTTAAGTTTCTCATTCCCCCCTCTCCCATCTTAAGATTGGTTAATTCCTGAATGCTAAGACTTTTGGGGGGAAATATATATATATATATATATATATATATATATATATATATATTCCTGCTCATTTCTGCTCCTTATACATACATGTTTGTACACAATTTTGCCCAATATATGTATTTGATGCAAGCAGTTTCCCCCCAATAATATGTATTTTAATGCTACTTTTACTAATATGTGAATTTGTGTGTGCACTTTCCCTTAACATATGCATTGTAATGCATTTTCCAATTTGAGTATCCCACTGCAAATTTCGGAGAAGAGGGAATTTTGAAGGATGATTGAATTTTGTGTCACGTCTTGGTGTGAAGGTGCAAAATTGTGTAAATTTGCATTAAAATGTTAACTGGCCAAATTTCTCCCCCAGCACGGTCTAGTCTCTATTCCAATTTTCCTTTGAATTCTTCCTGTTTAAATGTACTGGCTGAGATGTCAAAGGTGGAGTGTTTGAGGAGATTAATATAGTCTGTGACAGGGTGGTGGGGTTTTCTTTGGGGTGTGTGTGTTCTGCTCTCATGTCTAATGTCCAATTTGTGTCCATCAAGCCTTCTCTCTAGGGGCTGTTCTCTGGTTAATGCAAGTAATTGAAGGGAATTACTTGCAGAAGAAGATGTATATAAAGACACTGGGCATTAGGGTTGTTGGGTGCCTGTGACTGTAAGAGGTGGGAAGGAATGAAGCCAGATTCTGGCTGGACATCAGGAAAAACTTCCTGACTGTTAGAGCAGTACGACAATGGAATCAGTTAGCTAGGGAGGTTGTGGGCTCTCCCACACTGGAGGCCTTCAAGAGGCACCTGGACAACCATCTGTCAGGGATGCTGTAGGGTGGATTCCTGCATTGAGCAGGGGGTTGGACTCAATGGCCTTTTAGGCCCCTTCCAACTACACTATTCTATGATTCTATGATTCTATGAAGTGACTGTTGGAACAACAGGACAAGTAGTCAGCTGCATAGTTCCTCATCACCTCTGAGATGTAGTAGCTCAGGGTGAGTTTTAATAGACATACAGATGAAGAAGTCCTGATGATATGGGCAGTATTATTAGTGGGGCTTAAGATAAATTGAGACATGCTCTTCAGGCATCCCCTCATCTGGCTCATCATGGACTGTGGGATGGGTTCAGTTTGGAGTGCCAGGCATGTGCAGAGTGCATTCCTCTCTGCACCGAGGGACAGTAAACCACCAATCGTCATCTGGTATTATGTATAAGGGCTTCCAGAGACCGACTTAGGTGACATGGAATCTTGGTCTCCTTAAATTAGACCTGAGCTCTGCTTGTAAAGGCCAGTAATTAGCATCTGGGCTTGTTGTAAGATGGGTTCATTCATCTGTGCTGGGTGGTCCAATGGAACTGAGTGGAGGCGGGCATTGAGCACTGAATAATTTACCAGCAGTTATCCAGCCATCCCGGTCCATCACTCTGTAATAACAGATCCCCCCCTACACACACACACATGATGTCTGATGTAAACAATCAACAGTCTCAATAACATTTAATGTGTTTTCCTTGTATGTAATTTCATGGACACAGTGCTGGTTTGATAGTATTTATTTTATTTATTTATTTAAGGATTTTTATGCCGCCATTCAGCCAAAAAAGGCTCTCACGGCGGCTTACAAAAGTATTTCTTGAAAGTCCCTGCCCACAGGCTTACAATCTAAAAGACATGACACAAAAGGAAAGGGGATTGGGAGGGAGGAGGAGGAGGGGGGAAAGGATAGCAAATTCAGGCACTACAATCTTAGTTGGAAAGTTCAGCAGTGACAGTTGACAGCAGGAGGGAGGGGGCTCTCAGCTGGAGCTGGACCCAGGCAAGGTGGACAGGTGCCTGGCTGCTGCTTCCTCCCTCACTGGTGGCCTCTGCAGAGACAGTTGGTAGCAGGAGGGAGGGGGCTCTCAGCTGGAGCTGGACCCAGGCACGGTGGAGAGGTGCCTGGCTGCTGCTTCCTCCCTCACTGGTGGCCTCTGCAGAGACAGTTGGTAGCAGGAGGGAGGGGGCTCTCAGCTGGAGCTGGACCCAGGCACGGTGGAGAGGTGCCTGGCTGCTGCTTCCTCCCTCACTGGTGGCCTCTGCAGAGACAGTTGGTAGCAGGAGGGAGGGGGCTCTCAGCTGGAGCTGGTCCCAGGCACGGTGGAGAGGTGCCTGTCTGCTGCTTCCTCCCTCACTGGTGGCCTCTGCAGTGACAGTTGGTAGCAGGAGGGTGGGGGCTGTCAGCTGGAGCTGGACCCAGGCACGATGGAGAGGTGCCTGGCTGCTGCTTCCTCCCTCACCGGTGGCCTCTGCAGAGACAGTTGGTAGCAGGAGGGAGGGGGCTCTCAGCTGGAGCTGGACCCAGGCACGGTGGAGAGGTGCCTAGTACGACCAGGTTTGCTCACCAGGAAAGGAAAAAAGAAGAAATGCTTGGTGTGAATTCATAAGGCAGGTGGATTTTGTTTTATTTTAAGAATTTGCATTTTTCTAGAAGCTGTTTGAATGCAAATCCCTAGATACAACTAGGGAAAATAGAATGTGGGTTATAGAATGGACAGATTCATAGAATCATAGAATCACAGAGTTGGAAGGGGCCTACAAGGCCATCGAGTCCAACCCCCTGCTCAATGCAGGAATCCACCCTAAAGCATCCCTGACAGATGGTTGTCCAGCTGCCTCTTGAAGGCCTCTAGTGTGGGAGAGGCCACAACCTCCCTAGGGAACTGGTTCCATTGTCATACTGCTCTAACAGTCAGGAAGATTCCAGATGGAATCTGGCTTCCTTTAACTTGAGCCTGTTATTCCGTGTCCTGCACTCTGGGAGGATCGAGAAGAGATCCTGGCCCTCCTCTGTGTGACAACCTTTTAAGTATTTGAAGAGTGCCATCATGTCTCCCCTCAATCTTCTCTTCTCCAGGCTAAACATGTCCAGTTCATTCAGTCTCTCTTCATAGGGCTTTGTTTCCAGACCCCTGATCAACCTGGTTGCCCTCCTCTGAACACGCTCCAGAGGAGGGCATTGTTCAGGCCCTTCCCCCCTCCCCATCATTGAGAGATTATGGCAATGCCGCTGTCAGGAAATCACCCTTCTCTCAGAATTAATTGCATCTGAGGCGGCATTGAAAAGCATTGTCTCACACTATAAAGTAAGTGTGTGTGTGTGTGTGTGTGTGTGTGTGTGTGTGTGTAGAGTCAACTGGTTCCAAGAAACACTGCAGATCTACCCACAGCCACTAGAGGGCAATAAGCTACATAAATATACACTCTATCTTCACTTCATATCCAATATGCCCTTCACAGGGTGTTTTATTAAAACCTTTTTTACTTCTCAGGTAGCAAAATGCAGCGTCTGGCTTTTCTGACACTGAAGGAAAAGGGGGCTGTAACCAGCAATACCAAGTCTTCGAGTTGCTTAGTCCTGATGTGGAAGCTTCTCATAGGGTTTGGGGAATCCCACTTGACCTGTTCTGGCTTATTGGCACAAACATCTTCCTTGGCCGTTGGGTCTGGCTGCCCCTGCAGTTCCCTTTTTCTAAGAGAGCTGGTTTTGGGGATTCACAGGCTAAACCCCTACTGCCATTGCAGTGGTCATCAGCTCATGACCCACCGTAGAACTGAGATCTGCTTCCTCTGTGTTAGGTTTGGGGGGGAAAGAGTAATGACGAATGGGGTAACCAATCAAGACCAAAGTGTGAATCAGGATACAGGATTGAGGGACAAGCCAGAGGTTATGATCAAAGGATACAGGAACACCTTGTCAGGAAGACCTGGTCACTTCATAGAATAGTAGAGTTGTAAGGGGCCTATAAAGCCATCGAGTCCAATGCAGGAATCCACCCTAAAGCATACTTGACAGGTATGCCCAATGCAGGAATCCACCCTAAAGCATACCTAATAGATAGCTGTCCAGCTGCCTCTTGAATGCCTCTAGTGTGGGAGAGCCCACAACCTCCCTAGGTCACTGGTTCCATTGTTGTACTGCTCTAACAGTCAGGAAGTTTTTCCTGACATCCAGCCAGAATCTGGCTTCCTGTAACTTGAGCCCGTTATTCCGTGTCCTGCACTCTGGGAGGATCGAGAAGAGATCCTGGCCCTCCTCTGTGTGACAACCTTTCAAGTCCTTGAAGAGTGCTATCATGTCTCCCCTCAATCTTCTCTTCTCCAGGCTAAACATGCCCAGTTCTTTCAATCTCTCTTCATAGGGCTTTGTTTCCAGACCCCTGATCATCCTGGTTGCCCTCCTCTGAACATGCTCCAGCTTGTGCAAGGCTCAACTGGAACAATTATACTAATTCCTTCCAAGAGGATACAGCACAGCAGCCAGCATGGTTGGGTGGGAACAGTCCAGGGCCTGAAGATACTATTATATATTAATTTACTACATTTCTAATCCACCCAATGATCGCTATATGCCCTACGCCAATGTTGCAATGTGCAGTTCATTGAGTCACCACATGGAGACAGTTCCACCAACATACCCAAAGGTTCCAAGTTCAAATCCCTGCAGTTCCTGATCCAATTGATGGATTTGTTTTACTGTTTTGACACACAAATGATTCTTTGTGGTATGGCTGCAACCCATTAGTTATACTTCACCTTGGAAACAAGACCAGGTAATTGTGAACTCCAAAATTATTTTATTTATTTATTACATTTCAATTAAATTAGAATGGGAGATTTGGAAGAAGAGAACTTTGGAAGCTTCTCTATACTGACTGAAGCAGGAACCTAGTCCCCAGCACCAAGAAAGTCTGATTCTGTCCTTTTTTATTGGTATTAACTCAAGATAGTTGGGGATAAACTGGGAAGCAGAAATATGGAGGCAGAACCACAGGAAGTGTCCAGGGAGTCTCAGATGCGAAGCCCTGGGGGAAAGCAGTGAAGAAACCATGGAATCTTTGTCCGAAAGGCAATTCAGAAATCTCTTGCATAAGAGAAAGCACAACAGCTGCTGTCAGCACATTGGGGAAGAAATTGATCATAGAATTCCACTGAGCAGGGAGCTAAATTGAGGCGCATCAAAAGGAAACAGGAGGAGGCTGCTACTTCAGGAGAAGTGAGGAGTGCAGCCCTTGCAGGTTTTTTTTTTTAAAAAAAGTCTGGCCTAGTGATCACAGAAACCAGATAAATGGAGGCGTGGGCAACAGATAGCCCCAGGGCATAGCTTCCTGCCTGACGAATCCCTTCTCTTGCATCTTCTTGTCTCCAGGGAATCTCAACGCTTCTGAGGAGCAGCGGGAGGTTAAAGCGATGTACCGGAGAATTCTCCCCAGGCAGCCTCAGCCAGACACATCGCTTGTTTACTTGATGGCTTCCTGGCCCCTTTTGCATCTAGGTTAAGAGGAATGAACTGGAGTTAAACGTCACTTGTGCATCTGGCTTTAATTGAAATGAACCCAAATGAGACAGATTTGAATGTACAAATAGGACAACAGAGCTGGGAGGGACTTTGGAAACAAAGAGCGTTGAGAAATATGTCAGTGAGAATAAAAGAGAATTATTATAAAATTATATGGAGGTGGTTAGATTAAACAAGATAAATAATCAGCATTCAGCAAATTGTTGGAGAGGAGTGGGGGAAAAGGAATGTATTTACACATGTGGTGGGAATGCAAATATGTACAAAAATTGTGGAAGATGGTGTTTCTGGAGATTGAAAAAATTGTGGGAATGAAGATAGAACAAACACCAAAAGTTGCATTACTGTCACTATTGGAAGATGTAAAATGTAAAAAAGAAATTAAGGAATTAATAATAAATTTGCTGACGGCGGCAAGATTGATTGTAGCAAGGAACTGGAAGATTCAAGGGGAATATTCTATCGAAGAATGGTATAAAGAAGTTTGGGATTTAGCTATTAATGATAAACTGACTTGTAATATTAAATTGAGAAGAGGTATAGCTAAAACAAATGATTTTGAAGGAATTTGGAAACAGTTCCTAATATTTGTGTTTTTTAAGGGAAGTGGGAAGCCACCAGCAGAAGACGCTTGTTCATGCGCTGGTTATTTCACGGTTGGACTACTGCAACCTTCTTCTCTCTGGCCTTCCTTCTTCTCACATCAGTCCGTTGGTTTCTGTTCACCACTCTGCCGCAAAGATCATCTTCTTAGCTCGCCACTCCGACCATGTTACTCCGCTTCTGAAATCTCTTCATTGGCTTCCAATTCACTTCAGAATCCAATATAAACTTCTCCTGTTAACCTTCAAAGCTTTTCACGGTCTAGCTCCTTCCTCTCTCTCCTCTCTCATCTCACACTATTGCCCCGCTCGTGCTCTTCGCTCCTCTGATGCCATGTTTCTCGCCTGCCCAAGGGCCTCTACTTCCCTTGCTCGGCTTCGTCCATTTTCGTCTGCTGCCCCTTACGCCTGGAACGCTCTTCCAGAACATTTGAGAACTACAAGTTCAACCACAGCTTATAAAGCTCAACTAAAAACTTTTCTTTTTCCTAAAGCTTTTAAAACTTGATGTTGTGCAGACTTCTACTGTTACTTTCTACTGTTAGTTTTTCCCTACCCTGTGCCTGCTTACCCTACCCTGTACCTGTTTGCATTCTCTTCCCCTCCTTATTGTTTTACTATGATTTTATTAGATTGTAAGCCTATGCGGCAGGGTCTTGCTATTTACTGTTTTACTCTGTACAGCACCATGTACATTGATGGTGCTATATAAATTAATAATAATAATAATAATAATAATAATAATAATAATAATAATAATAAGAAAGTATGAGATTTTGGAATCAGGAATGAGATCCTGAGGTGGGGGGAGCACTTATATGTTATGTTTGATTATGTTATATAGACATTATATTATTGTTATTCAACATTTATTCAACATTTATGTAGTATGTTGTTTCTTTAATTGTATTAGTGTATGTTTAAGTATTGTAGAAAAATAAAAAATAAATAAAAAAGAAAAGAAATGAATCCAAATAACCATTGTGGGGACACTTGCCACTGAAATGTGCAACAGCCATATGCCAGATCAAATGTTAAGAGTTCTTTCGAGGGTTGTGATGAATATTTTCTCATTTTGATTTTCAGGTAGACACTAGCAATACAGTGGCGTAGAAACCCCCCCTTTCCCTTAAAACAAAACACACACACGTTGCTACCTCTTGCCAGAATAGTTCTAGGTGATCCCATCCCAAAAGCAAGCAGGGGGTTGCTTTAATGGGGCAGACAATGATATGTAGCCAATGATACCAGGTTTCATGCTGATCTCAGTGAGGGCAAGTGAGGACAACTGTGAATGATGGCAAGTGAGGGCAATGATCTCATGAACAAGCAAAAAGAGGGGGAAGAGAATGAAGACAAGGGAAAGACTAAAGGCTGAGCCAGTATTCATCTTATTTATGTGTGTGTATATATATCTGGGGACCACACTGCAGGTGAAAAAACACCTGTGAACACCACAAAATATTGTGTTTGTCTTCAGCCTCATTCTTTCATATCCGATTATTTACTGCCAAGTCTATGAAATACACCTCTCCAGCTCACTGGGTAAGCAAACTCTTGTTTTGTTCAAGCTATAAAAGTCTGTGATTGGGCTTTTTTTGCCAGGGTAAATGAATCTGACAAGCTTTAATTAGCTAGTGATGGCCAGTAAAAACGCTAATAATGTTGAGCAAGGATATGAACTGCAGGGACTCTTCACCCCCCTCCCCCCCCATCCTTGCATCTCTATGTAATTAGGTTTTAATTTAAAGGAAGTAAGAGGGAAAGGAAGTCATTCCACCATATCAACAAGGTGTTGCTTGAGATTGCATGAAAAGACTCGGTGGGAGATGCTGAAATAAATAACAAGGCAGGCATACTTTGAGCATAATTTCTGTTCTGGATTGTTTCCCTGTCTCTGTGGGGATAGAAAGGGAGCCATGAAGTAGGACAAATGCTGCAAGAAAAGAGCATTCACTTAGGGGTGGGCGAACATGTAGGGTTGAATTTTAGAGAGGTTCTCCGATGCTCGTTTTGCCTTATTTGCATTCCAGAATGTGAGTGCCGCCCCTTTTACTTCTTCAATTGGGGAAAATGCACCTGCTCGATGTGGAAAAATGCACATCAAAAGAACAAACCACACACATTTTTCCTAAGAGAATTTCTTTTCTTTTCTTTTTCTTAAAAACGTGCGTTTTCCCTGATTAGAACACACACACATACCTGATTTCTCCCATAGGTCAAAGTATGAAAATGGAGGCGGATGTTGGGGGGAATTTTGCATTTGCGCTGCAGGAGATCAGAGGACAATGAAACACAGCAGGGGCTCTTCCTAGGCTCAGGGAAAGGAAGCCTGAGCACAGGAGAAGCAGCAAGTAAGCAAGGGGGCTGGTTTGGAGTTTAGCTTTCCACCAATGGGGTTGGGCCTGCCTTGACAGCAGCTTCCTTGCAGAAGATTTTGGCCATATGCTGGATCAGACCAAGGGTCCATCAAGTTCAACATTGTTTTCACACAATGGCCAATCTTCAATTGCCCTATGGGAAACCCACAAGCAGGACATGAATACAACAGCACCCTCCAACCCATGTTCCCCAGCAGCTGGTGTGCATAGGCGCCCTGCTTCTGATACTGGAGGTAGCACATAGCCATCAGGACTAGTAGCTAGTAGGGATGACTTTTCATCACACATTGAAAGTAGTTCTGGTGTGACTCGTGCAGGAGAAGACTAGCGACCATATCCTGTGAAGCCTTCCAGACGCCAATAGTGGGGCAATGACCAGTACCCTTCATTCGCAAGGACACTGACCAGTAAAAGGCTGCCATGGAAGGAGGGAATTCGAAATGTTATATTGCACCTTTTTTAAGGAAGGCATTTGGGGGTATTTTATTATGACACAATAATGTGATTGTGATGAGATTTCCCCCCCTGTAATCTACAGTAAATGGTTTACTATTGTGATCTCTTATTAAAGCTGGTTTCCATGTGTTTCTATTTTCTGTATTCTATAATAGTTTAGGATGGCTTTTAAATGGGCATTGTGTTTGTAAAATGATAAATAAATCTCAATTTGTCCTTGGAGCACCTAGAGATATAGTAGGGTAGAAAATGAAATGGAACTCAACGGTCCTGGATCACCTTCAGTTGCTTTCTCTGCTTTTCAGTTCATGAAACTTTGGCCATTTCCCACCCCCTGCCATAAAGGCTCCATTTACACAAGATTAAAGGCTTGAGCTCTCCATCCACACCTTTAATCTTCCATAAATGGGACCTTTCCTCAAATGTACACATTAATTGTGTGCATTTTTTAAAATGTATACGTTTTCTCCTATTGATTAAAACCTGTTTGTGTATCTTCCAAATGTACACATTTTTGTTTTGTTTTTTGATCTGCAAATCACATTGCAAGCTCAGAAATGATCACAGGTTGTGTTTGGGTCTTTATCCTGGTTCCAGGAGGTGTGAACTCGATAAATTTGGCTCAAAACCTGAACTGAAACAAATTTCACATATATCCTGAGTCCCACATTCCCACCAACCTAGAATTTCTTAGTGGGGGGGGGGAATTTTGAAGGGTTTCCAAAGCTGATCTTAAAGGATGGGCACATTCATCCATTCTTTTCCAGTCCCTTTCATGTAAAAGTCATAATGTGTTGAATTCCTAGGATGTTATTAATTCATTCATTCATTTAAGTGGGTGTACTGCAAATGGCAATACTCCAAGAACAGTCTTAGGCCACAATTATTGCAAATCATAAGTTGCTAAAAATGACGGTTTACTAATTGGAAGCCCCTTGCTCCAGCCTCAGGCACTGGCCTGTGTTCAGCTGGCCCTGTGGTGATGGCTCACTCCGTTCTTCACTCTTGGCCTCAGTGACGTCATCAGACAGCAAAATCCCATTGGCTGAATAGTGTTGTGATGTCAACCTGGTTCATTATGTGGGCCCTGATTGAGTGGGATGGCCCATGCATGAGAATGGAGGAATGGAATTGAAGCAGCAGCAGCCACAGGAAATGATGGTGCCAAGCAATCAAAGTAGCTTCTAGGTGGAGTTCAGAATTATAAAATTCTGTTTAGAATTATAAAAGTCTAAGTTGGTGAATATTCAGCATGGCCTTAACCTTGTACCTACCTGCATTCACAACCATAGGAAGCAAAGAAGGAAGAAGGTCAGATTCTGCCAGATCACTAACAAAATCATGAACAAGGCTCCATTCTACACAGACAAATGCACACACACACACACACACACACACACACAGAGAGAGAGAGAGAGAGAGAGAGAGAGAGAGAGAGAGAGAGAGAGAGGCTTCCTGCGGAGCATTTCAGATTCAAAATACTCCCCTTCCCCACTTGTTAGGGAAACACGCAGGCTCTCTGTTATTAGGGACAGCGTGATATCCCGGGCTTTCTTTTTGGCACAGGGGATCAGTGCTTCTCTTTTTTCACCCCATTCAAAACTGTGTGATTGCTTTCTGGCAGAGGTGAGAGGGACCCCTGCTGTGTCTGCTTGGTTTATTTTGGCACAGGCTGGAGCTTATTCTAATTTGCTGTTAATGCAGGAATAAAACACACCTGTGTCGTAGTCACAGACGGCAGATGCAGTTGCTTCCCTTGGCTCCAGAGCTGCTGGCCTCTCCCTCCCATCTCTCTTCCTCTCTTTATTCTCCTCTACCTCTCCATCTATACATCCTCTTTGACCAAGACTGAAATCCATGGAACTCTTTCCAAGAACTGGATCTCGAAAGATACAGCTCGGTATAAATAATAACCACAGATGTTTCGGAGCCAAACCATTAAAAGCCACCACAGTGGCTGGGGCTCTGGATGCAACAGAAACAGGCAGGCCTTACTCGACAGGCTTCCAGTCATTGAGATCCATGGAGGGGGAACGCATTTGTGTTCAGCATCATGCTCCCAGGCTCAGAGCCCAGCCACCTCTCCCAGAAGCCCCTTGGGCCTTATCAGTGGCCACCATTGGCAGCCGGATGCCCTTGCCACAATGTTCTGGAAACCTATTGGCACTCTCCAATATGCTATGGGGGGAACATTTGCTTTCAACCCACCAACAGAATAGTCCATGTGGCTTAGGACAAAATTTGATTTTTGAATGCTTTAAGGTGGGCTGGATACAAGCGAGGGTTCTCCATATGCCAGAGAGTTTGTATTTGCTCCATTAGGCTTTTTGTTGTCTACTTTCTCCTGCTGTCTTCTCTGTTTGGCAGAATTGCTTCTAATATGGTTTACAGGCAACATAATGCAGAATTCTATCCAACTTGTATTTAGCAAGGGTGCAAAGTGAATATACTTGTCCATATGAATGAACCATCCTTCTAGGAGGGTGAATTTTAAATTCAGCAGAATGTCTTTGTTGTAATCTGGATGATGATGTTCATTAATTGCATTTTTAATTCACCCTTCTTTCAAAGAAGTATGGACAACATACAAGGTTTTCTCCTCTCCATGTTATCCTCATAACAACCCTGTAAGGTAGGTTTGCCTGAGAGATAGTGACTGGACCAAGTCACCCTGTGAGCTTCATAGCTGAGGAGGAGTTTTCCCCTGGGCCTCTTCACCAGGATCTGTGTGTGTGTGTGTGTACCATTAGACTGAGGGTGGTGGGCAGGGAAATGTCAGTAGTGTGCTTCACAACTGAAGTAATGCACATGGCTGTCTAAGGTATCTTCCCCTCTGTTATCATCTGACACTTTTACACCACACTGTATCTCTAGAGATTACACATATTTAAATGATGATTTTGAAATTGGTTCATTTGTCTCGCTAGAAGCAGCTTTTGGTCACAACACAGCAATATTACTCACTGTGACTAAGGCTGCAGTCCTACGAACATTTATTTGGGGGTGGGTACCATTGGAATAAGGCTGCTTTAGTTGAGGTTGCCACTCTTATTTTTTACCCTTAACTCCTTGCTCACTATTTTGAATAATATCTTATCATTGTTTCATTCCAAGGAATAGTAAATGTCAAGTTACTGGGTAGGAATTATGGGACTTGCAGTCCAACACATCTGGATGCTGCCAGGTTCGGCAAATCTGACTTGACCCAGCTGGAAGTTGAATTTCCATTGATCCAGATGCCTCATCAGTTGACTGACTTTGCTGAATGTTCCTCAGTCATGATGTGGATACGTAAACAAAGCCACATGCTGAACGGTACTTTGGTAGTTGTCTCCTGTAGCCCACAAGGTGATATTTCTTCCTCCCTGTACCTTACTTCCACAGTCAGCCACAGTTGTGCAAAGATAGCAAGTTCTCTGCAAGGTCAGCGATTGCTATCATCTCAGGTATCTCCTCCTCTTGAGACGTGTGTGTGTTTCTCCTGATGCCCTGCATGGGCCGTTGGTGGTTTGAGTTTTGATCAATGTTGCTCTGTGAGCAAGCATGCGAAAGAGCGCAGGGTTACATATTACACTCCCTCCAAAGTAATTCTATTATTGCCAAAAGTCTCCATGTATTTAATCACATTATGTTCAGTGGGGAGAGGGGAAAGGGGGGAGAGATAACCACCAATGTTTCTGTTTTAAACAAAAGGAGCTATAAACCAACTAATTAGCCACTTGACTTCTTCCCTAACCTCGTACGACTCCCTCGCACATTCCGCACAATTTCTGTGCTGCTAATTAGGAGAGCCACCAAGGGAAACAGAATGTGTAGCTGCTGGTGTGACGGGTATTGCTTTTACGGCAGGCTTAGAAGGGATGACTCAGGCGCTGATGGCTTTGAGCCTGGAGGGATATCACACGTTGGTTTTGTAATGAGACGGCCATCCCAGTGATCATGGACTGATCTTCAGCTTGTCTTGCCTACACCGTTTGTGGATTCCTCCCCCGCCTTGTGCCCAGGCTGCTTCTTCCTCTAGTTAACACTTCATTGTTGAAGACATCACCACCGCCACCGCCACTGCCATTCGTGGGAAAGATTAATGGACCTTGCAGACGTGTGTGTGTGTTGGGGGAGGGGGTTGTAGCAGGGTTGCGCTTCTATGTGGATCTGCACCCCTGACCCCTACCCATTCACACACAGACTCCCCTCATTGCAGTCAGCCCTTTCACCCTGCCTGAGTACTGCTGCTGGCTTTCCATTGTAGCATTTGCATGGCCCAACTCCAAAGGCAAAGACCGGAACTGCCATTTACCCAGGAGAGTCCTCATTAAATTAGGGATGTCAGTGGCTGGGAAATCCAGTTCTTTTCGATTTGATGGACAACTCACTTTGCATCTCTGAGCAAAGCTGCAGACGATCCCTGAACTCTGGAAATGTGTTTGCACATCTCTCTCTCTCTCTCTCTCTCTCTCTCTCTCTCTCTCTCTCTCTCTCTCTCTCTCTCTCTCTCTCTCTCTGTGGGTGGGTGGGAAGTTCTGCAGTTTGCACAAATTCCACAGCAATTTGCACAAATTTCACAAATATGTCTGTAATTTGTGCAAATTGCTCAGAATTTTTTGCAAATTTCAGGACCCCCCCCCCTTCCCTGCACAAAATTCCTGGAAAATATTAGGGGTGTGATCCGCTCCGATTAGGAGCGTAGAAGCAGTAGCGGATTGGCCTGCTCTGCCTTACCCAGAGGCGGAGTAGGAGCGGACCGCGGACCCCTAGAAGCAAGGTGAAGAGAAGCGGCCATTTTCAGAGCGCTCCGGTTTCCGCGGAGCGCTCCGATCGCCATCTTGAAAACATTTCACCATAGGATTGCATTGCGGCAAATAATCGCAGATAACTACGTTCTTTTTGAAGCTATCGTTCTGGAAATTCTTGTGCTCAGAGAGTCGTGGATGGGGGTCATTTTGAGACCACTCTCACCTCTCTGCGTCGTGCGGGTCGCGTGCTATATTTTTTTGAAAATCGGGTCAACCGCGCGGCTCAAACGGCGTTTTCGGCTTTTCGCCCATAGGATTGCATTGAGGGAAAGACTCGGGCATAACTGGGTTGGTTTTTAAGCTATCGTTCTGAAAATTCTTGTGCTCAGAGAGTCGTGGATGGGGGTCATTTTGAGACTACTCTCAACTTTCTGCGTCCTGTGGTTCACGTGCAATATTTTTTTAAAAATCGGGGTTTGGGGTTTTTTTTTGTTTTTTTTGAAGCGATGACAGGCACATTCAACTCCCAATCCTGATGAGAATTGATCACCTCAGAAAGCATCATCCTCCAATCCCAGCGTTGGAGGGGGGACTAAGGCAGACCCACCCTGAGAGCTTTCTGTTTTGTGTCTATTTGTGGGTTGGCGTTCGTGGAGAGAGGGTCTACTTACTTAGCTAGCTGCTGCTGTGTACTTTGGAGATAGGATAGATTTAGTTTGGCACGTGTGTGTGTGTTTGTTTGCTTCTTTCTGACTTATAGCTTAGTTTGCCCTGTGTTTTTCCCTTACTTTGATTTAATATAAACTTTACTTTTAAATTTTGGAGTGTGTGTTTGGTGGGTTGGTTGGTTGTTCCCCCCCCTTCCCTTTCTTAAAGCCTGACTGTGTTCCTGCTTTTTTGAAAGCTTTCTTTTGAAAGCATACACACACTTCTTGTCCCATTTCCCTACATTTATTAGTAATATTCTTAAACATATTATTATATTCTTTTACATATTCTTAGTAGTATATTAGTATATTCTCATACATATTATTAGTAGTATTAATATTTTATTTTTCTTATACATATTAGTAGTAGTGTTTGGTTGGTTCTTTTCCCCCCTCCCCTCTCTTAAATCCTGATTGTGTTCTATCTATATACAAAAAAATACCAAAAAATACCAAAAAAAAATTATTCTCTTTTTCTTCTCTGTGTAACTTGGACTGAGTGTGCTGCTTTTGTGAAGTGCAACAGGCAGCCACAGATTGAGCATTTTGGGGAAAGCATACACACACTTCTTGTCCCATTTCCCTACATTTATTAGTAATATTCTTAAACATATTATTATATTCTTTTACATATTCTTAGTAGTATATATTCTCATACATATTAGTAGTATAATATTTTATTCTTCTTATACAGCATACACACTTCTTGTCCCATTTCCCTACATTTAAACATATTATATTCTTCTTATACATATTCTTAGTAGTACCCTATACATATTATTATTAGTATTAATAATTTATTAGTCATCATGAAAAGAGGGAGCAGGTGTGCTGAAAGCAGCAAGGCTCAGGTTGGCACCAGTAAGCAGGCTGCCTCTCCTGCTGGGAGCCGTCCTTGTGAGGTAGCTGGATCTGCTGGGACTGACTCCCCCGCAGATCTATGGCTTACTTGTGCAAGGTACCAGCTTTTCTGGGCCCGCCAACCCATGCCTGCCTGCCTGCCTGCCCGTCTCCCCCGGGGTGCTGCTGTGGTGGGGCATCTGCCAGGACTGACTCCTCGCCTGCTCTGCCCGCCTGGTGCCTGGGAGATGGGCTTTGTGGTTCGTGCCCAGCACCCTCCGGCACGCTTGCTCCCAGTCGTCCTCCTCTGTGCCCCTCAAGGCGTAACTGCTGGCTTAGAAAGAAACAACCAGCCATCTTTGCCTCACTTGCTCCTTGCGCCCGCTTACAGGTTGGTTTGCTTTGCGTTAGTGCTCAAGCCATCCTTGCGGCACTACAATGCATGCTGCCTGCCTGCCTGCCTGCCTTCCCTCCCTTCTCCCCTTCCCGCCTTGCAGGGATGGTGTATGTGTCTTGCTTTGACTCAGGGGAGAAGTCCTTCCTGCGCTCACTTAGACTTTATCAAGTTCAATAATCCATTTTTCAAGTGTGGAAGAAGATTTAGGGTTATCTCATGGCATGTTGGGATTTCCTTTGAACTGGCCCCATTGAGCTGCCTGCATTGCAACTTTAAAATCCCTGACATACTGGAGTGCCCGATTTTCAAAACTTCCCCTAACATCAGGGGATGATGGGATTGCCTTGAAACTTGGCATCCATGTGGACACATGGGTAAGCTGTCATGGTGCCGAGTTTGAGGTTTCTAACGTGCAAATTGACGTAGTTGTAGAATGGGACTTGATTTGGGGTGCCAAAAATCAGGGGATGATGGGATTGCCTTGAGTCTGGGCGTCCATGTGGACACGTGGATAATCTGTCCTGGTGCCGAGTTTGAGGTTTCTAACATGCAAATTGACGGAGCTATCCCAAGGGGTGTGAATGGGGTGCCCGATTTTCAAAAATTTGCCAAAAATCAGGAGATGATGGGATTTGCTTGAAACTTGGCGTCCATGTGGACACGTGGATAAGCTATCATGGTGCCAAGTTTGAGGTTTCTAACATGCAAATTGATGGAGCTATCTAAAGGGGTGTGAATTAGGGTTATGGGTGGTGCGTTAGAGGTTAGAGCCGCGCCAAAAATCAGGGGATGATGGGACTGCCTTGAGTCTGGGCGTCCATGTGGACACATGGATAAGCTGTCCTGGTGCTGAGTTTGAGGTTTCTAACATGCAAATTGACGGAGCTATCCCAAGGGGTCTGAATGGGGTGCCCGATTTTCAAAAATTCCCCAAAAATCAGGGGATGATGGGATTGCCTTGAAACTTGGCATCCATGTGGACACATGGATAAGCTATCATGGTGCCGAGTTTCAGGCTTCTAACGTGCAAATTGACGGAGCTATCGAAAGGGGTGTGATGGGTGGTGCGTTAGAGGTTAGAGCCACGCCAAAAATCAGGGGATGATGGGATTGCCTTGAGTCTGGGCGTCCATGTGGACACATGGATAAGCTTTCATGGTGCCGAGTTTGAGGTTTCTAACATGCAAATTGACAGAGCTATCCCAAGGGGTGTGAATGGGGTGCCCGATTTTCATAAATTCCCCCAAAATCAGGGGATGATGGGATTTGCTTGAAACTTGGCGTGCGTGTGTATACCCCCATGAGGTGTCATGGTGCCAAACGTGAGGTTTCTAACTTGAACAGAAAAAAAGTTGTATACTTTTTTAGCTTTCAATGCAACCCTATGGGGGGAAAAACAGAGCTCCGGATCCAGCGCTCCGAGCGGAGCGGAAGTGGGCGGAGCGGGGGCGGGGCGAAGCGGGCCGCTCCGAAAATGGTGGATCTCTAAGTGAAGCGGAGCGGGGGGTCCCTGCACACCCCTAGAAAATATTTAGCCTGTTTTGCTGCAGCTCAAGCAGGGCACTGCAACCGGAATGAAAATGAAGTCCGGGGGTGGGGGTGAGGGTGGGGGCATTGCGCCTAGGAAAACACATTGATCCCCACCTGCCTCAAATGGATTTCTCCAAGATCCCGATATTCAGTAGGGACAGTTGGAGCATCTGATGCCACAGGACCTTGACTAGAGAAAATCCGCCAAGGGTACCTGCAGGCCCAGGCCGGTCATCCATGTGCAGGTGGCAGTATAGTGACAGGGCTCTCCCTGCTTCCTTTTATCTTTGCCATCAGGCCTCCCCCCCCCCAACCCCAGCTCATGCAGGAGCTTTTGGGCTGCCTGCGCTGATGCATTCCTGCGCGCATTCCTCTTCACTCCCCTCCCTGTTTCCTAAACCCTGGGTTTTACTTTAAAGGCGGCTTGTTGCTCTCTTTGAAGTTGACACAATCATTCTGCCTCTCCGCTTTGCTGCTCTGACTCACTGCGTTTGCATATAAATTGGGATGGGAGAAAGTGAGGCAGGTGGGCGAAGGGGGGAGCGAGGAGGGCTAGAAGCATGACAGTGGATGAAGAAAACTTGCCTCAGGCCCAGGTGATGCGAGCAGCCAGGAGAGGATGGGAGGAGGAGAGGCGCAGGCCCTCTCTGGCCAAGCCGGGAGCAAGCGGCAGAGTGGACGGCTTACTCGACTCCACGGTTCTCTCTGACAAATTGCGCTGAAGCCAAGCCGGAGGATATCATAGAATCATAGAATAGTAGAGTTGGAAAGGGCCTCTAAGGCCAGCGAGTCCAACCCCCCACTCCCACCCTAAACATAGGTGTGCACAGCGCATTTCATTAGGGTGTGCACCCTGGGATTTTTTTTTAAGGCAACCATTTATTGAATAGTCTGTCATAAAGGACCCTACTCCTGGCAGAGAGACTCCCAGCAGAGTGATTCCTTTTCATTCCTGCTGCCAGGAGCAATTGTCGAGGGCCATTCCCGCTGCGTCTGGATCCCCCTCTGGATCCCTACTCAATGGCCCCTTCAATTCTGTGCTTATTGCTTGAGACATAAGGGTGTGCCTGGGCACACCCAGCACACCCTCTGCACACACCTAGACCCTAAAGCATCCCTGACAGATGGTTGTCCAGCTGCCTCTTGAAGGCCTCCAATGTGGGAGAGGCCACAACCTCCCTAAGTCATGGGTTCCATTGTCGTATGGAAGTTTTCCTGATGTCCAGCCCGAATCTGGCTTCCTTTAACTTGAGCCCGTTATTTCATGTCCTGCACTCTGGGAGGATCGAGAAGAGATCCTGGCCCTCCTCTGTGTGACAACCTTTTAAGTCTTTGAAGAGTGCTATCATGTCTCCCCTCAGTCTTCTCTTCTCTAGGCTAAACATGCCCAGTTGTTTCAGTCTCTCTTCATATGGATTGGCTGGACGACGTTCCACGACTGGGAGCTATCCTGGTGTAAATCCAAGCTAGCCAGCAGCGGTGGCCTCATCCCAGCCATCAAAGATAGCACAGTCCTGATTGTGGATCCACCCCAGCCCACAATAATGCACTTAAGTCATTGATTTTTGACTCTGGCCTTACCGATCCATGCCCCCCCCTCCCCCTGTCATTAGATGGTCCTGGGTTGCATCCAGATTTAAGCTGGATCATCTAGGCTAACCGAATGGACTTCCCCACCCTCTTCTTCCATGGCAGCCCCTCCATCCCCTTGAAAATGTGACACAGAGAGACAAGAGATGCTGCAGAGCGGGATGAGCTGTGGTATAGGGGAGGGCAGAAAAGCGAGAGGTCCCTCAATGTGGGGTGGAAGGACCTTGCCCAAGTGGAGCCCTTCTTCTCAAGGAAGGCAGATCCTAGATTATTATTATTATTTATTTATATAGCACCATCAATGTACATGGTGCTGTACAGAGTAAAACAGTAAATAGCAAGACCCTGCCGCATAGGCTTACATTCTACTAAAATCAATCTAATAAGATCCAACCAAATGTGTATTAAAGTTGTTAACTTTAAAATGCTGTAAGTCAGCCTTGTTTCATTTGATGGCACAGTAGATCATTCTGCTGCGTGGAGGCCTGGGTATTTGCCCCGAAGTCTGACCATGATAACACCACTCAGTCCAATCCTATGATGCTCCTGGCCCCAATCCCAAGGTGTTGTTGTTGTTTAAATTCTGAAGAAGCCTACCAGGACACACATACAGGTTTGTCTCCCAGCCATTCCCTTGATCACCAGTCATCCTCTCAATGAGCATATTGACATAACAGTACAACTCGCCTCTGCTATAAGACCTCTTATTTCCTTTCATCTGCAAAACAAAACGAAACACCTAATTTCTTTTCAGGGCAGCAAGGCCAGGGGCGGATCCACACTTAAGGTTTGGGACGCCCTGACGGCGCATTAGGGCGTCCCGAAATCGATAATGTGTACCCTACCTTCAGCGTGGCAAGAAGAGGCGGCGGAGGAGAAGGAGGAGGAGGAGGAGGGCCCCAGGTGACTCTTTCGCCGGCTAAAGGAGGCCGGCGGGTAGGTGGGCGGCAGCTGATTGCCCGGCAAAGGCGCCGGGCACGGTTTACTCTTTATCCCGTCCCCGCGAGGGGCCTCCTCCTCCTCCTCCTCCTCCTCCTCCTCCTCCTCCTCCTCCGCCGCCTCTTCTTGCAACGCTGAAGGTAGGGTACACATTATCGATTTCGGGACGCCCTAATGCGCTGTCAGGGCGTCCCAAACCTTAAGTGTGGATCCGCATCCCCCTCTGCTCTATTTTTTATTCTGTCAGAACTATCCCCCCCCCCCCCCAGCTGCAAACTGCAGGCACACACTTCATTCACCCTTCCCATTTCTTATTTAATAAACTGACTCAAGGCCTTCATTGGGTAAATGGAGCTGGAAGAAAATTGCACGTGGGATATCTACTCCTTCCACCCAGACCCCTGCCCCAAATGACAAGCTCTCGAGATCAGCAAGAATGGAAGAAAGGGGAAGCAGATCCGTGGGAAAATGTGTGGGTGGGCAGGAAGAGAAGAGATATAAAGGGGGCAAAAGATATTATTAAAGAGGGGAAAGGGGGGCTAGTAAAACACACACACACACACACAGATTGTATCAAGATATGTTCAGCATCAAATGAAAGATAAGAAGAGAGCTATCTAAACAGAGAGCGTGACAGAGAGACGAGGCTGCAGACTTAGTGAAACAAAGTGAAGAAATATTTGCTAACATTGCTTTGACATCAAAAAAAGAGTTGTCATTAAGATTGCCATCTGGATGTTGGCAGGGGTGTGGGGGATGTTTGTGGTTTGTGTGTGTGTGTGTGTGTGTGTGTGTGTGTGTGTGTGTGAGAGAGAGAGAGAGAGAGAGAGAGAGAGAGAGAGAAGGTTTCTACATAGCTCACTATCCCCCCCCCCCCCCGGAACCAGCTTCCAAGATTTTATTTCTGCAAGCACCCTGCAGGGTTGAGCTCTCCTGCTTGTTTTAAGGCCAGAGGCCCCAGCCATGGATGCAGCACATTTGGTAATGAAGGGGAGGGTGTCTCTGGTCATGTACATTGATGGTGCTATATAAATAAATAAATAAATAAATAAATAATAATAATAATAATAATAATAATAATAATAATAATAATAATGTACAGCATGCATGCATTCATTTATTTTAATAAGTGATGTTCCAATCTTTCCATCCATAAGGTGGTGTCACAACAACATGAAACTGAACAAGACTTGCAGTTTAGACAAAACACCAAAGAAACCATAACCAGTTCCTAAGTTACTGGGACTTAGGGTGAAAGAGCTTCCAAGTCCAAGGATGTGAGCTCACACCTAGGCAGTCTGGCACTTACTTCTTTGTTGAGGATTATGGCACTTGCAACCTCTGGGGACACCTCGACATCTTACTCCTGCCATGTGGCCAGATGGGAGACGTTCCAAGGAAGAGCAGGCAGGCTGAGCAAGTGGGAATCACATTCATTTCAAGTTCAGTTGCTCAATGGGTATCCTGCCTTGAGTCCTCCCTCCCCTAAACCCTCCTGGCTGTGGGTCCCTGCAATTTGGCCCCAAGGTCCAGTCCTAGAGGCCACATACTGAACTCAGATCAGAGTTGTGGCACTGGAGAAGAGAGGGTGTTGGCCATCTCCCAATCCCCAGAGTGGGTTTTCCAATCCGAAGCACACCCAGAGCTTCAATTTGCTTCACAAGACAAGGAGGTACATATGGGTTGGGGAAATGGTGTGTGGGAACAATGTGTTAACCTTCCCAGGACAGGATCATCTAACCCAGTGCTGGCCATATCACTCACTACAGCCTAGTCTGCTCTACCATGTCTCTGAGGCAGCTTGTCTGAACCTAGTGCCCTCCAGGTGTTTTTTTTTTTACTTCAGCTCCCATCAGCCCCTAGCCAACATGGCCAATGTGATGCAATGGTTAGAGTGTTGGATTGGGAGTGGGGAGATCTGAGTCCCCACTCAGCCATGGAAGCTCACTGGGTGGCTTTGGGCCAGTTCCAGACTCTCAGCCCAACCCACCTCACAGGGTTGATGTTGTGAGGATAAAATGGAAGGTGTGTGTGGGGGTTATTATTATTATTATTATTATTATTTATTTATATAGCACCATCGATGTACATGGTGCTGTACAGATAACACAGTAAATAGCAAGACCCTGCCGCATAGGCTTACAATCTAATAAAGTTGTAGTAAACAATAAGGAGGGAAAGAGAATGCAAACAGGCACAGGGAAGTGTAAACAGGCACCGGGAAGGGTGAAGCTAACAATTATGAATGCCACCTTGGGTTCCTTGAGGAGGAAAAAAGCAGGATGTGAATGCAATAAATAAATAAATAAATAAATAAATAAATAAATAAATAAATAAATATTTTTTGCTTAAGCAAGACTCAGTGATAACAGAAAGCCAGCCGTCTTATTCTCCTTCCTGTCCAGGAGAATCCAATGACCATCCTGGGTGGGTGAAGTTAGTCCAGAGACTAAGGCCACAGCTAGACCTAAGGTTTATCCTGGGATCATCCAGGGTTCGCCCCTGCCTGAGCATTGGATCCCCTGTGTGTCACCTAGATGAACAGGTTTGACCCATGGATGATCCAGGGTTAAGCCTTAGGTCTAACTATGGCTTAAGAGTGCCACCTGCAGTTTAGCGCTTCACCACAAGGGGCAGTACACACAGATCCCTCCAACTCCTGGCTGGGTTGTGGGTTTGTACACTCACATGCATTCTCTTTCACACATGTCTGAGAAATGAATAAAATACACATGGCTGAGAATTGTATAAAAATGCTTTTATCAATAAACAAGCATTGCATTTCTCCTTTCTCACTGCCATCCCATTCTTCGTGCCCCGAGAGAGCAGTGTTGTCTCACTGGCTCATTAAAGGCAAGTGAAGACATGAGGCATGAATGGATAAGGAATAAATGGATGATGCCAAAACTTCCGAAAGCAGCCCAAGTCTGGTGTGACATACAGCCTTCATATATTATTAAGCTGCATGTCTTCTTTCCCTTTGGAGCCTTGTGCATTTTCATTCTATTTGGTTTTTTGTAAAAAGAATTAGAAGGTGGTTCCTTGACGGAATTGTCACTCTTTGCACATGCTAACGCATTTCGCTGTAGGACAACGTTGACAATGTGAGCAACCGAGAGCTTTAACCTGTATCTTTCTTTGCCTGTCAAAGCTTGTAAATTTCTCAGAGATGGTTAATGCTTTGAAATGACGGAGGCGCTCGGAGATCAAGGTATGAGCCGAGCCGGTCTATTGTCAAAAGCATAAATATCCCCTTTTGTATTCTTTGCTCATCAACAGGCAGTAATAAAAGAGGGCAGATGGCAAATCTGGCTCTGCTGGTTTTGGGATGTAAAAACAGGGGGTGTAAAGGTGGATGATCATTCTTAGAATCATAGAATCATAGAATAGCAGAGTTGGAAGGGGCCTACAAGGCCATCGAGTCCAACCCCCTGCTCAGTGCAGGAATCCATCCTAAAATATCCCTGACAGGTGGTTGTCCAGCTGCGTCTTGAAGGCCTCTAGTATGGGAGAGCCCACAACCTCCCTAGGTAACTGGTTCCATTGTCATACTGCTCTAATAGTCAGGAAGTTTTTCCTGATGTCCAGCTGGAATTTGGCTTCCTTTAACTTGAGCCCGTTATTCCGTGTCCTGCACTCTGGGATGATCGAGAAGAGATCCTGGCCCTCCTCTGTGTGACAACCTTTTAAGTATTTGAAGAGTGCTATCATGTCTCCCCTCCATCTTCTCTTCTCCAGGCTAAACATGCCCAGTTCTTTCAGTCTCTCTTCATAGGGCTTTGTTTCCAGACCCCTGATCATCCTGGTTGCCCTCCCAGATTTCCTTTCCAGAACTATCATTTCCTTTTCAGAGACAAAGACATAAATATCACTGTGACCACCACACGAACAGTTGTGACTCCTCATCCTCTGCTCCTCTATAGCTTTAGCTATTCAAGCAGCTGCAGTCCTTTACACACTTAACTGGGAGTAACACTCATTAAAAACAGCGAGGCTTGCTTCTGAGTAGACATGCATAGGATTGCAGTTTCTGGGTGGGATGTGGGGGTCAGGATCTTAGGGTCCTGCCACACCTGTTTTACCTCTCTTCCAGCCTCTGAAATGGAGGGAGGTTTAAGTCTCCTCCATCCCATAATCTGCAGCTAGTGAAGGCCTTAAATACCTGCAGGGTACCTGCTTTGCATGCAGAACGTCCCAGGGAAAATCGGGTTCTAGAGGCTCCAGAAGATGAGGAGAATCTTGGATTTTCCATTTCCTAAATTCAGAAGAGCCAACATGTAGGGATGGTGCGTGGGAGTGGTAATCTGGCGAGAAATTGCTGAGCCTTGAGCCCCAAGCCCACGTTCACACACCAGAACTCCATTCCAGTGTTGAAAGCCGGGTCAAAATGAGCTGGTTGGCCTTGTTCATCCTCCAATATTTGTTTCAACGGGTGAAGATGCTCTTGTTAGAATTTGTGCTCCAATAACTTTGACACTGTCTTAATTCGCCCAGTTTGTTCTGAGTTTGACTAGTTCATTAAAAATCAAACTGAATTATTGAACTAATTGAATTAACACCAGGAAGACACACCAGAACCTCTGTTACCTACAACTCTGCTCTGCCTGCAGCCATGTAGCTCTCTCTGAACTGTGCTTAACCTCTGTTAACAAAGCCTGTAAACTGACAGTCAATGCGAGGCATTTGCAAGTGAGCGGAGTACGAGGGGACGGGAGAGGCTCCAAGGGTAAGTTCGACACTGGGATGTGGGGGCGGGGAGATAAAAGGTGAATGATGAGGAAGCAAACGAGTGGAAATGGGCCAATAGCAATTGAACACATCCATTTTGTTGTTAACAAGGCTCATCTGTTACGAAAGCAATGGGAAGTCCTCAATTTTAGAGGTTCTCAACATCTTTGATCTTCACCACACAGAAGGCCGATTAAGGGGTACCAGCCTTGTCTACGTTAGGATAGGGTGACCCTATGAAAAGGAGGACAGGGCTCCTGTATCGTTAACAGTTGTATTGAAAAGGAAATTTCAGCAGGTGTCATTTGTATATATGGGGAACCTGGTGAAATTCCCTCTTCATCACAACAGTTCAAGCTGCAGGTGCCCTGCCCTCCTTTGTATCTGGTCACTCTAGTATAGCTCCTGCAGCTTTAACTCTTGTGATAAAGAGGGGATTTAACCAGGTTCTCCATATAAAGAAATGGCACCTGCTGAAATTCCATTTTATATGCAACTGTTAAAGATAGAGGAGCCCGGTCCTCCTTTTCATATGGTCACCCTACGTTAGGATCTGCCTTTGATTCAATGAAAGGATGGATTAAGGTTGGAAGCCCTAATGCACTGGGGCTGCTTTCCAGCTCTGACCCGACTCTACAAAGCGATTAATTGGATTTGATGGAGTTAACTTGAAAGTGACAATTTCCCGGGGGAGCGGGGCGGGGTGGGGGGACTCACCACATTAGTCAGTTGTGGAATAACAATGAAGAGGCTTGTGGCATCTTAAAGACTAACAAATTTTATACGGCATCATGCAGTAAAGATAAATGCAATATGGAAATATGGGACACCGTTCACTCACCGGCAGGCAGGCATCCACTCTGACCCTGGGATATGATAGCAACACTTTAATTCCATGGGAGGGGGAAAAATCCCCCTTGACTACTTAAAAGATTTTTGGAAATACTCATCGGAGCCTGCTGATGTTTCTTAAAATACCTCACAAATTGGAACGTTCGCAGCAGAAGTTTTATAATTTAACTCAGGCACTTTCCTCTGCCACTTGTGAAACATATGTCTGAATTTTATGAATTTATCTAAAAAAGGAAGCTTTAGCCTATAACCATAGAAATGAAATATTACCTGGAAAGGAGCACAAGCTAGATTTTGGAGAAGAAAATACTTGGCAAATTCGCTCCCATTTCCCTCTTTAATCCCCTACAACATTGAACACCTATGCTGTTTAACATATACATGAAGCCGCTGGGGGAGGTTATCCGGAGATGTGGACTGAGGTGTCATCAATATGCGGATGATACCCAGCTCTACCTTTCCTTTTCATCAAATCCAGGTGAGGCAGTGGCTGTTCTGAACCAGTGTCTGGGCACGGTAATGGACTGGACGAGGGCTAACAAACTGAGACTCAACCACTCACTGTTAGCGGGTGGTTCATCTGTCCGGTGAGGTGATGTTTGCCCTGTCCTGGACGGGGTTGCACTCTCCCTAAAGGATCGGGTCCATAGTTTGGGGGTGCCCTTGGATCCAGAATTGTTACTTGAGGCACAGGTGAACTCAGTGGACAGAGCACCTTTTATCAGCTTAGGTTGATATACCAACTACGCCCTTATCCGGACAGAGATAGCCTACCTACAGTGATCCATGCTCTGATAACCTCTCGTTTGGATTACTGCAATGTGTTATATGTGGGGCTGCCTTTGAAAATGGTCCGGAAGCTTCAGCTGGTACAAAACAGGGTAGCCCGTTTACTAAAAGGGACTGGCCTGCAAAATCACATTATGCCAGTCCTTTTACAACTTCATTGGCTGCCAGTCCAGGTCCGGGCCCAATTCAAAGTGCTGGTATTGACATTTAAAGTCCTAAATTGTTTGGGGCCAGGTTATTTGAAGGAATGCCTCCTCCCATATGTACCTGCCCGGACTTTAAGATTATCTACAGGGGCCCTTCTCTGTGAGCCCCTGCCAAAGGAAGTGAGGCAGGTGACTACTAGGAGGAGGGCTTTCTCCGCTGTGGCACCCCGGCTGTGGAATGAGTTCCTCAGAGAGGTCCGCCTGGTGCCTACACTGTACTCCTTTCGTCACCAGCTGAAGACCTTTTTATTCTCTCAGTATTTTAACACTTAATTTTAACTTAAATTTAAATTTTACTGTTCTAACTCTGTATTTTAATCTTATATCAATTTTGCTGCGTGGTTTTATCCTGGTTGTGCTTTTGATACTGTATTTTGTATTTGTGCTTTTAACCTGTTGATTGTTTTATTATGGTTTTAATTTTTGTGAACCGCCCAGAGGGCTTCGGCTATTGGGTGGTATAGAAATGTAATAAATAAATAAATCTATGGTGCTGTATTATGCAGATCCCATTATCTTCTACTTCTTCTTTATATTCAGCAAGATTTATTGTGGAAAGAAATCATCATCTTCATCTTGGTATCTAAGCCTGTTGGGCTTGTATCTGAAGATTTCAAACATGGTAGGCGTAGAATTCGCACTACTGCAGCCGTCATGTGGGTAGTATTTCATTCCGTCGTCCTCTCATTGATGGATTTTATCCCCCTGTCTTTCGAAAAGTATGCAGGAAAGACCACCATTTGCTGGCACATAAGATTGTGCATCCTCTTCTTAGCTCAGCATACAATCAATGAGCAAAGTGCATAGAAAAGGAGTGCTGCAAAGCAGAGGCTGAAGAGAAATCAGAGATGTATAAAAAGGTGTAGATGTTT
The DNA here is from genome assembly GCF_023053635.1 of Elgaria multicarinata webbii. Lineage (NCBI taxonomy): Eukaryota > Metazoa > Chordata > Lepidosauria > Squamata > Anguidae > Elgaria > Elgaria multicarinata. The sequence continues at coordinate 3,195,125 of NC_086186.1, read as the reverse complement.
TTAGTGGCATATAAATTAGCTTACACTTGCGCTCCAGCGAAAATTAAACGGTAAGGGGGTAAAAAGCCCAAACCTCACTCCCCTCCCCCACCACACCCCTGAGGGCCCTGAACTCCCCCCCCCATCCTGGCTCCTTCCCTCTGGCGTCCCCCACTGCTAATGGGGAAGAGGGAAGAAGCCGGGATGGGCGGCCACACTGCCCATGGTCCTCAGGATCATCCTGGGACCGCATGTAAAACTGGGATAAATGAGGTCTCAGTTATCTGGGGGAAATGGAGCGATCATCCCTCCATTGGCGTGCAGACAACAGGTTCAAAGGGTTCAGTTGAACACCCTAATCTGCTGCCGCCATGTTGCAGTAGCAGGGCCGGTGCTAGCTGTAGGAAAGAGCGACAAATTCAGCTGCTCCCCACCCCGCTCCTCCTCTGGAAAACTTTTTTCACCTGTGCAGCTGCTCCTCCCCCCCCTCTGCAGCTTGCTCACTCGCTCTTTCACTCACTCACTCAGCTGCTCCCTGCTGCTGTGCCTGACCTCTCGTGACAGTTGCTGGATAAGGTGGGAGCAGCAGCCACGCTGGGGCCAGGAAGCAGCACATGGTGGAGCTGAGGAGGGGGCTGTTTCTGTAAGTAGTAAGATTGCCCGGAGCTGTGGATTGGGGCCCTCCCCCCTTCAGAGCTGCTGCCCTCCTCTCTCTCATCATCAGTCCTGCAGGCACTGTAATGTTTGGGAGAAAGAGAGAGAGAGAGAGAGAGAAGCTGTATGTTCACCTGCCTTCTCTCCTCATCGCTGCCCCACCACCCACCCCAGTCTGGCCTCCAGCAAGAGAAAAGAAAGGGGGAAGGGGGGAGAACTGCAATGCCCCCCAGGACCTCCTGGCTCAGGAGGGTTCATTCAGCAGCACCTTTTTCAGGATGCTTGCTAAAACAATTCCTATCTGCCCTTGCTTATTTTAGGGTGTCCATCCCCCTTTTTTCAAGCTGTTCTTTTGGTAAACATGGTATGTGTGTATCTTGTGTCACTTTAAAACAGAGCTGCAGCACAATCCTATGTATGTCTACTCAGAAGTAAGCCCCACTGAGATCAATCAAACTTACTCTGAGGTAAATGTGCATAGGATGCAGCCTGAAAACGAAAAGAGGATGAAAAAAAGACAGGAGAAAAAGAATTGTAGAAATAGAATAGCAAGGTAACTGTGGGATATTTAACCATATTTAAAGACAACAAGTACAGTAAAATTAGTGCTTCTCTACTTCAGTACCAATCAAATAATTACAATAGTGCAGTGCAATTTACTTCAGTTTTTGTTTATTTCTTTTGTTTGATGAATGAAAAAAAAGTCCTTTATTACTGTATATTCAATCAATGTTTACCTTAAAAAAAATAATCCCTGGCTGAACCATCTAATGAAATGTGCTGCACACGCCTATGTATCCCTCCCTGATCCAGGGATCTCCTGTGCATCATTTGGGCACACAGGGATGATCTTGGGATGATCCCTCCAAAAAATAATGATGTAGAAAGGGCCTTAGTGATAAGCCAGCTGGGAAAGGGTTTGAAGAGCCTTTCTCCAACCTGCTGTCCTCCAGATGAGTTGGACTACAACTCCCATCATTCCCATATTGGCTGGGGAAGCATCCCAACACATCTCAAGGACATCAGTTTGGGAAAGCTGTAACACAACTTCATATAAGATGTTTGTACCCTGCTTCCAATTTTTCCTATGAGCTTCTAAGTGTTGTGTTTATTGATTACACAAACTTTCTAGTTTCTCTTGTACTTGAGAGGGATGTGTGTGTGAGTAAAAAGCAAAACATTAAAGAAAACCCCTTTTAATTCCATCCCAGCTCCTCCCCAACAACTGCCTCCTTGTCTTTTGCAATCTGGTCTTTTAAATTCCATCTTTTTAACCTTTCAGAAGTAAATTCTTTTAAAAATCCAAGTAGTTGTGCCTCAAAACCCCAGTTTAAAACTAATGAAACGGTTTCAAACACCTCCAGCTTTGGGTAAACAGTGTGCAAAAGGAGTCAGAAAGACACAGAAGCAAGTTTCTCACTTGGCTACTGTCTACCTTTTGCTCTGTTTCCAGCTGGCATTCAATCTGATTGAAACACCCTTTATTAAATCTACCCATTTGCCGTCTGCCTCCTGTTCTCTGGCTATTGTAGTCATAGAATCATAGAATCATAGAATAGTAGAGTTGAAAGGGGCCTACAAGGCCATCAAGTCCAACCCCCTGCTCAATGCAGGAATCCACGCTAAAGCATCCCTGACAGATGGTTGTCCAGCTGCCTCTTGAAGGCCTCTAGTGTGGGAGAGCCCACAACCTCCCTAGGTCACTGGTTCCATTGTCGTACTGCTCTAACTGTCAGGAAGTTCTTCCTGATGTCCAACTGGAATCTGGCTTCCTTTAACTTGTCTCACATTGCTGATGTTGTATGTTGGTAGATATCTGTTTAATCTCAGATTTTAGGGTGGTTTTGGTTTATTATAATTATTTTGTATCTGCCTTTTCTGCCATTATGTGCACATGCTTATAATGCTCAACATTCATGGATGAAAAGAGAATGATCTGCAGTGTGTACTCACAGGTAAAACCCAGTGAATCCAATAGGACTTACTCCCATATAAGTGGGGGTAGGATCTTAGCCTTACAGTATAATCCTGTGTAAAGCTACCCAGAAGACTATTCCATTGAGTTCCATGGGATTTACTTTCAGGTAACTGTAGATAGGGTTGAATACCATTATTGTGAGAGAACTCGTAAGAGAGTTGAAGTGGTGGTGAATTTTGGGGGGATGTCTAGGGACAAAGCTAGGGTGTACAAAATCTCTCGGGCAATAGCGTTGGCAAGAGCCAACAAAGCTCCTGAAAGTATCTGCCTTTTTCCTTTTGTGAAAGTGATCACACATAGTATTTTGCTGACAGATGCTACATCCATGACATTGGATTGGAAAAAGATAGGGTGACCATACGGAAAGGAGGACCGGGCTCCTGTATTTTTAATAGTTGTATAGAAAAGGGAATTTCAGCAAGTGTCATTTGCATGCAAGCAGCACCTGGTGAAATTGTCTGTTTGTCACAACAGTTAAATCTGCAGGAGCTCTGCCCTCTTTTTTATTTGGTCACTCTACAAAAAGAAAAGCAGGGCTCCTGCAGCTTTAACTGTTGTGATGATGAGGGAATTCTGCCAGGTGCAACAAGCAAACAAATGACACTTCCTGAAATTCCCTTTCCTATGCAACTCTTAAAGATACAGGAGCTCGGTCCGCCTTTCCATAGGGTCGTCCTAAGTAGGAAAAGGCAAAAACGTTGTCCACCAAGCTGTCTCTCCAGCTCCTTAAGAAATTACACACACAGCAAAATTTGCCAAAATGTCCTTCCAAATTTGCCATCTCTGAATGGGATGTCAAGTTGTGGGTGGGCAGTTTCACACCAGCTCTTAATGGGCAAATGCATTTTAAAATAATAAATTGTGGCTGGTCTTGGAGGTTCCACATCTTCCTTGACTGAACTCCCCTCTGCCATGAATTTGTCTCATCCCATTTTGAAGCCTTTCTAGCTCTAAAACACTCAGGGAACTCCAGGTCTACTTCCCTGCAGTAAGGAAAAGCCAAGATGATGTTAATTAGTATAAAAGGCCCCATAACAATCAAATGTGATGTACTTTAGGCAGTGACCTTGTAAGCAAAGAACGGGTTCGTTATCTTCCCAAGTGCAGGCCTCGCAGCAGGAGCGAAGCAGACAATTAAGAATAATCTAAACAGGAATAGCCACTTAACCAGCCAGGCAACAGGCAGGAAATTGCTAGGCACAGCTGGGACCCAAGGAGATGGGCTGGATGGGAGGGAGAGATGCTGTCTTCTCCTAGGAGAAGGACTGGCCCAGCAATGACAACGGATGAATGATTCTCTGAATATCCATGGTTTTCCAGTCCTGAAGCACAACTCACATGTTGGTTGTGGCAGGCAAATGCCCCAAACATCAGCCAGTTTGCAAACAATTTTAGGAATCTATTGCAACAGGTGTGTTGACCCTTAGGGACCAACTCTAGATGGCTACAGCCCTTTCTCCCAAACTACTGCTTTGTGCAGCTTTTTTCCTGTTCTAAAAGGTTGGAAGGCCTCTCCCAAGGTTTTACTAAGTGGCAGTAAGAGCTTTAAGGTTAAGTGTATTGGTGTTGTTGGTATTTTGGCCAGGGCTCTTTTGTCTCTGAAGAATTTGATTTCGCTCAAAGGTGGTTTCATTTTCTCTATCTTGTGAACCTGTAAGTGGCTGCCCTACCTTGACTCCTTAGAACAGAGGTGGGGAAATGGGCCTCCCCATTTTTCTACCCTCAAATAAGGCGGCCCAACAGTAGGGTGACCATATGAAAAGGAGGACAGGGCTCCTGTATCTTTAACAGTTGCATAGGAACAAATCCAGTTGTCAGGAACAAATCCTGTCAGACTAATTTGATCTCATTTTTTGATAGGATAACCTCCCTTGTGGACTGTGGGAATGCTGTGGATGTCATATATCTTGACTTCAGCAAAGCTTTTGACAAAGTACCACATGACATTCTGATTAACAAACTAGCTAAAAGTGGGCTAGATGGAACAACTATTAGGTGGATCCACAGTTGGCTACAGAATCGGACTCAAAGAGTACTTATCAATGGAACCTTCTCAAACTGGGGAGAGGCAACGAGTGGGGTGCCGTAGGGCTCAGTCCTGGGCCCAGTGCTCTTCAACATTTTTATTAATGATTTGGACGAGGAGGTGCAGGGAACGCTGATCAAATTTGCAGATGACACCAAATTGGGTGGGATAGCTAATACCCTGGAAGACAGAAACAAACTTCAAAGTGATCTTGATAGGCTGGAGTGCTGGGCTGAAAACAACAGAATGAAATTTAATAGGGATAAATGCCAAGTTCTACATTTAGGGAATAGAAACCAAATGCACAGTTACAAGATGGGGGACACTTGGCTCAGCAATACTACAAATGAGAAAGATCTTGGAATTGTTGTAGATCACAAGCTGAATATGAGCCAACAGTGCGATATGGCTGCAAGAAAGGCAAATGCTATTTTGGGCTGCATTAATAGAAGTATAGCTTCCAAATCACGTGAGGTCCTGGTTCCTCTCTATTCGGCCCTGGTTAGGCCTCATCTAGAGTATTGCGTCCAGTTCTGGGCTCCACAATTCAAGAAGGACGCAGACAAGCTGGAGCGTGTTCAGAAGAGGGCAACGAGGATGATCAGAGGTCTAGAAACAAAGCCCTATGAAGAGAGACTGAAAGAACTGGGCATGTTTAGCCTGGAGAAGAGAAGATTGAGGGGAAACATGATAGCACTCTTCAAATACTTAAAAGGTTGTCACACAGAGGAGGGCCAGGATCTCTTCTCGATTCTCCCAGAGTGCAGGACACGGAATAACGGGCTCAAGTTAAAGGAAGCCAGATTCCGGCTGGACATCAGGAAAAACTTCCTGACTGTTAGAGCAGTGCGACAGTGGAATCAGCTACCTAGGGAGGTTGTGGGCTCTCCCACACTAGAGGCATTCAAGAGGCAGCTGGACAACCATCTGTCAGGGATGCTTTAGGGTGGATTCCTGCATTGAGCAGGGGGTTGGACTCGATGGCCTTGTAGGCCCCTTCCAACTCTGCTATTCTATGATTCTATGATAGAAAAGGGAATTTCAGCAGGTGTCATTTGGTGAAATTCCCTCTTCATCACAACAGTTAAAGTGCAGGAACTATACTAGACTGACCATTTTAAAAGAAGGCAGGGCACCTGCTGCTTTAACTGTTGTGATGAAGGGGAAATTTCATCAGGTTCTCCATATATACAAATGACACCTGCTGAAATTCCCTTTTCAATACAACTGTTAAAGACACAGGAGCCTTGTCCTCCTTTTCATAGGGTCACCCTACCCAACAGGAAGGTCTGTTTCGGTTCCGCTCCAGCACACATAGATGTAGAAAGAGGTTTGTATTACTCAAGTTCCAACATGAACAGACATGCAAAGGGTTATAATTTGGAGGTAACGATTTGAAGGCAGAAATTACCGCCCCCCTCCCTGCCTGAGACAGTAATGTCTTAATTCACCATGAGAAGCAGGAGAAAGGGAAATACTACTATTTCTTTAAGTGTTTAGTCTTTGCTCTCCTAGCCTAGAAATGATGATTCACAGCATGGCTGCACCCCTCGTCTTCTCCTGGATTGGGGATACCTTTTCTTGGAAAGGCAACATCACCATCTCTGGGTTCAAGAGGTTGCCCAGCAATATAGGGCCAGAGAGGATCACAGTGGTTTTTATCGCAATCTTCCAAATGCCAAGTTGGAACACTTTGAACTCAAAGAGAATGCAAAAGAAGGCAAGGAAAAGAAGGGAGCGAGAGCGAGCAGCAGGCTTTAGTGCACCCAGCGGCCCAGAAGTGAAATGGCAATTGATGCTGAGGCTGCCTGTTTACAGAATGTTGCAGCAATAAATAGCCCATAATAATATGGGAAGGAAGTGCGTGCTGGATGATATGAGAGTATTCCAGGAGGTTTATGGGGCAAGAGAGCACCGCAGGCCATCACACAGAAAATAAAAATAAAATGGATGACAATCTCATTTGGCTGTGTTCAGGATGGGGTGGAAAAGGATAACAGCAGGGAAAATAAAGCAGAAGAGCAGAAGACAGAGACCCAGGCCTTCAAAGGATTTGGGGTGCCTGTGAGAGTCCAAGCAAAAGGGAGCTGGTCCCCAGCTTTACAGAAAGATTCTTATAAAAATCAGAGGTGCAGAATCTCTTTTAGCTTGAGGGGGTTTCGTATCACCAAAAAAAAAAAAAAAAAAATCTCTTCTAGGATGTTGAAGGTCATGTACATAATCAAGGAGATTTTCCAGCCAAAGAGGAGAGAGTGGGATGGGATGGGGAGGCCTTTCTGAAATTGATGCAGGAGCTCTGGTTGGCTGAGGCCCACGGACACCTGGAACTCTATTTTGCCACCGAGATGGAGCTCAGAGAGCTCTACGCATCTTAGCACTGAGATGGTTGTTGACGCCTGTCCTTCGTGCCTTGGCTGAAGAGGTGGGAGGCATTCAGAAGGTGATTTCATGCTCCAAAGTGGGATGAGATTAAAGGAGACCTAAGAGAGACAGACAGCAAAGACCAAACTCCTGTTACTGGCATCACATCATATCACCTCCCCTTGTCCTTTGCTTGTCAATCATGATTGTTGTTGTTATCGCTGGGTAACTTTATGGGCCTTCCTTCCTCTCTGTCCTCCTAGATGATATGTTAGCGTGATTAGCACTTTATTAATGGCAGCTGTGATGCGCGGCATGGGCCCTCCCAAAAAGAACTGCCAGCTGCAGCCCTGTACACGATGAGGAGCCCCCGGAGAGACCACCTGTCAGAGGTGACCCTGGACAAGTGACTGTGTAGGAGAGAGGGTAGCCCAGGAGGCCCCAAGAAGAAAGGAGGAGCAAGGGTGAAGGGTGCCTTCAGTCCAGGAAATATTGATCCATGGATTGTTCATGGCTGCGTAAGGCACTGAGTAAGGGGACCTGGGTACGGTGTGAAGGGTTAGACGTCCTGCAAGAATTTAGGATCCTGCATTGCATAATGTACCTTGATTTTTCAGTGTGTGTGTGTGTGTGTGTGTGTGTGTGTGTGTGTCTGTCTGTCTGTCTGTCTGTCTGTGTCCCTTCTAAAATGCAAGGGAGTGCATTTGAAGACATAAATTAGGTGATAATACAGCTCCCCCCCGCCAAACCTATCTTCTTCTGCAAAAAATCATAGCAGGACTTCTTAACGTCATTAGTTTATAGTCGACACGGGGATAAATCTATGCAGTTCTCCATTTAATGCGGACTTGCCTAACTTCCACCCAGGGCCAATTCTGCAATTCATTTCAGATGGTCAACAAAGAAGAGCTTAGGCAGGTTTTTCCAGATGTTGGGATGTAGCAAACTCAGTGACAGCATTAGTGGAGAAAGCTGGTTATCTTTATCAGTCTCTTCTGACTGTAATGCCAGACTGTTGCCCTCCAGATGTTTTGGATTGCAGGACACGTGGGCGCTCTGGATCAAGGAAGGCTGCACTATGCCATGGCAAAGACTTCAGTGCCAGGTTTCACATTTTTAATTGATAATGTTACTTGAAGAAGGATCAAACTGCTTCAGTAAGTGAAATATAAAATTTAACACAGAGTAAATTATACTCAAGACAAGGAGGCGCATTTTAGAATTAATTTATCCCATTGCTAAGCTTTAAAATGTGTTTATTTATCCCATGCTTTGTGGCTTGAAGTTCCAAGTGAGAATAGTGGATTTAGCTTTCATTAATGCTGAAAACTCAGGAGAAGCCTTTTTGCCATGGGAAACAAACACACCCTCACATGGCAAATTGTAAATGGAAAGACCTCAATCCATATACCCTTTTCCATAAAGCTTGTGTCTAGGGATGTATGAGAAATTTGCTTCAGTTCATTTTTTAAATCAGGATTTATCCAGTTCACACCTTCCAGACCGAACATGGACTGTATGCAATCTGATTCTTACATCTCTACCTTGGCATAACTCCTTCATCTCTACACCCTCCTGCGGCCTTCATCAACCCTCCTGCAGCTTCCAGATGTCTGGACTCCAGCTCCCATCAGCCCCAGCCAGCACACCCAACCCCATCTCATTCCTTATCAAGGTAACCAATGACTCCTCCATGAGTGGCATCTCCCCTGTCCATTGGCATGAGAATCATGTGCGAGAGAGTTTGAGTGAAAAGAAGAGGGGGAATAAACATTGTGCCATCCTACGTTAAGCTTCTCCTGGTGGCCATCCAAGTGAGTATGAGGTGTTTGGACAGGGGCTGAACAGAGAATGGCAGATGATGGCAGATGCTCGGAGGAGGAAATCGAAGCATCAGACACGGCTTCATGGGAACCAGTAGCTGTACACGCTGTGCGGCAGCCAGAGGAAGGCTGGTTGTCTAGGCAGCAGGTGGCTGTAGACAGTGGTGCTGTTAGGCCTGAATCTTGGGGCCAGGGGCCGGCGCTCTGCAGCCCATGGGGTGGGTGGGTCACCACCCAGGGAGTGGTAGGTGATGAGGGCAGCAGAAGCAAACTTCATTTTATCCCTGTGGTCATGATGGTGCTCTGATTTAAGTGAACTTAAATGGCAACACTGCACATGCTCAAAGGCTTTCTTCTGATCAGAGCTGGCAAACATTCTGATGTGTAGGGATTGTAGAAGTAGTTGTAAAGCATGGAAAGGCTGGAGATGGGCAGAGGGAAATGTCACATGTATGCTTCACCCCCTAATTAGCACACATGGCCATCTGCAGTCCCCCCCCCCCCCGCTCCACAAAAGACCATTAAATCCCGGGTCTAAAATTACGCAGCTGCACCAGTGGCTGCAGAGTTATTTGCTGGGCTTGGCAAGAGCAAAACGTGTTCCACATCTTTGACAGTGCTAGGTGTGAAATTGCTTTTCACTGATGTATCTGGGTCAGAAGTTAGGCTGACAAGTCTTCACTGCCATGACTCCTCCTTGGGTTCTTTCTGTCTGTCTGTCTTTCTAATTTAATGTTTGGCCGATCCTCAATTACGGTGGCTGATTTTATTTATTTTCGGCATTTTCTTTTTCATATTTCACTGTGACTAAATCAACTTACATAATCTCAAACAATTGTCTACTTGGACATCTTTATACATCCTATCACCAAAGAAAATAAAGGCTGAGCATAGGTCATTTCACGCCCGTGGATTGTCAGAATGCCAATCAACGTATTATGCAGAGGCTCAGCGAGTAGATCCAGGGGGTGGGAGAGCGCCCGGAAGGACTCGACGGAGGTGCATCTGTCCAACCCTAAGGCATGGATGGGCATTGGCAAAGGACCCACACCCCAGCAGGGCCCCACTGACAAGAGCCGCCTGGACATGTTCTGCCTCTTCATCCTTTCAACCTGCTTCTTAACATGCTTCTTTCTCTGGACCAGATAATGATAATGGTGGTGGTGGTGGTGGTGGTGGTGAGGGGGAGGAGGGGAGGAGGGGAGGAGGAGGAGGAGGAGGTCCTTTGCACAGCTCCCTTGCCCACTGGCTCTCTGCCAGTCAAGCAAGCAGGCAATCATTTATTTATTTTATTTATTTATCATATTTATACCCCGCTCCTCAGCCAAAAAAGGCTCTCGGAGCGGCTTACACTTAGAAAAAAAGACAGTCCCTGCCCTCAGGCTTACAGTCTAATAAAGACATGACACACAAGGAAAAGGAGTTCAGGAGGGAAGAGGTAAAGAGAGAGAGAAATTAAGTGGACTGGGAAAAGGGCTGATGGGATTGTCCTGCTCCCGAAGGAGGGGAGTCCAACTGGAGCAGGCCCCGATGTTTCCTCGGCCTGCTCCTGTCCCCTCGGTCCTTCTTCTTTCCCACAGGGCCAAGATGGCAGTTTGCCCTGTGGAGGTGGGGGAAGAGTCCAACAGGAGCAGGCCCCGATGTTTCCTCGGCCTGCTCCTGTCCCTTCGGTCCTTCTTCTTCCCCACAGGGCCAAGATGACAGTTCGCCCTGTGGAGGTGGGGGAAGAGTCCAAGAGGAGCAGGCCCCGATGTTTCCTAGGCCTGCTCCTGTCCCCTCGGTCTTTCTTCTTCCCCACAGGGCCAAGATGGCAGTTTGCCCTGTGGAGGTGGGGGAAGAGTCCAACAGGAGCAGGCCCCGATGTTTCCAAAGCCTGCTCCTGTCCCCTCGGTCCTTCTTCTTCCCCACAGGGCCAAGATGACAGTTCGCCCTGTGGAGGTGGGGGAAAAGTCCAAGAGGAGCAGGCCCCGATGTTTCCTCGGCCTGCTCCTGTCCCCTCGGTCCTTCTTCTTCCCCACAGGGCCAAGATGGCAGTTGAGATGAGAAGCAACAGCAGCTGGTGACAATGGCTGTGAGAAGGTTCATGCACTGAAAGAGGGAAGGCATTGAAGGTTTCTTGCCCAAGGAGCCTCCTATCTATCTATCTATCTATCTATCTATCTATCTATCTATCTATCTATCTATCTATCTATCTCACTTATATACTGCTCCCATAGCCAGGGCTCTCTGGGCGGTTTACAGAAATTCTAAAATTAAGATAAAACTAGTATATAAAATTTAAAATTCTAAAACACAGAACATACATACATAAAGCATTAAAAACCGTTAAAAAACTAAACATGTGGGTGATTAAGATGTGTGCCACCATATGCCTGGGCAAAGAGGAAAGTCTTAACCTGGCGCCAGAAAGATAGCCGCGTTGGTGCCAGGCGAGCCTCATCAGGGAGATCTTCCATAGTCTGGGAGCCACCACCGAAAAGGCCCTGTCCCTCGTTGCCACACTCCGAGCCTCTCTTGGAGTAGGCACCCAGAGGAGGACCTACTACAGTACAGGATACTCACACTAGACTGCACTGCAGGGTTGTTGCTCTCTCCTCCTTGTCCCTGCACTGTTAACAGTGGACTATATCACAGCCATCTTATCTCAGCCCACTCCCAGCCTGCCTTGGCAGATGTACTATAGTAGTTTCCCCGCAAATGTTGAGAGAATGTAGCAGTTGGTTGGGATCCCCACATTCCATTTCCTTTCAGTCATTCTGAAGGAATGCCAAGACTCAATTGGCTACTTAGCCTTGACATCTGTCTGCTCCCTTATAGAGTTCATCATGTCTTGTCCTTGCTGGGTGGGAAGGTTGCCAACCAACGGAACAGAACAAAACCAACCTGGCTGGCTTTTCAAAATCTGGGTCTGCATTGCCAGCTTTTCTTCCCCCATCCCATTTTCCAGTCTATGTTAGTAATTGACCTTTAACTTTTAGCATTTTTAAAAGCATCTCCGAAAGGAAATCCACACATAGATGCACGTCCCCTTCCCATCCCAGGACATCGCTCTGGGCAGGGATGGAAACTTCAGCAGGTGCAAAAAAGCAGCTGCAGGATACTGGTAGTGGGGGCTATGTGGTTGGATCATGTGACCTCTATAGTGTACTGGGCCAAATGTAAAATGCTGGTATTGGCCTTTAAAGCCCTAAATGGTTTGGGTCCAAGTTACTTAAAGGGCTGCCTTCACCCATACCAGCCTGGCTGGACATTGGGATTAGCATTGGAGACCTGACCTGTGTTCTTGTTTGGTAGAGCAAGTCAAGTGGTGAAGGTAGGGTATTCTCAGTGGTGGACTCCTGTTTGTGGAACTGTTTTCCAGTTGACTTCCACCTTTTCCAAACTTTGCTGGCCTTCAAGTAAGCCCTGTTTACCTTGGCCTGTAATTGAATTAGGATTCTATTGGAGGTGTATGGGGTAGGGCTGTGCTCTGCTCTGACTTGGATCGTGAATCCGGAGTGGAGCGACCCGATCCACCTCTGCCAAAGGCGGATCCGAATCAGGTTGGGGGAGCTGCAGATCGAGGCGAAGTGGTTTGCCTCCATCTGGAGCTCCAAATGCAGGTAAATGGGGGGAGGGGGGCTCACTTGGCGCCGGCGCCGCAGTCCGTGTGGTGACAGCAGTGGAGCCAGGTAAGAGGGCAGGGGGGAGGGGGGCTTACCTGTGTTCGTTGCGGTCTGTCGCAGACTTCAACTGAGGCCTGGGCCTCAGTTGAAGCCTGCGATGGACCACGACGGAGGCAGGTAAGTGGGGAGGAGGGGGCTTAGTTGGCTCCACCTCCACCGTCGTAGTCTGTGCGGTGACGGCAGCGGAGCCAGATAAGGTGGAGGGGGGCTTATTCAGTCCCCATTTTGCCCCCCTTCCCCACTTACCTGCCTCCGCTGTCTGCCATGGAGGCAAGTAAATAGGGAAGGGGGGACAAAATCTTGATCTGCCCCTCCAGTTCTCGCTCCGTGGAACAGTTTGGGGGGTCCGTGCACAGTGCTATTATGGGGTGCTATCTGGTTCTAACTTATCGTTTTATTATGTTTTGTGGTTTAACATTTTGTTCTCTGCTATCTTGGAAGGTTCTGCCCTAAAAGGCAACAAAGAAATAAACAAATTGCAAATCACTTCACACATGCATATACATTACTCAATAACTCCTGACTCACTGATGCAAGTGTGAACCATCTCCATTGAAAATTGTTGGGGCGGAGGTGATAGGAACATTCATATATGCGATGTTACAGCTTGTCCAGCCACACAAACCAATCATTAGTGGATATGGCAGTTAGGAACATGCACATGTGAATCATGTCTATGAGCCTAAAAAACAATAATTAGTTTTGTCTTAAAAATCAGCATGCAGGCAAAATATGTGATGTCCAAATATCCCAATGTCCAAATATCTTGCTGACCACTTAATTATCACCAAAAGAGAAGACAAAAGAGGACATCATTTTACTTATGAATTACTTATGCTCATTTAGATGTATAGAAGCAAATTTAGAAATAGTACTATAATTTAAATAGGGATACAATATATCTCACCAGAATGGGGAAGGCTATAACCAGGTGAGCCACGTGCCTGGTAGGAACACATGAGAATTCTGGTTTTGCTTGTAAAACATGCAAGCATGCCCTGTTTGAAGCTCCAAATGTGAACATGAGCATGAGCACATGACCACCAAAAATATTTGCAAATTGTCCAACACATGCTTGCATTCATCTTGTTCTCAATTCCTAGACTGATTTGTGCAAGTTCCCCAACTTCAGTAGACTGAAATAGTCCTGCTTTGGTCTATGGAGGAAATTTGCACAAAGTAGGAAAATTGTGCAAACTTGGGGAGATTTGATCACTCCTTAGTTTGCACAAGTTTTCCATTTGCACAAAACGAGTAGTGTTCACAGTTGCAAACAGCAGGCATGAGACAAGTGGCGAAGCGATGTTCGGAGAATCCTGGGGAATCTCAGCATCACTCATTTGCCACCCCTATTAGCTGCTAAATCTGCTATCTATGTGCAGGTTTTGATTCACAATGATAAGGTCCCTGTTTTCCTGGCTTCTTGTGATTCTTTCTCTTTAAAGTGATCTTGGGCTGGGCAGCCTCTTAAAGAGAGGACATCTTCAAATTGAGCATTGTCCTCTGACAGGCCTTCAGGTAGCAAACAGTTTTCTGTAAAACTGGAAACATGGCCACCCTTATTCTGAATTACCTGGTTCCCCTTTAGAAACCAGAGGCGGTAATACTTTATTATTGCTGAGCAGATGGAGAAGGCCCAAGTTTCAATGCCTGGCATTGTCTCTTGCAAAGGATTAGGTGGAGGCCAGGAGAAAGGTTCTTCTCTGCTGGAGGCCCCAGGGAGCCCCTACAGGAGTGAGGAAATGGTACTTGACCAGATGGCCAAATAGTCTGACCTGGTATAAGGAAGTTCCTTCTGTTCCTAGTCCTATTACCCTGTGGTGAGATAAATGCACTCTATCCATGCTCAGAGCAATTTTTCTACTTTATTATAGAATCATAGAATCATAGAATAGCAGAGTTGGAAGGGACCTACAAGGCCATCAAGTCCAACCCCCTGCTCAATGCAGGAATCCAACCTAAAACATCCCTGACAAGTGGTTGTCCAGCTGCCACTTAAAGGCCTCTAGTGTGGGAGAGCCCACAACCTCCCTAGGTAACTGATTCCATTGTCGTACTGCTCTAACAGTCAGGAAGTTTTTCCTGATGTCCAGCTGGAATCTGGCTTCCTGTAACTTGAGTCTGTTATTCCGTGTCCATTATTCCGTGTCCTACTTTCACAAGGGATCTAGGTAACCATGGGTTAAATTAATTCCCATGTCTATATGAGGCAGAGTGAAAGCCAGGCCGGAAATCTGTGTTGGGGACGATCTCTCTCTCTCTCTCTCTCTCTCTCTCTCTCTCTCTCTCTCTCTCTCTCTCTTCATATACCCTTTACTCATTATGACACCATCACCTCTGGGAAATCCAGCCTTGCTTTCCCCCATTCATAATTCAGCCTGACACAGCACAGCAAAAATCAATTCACACTTATAAGAAAGTGCCAGGGCAAATTACTTCCTGAAGCATCCAACAGTGCTTCATTTCTTCTCTTCCAATGGCTCTATCTTGGGCGCTGGGCCCTCCCTCACAAGTTAACCCCTCTGACCTCTCCATGTTGTGGAAGGATGAATCCTCAGGTATGGTTGCTGAATTCAAACAGCTGATGGGGCAGGAAATGAAGGCCACTATCTCCAGCTCGTCCACCCACTCTTAGATGTGCTAGGCATTTATGTCCATTCAAACTAGTGCCGTGCTGAAAATCGCTTCTAGTCCCCACTCAGGACAATTCTCATTTAATCTGGTAGAAAATAGATACCTTTCAGATTTCTTTTTCCCCAAAGGAGAGATAAATCTTGATGAAATCTTTGTGAGTGGGGTGCGGGGCTCTTTAGTTATAACCAAGGGGTATGTGTGAGTGTCCCATCTTTCACTGTACAATCATATTTCTGGCAGCCTGCAGCTTCCCTGGGTGCCCATGACTCCATGAAAGCCTAAGGAAAGATGTCATGATCATGAGAGATAACTCCTCCCATCAGGCCTTTTCATATCAGGGAGTGTGGGCAGCCTGGGGGGCTGCAGAGAAGGGAAGAGAGAAAAATAAATACACAGTGCTACCTTGCACAGTTAAGGTAAGCTGAAAAACACCATCCAAAGAGGCCCTGATGCACCCTAAGCATGCAGGAGAAAAATGGAAGCCTCTTTCTCAATGGCAGCATTTCCTGGCTCTGGCATAGTTTTCTCCCCATTCTAAAAGTTTGAAATTCCCGTGTTAAGGCTCAGTTGTTGGCTTTAAGCTAGCTTAACCTCACATCGTAGGGAGCTGTCTGTGCTCCTGTTCCTCAGCTGCCCAATTCACACCCTGCCTGAATACTCCCATAAGTTCCAGCCTGTAGTGCATTTGCAAAGAGATTCAGAGCACTAAGGATACTGTGTCTTTTTTTTAAAAAAAAAGAAGGGAGGGGATATTCACTTCTATATCTTGGCACAGATCAGGTGGCTCAAAGGGGAAAGCTCAGAAAAGCAGAAATACAACCCACTCTCTCCTTGTTAGCAACGGCAAGCTTTTGACATGTTAGCTTTCTGTGATTTAGTGCCATTATGAGGCGGTGAATTTCCACAATTTCACCTGGGTGCAATTTCAGATGTAAAGGTTTGTCCAAGTAAACACAGATTTGAATCCATTTTGTACTTTGAGAAAGAAAGCAATGTTTGCAAAGACGTTTGCTGGGTTGCTACCTAGGGAATTATTTCGGAGACGTGGGCCACTGTGCCTCTTCCCTGGTTATTCACTGTGAGGCCCTGTCTGTCCCACACTCCCTGAAGCAAGTGGGACTTTTGCCTTGCTCCACAGCAGCCAGGGGAGCGGTGAGAGAGAGGGGCATAACCTGACAAGCAGCCAATTTGGAGGGGGGGGGGGTGCTGTCAATATTGCCTGCTGGAGGGTTAAGGATAAATTAGGGGTAATGAAAACCCAGGGGGATGGATCGGCACTCAAGGTGGGCCAGATTTGGGGCACAGGGGTGACATTCAATATCCTAGTCCAAAGCATGGATGGGGAATCTCTGACTTCTGGGCCAAATTTAGTCTATTGGGCATCTTTGGCCACCCATTAAAGGTCTCAAGAGTTCTCCTACCCTCCCTGAAGCCCCAGAGAAGGGGGAGAGAGGAAAAGAGAGAGAGAGAGAGTAAGTTGGACAGATGCTCCCAGATGAGTTTGGCCTCAGAGAGGCCTGCTTGAGGCCACAGCTCAGAGGGCCCTGCCTGCTGCTCACTTTTCTGTTCAAGGAAAGGTGATGCAGCAATCAAGCCAGCTGTGAACTGAGCTGTCACAACATGCAAGAGCCTCTCCTCAAGGCTCTCCAAATGGGTGATTCCCATTGTGTTTGTGATGGTTGCTTGCTATGTGCAAATGGCTTTGCTATGTGTAAAATAATATTCTCACACATCCTTAATGTGAGTGAATTGGGGTGTCAAATTGGCGTGAGTAAATTTGGGCGGCAGCAGGTAGACATGTTGAGGTCTCTTGCTAGGCCACTTTGGGTCATGGCACAGCTGCCATGCGGACTCCAGGTACAAAAGGTTTCCCATCCTTGTCCTAAGCTATGCTGATACTCCTAGAGCTGAGTGCATCTGGGGGATTCTGGGAGTTATAATCCAATATAGATGGAGGGCATCATTTTGGGGAAGGCTGTCTTAGGGAGAATAGCAATGGAGACTCCTGCACTTGCATACTCAAGAAGAGAGACTCCACTGTCCCCTTTGCCTAGCTAGAATTCCCACCAGGAGGTTCCTGACTTCCCATTGCCTGAAACAGGCCTAACCAAGGACACAGGAGCTCGTTGTGCCACAGAACATGAGAGGGAGAGATGGCAGCAGCACCATGCTCGGGTGGCCGCTAATAACTTTACCTCTTCTGCGCTATTTTCAGAAGAGATAACCCTCCATTGTCTGATGAGCCAGAACAGCAATATCCAATGACTTTTCTTCCTTCTCCGTTTCTTTCGTTCCCCTTTCCCTCCCTCCTTTTCGCTGCAAGCTGGTTAACCCTGAAATCCAATTACTGCTCATTATTCAGTGGAACTTTCCTCTTATCAAATGGACACATTGCAAGGGCTGCTGGGTGCTCCCTCCCAGTGCTAATGGAGCTGCAAATTACTCCTGCAGCAGGAAGGGACTAATAGGTGTGAACTTCGGGCATGAGCTGGTGCATGCAAAGTTTCCATCTCGTGGGATGGAGAAGGCATCTTAAACCTCCCCATTGCCTTTAGGGTCTTAGTGGTGTGGTTGGGAGGGACATGGAGATGATGTAGTCTGACCCTAACCAATGTCTAAACAGTCCAGAGCAGTATGACAATGGAATCAGTTGCCTGGTGAGGTTGTGGGCTCTCCCACACTAGAGGCCTTCAAGAGGCAGCTGGCAACCATCTGTCAGGGATGCTGTAGGGTGGATTCCTGCATTGAGTAGGGGGTTGGACTCAATGGCCTTGTAGGCTCCTTTCAACTCTGCTATTCTATGATTCTATGACTATTGTCCCATAATTAGTGATGCCACAGAATTTTGTAATTATACACCTTGTCTGTCGAAACTCATCCGTTTGTAATGCTCACCTTCGTAGCAAGACTGGATCAGTGCATTACAAATTAAATATTAAGTTCAGAATTGATTGTAAACTTTGATGCATGCACAGTAATGCAGTACACACTTGCCTCCTAAATTTTCAGTCCCTGCAGTGACTTGAATCGACCTTGTTAGCTTCTTCCTTCATTGCTGTCCACCCCCATTGCAGCTCTGGTTCTGAGGAGGAGTCTGTCTTCATACCAGCAATCAGTGATGGTGACTAAACATCACATGAACATAAGAAACTAGGGGTGTGCACGGACCCCCCGCTCCGCTTCACTTGCAGATCCGCCATTTTCTGGATCGGGCCGCTCTGCCCCGCCCCCGCTCCGCCCACTTCCGCTCCGCTCCGCCCGGAGCTCCGGATCCGGATCCGGAGCTCCGTTTCCCCCCCCCATAGGCTTGCATTGAAAGCTAAAAAAATATACAACTTTTTTTCTGTTCAAGTTAGAAACCTCATGTTTGGCACCATGACACCTCATGGGGATATACACACGCACGCCAAGTTTCAAAGCAATCCCATCATCCCCTGATTTTTGGCAAATTTTTGAAAATCGGGCACCCCACACACAACATCCCTGCAAGGTGGGCAGGGGAGGAGGGAGGGAAGGCAGGCAGGCATGCAGCTGGCATTTCTGGGGGCATAAGGAAGTGAGCCAAGGATAAGCCAGTAATGCATATAAAATGGAATAAATCAATCAATAAACAAAGGAGGGGTGGAATTAAAAGCAGCAGTGTTGCTGAATAAACAGCAAGAAGAATTTTTTAAAAAAGGCTATATCTGTCTTTTACCAGCAATAGGGGGACGTGCCCGGGGGAGGGGGAAGTAGCTGCCAGTTCAAGACACTGACAGCCACCAACAGCTCTGAGAAGAAGTAAAACGCTCACTTCGACTCATAACAGGCATTGCTCCACCACTGAAAAGTGACCATTCACTTCAACTCATGATAGGCATTGCTCCACCGTTTTACTCTCTTTGGAAGGCTCTAATGGCCTTCCAGTGCAGGAGAGAGTGGGGGCACGTCCACGATGAGATGCCCTAGGGGAGCTCATCCCCTTGCACCACATCGATTCAGTTGTTCACCAAGGTTAGGGTGGGGAGCAGTGCTGTGTTTCTATCTCTTATTCTTGGCTTAGTATATGATTTCAGGTTGTGTTTGTGCATTTGGTGGGGCTACTGTGTTAAAAAACACGGGGAAAAGCCCGTTCAGATGAAGAAAGAGAAGTTTCCCAGAATCCCAAGTTACCTGTTTTGCCTATGCCCTCCTCCAACTTTGGGATCATCATGACCGGGAGCTGACTCTGCCCCTCAGCCCTTTGAAAAAGGTATTTTTCCCGCCGATTTTTTAAAAACTTCTAGCCCGCGACCCGTACGATGCAGAAAGTTGAGAGTGGTCTCAAAATGACCCCCATCCACGACTCTCTGTGCACAAGAATTTTCAGAATGATAGCTTAAACCCCCCCCCCCAGTTATCCCCGATTCTTTCCCTCAATGCAATCCTATGGGCGAAAAGCCGAAAACGCCGTTTGAGCCGTGCGGTTGACCCGATTTTCACAAAAATATAGCACGCGACCCAGACAACGCAGAGAGGTGAGAGTGGTCTCAAAATGACCCCCATCCACGACTCTCTGTGCACAAGAATTTTCAGAATGATAGCTTCAAAAACAACGTAGTTATGCGCGATTATTTGCCGCAATGCAATCCTATGGCGAAATGTTTTCAAGATGGCGACCGGAGCGCTCCGCCTGAACTCGGAGCTCCGAAAAATGGGCGCTTCTCTTCGCCTTGCTTCTAGGGGGTCCGCGGTCCGCTCCTACTCCGCCTCTGGGTAAGGCGGAGCAGGCCAATCCGCTACTGCTTCTACGCTCCTAATCGGAGCGGAGCACATCCCTATAAGAAATTGAATCAAGGAAATGCAAGGGAGGTGCGGAAGTGATTGAGCGATGGGCTGAGGTAATGCTCCTTGAGGTCACGGCTCAGTGGGGAGAAGCTCTTCTGCCATCTCTTCCTTCTCTGAGGAGGTGGGGCTTCAGGAGGGGTAAGGGGCCACCCTTGGAGGCTGAATGTGGCCTGCAGGTGGCAGATTCCCTATCTGCAGTTTAGTGCAACTTTCCCCAACATGGTCTCTCCCAGGTATGTTGGACTGCAACCCCCAGAATTCCTAGGCAGCACAACTGTTGGCCGTGCTGGCTGGTAATTATGGGAGTTGGAGTCCAACACATCTGGTAGGAACCATGTTGGGGAAGACTGGCTTAGTGGGGATTCCCATCTGCCTCCTCTTGTCATAATATGATACTAAGGCCATAGCTAGACCTAAGGTTTATCCCTGGATCGTCCAGGGGTCAAACCTGTTCATCTAGGTGACACACTGCTCAGGCAGGGGCGAACCCTGGATGATCCCAGGATAAACCTTAGGTCTAGCTGTGGCCTAAGACTCAGAGAGTCAGGCAGTGGAATTGATTGGCACTACATCCCACACATCTGTAATGCCATGCAAATTGGCAGGAGGAGGTTCAGGCCGGCCTTCAGGGAAGAGACCGGAGCACAGCTTTAGCACACCTGCTGTGCATGCCAAATTGCCCAGGTTCAATTCTCTGGCTAAATCTCTACTCTAGCTAAAGAAATGTTCTATCAGGTGATGCAGAAAACCTCCCCCTCCCTCTGTCCCTCTCTTCCTGAGACCTTGAAGAGTCCCTGCCAGTCTCTTTACACATGTATACCTTTGTATTTCCAGTATTTCCATGCAGCCTTTGAGGGCAAAGTGCTCCCAAGGTGGTTCACATACTTAATTAAAAATGTAAAATACAACTAAAACTCACCTTGCTGTTATAACTAAAAAACAGCAATTAAAGAAAAATAAACACTATATACACCAGCACATATGAAACAGATTTAAAACCATGAAAAGGCTATCAGCAATGGTTCAATCTATCAAGTACATAAATTCCCACCCCAGCTTGTTAAGTAAGAAGCATATCAAAACAAATAGGTTTTCAAGGCCTGTTGAAAAACTAATATGGAGGTAGCCAGATTTAGGGAGTTCCACAGATCTGAGGCCACCACTGAACAGCCTCTGGCCGTAGCTAGACCTAAGGTTTAACCCAGGATCATCCCAGGTTCGTCCCTGCCTGAGCGCTGGATGCCCTGTGTGGCACTTAGATGAGCAGGTTTGACCCCAGGACAATCCTGGGATAAACCTTAGGTCTAGCTATGGCCTCTGTCTCTGGGTGTTCAGCAATCTGAGGGCCTTGCTAGACGAGGCCTTTGAGGCCCGGTTTCCCTGCTGTGCGTCCAGATGACGCACAGGGGAATCCGGGGTCAAGGCGCACTGAAGCCTCCCTTAGCACGCCATAAGCGAAGTCGCTTATGGCGCGCCTTTTCCACAGCCCCGGCCTGAGGCCCCGTCTCCCTTGTCACCCTCCGCCATCCCCCTCCATCTCCCTTGTCGCCCTCCGCCATCCCCCTCCGTCTCCCTTGTTGCCCTCCCTTGTCGCCCTGAGGCCGGGGCTGCGGAACGTCTAGCGAGGTCCGTGGCTTTTTGCAGCTAATCACTTATTCTCCAGTAGCCGGGAAAGCATGCCCATCGGGCCAGGGGGGGGATCCCGGGGGGGACATGGGGGGGGGAAGGCCGGACTGGCAGGAGAGGGGGATGGCGGAGGGCGACAAGGGAGACGGAGGGGGATGGCAGAGGGCGACAAGGGAGACGGAGGGGGATGGCGGAGGGCGACAAGGGAGACGGAGGGGGATGGCGGAGGGCGACAAGGGAGACGGAGGGGGATGGCGGAGGGCGACAAGGGAGATGGAGGGGGATGGCGGAGGGCGACAAGGGAGATGGGGACGGGGAGGGAGGGCGGGAAAAGAGTGGGCAGGGGGCAGGGGGCTTAATTAAAAAAAGGGTGGGGGGCTTAAGTAAAAAAAAACCCTTTACCTTGTCCGGAGTCTTCGGGCCGCACGTAGCCCCTTTAACAAATAATAATAATAATAATAATAATAATAATAATGGCCGGCGCTGCAGGGCTTCTGTAGTCCCTGCGCGTCGGCCGTCTAGGAGGCAGGGCGGGCCGTCTAAGCTAGCGCCCCGCCTCCCCGCCTCCATGCCGGCTTATCTGGCAGGGTCTAGCAAGGCCCTAAGTGATCCTGTTGATGGGCCTCAGAGCAGGGCTTCTGAGTTCATACAGGTGCAGTCTACCAGCAGCCTTCAGCTGTTTCAGACCCAGGCCCCAGTGGTCTCCTAAGTATGCATTTGGGGACCCAGTTTTACCCTATATTGGTATGATGATAATCTGCTGTTGTCACCCACCTTAAGTCAGGATCCAATCCAGTAGTGGGTTTAACCTACATGTTAAAGACCAATGAAATAGACAATGCTGAGATAGATGGAAAGTATCATAACCTAGTGTAAGATGAGTTCGAGATTA
Organism: Elgaria multicarinata webbii; assembly: GCF_023053635.1. NCBI lineage: Eukaryota > Metazoa > Chordata > Lepidosauria > Squamata > Anguidae > Elgaria > Elgaria multicarinata. The sequence continues at coordinate 3,172,681 of NC_086186.1, read as the reverse complement.
TAATTCAAAAATCTGGAGGGCACCAGGCTTGGGAACGCTGGTCTAGACTATGTTCCTATGGTGGGTTTTAAAAATCGGTGTTTTTTTGTTTTGTTTTTTAAAAAAAGAGGAGTATCATTCTTGCAGGAAAGTTAAGAACATAAAAAGAGCTTTGCTGAATCAGACTGAGGATCCATCTAGTCCTGCGTTCTGTTCACACAGTGGCCAACCAGATGCTTTCCCAGCAACTGGTGTAAATAGGCACGATGACTCTGGGACTGGAGGTAGCACACAGCCATCTGGACTAATAGCCATTGACAGCCTTCTCCTCTATGAATTTGTCCAGACTCTTTTTTCAAAGCCATCCAGATTGGTGGCCATCACTATGTTTTGTGGTAGCGAATTCCATGACTATGTGCAAGTTGACTTGTCAAGATCATTTAGCAAATGGTACAGCAGCCAAGCAAGCTTTCTGGTGACACAGTCCCCATTCATTTCTTCTGTCCATGAAAACACCTCTCATCCTAGGCCACCTCTCACTCAAAGGTTGCTCTGGAAAGACACATGGAAATGATTATGGGATTTATTTATTTATTTGCCCAATAATGCATAGTTTTGTGTACATATTTTTTCCCAACCGTATACATTTTTGTATGCATGTATCCACAGACTAAAGTGTGTGTATGCACATTATTGAAACGTATGTAGTTCTCCACGCACATTTTTTGGAGGTGCGCATGTTTCTAGTAGATTTTTTGGTTTCGTTTTGTGAAATGCATTGCAAGCCTAGAAACACACAGGTTTAAAATCACACATTGCCTTTGGGTCCGTGTTCAGTCCCGAGGGGTGCAAATTGAGTAATCTCATATTAAAACATGAATTTCTCAACCATCCCTGCTTCTGAGCTTCCATAGGAATGGTGTGAGTGTCTGCAATTGGAAGGCCAGATGGACCATCATCTTACCCAATAAGGCCATGCTCTTACATAAAGAAAACCAATTGTCACCTCATCCTGAACCATGGATCGGGTTTTGTCCAGGAACTCTGGGACATTTTGATGAGTGTCTGCACTGTCTAAATCAATTGCTATGAAGTCTGAGGTATAACTCCAGAGCAAGTCCCCAAGATGGCAGATGAGAACAACATCTTGATCCAGAGGGATGAGTTTGAAGGGTGTCAAGGGAAGAACATTGGTGAGGCCAGGATGATGCTCAGCCTGTCACCAAGTAAACATCTGCCTTTGCCACGCAATTGCACATGACGTCTGTAGCTGAAGCTGGCATGTCCCAGTGTGCATGTCTACAGGAATTATTTGAGGGAACAGCAGTGACAAGAAGAGCCAATCACACACACAGCCATCTGCTCTCGGCAAGGTCACTCCACAAATGAAGACAGGGGAAGGGAAGACGTATGAGACGATCCTTTCTTTGTCTTCCCAGCTTGATGCATTTAAAACAAAATTAGCCTTTTGGTGATGGGTTGACCACACAGAGCATTGTTGCCCCCCAACTTCCACTAAAGTTAATATGATGGACATCCATCACAGAAATGAATCCCAGGAAAATCCCAAGATGGGATTTACATGAATCTCTCACCCTAAAGCAGGGGAGGGCAATTTGTGGCAGTTTTTCTAATATTGTTGGACTGCAGCTCCCATCATCCCTTACTAGGGTAGTCCAACGTCAGAGGGATGCCACAAATTGCCCACCCTATTTGCTTCAATACTATATGATAAGAGATCAAATTTTATTTGATAGTTTCAGTTTCAGTTTGTGATCTCATTGTTTATTTAGTGCTCCTGAGGGAGGAATTTCTGGAATGAGTTGGGTCTACAAACATAAGAACATCAGAAGAGCCCTGAGGCTGGATCAGACCAAGGGTCCATCTAGTCCAGCACTCTGTTCACACAGTGGCCAACCAGCCATCGGTCAGGGATGAACAAGCAGGACATCCTGTAACAGCACACTCCCACCCATGTTCCCCAGCAACTGGTGCACACAAGCTTATTGCCTCAAATACTGGAGATAGCAATGGATACCATTGTTTTTATACTGCTGTTTTTATGTTTTTGATGGTTTGTATACTTTTTAATGTTCACTGTTTTTAACTTTTGTAAACCATCCAGAGACCTTCAGCTATGAGGTGGTATATAAATGTAATAAATAAATAAATAAACAAATAAACCATCAGGGCTTGTAGCCATTGATAGCCTTCACCTCCAGGAATTTATCCAACCCCCTTTTAAAGCCATCCAGATTGGTGGCCATCACTACATCTCGTGGTTACATAATCTGGAGTTTTCTTCCTCCTCTACCCCTGATTTTGATATAATTATATCAACATCTGTTGTGGAGGGGGCAAACTAGATTGAGACCATGACATGGGGAAGAGGGCCATTAAACATTTGCCCCCATTGCAGTCCCAATCAGAACCACCCCCATACACCTGCTCTTCACAATGGGAGAAAGCTGCCATATGTCCCATGGCTTTTTAGGGTGGGCTGGCTGGGTAAGCCAGAAAGACCTCAGTGAATGAAATGTTCAAGGTATGATTGTAATGATCCCTCCCACCCCACCTGCTTGCAACATCTTGAATTGCTCTCTTATCCTTTCCCTAATAACTTATAGCATTCTTATTGTCCCCCTGCCCCCCACACACCCCAGGCTAAAACATATTGCATCGTTTTCAAAGAGCTGTCCACAATTACGCGGAGATATCTTCCTTGAGTGATAATAGCTAGTTCAGAGTCCAATGCTGTGAAATTATAATTAGGGTTATTTTCCCTGTGCACGCCACTTTGCACTCGTCAGCATTCCGTTTCATCTGCCTGTGTAAGTGCGAGGGCAGCGCTGCCGCATTAAGAAGGGCTGAAGCGTCAGCCTGCGCATGCAGCCATAGTGGATGGGCTGTTTAAGTGGAGTCTAATTGGGCAGAAGGAGGCACGACGCCACTGCCAGCCGTTGATTTCGCAGAGGCGGCGAGGAGATGAACTCCGTGCTTGGAAGCACCCTGTGGCACGGTGCTCCATGCAAAATGGGAGAAAGAGGGTGGGTCACCTTTATTCATTTATTTATAGCATTTGTATGCTGCTCCTTAGCCAAAAAGTCTCCCAGGTGGGCTTACAAAGTTAAGAAATAAGGCAAGCCCCTGCCCAGAGGCTTAAAAACTAGAAGGCACAACCCCAAAGGAAGGAGATTGGGAAGGGATGAGAGGATAAGAAAATTCAGGCTCTAGATCCTTAGCCACATGTCTTGAATGCTCTCTCCTGCATTGATGTGGAAAATTCACATGTCAGTGACAAAGCTGGCCTATCCCATTCCCAGCGTAGGAAGCTGCCTTATGAGGAACAACTCTCCAGGGTCTCAGACCGAGGTCTTGCCGTCACCTGCTTCCTGGTGCTCTTAACTGGAGATGCTGAAGACTGAACCTGGGACCTTCTGCATGTAAAGCAGGCATGCGACCACTGAGCACAGCAGCACTCCCGGGCAGCGCTATCAGGAGCCTTATTGAATCACACAAATCGCATCAGGCCCAGTGTATTCTGTTTCCAGCCAGATACTTATAGGAAGCTCACAAGCAGAGAATGAAGGCGCTGAACTTCTCCTGTTGTTTGCCCTCAGCATCTGAGCCTCTGTGGTTATTTTGGCTACAATTCCCATAATTCTTTACTATTAGCTATCCTGGCTGGGGCTGATGGAATTTGGAGTCCAACAACTGCCGGAAGTTCTCTTCTGGTCTAATCCTTTCAAAAACTACTTAACCCACTGTCCCCCACACCTTTAGACCTGGAAATGAATGGTCTTGATTATGAGCATTCTTCTACACCCATCAGCAGTGTCAGCTGGTGCTCACTGGGGTAGGTGGCATGGAGCTAAGGGGTCACCATAGGATTGGCCCATGCCGCTGGCAGCCAAGCATTTTGATTGGCACTCCACAATGCCACCTGGGGGACATCCCTAGCCCTGCCCCCAAGAATCCATCTTTATTTTTATTTTGGTGGTTGTGGTCGTATCTGTTTGCAAATCACATCATAAGCTTGGAAAAAGTACAAATTTTGACCATAGGTTGCAGTTGAGTCTGCCTTCAGGTCCAGGAGATGCAGGTTGGGTAAATTCTGGTCCAAAATGAACTGCAATGGACTTCTCAGACATCCCTAGGTAAAGATGGACACCTGGTCTGACATCTTATGTTCATCCTTTAGGGAAGTGACCTAAATTACCCAAGAGGGGGCATCTTCTCGGCATCTGCAATTAGAAGGATCAGATGGCAGCTGATGGAGAAGAGAATGCTCTGCTGGAGAGCAGCTGCTAAGTCAGGGCAGACATCACTGGGCTTGATGGACCAATCTTGTCTGGCATCTAATAAGGCAGCAGAAGAGGTTCACAACTGGGGAGGAGGAGTGACCGTAGCTCAGTGACAGAACACCCACTTTGCATGCAGAAGGCCCCTGGCTTGATCCCCCACCCCTGCATCTTCAGTCAAAGGATACCAGTGCTAGCAGAAGATGGGGAAATATTTTCTCTTTCGAGCTGCTGCCAGTCTGAGTAAGCATTCCTGGACCAGAGGGCCAAAGAGCCAGTGGAGGCTGGGTTCTCAGATTCCGGTGGGGCTGTGAGGCTAAAGGAGCTATCCAAGGTGCTGAACCACCACTCCCCAAACAGGCTGTTATCCAAGGAGCTATCCATGGTGCTGAAACCTCACCCCAAACAAACTCACAGTTGTCCGAGGAGCTATCCAAGGTGTTGAACCTATGGGGGGGTCCAGCACTTTGGATAGCTCTTTCAGGTGTTCGTGCTGGCTCTGACCGAAACCCAAAATGGATTCAACTCCCCACCCTCTCCACTCCCCGCCGGGCGTCGGAGCCACCAGATCCCACCGCAGAGAGCTTGTCCCGCTGGAAGGCGTTGATCTTCTCCTGGTGTGCTCCCGCTCTGCCTTGACCCACGGGCGGCCAGGCGCCCTCTCCATGGACTTGGGCACAAGCCCCATCGAAGTCCGCGGGACTGACTCTGGCGAGCCCAGATGCCCCCCAGGAGGGACGCCGGGGCTGCCGCGCTTGTTTGCTCTGGGGCAGCAGGTGCTCCGAGAGGGACAGAGCAAGAGAGGTGGCGGCGGCAGCAGCGGCGGCTCCTCCCTCCCTCCCCCTTCCTTCCTTCCTGCCTTCCCTCCCTCCCCCCCTCTCCGCGCAACGGGAGCTGGAGCATCCCAAGCAGGCGAGGCAGCAGCAGCGGCGGCGGCAGCGACGGCCTCTCCGGCTGATGTCATCCGCCGCTGGAGCGGCTGTGTCTGCGCGATCGAGCCGAGCGGGAGAAGCGCAGCGCCCGTGGGGCTGGCGGTCCGGCAGCCAGGCGCGGGGGAGATGTGAGGCGGCCGGAGCCGGGCGCCTTCTGCCTCGCTCCTTCGCGCTCGCGCTCGCTCGGGGCCGCCTCTCGCGCTCTTCTCCCCGCAGATCCCGGGGCAGGGCGCCGGGCTGAGCCCACCGGGCGACCCCGTCGACGAGCGCCGGCTGGGCAAAGAGACCCGAGGCGGAGCTGGGCTCGGAGAGGATGCTGTGCGCTCCGTGCCACCCCGAGGCGCCGCCGCCGCCGCCGCCGCCGCCTTCTCGCCGCTCGCCAGCCCAGGAGAGTCGCCCGTCGCCCAAGTGATCGGAGGGAGGCTCGCAGGACGCTGAAGTGCCCCGGGGGCCGGGCTACTGGTGAGCCCCGGCGAGATTCCGCCACCCCGCAGCCCCCTTTTCTGGATTCAGGCAGAGGCGAAGTGGCCGGCGCCAGCACCGCAGCAGCGGCGGCGGCAAGGGCCGGGGGGCGCCTCGCCGCGGACCGCCAGACCGGGGGTCTCTTTCGCCCCCTCCTCGCCGCACCAGCGGGAAGCCTGGCCAGCGCCTTCTGCGGCGGCGGCTGCTGCTGCCCTTCACACGTGCGACGCGCCCGAGGAGGGGACGCGGGGCAGGCGGCGGCGGCGATGATGGGTGAGTGTCCCTCGGGCCGGGCTGGGCTGCTTGGCGACGGCGCAGCGCTCCGCATCCCGGTTGCGCGGGCGAAAGGCAGCTGGTGCCGGGGAGGAGAAGGGCGGCGCGCCGGGGTGGGCTCCCGCGGCGGAGGAGTCAGCCCTCTCCCGGTGGTCCGGAGAGGTGGCTTCTTCAAGCTGGGGGGGAGGGGCGGGTTGCTAGTTGGGACAGCACAGGCACTTTATGCATGCTCAGAAGCACTCTAGCCTTGATGACTGCTTTCTGGTTGGTTTGTTTGTTTAAGCGTTGCAGGCAGCAAGAGTATCTAAGAGGTGAAATAGGTTCTGTTGTTGTTTTATGTATTTATTTATTAATTAATTACATTTCTATATCGCCCAATAGCCGAAGCTCTCTGTTGTTGTTGTTGTTGTTGTTGTTGTTGCTGTTTTAATTGGGGTGTAATACATGATTTCCCTGCTGGAACAAAATCCTCCCTCCCTTTAATCTTCCTAACCCAGCCTTGTGTTGAAGTGTGACTGGCCCAAGGTCACCCAGGCAGTTTCCAGGCTTTCTTCTTGACCGTAATCTGAGACTCTCTAACCACTACACTATCCTGTTTTCTCCAGTCTCAGCCATGAACTGGGAGGGAGGGGGTGGGGGCTTTGAACGCTTCAATTCCCAGGGCTGCAGTTTAAGCAGGGGGAAGGTGGAGTAGAGATTCTTGGCAAAGGGTTCAAGATTCACTCTTGGATGCATTTGAGATCTGATGGCAACACCTTAGCAGACACAGCAAGTCTTCCTTCTGAGCTAGGCTGGAGCTGAACATTGCAGGAAAAATAAAACAAAAAGAAACCCAGTGTGTATATTAAGCGCATTTCTTTGGTTGCTGCTGCTTGATAGCTTAGAGTAATTATTAGCGATGATTTAACCAGGTCAAATTGCCTTTGACTTTTAAAGGAAACTGGTTTATGCCTTGGGCGCACATGCAGGTGTAGCACACAGGTTCACCTAAGAACTCAGAACAATAGTTGCTCAGTGTTGAGTAACTTTACTTATTTCCAAAATAAAACCTGCGAGTTGGTCAGGAATGCAAATGCTCTTCAGGAATTGCTGGGTGTGTGTGTGTAAAGGAGGTGAGGGCTGCCCTCCTTCCCAAAACACCCCCTCCTATTCAGAGTGCTTCAGCCACCCCTTCCCATGTGCCACATGATCATGGTATTGGTCTACCTTACAGGAGTGTTGTGAGGCAGTGCACATAAAGCATGTTGAGTGTTTTTCATCGTGATATTAAATGTCAAGTATTACTATTTCAAAACAGGGATTTAGGGTGGGGGCTGCAGCATGTGGAGCAAGAGAAGGGTGGATGAAGGGGAAGGAGGAGAGGGGATGAGGCAGAGGTATGAAAACCACCTGAATCCCATAGGATGGATGAGCTCCTTAAGCACACGCGCACAGCTGGGATCATGCTGCATTTGGGCTGGGAGGGACAACAAGAGAGAACACGCCTTCCAGGAAAGCTATTGTCTGTCTTGCTGGCTTGACTGCTTTCTCCTCGTAGATTCCACCAGGGATGTCTGGCCTCTGAAAGCTTTTGCAGTGGCTGTGCAATGGGCAGAAATCCACTGGATAAGGCCAATGCTTCCTGCAGGAAGCTTCACCTGGCAGATTTCTGCCTCTCTCTCTCTCATCCTTTGCAGAACCATTTCAAAGGAATTTTGGTAACCTGGGTGGGTGGGGCTGAGTTTTATTTTATATTCTGCCTTTCTTCCAAGGAGCCTAACACAGAGTCTGTGATCCACCTCCTATCCACCAACAACCCCGTGAGGTAGACTAGGCTGAGAGTCAGTGACTGTCCCCAAGTCACCCAGTGAACTTCATGGCAGAGTGGGATCTAGAACTTGGGTCTACCCCAGTCCTGGCCAAGCACTCTAACCACTAGACCACATGGCTCTCAAGATAATGTTTCCACTTCTCTACTGGTTCTCTTTCTGTACCTTTAACAGCAGCATCAGTTTGATTCAGAGAAATCATCCTGCAGCAGGTGAAGGTTTCTTACCACTTATCTGCTGCTCAGTTTCTTGGTGTCAAACTAATGCAGCTGTTTAAAGGCAAGAGTCAGCCCACATGAGAAGAAAAGACATGGTGTTTGCATCTTCTTAGCACATTTGCTTTTTATCAGCATGATTAGACTGGGAGATATTGGCAAGAAACTGGCTTTGGCTTCTGTTGCTCAGTACCAGGTAAAATATTAGGTGGTTTTATAAATAATAATAATAATAATAATAATAATAATAATAATAATAGCAATTTTGTGCAGATGGAGATTTCTTTTTAACTAAAATATCTGACTTCACAATGCCAAAATCAACGCATACTAAGTAAACTGTAAAGAAGGTAGGAAAAGACACAAGAAGCTTGGGATATTTTATTAGGGAGCAAATATAAGAACAGCTCTGTTGGGCCAAACCAAAGGCCCATCTCTTGGCTGACATCCTGTTTCCTGCCATGGTCAAAAAGGTGCCGCTTTGCAGCCCAAAAATGGGAGTTGAAGACAAAAGCTGTGTCTTGCTCTTAAGGAGCTGGTAGTCAAGGGCACCCTGCTCCTATATGTGGAGGCTCCATAAAACCTTTGTGACCAACAGCCATTGATAATCAGGGATGTTCAGTTCTTCACCAGAGGAAAGTTTGTAGTGTGTTTTGATCGAATTGATCCGTGTTTCTAGTGAATAAGATTGGGCACCATCTTCCTAATTAAACACACACCCCTGGGGAGATGGGTTTGTCATGTCTTTAGGCCCTGTCTGTTGTTGTTTCCTAGGATGTGGCAGGGAATATCTGGAAAGGACAGGTTTCTTGGCACAAGTGTGTGCACATCTCGTACATGGCTTCACCTATGCCAAAACTCACCGAGGATTGGCCCTGACGTCTCTTTTCGGTGCCAGAGCTCAGCACCTGAAATATGAGAATGGGAGCAGTTGACAGACCTCCATGGCTAAAGAGGGATTTTGTACCTCGCTTTTCAACATCAGGACACTTAAGCAAGATCAACAGCCGATGGCTGCAATGTCCTGACCCTATGCAGAGAGGAGCGAGCGTGTGGTCTCTTTCTTTGTGTAGATTGTCACATCTGATGTTATGGAATGGGTAGGGCTGGTAGCTCAGTGGTGGAGCACCTGCTTTCACATGGAAAAGGTCCCAGGATGAATCCTTAGTATCTCTATGTAGAGCTGGAAAGAATCCTGTCTGAAACCCAGGAGAATTGCTGGCACCATTAGAAACCCAGGAAGCCTCTTAGACCAGATCAGGCTATTTGTCCTGTATTGTCTCTTGTAACTGTCACCAGCATTTCTCCAGGGCAAGGCAGGGGATCCTCTGGCCCATGGGCCTCATCCAGCCCATGCTGTGTCCAATCTGTCTGGCAAAAAGTTGAGCACTCTCCGTCACCCCCGCTCCCCAAACCCTGCCCCGGAGAGTAAGTAGGAGAAAGGAGAATCCCTTTATCTCCAATGAAAAATCTGATTTAAATTGGAGATTCCCCTCCATTCCCTGACATTGCTAGTGCCCCAAAGAGGATACAAGTGGTGCAGGATGAAGGAGCCCAACTTGGCCAGACCCTTTGCCAAGCCCCATTCTCCAGATTTTGTTGGTTTAAGAGTGGGGAAGGGTGCATGATGTCATGGGAGGGGGACTTCAGGCATGAGGTCCTATCCTCTGATGTCATTTGGCCTGCTGGGGTAGGGAGGGGGATTATCTAGCCTCTAAACCAAAAATGCCCCCGTTCAACTGCTCCAGGGTCTCAGGCAGAAAAGGATATTTAACAGGAGGATGTATGGATTTTGGAAAACCTGTTCTGTCTGCATGGATTGTCAGGTGCCTTTCATTCCCCCATCTGTTCATTCACGAAATTGGATTCCCCTCCCATTTCACAAATTTGCATCTGTGCACAGGTGCATTTCAAAAATATGTAATCTCCCCCCCACACACACACACATGTGCAAATCCCCCTGCAAAGATGCATTTTCAGCTGGTGTCTTTTTATTTGATGTATTTGCATAATGTTCTGGAATGTTAAAGAAAATAACAACAACAAGAACAGTTCACAAGTCCAAAGAAATCTGTATGACATGGGAGAAGTTGGTCTACTGAGGAATCCATGGGTTGAATTCATAGAAACCCAAACTCATTTGATTCCATTGCAGAATTCATAGAAACCTAAACTCATTTGATTCCATTGCAGGTTTCTCTGACATCCCTACTTCACATCATTGGCTACCTGATCCTTTTAATTGCAGATGCTTCCAGACAAGGGGGGTGGGGACATGAGGATTTATGAAGCTCACATTTTTAAGTGAGCGAAATGGATTCACATTTCCCAGACCAATCTGTGGATTAGGACACAGCTATCCTTCACATTTTGCTCTTCGAATTTTTCAGGAAAATGATGGCATATTGTGAAAATGTCGTCTGGTGGCTCATGTTCAAAAACGTCATTATTTCTCCATTCTCTTCTTGTTCCTGAATGCATCTTCTAATTGAGTGTTTGAAGCATTTTTGAGACAGCTGCCTGGGGTAGGAAGTGGATTGGGTTCTGCCTTGCCATTCAGAATGGCTGATGATGGCAGCCAGAGGGCTCGTAAAGGGCCTTCCGGTTCAGTTCAGAGCAGACTGTTGGAACCACATGGAACATCTGTTTCCTTGTCTGCACCCCTCCCCATCTTGCCCAGTGAACCTCTGCGGCTGGTCTGGAAAAGAGATTGGAAATACCCTCCAGGCAATCAAGGCTGTAGCTGGAGAGCCTCAAGATAAGGATGTACTTAATGGCAAAACAGGGCCTGTCTACTGTTTGAGGCAATGTAAAAAAAAAAGTGTGTGCGTGAGGGACCACAAATGTGCCACATGTTGCTGTGTGTTCATCCATGACTACACCTTCCTTGGCAAGGCTATCCAACTGACTTGTTGGGGCTGACTTCTGGAGCTGCTTGGTAGGGTGTATTTGTACTTGATAATTGATGCTCTACAGGGTGCATGTGGTGGGTGTTCAAGAGCTAATGGAGCTTAGTGCTGAAGAGAGTCTTGGCCAAATTGGTGGTGGTCCAGTTTTAAAAGCAAAGTGGATATCAGAGTGAGGAATTGCTCAGGAGGAGAATTGCACGCCTTGCTGGGTCAGCATTCCTCTGAGTCTAGACTCTTTTATGCAGGCTCCCAAGACTCTTTTATGCAGGATGGTACTGCTGGAAGGGGAGAAGCTTGGTTGGTTCCCCCTTTGTGTCACCCTCCAACTAATCTGAGGTTGATAGTTCTTGCATGTGTAGTATCTTTGGAGCCCATAGGCACTGCAGGCTCCAGGATCTCGAGGGCCCTTGGGCAAGGGGGCTTCAATGCCCCCCTCCCTCAGTGAGTCTACCATCTCACAGCCCTTGACACCAGCTGCTCTTTCTCTTCCTCCTCCTTTTTCTCATAGAATCATAGAATCATAGAATAGCAGAGTTGGAAGGGGCCTACAAGGCCATCGAGTCCAACCCCCTGCTCAATGCAGGAATCCACCCTAAAGCATCCCTGACAGATGGTTGTCCAGCTGCCTCTTGAATGCCTCTAGTGTGGGAGAGCCCACAACCTCCCTAGGTAGCTGATTCCACTGTCGCACTGCTCTAACAGTCAGGAAGTTTTTCCTGATGTCCAGCCGGAATCTGGCTTCCTTTAACTTGAGCCCGTTATTCCGTGTCCTGCACTCTGGGAGAATCGAGAAGAGATCCTGGCCCTCCTCTGTGTGACAACCTTTTAAGTATTTGAAGAGTGCTATCATGTCTCCCCTCAATCTTCTCTTCTCCAGGCTAAACATGCCCAGTTCTTTCAGTCTCTCTTCATAGGGCTTTGTTTCTAGACCTCTGATCATCCTCGTTGCCCTCTTCTGAACACGCTCCAGCTTGTCTGCGTCCTTCTTGAATTGTGGAGCCCAGAACTGGACGCAATACTCTAGATGAGGCCTAACCAGGGCCGAATAGAGAGGAACCAGGACCTCACGTGATTTGGAAGCTATACTTCTATTAATGCAGCCCAAAATAGCATTTGCCTTTCTTGCAGCCATATCGCACTGTTGGCTCATATTCAGCTTGTGATCTACAACAATTCCAAGATCTTTCTCATTTGTAGTATTGCTGAGCCAAGTGTCCCCCATCTTGTAACTGTGCATTTGGTTTCTATTCCCTAAATGTAGAACTTGGCATTTATCCCTATTAAATTTCATTCTGTTGTTTTCAGCCCAGCACTCCAGCCTATCAAGATCACTTTGAAGTTTGTTTCTGTCTTCCAGGGTATTAGCTATCCCACCCAATTTGGTGTCATCTGCAAATTTGATCAGCGTTCCCTGCACCTCCTCGTCCAAATCATTAATAAAAATGTTGAAGAGCATCCTTGCTACCAGTTGCTTGCTTGACAGCCAGAGAACTAGGGAGTAAGCATGGAGTAGCATCTGCTGCTCCTCCCTCTCCCCACCACCATTGTCTGGGTTGGAGTGAAGGGAAGGTGAACGAGCTGATTGCAGTGGCAAAGAGAAAGAGCAACTCCCCATGGGGTCTTGTGAGCAGGCTCCTCCTCAGATGTGGGCCCTTGGGAGGTGCTGCACATGTAGAGTTTGGATTTAGGTGAAGTTATCTCCACCAGGAGTGTCTCATCTGATGACCTTAGTGAGTACACAGTGTGATAAGGTTCCCAAGTTCTTTAGAGCTTCATGTACCAATAGCAGGCATTACACCTGGCTCAGAAGCACATAGGGTATTTATTTATTTATTTATTTACATTTATATACCGCCCCACAGCCGAAGCTCTCTGGGCGGTTTACAACATTTAAAAATAGTAAACATTAAAAGTATACAATTTAAAAAAAACACACACACACATAAAAACAACAGTATCCATTTAAAAACAACAATTGTGGGGTCCATTAAAAACAAACTTAACGTTGTTAAATGCTGTTAAAATGCTGTTAACATATCCAGGAGCTAATCAAAGGCTGAAAGTTGGGGCTGGAGCCCATGGATAATTATGCTGTCTTGACTGTTCTTCTTCTCCATCTGTCTGCTGTATCTTGGGTCTGAAGGGGATGAGCAGAATTTCTAATTCAGTATGAGAATATTATGACTTGGACCAAAAAAAAGGCAGCAACTTCTAGTGTCCTTGATTGCGTATACAAGAAGTCCAAAGACAGATTGGTAAGATGTGCCCTGACATCCCTTGAGATGCCACCTGACACAAAAGTGCTAAACTTGTGACAGTTGTGCTATGGAGAACTCTCGTTTCTTTCAAGATGCGTTTTTTTCTTGCTTGTTTGCTTTCCTACCTGCGGTGTTCAGGTGAAGTACCTGCCCCGGGAGCATGACATGAAGATTGTACATCTTGATTTGCACATGCAACACTGTGAGGTCAGGTCCCACTGAGTGTGAATGAATGATCAGTGTGACAGCGTTGCCTGCGACAGGTCTCTGCAGGAACATACAATATGAATTGATTTTGGATTCATTTATATGCCAAATAAGAAAACAAAGCAGTGATTTGTCATCTTTGTTGAGGTTTGCATTAAGCCAGGAGGGCTTTGGACAAAACAAACAAACAACATCTGTCAGGGATGCTTTAGGGTGGATTCCTGCACTGAGCAGGGGGTTGGACTCGATGGCCTTGTATGCACCTTCCAACTCTGCTATTCTATGATTCTATGAAAAACACACACAAATAAACCACAATCCTCTCAAGTACCTACAAATCTGATAGGCTATGTTGCTTCTCACACTCTTTCAGTATCCCCCTACCATTAGGGATGGATGAGAATTTCATTAATTTCAGTTTTGATCAGAATTTACCAAACTTCATTTGGTGATGATGGTGATTTTGTTTGTTTGTTTGTTTGTTTAATATCAAATGTGAGAGAAACTGGAACTACCAGTTCATCCATGTCAACCTGGGCTTTGAGCGCTTAGGTCTTAGAGGTGTGGGTTTGAATCCCTGTGTTAATGATGAATTAGGGTTGCCACCTTTTTATTCTGAAAGTCCTGTGCCTGCCACCTTCCTAAAGGCCACAGTTGCCTGGAGTCACTAGTTCTGCAGGATGCTGTCCAAGGTTCTGACAATTCTTTGCATTGTTCTGACCCTGTTTTACTTGAAATGATTCCACTGTACCTGACATGATCATAGAATCATAGAATAGCAGAGTTGGAAGGGGCCTACAAGGCCATCGAGTCCAACCCCCTGCTCCATGCAGGAATCCATCCTAAAGCATCCCCAACAGATGGTTGTCCAGCTGCCTCTTGAAGGCCTCTAGTGTGGGAGAGCCCACAACTTCCCTAGGTAACTGGTTCCATTGTTGTACTGCTCTAACAGTCAGGACGTTTTTCCTGATGTCCAGCCAGAATCTGGCTTCCTGTAACTTGAGCCCGTTATTCTGTGTCCTGCACTCTGGGAGGATCGAGAAGAGATACTGGCCCTCCTCTGTGTGACAACCTTTCAAGTATTTGAAGAGTGCTATCATGTCTCCCCTCAATCTTCTCTTCTCCAGGCTAAACATGCCCAGTTCTTTCAGTCTCTCTTCATAGGGCTTTGTTTCCAGACCCCTGATCATCCTGGTTGCCCTCCTGAGAACACGCTCCAGCTGGTCTGCGTCCTTCTTGAATTGTGGAGCCCAGAACTGGACACAATACTCTAGATAAGGCCTAACCAGGGCCGAATAGAGAGGAACCAGTACCTCACGTGATTTGGAAGCTATACTTCTATTAATGCAGCCCAAAATAGCATTTGCCTTTCTTGCAGCCATATCGCACTGTTGGCTCCTATTCAGCTTGTGATCTACAACAATTCCAAGATCCTTCTCGTTCGTAGTCTTGCTGAGCCAAGTATCCCGCATCGTGTAACTGTGCCTTTGGTTTCTATTTCCTAGATGTAGAACTTGGCATTTATCCCTATTAAATTTCATTCTGTTGTTTTCAAGCCTATCAAGATCACTTTGAAGTTTGTTTCTGTCTTCCAGATGCATAACTCTTCATGAGTATTTGTGCTGCAGGCCACTTTCTTTGGTACTCCAGTCCAGCCAGGACTCCACCTAGCTAATTGGATGTTGATCCTGATGGCTATGTGCCACCTCCAGTATCAGAGGCAGTATGCTGGGGAACATGGGCAGGAGGATGCTGTTGCTTGTGTGTTCCTGGTTGATAACTGGTTGGCCACTGTGTGAACAGAGTGCTGGAGTAGATGGACCCTTGGTCTGATCCAGCAGGGCTCTTCTTATGTTCTTAATTTTTGTAGGTAAAAGCTGTTTGTGAGGACAGTGTTATGGCAAAGGCAAAACCCACCCTTCATCTCTGTTGCTCTGTGACCTCCCTGTTTCTGACAGTGATCCTGCTGGGATTTACCTGCAAACACATCCACCTCCTAAGAGCAAGTCCATGATTTAAAGTAATTGCAGGGCTCTTTTACTTTTAGCATATCTATGGCTACAAACTATGGTGGCTGTTAAGGTGAAATGGCCCTCACTTTAAATTCTGGCCAGGCTCTCAGGAGGAGGATGCATTTGGAAGTAAGTCCTTGTGGTGACGCCTCTGTGTTGGGGGTGGTGAGGGGATGGTGGTGGTGGGGAACAGCAAAAAGGATGAATCTAGCCTTGGCTTCAGTGCTGAGGTGAGGTGGGCATGCCCAAAGCACCTCAAGTCAAACCAGGGCCATTTCAAAGGCTCCAAATCAGCCTCCGAAGTGAGTTGGGTGTGTGTGTGTCTGTGCACAGCCCTAAGTCTTGGTTTCCACCACCCTAGATATTTATTGGCAAATGCTCAATCTTCCCTTTTTGAGAAAGGTCATGTGGTACATGGCAGCATTGCAACTCTAGGCTTTTTTGGATGAAGCTGATTATTTGGTCTTTTGCAATCTGGTTTCAGAAGAAACCTGATATATGAGTGAAATGGCAGAGACAGAAGAAATGTGTGTAGAGGTTGCTATTATTCCATTAGCTTGGTTTTGTGGTGGTGGTAGTAGTAGGGGTGGTAGAAAAGCTTTATAGTTCATGGATACTACTTGGCTTGATGTTTAGCTAAGTTCTTTGACAGCATGTCAGACCTTGCAGGCTATTTATTGCTTCTGAGAAGTACAACCCTGGACTCCAATGCTCTTGTCTTTCTTGTTTTAGCCTCAATTTGTATCCTTAAACAGGAGGCATCCCTCTTCTGTTTAATTGTGTGCCCCCCCCTTTATGTTTACTGTGGGGTTTAATAAGAAACTGCAGTGTAAGGAGAATCTGAAACTGAAACGGCTCCTTCTTTATTGTTTAATTTAAGAAAATACCATGGGCGATTGAGTTTTAGCCTTGAGTTTTACCCTCTCCTTTGCTACAGTTGCTAGAACAATTTGTGCTGGAGATTAGTTGAGCTTCACAGCTTCTATCCCAGACCTGAATCTGGAGGAAGTGCTGAATCAACATAACTAATTGGCATTTTCATGGAAAAAAACACAAGCAAACAAACAAATAAATAAATCTGATCTTCATTACATGTTGCTAACGCCTGCCACCAAGAGGTTTACACTTGATATCAATTGAGGAGAAAGCATATCAGCTGATCAGTGGCAGGACTGAACATCCTGTTCTGCATATTTGGCATGCAATCTTATGCAGGTCTACTGAGAAGAAAGTTCCACTGAGTTCTATAGGGCTTACTTCCAAGTAGTGATGAAGATCACAGCCTCATTATGACTGGCAGTTCTGCGTGGAGGGAGGGAGAGCTTATATATGGTAAATAACCCATACACCGTGGGTAGGAAACAAGCCAGATGCAGACCTACAGACCTCTACTTACAGATGTTAGCACACTGATCTACTCCAGATTATTGATGTAAGTAGATGGAGGCAGTTGTCTCCTCACATGAACCTTCAGGTCCACATCATTGTGTTCCGTAGCACTGCCAGAATCTCCTCCCCTTGATGCTTTGGTCAGGGATTTGGCTTCACCTGTCCTGGATGAAGCTGCCATCACCAAGTTGGCAACTATAGGAATGCTCCTGTACCTGGCACCTTGGTGTGGGGACATGGCTTCGCTGTGTGTGAACTTTCCACAGCCAAGGAAAGCCTGCACACAGCAAGCCAGCCTATCTGAGGCACTGGATGGAGGGGGGATCCTTCACCTTGTGTCTTGGTCAGGGTGGCTTTGTCTGCCCCATGCCTGTCTCCATTGGAGAACATAAGAACATGAGTCCTCCTGGATCTGACCAAGGGTCCATCTAGTCCAGCATTCTGTTCACACATTGACCAACCAGCTGTCCATGGGAAACCCACAAGCAGGAAATGAGTGCAATTGCACTCTCCCATCCATATTCACCCGTAATTGGTGTCCATAGCCGTACTGCCTCTGATACTGGATGTATCACATAGCCATCAGGACTAGTGGCCCTTGATAGCCTTCTCCTCCATGGATTTGTCTAACCTCCCTTTTAGAGCCATCCAAAATGGTGGGAATGTGTGACCAGGTGACCTGTGTGCCTTGTTCCCTTTGCTGTCCAGGGGTGCTGATGGGCAGTTTCAAGGCCCGGTTTCCCCCTTCTTATAATTCTTTACCTTTGGACCAGACAGCCCTACAAATAGAGGACACCTTCAAAATAGCGTAACTCTTCAAACAGAGGACGCCTGGCCATCCTATTTGTAATGCTGCAATTTTGGGGTGGTTTTCTGATTTTGTTATCACATGTTTTGGACTTGTGCTGAATTTCATTCTTTTGCCTCCTTCCCCTCCACCCCCACCTGTATATTCCTGTTCATTTCTTGTGCTTTGTAAGGTTCTTTTAGGGCAGTGCTGGGCAGCAGGTGAGGTCTCGGATAATAATTGATGCTTTACTTGTTCCCCATAAGGGTTTTGTGCAACTGAAATCCACTTAAGGATGCATCTAAAAGGGTTGCATTTGGGACGTGTGAACTTGGACAGAACCCAGCCTTGTAAATAAAGCAACAAAAGCTACTAGCCTGATTTAAAAAACAAACACTAATGCCTTGGCCTCCACCCCTCCTCTGTAACCAGCACGGAAACACCACCTGCTAGCCTCTTAGCAGGCCAGGGTGTGTGTGTGTGTGTAGATGATAAAAAGCCTTTTACCAAACAGCCTAGCAGTAGAGATGTAAGGGACAGACTTCCCTTCTTCTTCCACCATCAAGCCGGCCCTACCATTGGGCAGAGTCAGGCAGCTGCCTCAGGGAGCTGATTTTGACATGCCATGAAATGGGGTGCAACAAAATATTAAATTCTTTAATTCATTGTTGATGATGTTGTTGCTCTGGACTGCTGCTCCTACTGCTAAAGAGAAGCATTTGTGTGATGTTTCTGCCACACATGCCAAAATAACATGACCCCTCTCGCCTGCAGGGAATTTCTGGTTGCCTATAGTGACTAGGTGAATTTTTGGGCAATTGTTAGCTAAACCTATTTCTGTTCATGGTTTATGAGGCAGGAACACCTCTGATAGGATGACATGGCCCTGCTAAAACACTGGCGTTCTTACTGGAGACCTTACTGGAGACCTTACTGGAGTATAGCTGAGTGAAAGGCCGAAAGAGAAGATTTGGGCAGGTTTGGGAAAGCCGAGGCCAAATGTAGCATTCAGAGTAAATATGTTTAAGCAAACCACAGAAACTACAAACAGATCTGAGACAGAGACAACAACTTCGAATTAGGGATGGGAGAAGCAGCAATTTTCAAGCTCACCTCTGTTCTCCATAAATCAGTTTGAAGCTCAGTTTGGTTTGCTTCTGTGTTTGCTTCTGATGTCTTTTCTGGGTAGTTTGAGTGGGAATGGCTTGTTTTGAATATGAAGGTGTGTGTTTCTGTGTACATATTTCAAAAGTGCACACTTTCTCCCCCTATTGACTAAAGCACGAATGTGTGTATTTGCTTTAAACACACACACATACACACACACACACACACACTTCAAAGCACACATTTTTGAAAGGCACACTTTTTTTTAATGTGATTGCAAATTTGATGATTTGTGAACATTTCTTGGGGGGAAAATCTGCTCCTGCTCATGTTCATGTACAGGATTGTGACTGGTTTGAATGATTTGCAAACAAAAACAAAATTCTCATACATCTCTGGCTCTAAATTAAGCTGTTAAACTAACAGCAGCCATTTCATCAGGGCTACAGCAGTGGGAGAGATGGGTCTGCAGGCTGCTTTCTCAGCTCTGTTTCCACTGAAACTGGTCATTATAAGAACCTTGTGACTTTAAGGAATGGTCCCCAAGTCTGTTTTTTCCTCTCTTCTGTCCCCTTCCCTTCTTCCTTTTATGCCATCTTTTTTAGATTGTAAGCCTGTGAACATGGACCGCCTTTTGTTACTGATTTCATCTATAAACCACTTTGGAAACTATATTGGCAGAAGAGCAGGGTATAACTGCTTTACATAACATGATCAATAAAACATTATTCAGGCTGCCAGGAGCTTCTTCCTGCTTCCTTTTACAGCAGCTACTGACCAACTGGAGCCAAAGAAAGAAGTTTAAGTGGCCTCAAGCCAGTTTTCACATTCTAGATCATGGCAGGGTACGGGTGCTGTTGCTGAGACCCATTAGGCCAGGGGTGGCAATTTTTGCTTTTTCCAGGTGGTTTGGAGTGCAAATCCTATCAGCTCTAGCCAGGCTAGCCAATGGTGAGAGGTGATGCAAGATGTAAGCCAATTCATCAAGAAGGCCACAAGCGCCCCCCCCTTTTGCACTAGGCGTACTCATGGCTATGCTCATGTATCTTGTGCTGCTGGGAGGACCAAATCATGGGTTCATCGAAGCCATCATTCTGTTTCCACTAGTGGTGCCAGCATGCTGCCTCGGGGCAGCACTGGCCCAAAACATTTTGCTCCCTGCGGCAAAGGACAAGATGGCACCACCTCCTATTTCATGTATAAACACCAACTGGATGGACAGTTGAGTCTTCCTTCAACAATGGTAATGGAAGCCTAGCCTAGAGGCCACCATACCTGGAGGCTAGCATAGGGGGCAAAGGGCAGCACACAGCTCTCTCTCCTGCAATGCCTTTCTTTCCTTCTTTCTTTCTTTCTCCTCCCAGCACCTTCCCCCTGAGATGACCACCCACTCTGCCTAATGACAGGGCCGGCCCTGCCTCTCGGAAAGCATTTCAGCAGGGTATGAAGGCAACTATCTTCTGCTGCTGCTGCTTCTGGATACGCTGCCTCTCAATATGAACATTCCATTGAGCTTTCATGCCTCATAGCACTTGATAGACCTACTCATGAATTTGTCTAAGCCAGGGGCAAGGGATGTGTGGCCCTCTAGATGTTGTGGGACTGAAAGTCCTATCAACCAGCATACCCAATGGTGGTGGTGGAGGGTGACCAGAGCTGCAATCCAACCACACCTGGGGTGGGGCATACTTCCTGGCACAATTCAAGACTTGTCTCTTTATTAAGACCAAACTTACTTGACTTCTTCGAGAATGTCCAAATAATGCTCGAAACTCCTGGCTTCTCACTCACATCCCCCCCCCACTTTAATCTGTTTAAAGTGAAACAAGCACACCTGTTTCACTCTGTCAACTGTCAGAGGGTTGGTTGTTTTCTCGGTTGTGCAGAGAGGCATGTTGCCCAGATAACCAGCAGTGCCATGTAGGGATGAGGAGCTCTTCCTGCTCCCTCCTTCCACGTTTCCATGTAAACACGTAATTATTCCACAGGAGCACCACTCTTTCTAGCCAGCTCACTGATTTTACACACTGAGAACCTTTTGTTACAAACTATTCCGTGGGCCTAATGGTGCATACCAAAGACACAGATTCTCTTGCACATAAAAATAAAAATGAAAAAAGTTACTATTCTTTGGTTCAAAGAAGATAACATTTCTATTTAGGGATGAATGAGAAATTCGTTTCAGGTTGTTTTTGATCAGGACTTACCCAGTTTGCAGCTTTCAGACTGAACAAGCACTTGGATGCAACCTGTGGTTGAAGTCCACATGTTTCTGAGCATGCAATGTGATTTGCAGACACCCCTACCCCACCCCTGCAAATGTGCTCCATGTGGGAGTGGCTGCAATGTGGCTCCTGCCAGTCCCAGGTAACATCAGAAGCCTTGGGCCATGTGGAAGGAGCCAAAATATGGACCTGCCCACATGGCCCAAACAAGGAGGAGGTCTTCATAGCCTGCTGCCCATGGAATGTGTGCATGTGGGTGGTCCCTAGGAAATGGATCACCCTTCCGTTCTGCCTGTTTGACTAATTGAGCTACTTTTTAGGTCCTGTTGCTGAACAATTTCTCCAGTTTCCTCCTACGCAAGGAAAGACCAAAAATAAAATAAAAATTAAACCCCTCTGAATATCATCTCAGAGAAGTGTCTTACTTCGAGTAGTGCCACCTTTGAAGGCTTTTCATCCAGCCTATAAAAAGTGATACATTCACGTATGACCTTCTCTCATTCCCCTGGGAACTGGCTCATTTTTTATAGCTGCCCTGACATGCTTCTCTTTGCGTTCTACAAGGAGAAATGTATGTTTTCTGACTGATCATTTCTGCTCTCCTGAGAGATCACTTATAGGCCCTCCAAGATGGGCTTTTGAGAGGTGCTGCTGAGTAACCTTCGCTCCCACTGATGCAGGAGGGGGGCAGGGGCGGGGAAGGGAGAAACATAGCAACTGGGCCTCCACCGGCATCACTCTGGGCTACAGGATTCAAGATGTATGTTCCTTCCTCGGTTTACTCTAGTTATCCATACACTTTGGCATGTGTCATGTAGGTCTAAAATTAAGTAATTTTACATGACTTGCCAACTCGGTCTCTGTGAATAAATTGGGAAGGTTTGGCTATGACCCTAGTAGATGCCTAAACTTTTTTTTGTCTCCTCCCCTCTTACTTTAACATGGATACATTTTTGAATTATTTATTTATTTATTTATTTATTTATTTATCATACTTATACCCCGCTCCTCAGCCAAAAAAGGCTCTCGGAGCGGCTTACACTTAGCAAAAAAGACAGTCCCTGCCCTCAGGCTTACAATCTAATAAAGACATGACACACAAGGAAAAGGAGTCAAGGAGGGAGGGAGGGAGGAATGGGGGAAATGGCTATGAAGGGCTAGAGCCATTGACTCTGCTTGCCACCATATGAGCTGAAACATGAACGAAAAAGTCTCTAGATTCCTCTCTAAAGCACATGATCCAGGTTTGATCTGATCAAGCAGGGATCATCCAGTTCATCATTCTTCCGACAGTGGCCAACCTGATGTCTCTGGCAATCCAACCCCCTGGATGTTGCTTGCTGTGGGTGCATAGGCTCTCCATGCCATTGCAGGCCCTCCCTTTTTCCAGGGTTCCTAAATCTGCGGACAAACGAGATCTACAGCTTGTTCCATGCATAGGACCTTTTAGGTGTTATGAGGCATGCACACAGGTGGTGAGGATGAAACAAGCAGGTGGGTATAGTCCTGCTTCTTCCCTCTATGCATATTCGTATCATCGGTACAGACCTATACTTATATGAACAATGGCTGTTCCTCAGGACAAGCTCTCGTTGTTTCCGAATCTAGTTCTGTACTGAAAACATCCTCTGCATTTTTTTCAAACATCCTCATTCAGTTTTATAGATGATAAATGGCTTGTGGCAGGGATCAAAGAAGAAGAAAAACATAGGTGGGGGCAGTATTCTTGTGCTTACAGTATGTATGAGGTGTCCAAGGGGGCCGTATAAATAGCTTGTCTTTCATTGCGCACTTATCTTTGGTGGACTGCAACCTCCTTGACTTCCTGCACTTCCTTTAAAGTCCAGGGGAAGACTTCCCAAGGCAATTCCTCCCATGGGGTGCTTCCAGATCAGGAAGTGTGGGCAGCCAGGGAGGCTGCAGAGTGATGGAGAGATATTCGGGGGGGGGTATGGACCAATAAAAGCAGACAGCATCCTTTAACCATCTCACAACAATACAATAAATTCAAAATGGCATCAAAAGAGATTCTAAAGCTCCCTGTGAATGAGGAAGAAAAATGGAAGCTTCATTTTGTGAATGAAGAAGACTATCAGGAAATTGGAAGACAGATTTCAGCAAAGCACTACCAGCTGCTCAGATTTTGCTTCGGAAGCAAATGCAGTAAAGCAGCAGTTTCTGCAGCAGAAACTCTCCCCACGGCCTGAGTTCGATCCCAGCGGAAGCTGGTTTCAGGCAGCTGGCTCGGGTTGACTCAGCCTTCCATCCTTCTGAGGTTGGTAAAATGAGTACCCAGCTAGCTGGGGGAAAGGCAATAATGGCTGGGGAAGGCAACGGCAAACCACCCTGCTATAAGGCCTGCCAAGAAAACGTCAGCGAAAGCTGGAGTCCCTCCAAGAGTCAGTAATGACTCCGTGCTTGCATGAGAGGTTCCTCTCCTTCCGTGTGTAGGTAGTGGGAGTATTTTCCCCCCAGCCCATAAGTAGTTATTCAATTTTTCTTTCCCTTATGCTCTATTTTAATTGCACCATTCGCTTGAATTTGGCTGACCATCAGCATGGGTGGGTGGTGGCACTTCTCTTTTGTTCTAGGCCTAGACACTGGCTTCATTTCCTGCTGTTGAAGCTGGCTTTATTCTCTGTAGCCCTGGGTCCTCCCAAGGGTATGAAAGGTCAGCCTGCCCAACAACAAGCCTTGTGATTAGCTCTTTTGTTCTCAGTCTGGCAATTGTCTGTTCAGTGCTGTGCTTGAATTCAAAGGGGAAATTTGGTAGAAACAACGAGGATGAGGAAACTCCATAGAATGGCCTCTAGTTGCACAGCACAGGTGGCTGAGTAGCTCAGCTGGTGGAGCATGAGGCTCTTCACCTGATGTTCTGGGTTCAAGCTCCAGCTGAGACTGCCCTGGCTAGGGATGTGTGAATCAGCAAAGTCCTCTGCATTCTGTCTCAAAGTTCGTTCTGTCTCAAGTCCAGGTCCGATGGTGAGCTTAGTTTTGTTTCTATTCACATGAAAGTCTGTGCATATTTTGGAACTAGGGGTGTGCACGGACCCCCCGCTCCGCTTCACTTGCAGATCCGCCATTTTCCGGATCGGGCCGCTCCGCCCCGCCCCCGCTCCGCTCCGCCCGGAGCTCCGGATCCGGATCCGGAGCTCCGTTTCCCCCCCCCATAGGCTTGCATTGAAAGCTAAAAAAATATACAACTTTTTTTCTGTTCAAGTTAGAAACCTCATGTTTGGCACCATGACACCTCATGGGGATATACACACGCACGCCAAGTTTCAAAGCAATCCCATCATCCCCTGATTTTTGGCGAATTTTTGAAAATCGGGCACCCCACACACAACATCCCTGCAAGGTGGGCAGGGGAGGAGGGAGGGAAGGCAGGCAGGCATGCAGCTGGCATTTCTGGGGGCATAAGGAAGTGAGCCAAGGATAAGCCAGTAATGCATATAAAATGGAATAAATCAATCAATAAACAAAGGAGGGGTGGAATTAAAAGCAGCAGTGTTGCTGAATAAACAGCAAGAAGAATTTTTTAAAAAAGGCTATATCTGTCTTTTACCAGCAATAGGGGGACGTGCCCGGGGGAGGGGGAAGTAGCTGCCAGTTCAAGACACTGACAGCCACCAACAGCTCTGAGAAGAAGTAAAACGCTCACTTCGACTCATAACAGGCATTGCTCCACCACTGAAAAGTGACCATTCACTTCAACTCATGATAGGCATTGCTCCACCGTTTTACTCTCTTTGGAAGGCTCTAATGGCCTTCCAGTGCAGGAGAGAGTGGGGGCACGTCCACGATGAGATGCCCTAGGGGAGCTCATCCCCTTGCACCACATCGATTCAGTTGTTCACCAAGGTTAGGGTGGGGAGCAGTGCTGTGTTTCTATCTCTTATTCTTGGCTTAGTATATGATTTCAGGTTGTGTTTGTGCATTTGGTGGGGCTACTGTGTTAAAAAACACGGGGAAAAGCCCGTTCAGATGAAGAAAGAGAAGTTTCCCAGAATCCCAAGTTACCTGTTTTGCCTATGCCCTCCTCCAACTTTGGGATCATCATGACCGGGAGCTGACTCTGCCCCTCAGCCCTTTGAAAAAGGTATTTTTCCCGCCGATTTTTTAAAAACTTCTAGCCCGCGACCCGTACGATGCAGAAAGTTGAGAGTGGTCTCAAAATGACCCCCATCCACGACTCTCTGTGCACAAGAATTTTCAGAATGATAGCTTAAACCCCCCCCCCAGTTATCCCCGATTCTTTCCCTCAATACAATCCTATGGGCGAAAAGCCGAAAACGCCGTTTGAGCCGCGCGGTTGACCCGATTTTCACAAAAATATAGCCCGCGACCCGTACGATGCAGAAAGTTGAGAGTGGTCTCAAAATGACCCCCATCCACGACTCTCTGTGCACAAGAATTTTCAGAATGATAGCTTCAAAAACAACGTAGTTATGCGCGATTATTTGCCGCAATGCAATCCTATGGCGAAATGTTTTCAAGATGGCGACCGGAGCGCTCCGCCTGAACTAGGAGCTCCGAAAAATGGGCGCTTCTCTTCGCCTTGCTTCTAGGGGGTCCGCGGTCCGCTCCTACTCCGCCTCTGGGTAAGGCGGAGCAGGCCAATCCGCTACTGCTTCTACGCTCCTAATCGGAGCGGAGCACATCCCGATTTGGCACATATCCCCACCAAATGTATGCATCAACTGTGTGTGAATTCTTCTACCCATTGATTAAAGGGTATTTGTGCACATTTTCCAAATGCATGCATTTTTTCATGCACGTTTTCCAAATATGTTAATCCATACAAAAACCCACTTCTGGTTCCTTCAAGCTTTCTTCAATTCAGCAGTGCAGTTTAGGGTAGTGGAGGAATCATTTTGTTGCAATGGTTAAACAATTGGGTGTGTGTGTGTCAGAAATCCTTGCCAATCTACTCCAGATCACCCAGAGCTCCACCAGTAGATCCAGATATACCTTCTGTTCACCCTTGTTCTAGACTCAAGAATGAAGCTGCTATTTAGCTCATTGGTAGGATGCATGAAGCAGTGGTTCTGATGCAGCAGTGGTCTGACTCAGTAGAAAGCAGTGGCAATAAAGAGAGAGGAGTCCTCAGAGGTGCACTGAAACCTTATGTTTGGTGCAACAGGTGTTAAGTCTTCTGATTCATCTCTGGGGGACAACTGGTTGAATCCAATTAGATGGCAAATTAAGCAGCTTTCTTGTAGTGCCTTGGCATTACTCAGACCAACTTATTTTCCAGGAACATTCTGATGTCCCCTTTGATTTCATTTTTGTGTTGGTGCTCTCCTTCCTCTCTCCCTCCCTCCCTTTCTTTCCTTCCTTTCTTGCAAGGCTGTTTCCATATGCCACATGGCAGGAAACGGCAACTCAGTTATCGCCCCAGTGGTGCCCCCCAGTGTGGATATGATAGGAGTTGTAGTCCGACACCAGGATGATCAGGGGCCTGGAAACAAAGCCCTATGAAGAGAGACTGAAAGAACTGGGCATGTTTTGCCTGGAGAAGAGAAGATTGAGGGGAGACATGATAGCACTCTTCAAATACTTAAAAGGTTGTCACACAGAGGAGGGCCAGGATCTCTTCTCGATCCTCCCAGAGTGCAGGACACGGAATAACGGGCTCAAGTTAAAGGAAGCCAGATTCCAGCTGGACATCAGAAAAAACTTCCTGACTGTTCTCGCCTGCCCAAGGGCCTCTACTTCCCTTGCTCGGCTTCGTCCATTTTCGTCTGCTGCCCCTTACGCCTGGAACGCTCTTCCAGAACATTTGAGAACTACAAGTTCAACCACAGCTTTTAAAGCTCAACTAAAAACTTTTCTTTTTCCTAAAGCTTTTAAAACTTGATGTTGTGCAGACTTCTACTGTTACTTTCTACTGTTAGTTTTTCCCTACCCTGTGCCTGCTTACCCTTCCCTGTACCTGTTGGCATTCTCTTCCCCTCCTTATTGTTTTACTATGATTTTATTAGATTGTAAGCCTATGCGGCAGGGTCTTGCTATTTACTGTTTTACTCTGTACAGCACCATGTACATTGATGGTGCTATATAAATAAATAATAATAATAATAATAATAATAATAATAATAATAATAGAGCAGTACGACAATGGAACCAGTTACCTAGGGAGGTTGTGGGCTCTCCCACACAAAAGGAGCTGGACAACCATCTGTCAGGTATGCTTTAGGGTGGATTCCAGCACTGAGCAGGGGGTTGGACTCCATGGCCTTATAGGCCCCTTCCAGCTCTGCTATTCTATGATTCTACATAGGAGGGCATTCAGGTGGGTGATGCTGCTTGAACTTGTGACTCAGATGCATGCATAAAGTCTTTGACATATTAGTTGTACACTGAAAAGATCTTTTGCATGCACCTAAAATAATAATAATATATGAAATGGTGTTCAATGTTTGCCTTAGAACTTTGATCTTGTACAGCAGTCTTCTTTTTCTCTTCCTGATCTGTCATGCTCCGTGATTCACACTTGTAGATGATTGCTGGGCAGATTTTCCTCTTGTAAATGATGAATAATACAATGTCGAATTTTGTTTGACAATGGGTGAAATCTGTTGAATAAATTATCCTTTAACAATGGCTGCCCTCAAAAAAAGAAGACTGAAGAGGAAGAGAAGGCAAATGGAAAGCAGGCAGATGACAGCTGAATATCCCTGGGTTTAGACATCTTGGCTTTGAATTCAATCCAGTGTGATCTCTACCCAGGGCTGTGAATGTGCCCGTGTTACCTATGTATTTGCTGACATTCCATTCACTGCTGTGAGACATGCAGAAGGAAACAAAGAAGAGACAGCAGGCATGGGCACCGGGAAGGGAGGAGGATAGCTTGAGGAGGCAAGGAAAAATCTGTATGGGTAGGGAGGAAGGAGAGAGAGAGAGAGAGAGAGAGAGAGAGAGAGAGAGAGGATGTGGGTCAAGGGCTGTTGCAAACAAGGTAGTCAGGAGGTGCCCCGGGGAACGAAATTTCCCTGTCAGACTCCTTGTTTCCTAAGTTGAAGAAGACTTTACCTACATTAATTAACATATTTCCTTGGTTGTTGTTTTTTGCTTCTATTTAAATGAATAGAATTTAAATAGTAGAATTTAAGTAGCTGCTCTTCACTCTGTACAGCAAAAAACAGAATTCCCCAGATGGGGGCAGCAGAAATACTTGACGTGGGTTGTTTGTGCACTTCCCCAAGGAGCCAGTTCTGAGTCAGGGCTATCTGGGCCTGGTCTCCTCTATTTGATGGGACTACTGTAAACTGATGGAAACTGTTCCCCCTAAGGGGTCTTCAAGCAATTCACAGCTCACTCACCATCCCTCCCTCCCTTTCTTTACCTATTTCCTTCTGTCCCACACTGTAAACTGCACTCTCTTTCTCTCTCTCTCCCTCTCCCTCTCCCTCTCCCTCTCCCTCTCCCTCTCTCTCTCTCTCTCTCTCTCACACACACACACAGCTATTTGCCTCCCACCCCAGACTTGCCTCTAGCAAGAGAAAAGAAAGTGGGGAGAACTGCAATGCCCCCCAGGACCTCCTGGCTAAGGAGGTTTCATTCAGCAGCACCTTTTTCAGAATGCTTGCTAAAACAATTCCTATCTGGCCTTGCTTATTTTAGGGTGTGCAACCCCCTTTTTTCAAGCCGTTCTTTTGGTAAACATGGTATGTGTGTATCTTGTGTGACTTTAAAACAGAGCTGCAACACAATCCTATGTACGTCTACTCAGAAGTAAGCCCCACTGAGATCGATAGAACTTACTCTGAGGTAAAGGTGCATAGGATGCAGCCTGAAAACGAAAAGAGGATGAAAAAAAGACAGGAGAAAAAGGATTGTAGAAACAGAATAGCAAGGTAACTGTGGGATATTTAACCATATTTAAAGACAATAAGTACAGTAAAATTAGTGCTCCTCTACTTCAGTCCCAATCAAATAATTACAAAAGTGCAGTACAGATTATTTGTTAATTAAAAAATACAGTTTACTTCAGTTTTAGTTGATTTCATTTGTTTGATGAATGAAAAAACCAGTCCTTTATTACTGTATATTCAATCAATGTTTACCTTAAAAAAATATCCCTGGCCGAACCACCTAATGAAATGTGCTGCACACACCTATGGTTCTGGCTGAAACCCAGAGCAGATTCACAGCCCTACTGACATTGGGACCACCAGTCTCAGGCACCTTGGAAACAGCTGACATCCCCCTCTCTCACACCGACATAGACATACACAGAGAGAGAGAAATGGATGCAAATCAAATTACAGCTGCAGATATAAATAATTGAAAACCACCTTTCACATTTCAAAAGCTTGCTTGAAAAGGTGAGCCCCAGAATGTTTTTTTCTGAAATTTATCTGGGTGGAAGTACCAACCACTATGGGGACTTTGTTCCAGAGTAGGCTTGGCAACCAACTGGCAAAGGGTTCTGGGTTTCTAACCCACCGACCCACCCATATTCAGGCCAGTGGCTAATTTCTTCTGAACCATTTTCAGAAGCTGTACAACATGGTAAATAGAAACAGGGCCTTTTCGATAACTAGAAAATAGAAACCTGGTAAATAGAAACAGAGCCATTTCAGTGGTGGCCCCCAGACTATGGAATGATCTCCCTGAGAAGGCTCACCTGGCGCCAACGCTGCTATCTTTCCGGCACCAGGTTAAGACTTTCCTCTTTGCCCAGGCATATAGCAGCACATCTTAATTAACCACACATTTAGTTTTTTTAACAGTTTTTAATGCTTTATGTGTGCTGTGTTTTAGAATTTTAAATTTTGTATACTCGTTTTTATCATAATTTTAGAATTTCTGTAAACCTCCCAGAGAGCCCTGGCTATGGGTGCAGTATATAAGTGTAATAAATAAATAAATAAATAAATAAATAAATACACTAGTCCCCCACCATCCCTGTTGTCACCCAAAATTCCTAGCCTCAGGTGTTTAACTCTTTTCAGCCCAATAGCAGAATTCCATGTTTGAGAGGCTCTCAGGAGTTGTATTCCTGGGGTTGGCAGAGCAGAATGCAGAAGTATAGCTTCCAAATCACGTGAGGTGTTGGTTTCTCTCTATTCGGCCCTCAATAGGCTTCATCTAGAGTATTGTGTCCAGTTCTGGGCTCCACAATTCAAGAAGGACGCAGACAAGCTGGAGCGTGTTCAGAGGAGGGCAACCAGGAGGATCAGGGGTCTGGAAACAAAGCCCTATGAAGAGAGACTGAAAGAACTGGGCATATTTAGCCTGGAGAAGAGAAGATTGAGGGGAGACATGATAGCACTCTTCAAATACTTAAAAGGCTGTCACACAGAGGAGGGCCAGGATCTCTTCTCGATCCTCCCAGAGTGCAGGACACGGAATAATGGGCTCAAGTGACAGGAAGCCAGATTCCAGCTGGACACCAGGAAAAACTTCCTGACAGTTAGAGTAGTACAACAATGGAATAAGTTACTTATGGAGGTTCTGGGCTCTCCCACACTGGAGGCCTTCAAGAGGCAGCTGGACAATCACCTGTCAGGGATGCTTTAGGGTGGATTCCTGCATTGAGCAGGGGGTTGGACTTGAAGGCCCCTTCCAACTCTGCTATTCTATGATTCTAAGGGCTGGGACCAAGCACACCAGCACATGTTAGATTAAAGGAATTACTGCCAAGAACTAACCCTTAGGGGCATCATTGCAGCCTTTTAGAATGAGAAAACCAAAGTGCACAAGACCCAGGCAGCCACCCAATGAGTGTTCGGTCAGGGGAAAGAGGAAGAACACATGCTCATATGGGCAACCCCAGGGGGCCAAATTTGCCCTCTGGACCTGAGCTTCTGCACCCCTATGGTATAGTTCCCCTCCTCCCCCCCCCACACCTACACAAACCTAGCATGGTCACTCAGGTTGTCTAGTGGATACAGCTGGGAAGCAAGGGCTCTTCATTTGCTTGGAGGGGCAAGGGAGGATGTGCCTTTTGGGAGGAGGGAACATGGCTCAGTAGCAGAGTATATATTTTCCATACAGAAGAACCCAGGTTCAGTCCCTGGAATGTCCAAGTTAGACAAGAACTAGACAACCGGAGTAGACAACACTGATCACAGGTGGACAAACTGCCTGACTTGGTCAGGATAAGGTTGTGTCCTTGGTTCATAAGTAAGGTTATTTGTTACGATGTCAAGAACAGAATCTTTCCCTTTCCTTTTGAAGGAGGATAGATGTTCCATCTTTTAGGGGAAAGCAATGAAACAAGATAAATCCTTTTAAAAATGGGGAATGAGTGAGGATTTGTAAGAGACTTCTATATAAATCATCTGAGGAAGAGAAAGTTCTAGTTGTGGAATAAAACCTTTGTCAAAGAAATGGAGAATCTGAGATATATATCCTTTTGGATTGTTTTAATGGGGACTTGGAGCCATTTCTATAATATTGATAAACGCACTTAGATGACAGGGCTGTTGTAGGGATTCTTAAGGAAATGTTGACCAACAGAACTCTCCACACATGGTGGACTATGGATTCGAGATGGGAAATGGTGCCTTGCCTAAAATCACCTTTTCATGTATGAGATGTGTTTTGGGAACTTCCCAAGATGGAGTTCCAATCACCACAAGAGGATCATTGCTGGATCAAACCAATGGTCCATAGTCTGGCATCCTGCCTCCCACAAGGCCAGCCAGAGATACAAAACTGCACCTGAACATCTGTTGGTACAAATTTCAGAAATCACACACACACCACACACACACACACACACAGGAGTATTACCAATGCATTGGTTCACAAGTTCTTAATGCTAAGTTCACAAGAGCAAGTCATTCCAAATTCCAAAATCCATGGAGAAACTGGGATGTGGAGAATTTTAAAAGCATCTCTAAAACTTGATGCTCATTCTGGTTGAAGCCGTTGATGCAATAATTTACTGGAACCACTTTGGCTTTTCTGTTTTTAATACAAAGCAAAACAAAAGCAACAAAACTCTTGATCCAAGTGAAAGGAAATGGTGAAGCCAATCTGACAATTTTATCGATGAGATTTAACTTTTGCCAATCAATAAAATTAATCCCATTTATCCTGGCATTGTTAAGGGGGCAACTGAAGGTTTCTAACCATTGAAAGGAAATGCTGGCTATTAATGTCATTTCTCCTTGTGTCTGTGATGGATTTTTAGTGTCGCCTCTTACTGATTCTTGGTTGTTGCCTTTTGTTTTGTCTTCAATAGCTTGTCTAATAAAGGCTATTATCTTGGGCACAAATCTACTTCATGCCTCAATTCCACTTCGTAACAGTCAGTAATAATAGCAGAACAATGAGGCTTTTAAAGGGGGATCCTTCAGGAGCTGTGGTGTGTGGTTTTCTCCCCCCGCCTCTCCTCCTCTTTTTCTTGCCACAGTCTAAAGAGATCAGATAGCGTGGGGCGTGGGCGTGGGGGGGGGCGTGCACAAGCAGGTGGAAGGAGGCATCTAGGTTGATAAATTGGATGTCAGGACAGCATCAGCAGCAGAGTCGATGGGACGTCTTTTGAGATGCCAATACAAGACCCATGATGCTGATGCACCTTTGGTAATTAAAGCAGATCAGTGCACAATACAGGGGTATTTGCAGTAGCCTGGAATGAAGCACGCAGGCATAGAGTGGCTTCTTTACACTGAGCATGGACACTTTTAAAGCAATGTTTTCAAAATTTCTGGGTGTTGTTGTTGATTTTGTTTTGTTTTTTTTAAAATTATGAATGGCACTCCTAAAATCTAGCACCTGTTAAAAACATGAAATGGAGAGGGATCAGGATCCAGCAGCAATGAAATAACTTAATTGACTACATCCTTTGCAGCCAAAGGTGGCGGACATCTACACAGACAGTAAAAACAAGACCTGGAGCTGACTGTAGTTCAGATCACGAACTTCTTATTGCACAATTTAGAATCAAACTAAAGAGAATAGGGAAGACCCACAGATCAGTTAGATATGAGCTCACTAATATTCCTAATGAATATGCAGTGGAAGTGAAGAACAGATTTAAGGGACTAGATTTAGTAGATAAGGTCCCGGAAGAACTATGGACAGAAGTTCGCAACATTGTCCAAGAGGTGGCAACAAAAAACATCCCAAAGAAAAAGAAAACCAAGAAGGCAAGATGGCTGTCTGCTGAGACACTGGAAGTAGCCCAAGAAAGAAGGAAAGCAAAAGGCAACAGTGATAGGGGGAGATATGCCCAATTAAATGCAAAATTCCAGAGGTTAGCCAGAAGAGATAAGGAATTATTTTTAAACAAGCAATGTGCAGAAGTGGAAGAAGACAATAGAATAGGAAGGACAAGAGACCTCTTCCAGAAAATTAGAAACATCGGAGGTAAATTCCAGGCAAAAATGGGTATGATCAAAAACAAAGATGGCAAGGACCTAACAGAAACAGAAGAGATCAAGAAAAGGTGGCAAGAATATATGGAAGATCTGTATAGGAAGGATAATAATATCGGGGATAGCTCAGACGGTGTGGTCAGTGAGTTAGAGCCAGACATCCTGAAGAGTGAGATCGAATGGGCCTTAAGAAGCATTGCTAATAACAAGGCAGCAGGAGACGACGGTATCCCAGCTGAACTGTTTAAAATATTGCAAGATGATGCTGTCAAGGTGATGCGTGCCATATGCCAGCAAATCTGGAAAACACAAGAATGGCCATCAGACCGGAAAAAATCAACTTATATCCCCATACCAAAAAAGGGAAACACTAAAGAATGTTCCAACTATCGTACAGTGGCACTTATTTCACATGCCAGCAAGGTAATGCTCAAGATCCTGCAAGGTAGACTCCAGCAATTCATGGAGCAAGAATTGCCAGATGTACAAGCTGGGTTTAGAAAAGGCAGAGGAACTAGAGACCAAATTGTCAATATCCGCTGGATAATGGAGAAAGCAGGGAGTTCCAGAAAAACATCTATTTCTGTTTTATCGACTATTCTAAAGCCTTTGACTGTGTGGATCATAACAAACTGTGGCAAGTTCTTGGTGGTATGGGGATACCAAGTCATCTTGTCTGCCTCCTGAGGAATCTGTATAACGAACAAGTAGCAACAGTAAGAACAGACCACGGAACAACGGACTGGTTTAAGATTGGGAAAGGAGTACAGCAGGGTTGTATACTCTCACCTTACCTATTTAACTTGTA
This sequence comes from Elgaria multicarinata webbii, assembly GCF_023053635.1. Lineage (NCBI taxonomy): Eukaryota > Metazoa > Chordata > Lepidosauria > Squamata > Anguidae > Elgaria > Elgaria multicarinata. The sequence goes on along the minus strand of NC_086186.1, from coordinate 3,138,674 downwards.
TGCAGAACACATCATGCGACGTGCTGGGCTTGACGAATCCAAGGCTGGAATTAAAATTGCAGGAAGAAACATTAACAACCTCAGATATGCAGATGACACCACTTTGATGGCTGAAAGTGAGGAGGAGCTGAGGAGCCTTATGACAAAGGTGAAAGAAGAAAGTGCAAAAGCCGGGTTGCAGTTAAACCTCAAAAAAACCAAGATTATGGCAACTAGCTTGATTGATAACTGGCAAATAGAGGGAGAAAACGTGGAGGCAGTGACAGACTTTGTATTTCTGGGCGCAAAGATTACTGCAGACGCTGACTGCAGCCAGGAAATCAGAAGACGTTTACTTCTTGGGAGGAGAGCAATGACAAATCTTGATAAAATAGTTAAGAGCAGAGACATCACACTGACAACGAAGGTCCGCATAGTTAAAGCAATGGTATTCCCTGTAGTAACCTATGGCTGTGAGAGCTGGACCATAAGGAAGGCTGAGCGAAGGAAGATAGATGCTTTTGAATTGTGGTGTTGGAGGAAAATTCTGAGAGTGCCGTGGACTGCAAGAAGATCAAACCAGTCCATACTCCAGGAAATAAAGCCAGACTGCTCACTTGAGGGAATGGTATTAAAGGCAAAACTAAAGTACTTTGGCCACATAATGGGAAGACAGGATACCCTGGAGAAGAGGCTGATGCTAGGGAAAGTGGAAGGCAAAAGGAAGAGGGGCCGACCAAGGGCAAGATGGATGGATGATATTCTGGAGGTGACAGACTTGACCTTGGGGAAGCTGGGGGTGGCGACGGCCGACAGAAAACTCTGGCGTGGGCTGGTCCATGAAGTCACGAAGAGTCGGAAACGACTGAACGAATAAACAACAAAAACCATTCCATTTCAGGTTTCAGGCTGAAAAATTAAGGTCTGTAGATCTAACAGGGCTTCCTATATCCACCAAAGAGTGGATGACAGAATGGAAGGCCCCTGACAAGGCACAAAATGCAGGCAGGATGGATTTTACTAAATCCATACATCCCTACTTACCTACCATTCAGCAGAGCGAGGCAACTGCTTCATGTGGCAGCACATGAAGGGGGCAGCACCAGTAGCCCCCCCCTGCCCATACTGTTCCTCCTGAGCCCTCCCTGGCCAGACCCCTCTGTGGCCACACAGCTGTCTTGAAGGCCCTCAACCAGCCTGCTGCCCAGGTGAGCACCATGCGGTAGGAGATGCTCCCATAAGAATATCAGAAGAGCCTTGAGGCTGGATCAGACTGAGGGTCCATCTAGTCCAGCACTCGCTTCACACAGTGGCCAACCAGCTGTCGACCAGCGACCAACAAAGCAGAACGTGGGTGCCACAGCGCCCTCCCATCCATGTTCCCCAGCAACTGGAGCACACAGGTTTACTGCCTCGGATACTGGAGGTAGCACATAACCATCAGGGCTAGTAGCCGTTGGTAGCCCACACATTAAATGCAGGTAGGAGTGAGTTGTCCCAGGCACCGTTCATTACAGTTAGTTATTTATTATTTTATTTACAACATTTATAAGACTGCCTTTCTGGGAAAGCAAATACACAATCAAGGCAGTTAAGAAAAAATATCAGAGAATTAAAATAAATAAAGACATTGTAAAACTTTTTTAAAAAACCCTTTTAAACCATAACAACATTTTTAAAAGCAAAATTAAACTGTGCTGCCCCCTCTTGGATGGTTTAGTAGGGCCTTGGAGCATACATAGCAGAATGGACATGAATCTCTCATACTTCCCTAGTCTGAGGTCATGATACTGAGCTCAAAGAGGGCCATCATGGAGCTTTCTCCTGTGGCTGGGAGTGGGGCAGTAGTGAAGATCTGAGCAGGAACCTTTACCTCACAGCTGTCTTCGGCCTCAGAAGTGAAAATCCCCAGTATCCTATGGCACCTCAGACCTTGTCTAAGGACCATAGGATTGCAACCTTAATGCATATCTGACAGCCATCTGTCAGGGATGCTTTAGGGTGGATTCCTGCACTGAGCAGGGGGTTGGACTCAATGGCCTTATAGGCCCCTTCCAACTCTACTATGCTATGATTCTAATTATTTCTTACTGTGTGCAGTGTAGGGGCTTACTGCTTTACAGTGCAATCCTATCCATATCTCCTTGAAAGTAAGTCCCACTGAGTTCAATGGGACTTACTCCCTGGTAAGTGCATATAGGATGGCAGCCTTTGCATGAGAGAGATTTCCTCATGGAATTAATGGGTAGGTAGATTTTCACTAGCAAGTTCTGGAGTCAAACATTTTGTGCCCCTCCCACCAAAGGCGGCTTTTCATCTTCCCAGATAGAATGACAAGTATATTTAGGTCCAATGAGTGGGGGGAAACACGTAGTTTTTGTCAGCTGCTTGGACTTCTCTTATTGGTGCTTCTGCAGATAAGAACAGCCCAAGTGTGGAAGCCAAATATGGATCACTGTTAATTGAATCTCACCGAGCCTTGGTAGGGCTTAGTGTGGTGAAATGCTAAGCAATTTCCCAAGTCCAGTTCTTCTAACTCAGAAAGAGGAAATTGTTATCTGTAGGGCTGCCAAGTCAGGAAGGTATTTTGGCAGCATGGGCCCCTGTTAGAGCCACAGTCCATCACAGCTCCCTCGGCTGATGAACAGCCATCGTAACGAGGGGCTGCTAGTTTGACATTCTCCCCCCTCCTAAGCTCAAGGCCTTTCTCTCCCAAATATGAAGAATTTTGATACATTCTCATCAAAAATGAACTGAAAGAAGATTCCTTCTTGCATCAGTCAAATTCAATAGATGCAGCCATTCCCAGCATGGAGAGGCCTGCCTTGTACCTGCTTCTGGCAAATTGCTCTTAAATATCAGGAGTCCATCAGAATAAAAAGCATCCGTAACATGGTTCCAACGCAGGGGTTCAAACCCAATTTTTAAAGATCTAAGCACTCAAAACCTGGATGGATGAATTTTGTATCTATTAGTTTTGGTTTCTCCCATATTCATTAAAAAATAATAATCAAGTCCTTTTTCTCCCAAATATGCGAGAAATCTGATCTGGGCGACGGAACTCCCAGTGTTTATCCAGAAACCACCATAGAGCAAGTGAAATGGGTGGGGATGGGTGGTGGTGGTTATGCAGAACTGAAGAGGACCAACCTGTTGCTTAGTGACCCTTTGCCCCACCTGGAGTGGTGCACGGATGCTGACAGTTCTCGGTTACCAATAAAGCTGTTCCAAATCGGAGCCAGACTGGCCAGCCGCCTCCCTGACTCAACCCTCTTGCAAGATGTAAATATTTAATGCCCACAGCTTCTGGCACTTCAAATTGCTGCTTTTAAAGGCATTTTCTGCGATTACTTGGGTTCCACATTAACACAAAAATAACATGCACAGCACACAGGCAATCTCTGCCTCTGAGCTCTCCCCCAAATCGTAATTGCTTTGGAACTGGCAGATAGTTGGTAAAAAGCAATTTTCCTCACATTATGAGGAAAAATCTATCCCATCATATTATTTGCTGAAACCTTTCAGTATTTGGGGGAAGGGGGTGGCAGTGACGGTTTGGCAGCGCATTTGACTTCAAGACTCCCGCCCACGCATGGATTCTCCTCAGCTCGCTAACGCGAGGTCACACGAGTGAGGCAAGGCAGATGGGATTTCTAGTTCTCTGGAGCAGTGCTTCTAATGCTCTCAGTTGAGCTCAGGATTCTGGGGCTACCTTTGGTAACCCTCAAAAGGGAATTTTCTGTACCATAAGTGTAATAGGAGTGCTTATCAGCGAGGATATATTGAGCCTAAAATGATAATCAGTGCTGAATTTCAATGGAAAGCTTGTTATTGTTTTTGAAATATGTATTTTATTTCAGTGGTTGGCCATGCTGCATGAGAACAAAGGCCCACGTAGTGGCTTACCAGATGCCTATGGGAAGCCCAGAGATAGGACATGACTGCAATAGCAATCTCTTAGTTACAGGGCCAGCCCTATCCTGGGGCAAAGTGAAGCAGTCTCCTCAAGCAGCTGATGCTGGGGGTATTATAAGATACATTGTCACAGAAATAAATGAAGCCATTGGATTACTTTTTTGATCAGGATTTGCCCGCTTCGCACCTTCCGGACTGAACATGGACTCAGATGCAACCTGTGGTCAAAGTCTGTACATTTCTGAGCTTGCAAATGCGATTCGAAGCTGAGGGTGAGGGGAGGGGAGTTTGAGAGCATGTGTACATTTGAAAATGAGGTGAAATCAATGGAGGGAGAAGGTGCACTTCTCAAAGACCTGCACAATTGATGCATAAATTTGGATCAATGTGCATTAAAACACACATGGATTTTAATGCAGAAAGAAACAGAGTTTGTAATGTGATTCAGACTTGAGTCAGAAAGTTCTTTGAGATAGAATTTGGACAGCTTTGGTGAGTTTGGGTTTTGCAGATTAGCACAGCACACAACTGAACAGACCTAGTTATATGCCGAAGGCTACTTCAAAAATAAATAAATAAATCTTTGCCTCATGGCAGCAGGACAGAAGAGAGGGAGCCAACCTAGCCTCCCTCAGTGGGGAGTTCCAAAGTTTGAGAGCAGCCATCGAGAAGGCTCTCTCTCATAGAGCCACAAAACACACCTCGATGTGGTAGTAGCAAAAGGACGGCCTCTCCCAAAGACCTTAAACCCCAGGCAGGCTCATAAGGGAGAAGACGGTCTTTCAGCTAGTCTGGTCCCAAACCATATAGGACTTTACAGGCTATAAGCAGCAGCGAAACAGATCAGTAGCCAGTCAAGCCCTTGCAACGTGGGAATCATGTGCTCCTTGTAACCATGAGTTCTGCTCTCAGGCTTTCCCAGGAATTAATGATGGGAAATAAATTGGAATCTGAGTGAAATGTTCTTCTGGCATTCTCCATGGGGATTTCCTTTCTATGTTCTTCTCAGCCATGTTGAAGGCTGCTGCAGCTGGGCTGGAATACAAATGAGATCCAACCCAACATCTTTCTTAATCTATAGTGATGCTTTCCTGTAGCTGTATGACTCCAACCTGGGAAAAAGCTGTTTTAGATGAGATGTCCGGAGTAACGAGGTGTAAAAAACATTTTAAAAAATTCCAGAAGGGTATCCATGTTAGTCTGTTGCAGCAAAGGCAACAAAGAATCTTGTGGCAACTTAAAGACTAACAAATGCATTATTGCATAAGCTTTTGTGGACTACAGTCTGGTTCATCAGTTCATTAAAAATGTTTTAGAGACGGAGCCTGGATAAATGAGGTAACATTGAAGATCTTCCCTCTTAGGGGAGGGTTGTAGCTCAGTGGTAGAGCATGTGCTTTGCATGCAAATGTCTCGGGTTCATTCACTGGCAACTCCAACAAGTAGAGCTGGGAAGATTCCTGTCTAAAAATCTGCAAAGCCAGACGGCACTGAATTAGATGAATTCTTGGTTTGACTTTGTGTAAGACAGATCGCTATCTATCTATCTATCCTTCCTGATAAGCAATGATGGAGAGCATCACAAATAGGGATATCCATCGTGGAGAAATCTGGCCCTTTTTGGGCCCAGATTCCGCCCCCCACCCCCAGCACCCCAGCTCAGCTTCCATTTGTGAGTGAATGTTAAGGATTGAGAATGGGAAGAAGAGGTAAGAAGATAATATTACATGTTTATTTTAAAAAGCTGTAAAGCATATAGAGGACCTCATGAAGGAGCAGGATGTGCTTGAGTGGTGATGCCTTCTTAACACATGCAAGTTATTGCAGGATTCTGAGGCCGTAGCTAGACCTAAGGTTTATCCCGGGATCATCCCAGGTTCGTCCCTGCCTGAGCGCTGGATGCCCTGTGTGGCACTTAGATGAAGAGGTTTGACCCCAGGACAATCCTGGGATAAACTTTAGGTCTAGCTACAGCCTGAGTCAAAAGGAAAGAAGGTGCGTGTGTGAAGCAGCTGAAAGGAAAGTGTAAGGGAGCATAAGGTAAGCTGAACAGACCCTTGTGCTGTCATCTGAAAAAAAGACAGAAAGAATCATCCACTTGAAATGTGGACAGACTGGAAATTGGTCCTGTCACTTTGAAGATTTGCAAAGAGTGTTAGACAGATGGGCAAGTATGAGCCATCCCTGAAAAAGGCAGCCTGGGAAGGCAAGAACAGTTTTCTTGACTTCACAATAAGGATGAGCTAAAACAGGGGCACATTTCACACACAAAACTCCACCCCTGTGAAATGCCCTTGTCTCAGTGTGTGTGTGTGTGTGTTGTAAGCCAACCCCCCCCCCCCAAAAAATCCCACACTTATTAAGAGTGAGGGAGAAAAGAGTTGGCTTTACTCATACATCAATTGTACCTGGCTATGTGACATCACCAAGAAGCCCTTTCAGAGTGAGGACAATGCTTCCTCTTCTCATTGAGATTAGGCTTTGTGATATAATGCAGCCAAATATGTCTAGTGAAGCTGCTAAATTTTGTAATTAGGGTGCACGTTGGTCAAGCCTCCATCCATTTATAATGTTGTGAACAGGTGATGAAGGGTATACAAAAATAAAAGTAAGCAGTTATGGTTTTCTAGGAACTTATCCAACCTGAACAGCTCCTTGTGCCTCCAAGATTGGGTGAAAAATTGACCCATTTCTAGTCCATAACATCTCCTTTCATTTGCCATTGTAGTGGAGTCAGTAGCATAAGGTATGAAGTGGCGTGGTCCTCTGCACCCCATGAGATGCCTCTTTTCTTGTGCCACATTTCTGATGTTAATTCAGAGTGGCCTATTGATGGTGATCTCTATGTACAAAATTTGAATGGGTTAGGGCCGGCTTCCTTGGTGGCTGCCTCCCAGATTTTGCATTTGTTTCTTACAGAGGCCAATGTTGGAAACAGGATACTGGATGAGATGGGCTTTGGGTCTCATCCATCTGGGCCCTTTTAACTATGAACACTGTTTTGCATCCTGTGTACTTAACTAGCAATAGAAAGTAGAGGATGCGGAGTGATGTGGATTTTTCTTCATTGTGGAAATATAATATGAAATAAGGAACTACAGACTCCACTGTGAACCATAGTTCACACTTGACTGGGAGGAATACCTGCTAAAGATGTGATTTGATGCCCCATCCTCGTCTTTCATTCCCCCCCCCCCCAATGCAGATGAGTCTTGTAATGAAATCTATAAGTTGATTTTTGGCTGAGTTCTGGTTTTAAAGTTTGGGAAAATCCTGTTTCTGTGGAAATTAGAGTGCATGCAAAGAATTTAGTTAATCACAGAATCATAGAATCACAGAATAGCAGAGTTGGAAGGGGCCTACAGTCAGGAAGTTTTTTCTGATGTCCAGCCGGAATCTGGCTTCCTGTAACTTGAGCCCGTTATTCCGTGTCCTGTACTCTGGGAGGATCGAGAAGAGATCGTGGCCCTCCTCTGTGTGACAACCTTTCAAGTATTTGAAGAGTGCTATCATGTCTCCCCTCAATCTTCTCTTCTCCAGGCTAAACATGCCCAGTTCTTTCAGTCTCCCCTCAAAGGGCTTTGTTTCCAGACCCCTGATCATCCTGGTTGCCCTCCTATGAACACGATCCAGCTTGGAGCGGTCCTCCATAGAAACCCATATATAGTAGGTGATAAAGGAAATGCATATTATGCATGAACACTGGTGAAGTCTTTGCTTCTTTATTGCACTGTGGTGTGGGCACTGGAGGTAATTCACAGACCACAATACACCCACCATGCCTCTATACTATTTTTCGTTTTCCTGTTTTGTATTATCTCCATAGCAACTGATTGACACCTTTCTTTCAAGGAACATTTCATAGACAATCACAAAGCCACTTAAGTACGGGTTACAAAGATCTCCACACACACTTAATCACATGAAGAGTGGGCAGGAAAAGACGTGCAAACATATGGTCTAATCCTTACTGGTGATGTTGTGAACATTCCAGGTTGTTTTTTGAATCTATGTTTTTAATCAGTTTTTAATGTGTTTTATATTCATTGTTGTTTCCTGCCTCGATCCAAGTGGAGAGGCGGGTAAGAAATACATTATTATTATTATTATTATTATTATTATTATTATTATTATCTATTAAAATATAGATTAATATGGCATAGTGAAAAGAATGTCATTGCTACATGCTGAAAGAGTCAAAACCAATGGCCAATTTTTACATCCATCCTGCACTTTTCAGGTTGCATAATAGAAAATGGAAATAAAAAGGTGGCAAGTGTAAACCAGCGCACATTGAAGGTGCATTTGTATGCATGCATAAGTGAGAAAAGTTCTACAACTCTCAGCATGCCCCCAGCCAGCCATTTTTAACACTCAACAGTAGAAATCCCATGTCCTGATTAAAATCCTTAACATATACTGCCAAATGACTGAGAGCAGAGGAAGGACTTAACCTGGCACCAAAAAGGTAACAATTTTGGTGCCAGGTAGGCCTCACTGGGGAAATTGTTCCTTAATTGGGGGGCCACCACCAAGATGGCCCTCTCTCTTGTCTTCACCTTCCAAGACTCCCTCATGGGAGACACCTGAAACATGGCCTTAGATGATGCATTTAGCCTGCAGGCAGGCTCCTGCTGGCTGAGGTGCTCTCTTCAGTTCATTTTTGGAACCTGATTTGCACTCATCCACAGATTGGAACACCGTTATCCTTCTAATTTTGCACTTCACACTTCTTTGAAAATTGCAAAGCAGTCTTTGGCTTTTCTCTTCATATTTAAAAAGTACCAAAATGCATATTAAAATGCATATTTCATGAGAAAATTCACATGAAATGTTGCTTTTAAGATACAGTGTATACCCATTTTCATCATTTTTTGTTCATGTCATTAAAATATATATTGTGTCACTAAAAGAGAAAGGGGGAGGGGAGGGAGCACAGGGCCAAATATGGAAGGATTTCTTTCCCAATTATGCAAAACTCTTGACCAAATCTAAGATCTAGTTTTGCAATGCTTCTCTTTCCTGATTGGGTCTTGCTGCTTTGTGTGTTTGTTCCTTCTCCATGGTGCTGAACATATCAGAACATCCTGTACGAGTCTCATAAACAGGATAAAGCCCTAAGTCCTCTGTTGGGAAATTCTGTATGCATGTATGTATTTTCTGGAACAAAAACTCTGTTTTTGAATGAGAGGCTTAACAATGCGCTTTTATAAATTGCATGCTTAATATGACAACACTCAGTGCTGTCTTCTCAAACGGTACTAGCAAATTGTACAGAAAGGAGCCAAGCGCTGTTTTTGCATCTTCTCAACTTAATGCCAAAAGAAGGGAGCTGAATAATAGAAAGATCTTGCCACAGAATCCAGGCTTCTGGGAAGGATGATCTCTCTGATCTTCCACTTTCATTGTGCAGTGCTTTTCAAAGAAAAACCTTCTATGTAGGCATGTGCTCCGCTCCGATTAGAACCGGAGAATCAGAAGCAAATTGGCCTGCTCCGCCTTGCCCAGAGGCAGAGTAGAAGCGGACTGCGGACCCCTAGAAGCAAGGCGAAGAGAAGCGCCCATTTTCAGAGCGATCCTCTTTCCGTGGACCGATCCGATCGCCATTTTGAAACATTTCGCCCATAGGATTGCATTGCGGAAAAGAAAAGGGGATAACTGTGTTGTTTTTGAAGCTATCTTTCTGAAACTTATTGTGCTTAGAGAGTCATGGCTGGGAGTCATTTTAAGCCATGTACATTGATGGTGCTATATATATAAATAATAATAATAATAATAATAATAATAATAATAATAATAATAATACTCTCAGCTCTCTGCGTGGTGCGGTTCGCTTGCTAGAATTTTTTAAAAAGTAGGGTAAAGGTGGGAAAAAGATTACCTTTTCGATTGCTAAGGGGCAGAGTCAACTCCCGGTCATGATCACATGATCCCAAAGTTGGAGGAGGGGATAGGCAAAACGGGTAACTTGGGATTCTGGGAACTTCTCTTTCTTAGTCTGAACGGACTTTTCCCAGTGTTTTTTAAAACAGTAGCCCCACCAAATGCACAAACACAACCTGAAATCATATACTAAGCCAATAATAAGAGATAGAAAAAACACAGCACTGCTACCCACCCTAACTTTGGGGAACAACTGAATAGATGTGGTGCAAAGGGATGAGCTCCCCTAGGGCATGTGGACGTGCCCTCACTCTCCTGTACTTGGAGGGCCATCAGAGCTCTCCAAAGAGTAACCCAGTGAAGCAATGCCTATCATGAGTTGAAGTGAGCGTTTGCTTCTTAAAGACTTGTACCTAGACAGGGCCAGTCAAATTGGCAGATGATTCCCCCTTTGGGCACATCCACCACCCCCATTACTGGTAAAAGACAGATATAGCCTTTTTAAAAAAGTTCTTCTTGTTGTTTATTCAGCAACACTGCTGCTTTTAATTCCACCCCTCCTTCGTTTATTTATTTATTTATTTATTTATTCCATTTTATATGCATTACTGGCTTATCCTTGGCTCACTTCCTTATGCCCCCAGAAATGTCTGCTGCCTGCCTGCCTTCCCTCCCTCCTCCCCTGCCCGCCTCGCAGGGATGGTTTGTGTCTGGCTTTGACTTAGGGGAGTAGTCCTTCCTGCGCTCAATTAGACTTTTGGAAGTTCCAAATCCATTTTTCAAGTGTGGAAGAAGATTCATATTTAGGTTGATCTCTACTCCCCAATTCATGGCATGTTGGGATTTCCTTTGAAATGGCCCCATTGAGCTGTCTGCGGGTTTAAGCTCCGCCAAAAATCAGGGGATGATGGGATTGCCTTGTACCTTGGCATGATTGTGGGTCTAGATGGCATCTGTGAGTGTGCCCACTTCCCTTTTTTTTATCTGTCCAAATGTCACAGAACAGTCCACGTCTGCAAATGGGGTGCCCGATTTTCATAAATTCCCCAAAAATCAGGGGATGATGGGACTGCCTTGAGTCTTGGCATGCATGTGTATCCCTGGATAAGCTATCATGGTGGTGAGTTTGAGGTTTCTAACGTGCAAATTGACGGAGCTATCGAAAGGGGTGTGAATGGGGTACCCGATTTTCATAAATTCCCCAAAAATCAGGGGATATGGGACTGCCTTGAGTCTTGGCATGCATGTGTATCCCTGGATAAGCTGTCATGGTGGTGAGTTTGAGGTTTCTAATGTGCAAATTGACGGAGCTATGGAAAGGGGTGTGAATGGGGTGCCCGATTTTCATAAATTCCCCAAAAATCAGAGGATGATGGGACTGCCTTGAGTCTTGGCGTGCATGTGTATCCCTGGATAAGCTGTCATGGTGGCGAGTTTGACGTTTCTAACGTGCAAATTGACAGAGCTATGGAAAGGGGTGTGAATGGGGTGCCCGATTTTCATAAATTCCCCAAAAATCAGGGGATGATGGGACTGCTTTGAGTCTTGGCATGCATGTGTATCCCTGGATAAGCTGTCATGGTGGTGAGTTTGACATTTCTAACATGCAAATTGACGGAGCTATGGAAAGGGGTGTGAATGGGGTGCCCGATTTTCATAAATTCCCCAAAAATCAGGGGATGATGGGACTGCCTTGAGTCTTGGCGTGCATGTGTATCCCTGGATAGGCTATCATGGTGGTGAGTTTGAGGTTTTTAACGTGCAAATTGACGGAGCTATCGAAAGGGGTATGAATGGGGTGCCCAATTTTCATAAATTCCCCCAAAATCAGGGGATGATGGGATTGCTTTGAGTCTTGGCGTGCGAGTGTATACATCCATGAGGTGTCATGGTGCCAAACTTGAGGGTTCTAACTTTAACAGAAAAAAAGTTGTATACTTTTTTAGCTTAATGCAAGCCTATGGGGGGGGGAAACGGAGCTCCGATCCGGATCCGGAGCTCCGCAGCAGAGCGGAGCGGACATAGGCGGAGCGGGGGTGGAGCGAAGTGGCCCGATCTGCAAATCGTGGATCTGGAAGAGAAGCGGAGCGGGGGGTCCATGCACACCCCTGCTTCTATGCATGGTTAACAGGACAATTATGAAACGCAATGGCACCTGTTGCCAAGAAGGAAGCTACAGCATCAAGAACAGTGGATGAATTCAAGGCTATTATCTACCAAGGATGCTTTAGGTGAGGTGAAAAATCCACAGCAGTCATTTTAACAATAGAAAGCAGGAATGGATGAAAACCAGGTGTTTCTGCAGGGACAAGCACTTGACTAGGGAAGCATGAGAATTTTGTTTCAATTCATTAAGTGTCAGAACTTGCACCATTCACAATTCCAAAGGTGTGAACAGGAGTGCATTTCTCAGCCAATCCTTGCATAAGCCTGAGGTTGTGTTCACATTCGAACAAGGCATTTGCTAGTAAAATGTGCACCTTTTAAAATGCACACTTTGACAAAATAAATAAATAAAAATAAAATACATTTTCATTCTTCAATCAGTGAAGGGGGAAGGTAAACGTTTGGGTGTTTGCTTTAAAAAATGCCCACTTTTCATGTTCGTGGAAAAAACTCACATTTAGGAATAAGGTGAACTGAGCCTCAAGCCTGGCTAATGCCTCCATCTTTATGTTTGACTGTTTGTTAGGGATCAGTGAGAATTTCATTTCAGTTTTGTTTTTGATAAGAATTTACCAAAATTTGCACATTTCTTTATGTTTGAAATGGGAAGAACCTGAGATTTTTAAAAAATTGAATGTGGGAGAAACTGAAATTGACAGATACTTACATTCAGGTGCAGGGCTTGGAATGCCTCATAGAATCATAGAATAGCAGAGTTGGAAGGGGCCTATAAGGCCATCTAGTCCAACCCCCTGCTAAATGCAGGAATCCACCCTAAAGCATCCCTGACAGATCGCTGTCCAGCTGCCTCTTGAAGGCCTCTATTGTGGGAGAGCCCACAACCTCCCTAGGTCACTGGTTCCATTGTTGTACTACTCTAACTGTCAGGAAGTTTTTCCTGATGTCCAACTGGAATCTGGCTTCCTTTAACTTGAGCCCATTATTCTGTGTCCTGCACTCTGGGAGGATCGAGAAGAGATCCTGGCCCTCCTCTGTGTGACAACCTTTCAAGTATTTGAAGAGTGCTATCATGTCTCCCCTCCATCTTCTCTTCTCCAGGCTAAACATGCCCAGTTCTTTCAGTCTCTCTTTATAGGGCTTTATAACTGAATGGGAACCTTTTGTAAACTTTATGAAGGGACGCTGAGCCAAGTATCCCCCATCTTGTAACTGTGCATTTGGTTTCTCTTTCCTAGATGTAGAACTTGGCGTTTATCCCTATTATCCCTAAACCCTTACAAATCTGGGTTTGAACCCCCATGTATTCAACCACATTTCTAGTGCCAAATTAGGGTTGCCACCTTTTTTTTTCTAATAGGCACCTCATCTTTAACACAACAGGCAGGTACTACAAGATGACCCCCATGTTGAATATTGCTGTTCCCACTGAATTTGACCAGTGCACATAGTGAGAATTCTGCATCAGTCTGATTTACCCTACCCTGTGCCTGCTTACCCTACCCTGTACCTGTTTGCATTCTCTTCCCCTCCTTATTGTTTTACTATGATTTTATTAGATTGTAAGCCTATGCGGCAGGGTCTTGCTATTTACTGTTTTACTCTGTACAGCACCATGTACACTGATGGTGCTATATAAATAAATAAATAAATAAATAAATAAATAATAATAATAATAATAATAATTTTGATGGGAATTTTCCAAAATTTGCAATTTTCTTCATACTTAGGATAGGAAGGACATCACTGTCATTCTGGGCTTCAGAAGGTGATAGTCTTGTGGCATTGGAGGAGCACCGCATTATGCTCACTGGGAGGATGTGGCTGGATGCTTGGATCAGTCTCCTCCTTAGCATCTGTCATAGACTCCCTTCTAAGGGAAATCCATTTTTATTTTATTTTTGTTCCATCATATAATGGGACTCTGGCAGTGCTGAAGGAGGGGATCTCCTTCTTCTTTTGATGACGTCCCACCATCTATCTCAAGATCCAAGAGTTGGCCAGTTGGGGTGCATTGAAGGTTTGGAATGACACAGGAAGGATGGGCAAGGCAGTGAACAATGGAGGGGAATTATAAATCATTTTTCTAGCACATGTGTGATTTTTAGAAAACCTTCATCTCCTTGCATTTGCAAAGACATCCAAACAAATTGCAAGATCACACAAATTTATAGTCCAGCAGCCCCTGTGCATGTAGATGAGTTATTTGGGTGCAGTGATGGCTTGAAAAGAGAAAGGGAGAAATATGTGTCTGATATTTTTTTCCCCCAAAGGCCGTTGCTGCTGGTGTTTATACTCTCCACATGCAGCAAGGAAAGTGACTCCTTATGTACCCTTCTTATTCATCTTCACAATAACTCTGCAAGATAGGTCATCAGTATTCTCAGCTTTCTGGTGGGGGAAAAATAAGGTTAAGAGGGAACATCTTAACCAAAGCCATGCAGAAAAAAATATGGTTGAAAATGCATTTAAACCTATTTCCAGAGTTGAGCTGGTTAAGAGTGAGGCATGTCATGCATAGGGATGTCACAAGCACCCAGCTTGGTCTGGGAGTCTGGCAGACTCCCTACACACACACACACACACACACACACACACACACACCAGAATATGTATTTAAATATATTTTGTTTGAAAATGTATTTATTCAGACGTGTATAATGATACATTTAAACGGCTGGAAACTGTGTCTTGGTATTTGGAGGGAAGATTCCAATCCTCAAGAGCCTCCCCAAAGCAGATCAGATCATTTTGTAAAGGAATTCTCAGGTTGGACAACTTTAATATGGGGGTTATCATAGAAAAGCAGAGTTGGAAGGGGCCTACAAGGCCATCGAGTCCAACCCCCTGCTCAATGCAGGAATCCACCCTAAAGCATCCCTGACAGATGGTTGTCCAGCTGCCACTTGAATGTCTCTAGTGTGGGGGAGACCACAACCTCCCTAGGTAACTGGTTCCATTGTCGTACTGCTCTAACAGTCAGGAAGTTTTTCCTTATGTCCAGCTGGAATCTGGCTTCCTTTAACTTGAGCCCGTTATTCCGTGTCCTGCACTCTGGGAGGATCGAGAAGAGATCCTGGCCCTCCTCTGTGTGACAACCTTTCAAGTATTTGAAGAGTGCTATCATGTCTCCCCTCAATCTTCTCTTCTCCAGGCTAAACATGCCCAATTCTTTCAGTTTCTAGGCAAATCCATGGAGGATTCAAGGCTATCAATATGATATCCAGTGTCAGAGGTAAGTTGCTGGGGAGCATGGTAAAGTGGGGAGCTCTTGTGCTCATGTTCTGATTGTGAGCTTGCCATGGACATCTGCTTGGCCACTGCGCAAATAGAACGTTGGGATGGATTGGCCTTTGGTCTCATCCAGCACGGCTTTTCTTAGGTCCTTAAGACTGAATCCCTCAAGCATCCCTACTTCCACCACTCAGCACAGGGACGTATTGTGGAAAGTGGGCACTTCATGTCCCATTGCTGTGAACACAACCCAGAGAATGGAGTCCCTGTGCTGTATTATGATTCCAAGTCCATCCATCCTCCAACTTTTTTTGTCTTCCTATCCTTTGGCCACAGTGTGAGATCTCATCAATTATGGAACAAGCCAGAGGGGGATGGCTCAGTGCTCCTAACGTCAGATTTATTCCAAGCTATCCTAGGCTCCCTACAGTTGCAGTCTCAAACTCCAGCTGAGCCTTTGTCCCTTTGAGACAGACAAGGGGAAATACTGCAGATTTTATTCACAAAGAAAGAACCGCATTTATTTATTTATTTTAGTAGGAAAGGTCTGCCATGCGTGTGCCTGTTGACCCATCATCTGCTTAGTTAATTTTGATCTGTTGAATCCTAATCGACAATGAGTTTATGATGCAACCAAAGGAGGAGGCGGCCAGATGAAGCTCCACCATTTTCTTTTAAATTCATTTTAAATGCATTGCTTACAATTCAAGGGTTGCACTGCAGCATTCTCTGTAATGTCATCCTTGAAAGAAGTTCTTAGATGATCCATTGTGGCCGGTTGCAGAGCAACACTGCCCTCCGGGAGTGTTGTTGCCAAGCTAGAGATGTGTGAACATGCAGTATTCGACCTTGTTAAGGTTCTCTGAATTCTTCCTTGAATTCTCCTTTCATTTCATCTTGTTTGCCTTTCTGAATATGAACATTCCTCCCCCCAAACAGAAAAAGTGCATTTCCCCAATAGGCTAAATAATAATATAATAATAATATATTTATTTGTTATCCGCGTCTTCCTCCGGATCGAGGTGGGGTACAACATAAATTGAGGGGAGACATGATAGCACTCTTCAAATACTTGAAAGGTTGTCACACAGAGGAGGGCCAGGATCTCTTCTCGATCCTCCCAGAGTGCAGGACATGGAATCATGGGCTCAAGTTACAGGAAGTCAGATTCCGCCTGGACATCAGGAAAAACTTCCTGACGGTTAGAGCAGTACGACAATGGAATCAGTTACCTTGGGAGGTGGTGGGCTCTCCCACACTAGAGGCATTCAAGAGGCAGCTGGACAACCATCTGTCAGGTATGGTTTAAGGTAGATTCCTGCATTGAGCAGGGGGTTGGACTCAGTGGCCTTTTAGGCCCCTTCCAACTCTACTCTTCTATGATTCTATGATTCTAAATGCAAATACCATAAAATACATATAATTAAAACATTTAAAACTAATACATTATTAAAAGCAGCACATTATTAAAAGGTGTCTTAAAATTCAACTGGGTAGGCCTGCCGGAAGAGATCAGTCTTTATGGCTTTCTTAAATTCCGGAAAGTTCTTAAGTTGACGAATTTCTCCTGGCAGGTCATTCCATAATCTGGGAGTGGCAGAGGAAAAGGTTCTCTGGGTAATAGTTGTCAGCCTTGTTTTTGTTGACTGAAGTAAATTCTTCCCAGAGGACCTGAGTGTGTGGGGCGGATTGTACGGGAGAAGGCGATCCCTCAGGTAGCCTGGACCCAAACCATGTAGGGCTTTAAAGTTGATAACCAACACTTTATACTTCACCCGGAAACTAATTGGCAGCCAGTGAAGAGGTTTTAAGACTGGTGTAATGTGGTTGCCCCAAGGTGTACCAGTGACCAGCCTGGCTGCCATATTTTGAACTATTTGACGTTTCCAGACTAGGCACAATGGTAGCCCTATGTAGAGCACATTGCAGAAGTCGAGTCTCGAAGTTACCAGCGCATGCACAACCGTCTTTAGGTCTTCTGACTCCAGGAAGGGGTGCAGCTGGCGTATCAGCCAAAGCTGATAGTAGACACTCCTGGCCGTTGCATCTATCTGGGCTGTCATTTGGAGCGACGGATCCAGAAGCACCCCCAAGCTGCGAACGCAGTCTTTCAGAGGGAGTGTAACCCCATCCAGAACTGGTTGACACACCTCCAAACCCAGGTTATGGCCTTTGAGAGCAAGCACCTCCGTCTTGTCTGGATTCAGCTTCAGTTTGCTTTTTCTCATCCAGCCCATTACCGCCTCTAGGCTAAAGCATGAAAATGTGGGTTTTGGAGGTATTGACTCAAATGTGCATTTTGAAAATGTAAATTTGTGCAAATGCATGCTTTCACATGCAAACGGAGGTTTGGGAGACTGCAAGCTTTCCCAAGAACTCCCTTCCTGTTTGTGTTTGGGGTTGCAAACCGGCCTTTTTACATAATTTACGTACAGGAATGAAATTCTTGTGGTTCCTTACACCAAACCACACAATCACCAGTGATGGTCAAACTGACCCTGTTGCAATCCTGAATCAGACAGTTGATCTCTGGGTTCAGCTGTATAAAGTAGGATGAACACTCTCCTATATTCCAAGCCTGATTTTTAGTGTGCAGAGACCGCCTTGGGGACGTGGTGTGTGTTCCTTTTCCAATCCCTGTCAATACCCAAGGAAGATGAAAACAACCTTCTGTCAAACCCCTCACAAACCCTCAATGAACTATATATGAAGCATACAATTTAAGTATATTCATATATGGCTAATTAAATCTGAGTTTTCCATTTGGGGGGGGGGGGAGTTTTGAAAGGTGTCTCTGCCTGTGTGTATTTCTAGCTGTGTCGGCCTCCTCTCGCGTCTTCAAAGTACTCGTTTTGAATTATTATTATTATTATTATTATTATTTATTTATATAGCACCATCAATGTACATGGTGCTGTACAGAGTAAAACAGGACCTGATGTTGGGAACAGAGGATTACAGATTGCAAAGAGAGGGAGCTGTTCCTTGGCAGCAGGCAGGCAAAAACAGGGAAAGGGGGTGAGAGCTGATGTCGTGCAAAATGATTATAAATGGCTTCATTCCCGCACTGTGGTAGCGGAGAGAGCTGGTGGTTTTGATTTCAGATGAAGGAGGGCTTGAGACCTCAAAGCTAGGCTAATCAGATCCATTAATGTACCCACAGCTCTGCACCTATTGCAAAGACAAAAGCAATGTAGCAGAGACCTCCTTAACCAATGGGCAGCTTTGCTGGGCCCAGGGCACAGAGCAATTATCGAAGTGGCGCTCCTGCACTGGTGATTGGATTTCATTCATAAGAATCCCTGGGGTGTGCCAAGATGGGAAGGACATGGGACATGGGATATTACTGCATGGTCCAAAAAGTAAGCTGTACTATAGATAATCAGATGTATTTATTTATTCTCATTAGTTTCCCCTCTTCTCAGAAAAGCTTCCAAAACAAGTTGCACAAGTCAAAAACAATAATAGAGGGTGGGGTGGAAAATACTAGAAACCTTAATTAAGTGGGGGTCATCCAAGAAATAGATTGGCAGTAAATTATTCAGGATAATTTCAGGATGTAAACATACAGTATTTCATGGATGAGAGTTGTGGTGATATAATTTGGTGACAGCCGCTAGGTGGATGTTTTAAACGGCATTAGAAAACCTATGTGGTGCAAGGAAAGGCTGATCAAGAGCAACCAGCCACGATAGATAAATGGAAGCTTCATGCTCAGAGTGGGGATGGATGAATGTGGCAAACTTGATCAGTCATTTTCTCATATTTCCAGAGTTAAGTTTTGGGCCTTCCCATTTTGGCATCAATTTGTAAATAAGGATAGGCAAATTGGCTTTCTCCTGCAGTTGATTAAAAAAAAAGGTGTCCTTTCTCCTCTGAATATGAAGAATTTTACATGGTAAAATCAATGGTAAATTTTAAATTCTTATAAAAATGAACTGAACCGAAATTCTTACCCATCTGCACCAGCCAAATTCAGTTGGCACAACAATTATCAGAATGAAGAGGGCAACATTGTGTCTTCATGCCACATAGCTATTAAAGATGAACAGCCTGTCAGAAAAAATATATATAATGGCAATCCAAATTAACACCAGAAAACATGGATGATTAAACAGGAATTCAAACCCAGACTTTTAAGAGATTAGCACTCAAATCTCTCGGCCTGGATGATGAAATCTGTCAGTTTGGGTTTCCCCCACATTTACTAAATAATAATAATAATAATAATAATAATAATAATAATAATAATAATAATCCTCTGTTCTTTTTGTCCTGAATATGGAACACTTGGCAAATTTTGATAAATTCCTATCGAAACTGTATAGGAATTCTTGACCATCCCTCCTCCTCCTCCTCCTCCTCCTCCTATTGCATTTATATACAATCCCATAGCCTAAGCAATACGGGCAGTTTACAAAGATTAAAACACAGAACATTGAAAACAAATATACAAAATTTAAAACCATAAAAAGCATAAAAACAGATTACATACAATATCTATTTATTCTGGGTCAATTAAAAATTCAACATATGCTGTTAAATGCCTGGGAGAAGAGAAAAGTCTTGACCTGGTGCCGAAAAGATAACAATGTTGGTGCCAGGCAAGCCTCATCACGGAGATCATTCCATAACTGGGGGGCCACCACCGAAAAGGCCCTCTCCCTTGTTGCCATCCTCTGAGCTTCCCTCGCAGTAGGCAACCAGAGGAGGACCTTAGATGTTGAGCGCAGTGTACGGGTAGGTTCATGTCAGGAGAGGCGTTCCATTAGGTATGGTGGTCTCAAGCCGTATAAGGCTTTATAGGTTAAAACCAGCACCTTAAATTGGCTCGGAAATGTACAGGCAGCGAATGCAAGCGGGCCAGAGTCAGGCTTTTATGTTCGAACCTTCTGGTTCCTGTTATCAATCTGGCTGCTGCACTTTGCACAAGCTGCAGCTCCTAAGTATGTATGCATTTTCAAAAGCTGGTGCACAATATTGGGCTCACTTTTCTGTACTATACACTTTTTTGTACGTTTGTCTTTTGGACAGGGATGATCAATGCAGGGGAATCCACCCCTTGTGAGGCTCACTGGATTCCTCCAGAGCCCCAGGCTCAGCTGGCATTTGCAAGCCAAGCACCAGGCTTTTTCCTGAAATCCAGGAACTCATCTTGGTTTTGGTTTTGTTTTCTTAAATCAACATTTATAGAAATTACAGCTATAATATGCTTAATTCGCGCAAATTGCACCCATGATTTTCACTAATTGCAGAAGCAATTTGCACAAATTAAGCATTACGGCTGCTGTTTGCACGAATTAAACAAATTATGGCCAAAATTTGCACAAATTAGGCAATCTGTGACTGCAGATTGTGTAAATGTTGATTGAACAGGAAAACGAAATCAAAATTCCGTGAGCTGGCCCCACTCAGTCTTCATGGATTATGTGTCTTCATGTGTAAGCGAGCTGAAGTCCAGGGGGCTGAGCTGATGGAACCTTAGCAAACTTCTCTCCTCATAGAAATTCCTCCAGTACCCTTATTTTGGGATATGCAAACTTTGATCACAAATTTGGAAAAGTCAGAGTATTAACACATTCAATGGCATTGTGATTCATGTATAGGTTTAGGTAGTGTTGATTTAGTAAGTTAGCACACACAGAAAAATTTAACTGAACGAAGTTCTCCATGTCTAGTTCAGAAGCAGTGTTCCACAGAATACCAGTGGTTAAAGAAGAATGACAAGAAAAGGCTCTTGCTTTCATGCCCCACAGTGTGGCCAACAACTGTGGTAGGCCATGGTGAGAAACAGGTTGTTTGATGTGATCCAGCAGGGCTCTCCTTATGATCTTGTGCAGCTGACCCAACCTCTCAACCACCTTGAAAAGCAGTGCTAGATTTCCCCCCAGTCAACTCGAAAGGTTACAGAAGTGTGGATGTTAATTGTTGAATCCGAACCAGAATTTGCTCTCTCTCTCTCCCCACCCCACCCCCATAACTAGATCCTTAATCTTTGCTTTGCTTTTCATTTGCATGCTTTCCCAGAATCGACATTTGGCAAATACGTTTGCAGTGCATGGAGCATGTGTCTAGAGATTTGGGAGAATCCCTTTGCAAATATTGGTATGCCTACTGCATTGAATGTTGGGTGGAATCTCAATGCAGAACATATCCAGGCACAATGCCAGGGCCAAGGTGAAATTAATCGTAAGAAGGAGTGGCACGCCTGCTGCTGAATTTCTGAACACCAATAACAGAGCTAGGCATCCCCTAAGCTGTTATAAGAGACCAGGGTCATTTTTTTTGTTCTGCTTTTCCAATAGCTTGCTGTCTTCTGGGGAATGTTAGCATGGGCCATGCCTGGTTGCACCCAGTCTGGGCTAGTACAAACTTTTCTGTGTAAAAGTGGCCCCTGCTGAACACCATTCCCCAGGCAGGGTAGGAACGGCACCCTTTTGAGTGATGGTGACCTCTTGCTCTTTGTCAGAACTTGAGAGAATGCATTTCCGCCCCCCCTTCCCTGAAAGCCGTGATATCATTTAATTGGTTAAAATTGGTCAACTGCTCAAGAGGCATGGTAGGTAGAGGCAAACCCACAGAAGTGGGAAGAAAAGCCTGGGTGCCCCTCTCTTCCTCCGGAAACTGGCTGCCTACATTATGGGCTGTGCCTAGCTGGTCTTCCTCATGGCCCCAATCCATTTCTCTGGGGTTCCCCTATTGTGCAATTGTTTCCCTCATTCCCAAAGGTTGAAATGCTTCCCCTAAAGCTTTGTGACTGACAGGAAGAGCTTCAAGCTGAAATGTGTTGGGATTTGGGGGTCTGCCCCCTTTTTGTCTTTGGCCAAGTCACCATATCCCTACAGCTCCTCCCACCACTGCAATGTGAAGCCCAAGAGCTTCCCCAAAATGGAATTTGACCCGTGGGTTGAAAGAGGCTCATCAGCCCTCATAGAATCATAAAACAGTAGAGTTGGAAGGGGCCTATAAGGTCATCGAGTCCAACCCCCTGCTCAATGCCCTGGTGCAGTCGCTTTGGACAAGCTGTAACTTGGTATGTCCCATTGCACCAAACACATTTCCTCTGTTATACTGATGCCAAATTATTTGGATGCCCATTTCAGTTCACCTGCATCCCCCCCATTTGCAATTCCGTATGATGTCCAGGGCCATTTTACATATGGCCATCTCCTGTAATCTGCTGGACCTCTGGACCTCGAGCTTGGTCAGCTGAAAGGTCACATTCTGATATTCACAGCTAAGTAACCCCTCTGTCACGGATTCCTTAGAACTCTCTCCTGGCCTCTTTCCCTTCTTCCCATACTTAGCTGTACTCCAACAGGAGCATTTTAGTCACAGCCATTTAGCTTCTTGGTTGATAATCTTTAAATCAATTTCACGTTACCTGCATTCATCGTAATTGTCAATGGAGAGAATTCAGTTAGTGCTTACAGTCGGGTACTGGGCGGGTGGCTTTCTTTCTCATCTCTAATCTGTGTGACCAAGGCCTCCACAGCCAGGACTTTGACAAACTCTGCCTAGAGATGAGGAAGCTTCAGGGTGTTCCGTCTTCATGCTGCATTGAGCTTTTGGCTGCCTCTTGAAGCTTGTAGTAAAATCTCCATTTGGGATTATTCCATCACTGACACCCCCCTGCCCCCATATGCCTGGCTCATTATATCATGATGATACTCTATGCAAAATTAGGGATATATGAGAAATTTGTTTCAGTTTGTTTTTGATCGAGATTTCACCCTTGCAGACCAAACAGGGACTCAGACAAAATCTGCAGTCAAAGTCCATACATTTCTGAACTTGCAATGGGATTCATGCACACATACCCCACAAGTGTGTTGAACAGCATGTGTACATTTGAGAAATGCACATGGGAGAAATGTGTATTTCTGGAAAATGTGCACAAATATGCATTAGTCAATGGGAGAAGAATGTGTGCATTTCAAAAAAAAAAGTGCACAATTGATGGAGTCATTGACTGCAAACAGATGTAATGCAGATTGAGGGGGGTGAAAAGAGAATTTTAGTGAGCACCCTGAGAAGTTGAAGGAGGACATTGCTGTTAAGACCATAAAGCTCAAGGGTCAGGCTGCTTTGACTGACTCACAGGAAATAAGTGGTGATGGTGGTGGTGGAGATGTGGAGCAAACTGTCTTGGGACACTCCTCTGGGTCACCAAGCTAGGTGAGCTGACCTGAAATGTACGCATCAGGGGGAATGCTCTCATGCTCCGGGACAGTAGGGAACCAGATATTGGTTGGAGGGGATTTACTAGCTGGCATTTCAGCCCATTGCAAACCATTTAGAGTTGCAATTAATAACCCAACCCTGGGTTATTGCAGTTGCAAGTTCCCCTATATTTAAAAGAAAACAAACAAACAAGCCCATGGCAACGCCTCAGCAAAACCCATTTCCTTACAAGTTCAAGAGAACAAGCCCATAGGTGTTCTTCTATCCTGGTCTGCTCCCTGTGCTGCTGGCTTTCTACTTGCCAGGAAAGTGTTGGATATATGTGATGGTGTGATGTGTCATGCCACCTCATGATGCTGCAGGTGTCTGGGAGATCTTAGTCACTACATTACCTCCCATTCTACATTACTTCTCTTGGAGGACGTTGTGCAGCATGCTTTTCCTGAGAATTTGCATATGTCTTGTTGTTGAACCTGCAGCACTGTTAGTCCTGGTTTTCTTAACATCTCTTTGAATTTCTCTCCCCCACCCCCCCCACCCCGGCCACCCCTTTCTCTCCAGTTTTTTGCACCTGTGCGTCATGAGTCGTTCTTGGTGTGTGGCATCCCAGGGGAACAGTCTCCCTTCCTCCAGAGCTCAGCACTTATAGCGGACCCTGCTTTGCATCATAGATATTTTGGTTCAAAATCAGTCCAGCATCAACTGGAGAGGGCACCCTGCAGTTTCTGGAAATCCATTGAGGATCCTGGAATTCAGCAAAGGTAAGACTTCAATTTCATTTCTTAGGTCTCTTTCAGGATTGTATTGAGACCCTTTAGCTGAACACACTAGGCTAGGACTGTGTGTACACCAGGATTCTGTAGGAAGAACTTTGCTTAAAACAAACAATAATGTTTCTAGCCCTTAAGAATCCAACGCTGTGCTGGAATGTGTGTGGTCACACAATACACCAGCCCACACTCAGTGTTTGAACTGCAGTGTTGTTTGTTATCTGGGGATAACGGGAGTTGAACTCCAAAACATCTGGAGGATATGATGTTGGGGAAAGTTGCTCGTAGATTTGCGTTGGCTGCTGCAGGTCTTAGAAGCAGACAGCCCTCACCCCCCACCTTGCAGGGTTTGTTATGCATTATATGAAGCACTGCAAATTGCTCTGTGCCACTGTCATTAAAGAGGACCTAGGGTATTAGAATTGCTGGGATAATAGATGAAAACTCAGCATGGGGTATCTTGGTATCTTAAGTGACAATGTCAAAATCAATAGAATATTTTGGAGCGCGGCCATGTCATAAAGCAAGCATGAATCAGAAGCCATAGCAATGGCGCATTAGCAGTATGCTCGGCAAAAAGAAGGTTCTAATAGAGGTTATGTTGGATGCTTGTGCTTGGACCAGAGAGCTTTTGCTTAATGGCTTCAAAACAGGCCCAAGCAATGATAAACCGTTGCCTCAATATTTCCATCATGCCTAATTGCCTGTTAACTACCAGTCATTATTGTCCAAGAAACCGGAGGAACTGTACATGCAACTCCAAAGAAGCAGTCTTTTGAAAGCACTGACATTTCTGAGTGTCTACATTTCTGAAGTTTTAAGTGCAAGACCTCTGAAAACATAGGAGCATGGGGTTCCCCCAGAGCTGAATTTGAACAGGATCTAGTCCTGAAACTTGCTATTGAATACCTGGGTGCATCTCAGGAATATGTAAAATAAGAATGTGTATAAAGTCCCTCGCCCCCGATCAATAATGGCCAACCCCTGTGCTTCATGGATTCGGAGGAAGGCTTCCAGGTTGAATAGTGGGGCAGATTCAGGCAAGATTGGTTGCCCATGTGGCAACTTGGAAAGCCTGCAGGGTGCCCTATCTCCCTCTTCTCTTCCCATAAACAATAGTAGGCCAGGAATCGACCTAGATTGTAAGGAGCAAAAAGCTAAAGCAAGCTGGCCAACTTTGCAGTGGTCAAAGTAGAAGGACTGGTCTTCTAACGAATTCATGTGCCTTAAAGCAGGAATGGATGAATCTGTATATTTTATCTTCTTTCCAATTCTCATTTTTCCAGGTTTGTTTGGTTTGTTCAAAACTTTGAGAATTTATGAAAAAGGAAGTTTGCATGAAAATTAATTCACATATTTGTGCACATTTCTCAGAATAACGTTTTTGTATGGTATTTATTTTATCCAATACACACATTTTTGCAAGCAATTTTTCTACCCATTTTTGCCTAAATCTATGTGTGCGTGTTTTTAAAAATCTGCACAAAACTACATCTTTTCGAAATACATATTGGACTTTTCTTTCTTTTTTTTTTTGAACTGAGAACTGCATTTGAACATTTGGAAAGCTAGAAATCTAGTGAATAACTAAGTTCTGATTGGATAGACGGGAGTGACATTGGCTACCCAATTCAGGGTTTTTCTGTTGTCTTTTTAAAATTGTCTTTTTCCTTAACCCTTTGAATCTGGATAGGAGTTCCAAGTCCTCCAGCACCCTTTGGGTAGCTTAGCTCTGGCCAGCTGTCTCTGGCCTGTACAGAAGAGGCTAACATAGCAACAGCTTGTTCCGAGTGTGATGAAGCTCGCGCTGCTCCGCGTTTCACATCCCCACCCCTTTTCTGCAATGCAAGCAGCGCTTCCGCCAAGCTCATCTCTCTCCCCTCGTTAGACTCTTAACAAGGCTGGGACAGGGCTGGGCGGCCTCGGATTGTTGTGACGGATTCAGCTCTGTTGATGTGTCTCTGTTCTAATTTTCTATAATTTGTCTTAATAATGCCCTGGAGAGTTCCCAGAATAAATGCAGCATTCTTTTCCCTTAGCAGCCGGTGCCTTGAGGGGATTAGAGGAGGTTTCCTGTGGCAGGAGGGGAGGGGGTGGCCATGCTTCTGGGAGACGCAGATCATTAGCCGAGCCTTGTTCGGAGGTGACAGCTCTTTCTTCTTTGCTGTGCTCAACCGGCTATTAACGCTCAAGTACTGTTGCTGGTTGGTTTCTCTTTCCTCCACCCCTCCTGGCTACTTCCCTAATTCGTGTAGAATATATATTTCCCCAGTGACTCTAGGGACACCTTTCTGTGCAACTTTGTTTTGCAAGGGGTACTTACGAATGTGTTCGGGGGTGGGGGAAATGTGTGCTGAGTTGGGCAACTGCAGGGACCCATGGACTGGAAACCCCATTGCGATCTCAAACCAGCAGGGTTCAAGTGCCAGAGCAGCAAACAGGGATGTGAGGGCCAGAAGACTTAAAAGGTTGTCACACAGAGGAGGGCCAGGATCTCTTCTCGATCCTCCCAGAGTGCAGGACACGGAATAACAGGCTCAAGTTAAAGGAAGCCAGATTCCAGCCGGACATCAGGAAAAACTTCCTGACTGTTAGAGCGGTACAACAATGGAACCAGTTACCTAGGGAGGTTGTGGGCTCTCCCACCCTAGAGGCCTTCAAGAGGCAGCTGGACAACCCTCTGTCAGGGGTGCTTTAGGGTGGATTCCTGCATTGAGCAGGGGGTAGGACTCGATGGCCTTTTAGGCCCCTTCCAACTCTACTGTTCTATGATTCTATGATTCTAAATGCAAAAACCATAAAATACATATAATTAAAACATTTAAAACTAATACATTATTAAAAGCAGCACATTATTAAAAGGTGTCTATGATTCTATGAAGAGACATTCAAAGCTGTGCTATTGCTGATGGGTCCCATCTTCAACCCTCCAAAATGTGGAGGAAGTGCAGAAACTGAACGTTCTGGTTCACATTTTAGCTTGAGTCGTGTGAATTAAGACAGCTCTTCCTATTAAAACAAAAGCCAAATGAATTTTGCTCCTATGCCTCTTCCTCATAGAGGAGAGCCCGCCTCCTTGCTCTATGCTGCAGGCTGACCACAAAAGTTGTCAGCAACCCAATGCTTGGATTAGTGGTGTGCTGAAACTCCACCTGTCTTTTCACAACCTTT
This sequence comes from Elgaria multicarinata webbii, assembly GCF_023053635.1. Lineage (NCBI taxonomy): Eukaryota > Metazoa > Chordata > Lepidosauria > Squamata > Anguidae > Elgaria > Elgaria multicarinata. The sequence goes on along the minus strand of NC_086186.1, from coordinate 3,111,414 downwards.
TCATTTACCTGTTTTCTGCCTCTTTTGTGGGGAGAAATTTCTCAGGTTGATTCCTCTAGGGGACTTTTCAGAAAGCGCAAGTGGCCGGAGTGGCTGCAAGGACAGAATGGGATGAACATTTGGAAAACACAGAGGGCACCTCCCCACCACACATGCACACCCAACATCTTACCGTAAAGTAAGCCCTGCTGCACCCCTGCACCAATTTCCTCTTGGCCTCCCCCAACCAATGCTCAAAGATGCATAGATCAAAACATTTGACACATTTGGCCCAGTGCTAAGTAGGATGCCCAAGTGTGCCTACACTTGCAACGGCGCAAAGACAAGCAATCAAGATTCCATGGCAAATTATCTTAGAGCTGAGGGTTAACTGCCTCACTCAAATGAAACCCATTGCTGCCCTTACAAATGCTTTTCAGCAGGCTCCCATCTTCCCCCAACAATGTTTCTTCTAGTGCATTAGAGTCTTATTCTCATAATCTAGACTTGACTCTTCATTTTTGAAGCCTCCAGTTCAGTGATTTTTCACTTCAGCTAAAGAGGCAATTTCTTGATTTGGTTCACTACAGGTCCTAGAAAGAGAGGGGCGGGGGGCGGCAGGCAACCATTTCCACAAGGAAGTTAAAATGCATGTCTTCAGCACATGTATTGGAGGCCTAGTTTCCTGGATGCCTTGAGGCAGGCAGGCCTCCATTGTCACATTTGCTTCTTAATAATAGGAAGCGCCTCCCCTGTTAGCTGCTGTGTGCAGGATTTTATTTACCCACAACTGCATATTAGCATATATTTTTTTCTACTATGCCTTATGCCATGGTGTGCACCCAACAATTGGGGACAATGTTCAGTTAGGACCTCCGATAATGTGGGACCTCCAGAATTCCAGTCAGCAATGCCCTTTCTGAGGATACTCCATTCTATTTTCTTCTCCCCTCTATTTTCCACACTCCCCCTACAGTCAATCTGCATTCCATTTATACTTATTATACTCACTCCTCATCGGGCTGATTTGGGTTCACCCCTCCTCCCACAAACTCTTATTCCACACCCCAAAGATGTGTTGCACTTCTGAAAACACTGGGTTTCCCCCAAGACTGCTGAGCCCTTCTTCTTGCTGTTTAGACTAGGAGGAAATGGCTTTAGTCTTGGTATATAGCATAGTTGAGGTGGAGATGCTAACCTGAATTGCTGGCTGGGAGGGTGGATCCATTGGATGGTTCCACGAGGTGGTTCAGGGAGTGATCATGCGCCATTTCCAATACCGCCAGTGCAATGGGAGCCTTGTGGTTCTTGAAACAACCAGAAAAGAGGGGAAATATGTATTTGCAGAACAGCTGAGATCTGTGGAGTTTGCAGAAGGGAGCTCTGTTGTCCTGCCTCATTTCTGAAGCAAGTGTTTCTGCTCATTGATGGCATTCTTTTAGGAAACACGAATTCTCACTGCACTTTTGGTAAACCTTGCAAGTGCAATTGAGCTAGCGAATGGGCAGTGGTGAAATAAGATACTGCTAGGGATATTGGAGGAATCCATCAGGGGAGGGGGCGTAGCTCAGCCCCCCAGACTTTGGCTCGTTTCCCTGTGAGTTGGCCTGATTTGATCTGCATTGAGCCTGGCCAGGTTACAAATTTCCTTTTCTCCTTCTTCTTTTTTCATAAATAGAAATTTGTGCAAATTGCATATTTATGAAATTTCATATTTATGGGGAAAAAATTAAAAAAAACGGAAAAGGATTCCAGATTTTAGGGAAAGAACACTTGGCTTGCAAATGCAAGCTGAGCCGGGGGCCCCACAGAAATCCAGTGAGCCCTAGTGATGGGCATCCCTAGATCCTGCCCCTTGTGTCAATAGCAGAGGAGAAACTTGTGGCCCTCCAGATGTTTTGGCTTACATCTCCCATCAGCCCTACCCGGCATAGTAAACAACGAGGGATAGCAGGAGTTACAGCCCCAAACAGTCTGAACTGGCACAAGCCGATCAACCACTATCTGCTGCATGGTGCGGATTAGATCGCCTTTCTTGGGTTGCCCCGATAAAGGCTGAACAGGGTCCAAGCCAGCCATTCCAGTTCAGTTCTTGCACAGCAAGTGCATCCAATTCCTGACAAGCTCCTCTTTTTAGCAGCATTGTTTTCCCAAAGAGTTATTTGACTCTTTTGCATTGGGCCTTCCAGACAAATGGCCTTTAAATAAAATCCCTCTGCTACCTTGTTAAACCCTTTGCTCAGGTCACATCTCGGACGCTGTGATTTATAGACCAGCCCTTAATGTTTATTAACTTCTAAATCACTTGCCTCGCCTGCTCAATTGGGATCCTTTTCTTTAGCTGCTGAGTGTGGCAGCCCAATGTGAGGCTTTCTGCAAAGCATGCAGAAGACGCAGGCTTGGTTTAGTCAAGGCATGTCCACAGCTGTGTGTACTGACCCGGTTATGAAGAAAGGGACAGGTGCAGGAGATGAAGCCAGGCTGGTAGGTGGGGGAATGAGAGAGAGAGAGAGAGATCCTACTGGGGGGGGGGGAAAGGAAAGAGAAGCGAAAGACCAAGCAGAAATTAATGAGGCAGAATCTAGGAAGGACATTTAGGGTAGAGGGATAACCTTGATCTTCACAACTGTTTGAAGGAGATATGTTTGCAAAGAAATAAATGTTTCATGTTTAAGGTTTTCAAACTTGCTTGGCTGCTGGAACAACATTTTGCTACCAGCTCCACTGCCTTGAACACTTGTCCCTCTGACCTTGTTCCACGACTGAACTTCTGTGCAGCTGATCTTTGGACTGCTACTTGACTCTGGTTCTTTTACTGCATTTGACTGCTTAGCCTCAGAAATTTCTCTTGCAACTCTCCTTCATGCCTGAGAATACTGAGCCCTTGACTTATGACTGCTCCTGTCTTGAACTGCCCTCTTGCTGGACTGATATCACTGGGTTTCACCCATGCCTGTTTACTGATTTGCCACTGGAATTTCCCATTAACATGCTCTAATGTTAAGCCTGACCCAACCACAGTTCAGAAGGCCAACTCTCACATCTCCATATAATGTACAATTTGCAGAAGAGTGCCCTCTCAGCAGATCTCAATACTCAAGATGGAGAGGAGCTTGCTCAAATATAATGGTTTCAAGCTATTTAGAGCTTTAAATGTTATTGCTAACACCTCAAACTCAGATGAGAAACAACTCTTAGAACAAGGGTGTTGAACCTCAGATGCTCACCAATCCAGCCCTCTGGTGTTCTCCATATCTTGATTCAGGGGGAGGGTTATAAAAGGATGGTTAAAGTCCATTGAGGAGTAAAACTGAACCAGCATTTAGTGATCTTGAGTCAGAGTTGAACTATCCACTCCCCCCAAACAAACAAACAAAAACAGGCATAGTGGGGAAATTATTAAGATTGACAGCTTGTGGAGAGATTTGATCTAGGAAGACATGTGACATGTTTCATTTGTGACTTCAGAAATGTTCCTGTGAAACTAATTTCACTGCAGAGCAAAGTGTGAACCCAAATGAAGAGGAAAAGTGCTGGTTTAGGACAGGTAGAGCCTGTTCTTTCTGAAATAATAAGTTAGATGTGAGCTGGTGTTAGTTAATGCAAAGGAAAGTACATCCAATCTATTGTCCCCTGCAGAGATAACTGTAGGCTCTTCCTGAATCTAGGCAGGTTTAATGGCTCAGGCTAGCAAGTCTGAATTTTGGAATGTCTGTCTGTGCTGTTTCCAAGCATAGATCAAGCCTCTTCCCTCAAGCTTCTAACTTTCCTTGTGCTTGTTTTTTGTCCTGTCCTGAACAAGAGCTTGTGAGCAGTGGGAGAAGGTGCACAATTCCAGGCACACACTTCCCGCTCCCACTGACAAAAGCATGGACATATATAGGTTCTTTTCTTTTTCTTCTCTTTAAGTACACGTTTTAAAGTAGACATTTTTTTAATTGCAAGTGTAAGTTCAGGAATGCAAACTTTTTTAAAAAAAATCCACAACAAAACAACACTTCTATTTGCATTTGGGATTGCAAGTGGGACAATATGGAGTTTATTTATTTATTTATTACATTTCTATACCGCCCAATAGCTGGAGCTCTCTGGGCGGTTCACAAAAATTAAAAACATTCAAAGTATAAAACAACAGTATAAAACCATAATATAAAATTCAATGTAAAAGCTCAACCAGATAAAAATAGCAGCAATGCAAAATTACAAATTTAAAACACCAAGTTAAAATTTATTTATAGGCTGTTCAAATGCTGGGAGAATAAAAAGGTCTTCACCTGGCGTCTAAAGGCATCTAATGTAGGTGCCAAGCGAACCTCCTTAGAATTCAGCATTCCAGGCCCAGGTAGGGGAGAAGATAGGCCCTCTCCCTCTTTTAATACTGCTGGGTGTGTGGGGGCGGTGTCATTTATTTGGGCGCAAAGTTAGGAGAGAGTTTTCTGACTCATATTGGAATCCAAACTGGAGAAGGATTTGGGACATTGCAATGCCTCTTTGTAAGGTGAGAATTATGAGTCAACAGCTGGCATTCAGAGCTATATTGCTTCTGAACATAAAGGTTCATTTACATAGCTACCTATCCTCCATGAATTTGTCTAATCGCTTTATACAGACAGCTTTATAACAATAAGAACCAAACTGTCAATCTATCAATGGCTGCCATGGCAGCTAAATGGAGCTTCTGTGCCTTTAGAGAAGAAGAAGAAGAAAAATCTGGAGAATTGCTGTCAACAAGAAGTTAACTGTGTTGATAATAAGCAGCCTGTGGTAATTTCCTGCCTTGCCTTGCCTTTCCATTCACTTCCAGCCATGCTGACTTCCTCAGTTCCAAGTGGACACTGACGACTTTCTGATCATTGGGGGGGTCTTGGGGTTGTGGCTGTGATCATAACTGAAGAGAGCAGGACTGCAAGGTTCCCAGCAGGGGTAGCAGAATTGGGGATTGTGCTTCGCTCTACCCTCGTTTTCTGCAGAGCAGCCTCAGGGTTTTCTTTTGGCCGAGCGTTCTGATGCTGGCTAGCAAACTTCGTGCTGCAATCGAGGCTAACGAGCTCTCCCGGACATGAATGGCATCCTAAGCACAGCCTAGCTGTGCAAAATGAACCACTCCTAACATCTCCTAGTGCCTTCTCCTAGGTGATCACCCTTTCATTCCAACCTGAGGGTGGGTTGTAGATGTTGAAAATGCTGGCTCCTGGCATTCTGGGCCAAAGAGCAGAAATCGGACCAGTGTTTTTATTTATTTATTTGATATTGCATTTATATCCCACCTTTTTTCTTCCAAGGAACCCAAGGCGGCAAACATGATCTGCCTCCTCTCCATTTTATCGTCACAACAAAAACCCTGTGAGGTAGGTCGGGCTGAGAGCCTGTGATTGGCCCAAAGCTACCCAGTGGGTTTCCATGGCCAAGTGGGGACTAGAACCCAGATCTCCCGACTCCCAGTCCAACATTTTAGCCACTACACCACACTGGTCCTTGAACTGTCCTTGTATACGTTAGAGCTAAGCTGAAGGTTCTTCAAACAAAACCTCTAACTCAGACTTGGAGGTGAGTGAAGTTTTACTGCACCAAAAAAGTAAAGACCTGAGGCCATTTTTCTGATTTTTGATCAGACAATTTTGTTACTAGTGGTTTATTCTTATTAGCCTACATTGTTACTAGTGGGGTTTCCCCCCTTGTATTATTATCATTATCATCATCCTCATTCCCACCACCACCTCCAGTGAGCTGAGAGAAGCACAAATAGATTGCTTTGTCTTCACAGCTACTCTGTGAGAAAGGTGAGACTGAAAGAGTGTGTGTGACTTGCCCAAGGTCAACCAGTGGCGTTCATGGCTGAGTGGAGATTTGAACCTGTGTCTTTCCAACCTTTGTGCAACCTTCCAACCATTACATCACACTGGATCTCATTAATCACCAGTGTCTGTACTCTGATGACAGTGGGGCTGTGAAGCCAGTCTGGGTTTCAGTCAGAAGCAGCCAGAATTCTACAAGATCTATCTAAGGTACTAAACCAAATTCCTAAAGTAGCACTGGATATCAAAAATCAATCACAGGGTCGGGGGGGGGGGAATCCAGTTTGGCAAAATGAGGAGTGGGATTCCTATTGGAAAGCAATCAAAAGTAACTTTGAAAGTCCAGTGTAACAGGATAGTCTGGACTGCCCATCTAATGGCTAATGAAGAATGAGCTTTCTTGCCTTCCTTGGTGGCAAGTTTCCTAATCAGGGGGCTGATACCAAAAAGGCCCTGTCTCAAGTATCCACCAACCTAACCTTTCTACGTGGTGGGGCATATAACAGGGTCTCGATGATAGCAAAATTTATTTATTTATTTATTTATTTATTTATTGCACTTATATACCGCTCCCATAGCCAGGGCTCTCTGGGCGGTTTACAGAAATTCTAAAATTAAGATAAAAACGAGTACACAAAATTTAAAATTCTAAAACACAGAACATATACACATAAAGCATTAAAAACAGTTTAAAAAACTAAACATGTGGGTGATTAAGATGTGCTGCTATATGCCTGGGCAAAGAGGAAAGTTTTAACCTGGCGCCGGAAAGATAGCAGCGTTGGTGCCAGGCGAGCCTTGTCAGGGAGATCATTCCATAGTTTGGGGGCCACTACCAAAAAGGCCCTGTCTCTCATTGCCACACTCCGAGCCTCTCTCGGAGGAGGCACCCGGAGGAGGACCTTAGATGTTGAACGTAGTGACCGGGTATATTCACGTCGGGAGAGGCGTTCCGTCAGGTATTGTGGTCCCAAGCCGTGTAAGGCTTTATAGGTCAAAACCAGCACCTTGAATTGGGCTCGGAAACATACAGGCAGCCAGTGCAAGCGGACCAGAGCAGGTGTTATATGGTCAAACCTTCTGGTTCCCGAAATCAATTTGGCCGCTGCATTTTGCACGAGCTGCAGCTGCAGGTTTGTCAGGGAGAATCCATACTATATGATTTGCGGTGAGTGGAGTGTGTAAATAACGAGGCGACATAAGTGTTTGGGATTTAAAACTGGGCCACATTTATTCAACATAACTGCAGAAGGGTGAACCTAAGCGGGCATCTCCTCTATCACGGGTATAATCCGTGTTCTCATTGGGCAACACATTCCTGTCCATAGGGTGGCGGAAACATTCCACCACCCACTGGCTCCCCCTTTTGGGGTGGGAGACCTTCCGGTGTCGCTCCTCCCCATGACGTAAGTCTGCGGGTGAGTGAGAAAGGTCGGTCTCAAGGGTAAACCCTTATCTCAACCTCTGTACCGTGGGGTTCGCAGGTGTTGAGCCTCAGGAGTTTACCCCTCACTGTAAAGTGCCGTGGAATGCTCACCAGCCCTAACCCTATGGAGATGTCCGCTTCCCTGCCACTGGGGGCAACAAGCCTATTGCTTAGTCGTCTTCCCCCACCTATGCAGGATATCCTCCTGCAAACCCTTCTGCAGCTGCCACAAAAACAAATCATTGCCGTGGTCCGACAAGTGGACCCCGTCTTCCCTATAGAGCTCCCTCCGCGATTTGACAATCAATGGATGTTGGATGCTCACATCCCTATATTTTAAAAGATCTCTATATATTTGCCCATTAACTTTTTTCCTAGCTTTTTCCAGGGCATCCTGGTTCTTTGCTGCCCTCCAGATCAACCTTGGTAACATGCAAGACCAGATGATCAAAATATTGGGCCAGCGCTGTCGGATCACATTGAAGTCTGCTATCACTTGCATTATCAATGCCTTGCTTTTTAGTGATCCCAAATCATTTCCCCCGAGGTGTACCAGCAACACCTGAGGCGGATTTAAATTCACTCGCTGTTGAAACAGCGTGCGCAAGAAGTGCTCCCACTTCATGCCTCGTTTGCCCAACCATTGGACACAGGCGATCCGACTCAATCCCAACTGTGAGCCGATCCTTGTACTGGAAGCCCTCCGTCCGGCCCAGAAGATGTAACTGTGGCCGCATATCAAAACTCGCACTGGAGGAAGGCCCATCCGCAGATCTAGAATGCAAACACAGCTGGGTTAGAACTGAAAGTGTCTTATTTAGGCAAATGACGCACGTATGTGCGGAATGCCTTGGATCTCCACCTGCCGACTGCTTGTATGCTGGGAGGGGAAAAACCAATCGCAGCTGCAGTGGAAGCAGCCCCTATCCTGAAAGAATGAGTCCCAAATCTATGTTGATCAAGCCCCAATGATTGAAGAGCCTTCTTTGTGAGCGCCCAGAACTGGAATTTAGTGAGTGGGGAAAAATCTTGGTGACGGAATAAAAGCCCCGGGGAATTACCTCTCATAGCCAGAAAAGCCCCTATGGCTTGAACTGGGCATAATTGCTCTGAAGTAGATGGGAAAAGGGTGACCAATTGTCCCTTTCCCATCTGATCAGTTTTAGACTGTCTCAGACGGATGCAAACCTCTTTCGTGGAGTATTGTACATCTTGAATGAGAAGAGCCCTACTGGATGTGTCTCCCTTAGATGCTGCCACTAGTTCTGAAATTCTAAATGCCCCAAAAAAGGCTGTCAAGGCCGCAGCATGAAAGAGTGCCACTTCAAAAGGTGACGTACAAAGTGACTGCCATTGTGCTTTAAGTCCTAGAATTATTTCAAGTGAAAAGGGGGATCTAGAATCAGAAACCGGGGGTTTAACTCTAGTCCAACCCCGTAAAACCCTACGGATCCGGAAGTCATTGGTGGTATCCGGTAAACCCTGGCACTTGGCCGCAAAAGCGAGTGCTGCCAGCTTATCTCCAATTGATCTAGGGGCAAGGCCCCTTCTCTTTTCTGCTACGCAAAATTGCAGAATATGGTCGACCGGAATAGGCCAAGTGTGAGGAAGCTGCAGACTCGTACGGAATACCTGAAACTCACTAATCGCTTTCTTTTACGCCACCCTGGTTCTGGGAGCGACGGACTGCCACAGAGCTGCATCTACCTCTTCCTGCCAATCTCCCATAACTCCGGCGGCATAACTTCGGGCTTTGACCTTGCCCAAGGGGCCAGCTCCCGGAATTTGTCGACCTGCTGACGCGACAAAGCGTCAGCAATCGGATTATCAAGGCCTGGGACGTGGCGGGCCCTAAACAAAATGTTATAGCGGAGGCAGTGAAGGGTGAAGGCTCGAACCAGCTCCATTACTCTTGGATTTTGTGATGCTAAAGAGTTGATAACGTGAACCGTAGCCTGATTGTCGCACCAGAAATGAACAACGGAATTAGCCAATTCCGATGCCCATAAATGGATAGCAACCTATATGGGGAAGAATTCTAAGAAGGTGAGGTCTTTCCTAATATTGGAGGACATCCAATCAATGGGCCATAACTCCGCACACCAACGGTCTCTCCAAATCACTCCAAAGCCAATCTTTCCTGCGGCGTCTGAGTGAATTTGCAACTCAGCCTCCAGAAGAAGTTCCTTCCTCCAGAATGAAACTCCATTGAACCCTTCCAAAAATGATAACCACATGACCAAATCCTCCCGTATGGCCTGCGTGATCCTAAGATGATGATGTGGGCGGGACAAGCCCTGCATCGCAGTACAAAGTCTGCGAATAAAGGCTCTCCCAGGGGCAACTACTTTACATGCGAAATTTAAATGGCCAACTATCTCTTGCAGCTGTAACAAGGTGATTTTCTTGGAATTTAATATAGACAAAATTCTATTCCGGAGGGCCACTAGTTTATCCTGGGGCAATCTGGAGCATTGTTGAATTGAATCCAACTCTATCCCTAAATATAGAATTGATGTCAGGGGGCCTTCTGTTTTTTCATGCGCCAAGGGGACTCCCAGCTCATCTGCTAATTGATGGAATTCCTCCATGAGGTAACTACACTGCTTGGAATTCCCTGGCCCCGAGAAGAAAAAATCATCCAGGTAATGAGTAATATCACTCGAAGCGGTCCGATCTTGCACGGCCAATTTTAAGAACGAGCTGAAAGTCTCGAACATGGCGCACGACACAGAACATCCCATTTGCAAAGCTCTGTCTACAAAGAAATGGCCTTGAAATTGAAATCCGAATAGATCAAAATCAGCAGGGTTGATGGGCAATATGCAAAAAGCGGATTTGATATCGCATTTCCCCATCAATGCCCCTGGACCATTCTTGCGTACTATTTCCACTGCTGTGTCAAACGGGGCATAACGCACTGAACAAAATTGTTCTGGGATTGCGTCATTAACTGAATTCCCTTTAGGGAAAGACAGGTTGTGAATTAACCTGTATTCCCCTGTGGACTTTTTAGGTACGATACCAAGTGGAGATACTTTTAAGTTTGGGATGGGAGGGGTAGGCAAGGGGCCTAAAACACAGCCGGATTTAACTTCTTTATCAATCTTTGCCTCAACCAGATGTTCCATGAGAGCAACTGATTTTTGATTCCTCGAGAAAGAAGCCTCCCTAACTCCCATGAACGGTATTCTAAATCCCTCGGAAAAACCAGCTTGTAGGTACGCTGCATCCTTGCGCCTGGGATAGACAAAAGCCTTATTAAAGGTTCAAGTTTGATTGGGCTGGGGCCCTTTTGGAGGAGGAGGTTGCCCCCCTGGCTTCCTACTGCCCTGTGAATCCCGGTTATTGCCTCATCCCCCTCTAGCTCTGGTACAATTTGCGATGGGGTGGTGACCTCCACATTTGGGACATTCGTGCTTGTATCTACATTGCTGGCGTGTGCAAGCGCCACGCGATGTGTAGTCCCAGCATAGTAAGCGGTTTTGAATACCCTGACCCGCATTCCCCGATGATGAGGAAGCGGGTGATTGTTTAGAGATGAGATGACCACTATCAGCTCTATCGCTAAATCCTGGCCTGGCTGGCGTCATGAACTGAAGCCATAGGTCATGATCCTTCCTGTCCCATCTAAGTGAGTGATCAATGGCAGCTCTCATACGAAATGACTCATCATATGCGAGCCATGCCCCTCCTTCATATTCTGTATAAGCCCTGAAAATCATATCTAGGTATTTGGTTAAAATACAACCTCGATCAGGGAATTTTTGCTGCACTACTGCCATATATATCAGAAATCCGGGCAGCCAATTTGACCAAGTCCTAGTGACTTTTTTGCGCCTATTCCGTTCCTCTCTTTCGGCTGCCTTTGATGCCATGCTTCTCGCCTGCCCAAGGACCTCCACTTCCCTTACTCGGCTTCGTCCTTTTTCTTCTGCTGCCCCTTACGCCTGGAACGCTCTTCCAGAACACTTGAGAACTACCAACTCAACCACAGCTTTTAAAACTCAGCTAAAAACTTTTCTTTTCCCTATAGCTTTTAAATATTGAGTTTGTTCTGACTCTATACTGTTAGCCTCACCCTACCCGGTGCCTGTTTACACTTCCCTGTGCCTGTTTGCATTCTCTTTCCCTCCTTACTGTTTACTACAACTTTATTAGATTGTAAGCCTATGCGGCAGGGTCTTGCTATTTACTGTGTAATCTGTACAGCACCATGTACATTGATGGTGCTATATAAATAAATAATAATAATAATAATAATCTTTGTGTTCGAGATCTCTGAACAGTAGAGAGAAAATATCCACAAATTCTCCTTTGAGGATTTTTTCCCTAGTTGCGGGGAGGAGATGAAAACCCAATGTGGATGCTGTACTCCCTGTTGGAATTGCATTTCTCTCTACATCCGCATAAGGATCTTTTATTTCCATCTGTACAGTACCTATTTTTGCTGATGCAACCCCTGCTGGCCCTTGCCAAACTGATGCACAAGCTGTAGCAGTGGTGGTTTTATTTGCAACAGAATCCATATTGGATTCGCTGTGTATGTTAGTAGCATCACCTGCGGCTTTCTCCGCAGGTTTCGGATCAGATGTTACTACCTCAGGTGGGGCAGCTGCACCCTCTGTGTCTTGGGTTGCCACCTCTGACCTAGCATCCAACCGGGCCGATGATGCTATGGTTTCTGTTTGTGTGGAGGTAGTGGATTGGGGCTGAGTATGTGTGTGCTCACTGGGCTGTACCATCGGACTACCCTGTGAATTCATAATTGAATGTGTTCCATATGAATCCGTTAGGTGAACCAGGCCACCCTGTCGCTGTGAGCCATGGAAACCATGTCCATGGTGGCATTTGGTTCCATGTGTTAATGTTAGGCTGCATGTTGTTGATCTCACCTGAAGTAGGAGGTTGTGAAGGTCCAGGAGTGGGCTGGCTAGTATTCACTGGCACGTTGAGCAGAGCTGTACCTGCAGGTGTTTGTGGGTTGCTGATGTTCTCCGGGGATGAAGGATGTTGGTTCTGTAAAGAAGGTTGGCCCGGAGGATTAGTACTGGAAGAAGCCTCTATAGCTTCCAGGCGAGCTGCAACAGAGGACCATGTTTCCTAGTCAGAGGTCGGCCTGCCCTACCCATTGTGGGAATGTTAAATGTTGCATGCCCAGGTGGATTAATCCCCCTAGCCATTTCTGCAGCCTGTAGCCTGGCTAGGAAAGCTGAAATATCTGGGCTCTCACCCTCCTCAGAGGATGATGGTGATACAGGTCTTGGACGTTTTGTTGATGTGTGAGGTGCTTTCCCCTTGCCTTTCTTTCCTGCAACCCCTTTTTTGGGTGGCATTGTATTGATAAAGTCACTTAATTAAACCAAGAAACCTAAACTCAAACAATTCAATTGCTGATTAATACACCTTTTCAGACAATTAACTTGAAAAGGTGAAGTTTAATTTTATTCTTCCAATCCAACTCCAACCAGGCCCAGCTCTGCTTAGCTTCAGCAAAGTAGCTGGCACCTAAAAACTGTAAACTATCCTACAGCTAAAGTATATTATTGCTCCCAAGTACCTGGCTAATCTAGGCTTTGCTGTGTAAAATTGGGGGGGGGGGCACCTTCTGCCGCCCACCCTACTTGAGATCTAACTTAAAGTCCTAAACAAATAAACTTGAGGTGGGGGGGGGTGCACTACCTAACCCCTAACTATAGGCCTCAGCGTTTGCGGCCTAACTAGATTTCCCCCCTCACCACGACACAGAGCGGAAGGGGAAATGAAAGGCCTGGCCCAGCAATAACAGCCGCGTCCGTGGCAGCAGACTGGGGAACAGGGCGAGGAAGGCGGGTCTCTTCGGGGCCAATCCGCCGCGTCCGTGGCATATAAGAAGTTACTGGGGCCGACTGAGAATGCAGGGCGAGGAAGGCAAGTCCCTACAGGGCCGAACCACCGCGTCCGTGGCCTGGAAAAAGGCCTCCTGGAAGGTTGTGAGTGTTGGGGGATTGACGCGCACACCAACACTCGCAATCCGCCGCTTTCGCGGCCTTACAACCACCGCTAGCGCGGCTCTACAGGGTAGGATTCTCCCTCCCTCCCCAGGATATAACAGCGTTTTTGCCGAAAGCCGCAGCCGCGGCTCCAAGGATATTGCTCAGAACGGAGGGAGGGGGGAGCGGAAAGCCTACCGCCCCAATACAATTGCTGCGCTGGCGCCAAGCGCCGCAGCGGCAAGAGGCAGCGGGGAGAAAGCCCCGCGTCGATCAGCTAATGAATGGGGAGGACGGTGGTCCCCCCCCCAAACCTGGGCCTAAATGGCCCCTGTGTGATCCCACGACGACTCTTCGGGAAGGAGATCCCACGCCGCGTCCACGATGCCTCTCTTCGTCGACGTCTCGCTGGTGAGTCCCAACAGAGCTGCTACTGTCCGGAGTCACCAGCCGCTTTGAGCAGAAGAGGAGGGGAGGGGTACGTTTTTCCAGTTAAATAACCTCGGAAAACCCCTCCCCTCCTGGTGGCCTGATGTGAGGCCATCCAATTAATGGCCTCCACGCCTCGTCACGCCACCCCCACCTGCAACGACCTCACCACGCCCAAGCTGCGCTGGGCGTGTTTGTAAGGCTTTTGTTTCAAAAGCGCTCTGGATTATCACTGCAGAGCAAACCTGAATTGTGTTCCAGGGCAGCACCAATGGTGAAAAACATCTAGGTACTTCGTAGCAATTTCTGAAGAGCGGCACAGCCTTTGAATGCTGTTCTCCATTCCATGCAGCGTTCAGAGCTGGGGAGGGGGTGGTGGTGGTGGAGAGAATTCAGAGGGGAGAAGACTGACACAAGAAACACCAGCAGAATAACTGTGGCTTGATTAGCTTTCTACATGTTTTAATGTTTTCTTTTATTTAAAAGAAGGAGAAATTAGAGCTCTTCTTTGAGAAGTTAACAACATCCCAATTAAAGGGTTTTTATTTGTGAAGTGCCTTGGGGGGGATCGTCTAATCAAGAGGCTCTCCTGAATAATGAAATGTCTAAGCAGAGGATGGAGGGTCCTGGCCAAGACGCAGCAGAGGTGGACAGGAAGGGTGTTGGGGTGGGGAGCCGTGAGCCCCTGTTTTCCATTTTCAGGCCAGTACTGTGTTTTGCAGTAGGGTTGCCATGTGTCCGCTATGCTAGACTGGGAGTGCAGAAATTCTCATTTCCCTTGTATACCTCCACCAGAATATACCACCGCCTTTGGGATTTTCCATTTAAATCAGGGTAATCTCCAATCTGCCTGGCTTGACACATCTGCCCAGGGTGGACATGTTGAATTGGGCATGGCTCTTTTCACCTTTCCCCTGCGTTTGTGTGCTGTTCTTTGCCTTTGTGCCTCGCCTTCTCTGTCAGTATTATTGTGGCCTGTTCTCCTCGCTCCCCAAGGTCATCCAAGGTGAGAGGAACTATTAATGGGCCTGTGGCCCAGTGCCAGGGTGCTTTTGATTCTTTTTCATACAAGCTACACCTCCTCATTCCCTTCATGTCTCTTCTTGTCCTACATTTCAAATCAGGCTGCCTTTGCTGCTCCAGTAAATAAATTAAATTGAATTCAGTGAGTTTGGCCTCTCTCTCTTCCTCTCTTTTTAAAAACAGGGCAAATGGCTTTGAAATTGGAGCTCTAAAATTGTTGCCAGAAACTATATATTTTTCATTCAGTAACCTCTGAAATGAGGAGCAATTACCCCCCCCAAATGTGGCACGTGCACACAAGAAATAACATGTCTCCCGCCCCCACCCCTGCTCCAATCTTCAGACTACTTGTTTTCCGAACTTCTATGATCCTCAATATAGCTGACACTGGGTCATTCCAGCAAACATATGTTATTGAGCAAAACTCTAAAATCTAGTTCAGCTAGGGTAGGGTGACCAACTGTCAGGATTTCCCCGGATTTGTCCTGGTTTTTGTTCTTTCCATGGTGTCAGGGGGGATTTTCTATAATTTTCAATAATGTCCTGGAATGACACACCTTCCTCTTTAAGGCTGCCATTAGCATGGCAGGAGGGAATGACATGCGTTCTTGAGGCACATCATTCCCCCACCCCGAGCTCCAATTGAGGTCTTAAAGGGGAAAGTGGGTCATTCGTGGACATTATAGAAAAGGCCCCAATTGGAGTGGATGGTGGTGGTGCAGAATGAAATCCTTTCCCGTCCTCCACTCCAATCGGGTTCTTTAAGGTGGCGGGGGAATAAAGTACTTTCTGCAGGACTCAGAAAGCTGCTTCCCCACACACACACTAGGTGTCCTCTTTTTTGGTTTCCCAAATATGGTCACCCTAAGCTAGGGTGACCAGGTCTCTGGGTCCTCAGATTCATCTCATTTCCCAATCCTATTGCACTATTTTTTCCCACGCACAAAAGTCTCTGCATATTTATGTGCATACAACCATTGGCACAGCTATCTATACTGACGGAAGGCGAGTATATGACCAAGCAGGTAAATACTTTAACGAGTAGCTGGAATTCAAATCTGATGGGAACCAGAACCTTAAGGACAAGCAATTTAATTTATAAGAAATGTTTAAGTAATAAACAAGTGCCTGCAAAGCTCTATGTTAATTTGAGCTAATGAGGTCTTGTTATAATCCATAATGGATGGGTAAACTCACAGAATCTCAACAGGGGAAAAGGAGCCAGAGTTGGGTGTCATAATAATTTATTTACAGTGATAGCAATTCATAACCCTCATGAACAATGAGAGGAGGGGGAAGTAATGTTACAGATTCTTGGCTTAATAATCTGATCGATAGCCCAGGCCCATGTATCTTAATTCCAGTTGGATATCCCTTTACAACTATAAATGGGGGTTTCTTAGGAATAATGAGATCCATTAATATAGTTTTTCTTCTGCCTTTATAGAGGAAGGCATTGTTCTTGCAATAATCATGTGTCCTTGCAGCAAATATAGAGCTAGACAATGATGGAGGATGGAGGTTCCAGAAACCAGTATTTTGGAATTCAATCATTGCCCTCCTGATCCTCACCCCCTTTGAAAATTCCCCTTCACTCCCTTTCTGTCTCTGTCTCTCTGACACCCCTCTTCTCTCTGCCTGTCTCTTCCTCTGATACTTATTTGATTGATTTATTTACAATATTTATATACCGCTCCCCATTCAAAGTTTCAGAGCAGTGTACAAGATAAAGTAAAATAAAAACAGAATGAAACACTTTAAAATAGATTTTAAAAGAAGCAAAATGTACAGTGAATTGTGGCTGGTCATTTAGGAAAGGCTTCCTGGAATAGTGATGTTTTCAGGAGGCGCTGAAAGGAATACAAAGTTGGCGCCTGCCTGACCTCCTGAGGCAAGGAATTCCATAGGAGGGGGGCCACCACGCTGAAGGCTCCTCCCCTGGTGGACTCCAACTGGAGGATGGATCTATGTGGAACCACCAGAAACATGCCCTCAGATGACCTCAGTGACCAGGAAAGTTGGTAGGGGAGAATGTGCTTTCTCAGGTATCCTGGTCCCAAGTTGTTTAGGGCTTTGTACACAAGAACAAGAACCTTAAACCTGTCCCGATAGCGAATAGGCAGCCAGTGCAGTTCCCTCAGCAGAGGAGTTACATGCTGGAAAGGGGCAGCTCCAGACAACAGCCGAGCTGCAGCATTCTGCACTAGCTCCAGCTTCCGGAGCAGCTTCAAGGGCAGCCCCACATTGAGCGTGTTGCAGTAATCCAACCTTGAGGTTACCAATGCCTGTACCACCATGGCCAAGCTATCCCTTCCTTTCTTCTCTCTCTCTTTTTCTCTAACGCATCTCATCTCTCCCCTCCCCACAACAAAGCACATGCTCATAACTTATTTTTAAAGGGGGGGAATGTGTCTTTTTGCAAATCATTTGGGAGGGGCTGTGGCTCAGTGTGACAGAACACACGCTTGGCAGGCAGAAGGTCCCAGGTTCAATCCCTGGCTTCTCCAGGTAGGGCAAGGAAAGAATCCGGCCTGAAACCCCAGAGAGCTGCTGCCAGTCAGTGTCGACAATACTGGGCTAAATGGACCAAGGGTCTGATTCAGGATAAGGCAGCTTCCGATGTCCCTATGATGCAGCAACAGTAGTACTTTGAGGAGTGGCAGTGCGGCACACAGCAGGCCATGCAGTTTGTGAGCTCATCCATTGGCAAACCCTTCTTGTTGTAGGTCATCTCAGGTCGTTATAAAGAGAAAGGTGACTAGGTAATTCTGTTGTTGTTGTTGTTGTTGTTGCTGCTGCTGCTGCTGCTGTTGAATTTTGCCATGAGCACCCCCTGAGTCCCATTTTGGAGTTACCTTGTTTGGGGAAGATGGACCATGTTCCCCTGGGACATGAAGAAAAGTGAAGTGAGACACCCCGAGCCCCAATGAACAGTGAGTGTATTGCGCGTGCTTCCAGAAACCCATGTACAGTGATGAAATAGTTCTAGCGCTGCCTACCCGAAAGTGACTGAGTGAGCTGCCCCCCCCCCCCAATTCTGATTTATGCTTCTAATAACACCATTAATCCTCTCCTGTAATAACATTAAATCTTCCTATTTATGGCTGGCATCGTTCATAAAGCCTCAAAGCAATTTGCAGGCCCCGTTTGTGTTTATACAGCGGATGATCATGATCTGAAAACCACCACCTGTTGTCGTTAGTCGTGGGTGAACTCTCCTTGGCTTGGTATGCAATTGTGCTCTGTAAATCAAGGTATTCCCCCCTCCCCAAACAGGAAAATAGGAAAACTCTCCTCCAAGTGCAGCTCTGAAATCTGGACTCTGTTGCACTCTCCATGGCATTGTTCAAAGCATGAGAGAATTCAAACGTCTCTCTTTAACCCCAACGCCACATGCCCTGTTAGGCCTTCCGCCTTCTGATTCTACACTCTGTTGCAAAATGAACTACATGGACTTCTCACTGAAATCCCTCTGAGAGGCCTCCATCCCTCCCTCCTCTCATGGTACCTTGAATGCTGCACTCGCAGAATTTCGGGTGCAGAGATCCTGGGAAGCATAGTTTTCCAGGGTGCCTGTGACCGTAACATGATCCTTGGGGAATTTGGAAGTTACACATCCCAGGGCTCCTTGCCCCTGGGATGGTGCTGTGAGCATGCTTAGCAGTTCCTACGTGTTCAAGAAGCCATGGGAAATACAATTCCTTGGGCACCTATGTTAGCAGAACAAACAATTTTGTTCCATTGTAATGATTTTTGTTTATCCTTGCTTTTTGCCTTCCCTGTATTTTGTCTTTTATGAAAAGTCTTGCAAAGTCTGTAATCCACCAGCAAATGTATTTGTATTGTGAAGCCTTAGCCACAGATGATCTAAAAGAAGCTAGCAAGCTTGAGTTTTGTATTGCTTTAAAGGGGGGAAATGTTAGCAGAACCACCTCCATTTTTAACAGGAAACTGTAAAATCTCCATTGCACACCAAGCGAGATGTCACGTACCAAGAATGTCTTCAAGGGTGTTTCCTGTGTGACTATCTTATCTATCCAGAACAATAGCTTTATGTTCCCAGGCGGAATGTACTGTTACAGAGGAAA
This sequence comes from Elgaria multicarinata webbii, assembly GCF_023053635.1. Taxonomy (NCBI): domain Eukaryota; kingdom Metazoa; phylum Chordata; class Lepidosauria; order Squamata; family Anguidae; genus Elgaria; species Elgaria multicarinata. The sequence goes on along the minus strand of NC_086186.1, from coordinate 3,092,702 downwards.
TGTTTTACAAAAGATAAGGGGGGGGGCTCTGGTGTTACATTCTGATTGGTTAATGCTGCTACTGGGCCCTGCCCCTTGAAAGCTTTAATACTGTACCATATTCCCTATGTCTTTTGTCTGATTGCTCCCTTTGAAGAGACCAGGCCTTGATTACTAATCAATAAAGCGCTTTTGAACCCTCTGTCGTTGGAATGGTGGAGTCGTGCTTAAGGGCTGTTTGGATCTCGTCCTTGGGTGAAAAGAACATTGATCTAACACCTATGCAGTAAAATATATGTTATAGACTCAGGCACCCTGAAAAATAACGTTCTTCTAACCGTATGTTTGGTACCCAGAGGAGAGACTGGTATCAAAGTTGGCATTCCCAGGCCCATGTGAACAGCTGATTGTTTGGATGGATATTTTAGGGACATCCTTGTTTTGAAAAGCAAGACCACATGTCAGCAGTGGTTGTAGATCCAGAGGCTGAGTATATGTATTGATCACTATTGCACCACAGGTCATCAATCGAGCATATGGTTTGAATGCAGAAGGCCCTATGGTCAGTGTCTGTCATCTCTGGATAGGTCTGAGACCCTGAAAAGCTGCTGCCAATTAGAGCAGGCAACACTGCGTAGATTGTACAATGGTCTGATGCAGTATAAGACAACTAATTATATTCCTATCACAATCAGGCCTTTGGATTTTAAATGAAACAGGGAGGGGGAGAAACAGGTGGTTTCGAGGTGTAGGGCTAGACACCCAATGAAGGAGGGCTCCGATGATGGAGTCCTCAATCCATCCTAATCCCTGCCAGGTTGTTGCTGGCAGGGCGGGAGGAGCAACAGAGGCTGGCTTTGCCTCTCCATTCTTCTTTGCTGCAATGGTCATTAGGTGGGCCTCTGAACCCACCTAACTTGCTCTATCTCCCAGGGTGGGGACAAGCTGAGTGTCTGTTGGATCCATCAGATCCATGCCACCGCCTCCTCCTCCTCCTCCTCCTTCACCTCCTCCTCCTCCTCTCGCCCGTACTGAACATACCCATGTCATCCCTTTCTGACATTGGACTCCCAACCTCTGGAGAGGCAGCCACCATGGAAGGCTCTGGGATGGACGGGAGAGCTTAGAGGAGGGAGTTCCAGAGTCAGATCTCCTCTTCCAAGGTCATGGCACTGCCTCTGGCCCTGAAAGGGGGCTTCCTCTGAATCTTGTGGACCTTTATTTTTATTATTTATTTATTTATCATATTTATACCCTGCTCCTCAGCCAAAAAAGGCTCTCAGAGCGGCTTACATTTAGCAAAAAAGACAGTCCCTGCCCTCAGGCTTACAGTAGGGTGACCAACTGTCAGGATTTCCCCGGATTTGTCCTGGTTTTTGTTCTTTCCATGGTGTCAGGGGGGATTTTCTATAATTTTCAATAATGTCCTGGAATGACACACCTTCCCCTTTAAGGCTGCCATTAGCATGGCAGGAGGGAATGACATGCTTTCTTGAGGCACATCATTCCCCCACCCTGAGCTCCAATTGAGGTCTTAAAGGGGAAAGTGGGTCATTCGTGAATGTTATAGAAAAGGCCCCAATTGGAGTGGATGGTGGTGGTGCAGAATGAAATCCTTTCCCCTCCTCCACTCCAATCGGGTTCTTTAAGGTGGCGAGGGAATAACGTACTTTCTGCAGGACTCAGAAAGCTGCTTCCCCCCCACACACTAGGTGTCCTCTTTTTTGGTTTCCCAAATATGGTCACCCTAGCTTACAGTCTAATAAAGACATGACACACAAGGAACAGGAGTTCAGGAGGGGGGGAGGAGAGAGAGAGAGTCCAACAGGAGCAGACCATGATGTTTCTTCTGCCTGCTCCTGTCCCCTTGCTCTTTCTTCTTCCCCACAGGGCCAAGATGACCTTTAGACACCCCCTAGGGTCCACAGGATTGCTCTCTTAGTATTCCCTATTATGGCATCCTCCAGTCACATTCCTAGGTCCCTGAGGTCTCCAAGCACAGAGCGATAGGTATGTGTATGTGTGACCCAAATGCAGTCTCAAAGAAATCTGAACACTTCTCCAATGGCAGGGATATATTTGCAAAGAGAGGTGTGTGGGAAATGAGACCATTTATCAAAAGTAGAAATAAATTAGCAACCATTAAACCCTCCAAACATTCCTTCTGTATTGTACAATAAAATATGAAACATAATCTCACCCTGGGGAAATGGCTCCAGCTTAAAGATATCCCACCCTCCCCACTCCATTTCTCTGGAAGGTGGTTTTGTGCAGAAACTCTTCCCTCAGTTGTAGCCTGTCTGTGCGGCTTCTGCTTTAACTCCCGCTCTCTCCTGAGAAACCAAGAGCGAGGAACTCAGTCTTTGCGTTATCTTTTCTCTTGCTTAAAAAGGAAAACACTTCCATTTTTAAATTCTCATCTGCTAGAAGGTGGGCAGCTGGTAGAAAGCTCTGGCACTTCAGTTGTTTTTGCAAGAACTGGTTTTTGTCCTGTGAAAAGGTTTTATTTTTTTTGTTCCTTAATATTCTTCTGAAATAGAATTATGATGGTGATGATGCTTATCATTTGACGTTGTTTAAAATTAATTTTAGGCCTCCTTTAAGGCTGGGACCTTCCCAAAGTGGCAGATGTCCTGAAAAGAACACTGCAGAAGAGTACACATCCATGGAAACAGAAATTGCAAATAAGACCAGTAACTCCCAGACATCTGCCCATGGCCTAAGTGGGGCCATGAACGGTAGGGTTCTGGTGCACTCATGTCCTATTTGTGGGTTTCCATGGAGTAAACCAAATGCTGCACAAGATGAACCCTTGGACTCTTCCAACTGGGCTCTTCTTATGTTCTGTTCTTCAGATCTGCGACCTGCCTATGGTGGAAGCACATATGGCTGTGAAGAGAATTAGGGTTTTCTTGGTGGCTGCATCCAACGTGTTGAATACCTTGCCCCATGATGTGTGGCCTCTTTCTTTCTTATTTTTATTGATGAATTTCAACCATCTCTTCCCTTTTTTCCTGAGCCCAAAAGGCTAGTGGAGCAGTTTATGTACAATCTATAAAAAACAAGACAGCCCCTGCCTGAAGGTTTACAATCTTAACAAGACACAACACGAAAGTGAAAAGGAGCAAAAAGCAAGTGGTTCTTCAGCAGGGCTGGTGGAGTGGGCCTGCTTCCCTCAGCGTCTCCCTTGGTGGTAGCTTGGTGCTTCTGGGGACAATTGAGGGAGGAGCCTAATGGAGGTGGCTTTTTACCTGTCCTTCTCAACCCATCTTTTACCAGTACAGCTAGTAAAGTCTTTTAAAATTATGGCTCTGGCAGGTGTGCGCCCAGCTAGAGAGATGGTATTTTTTTAATCTGAAGTTTGTTTTTATCTCTTCCACCTTGCCTCCATCGTATGTCATTTGATATTGTGGTTTTATGATTTTAATTGTTTTAAGCCTCCCAGAGTGATGGGTTTGCGTTCGAAGAGCTGGGTAGGAATTCTCATAGAAATTAAATCAATAATACATGTTGCAATCTGTGAATAGGCTGGCGTTTGGATTTGGTGTGTGTGTTGTTTCATCCCTACAATCACACACAGTTTTACTTACTTGATGTGACTGGAAAGAACATGGCTGGGCTGCTGGTTTTGACGGCAGCCGTCCGTTCCTTGTAATGACAAGTTCCACCCTCTGGCTTAAAACTAAATCCATTTTTTCCTTGCTGTTTAAATACATTGTTTCTCATCAACTACCCCAGTGACAAGGGAGAGGATTATTTTCCACCTTCTGTGCAGCAGCCTTTTTTCAATATTTAGACTGCTATTGTGAGCTTATTAAGTGGATTTGTCTCTAAGCTTTGGGAGTATCCAGTTCTTCTATCCTTTCCTGATCTTGCATTTTGAATTTCCTGATCTTGCATTTTGAGTGTGTGTGCGTGTGTGTATTAGAACGAATGCAAGTGCTCAGATACTCACATGGTACAGTCCTTTCATGCAATACCACCACCTCAGAATGCATGTGAGAGGATGCTTGTCTGAAAGACTATGAGAATCAGCATGGTGTGAACTTTCCATCTAAATTATCAAGTGGTACAGCTAGGTGATAGGACTGTACCACTTGAGTGCCTGTTCTTAGTTCAAGGGTTCATTGAGATCACCATTGCATTGTGCCAGCTCATAACTCAGCCTCCATTTATAACGTGACTGCAAACTGCTAGAAGTGATGTGGCTGGTGGTGTGGTTTATATTGGGCAACCTCAATGCACTACAAGGCCGACCATGTGTTAAAGGAGATTTAGCATGCTTCACCACAAGGCCAACTCAGGTCAGTTACTGGCCCTGCTCTTGGTTGATAAAACCCATTTCCCCCAGGGCAAATGGTGGCCACATTCAGAATAATACAACAGCATGGCCACATGACTGAGGGAAATACATATTTTCCATACTGACTCTTCCTCAGAACAGACATTGTCCTATTACATTGTCCTCTAGCATATCAATATGCAGTAGTGATGGAGGCTTGTGATGATGCATTGCTCTCATCTTGAACCCATTTCTGGTCTGTTGTGCTTAGATGGTCCTGAGAGACTCTTTCCCCCCCAACCCTTTTCTCCAAACCTCTCGTCCACTGCGGTTGTTCATCATATATTAATCAAAATGGCCACAAACATATCCAAGCTAGAATGCGTATTGAATTCCTGCTCAGCTGTTCCTCCCAATGACCTCGTATTTGTAACCACCAATCCCATATTACCCGTGTGAGCATCTGTCAAACTGCATATTCCGTGGTTGTTTCTAGGAGATACATAAAAACCGCATGTGTGTTTATGACATTACTGGCAAGCCGTTCTTCCTTCCTTCTCCCCACTGGCCCCAGACCCTCCCTCTTTATGAGGATTGATAGATGGGCAGTAAATGTTTAGAACCTCATCTGCCAATGGTATCTGTGTGTGTGAATACATCTTTTCCCCGATAACAGATGCTTTGAAAGCTCCGTTGGCTGCAAAAGCAACTGCTGCCTGTCTCCTCTCCCTGTTTCCGTAATTCTTTCATCCTCACGCATGCCAGATTTGAAACAAGGCTGAATAAAGCAGTGGAATTTGAATTCACAAATTCCCGCATCCCAGGGTAACCCAACCCCCAAACCCACCCACCCCCATGAAAAACTCTGCAAAAATAGCTAACAATACATTTTTGAAGTGCAAATACTAGAAACATGAATTAATGACACATGCCCCCATCTGGTTTGTGGTTAAGAGATTTGGGTCACTGAAAGAATTTATGAGCTCCAGTGTCATCAGCCAGTGTGATCAAGGAGAAAATTATTTTCTGATTTGATATAATGAGGGGAGGTTTGAACATGAAAACTGAAATTGTATTTAGGGAAGAACTAGATGTGGTTCTGGCTTCTGCTGAAAATGGCAGGGGTGTGTTTCATTCCCCATGCTTCCTCTGTAGCATCTTGTAAAACTTTCCCCATATTTTGGCTGTTGTTGGGTGGGGGGGGGATGCAAAACTACACGGCAGCAGAACACAGTGTTTTAACAGATTCTAGGGAACAGGAGGGAGGAATGAAACAAGTGGCTATAATTTTTGGTGGCAATGTAATTGTTTTATTATTTCCTTAAAAGAGAAAGAGAGAGAGAGAGAGAGAGAGAGAGAGAGAGAGAGAGAGAAGAATGTGTCTTTCATTAGAAGTGTTCTAAAGCACCTATTGGGGCTCAACCAAATATTTTTAAAGAGGAGGGGTTTTTTTTGGAGGAGGGAAGGTCTTGAACCTTCCCTCCAATTCACATACACAGACATATCTGTGGTCCTTGTTAAACAGTTGTTCATTGTCCTGGCAGTAGTAGGGAATCATGCGCTCTCCTGGCATGACCATCCCTCTAATTTACACTCAGCATGCCAGAGTGATGGCATGAAACATTGCCAACCCTCTGATTTGGCTTCAGACATAATCACAAAAGAACAAATACCATTGGCTGTGTATCATCACCATGAAGCCCAATTGGAGAGAGGGCAATGCTCACGGAGCAGTCGTAGCAGTAGAGGAATGGGGCGAGGGTTGTACAGATTTCATTAAATCTGTCCCATTTGGGTTTCACGGATTGACAGGCATCTTTTTTGCTCCATCGGCCACTCGTTGACTGAATTGGATTTTACCAGAATTACGTTCCACTTGTATTAATGTTCATTAGCACTAATTCAAATTAGTGCAAATCCCCTCCCACAAGTGGAAAAAAAACCAGTCCTCTAAACTGTGGAATATGAACAACTGGAAAAAAGCTAGTCTGCCATAGAATGTGCCGTCCAGATTCATAGAAATCTGACCTCATTTAAACCTGTTTAGATGTTTCCAACATCCGTAATCTCAACCTGGGTTTATCTGTTTGGTCCATCACTTGTGGGGTCTGCCTCCCCCTCTTCTGCCTATATAGTTACATATGGTGAGACATAGGTTTAACTTGAGGAAATTTGGGGTATGGTAGCTCTCTGTATACTGTGCTACTATTGGGCATATGCCTGATCCTTCACTTGACATTTGAATTTGTTCCTGTGGTGTTACACACCACAAGTCAGTTCCCTAATGTATGTCTAAACTGGTATGTCTGTGGTGCTTAGAATGTTGATCTGAGTGGGGGGAGTTACAATGTCTTAGGAGCGGGTAGGAGTGATATGTAAGGGAATGACTGAGGGGATTGTGGGAGACTTTTTAGGTACTCTTAGAGTCTTTAGCCTTTAGTGCTTTAGCTCTCTGTGTGTAGAGTTCTTGGGTTCTGGAGAGTTTGAGGATCAGTGTATAGAGGGGTGTCTTTTAAGTGTGGTTTGCACATAGTCAGTTGATGTATATTAAACAATACTTATAATAAAGAAAGCTCAAGAGTGACTGTGTGAAAGAAAGGAAAGTGTGTATGTGAAGAGAGAAAGGATTGGATGAGAGGTTTTAAAAAGGTTTTGAAAAGTTTTATTTTGAAACAAAGTTTGTGAACCTTAAAATAAAATTTTATGCAGTTTGTTTTAACTACCACAAAAATCCCACGTGTCTCTTTGCAATTTATCATCTGCAGTTATATACATTTAACACCCACTCTGACATAAAATCACCATCAGCACATTTAATTCACAGCACTTTGATTTATTACTGAAATCCTTCCAATGTAACCCCTTTCTCCACATAGTTTGGAGAAAGGTGGTGTTTGTCCCTCGCTTCAAGCTCCTCAAGTGGTGGGGTTTAGCTTGAGCAGGGAGTGTCCGTGGCCAGGCCTGTGGTTCAGAGCCTGTGTCGTGGCAGTCCCCTCGCATGCTATGTACTAAAAAATGGTGTAGTGGCTGTGTGTGTGTGTGTGTGTGTGTGTGTGTGTTGGGGAGGGTTTCTAAATGCATATTTTTATGTGTTATGCTTTATCATCTGTTCCCTGTATATTGCTTTTGTGTTGAGGAATTTTAAGAATGTTAAAACTCTGTTCACACACTGGCCAACCAGGTGCCTGTTAGAAAGGACATGAGTGCAACTGCACCCTTCTGCCCATGTTCCCCCATACAATTTTACATTGTATCATTCCATTACTGGGAAAGATTTTTATTCACATTCTGCCAGCAGTACCCAATCTCTCAACCTAGAAGCTGCATGCTTCCATTCAAACATTAAAATAAACTTCACAGACTTTGTTCTGCATTGACAATTTCCCCTGTGCATGGATTGGAGCTCTCTCTCTCTCTCTCTCTCTCTCTCTCTCTCTCTCTCTCTCACACACACACACACACACACACACACACACACACACACTAAATGCATAACATCTCATGATGGGTTTTTAATATCTGAAACATTTCTTACTATTTTGATAACTAATTTTCATCATAGGCTGGAGTTTGATTAAACTAGCAGCTTCCTCTTCTTCCTCCACCCCACCCCCCACTGGCTTTCCCAAGCAATCTAATGCTAGATCAGAAGCGAAAAGAAGGCTTCTCAAATTTATTAACAAAATTTGAAATGACGATCCTTTGGCAAATATTCAGATTTGTACCTGCACTTTGAGAATTGCTGTGAAAGGAAGTTGGTAGGCTTTAATTCAGATGAATTATTCAAAGCCATTGTGGTGTGTTACTTTTTGATTCATAATGAGCTGAGGGATAGGATAGGTGCTGGGATATAAATAAATAATTGATGTATTAGAGGCTCCCTTATTCATAATAATTTTGACATTTGTAGAGTCAGTGCAAAGTTCTGATTCAAACTGAACAGGCATTGAATTTTCAGGCAATTAGCTCTTGTCAGTGGAAGGTATCTCACCAAATCAAATGGATCCAGACCAGACAACCGACAATGTCTTCAGCTGTTTCTTAAGCATTAATTGTAACTCCTTTGCAGGAAAATTGAGTTTCAGCTTGCAAAAAGAGTTGTGTTGCATGATGAGATTTGACATGTTCTTGCAACCTTAGTTATACTAGGAATGTTAATTAATTAAAGCAAAGTAACATTACAGAATGCATATCAGATTATGCCATTTCTTCTCCTAAAGGATCCAGGTAATTGCAGTTTAGGCGAGGGTGCTGAGAAACCTTGGTGTGATAGAACTACTTACAAAGAAAGAAAAAAGATTAAAGACCACAAGCAGATTCCCTTTATCCCAAGGTATGCCAAGGTGAAACATCTGAGGATTTCCAAGGAAACCACTGTGAGCTAAGACTAAAAAAGCCAAATTTCTCAAAGTGGTTCTGCACATATCCAAGTATATGTCCAGAATAACTGCATCTGTATATTTTTTCCCCACCTTGACAATAATGTGGCTATTTATGAAATTTTGGGATCTGAAAGCTTATTTCAGCTCTATGGTGTGAGGAACATAGACATCCAGCCTGTGTCTGACTAGAAGCAGGGAAGCCCAGGTTCAAAGATATATTCAGCCATACAACTTACGAGGTGACTTCTGGCCAGTCCCGCATGCTTTCTTCCAGCTTAACCTACCTCACAGGGTTGTTGTGAAGATAAAATGAATGAGGGGAGAACACATTTCCATCTCAAGCTTCTTGCCAAGAGGGGAGAAAAAATACAATGAATGATAAGTGTAGATCAAGTGAGCTCAGGTTTTGTGTACATCCTCCCACAGTTAAACTCCAAACATTAACAGCACTAAGTCTTTCTGCCTTCAGCTCCCATTTTTCCCCTATAATATATTGATATTTATACAGTTCTGGTAGATGTATTTTGGCTGACATTTTGAGTCACAGCAAGATATTTTGAGCCCCGGTGAGAGATTTCCAAATACATTTTGCTGTTCTGGAAATGCATATGCGATGGATGGATGGTCTAGATGAGTCATGTAAAAAATGTGTGATTTCAATGAAGACAAACGTTTCATTCTGTCAGAGCCTTTTTCACACATTTTCTGATCAGGCGAGAGCTGTCTCTCCCTCTTCTCTGTTACCAGCTTCACTCACCCTGATCTCCGACTTTATATTTCTTTTTTAAAACAAGAAATAAAATAACCCCCTTAATGGATCTTGGTGGATATGACACTCATCAATTTCCTGCATGGAATTGCCTTTAAAGAAAATAAGCAATGAAACGTCTCTAAACTGGGCTATTGCAAACAAGATGTCTCCTAATTCGACATACTTGTTAAGAGCCCTTTCCCCCTCCTTACAGATGATCCCTGCACCCCAAAAACTGGCTGTAGTTACACAAAACTAGTAACTCTGACAATCCTATGGGGATGGTGTTTCAGAGCATAAGGGAAGTCTTGCTGAGACAAAGCAATGGTCCAACATGGGCAATGTTCCATTTCCTATGGTAGCCAACCAAATGTATTGATTTATCAATTATTTTTTACTTTTTTGTGGCATATTTTTAGATCATAGAATCATAGAATCATAGAACAGCAGAGTTGGAAGGGGCCTACAAGGCCATCGAGTCCACTGCAGGAATCCAGCTGCCTCTTGAATGCCTCTAGTGTGGGAGAGCCCTAAGTAACTGATTCCATTGTCGTACTGCTCTAACAGTCAGGAAGTTTTTCCTGATGTCCAGCTGGAATCTGGCTTCCTTTAACTTGAGCCCGTTATTCTGTGTCCTGCACTCTGGGAGGATCAAGAAGAGATCCTGGCCCTCTTCTGTGTGACAACTTTTCAAGTATTTGAAGAGTGCTATCCTGTCTCCCCTCAATCTTCTCTTCTCCAGGCTGAACATGCCCAGTTCTTTTAGTGTCTTCATAGGGCTTTGTTTCCAGACCCCTGATCATCCTGGTTGCCCTCCTCTGAACATGCACCAGCTTGTCTGCATCCTTCTTGAATTGCCCCTCGATGAGCACTCAAAGTGATGTGCATTTTTTTAAAAAAATAAATAAACACAAAACTACAAAACCAAACCAGTCCATAGATATAACAAAATCAGGGGATCACTAAACACACAGCATGAACTAGTAACAGCTCAGTTGGGCAGTGTAAGCTGAACTTGAGGTGGCCCAGGCATGGACCACTGTGGCCAGCTCTGCCTTACCCAGCTGAAACTGGGAAGAAGTGCTCTTCGCTGCCATCATCAGCTGGCCGTACAGGAAGATCAAAAGGAGGGAAGGCACTACGCAGGTATTTGAGAAGGCTGTTCCAAGTAGGTATGTTATGGCAGCCATGTTGTGGTGGTGCCCTAGACAGTTTCTCCAATTACCAAATGTGTCCCCAGCCCAAAATATTTGCCCTTGCCTAGGTGAGGTTAGGTGTAGGGAAAATACAGTCCCATAATGGTGTCATTTTTGAGAGACCTCAAACAAATGAGTTTAACAGCTAAAGCCAATGAATTGCCTAAGCCAGCTGTGTGATTTGAGAGATTTTTTTTCCATTTAGAGGTGGCTTATCGTAACTCGCTCAATATTTGGTTGTGCTCTGCCATTTGGGGGAAAAAGATTCTTCATATCTTGATGCCTGAACCTCTCTGCGTGTTTGTACATACACAAAGTCATTTAGCAAATGGTTATATTCTTGGGTTATGCTGCGTTTCCTCTAATGGCTGGATGTAATCTACAGTGTTTTCATCACCTTCTCTTTGTGCAGTATAGTATGCTATAGTAACTGGTAATGTGACTTACTATGTACGTAAACATCATGTTCTGGCTTTTGCCATGTGTGTGGGTCCTTTGTTCTCACAGCATCATGCTAACTAGGGGTGTGATCCGCTCCGATTAGGAGCGTAGAAGCAGTAGCGGATTGGCCTGCTCCGCCTTACCCAGAGTCGGAGTAGGAGCGGACCGCGGACCCCTAGAAGCAAGGCGAAGAGAAGCGGCCATTTTCGGAGCGCTCCGGTTTCCGCGGAGCGCTCCAATCGCCATCTTGAAAACATTTCGCCATAGGATTGCATTGCGGCAAATAATCGCGGATAACCACATTCTTTTTGAAGCTATCGTTCTGGAAATTCTTGTGCTCAGAGAGTCGTGGATGGGGGTCATTTTGAGACCACTCTCACCTCTCTGCGCCGTGCGGGTCGCGTGCTATTTTTTTTGAAAATCGGGTCAACCGCGTGGCTCAAACGGCGTTTTCGGCTTTTCGCCCATAGGATTGCATTGCGGGAAAGACTCGGGCATAACTGGGTTGGTTTTTAAGCTATCATTCTGAAAATTCTTGTGCACAGAGAGTTGTGGATGGGGGTCATTTTGAGACTACTCTCACCTCTCTGCGTCGTGCGGGTCGCGCGCTAGAATTTTTGGAAAAATCGGCGGGAAAAATACCTTTTTCAAAGGGCTGAGGGGCAGAGTCAGCTCCCGGTCATGATCACATGATCCCAAAGTTAGAGGAGGGCATAGGCAAAACGGGTAACTTGGGATTCTGGGAAACCTCTCTTTCTTCATCTGAACGGACTTTTCCCAGTGTTTTTTAATACAGTAGCCCCACCAAATGCACAAACACAACCTGAAATCATATACTAAGCTAAGAATAAGAGATAGAAACACAGCACTGCTACCCACCCTAACTTTGGGGAAAACAGAAAAGATGTGGTGCAAGGGGATGAGCTCCCCTAGGGCATCTCATCGTGGACGTGCCCCCACTCTCTCCTGCACTGGAAGGCCATTAGAGCCTTCCAAAGAGAGTAAAACGGTGGAGCAATGCCTATCATGAGTCGAAGTGAGCGTTCATTTCTTAGTGGTGGAGCGATGCCTATTATGAGTTGAAGTGAGCGTTTACTTCTCAAGCTCAGAGCTGTTGGTGAAGCAATGGCTGTCTTGAGTTGAACTGGCAGCTACTTCCCCCTCCCCCGGGCACGTCCCCCTATTGCTGGTAAAAGACAGATATAGCCTTTTTAAAAAAATTCTTCTTGCTGTTTATTGAGCAACACTGCTGCTTTTAATTCCACCCCTCCTTTGTTTATTTGTTTATTTATTCCATTTTATATGCATTACTGGCTTATCCTTGGCTCACTTCCTTATGCCCCCAGAAATGCCAGCTGCATGCCTTCCCTCCCTCCTCCCCTGCCCACCTCGCAGGGATGTTGTGTGTGTGTGGCTTTGACTCAGGGGAGAAGTCCTTCCTGCGCTCACTTGGAGTTTTGGAAGTTCCAAATTTTGCAGGTTTAAGCCCCGCCAAAAAACAGGGGATGATGGGACTGCCTTGAGTCTCAGCATGTGGCGTATGTATCCCTGGATAAGCTGTCATGGTGGTGAGTTTGAGGGGATTTTTTAACGTGCAAAATTGACGGAGCTATGGAAAGGGGTGTTGGATTTTCATAAATTCCCCAAAAATCAGGGGATGATGGGACTGCCTTGAGTCTCGGCGTGCGTATGTATCCCTGGATAAGCTTTCATGGTGGCGTGTTTGAGTTTCTAACGTGCAAATTGACGGAGCTATGGAAAGGGGTGTGAATGGGGTGCCCGATTTTCAAAAATTCCCCAAAAATCAGGGGATGATGGGATTGCTTTGAAACTTGGCGTGCGTGTGTATACCCCCATGAGGTGTCATGGTGCCAAACATGAGGTTTCTAACTTGAACAGAAAAAAAGTTGTATAATTTTTTAGCTTTCAATGCAAGCCTATGGGGGGGGGAAACGGAGCTCCGATCCGGATCCGGAGCTCCGAGCGGAGCGGAGAGGAAGTGGGCGGAGCGGGGGTGGGGCGGAGCGGCCCGATCCGGGAAATGGCGGATCTGCAAGTGAAGCGAGCGGGGGGTCCGTGCACACCCCTAATGCTAACATCCTCCAGTGTGTGTGTGTGTGTGTGTGTGTGTGTGTGTTTGTGTGTGTTTTGTGGCAGGCCCATTTGTGCAAAAGCAGGTATATAATGAGAGAATTAAAGTGTAATTGTTCTCAATGATGCTTTTTAAAAAGAATAGCTACAGTATAATTGCGATGTCAGTATTGTAAATAACAAGTTAAGTTAGTTAACTTTAGTTGAAGAATGGCCAATTAAGTCATCATTTATCAGCATTTAAGCAACAAAAACTGGTCCTTGGCTCTTAAATTTCCATTTGGATATAAATCTTGCAAGATGGGTATGTGTCCGGGGGTGGGGTGGGGATGGTCTACTAGGGAATGGGTTGGTGGACTTGGCCATTTGGGAGCCTTGTTCTGAATTTAGACCACTCTGGATCTGGGGCTCTTAGCCAATTGATGTGTGATTAATCCTTGGCTCATATTAAACCTTTGAAAACAGGACTGAAAGATGGTTCCACCCTTCTTTGTGAATCCCCCATCCAGGGACACGTACAGAATGAGATCGTTGCACATTCTGATATGAACTGACTGATCCAGACCTCCCGAACTAATTTCAGGATTAGAAATGTATGGATTTTGTGAAATCTCTTCTGACTGTATTTTGTTGATTGTTAGGTATCTTTTGTTCATCGTCTACTCATTGACTGAATCAGATTATTTTAGGGATGTATGAGACTTTTGTTCTATATATGCAAGTCTGCTCCAGCACTAATCCACAATAGTGCAAGTGCAAATTTGTGCAAATCTCTCCCCCATGAAATAAATGTATAAGTCCACAGAATCTGCATTGATCGGGAAAAGTCAGTTTCATAGAATCCTAGAATCCTAGAATAGCAGAGTTGGAAGGGGCCTACAAGGCCATCTAGTCCAACCCCCTGCTCAATGCAGGAATCCACCCTAAAGCATCCCTGAAAGATGGTTGTCCAGCTGCCTCTTGAAGGCCTCTAGTGTGGGAGAGCCCACAACCTCCCTAGGTAACTGATTCCACCGTCGCACTGCTCTAACAGTCAGGAAGTTTTTCCTGATGTCCAGCCAGAATCTGGCTTCCTTTAACTTGAGCCCGTTATTCCGTGTCCTGCACTCTGGGAGGATTGAGAAGAGATCCTGGCCCTCCTCTGTGTGACAACCTTTTAAGTATTTGAAGACTGCTATCATGTCTCCCCTCAATCTTCTCTTCTCCAGGCTAAACCTGCCCAGTTCTTTCAGTCTCTCTCCATAGGGCTTTGTTTTTAGACCCCTGATCATCCTGGTTGCCCTCCTCTGAACACGCTCCAGCTTGTCTGCATCCTTCTTGAATTGTGGAGCCCAGAACTAGACGCAATACTCTAGATGAGGCCTAACCAGAGCCGAATAGAGAGGAACCAGGACCTCACGTGATTTGGAAGCTATACTTCTATTAATGCAGCCCAAAATAGCATTGGCCTTTCTTGCAGCCATATCGCACTGTTGGCTCCTATTCAGCTTACGATCTACAACAATTCCAAGATCTTTCTCGTTTGCAGTATTGCTGAGCCAAGTGTCCCCCATCTTGTAACTGTGCATTTGGTTTCTATTCCCTAAATGTAGAACTTGGCATTTATCCCTATTAAATTTCATTCTGTTGTTTTCAGCCCAGCACTCCAGCCTATCAAGATCACTTCCAGTTTGTTTCTGTCTTCTATCCCACCCAATTTTGTGTCATCTGCAAATTTGATCAGCGTTCCCTGCACCTCCTCATCCAAATCATTAATAAAAATGTTGAAGAGCACTGGGCCCAGGACTGAGCCCTGTGGCACCCCACTCGTTGCCTCTCCCCAGTTTGAGAAGGTTCCATTGATAAGTACTCTTTGAGTCCGATTCTGTAGCCAACTGTGAATCCACCTAATAGTTGTTCCATCTAGCCCACTTTTAGCTAGTTTGTTAATCAGAATGTCATGTGGTACTTGGTCAAAAGCTTTGCTGAAGTCAAGATATATGACGTCCACAGCATTCCCACAGTCCACAAGGGAGGTTATCCTATCAAAAAATGAGATCAAATTAGTCTGACAGGACTTGTTCCTGACAAATCCATGTTGGCTTCTAGTAATCACTGCATTGATTTCAAGGTGTTTACAGATTGACTTCTTTATAATCTGCTCCAGAATTTTCCCAGGGATGGATGTCAGACTGACTGGTCTGTAGTTCCCAGGTTCCTCCTTTTTGCCCTTTTTGAAGATAGGGACAACGTTAGCCCTCCTCCAGTCGTTCAGCACCTCACCCGCCTTCCATGATTTTGCAAAGATAATAGACAAAGGTTCTGAGAGTTCTTCCGCTAGCTCCTTCATTATTCCAGGATGCAGTTCATCGGGCCCTGGAGATTTAAACTCATTCAAGGAAATTAGGTGTTCTTTGACCATTTGTTTATCAATCCCAAACTGCAATCCTGCCCCCTCAACTTCTGCTTCACTTTTTCCAGGGGGGTCATAGACCCGCTTTTGGGAGAAGACCGAGGCAAAGTAGGAATTGAGCACTTCAGCCTTTTCTTTGTCGTCTGTTATCAATTTGCCATCCTCATTAAGCAGTTGAACCGCCATTTCTTTCCTCTGTCTTTTACTACTCACATATCTAAAGAAAGCCTTTTTATTGCTTTTAGCATCCCTCGCTAATCTCAGCTCATTCGCAGTTTTAGCCTTCCTGACGCCATTTCGGCACTTCTGAGCCACATGTCTGTACTCTTCTTTTGTAGCCTGGCCTTCCTTCCACTTCCTATATGTATCCTTTTTTGTTTTCAGGTCATCTCTAAGCTTTTTGTGGAGCCATATTGGTTTCCTCTGTTGTCTTCTATCTTTTCTCCTGGTTGGAATTGTTTGTAACTGTGCCTTTAAAATTTCCTTTTTTAAATACTCCCACCCACCCTGCACTCCTTTTCTCATTAGGCTCCCTTGCCACGGGACCTTACTTATTATAGTTCTGAGTTTATTATTATTATTATTATTATTATTTATTTATTTATTTATTTATATAGCACCATCAATGTACATGGTGCTGTACAGAGTAAAACAGTAAATAGCAAGACCCTGCCGCATAGGCTTACAATCTAATAAAATCATAGTAAAACAATAAGGAGGGGACATCAGCTTTCCTAAAATCCAGAGTACGTGTATGGCTACGCTCGACTTTTGTCTCCTTCATAATCAAGAATTCAAGTATGATGTGGTCACTTTCCCCCAGAGTTCCCGTAACTGCCACTTTATCCACTAAGTCATCCCTATTGGTCAATAACAAGTCAAGGATTGCCGATCCTCTAGTTCCTTCCACCACTTTCTGTAGGAGAAAGTTATCACCCATACATGTCAGGAATTTCTTGGAAGGGCCGCTTTTGGCAGTAATGGTCTCCCAACAGATATCAGGGTAATTGAAGTCCCCCATCACTACTACATCACACTTCCTTGAAACACTGGCAATTTGTTTCTCAAAAGTTTTGTCCTCATCTTCTCCTTGATTGGGTGGTCGGTAGTAGACTCCGATTATCATATTCTTTCCATCCATTTTTGTGAACTGCCAAGTGAACTTCAGCTATTGCGTGGTATAGAAATTACCAAACAAACCAACTAACAAATAAAACAATCCATTGTGAATTTCTCTGACATTCTTGGTTAAGATGAGAACTTAGCTTTCTGCCAGCTTTTGCACTTCCCAAATATTCTGATGCATTTCTTGTTTCAAAAAAGAAGAATATTAAAAAATGCATTTAAAGTCCCTCAATGCCTGCCTTTCTCAAGCAATGCAAAACAAGCAAATAAACAAAATTAGATTGGTGCTTCTCTATAAACAAGACCACTGAGCAATTCAGACCCCCTCCACCTTGCAGTCCAAGATGAAATGCAGACAGGGAGGAGAAATGCATAAGCATTGATATCCCCAACATTTCTCCCGCCCCCCCCATGCAATTCTTCTCCAGCGTTGTCTTTCATTATGCCATCCTTTCTTTTACAGCCAAAATCACAGCAAAGCTATTTGAAGCAGCTGATCTTGAACAAAAGTTTAATTTTTGTTTTTTATTGATATCGTTCATCACTGAGTACTGCCTACAAACTAAGGTTTCCTTAGTTACTGTGTTCAAGAATAGTAGGAGAAACAAACAGGTTTAAACACACACACACACACACACACACACACAGAGAGAGAGAGAGAGAGAGAGAGAGAGAGAGAGAGAGAGAGAGAGAGACAACACAAACATATACAATTATCTAAAACAGCTTTGCTATACCCCAGAGAGCCACAGTGTTGAAGTCCAATATTTCACAAATGGCGGCTGCTTTGCAGTATTAGAAATTTCTGAAACCGCATTGAACAAAGAATATGATTTTATTTGTGCTGGATGGCAGGATGTTGGACTGATGAAACAATGAAACACATGTTCCGTGGAAGGGTGTTTTTATATTTATTTATATGTTCATTAAGTTTATATCCAGCTTTTCTCCAAATGATCCTCCTCCTCCTCCTCCTCCTCCTCCTAACAATCCCCTGAGGTAGGTTCCCCTGAGGTAGGTTAGGCTGAGAGTCAATGACTGAGCTAAAGTCACACAGTGAGCTTCATAGTCAAGAGGGGATTTGGCTTCAGATCTGCCTAGTCCAGCACTCTAACCACTACACCACACTGTCTCTCTTCACACACTGGTACAATTTCCATCTGTTGGGACACCCGTCCCAGAGAACATAATGCCTGAAGTGGTAAGAAGGAGAAGGTGGTCTAACGGGACTTGAGCAGCTAGCAAGTCTGCTCCCCCATCCTCCAGCTCCTCTCCCTCTTGCTGAGACCACTTCTTTACTATGGTCAGCATCCAGGGGTGTAATTCCACAAACTCAAATAGCGCTACTAGAGTTCAACGAAATCTTCCCACTGTACAAGCGGTGGTTGCCCATTATGCAACAGGTTGTGTGGGCAGTTGCACACCCACTTACACGCCAGGCTGCAGAAGCAGAGTATTTGGGATTTCAGGAAGTTGCCTTTTAATTTTAAAGTATGTTCCTAGCCCTCATGACTGCTTTGGGAAGCTGGGAAGCCTCTGTCTTCAGACCTCTGTTTTGCCTGGCAGCGCTCTGTCGTGTGTCTGGCTCTCACTTGTTGTATCATGTGGATATGACAAAAAGAAGAGGAATAGTGGTGGTGGGGATGAATGATCTCTTTGAATCAAGCTCGTGAACTTGTGTGCACGCCCACAACCAAGGTCTGCTGAGGCAGCTGCTTCTGCAAAGATCCCACTGGTCAGACAGGAACTTTTAATCCAAAGATAAATCATGGTATGTCACATTTGTCCAGTACACAGTATGTTGTCAGCCATCTGCTGGTTGACCAGCGGCTTTGTATTTTCTGGACCAATCTGCTTTTCTAGGGTTAGAAAACTGTAGTGGAGAGCTATACACTCTCTTGAAAAGTCTGAAGAAAGATGACGTGAAACCCCAGGAAACCTGGAAACGTTCCTTAACTTCTCCTGCATATGTTTTAGGAAATTGGCTTAGAAAACTGCAAACAGACCTAGGGCTATGTTCAAGGTTGGCTACAGGGTGAGCCAGCAACTGGTCAGGACAAGAGAGGAAGGCAGGATTGGAGAACAAAAGCAGAAGCAGGAAGGAGGACTAATCTAGAAGTCAAGATGGAATAACGTGTAAGGATATAGGAATTTACCAGAACTCGGGAAGAGCTTGTTACTTAAGTAGCATTCATTGGGAGCAGGAAGCCCTTTTATGTTCCTTCCTGTCCGTGATCATCCAATGCAGGGGGAGGAGTCATTCCAAAGTTGAAGAGGGTTCACTGAGAAGCTGCCACCAGCATTTCAAAAGTTCTCCACAACTCGTGGCAGCAACTCATGGCAGGCAACTTCTTCGGACGGGCAAATATTTTGCTTTCTCCTACGTTCAGATAATTAAGCTCTCAAGTTTAATAATCCTTGACTGTAAAGGGAAAACACACATCCCTAAACATGCAACAGACATATGCCAGGAAGGTGATTGCATCCTTTACTGCATAACCTCATCCAGATTCTTTTTGTGCAGTGTTTTACTGATGCACTTGTGCACACAGAAGTGCACACAAAAAACTCAAACTTGATGTGACTGCTTAGATCATGCGTCAGAATTCAAGAGTGCATGGGTTTCATTCCAGGGCCCCTTAAGGCTCTCAGGGGAAGCTGGTAGTAAGCTTAAGGCAGGAATGTGGATCAAGGCAAGAAGAAAGTAGGACCCTGGATAGCTCCAAGTGGGTCCTGCTGACTGAAACTTTCTGCTGCTAGGACAATAGGAGGATGTTGTCTCAGCAGGGAGCTAAAACAAATTGAAGACTTTTATAGGTAGATAAGTCCTGTACTGTGGTAAGATTCACCCTTTCTAGAGAAGCTGGATGGATGGTTCAAGGGATCTTACCTGATTTTGTACCCTGTGGCTTCTGCATTGCTGAGGAGATGGTGGCTTTGAATCTTCTGATTCATTTTCATATGAAAAAATGGGGAAGGTCATAATGGACTTGAATCAGAAAGAGTTTCAAGACGGAATTTGGAGCATGCCGGTGAGCTCACATATCCCTACTGTTACATTCATACAATTACTGCTGGGGCTCCTTTTCCCCTCTGTGTGCATGTGTGGATTGGCCTGATATGTGCTAACTCACCCTTACATGGCAAATAATAATTCTGTTATCATTAGCATATAACTTTGAATCAAACATGGAGGAGAGAAGTGCATGTGATGGTGCAGAAAGTGCACCTGATCTGATGTTCCCGAAGGAGAGGAGAACCTGGGGGAAAGGCAAAAATATGAAGCCTGTAAGATGACTGCTGCAAAAGCAGCCTCTCAGTAGGAGGTCAGGTGTTAAATACAAATTAAGAATCTGGGAGCAGCCTGTCAACACAGAGGGTACAAGACGAAATGCCAGAATGGCAGCATGAGCACTGAACCCTCCGTGATCGCTGAAGACTGCTTGTTAATTGACAGGCAGAGCTTGGCAGTCCCAATGTCCCAGAAAGCTCTACCACTTGGGAAGTTTATGTCTCTTATTCCCCAGTAAAATGCTAGGGGTGTGAAGCACAAGGTCAGGTTTCAACATTGGGGTTCACAGCTGATTGTCTGGTCCTATGAGAACATAAGAACATAAGAAGAGCCCTGATGCTGGATCAGACCAAAGGTCCATCTAGTCCAGCACCCTGTTCACACAGTGCCCAACTAGCCATTGATCAGGTACCAATGAAGCAGGACATGGTGCAACAGCACCCTACTACCCATGTTCCCCAGCAACTGGTGCACACAGGCTTACTGCCTCGAATACTGGAGGTAGCACACAACCCTCAGGGCTAGTAGCCATTGATAGCCTTTGCCTTCAGGAATTTATCCAACCACCTTTTAAGGCCATCCAAATTGGTGGCCATCACTACATCTTGTGGTAGTGAGTTACATAATTTAACTATGTGTTGTGTGAAGAAGTTCTTCTTTTTATCTGTCCTGAGTCTCCCACCAATCATGGGAGAAGTCTATGGGCTGTGGGGGGTTTTGTTTTTGTTTTTTGTCCAAGCAGGGCCTTTTAAGATCACTTCACTTTCACTTTAGGCACAATTGGGCCACAGATTTCCTTTTGATCTAAAGTAGAAAACCCTCATGTTATGATCCATCTTTACTTCAAAGGAAGTCTTGCTTATTTCTATGACACTTTTTTTTTTTAGCAACCCTAGCTAGGATTGCAGATTCGCCATTTCCCCCATTATTATTATTATTATTATTATTATTATTATTATTATTATTATTATTATTTTGGCTTTTATATTTCATTGCCATCGTTTTGCCCTTGCTTGCTGCCACCGTGGCCCTCCATTGCCATAACTTTGCCCTTCTTTGCTCTCATGTTCCCCTTCTCCTGGCATAGACTAGTGGTATTCAAACTTTCGGGTACATCATGGTCTTCTTCTAGCTGGGAATAGTTGGACCTCTTGAACTTGGCTGATGCAAATGGACAACATTTAATTTCAATTCATTTTTTGATCAGAATTTACCAAAATTCCCATTTTTTTCATATTTGGGAGAGAAAGAATTTGAGATTTAAAAGAAATCAAATGCAAGAGAATGTGAAACTGACATATTTGCCCTTCCTTACCAAAACAGGGCTCCTAAATCCTAGGTTTTAAAATTTTCCATATGTGCAAGGCATTCCATGAGCCTTACGCCTAAATTACTGCTTTTTAAAAGAAAAAAGGAGTTAACATTGCTCGAACGCAATACGTTCACACAGAAGGAAGGAAGGCAAGTGGGAGAGACAGCAATGTGGCAAACAAGTATATTAAGCATTTCTTCTCGGGGACTGTTTGTTCTTCATCCTTGAAGATTCCTGCCATGTGTGTGTCACTGGGTAGTGCTGAATGTTTGCCATGTGCAACTGGAAATAAAGTGGGTGGATAAAATGGTGTGAGAGGCACCTTCCCTCTGATAGGCACTTTAAAGTCCCTGCTGCCTGTATTGCATGGCACCACAGTTGCACAGACGATATTTGATGAGAAGCAGAATCTAGCAGCATCATTGGGGGGGGGGGAGGTAGAGGTGGGAATGACACAGGCTGTGTGCGTAAATGTAGAACTGGTCATCGGGTGGGAAGGCTGAGAAGATCACACAGGTTTTTGCCAGGATGACTAAAGGACAGCTTGTACATTACAGTTCTTGCATGTTTACTGGCAACTTGGGATGGACAGGCTCACCTGTGCCCTGGCTTTGATGGGCGCTCTCACTGACCCACTGCACCTGACCTTGCTTGCAGTGCTACGTGAGCTTCTGGATGGCCCAGCGAATGGCCCAAGAAGATGTGGGGCCATTCATCCTCCAAGTGAGCTGCCATTGTTACCCAACAATAGTGGTTCTGGGGGTTCTTGTGTTGTGTAAATGGCGTCCGTAAACAGGCCATTTACCCAACATTACAGTCCTGGGAGAATAACACAGAAAAAAACTCCTCAAAATCCATCTCCCAAATGGATTTCTCCAGCCACTGAGGGATACAAAGACTCATAGACTGAGTATGTGACACTCACACACACACACACACACACACACACACACACACACACAGAGAGAGAGAGAGAGAGAGAGAGAGAGAGAGAGAGAGAGAGAGAGAGGAGGTACAGATTTTGTGAAATCCATTTCATCTCTGTTTCACAGATTGTCGGGCCTCTTTCATGCCATTGCCCATTCATTGATGGGATCACATTTCTGTATAAGTTAATTCCTGTTTGCAAATCAGCACATGTGCAAATCCCCTGCAAGTGTGTGTGTGTTTGTGTAGTATATATATGGTCCACAAGTCCGCACAACTCAAAAAAAGCCAGTCCACTAAAGAATCCACAGATCAGATTAATAGAAATATTACCATATTTGAATCCATTGTGGATTTCTTCAACATCCCTACATCTGCATCTCCAGATTTCTAGGCCCCAGATTCACCCATCTCTAGGCATCCCACACAAAGAGAGAGTGGCATTTTACTTGGCTTGTCGGGCCATGAGAGACCTCTGTTCTCTGCCTTGATAGCCTCTGATGCTGCCCATGTTATGTTAAGAACCATTGAGTAGTTTTCTACATTGCTACAACACTGATGCAAGATTTTTGTGTGTCTCTGTGTGTTTTAAGGGGTGATATAGGATGTGTGGTTGATGTCTTTAAACATTTCCCTAACAGGCTTGAGGACTAGAAATTTGCCCAGGTTACTTATCCTGCTCCTTCTAGGTTTGCTTCTCAGGTCTGGGCATAGTTATCATGCTGCAGCTTCCTTTGGGCCTTTGCACCTTTCCATTTAGACTCACCCTGTTCTTGAGTCTCTGTGTTTCTCTTCCCTTCTGGTGCTGAGCCGTCTCTTCTGCCAGCAGATCACAGGTGAAAAACAAGGTTAAGTTGATGAATGAATGTGTGGTGCATATTTATTAAAGAAGTGGGTGCATTTGCATTGAACGTTTCTTAGCAGTCACTTAGTTCTGCTTGGCGTTTGTGTCGCAGAATTCTAATACAGACACTTTGCACTTCAGAAGTACATGTTCATGTTGAACATACAAAGCACTCTGGCAATTAGCATTTAGCTATTTGGCCTCACAACAAAAGCACACACCTCATCCAATATTTGGGAATGCAAATTCCATTTGGTTTTTAAACACACCCACGCAACCCTCTAAAAATCAACATTTCTAGTAAATGGCCCTGGATTTGACAGCTGTGAAAATAGAGACCTGTTGCCCTACCTAATAGAAATTTAGATGAGACAGCTGAAATCCAGTCCACACTTAGATGAGAGTAAGATCCACTGAAATCAATGGAGCTTTACTTCTGAGTAGACATGGATACTTGAGAGTATACCTAGTTGATTTTAGAATGTTCTTGCAACTCATCACTAAAGAAGCCACACAAAGGTTTTCATTATTGCCATGAAGCCCCTGGGGATCTTTAACGTCCCCTGACACCCCCCCCCCCATTAAGCAGACAGTTATCCCCAAATTACAGGGTTTGGATCATTTTCAGCCCATGATTAATAGTGATATGTGTATGCTGCTTACTCAGATATACTGACAGAAATATATACCACTTTATCTTTTCCACACTCATGCCATTGGAGTTGTGGTGGTGTCTGAGGGAGAAACCACCTTGCAATAGCTTTTTAAAGGGATATAAAGTATCAAGTCTTTTATTTTTACCCTCCTCCTCCTTCTGGCATTGTCAAAGGGAGGGGAGCTAGAAATGTATGAATCAGCAAAACTTGAGTTTGCTGAAGCTCCCCAAATTCCATCTTGAATCTCGTTCTGACTTGGGTCTATATCAGATTGTGAGCTTTGTTTTGGTTTTGGTTTTCACATGAAAATCACGGCCTGTTTTCATGCATCTTTTTCCAAACATATATTCAGCAATTGTGCACATTTTCGAAATAGATGTATTCTTCCCTCATTGATCAAAGTGTGTTTGTGCATCTTCTCCCCACCCACCCCAAAAAGTTCACATTTTTTCATGCACATTTTCCAAATATATGTGTGCTGTCAAACACATTTATTTTTGGCTCCACAAATCAGATTGCAAGATTGGAAAGTAGGGACTTCAGATGAAGATTATGTCTTAGTCTGTGTTCATCCTGAAAGATGCAAAATGGATAAATCCTGATAAAAGGGCAAACTGAAATAATTTTTTCATACATACCTAAGAGGAGCATTTCTGGTGATCTTGGTGTCACCCAAGCAAACTCTCTGCAAAGGCATTTTTTGCCCTGAAGCAGAAAATACACCAATATCCATGATAACCTGTCTTGGAAATTAATATGGTACAAAATCCACCAGGACCTTTTCCTGTCTAGCCTTGTCCAACCTGGGGACCTCCAGATGTTTTGGATGAGAACTCCTCACATTCCTGACCCTTCATCTAGCCATACTGAGTTAGGCTAGATGAAAGCTGAACTCCAAAACAACTGGAAGGCACCAAACTGTGGGAAGAATGAAAAATGAGCCATTAGAAGAAGCACAAATCCAGAAATCATCAGGATCTGTGTGACAAGTTTCCCCAAGAGTGGTGAGTGTTCTGGCCCAGGTGGGCAGTCTGTAGCATTACTGCCAGTTAGGGAAACAGAAAACCTTCTCCGTTATTTCCTTCAATATGTTTGTCTTGTAGAAAAGTGGCATTGCATGTTCTGGGCATTTATCTGGAAAAAAGTGGATATGTAATTTTCATGAGGTCAGGTTTTCTGAATTGTTATTTTGCACGCCAGTTGGAAGTATAGCCCCCACCCCAGTTCTGTCTCATAGGCCTGGCTTCATTGCGTGTGGTTCCCGCCCTGACAGCCAGCCAGTGTTTGTGCCTTTCCGTTTGACTAGGTGATAGTGAATGAACGTACACTGATCCCCGACAAGGCAGAAGAGATCCTTATGGGGTGGATCAGTGGACTGGCTTGGATGGAAATGTTGCTCTTACTGAAGGATCGCTTGGTGGATTCGGATTAAATCTGAATGAGGCATTAGGAAAAGAGTGGTTCCATGACTTTGGGGTTTGAGTGCCTAGGACTAGAACTCCCCCACCCCTACCCGGCTGCGTGCCATCTTCTAGCAAAATTCTCATGAATTCACACTTCTCATGTGTGAATCAGCGATCCTTGAGCTCGCCTGAGTTCTCTGAATCCCATCTCAAAGCTCATTCTGACTCGAGTCAGTATCAGTTGCGAGCTTTGGGTTGTTTTTTCACATTATACATGCATATTTTTCCAAACGTACACATCGGTTGTACACATCTTTGAAATATCTGCATTCTGCTCCCATTGATTAAAGTGTATATCTTTGGTTTCTTCAGTATTACGTGATTTTCATGTGCATTTTTCAAATGTACAGATGCTGTCAAAGAGAGAGGTTTTTTTGGG
The DNA here is from genome assembly GCF_023053635.1 of Elgaria multicarinata webbii. Taxonomy (NCBI): domain Eukaryota; kingdom Metazoa; phylum Chordata; class Lepidosauria; order Squamata; family Anguidae; genus Elgaria; species Elgaria multicarinata. The sequence continues at coordinate 3,067,190 of NC_086186.1, read as the reverse complement.
GGGGGGGGGTGTCTGTGAATCACATTGCAACCTCAGAAATGTATGGACTTTGACTGCACATTGCACCCAAGGGTATGTTTGGTCTGGAAAGTGCAAACTGGATAAATCCTGGTCACAAACAAACTGAAACAAATTTCTCATACATGTGGATAGGGAGACATCTTCCTCCCTCTCTCAAAATACTAGAACCCAATGGGGTCATCCCATGAAGCAGATTGGTGGGAGATGCAGGACAAATAAGAGGAAGTATTTCTTCACACAGCGCATTATGGAACTCACTACCACAGGATGTAGTGATGGCCACCAATTTGGATGGCCTTAAAAGGTGGTTGAATAAATTCCTGAAGGCAAAGGCTATCATTGGCTACTAGCCCTGAAGGTTGTGTGCTATCTCTAGTATTTGAGGCAGTAAGCCTGTGTGCACCAGTTGCTGGGGAACATGGTTGGGAGGGTGCTGTTGCACCATGTCCTGCTTTGTTGGTCCCTGGCTGACAGCTGGTTGGCCACTGTGTGAACAGAGTGCTGGACTAGATGGACCCTTGTTCTGATCCAGCATCAGGGCACTTCTGATGTTCTGATGACTATGGGCTACCTTCAGTATTTGAGGCAGTAAGCCTGTGTACATCAGTTGCTGGGGAACATGGGTGGGAGGGTGCTGTTGCACCATGTCCTGCTTTGTTGGTCCCTGGCTGATGGCTGGTTGGCCACTGTGTGAACAGACAGAGTGCTGGACTAGATGGACCCTTGGTCTGATCCAGCATCAGGGCTCTTCTGATGTTCTTATGTTCTTATCCCTATTCATAACTGACGGACACATTGGCTAGTTCAAGAACCAGTTAGGTCTACATGTGGAGCAAAGAGGATTTTTTCTCTCATTCAAAATGCTCCCAACCGAAGTAAGCATGAAAGCTGCAGATTGGTTAGCATCTTGCTTCCAGGTGAATGTTTGCTTATCTTCAGAAGCACTTTGAGTTTTGACAAAGCTATGCAGGAGATGGCACTGTAAAGGCAGATTATTTCTCGCAGCGCACAAGCATATGCAGCAGACCAGTTGAGCATGTTCCAAAATACTTTCCCTGCCTGGAGCCTGAATCTGAAAAGAAAGCTTGGGCATAATTTTTGCACTTCTGAAATGGAGAGAGAGGGGGAAAGCGAGAGAGAGAGAAAGCAGAAGGCAAGCAAAGTGCCAAGTCATTCTGCCAAGTTTTTTGATGCTCAGAGGCATTGATCAGCATCTGAAAATGGATGACTTACTCTTCAAGGGGGCAAGATGGCAAAGATTGTGTAGGAGGAGGAGACAGAACAAAACCACACACCCCTCTTCTCCATTTCTTTTCTACGGTATTGATTTCTTATTGATTCAGAAGATGTACTGGAAGAAAGGCAGTGTGTTTTTATCAACAGGGCCCTTGTTATTTCTCAGCCAGCTCGAGTGAGCTGCGGTGCTCCAAAGGAGTGGTGACTTATTCAAGGTCAAGGTCTGAAGGCCCTGCCCATAATCCAGATGGGATCAAAGTGGACACGTTGCCAAGAATCTTGGAGACTCGTAGTGCTACAGGGCAATCACTGTGACTTCCAAAATCTTCCACAGATCAGACATGGAGGCTCATGGTTCTGGAGCCGGGATCAGACCTTGTCCCACCCCCAATCCAGGGGCATAATGGGAGCAGAATGCATTTGGATTGAGCTGAGGAATATCTTGATTTTGTTTGGGGTAGGGGGGATAGTAGCCCTTCTCCAAAACTCAAACAAACATTTGTGTGGACCTATTTTCCCCTGAGGAAGTGTGTGTGGGTTTTTGGCAACATTTGCATGACGGGCACACAATATTGACTAATGTTCAAGGGAGGGGGGATGCCAGTCTTATCGTTGCTCTTTTTTCATCCTTTACAATGAAAAGGAGGGGGGAGGAAAACTTTGCAACCATTTCAGGAGGCATCAGACCTTCAATCAGCAGTCTGGCAACATGGCAATTGCATAACTTGCCTTCCTTGGCCTAATTTAATTTAGCCCTTCGACTAAATTGAAAAGCCCTCTGCAAGGGATCAATTGAGACCCCTGGCAGGAGAGGTCTGTCCCTCCTGTTGGGTGGGGAGGAATAGGGAAGGGGAAAGAGAGAGAGAGAGAGAGAGAGTATTGGATTTTGAGACTATCCTTGAAGGGCTGCAGCACTTGATAGGAAAAAGACCCCCACCCCACCCCTGCTTTAGAGAACAACCCCATAGGAAAAATGTTGTAGCACAGCTCCCAGGACATGATTAAGGTGGGGGAAGGGACAGGATGGGGAAAGGGGAGGGGCCACAGAACCAGGACATGGCCATTTGGAGAATTCCAGAAGGCTACATCATGAGCCCATTGGGCCAGATGCCGCTGTGGATCTGAGGTGTGTGGTTTTTCACCTGTTCTGCATCGATCTCCTGTGTAAGGGGGGAGGGGGAGGAGGCAGGGTGTTGAATGGCAGGATGAAGTAAGCAGCAATGTAAGTGTGCTTGGAATTCTGTTGGTCATACCAGACAGGCACAGACAGTGCAGGAAACGTTTAGCAAGGTGGGTGCAAAGCACGCAAGTGAGTGTCCAGAGGTATCTCAGCAGAAAGGGGAGGCCTACCCAAGCCAAATCTCTTGAAGCTCACCAACTCAAAGGAATATGGAAGGGAGGTGATCAGGGACAGACAGTTTCACCTGAAAGCTTGGGATCATCTTGGGAATTAAGATGTCATGAAGGGCTGGCAATGAGAAGCAAGGCTCAGTCTGAGGTTTGAGCAAAGGCCTCTTGAAAGAGGTAGTCAGTAGGAGGCAGCACTAACGGAGGAAACCACAGTTGTCCAACTTATTTCAGCTCTGCATGTTGGTCATGCTGACTGGGGCTGATGGGAATTGCAGCCTAACAACATCTGGATGGCAACAGGTTTGCTACATTTGCTTTAGCAGGAATGGAGTGGTGGTAAAATTATTATTATTATTATTATTATTATTATTATTATTATTATTACATTTTTATACTGCCCAATAGCCGAAGCTCCCTGGGCGGTTCACAAAATTGAAATTAGCATATTCCATTATTAAATAAAACAATGGTTCTTTATTTAATCCCATTATCTGGCATTGTGCATCCATATTCCTGATGTGGGGGTGTAGACTGTTACTTGAGTTGCAGTGGTGCAAGTCACTGTGCACCAGTAGGTAATGCAATGTTAGGCCAGGGGTTTTGTTGCATTGCGATGCTAGTCTAAAAAATGAAATCTCACTCTTCTTGGCTGCTGTGTCCAAATGGAGGGTCATTACTTTGAGGTTTTAGACTTTTAGATATGTACAAGGCATTCTGTGAACCTGATCATACCGTGATTCCTTCTTTTGTCTTTTCCTGTCATAGCCTCCCCGCCCGCCTCCCGGATGGGGCAATCAAAACCTCACACAGTACTGAACAGAAGCATTTCAGGACATTGATTTTGTAGAAGCACGTCATGATCCCCCCCCCCATGTCATTTTCTATCACTTTTGAAATAATCCTCATCATTCTCTTTGCTTTTTAAATTACCACATCACATTGAACTGACAGAAGCTATCTACAATTGGTTCTAAGATGTTCCCCTTAAACGTGTTCATTCTCTTTGTTTACTTGATAGCAGTAATCATCATCTTCTGGACTTGCAGGGCAGACAAAACAAGGCGGTGGAGGAAGCATTTCAGCACTTACCCTGTAGGACAGCTCCCCTTTGAAGCCTTGGATTAGTTGAGACTGAGGACATCAGCCAGATCTACACGTTGTTGCGAAGGCGCCTTTTTTAAAGAGGTACCTAAAAGAAGCTCCTCTTTCTTTACTGTGTGTACTGTGAGCTAGGCAACGCCGCCTGCGGAAGAATCTCTACCCCATTCAAAGACGCTACTCTGCTCTGGCCGCTTCCCCCTCGCGTGTTCTTCCATTTGAATAATCCCCCCTCCCACCCAGCGGCTCTTCTGGCGTGTCCCGCCAGCGGAGGCCCCTCCTGCAAAACACTTTTCTCCCTCGGTGTGTTTGTATTTGCAATTGCGTGCGCGCGGCGGACGAGTTCAGCTCCTGCCTCTCGCTCTCCCCCGCGGTGTCATCTCCCCGCGACTCTCTTCGGTGTGTGCTCGCACATGCGCACGAGCACGCAAACGCAAATACAAACACACCGAAGGAGAAAAGTGTTTTGCAGGAGGAGCCGCCAGGACGTGCCAGAAGAGCCGTCGGGTGGGAGGGGGGATTATGGAAGAACACGCGAGGGGGAAGCGGCCAGAGCAGAGCAGCGTCTTTGAATGGGGTAGAGATTCTTCCGCAGGTGGCGCTGCCTAGCTCACAGTACACACAGTAAAGAAAGAGGTGCTTCTTTTAGGTACGTCTTTAAAAATGGCGCCTTCGCAATGATGTGTAGATCTGGCCATCCTGAAGTCCTGTTTTGTTCTGCTATTTACATTATTCCTTCTAATAGTAATAATAGCTTTTGAATGGTGGGGAAGGGGAGAACCTAAGGGAGGGGGGGAAACACACCTGTGCCCAAAACAGCCAATGAAGACTGAGCATGATCAGTGGCCGAAGAATGTTGTTGGAAAGTAGGGATGGGTGAACTCCCCTGCAATATTTACCACTGCCAATTTGCACAAAATGGTGGTTTCTATAAAGACTTAGCTGTAATTTCCCATAAAATAGCAGTTTGTGGGAAAACGGAATGCCATAAGCTTGCCTGACTCAATGGGGGCTGAGTTGGCAACATCTTCCTGAGGTTTGGCCGTAAACTGGATTCTTCCGACATCCCTATTGGAGAAAGGCAGAAAGAACCCATGGGTGAGAGGTGGGTTTGGTTGACTGGCTGGCACCCTGAAACATTTTCTAGCCTATAGCCATCACGGCTAGTAGCCATTGATTACTTCTCCTCCATGAATTTGTCTAACTCCCCTTTAAAGCCAACCAAATTGGTGGCCATCACTACATCTTGTGGTAGTGAATTCCATTGTTTAACTCTGTACTGTGTGAAGAAGTCCTGTCTTTTGTCTGTTCTGAATCTCCCACCAGAATGGTAGCCACCACCCCAGTTAATAGATTTCCCTCCAGACTCATTTTTCCTCTTTGTTTTCACCCCATTCCTTAAATTGAGCCCTGATGCCACCTTGCCCTGGGACAGCATCACTAAAATAGGGATATATGAGGAATTTATTCTAGACCATTTCTGAACTGAATTTACCCAATTTGCAGGCACTCCTTCTGATGGGAGAAGGATGCATACATTTCTAAAATATGCACCATTGATGTGAATATTTGGAAATACGTGCACAACAATTTGCCCCATTTTTGTGCAAAAAGAAAAGTCAACATCAATCAAAGATCACAAACTGAAATGAGCACGAATGGGAACCTGCTTCAAGGTGGAATCTGGAGAACTGTGATGAGCTTAATACTTTGCTGATTTGTGTATTCTGACATTGGACATGAATTTTGTGAACCACCCGGGGAGCTTCGGCTATTTGGCAGTTTAAAAATGCAACAAAATAAATAAATAAATTGGTAGATACGGAAGATAAAAGGACTGTTAGCCCTGCACATGTACAACACCCCCATTTCACAGAAGAATCAGTAAAGACCTCTGCTGATGGATGCTTTGAGAGAGAGCTGAAGTTCTTCTCTGTATTGCTATTTTGGTGGGTTCAGAGAAGGAGATTTAGACTGCGAACACAAGGATATGTTCATGTGCTATGAAATCACCGTAATCCTGCCATTCCTGGTTGTGGCTTTAAAAGCTGGAGAGAAATATGGATTGGGGGGATTCTATTCTACCTCTTTCTCCAAGGTGGAGATTGCAGTGGTCTTGCTTTTCTGAGCCTTGCCAGGCCTCCTATCATTAGCTAAGCCTCGATGCAACATCCTGCTCCCCCATCACCACCACCACCACCACTACTACCACCACCACATGCTTTCTCAGTTCCACTCCTGTCCTTCAGCTGAAAAGCTCTAGGCCCATATGACATCTGAGCTTTTCTTGAGCCTCACACTGGTAGCTGGGATCTCATTAGCTGCCTTCGTCTCTTTCTCCCTTGCTGCAAGCAAATGCTTAAACTGCTCATCTGAGTTTTCACTGGAAGGGGCATCACTGCGTAAGTCCCAATGGGGCCTGACAGTTGCCCGCATGCGCTGCCCAGGCCAGAGGGGATGTTTGAGCGAACTGCCGGCTCTGATTAGGTCAGGCCAGCAGAAGTGGGCGCTCTTTATGTGCTTGCTGGGCTCAACTCTTGTGGGGAATAGAGAGAAAGACCACCCTTGGGTCTGGATAGCACTCACTTTCTGATGTTCATTCATGCTAAAGAAGATAAGGAAGGTGAGATAGGGATGTATGAGAAATTCTTGAGAAATTCAAGGTTTTACCCAGTTTACTTGGCCACAGTCTGCATAGAAACATAGAATAGTAGAAGGGACCTAAAGTCCATCAACTCCAACCCCCTGCTCATTGCAGGAATCCACCTTAAAGCATCCCTGAAAGGTGGTTGTCCAGCTGCCTCTTGAATGTCTCTAGTGTGGGAGAGAGCCCACAACCTCCCTAGGTCACTGGTTCCAGTCAAAGTCCAAATATTTCTGATCTTGAAATGTGACTCATGCACCCCAAAAATGTGCTTTACATTCTGAATAGTTTTTTTGCATAAAAATGTGTACTTTAGATATTAAAAATGTGCACAAATACACTTCAATCAATGGGAGAGGAATGCATATATTTCAAAAGTGTGCACAACGGATGTGTACATTCAGAGGAACATAAATGGATATCACGCAGTGGGGAAGAAGCTCACAGTATGACTTGGGCTTGAGTCGGAATGAGCTTCAAAGTGGAAAATGAAGAACTCTGGCAGGCTCACAAGTTGCTGATTTTCTTCTCCAGGGTGAGATGGCAAAAGTTAGCTTCATGTCAGACATAAAGGCAACATACCCTATTTCTTCGATTCTAAGATGCACTTTCCCCCCCATATAAACATCTCTAAAAACGGGGTGCATTTTAGAATTGTGGTGGCGATTCTTCTTCTTCAAATCAAAGCTTTTTTTCTGTTGGTGGTACTGAAATTCGTGTGTGTCTTACAATCGATGATGTCTTACAATCGAAGAAATACGGTAGTTCTTTTCATAAGGTTGTGTGAATGAGCAGCAGAAGTTGAATGAGGTGAGGTTGCTCACAACATTCCATCTTGAGTCCCACATCAAACAAGTAAAGGCGAGGAGGGGGGCACAGAAATTGTCCACACAAATAACCTTGGACCATAGGCAGAAGCTATTCATTTTTACACTTGCTGGACTTAAGCCGAAATACTCAGAAATAAATCTTGCAGTGGACAATGAAGCTGCATTTACAACTTAGAGTTCCTAAGACGGCAGCCTAGTTTTTCTCTGGATTGCACACTTGGCATTAAATCAATCTTCAAATTCTCCAGGAATTCAGTGGTGTGGAACACATACTTTATGTCCGAAAGGTTCCAGGTTTAATTCCCAATAACTCCATTTAAGGGATTAAGAGAGGGGTGAGCCCTCCAGATGTCCCTGAAACAGAATTCTCATCAACCCTCACCATTAGCCCTACTGGCTAGGAATGCTTGGAGTTACACTCCAACCACATGTTGATAGGAATGTATGGGAAATTCATTTCAGGATTTTTTTAAATTATTATTATTTGTCAGAACTTGAACCCAGTTTGAACCTTTTGTCCCAAACAAAGACTTGGATACAATCTGTGCTTGAAAAATTTCCAAGCTTGCAGTATAATTTAGAGACCAAAATAGATGAATACGACAGCATGCATACATTTAGAAAATGTGCAAAATTGATGTGTACATTTGGAAAAATGCACATGAAAATATGGATGGGCTTCCACATGAAAAGGAAGAAACAAAGCTCAAAATCTAAATATGGATTTGAACTGGAAGGAGTTTCAAGGTGGGATTCAGAGAACTGTGGGTAGCTCACGTGTAGTTGATTCACACATCCACACAGACGCAGGTATAAGGGACTGGGAAAGACCTCACCCAGACACTTCAAAGGTTTGCTGCCAGTCAGAACAGACAAGATGAATTAGATGGACGGATGGTGTGGCCCAGTTTAAGACACCTTTATCTTTTGATGATGCTGATGACGAAGATGCTGATGGAGCTGGAGTTTACCACATAATTCCATCTGCAATCCCATGCATACTTTCTTGGGAGTAAGTTTCATTGATCTCAGTGGGACTCCCTTCTGAGTAACTCCCTTACATGGCTTGGGACCACAATACCTGACGGAACGCCTCTCCCAACGTGAATATACCCGGTCACTACGTTCAACATCTAAGGTCCTCCTCCGGGTGCCTTCTCCGAGAGAGGCTCGGAGTGTGGCAACAAGGGACAGGGCCTTTTCGGTGGTGGCCCCCAGACTATGATCTCCCTGATGAGGCTCGCCTGCCACCAACACTATCTTTCCGGTGCCAGGTTAAGACTTTCCTCTTTGCCCAGGCATATGGCGGCACATCCTAATCACCCACATGTTACGTTTTTTCATGGTTTTTAATGCTTTATGTGTTTTAGAATTTTAAATTTTGTATACGTTTTTATCTTAATTTTAGAATTTCTGTAAACCGCCCAGAGAGCCCTGGCTATGGGAGCGGTATATAAGTGCAATAAATAAATAAATAAGCATGCATCAGCTAAAGCTATCCATCTAACACTGGTTGGATCCATCCTGATGCATGCTTGCTTAGTAATGGGTCTCACAGTAGCTAATGGGGTGCTACTCATGAGTAAGTGTGCATAAGATTGCAGCCATTTTTCCCCCTCTGGATTGCACCCTTGGTGTTAAATCAATCGTCAAATTCCCCAGGAATTTGAAACAACTCTAGCGAGTTTACATTTTTCTTTCTAGTAATTGTTTCTCTCCCAGTGTGGCTACTTAATTTAATTAGAGGTGGTGAATTAAGAACTCAATGAGCGAAGTGTGAATCTAACTGATTTATTCAGTAAAATAAATGAACACTTCAACAGTGACAAAAATAATACAGAATCATTGAGGTGGAATTGTAAAGGCCACGCAGATCTCAGAAACAGAACAAAGAGTGGGTGGACACCGGATGTGGATTCCACACAGGCTCTGGATGAGACCTAGGAATTCCATTGTGATGCAACATGTATTCATAACACACAATCATCCACCTCTTCACAAAGATCAGGAGGATTAGAGTAACTGGCAATGAGAACAGGGAGGGGACCCCATTAAGAATCGGGCTTCTTTAGAGATGCCAATTCATCAAATTTCCCCAATTCTGAATTTGTCCCCATCACTAAGATCATAGGAAGACCTGCACTGAATCAGACCAAATACCTTTCTGGTCCTCATTCCGTTCACACAGAGGTCTGCCAGACATCTGGAAGCCCACAAGTAGGACCAGCAACTGGTGTACATAGGCAGGGGACACATTCAAATAGAGGACCTTCCTCTGGCAGACAACATTTCTCTGAAAAGTAGAACACTTGGCCACCCTATCCAAATGTCCCTTTCCACATCTCCAGAGGTGCAAATATGGACATGAGAAGCTATGTTATACCATGTCAGAACATTGGTCCACATAGTATTGTCCTCTCTGGCAGTATTATGACAATGGAATCAGTTACCTAGGGAGGTTGTGGGGTCTCCCACACTAGAGGCCTTCGAGAGGCAGCTGGACAACCCTCTGTCAGGGATGCTTTAGGGTGGATTCCTGCATTGAGCAGGGGGCTGGACTCGATGGCCTTATAGGCCCCTTCCAACTCTACTATTCCATGATTCTATGATCTCTCCAAGTCAGAGTCCTTTCCCAGACCTGCTACGTTAGATCCATTTTGGAGATACCAGAAGCTGAAGTTGTGATCTTCAATGTGCAAAACATGTACCCTCTCACTGAGCCATTGCTCCTCCCAATAAGCTGACACACTCCCTCTTTCTCAATATCATCTTTGCTTGGAACTCTCACTGGCTTTCCTTGAGATGTTTTCTTGTGCACCACACCCGCTTCTGGTGATAGAGCATGCAGAGATGCCACCAATAGGTCATTGAACACCTGAAGATAATTGATCTGCAGTTTCTGGTATAGCAAGAACAAGGTTTTCTTTCCTGTTTTCCACTCTAATTTCCCTTCTTTATCTTCCTCTTCCCCTGGATTGCCTTGTCTCAGACCCAATTATAATAACTTAGGATGCCCTCAACACAGACTCTTTGGGCATCACCTTGTTTTGCTTCACCAACTTTACAGCAATTATCTCCTGGGGTTACAATGTACTACAAATTGATACTCTCGCCACTGATGTCCTTAAAACAATTAGTGTACACCTTCCCTTCCTTCTGTTTGGCTGCTTTATGTTCAACTTGAAAAGTTGCCTTTTGGCTTTCATGCTAGAGCTGAAGAGAAAAGGGGAAGAGGGAGTTCTCCAAAGCAAATTCTTTTAAATGGTTTTGCACATGTATGTATGTTCAATCCAATATTTTCTCCACATTCCCAATAAGGGATGGTAATGAATTTGGAAGAGTGTGTGTGTCGGGGTGTGTGTGTGTCCTCTATATTTACTTTGATGGAGACATTTAAGTAGAGATTAGATGGTCATCTTTCATCTTTCAGCTGTAGTCGTGTCATCCATTGTAGATCTTGCTTTGAGCAGGGGATTGGACTGGATGACCTCAAGGGTCACTTACAACTCTAAAATTCCAAGATTTGCTGAGGCCCCTACATGTCTGTCAAAGGAAATCCATTTGGAAGCTGATGAGGTACGTTTGATGCCAGTGATCAAACTAACATACTGTTTCTGTTGTCTATGATCTCAGAAACCACCTCCCCCCCCCCCATATAAACTGGCTTGAGATTTTGTGCTCCTTTCTTCTCTTCCTTCATCAACAGAAGTGTGAATAGTGGAACAATTTGTGCCCCCGCCCCTGAAACACTGAATTAAATGGGCCTAGGAATGTTTTGTTAAGTTGGGCTTTTAATTTGCCTTGACTTTGATTTTATCGTAGAAAAATGAGGTGGGAATAACCCCCCAAGAAATAAAATTTGTAGGAAATAGGCAGAATTGTTGCAAGCCTTGGGTGTCATTTTTCTTGGTAGAAAGGTGGAATAAAAATAAAAATATATCAAATGAAGAGACAAATTGACATTATGGCCAGCCCTGAGTGAGCTGTCCATGGGTCCGGGCTCATGCAACCTATCCTAGACTCTTGTGGTGCTTTGCCAGTAGATTTCCTGGAACAGGAGAGCACACATGAATAAGCACAACCACTAATTCAGCATTTAGAAAGCACCCAGAGAGATAACCTCCCTGTTGCTGGACTGCTATCTGAGGGAAGATTGTGGTGCAATTAAGGTCAATTTACAGGTTGAAAGAAAGGTCTAGTTTCTCACTTGCCCGAGAGGTAATCTTCCTCTCAAGCCAATCACAGAGAGAGGACCCTTCAGGGCCCTGGACTGTGAGCAATCAAGCGGCACTCAAAGCACTTGAAATGGTTTACTTTTTATAAAACGCCACAATGGGGGAGATGTGCATGTGCAGAGCTGTGGCGATTTGCATGCACCCCGAGTTAACCTTTGACATGGCTCGCTCCCTGAGGAATCATACAAGATATCACAACGTGGCCATGAGTATAATCAAGTCTGGAGCCCCACCCTGGGAGGGACCCTCGATACAGTAAACCCATGTTCACCCGAGATGCCTGCCCCTTCACAGATTAACTTACAGTTTACGCATTCATCTGGATAAAGTGGTGAAATATTTTGTGGTCTCTGCCAGTTTGGGTTGCAGGTGGGGGGCGGGTGGGCAAAATTTTTTTAATTAGAGACACTTTGATGAATTCTCTTCCTTTGCATTTCTCCAAGGATTTTGGAGTTGCAAATTACCACCTGGCCTTGTTTCTGAAGTGCAAACTCCACATTAGGAATTCTCTTTTGTTTGCTTGTTTTTATTTCTGAATTTTGTATTCAGAAATGCACGTTGCACACTGTGTCATAACTTTCAGTTCTTTGTCTTTTCTGCCCTCTATATTACATGAATAAAACACTGCCCAAAAACAACAATATTGATGTGATTGTATGCATGATTGCATCAAGGTTTGTGTGTGTATGAATTTGGCATTTTACCCATGCATGGGAACACTTGTCCACATCAGTAAACTCAGCTCTCAAATAATCTCAATGCAATGGGCTGTGTCCAGACTCTTAAAACAATTCTAAAGTATTGCTGCTATTTAGATGAGGGCTCTGTTAGTCATGCTTATAACAGACCCAGTGGAATGAGTTGGGGACGTAAGTCTTAATGCATTTTAGATGAAAGACCTGAAAGGTAGAATGGATGCAACTTGAGTTCCACTCTGTGGTCACTTCAGGTTCACAGGGGAAGCTGGTAGTATGATCAAGGCAGGAAGAAAGTAGAACCTTGGATAGCTCAAAGTGGATACTACTGGCTGGAACTCTCTCCTACTATGATAATAGGATAATGTTGTCTCAGCAGTTGAAAGTATGCTTCTGAATACTAGCGAATGGGAAATATGACTGGGCTGATGCTATTGCATTCATGTCCCATTTGTGGATTTCCCACAGGTGGCTAGTTGGCCACTGTGTGAATAGAATGCTGGACTAGATGGACCTTTGGTCTGATCCAGCAGGGCTCTTCATATGTTCTTATGTTTATATGTCCATGTAGATTAAATCAAATGAAGACTTATGTAAATTGACAAGGACTAGACTATTAAAGGGGATCTCATCTGATTTTGTAGCCTGAGACTTCTGTGAGGGGAGAGGGAGGGGAGGACTCATACTTTCGGGCAGCAGGTGATGGCACAGTTGTCCTGAAAAATGCACTGGCTGCCCTGCCCCCGAGGAAGTAGCCCATATCTCATCATCATCAGAACCATCTGCTGCACACTGGAAGGTCTGAGGGCTGGGTGTTGTGGGACTTGCACCCCCATTTCTCCTGCCAGATCTTGGAGGAATTGGATCTTTATGAAATGACTTCATGCACACCTCCCAGCCTTAACGTGCTGATCAGATTCTCCACTAACTTTTCATACTCAACCAATGTTCCAACACAGTTCTCGGCCCGAAAGAAACATTATGGAAATGTATGTTTTGAGAGGAAACATGTTTAGCTTGCAATCCTATCTTCATTGACCTGGGAGTAAGTTTCATTGGACCTACATGTGAGTAGACTTGTATGGGATTGTCCTCTTAGAAATGCATTTTTGAGAGGAAATAGATTGAACAGATACTATTGAAATGCAAATTTTCTATCCATTTTGAAAACCTGCAGATTAATGCAGAAACAGGACAGAATAGACTTGAAAGCGCACAAATACAAATACAGAAATGGTCAGAAATAGTCCAATCAGAAATAGTCTCCTGTTCTTTCTCCTCTTGTCCCTTCTCCCACCCTGCCACCCAACTCACCTCTATGCATTCAGTAAGTTACTGGCAAACCGGCATCCTTTCTGTGTGTAAGAACTACCTCATTCGTGGCAGGCCCTGCTCCATTTCCTAAAGCTGAGGCATTCCTTCTGAACCTGAGACATAGGCCTCATCTACACCAAGCGGGATATTGCAGTATGAAAGCGGTACATAAAAGGCAGGAGCCACACCAAGCAGGATATAGCACTATGAAAGCGGTACATGGCCTGTGTCCATGGGCCCCAACAGTTGTCAGTGCACTTCAATGCCACTATAAAGCAGTAGTGAGGCTCCTGCCTTTTATATACCACTTTCATACTGCAATATCCTGCTTGGGGTAGATGAGGCCGTAGTCCCTTCCTTCCTGCCCCAATCCTGGCTTTGGGATTCTCATCCTTGCCCACTGCCGTCCTCCACCAGGTTAGGCCCTGTGTTGCTGAGTAGCCGCAGAGGTGCTGAAACAATTTGCAAATCACTTGGTCAAGGGGGATTTCATTTTGGAAGGCTTTTGCTCTGCATCCTAGCCACAGTGTGTTAATCCTCAGCGAGGCTGCCTCCCCACCCCAACCTACATCTTGTAAATATGTACAAGATGTGCCTTTTTGGTAGCAGCTGCAATCGCCTGCTACCAAATATGTACATCTTGGTGCAAGGTGGGAGATATTTGGAGACCATCTGTAGGTGGGGCCCATCTGGAAGAGACTGTTTGCACCCAGCGACAGAGAGACCTTCAAAGCAGAAGCTATTTTTCCAGCTGCCTGTCTTTTATCACAGGACTCCGGCTGGGATTAGATACAGATAAAGATGATCGATAAATCCTCCTCCTGGCTGGGATGTGCTCTGAATATGTCTTTCCCTTAGTGGAAAAGGGGTGTGGGGGTGTTTGGGGATGAAGGGTGAGGATTGTACTCTGTTTCTTATTGACATGCAGTTGATAGCTGACATAAGCTCCTTGACGCTTTGCCAGACATCTCCAATGCCCCCTCCCAGCTGCTGTGTGGCCACAGTTTCTTCTTTTCCCCCATCTTTCTGCCAGAGATGGGGAATTGTGTGGGGGGGGCGGCGGTTGGGGTGTGTGTGTTGAACCAGAAACCAAACCTTAGTATAAAGACATTTGTATGTGTTAGAAAAGACAAGGAACCCCATGTGGCTGCTGCCTGCACTGCTGTGTCTGTTAATGGCTCTACCACCAGAGAAACTAGGTCACTCTCTCTCTCTCTCTCTCTCTCTCCCTCTCTCTCTCTCTCTCTCTCTCTGTGCCCGAGGAGAATGCAAAAGCAGGAACGGTGCACCAAGCTTACAATTTACTCACCAAAAACCTGCAAGCCCTTCTCACCACCCCAGAGATGGAAAAGCTGGCATTTATTTTGCAGGGTGTTTGGGGCTGAAGGAGTGGCAATGAGAAGCATGGGTTCCTTCCAGTGCTCTGAAAGAGAATGGCCCAGCTTGTATCAGTTGCTTACTTGCATGCATTGTAGCTGTCCATTTGTTCCAAAGGAAGCCACTAATTAATACGTAGGACCTGTTCCTAGTAAGGCACTTCCTGGATTTTGCCTTTTAAGGAAGTTGCTGCATCTCTCTCTAGAGGTGAGATCTCTGGGTGGGGTGTGGGCAGATATATCTCCAGTCTAGTACACATTCTTGTAAATGCACAAGGTATACTGTTTTCTCTCCTTTTATTGTTTTGTGCATTTTCCCCTGCCCTGACTTACATTCCTCTGAATGCTGGTTTAACTAGAGAAACTCTGGCCCAAATGGGGTCCCAGTCTGGCCTCCACAGGTCCACATATGGCTCCACCCCCTTGCCCAGGCACTACCCAATTTTGCCCTGGCCCTTTGGTGGTTCCCATCTGCTGCATTATCATGCTTAGGTCCTGGCAGTAAGGATTTGAAACTGAAACATGCTGATAAAACACTACAAGGAAACACAAGCTTGATGTGAATGTTCAGTTCAATTGCATCCATGTTATTTACGTGCAGTGCATTAATGATGTCTGTGTCTGCTCCTATACATTGGTAAAACACCACATCAGGCAAAGCAGGGGAGCTTGGGAGAACGAGGCAAACCTGCATTCCGTGGAGTCTGGAGCTGAAGAATGATTGCATCTTGACAGAGGTAAACCAAGTGCTGGAGGAGGACCAGTGTGGGAACTTGAAAAGCCTCAAGACTGTCATGTTCAGATATTAGCTGGCAGACCTGGAAGATTATGGATGTGTTTGCCCCTGTATAAAGGGCTAAGGGAGAGCATGAAGGAAGAACCTGGTGAAAGAGAGGAAGCACAAAGGAAGAGCTGAGGATGAACCAACAGTGTCTCTGGATGTCCCAAAAGAGGACACAACTGGATGGAAGAGGACTAACAAGCCCCTCCCTTATGGGGTTGACAAGAGGACAGCGTTCCTCTTTCAGGACACAACAAGTCATGCCATCCCAATCAGAGGAAAGATGGAGTTCACGGGATACATCTGATGTCCATAATGGTGACCATCTAAAGTCACTTCACAAAGAACAACAGAAGAAGGGCTGTGCGGAATGAGACCAAAGGCCTCTCTAGTCCAGCATTTTTGTCCCACGATTGCCAGCCGCATGGCCTATTTATTTATTTATTTATTTATTTATTTATTTATTTATTTATTTATTTATTTATTACATTAAATAAATGGAATGGGAACCCCACAAGGAACCCTTTTAGCTTCTGTGGGATTTTTTTCCTTACTGGTCAGTCACCCTCATCACAACCCAGGCTCACTCCTATATCAGCCAGGACTGATTTTTCCAGATAAATGGAGCTAAGAAAGCAACAAGGAGATCTGTAGAATTCCAACTGCTTGCTGATTTCCTCTAAAACAAAAACAAGCAAACAAAGGAAAAAGAAAAGAAAACAGGTGTTAATTTGCACCACTTGCTTTGAACGACAGCTTCTGAAAAGTGCAATATTCTGAAAAGAACACCTCCCAAACCTTCTTGTCTCCATACACCAGCTGGTAACTAGCAGAATTGATGACTTCAGAGTTTTCTTATTTATTTGTTTATTTTTTGCTGCCTGTCACAGTCCTGTCAAACTGTGAGCTTGGAAACTGGTTTGAGGTTGGTAGGGATGATCCAGCAGACACCATTTTGTGCAAAAAAGTGGCCTTTTACTTAAATCACCATTTTGTGCAGAATGGCAGCTGGAAATAGGTCCAGTTTATGCCAAAATTATAGGCGCAAAAGGTCTAATTAGCATAACACGTAGATAAGCATAAAAGCATAGCTAGCATAAAACTCTGCCCTTGGACGGAATAGGTGAACAAGCAGATTGTGTGATTGCTGAGATTCTCTGAATGCCATCTTGAAGCTTGATTCACCTGTGCAATTGTCTTCCACAGAGTAAAGGATGAAAATGCACATTTTTGAGAAACTTCGCATTTTTAAAAAGTGTACATTTTTAAAAATATGAATAGAAATTTAGAGAATTGCAAACCTTCCACTCTGGTTCATGTTCAGGGTCAGGATTGCAAGCTGCACATGTGACTGTAACCAAAGTTCATGTACACCTCATGGGATTTGTGTAAGGTTCATGTCCTGAATGGTAACATATCCCAAATCCACACATATTTTTTTTTCCTGGGAGATGCAGATCAGTTGAGTCCACTTTGGAATATGGAACCAATAAATCCCTCCCCTATCCCTAGGTACTAGTGACTTGCCAGAAATGGAGAAGGCAGAGCTGGGAACTAATTGTTTGTGTATATCACAGGCAGGGAACGTTTTTATTGATTTTCTCATGAAAGACTGTGCCGTGAATTCTCCCCACCCCACGCTCCCTGTATTTGGTTGCAAACATCTCCATCAACTCTGAGCACTAACCACTAATGAAGAAGTTCATTTCTCCTCTCTATTTGCACACAAAAATAAATGAAACTATATGGATGCATTGTGTATATGGTATGTTTTTTCTCCCAACTCCCAAGAGATGCTCAGTGGCGTTGCTAACCCAAAACCAGAACAGAAAGCTGGTAGGAAGAGTGAAACCCTCTGTGTGCATCTCCTGAGATTGAGAAACCCATTCATTTTCATGGGACTTGCTCACAGCTATTGCTCAGGGCCAGTTGAAATGAATGGAAGATGCACAGGAAGGCCACTTATGGGATGATTACTTTTAGGTCCATTATCTCAGTATTGCTCACCACTACCTCTGAATTAAATTGCTGCATCGATGGCCTTATAGGCCCCTTCCAACTCTACTATTCTATGAGTCTATGAATGTGCTTCTGTCTGTTTCAACTAGCCAACGTTTTCTCTGGTCTTGGAATATAAATATGTCTAGCTCATAATGTTCTGATGTATTCTGAGTCGAGCACCATTTCTCCAAGAACTTCTTTGCTTTCCTGGGATGTAAAACATGATTCAAAGCATGTCCACTCAGTGTGAAATATGTAAACATTATATGGGATATTCATCTCGATCTAAAATCCTCTCTTGTTCCCCTCATTTGTTTTGATTTGGGAAAGGGGGCATGGTTGGATTTCCAAGTAGCTCTCCATTATTACTGGAAGTAATAGCTACATTTCCCAGGGGACTGTAGGCAAAGGCCCATGTGAAGGTTGTCACACAGAGGAGGGCCAGGATCTCTTCTCGATCCCCCAGAGTGCAGGACACGGAATAACAGGCTCAAGTTAAAGGAGGCCAGATTCCAGCTGGACATCAGGAAAAACTTCCTGACTGTTAGAGCAGTACGGCAATGGAATCAGTTACCGAGGGAGGTTGTGGGCTCTCCCACACTAGAGGCCTTCAAGAGGCAGCTGGACAACCATCTGTCAGGGATGCTTTAGGGTGGATTCCTGCATTGAGCAGGGGGTTGGACTCGATGGCCTTGTAGATCCCTTCCAACTCTGCTATTCTATGATTCTATGATTCTCTGAACAGCCCGATCAGCAAACTTGCACTAATTTCAAGAGTCAAGAGAAAACTCTCCGGAAAGAAATGAGGGCTTCACATGCTCGCTGCCGAAACTCTCACAGAGAGGGCTTGTAATTACCAAGCCAGCTTAAAATAGAGTCAAGGCACAAAGTGAGTTTGGCCATCACTAATTTCAAGAAGGCTTGTGTGGAAAATAGTCCCAGCGGATTATTGCCCAAGCTAATTGGAAGAAGGGTGCCATCTGAAATTTCTGCCTCAGGCAACAAAATATGTAATGATGCATAAATAACAAAACTCAGACAACACTTTCTCTGGGATGCCACAGGGACTGGAAGGAAGTTGTTAACTCAGAGGAAAGTTAGATTTTGGGAACTATTTTATGTTCATTAACTAGCTTTGACAATGAACCCAATTTCTGCCTACAGGCTGTTCAGTATCTTTCATGCAGCGTATAGGCAGAGAGGGTACATCACAAGTTTTTTATTTTATTTTTACTTAAGAATAAAAAAGGATGCTTTCTTTTGTGTTTAATGTTGCCTCAGCACATGGTTTAATCCCCCACAGGGTAAGTTGGGAGGGATACATGGTCTGAAAGAGGATTTGCAGCCTTGCTTGAGACTCTCACTGGAGCAATGCCAGCGAGGAAGATGGAAGCTAAATGGTGCTCAAAGCAAGGTGGGTTTGGCCCGACATCGTCAAACAACGATGGTCATTTGCATAATGTAATATCATTAAAACAGCAGCTCTGCTGCATGCTGGAGGTGAAATGAATCTTTTAAGGCAATGGAAAAAGAAAGGGCCAGCAAATATCTTATGCAAACACATCTTCAATATGAAGTCTCTTTAAATGTTGTGATGAAGAGGGAATTTCACCAGGTTCTCCATATATACAAATGACACCTGCAGAAATTCTCTTTTCAATACAACTGTTAAAGATACAGGAGCCCGGTCCTCCTTTTCATAGGGTCACCCTAGTGGTATCTCTCCCATCTCTCCTAAGGATCCTTACTTGACTAGCTCACTAAAGACTTTTAAGACACTACCAAAAATGATTTCCATCAGCAGATGATGGCTAGTCATCTTTTTTTAAGAATTGAGGTGACTTTACTATCGGGCTTGTTGAATGCATGTGTTTAGGTAGGGTGACCATATGAAAAGGAGGACAGGGCTCTGTGCATAGAAAAGGAAATTCCAGCAGGTGTCCTTTTTATATCTGGAGAACCTGGTGAAATTTCCTCTTCATCACAACAGTTAAAGCTGCAGGAACTATACTAGAGTGACCAGATTTAAAAGAGGGCAGGGCACCTGCAGCTTTAACTGTTGTGATAAAGAGGAAATTTCACCAGGTTCTCCATATATACAAAGGACACCTGCTGGAATTCCGTTTTCTATACAACTGTTAAAGATACTGGAGCCCTGTCCTCCTTTTCATATGGTCACCCTAGTTTAGGATGGATTCAGTTGTTGAAGTTAGTGTTTTATCCATTTGCAGGCTAGGGGGCAATATCCTAGCCTGAAAATATGAACACATATATTGACCATTGTCGCACTAAAGTCTTGCCAATATAGTCTGCATTGAGTTCCTCATGCTTGCCAGCCTATATAATCTTCATCTAGCTCAAGAGAACAGTCACTCTGGTCTGACCTTCAAGGAGGGATTTTGAAGGTGTGAAGAGCAAAGACTGCAAACAGAGAGGCTCCCAGCACAGGAATTCTGATCACATCTTTCTGCAGTACAGTGCAATAGCCAAGGTGCTGTGGCGTACTGTGTGTTATGGTTAATCCAGCTCTTCTTATACCCGAGGCCTTTGTGGCTTTCAATGATCATTTTAACGGAGCAGGATATGAATTTGTAGGATGGTCCATGCATTGCAACTAACGTACATATGGCGAGAGCAGGAGTTGTGGTGGACTGCCCATTGCTGGAGGTCTCCAACCAGAGATTTGAGAGCCATCTGTCAAGGAAGCTTAAAATTGGATTCCTGCAATGATTTTATGATCCTACTACAAATCTCAACCACCCACCATCACTTTACAGCTGTTTGGCAGCAGCTAAATTCCAACACCATATCTGCCACTAAACACTAGTTTATCCCTTAGATGCACACATTCTACTTCCCCCAATTGCAGATTGTGGGGAGAGTTCAGAAAACAGCTTGATGGGTGCCTTTGAGGGTGCTCCCACAGCATGGAAAAGACGTTAATTCTCATGACTGAGCACAGTTGAATCTACAAAAGCTGAAGAGGAGCTGTATTCCAGGGTGTGTGTGTTGTGGGGTGGGGGATCCTATCCCATTTTATAAGCTGCTTAATTAGTTGAATGTTAATGAGACGTTAATTACTATTGTGCCAGCAAATCCCACAGAATGGAGCTTGGGTTTCTCTTCAAACATCAAATCTTAATTCTAAGTTGCACTTAATTCTGCTGGCTTCACCGTTGATGAGTTTGGGTGGCCAGGGGCCACTGTCAGCGGGTCCCTGGCTTGGAGTCTGTTATGCAAGATGCCTCTTGCATCAAAGGTTCCAGGGAGATTGGCTGGCGAGCACAGCTGAAAAGATTGGCAAATGCTTTCCAAGGAATGTGGCAGATTTAGCAATCCAACACTTTACAGACCTTTTCGACATTGTAGTTAGTGGGTGAGTTCCACTCCAGGTCAGCACAGCATCTTACACGTCAAGTCTCCAAGAGAATACTGTCTCAGTTGTGTATGGTTATTGTATTGTCATTTCATGGCATGTTCTTATACTTTGAGAAATCCAGGGGCGTTTTGTTCACCACTGGTATTCTTATTTCCATATGTGAAATGTTGGAGAATATGTTGTTCATCTGAGGGGCAGTTCAGATAAGACTCTACATGTAAAGTGTATACATGTGTTTCTCACCCAACCACTGGGCACACCTGTTCCTCCACCTGTCCAGCTGAACATCCACGTATGGGATGTAACATTTATTTATTTATTTATTTATTTATTTATTTATTTATTTATTTATTTCTAGATCACCCAATTTCTATACCACCCAACATTTGGAAAATGTTTCTAAAACCCAACACAGGTACGCCTTACCTGGGCAGTCATCTGCTAGATTTACATGGGCTAGTAACCATGGCTTACATCAGCTAGTGAAGCAAGGTTTAGCATGTTGGCATTTACACCTGTAGGCCCCATGCAAGTATGATGTCCAGCTTGTGGATCTGCATTGGACCACAAATGAGGACGTGTACCAGCTCAAGCCCAATAGCATTCCTCTCTCACACTTGGATGAGGTTGTTATTTCCCTTGCACCCCTTCCTCAATGCATTGCACAGAGAGAGAGAGAGAGAGACTTTGCATATGTGAAATGACATTTAAAATATTCAACCCACACACTTTTCTTTCATTTTGTCTATTATTGCAAGTAAGAAATCAAAATGGCATCACTTCCCCAGCTTTCACTGATGGCCCAGGCCCTGCAGCAATAATTTACCGAGAACAGTAAAAATGCAAAATGGTTTCCTTCCCTCAGCTTCCATTAGATTTCATGGGAATTAAGGGTGTTGGTAAATACACCTAGTAAAATAAGACAATCTATCATATTTGCTTCTCACAACATTATGACCAATAAAATTGCAAGCTGCAGATGAAGCAATGGCACCTTGATGCTGCCTGGCTGTTTTCATTGTCAGGTCCGTGGTTTCTGCAGCTAATGATAAAAGGTTCCATAAATGCTTTAAAATCAAACTGTAAAATAACAATAATAAAGACAGACAAACAGAGAGAGAGAGAGAGAGAGAGAGAGAGAGAGAGAGAGACTAATAATAACCTTTATTATATTGGTACCTTCTTGCAAAAGAAATTTAATATAGAGAAGGTAGGCAATATGCGAAGACCAAAACACAAGTGTGTGGTGTGTGTTTTTCCTTAGGGGGAGTGTATGTGTGTATATCTAAAATCATAATAAGGTATGCTGACTTCAAGTAATGATGGTTGAATACGATACTGGAGTAACATGGCAGAAACTGTAGGTAAAGCTACTCTGTTCTTTCCGTCATCTTTGGGTTTTGGACGGTGCAAACTAACCGCCCTTCTTTCCAATGTGGGAATCATGCATTACAAATTATCCAGTGTTTCTTTTTGGTTTAGTCTGTTTTTGTTCCAAAATCTGTGCAGCTTTATATGCACCTCTCCTCCCTGCCCAGTCCCGATGCAATCATACATATGACTGCATCTAGATTCTTTCCAGAGTAATTGTCATGTTGTAGCAAACTCAGCAAAGAGTTTCACGGCACTTTAAAGATTGACACATCGATTCTGGCACAAGCTTTCATGGAGTAGAGTCTACTTCTTCAGATGCACGAGCTGTTATCTTCAGCTGGGTGATACAGACGCAGACACACAGACACGTTTTTGGAGGAAAAATGTGAACAGTGTTTATTTTGCATAGAATTAAAGTTTGGTGCAATTGTCACAGACTTTTTTTTTCTTTCTTTTTTTTGAAGAAACCAGTTCCACCTGACCTCACTGTTCACAGTTATTTTTCTCTACCCCAGGAGATGGGAACAACTTCTGGGTGGGGTGGGGTGGGGTCACAGAAGAGATGACATCAGGGCACATAGCCACACTCCACAAGTGCCCTCCAGATCCTGGCAATTATTATTATTATTATTATTATTATTATTATTATTATTATTATTTATTTATTTATTTATTTATAAAGCACCATCAATGTACATGGTGCTGTACAGAGTAAAACAGTAAATAGCAAGACCCTGCTGCATAGGCACAATCATACCCAGCTTGTCCGTCTAGGGATGTGTGAATCAGAAAACACAAGGTCCATGACGTTCTCCATATTCTATCTTAAAAGTGCATTCCAACTCAGGTCTGTATCAGATTGTGAGCTTTTTTCTTTTTTCTTTTTTTAAATAATTCATGTATATTTTCATATCTATCTATCTTTTTTCCTTTCTAATTTATTTATTTAGTTCTCCAAATGTAGACACAAATTGTACACATTATTGAAATGTGCATATTTTCTGCTATTGATTAAAGTGTGTTTGTGGCTGAGCGCATTTTTTTTTCAAACTGCAGGTGAAATTCAGTTGAGGATATTTTTGAAGGCACAGGTACAGCTGTGCAATGCCTGTATGCATGTAAAACCGTATGCATCTTGTTGGTCACTTTGTTTTTCACAGAAGGAAGTTGATTTGCTGTTCCAATCCAGGAAACAAGGTATAGAAAGATGTGACCTAGTTTTCACCAAGTTTCTTGATTAATTCACTTAAATGGCCCCTCCCATTTATGGATGGGCAAACATGTGATGTTGGAGATCATTGATGTCTCTGAACTCTCTCTCAAAGCTCACGTCACCTCATCCGCTTCCCTGAACGTGAGCATCTCTTATTTCATTGGGGGAAATGTGCATTTTTAAAAGTCTGAAGACTGACCATGTGAATTTTAGGGGGAAATGCACATTTGGGCATGTGTGCAAGTTTGCACTCACACACTTTCAAAAGTGAATACAAGTTCAGGAAATTCCAAAATAATAATAATAATTTCAGGCATTGCATTTGTTCATATTCAGGGTGTGTGAATGGGATCCCTTCTGTGAACTGTGAACAGGGGCAAAATTCTTGCACATTCCTACTCCCATTTCTTACTCTCTGTTGGTTCTGAATCTTTCTACAGCCCTTTCTCTCCATCTTACCAATAATCCTGTATGTATAATGCAGTTTTGGCTGATCAAAGCTTTTAAGGCTAAATGTGTTGGGCAGAATGAAAAAGCTAGACTGAAACACCGCGGCATGAATCAAGGTTAAGGCAGTAATGGCATCAGTGGCATTGTCTCTGCAGCTGCCTGTTGCAGTAGCTTCTAATCACTAAAGCCATGCTGGCCACAGACTTTAAAGTGAGCAAAAGGGAGAGAGACCGCTAAAAGGACCTGGGTTGCACCATGTGCTTAAATTAGCCTAGTTGTGTTGAAAGCCTCCCGTCAGGATAAATCCTCCTGCACAACATCGTATATCTGTACCGAGTGGGAAAGCTGGAGAATAAATGAGTGTTCTTCATATTTCTTCATATATTATTATGGTCTGACAGCATTGGGACAGACTGAGGCAACACAAAGGTGATTAATGGGAAAGTTTGAGTTAACGAAGTAGAGTCATCTTTCATTATGAGAATATGAGTTCCCTTTTTACCCCCAGCCAAATGGACCTTTAAAGTGGAAAGTTACTCTTTTTATCCCCTTTCTTTCCTTTTTGTAGACTGAAAACATACCGCTTTCTCATCCTTGCTGCTGCTCTGCTATTGCTAACTTTTACCAGGTGGACCTCTTGGCAGAATGCTGTAGGTTGCCAGTAAAGCTGTGCGCAAACGGCCTTGCAAAATCCTCCACCTTATTTGTGGGCAGAGAAATGGGGAGGGCGATTTCACCAAATCTCTCCAAGGGAAGGAGAAATCCCTAGCAGTTTCTCCCAGGTAGCAGTCACCATTGGAAGGGGTGGCAGCACAGTTGCCCTCTTTGTGGTTTTTAGGGTGGCCACTGCAAGTGGCAAGAGCATCCTCATCAACAGTGCCGGCATCCTGGCTGCAATTTTGCATTCTCCACAATCATAGAGTCATAGAATAGTAGAGTTGGAAGGGGCCTACAAGTCCAACCCCCTGCTCCATGCAGGAATCCACCCTAAAGCATCCCTGACAGATGGTTGTCCAGCTGCTTCTTGAAGGCCTCTAGTGTGGGAGAGCCCACAACCTCCCTAGGTAATTGATTCCATTGTTGTACTGCTCTAACAGTCAGGAAGTTTTTCCTGATGTCCAGCTGGAATCTGGCTTCCTGTAACTTGAGGCCGTTACTCCGTGTCCTGCACTCTGGGAGGAGCGAGAAGAGATCCTGGCCCTCCTCTTTATAATGTTCACACCAATGCAGGTGTGACATGGGATCAAGATATAGAAAGACAGTTGAGTAGTCAAGAGTAGGAAAAGCTATGGAACCAACGTTTATTAAAGACTATGTCAGTAAGAATAAAGGAAAATTATTATAAATTGATATGGAGGTGGTATCTAACACCAGTAAGACTACATCAAATGGATAAAAAGTATTCTGTATATTGTTGGAGAGGATGTCAGGAAAAAGGCACTTATTTCCATATCTGGTGGACTTGTAAAGCTATTCAGAGGTTTTGGCAAATAATATTTAAAGAGATAAATGATATAATGGGATGGAAGGTAAAGATAGGGCCAAGGACATCACTGTTATCAATATATGAAGACACAGGTCCGCAGCTTGGGTGTACTTCTGGATTCAGCCCTGAGCCTGGATGCCCAGGTTTCGGCGGTGGCCAGGAGTTCATTTGCACAGTTAAAGCTAGTGCGCCCGTTCCTAGAGATGTCGGACCTGGCCACGGTGACACATGCCTTAGTTACATCCCAATTGGATTACTGTAATGCGCTTTACATGGGGCTGCCTTTGAAGAGTGTTCGGAAACTCCAGCTGGTTCAAAGAGCTGCAGCCAGATTGTTGACTGGGGCTGGTTACAGGGAGCATACAACTCCCCTTTTAAAACAGCTCCACTGGCTTCCAGTCTGTTTCCGGGCACAATTCAAAGTGCTGGTTATGACCTATAAAGCTCTATATGGTTCGGGTCCAGGTTATTTGAAAGAACATATTCTCCCTTATGAGCCTGCCCGTGCTTTGAGATCTTCTGGAGAGGCCCTTCTTTTAGTCTCACCTTCTTCACAGGCACGCTTGGTGGGAACATGGGAGAGGGCCTTCTCGGTGGCTGCTCCGGTGCTCTGGAACTCTCTTCCTGGGGAAGCTAGGCTGGCTCCCTCCTTGATGGGCTTTCGGAAGCAGGCTAAAACTTTTTTGTTCAAGCAGGCCTTTGGAGAATAATCCAGCCCTCCATCTATGTTAATGTCTTATAATTTTGTTGTGTATTTTTTAATTGTTTATGGTTTTGTTTCCCTCCCCCCCCCATGTATATTTTAAACTTTGTAAGGCCGCCTTGAGGCCCAGCAATGGGCAAAAGGCGGGATACAAATAATAATAATAATAATAATAATAATAATAATAATAATAATAATAATAATAATAATAAAATGTACACAAAATAGTAAAGAATTAATAAACAATTTATTAAGTGCAGCTAGATTAATAATTGCCAGGAATTGGAAGGAACAAAGGGATTATCAAACAGAAGAATAGTATAGAGAAGTCTGGGATATAGCTATTAATGACAGACTCATGAGTAGTATTAAAGTTAAGAGAGGAGTGCTGAAGCGAAATGACTTTGATGAGGTTTGGAGACCATTTGTTAAATTTGTATTAGGAAAAGGGAAAGGGAGTAAACCGTTGCAGGATACATTACAATTTTGGAAAGGAGAATAAGGGTCCCGGGGGGTAGGGTGCACAAGATAGTATTATATTTATTTATTTATTTATTTATTTATTTTCTATACCGCTCAATAGCTGAAGCTATTCAACAAGTTCTTTTTTAATTTCATTATTGTGGTATATTAAGTTGATGTAGTGTGATTATTGTATGTGTTATAAAATCCAAATAAAAATATTATTAAAAAAACAAACAAAAAAACAGCAATGCAGGTGTGGGCTGTGTTGTGTCTTGCTCCAGAGAAGAGACAGAGACAATGCTGTCTCAAAATCCCCCACCCCATTTCCTGTGAGTTTTCTTCACCCATGAAAGAGGCTTACTTCTCTCTAGTGCTCTGAAGACTCCCCGGCTTGCATGTGCCTCTGATCTGAAAAAGGCTTGTGGGGAAATTACCTCACGATATTCTCCCCTGATCTTTCATTGAAGCGTGGGAAGCTGAGGAGGCTACAGGCTGCCAGAAAGATAATTGTACAACGAAAGACAGGGCACCTGTGCACACTTCATGGCCCCACCACAAGTAAGGTCAGCACAAGAACCATGAACCCAACCCAGGACAATTTCTGTGAAAAGTCCCTGTCCATTTCGAAAGCAATTTCTTTTCTATCTAATTAAAAACAAATGGGGGGGGGGGAGTGGGAGAAATGTTTGGCACAGCAACTGTTATCGAGTGACTGGAGAATGCCCCAGTTGAGGCAGAAATGCCACCGTTCAATCCTTTGGCATCCCTTTAAGAAGAGAGAGGTCATTCTAAGGATTTCACTGATGAATGTTTGAATGTCTGAACCTTGAAGCTCAGTCCACCTCAGTGCCATTCCCAATGGTACGGGGAGTACGAACACATACTCCCCACACCATTGATTAAAGCAGTGGTTCCCAAACTTTTTCAGGTCACCGCCCCTTGGTTCCACAAACTCATGCCCAGTGCCCCCTACCCTACCCTATAAAAATCATTATTCAGAATAGCGGTTTTCAACGACCCACTAAGGAATAAAATTCAAAACTGTAACAATTAATTGAATATTTATTTATTCAAAATCTAATTACATTTTTTTTTAGTTTATTCAATTAAATGTAATTGATGAACTTGATCCAGTGATATCATCTTTTCAAAGTCTGATAGTCATTTAGCAAGTATATTAGATATCACATTTAGTAACTAGGGTTGATTTGATTTGATTTATTGCATTTATATACCGCCCTATAGCCAAAGCTTTCTGGGCGGTAGAGTACCTCAGTATTCTGTAAATTCTTAGTGTGGTGGATGGGCTTGATGAAGTGATACCAGTTACCCAATGTCTGGTTTAAAGTCACTTAACATGAAACTTAAATCACCACATTTAGTAATATGTTTTGCAGCCGGCATGGCGGGGCACACCAAGCAGGGTATATCTCTTCATTAACGTTTTGGTGCTTTTGAAACATTTCAATTCACCGTTAAAAGGACTCTTTTTAAACAGTATTAATACATGTGTGGATTCTTCCCCTATATGGCTTGGGACCAAACTACCATCTCCCATAAAAATGTCCCTGGGTTTTAAGACCTTCTGGAGAGGCGCTTCTCAGAAAAGACCACCTTGAGCGCCTCCCTTCCGCCCCTTTGCCTCTTAGCGACTCCCTTGCCTCTTAACGCCCCCCCCCCATGCAATCCCACCCCATCCCACTTTGGGAACCACTGGGTTAAAGCATGAAAACGTGTGTGTGTGTGTGTGTGTGTGTGTGTGTGTGTTCCTATCAAAACACACCTTTTTGAAGTGCACATTTTTCTAACAAATGTCCAGGAAATTCTGAGCTCTGCACACACACAAAAAGGCACTCATGTTTGGGGATGTGAACAGATCAAGTTCTGCTGTTTAATGTACTGAAACAAAATTCTTCTTCCTTCCTAATTGTAAGCACGGGCTTATATCTCACTTGTTGGAATCAACGGGGCTGATAAGGGCTTCACTTTGGCTGGATCCTACCCATTGTGTTCACAAACGGTTACAGCTGTAACAATAATATTTTCCTTGCACCACTCTATCGTCTTTTAAGTGCTCCGCTAACTGTCTATTGCTCTCCTTGTGCCCATTGTCAGGAGCGGCAATTTGGAGCCGAGGTTCAGCTGCTTTCTGGGTAGAGGAAGGCAGACGGGCAATCAAGTATATTGCTGGAGCCGGAGCTGTCTCCTCTACAGCCTGCAGCTGCAGGAACTGCTTGGCTTGGAAGGGGCCCATATCTGTCAGCGCCAAATGGCTGGTTCTCACGGCGGGCCGCTTCTCACGGCAGGCCGCTTCGCAATCGGCGAGCCCAGCTGCTTTCCTTTTGCTTCTGCAGACACGTTAATGTCAGAATCCTTCCAGGTGTAATAGGCACAATGTAATACAGCAAGTGCGAGGAGCGAATAAGGCAGAGGAAGGCCTGAATGCTCTGGCCTACCGTGCTAGAAACGGGGGAATCCGCATGTCGTACCGAGATCGCTTCTAAGCGACCCCAGTGCAGCGTGAAAGCGATCGTGTAACTTGCCTTTGGAAGAGCCAATGAAGAGACGTCTTTCCCGCCGCCGCTGCCGCCACCCAACTCCCTCCTCGCCGGCTGGGACGGAGAGCTCGGGGGAAGAAGGCGGGGTGGAGAGCTTCTTCCGCTCTCAACCCCGCCTTCTTCAGCCAAACTCTCCTCGCCGGTCGGCGAGGAGGTCTGTGGGTGGCGGCGGGAAGGACGTCTCTTCGTCGGCTCTTCCAAAGGCAAGTTACACGATCGCTTTCACGCCGCACTGGGGTCGCTTAGAAGCGATCTCGGTACGACGTGCGGATTCCCCCCTGGAGCCACAGTGGGAAGAGATGGGCTCTATGCACGTCTGGCCCTCTGCTCCCGTCAGCCTGTTTAACGATCACTATTATGCTGCTGTTTATTGCTAATCAGTGTTGATACTAAAGCCACATGGAAAGGCGTAGAGAGTTTGTTGTTGTTGTTGTTTTTCCAGCCCAATAGAAGATTCTCCTGAGGGGCCCTTTTCCAAATTCAGAACACATGGCCAGGGAATGAGTCAAGCTACAGAGGCCACTGATAAATCCATGGGGCAGATTTATAAAAACCCTAACTCATTTGATTCCACTGTGGAGTCCTTCAACATCCCTGCTCCTTCCCAGTAGCTAATAATTTAGCACAGCTCAATAATCCCCTCTTCACAATCCATGACATTACTTCATCTTTACCCTTCTTTAAAAGACGGGAATGTTGTTCCAGAACTGTTTGGAGCAACGCTGTGAATTCATAGTGGGCAGCCTGGAAAAATATCCACTCTGTACACCAGGCTTTCAACTACCAAGAGATAAACAAGTGTTGAAAACATTCATTAATCTTCATTAAGTGAAACAAGATATTATTTCCAGTGTGCAGGGTGCTTGTTTATTATTGAGATAGCAAACCTGAGGAACCCAATGGGCCATCTATCATGCTGTAGAGCAGAGCTGCACAAGAACTACACAAACACACAAGAAGTAACATTAGCTACTCCTGTGTATTTACACTAATAAAATAGCCCAGTGAATCTAAAGCCACTCAGAATTCAGATTTCCTGCCAGATTATAGCATGACACCTTAGCTCAGCCTCATGCTGCTGGCCCACTTGATCCAGTCTCCAGTTCCTCCAGTGGCATACTAATCACGTCTGCCCTTAGCACATCATTAATATATGGCATTGAGTCCCAACAAGAGGTGGTGGTGATGATAGCCATCAGCTCAGATGGCTTGGGAAGGGGGGGGGGTAGACAAATTCATGGAGGGGGAATGGTCTATCAATGAGACATGTTGGCTACACAGAGTCTCCACAGTCCACTGGATATCTGTTGCTGGGACCAAGGAAGGGCTTCATGTCCTGCTTGTGGGTCTTCTTGGAGTCACCTAGGGAGCCACCCTGGGAAGCAGGATGCTGGGTGATACTAACATTTTTGTGAGCTTCATCTAATGTCTCATTACATTTTCTCACCAATGATAGCTTGATTCTTACTAGTGGAAAAGGAAGAGGCATGACAAGAGTTCTGTTTGCTTTCATTTAAGAGCAGAACCTGCCTCATAGCTTCTACTAGGGCTGTGCACAGACATCCCGATCCTCTTCGGGCCGATCCACCCGTCCCCCACTCCACTCTGCGGAGTGAGATCCGGCTTCACCACCATCACCGCCAGGTAAGCCACCCCCCCTTACCTGTGTCCATTGTCACGGGCTTCAATTGAGGCCTCGGCTTGAAGCCGGAAGACCCCTCGGCCTTCACTTCTGGCTTCAACCGGGCCTCAATTGAAGCCCGCAATGGACGCAGGTAAGCCTCCCTCCTCCCTACCCCCTTACCTGGCTCCGCAACCACTGTCGCCACGTGGACGGCGGTGCCAGTGCCGCTAGGTAGGCCAACCTCCCCACCCCCTTACCTGCATCCGTCGTGGGCTTCAATTGAGGCCCTGGCTTGAAGCTAGAAGAGGCCTTGGCCTTCACTTCTGGCTTCCACCAGGGCCTCAATTGAAGCTCATGATGGATGCAGGTAAGCCTCCCTCCTCCCTGCCTTCTTACCTGGTTCCATCGCCATCACTGCAGGGACTGCGGCGGCGGCGGCAGTGCCAGATGAGTCCCCCTCCCCCCCCCCACTTACCTGTGGCCGGAGCTCCGGATTGAGGCAATCCTCTTCGCCTCAATCCGCAGGCCCCCCGACTCTCTTCACCTCCACCTTTTCCAGAGGCAAATCAGGCCGCCTCGCTACTGCTTCTCCGAAGCGGAGCACAGCCCTAGCTTCTACCTACATTCTTCACATGCTTAGAGGAACTTCAGAATGCTTTAATTTGCTTTCCATTTGTAAGTAATGTGCAGGAGGAAGTAAAGGGAGAATTAACAATTATGTTTTAGTTTAGTATGAATTACTTCAGCTTTAAACTCCAAATAGTAAGTAGAAGATAAGAAGGAGGAGTCATAACAATATTAGAAGCTCAACCTGTTACATTATATTATTTTCCCCTGTAATCACAGAGAAGGTTTCTAACGCTCATATAACCACCATGCCACCACTTTCTTTTAATTCTGGACTTTTCTAAAATAACTAGATTCCAATTTAGAATGTTGCCAGTAATATTTGTCTCTTTGGATTAGCTTGGTTACCTACAGGGGTGTTGGAATCTCATTCGGCGTGGGTTCTGTGGTTATAACCAAATTTACAAGTCTAAGACAAGCTCTGGTGTTCCTATGAACTTTAGAAGAATGTTACAAGACTTATTTTTGCTTCTCAAGTACATGCTACCAACTTCTCTTTGCACAATGAGGACTAGAGCCCAGTTCTTTAAAATAAAAAAAAGGCAAAGGGACTCGGGATTCCACATATGCAATCAGTTTCTACTAGAAACTGCTAGGTTGTTTGCACATTTCTAAATCTTTCAGCCAGTGGGTTGGTGGGAACATTGTCGTGAGGCAAATAGAAATTCAGTTCATGCTGGTGATGTGGGAAGGCGACAGTTTTGCCACAGCTTTCTTCATTTCATAGCTTCCGTCGGCTCCTGGTTTTCCAAAGTATAGCCTTACACTGATATACCTAATGAGGAGATTGCTGATTGGTTGTGCGCTTATTCAAGGGCACATTATTATTCACACCAGTCTTGGGAATGATTTCGCATTGTGCCTTGGCTAGGCTTTCTGTATAATTAAAAACATCGTCCATGCCATGGAAGTCGCAGGGCTTCTTACACTTTTAATGAGGATTAATGCCTCCCCCCACCCCCCCAGACTTGCTTTGCTCTTTGGTGGTTCAGAGGCACAGGGCAGGGCTTAAAAAATGATTCAGAATATTGCTGTTTCAGGGATTACCTGCTGCTGGTTTGAATTTTGGGCATTATCATTTGCTTTGTCAATGCTGACGCTCGCTTCAGTTAAAGGTATGGGTTGGTGAGTCCGTTCATTTTTATTTTTTCCATGTAATCTATCTTATCTATTCCATGTAATCTATCTGCCTATCTATCTATCTATTGTTCTTTCTCTCATGAATTTCAATTTTTTAAAGTGAATTCCTATAAAAAATTAATTTGTCCAAAATTCTCAGCCAAATGCACCAGCCAAATTCAATGGGTACAGCTATTCCCAGCATGGAGAGTACCATTTTGTACCTAGACATAAAAGGTGAAGAGCCTGCCTTTAAAAAAAAAAAAAGAGGTAGCAAGCCTATTTCAGCATTAACATGGCTGAATACAAAGGGATTCAAAGGCAATTTTCAAAACCCTAAGCATTCAAAGCTTTGGGCCTGGATGGACAAATCAGTTTCACTTCCTCCCACATTTTCTTTTAATCTGAGGTTCTCTTTGTCCTGAATATAGAAAACTTTGCAAATTCAGGAATTCTATTATTATTATTATTATTATTATTATTATTATTATTATTTTAAAAAATCAAAACCAAATCCAAATGAAATCCTCATCCATCCTTAATTCAAGGTTTCAGGCATTTTCACTCTCACACATGATGTACCAAGGTGTTTGCAGCCTTAAGACCATTTTTATTTATTTATAACTTTTGTATCCCATCCTATATCATTAACATCTCAGGGCGGCATACAGATAAAAGCATACAGTATACAAACTTAACTTCTCATGTGTGCATTGTACCCCACCATGCACAGTAACATAGGTCTTGTCCTCTTAAACTGTGTAGAGAGTTTATCATTCCAGAATCTACATCTTTTGCTTCAGTTTGTATCTGACTTTTGAATATTGGGTGACATTACAGTGGCAGTCTTAATGAGAAAATGTGGGAGATATCAGGAACATGCAGATTCACGTTCAAAATTATAAATAGAGGTGGGTGAGCCACACCCAAAACAGCTTAATTAATTTCTGAAACAATCGGATTCCCTGTGCCATTAGCTGAACAACTTAACTACAATGGCCAGGATATAGAGGAAGAGGAAATAACTGGATGAGGAAGAGCAGCAAGGCTCATGGGAAGGGTGGGCTCTGACAGTCATAGAACAGTAGAGTTGGAAGGTGCCTCTAAGGCCATCCAGTCCAACCCCCTGCTCAATGCAGGAATCCACCCTAAAGCATCCCTGGCAGATGGTTGTCCAGCTGCCTCTTGAAGGCCTCTAGTGTGGGAGAGACCACAACCTCCCTAGGTAACTGGTTCCATTGTCGTACTGCTCTAACAGTCAGAAAGCTCTTCCTGATGTCCAGCCAGAATCTGGCTTCCTGTCACTTGAGCCCATTATTCTGTGTCCTGCACTCTGGGAGGATTGAGAAGAGATCCTGGCCCTCCTCTGTGTGACAAACTTTTAAGAATTTGAGGAGTGCTATCATGTCTCCCCTCAATCTCCTCTTCTCCAGGCTAAACATGCCCAGCTCTTTCAGTCTCTCTTCATAGAAAGCAACCTCATCAGCTGTGCATGGCTCCATCTGGGGCTGGCAGTGAGATATTTGAAGTGCATAGAGAGACCCACCCTGGAGACCAACATGTTGCAGAGAAGGGGTTGCTGTCAGCCTCCACCATCCCTAGCCTTTGCTACAGCCTTGCTTCCCTTCCCTTCCCATCCTGGTTTCTCTTGGCAAATTCTGCTCTATCATGTGGGTCAGCTCCCTGCCCTCCTCTAATCTCACCATCACTCGGCACAGTCCCTCTCTCTCTCTCTCTCTCTCTTCTTTCCTTGTTCTCTCTCAAGCTCTCCCCACCCCCCACAGCCTTTGGGGAATGGCCCAGGAAGCAGCGGGTAGATTTTAATACGAACAAATGTTAAAAATGATACATTTGGGGTTCTAAGGAAAATAAAGTAGGCATGGCAACCTCTCCGTTGGCAGCAAAGGAGTTGGAATGTACTGACACTGCAGGGATTTGGGGATTTGTGTTAACAGCAAGAGTTAGACAAGCTTCTGTAAGGAGAGCTGGTGAACTGAAAGACGACTGCAGGCACAGTGGAATGACCAAGAGCACAGTCATCAGGAAATTGTCCCAAACAAGCCCTATTGAAATGAATAGGACATTGAAATGGACAAATCTGTCAATTTCACTTTCTTTCAGCTTCTCCTTTTTCCAGTCTTAAATTCGGTTCATTCCAAATATTGAGATTCTTTTTTAAAAGTTTACATGAAAATTCATACACATTTTTAATGCATTTCTCCTAATACATCCATTTTTGTGACAATCTTGTCTAATATACATTGTCAAATAATACAAGGAAAGTTTCTGAACATTAATTTCCACTACTGTACACATTTTTTTCTGTGAACTTTCCTCTATTGTACACATTTTTGTACACATTAAAAAAAAATGAGAACTCAGTTCCAAAATTCAGAAGCAGTAAGCCTATGTGCACCGGTTGCTGGGGAACATGGGTGGGAGGGTGCTGTTGCACCATGTCCTGCCTTGTTCATCCCTGGCCGACGGCTGGTTGGCCCCTGTGTGAACAGAGTGCTGGACTAGATGGACCCTTGGTCTGATCCAGCAAAGGCTTACTGCCTCTGATACTAGAGGCAGGATACAGCCATCAGGACCAGTAGTCATTGATAGCCTTCTCCTCCAGGAATTTATGTAACCCCCTTTGAAATCTATCCAATGGTAGAAGGTCCCCAGTTCAATACCCAACTTCTCCAGGTAGGACTAGGAAACACTCCTGACTGAAACCCTGGAGGGAGGCTACCAGTCAGGGTCAGCAGTACTGGGCTAGATAGACCAATGGTCTGACTCAGTGAAAGGCGGTTTCCTATGTTCCCATCCCTCTAAAGTTCTGGTTAGGTCCCTAATTCCACAGATGGAATTACTATGGCAATGAAAAATTCAACAGACGTGGCAGCAGCTCTGTATGCCAAAATCATAAATACCCTTTCTTCCCCTAAAAAGGTAACATTTTATTTATAAACAGTAAACACAGTATCTCTTCTTAAAATACACATAAATGATCCAGATTTTCTAACCTATGCCACGTTGGGGAGCAAATGGCAGCTCCCATAATTGGGATAGTGTCTTCTGGAGGGGAGCTGGCATTAAGCACGTACACAGGTAGTATCGGATTCAGGGCAGGTTCAGCCCAGCCCCTCTAAAACCAAATCTCCAGCTGCTGCTTCTCAGATCTCCCTGCAAGGCAAGACAAAACCTGACCTTCAGCCTTCCCTATAAGGTTTGTCTAACTTAAATTCTTGATGCCTGGAGTAGCCAGCTACCCTCTGCCTGCCGCTCCCTCAAACAGTTTGTTTTACCCATCAAAGGCTCAGCACAGAGGAAGAACCACCTTGCATAGCTGGACAGCATCATTGCAGTGTGCTTTTCCCCTGCTCAAAGATTAAAGAAACAAATCAAAAACAAAGTCCTACTTTTACAGCTGCTGTTCCAGACAACCCGGACAGGAATGTAGGAACGCACTGGGACATCCCCACCCCCTGCCACACAGAACCATCTGCACATTTCTGAATATGAGATGAGGAAGACACAATGATAAAAAGTACCAACTGGTGTGACATCACAGGGGCATTTCTTTATTCATTTTAAATGAAAATGGAATTTAAATGAAAATCAGATAGATGGATGGATGGATGGATGGGTGTGTGTGTGTGTGTGTGTGTGTGTGTGTGTGTGTTGGGAATTATTTTGACACTTTTGATGTAATTAACTAGCATTATATTTGAACATTTGTCATATGGAGTACTAACAAAAGAACCTTTAGATTCCATATTAGTGAAAAAAATATTGCCATTTTTATTTCACAGAGTATTTTTCAGTTCTTCACTTGTTTATTATCTTGGCAACATATGCCCACACCTCCTATGTTTCAAGGATGAGGAGGAATTTAAACCTGGGTGTAACAGTCCGGGGCATGGGCAGCTGGGAGCACAGACTGGGTGCTGGGACCCAGGGGAGCAAAGGTGTACAGAGACTAACACACACAAGCTGTGTGGGATAGACCGGTTTACTTGTACAACCACAACGTGGCAGGAGCAAGAGGCAGGGGCGAGGTTCTGGGGGCAACCCAGTGGCTGAGACCAGAGTCCAACAGGGCCAGCAGTAGCAGCAAGTCCAGGGCTGAACAAGGGTTCAAAATCAAGGTCCAACCTGAGTCCAGACAGGGCCAGAAGCAAGGCTGTGGTCCAGGGCACAGGCCATGGACTGAACAAACAAGGCATGGCAGAGGCAAGAGCAGTAGTGTAGTCCAGAGATTAGTCCAAGGTCAGGCACAAACAAGGCATCAGGAAACACAGGAGCCGAGCACCACAGTAACAGTGCTGCTGTGGCAAAAGCTGGAGCCACAATGTTGGTCTTAA
Source organism: Elgaria multicarinata webbii (assembly GCF_023053635.1). Lineage (NCBI taxonomy): Eukaryota > Metazoa > Chordata > Lepidosauria > Squamata > Anguidae > Elgaria > Elgaria multicarinata. The sequence goes on along the minus strand of NC_086186.1, from coordinate 3,030,256 downwards.
ATAGCCCTGACTCTAGCTGCTCCCAGCTGCACTGAATTAACCCACCATGAACTGCTGCTGGCCAGGACCTGAGTTCTGCCAGCACTCTGCAGCAGAACAGCCCTTTGAGTGCGGACCTGGGTCCTGTAAGCACTCACTGGGTCGGATTCCCCTAACCCTATTTAATTCTTGATTTAATTCTTTCCTGCATTCTACTCCTCCTGAATTCCAACGTAAACCAGAAGCTTTCTGGAATTAATTCCGGAACTGGAGCGTGCTCTGCTTGCCACAGCCGCCAGTTGCTTCAGTTCCTTTACATCCCCCTCTCCCTGCTACTTTCCTCCCACATTATCAAAGTCCTCATTAACATTGATAAAATAATTGCCAAAGAAAGGCATATGTAGGAAGCTTAAAAGCAGGCAGTAGCCTTTTCCCACACACCCTTCTCAACAGATTTTTCCTTCTGAACCTGGAAGTTCCACAAGCCTCCAGAGCGAAGAGCTGACAGTAGACCTCTTCTCCTCTATGAATTTCGTGTAGATTTCTCTAGTCATGTATTACACCATAAAATGAGAAGTAGACCAATTCATTTAAAAAATGAGTAGCAAGCAAACTTTTCGCCTATCCCTAATTACTTGTAGCCCTAACTCCAACTGTCCTGCCTACAGTTCTACAAAAGTATGCTAAATCCTTTGAAACTTGTCTTATTTATTTTAGTATAGATAGATAGGTCAACCATTGATGTTGATGCCATGTGGGTCTGTCCGTTTGGTGACTCTTCCTGGCCTTCTTCTAGCTGCCATTTGCCAGGTGCACATCCTACCGCGGCATTTGCATTTCTAATTTTATTTCCAGTGACTTCTACAACGTCATGTTCATTTGCATCTTAACCTCCTTCCAAACAGGGTTATTGAAGAGCACTTGCACAGATGATGGAGAAGATTTCCATGGCAACTCTTCAGATTCTGCTTTGCAACTTGACCCTATGAAAGCTAATAATCAACTTTCCATTTACTTACATAGGCTAAGTCCTTCAAAATATGTATTTAATGAAAGGCTATTCAGTTCCTCTGTTGCTGTTGAATAGCCACGTGTTTGATACTAGGGACAGTCACAAATTGCTGTCTACAAAAACGGGGAAGCTGGATTCCAGCTACATTCGGGAACAGACTACATTAACTTGCTAAGGTCCAATTGCAACTCCAATGGGCTGGTGGCTACCATTTGGGGTGGGGCTGGGTTTTTTTGGAGTGACAGAGGCAGGTGCCAGACGCTCTGGAGAGGGATGAGGCATGTTGCCTCCGTGTCAGCTGAGCTTTCTCTGCCCATGAATGAGGTAACAAAATAGGGGAAGGATTTCAGCTTCCTCCTCTTTAAACAAATATATGTGAAGTAGGGATGAGGGGCAATTCACCTGGTTCATATTTCAATACAAACTTACTGAAATTCACACTTTTGAACCAATATACACAGAGAAACTTAGTTATCCATTGAAATTCGCCAGTTTTCGCATTTTGCAATGGGTTGAAAATGCATTCATAATAGCATATATTAGGGGAGATTGTACATAAAAAATGCATGTATCATTGCATATAACATTCAAAGGTGCATTTTGTTAGGGAACTGTTTGCAAATGTGTGTACATTGGGCCAAATTGCATTCAAAATTACATGCAATAGGAGAAATGCCCAAAGTTTGGGATGAACCAAACTTAAGACTAGAAAAATGAGAAACTGAGAGAAACCAAAATCACCAGATCTATCCATCTATGTGGTTAAGAGTGCATCCCAACAAGATTGACACCCTTTAAACAGAGGACTTTGAAATCTTCACATTCAAATCCCTGCGGGCAAGGCAGTGGTGGAACCCTGGAGACAAAACACACACACACACACACACACACACACACACACACACACACACACACACACATCATTCTGTTTTAAAACAACAACAACACACCACTCAGATGCCCACAAGCCATAGCTGTCTCTGTGGTCCTCAAGGAAAGGGGGTATCTGCACCATCTTATCATCTCTGGGGCACCCTCCCAGGGACCATAGCATTGTTCTGTAAGGGAATTAAGATATAGGGACAATTTGGAATTTGCAAGTCATGAAGGGAATGCATTTCAAAAGAAATATGTCTTAACCCAAGATGTTCTTTTCAGCAGAGTCATTTGCAGAGGGGAAAGTGCTTCCCTCAAATGAATGAATTCTAAATTCCTTGGTCAATAGGCTATTAACAAAGGCTCAGTGTGAAGGTTCAGCAGCAACATCAAAGATTTCAAAGTGCCCTAGCTTCAGAAAACCAAAATCTGTTGCACACCAAGAGTTGTTTTGGAAATAGAGGTATCAAGGCTCTCAATCCAATTTCCTTAAACTCATGGCTGTGTTTTATCAGTATTTGGGTCTGTATCACTTTAGACTGCAGGTAAGATTGAACTCCCCTCAAGTAAAATCCTGCCTACATGACCTCTCTTGAGTAAAAAAAAAAGAAAAGAAAAGAAACTTTCTTTCACAAAGGGGGGGGGGGGGAGAGAGCTCCACAAAACACTCTTGTCCATTCTGGGGCTAATAAGGAAAGGTGGTAGTTAAATGAGCCTAAGGCAGGGGATGTGGTCACAGAATGGCTGGAGATCAGATACCAGGCTGGGCAGGGCAGCCTCCATCATCACTAGTCAAGGGAAGAGTAGCCCAAATAGAGGCCCAATCCTGAAGCATGGCACCTTACCTGAACACATAGAAACTTTCTATTTCTACTTTAAGGCATGGAGCATTAAAGAAATTTGCTCTGTTAGACTTGACATTGTGTGAAACTCAAGATGGCATATGTGGAGTAGGCAGACCCTGAGCAGATCCAAACCTGATGAGCTTTGGAAAGGTTGCTTCCTACCACCTCGTTTTGCCTAGCGCACAGCCCACCTATGACTCATTCATGTCACCACCTTGTTTCTGACCTCCGTGAAGATGTTGGCATTAGGCATTAGCCTTTACATGCCTCGTTGCTGGCATTTTGCCCATTCCCAAACCCAGCCATTTACTGGAGCCTGGCATTTTACACTTTGGATATGGTGACATTTCATGTGTGGCATTTGCACATTAAAGAAGCTGGCATTTCACACCATGAGGACAGTGGTATTTGTGAACCAGGGCCATTGGCATTTCATGCACTGTTACCATCTAGCAATTGAATCAAGGCCACTGAGCCAGAAAGATCAAATGAACCATTTTTAAAAGAAGATGGAAATGGAGGGGATATAAGGAAAAGAAATGCCACCAATCAAGCTACCCATACATATCTTTCCTTAAAGAAAAAGAAATGCATCTTAAAATTCATGCATTCAATGCCATATGGCTAAATTCCAATATTTGTCTTCCTCTGAGCAAATACAGTAAGGAAACACTATGGGAAGGAAGTACACTGCTGAATCACAGCCTACTGACCCCCTCTTTCCCCAAAATACCACATTTAATAGTAATTGTTTAATGTTTATTCATGTGGGACATAAATGCAAAATTGAAACGATCTGGTCACAAGACTGAACTTTTTTTAATATCTTAACCAGGAAGCAAAACCCTAGACCAGTATCACTACCGTAAAATGCTCCAGGAAGTTCCCTTAATGATGGGTGTAAGCTGCATTACAAATGTGAATCAGGTTTGTACCCATTTAACTGTCATGGCTTCCTATGATTTCTCCGAATCCAGAGAAGTAAGTGTGTGTGTGTGTGGTGGTTATTCAGGAGCGAGCATCAGACCTGGGTGAGTTTATTCATCCCTAGCCATCTCTCTCTCTCTCTCTCTCTCTCTCTCTCTCTCTCTCTCTCTCTCTCTCTCTCTGACACACACACACACACACACACACACACACACACACACACACACACACACTTGACCACTGCATTATCTTCATGAGAAGACAGCCTGCCTTCTGCTCTCCCATCCACAATGTTAGTTTCCTTCTCTAGCTCCGTGGAGGCCAATTAAAAGGTTTGCCCTGCTGCTTGCCAGACCAGGAAGGGCCCAGTGTAAACAAAGGCAACGAGACGCTGTTAAATTTTTCCCTGAGCTTTGTGGAGAACAAAGAAAGCATGCCAGACGGCGGAGATATATCTACTGCCATTCTGCATGCCTTGGCACATTCATTAAGTATCTTTAAGGAAGCTACACCCCCACCCCCGATCACCTCGCGCAAGTGCCTCAGAATTTATTTCCTTCCAAACTGCACCATCAATCACCGGACGACAACAACACTGCCTCAGCTGTGTGCATCGCTAGAGCCCTGCTAGGCACACAAACAGCCATAAATGCACCACGCCAAGTGGGAGGTGTAAATCATCCCCTTCTCCACTGGGATGGACACTGTGGTAGCTACTCTACCCTCAAGGGCTTCCCAAGACCACTTTAGCAAGAAGACAGTTAGTAGGCCAGGACGTAAGAGTTGCTTCTGAAAATGTAAGAGAGGCAAACAAGAGACTGGAATGTGCATCGAAGGAAGTTCACTCTACTCCGTGCAGCTCTTATGATGCTGATATAAAATGGCTCCTTCTCTAGATGGTTATTGCTAGTTTGGCATTCTGCATAACTGCTTCTCCCCAAACAAACACTCGCAGAACACTTACATTCCTTCTTTGAGTCACTATAACTCCTAGGATGACCTTTGGATTATCATCTTTCATTCAAAAGAAGAGTGATTTCTAGGTTATGACCCCCCAAAAGCCCTATATAGCTTAGAACTAAGCAAGCTGGAAGGCGCCCTTCTTCCATCCATGGCTGTCTGTGTTTTAAGACCTGCTGTGAAGGTGTTTCTCTCGGTACACGACCCTCAGAGGTGGGTTTGGTGGGGATGTGAGAGAGGGCCTCGTTGGTGGCTGATTGCAGGCTGTACAACTCCCGGTTCATTCCCTGTCTGCTGTCATTCAGCCAGCAGGCAAATGTGTTTTTATTCGAGCGGGCTTGTGGCACGTAAGCTGGTCTGTTGGTGTTGTTCTTATGCTTGCATTCTTGCATTTTTCATTGTGTTTTAATGCATTTTTAAAATAGGTTTTGATTTTGAATTTAAATATTGGTTCTTGTTATTGTGAGCTGCCCTTGAGCACCACTTCCTTGGTGGAAAGGCAGGGTATAAACCTTTGCAACTTGTTTTGAGGATCAGTCCAGGTATGTGTCTGAATCAACATGACTTGGGGCACATTTTTAGGAGGAGGGCGGAATGTCCAGTTCGCTGCATCCCTGGCATCACAAGATATCTGTGCACTCCCCTCTTTAATCTTCCATCCCAGGGACCCCACACACCACCCCTGTGGAATGCAAGCTCTGCAGCATTGTTATGATTTATTATTCAGCTTTATGTACCACCCTGAGAAGTACTCCCTCTGATGATTGCGGAGATCGGCCAGGGACGTAAGGAGTGAGGCACTCCCCAAGGTAACCTGGTGATCACATTGTTCGGTGCTTTATATGCTAACAACAGCATCTTAAATTTGGCCTGGTAGCTTATCTGGTGCCATAGGACCCAATGGCAGGCAATGGTTTTAGAATAATCAAAGGCAAAATAGTAATCTTAAACAAAGGGAGTGGGCAGAGGGAAAGAAGTATAAGAGAGTTAATACAAAAATAGCCCTGCTGACTTAGCTACAAATCTGGCTAAGCTGGAGACCGAAAATGCGATGTCAGGGCAAGATGTTTAGCATTACAATAGTTCCAAGGAAGAAGAAAAGGGGGGAAATGCAAGCAAATGGAAACTGGTATTTATATTCTCAGCCAGAAAGCAAAGCAAAGCCTTTATCTAACAGCATCTGGATTCCAAGTCGGTATCTTTGACTTTACTGTTCCATTTGTGGGGGGTGGGGGGTGGGGAGTCCATTCTGTCCTTCATAGGATAAATGCTCCTAGTTTCAGCTGTAGCCTCCTATGTCAGGTATGAAAAGAACATAAAGCTATCCTTGTCGAACCACTGCAAATGGTCATCCATCCTATTGCCGGGGGCGGGGGGGGGACAATTTCAAAGTGATGCTTTTTGCGTCTCATGCAAGGGTGGGGGGAAGGGTGGCTTTCCAGGTGCTTTTCGACTCTCAGCTTCCATCGGGCTCCCAACTTCTTCACACCTTCCAGCTGAGCAACAGCCCTTCCCTATATGCCAGAGTTCCCAGCCCAGCCTGCACCAAGCTGGCAAGGAGCCCACCTTCCTTCCCTGGGGCCAGCATTTATCTGTTGGAATATCCTTTTGGAGCTACAGTGCCTAAGTGAATAAATGCCTGTATTACAACAGTAATCCAGTTTGCCTCTGATCTACTGCTAATCAATCCCTCTGCTGTGGAGTCGGCTAATTGTGCAGAAATCAGTCGATCCCCAGCACTCACCTTGAGAAGTTCATGGAAGAAAAACGGTGGATGCTCCGGATGTTTACTGTCCATTGATTTGACAGCCAAGGTCCGATTTTCTGAGTGTTACTACCTTCAAATAGCTACTCGATACTTCTCCCTTTCTGCCTATTTTTTTTAACCAATTGAACCATGCTAGATAAGACAACTGTCATCCACCTTCTTTAACAACTTGTAGCTGGGTGGAAGATCAAGGCTGGATGCTACTCCTGCATTTACCAAGAGACCACCATTCTGCTAATTATCTACTACACTTCATATAATGTCCTGCTTTATCTTCAGACCCATTTTAGAATGGACCCAATTCATGCTAGGAAGGAAGGAAGGAAGGATACATACTGATGAGAGACTTCAAGGCCCTGTCAAGTTGCCAATGATATCATCAGGTGTGGTGCAAGCGTTGCTTCTGAAATTGCCCTTTTCTGAATTCCTCTCTGGACTCTAGAGTTCCAAATCTCCTGGTTTTGTTCCTGGAGTGGACCTGATGCATTTTGAATGTTCCATTACTCCATATCTTTCTCCACTCACTTTAATTTCTAAATTTTACACTGAGTTCTGTCCATTCACAGTTGATCATCAAAACAGAACTGTAGAGTTGGAAAGTAATGTGGAGGCCATCTTATTCTGGTTCCTGACTTGGAGCTAAGCAGAAGCAGGGAAGAGCAGCTGGCCCAGCTCAAGTAGGAGCTATCAAAGTAAGCCAGATTCCCAGGGAGCGAGCGAACAGGGAGCGAGTGAACAGGAGTTTGACAGGGGGAGTGTAGGGGAAGAGGAGACCAAGGAAAGGGGAAGAAGAGAAGCCTCAAGGAAACCCAGGAGGCTGCCAATTCAAAGAGGCCGTGTGCTTGCCATGTGCTCCTGAGTGCTGAGTGAGAGGGTCGGTGTTCATAGTTGCTGCAGGAGCTGAAGGGGGAGTGGCCTGATTGTCAGTTGGACTCAGCAATCAGTACCTAATTGCTGTTGATTGTTGTTGGCTTTTCAGTGACCTCATTCTGGTTCCTGACTTGGAGCTGAGCAGAAGCAGGGAAGAGCAGCTGGCCCAGCTCAAGTAGGAGCTATCAAAGTAAGCCAGATTCCCAGGGAGCGAGCGAACAGGAAGAGCAAACAGGAGTTTGACAGGGGGAGTTCGGCAAGGGAGGCCAAAGGGGAGGCCTCTAAAAAATAAAAATAAATAAATAAATAAATAAAAATAAATAAAAAAGAGGTGCGAAAAAAAAGAAAAACATAAAGAGAAAAAAAAACCCACAAAACCACCACCAAACAAAAGCAAAAAAAAAACCAAAAGATTACTTTCCCTTAAGACATACTCATATAGTTGTGTACCTTCAGAGAGGACACAACAAAGCAAAGGCAATTCTACTATAATCAAAAAGGAAAAAAAACCAAAGCAGAAATCAACAATATGGATGGAAAGGAGTCCCTAGAGGTGGTGACCTGCAAAGGGTGTGCAATGTTCGTGTTTCTGCCTGAGCTCAACATGGCGTACACCTGCAACAAGTGCAAGCTGGTGGCACTTTTGGAAGAAAAAGTGAGAGGACTTGAGCGGCGAGTGTCCACCCTCCAAGGAATAAGAGAAGTCGAGGAGTTCTTAGACCGAACAGTGGAACTGCAACAGCAACAAGAAGCACATGAGATTGAAGAACAACAGCCAGCTGAAGCAGAAGTGGAGTATGCTGAGGGGAGGAAAGCCAATGAAGAGGAAACTCCCTGGAAAAGAGTGACAGTTAGGAGAGGAGGAATTAGAGGGCATTCTGCACCAGTGGAGCCATTGGAGTTAAGCAACTGCTTTCAGCTTCTGGAGAATGAGACTGAAGGACAGTTTGCAGAGGAAGAAGTACAGGAGACACCATGCAACAGTGACCAAGAGACAGAAGGTAGGTCAACCAAGAAGAAGAGAAGAGTAGTCGTTGTGGGAGACTCCCTGCTGCGTGGGATTGAAACCCAAGTATGTCGTGAAGACCCATGGACTCGCCAGGTGTGCTGTCTCCCTGGAGCACAGATTAGAGATGTGACTGAAGGGTTACCGAAGCTCATAAAGCCCACGGACACATACCCCTTTCTTCTCATCCATGTGGGAACAAATGATGTCGCCAAGCAGAGCTATGAAGAAATCATTTCAGACTTTGAAGTTCTGGGAAGGAAACTGAAGAACTTTGGGGCCCAGGTAGTTTTCTCATCCATCCTCCCGGTTCTTGGAAGAGGATTAGAAAGGGAAAGAAAAATACTCCGGATGAACGACTGGCTTCGAAGGTGGTGCCGTCGTGAGAGTTTTGGATTCTGCGACCACGGGCTACGCTACTTGGAACATGGACTGCTGGCAAGGGATGGGTTGCACCTCACAAGGGCTGGAAAGAATGAGTTCGGCCACAGCATGAAGAACTTCATCAGGAGGGCATTAAACTGAATCTTACGGGGGTGGGAGACGTAAATTTTGAGGCAACAATGGATGAAGGCCAATGCACCACAGTACAGAGAACAGCTCCAACAGTGTCCCAAAATAGTGTCTGCAACAAGGTAGGAACAAAGCCAGACTATAAAACACATGGTCTTCGATGTCTATATACTAATGCCCAGAGCATGGGAAACAAACAGAATGAACTTGAACTCTTATTACATGAAGGCAAATACGACTTGACAGGTATAACTGAAACTTGGTGGGATGACTCCCATGACTGGAATATAGCAATTGAAGGATATAACTTGTTCAAAAAGAACAGAAGAAATAGAAAGGGAGGTGGAGTTGCACTATATGTTAAAAATACCTATCCCTGCACAGAAATACAGGCGGATGAGATTGGGAGCCCCGTCGAGAGCGTCTGGATTAAAATAAATGGGGCTAGGAATAAAAGGAATATGATAATCGGAGTCTACTACTGACCACCCAATCAAGGAGAAGACGAGGATGAAACTTTTGAGAAACAAATTGCCAGTGTTTCAAGGAAGTGTGATGTAGTAGTGATGGGGGACGTCAATTAACCTGATATCTGTTGCGAGACCATTACTGCCAAAAGCGGCCCTTCCAAGAAATTCCTGACATGTATGGGTGATAACTTTCTCCTACAGAAAGTGGTGGAAGGAACTAGAGGATCGGCAATCCTTGACTTGTTATTGACCAATAGGGATGACTTAGTGGATAAAGTGGCAGTTACGGGAACTCTGGGGCAAAGTGACCACATCATACTTGAATTCTTGATTATGAAGGAGACAAAAGTCGAGCGTAGCCATACACGTACTCTGGATTTTAGGAAAGCTGATTTTAATAAACTCAGAACTATAATAAGTAAGGTCCCGTGGCAAGGGAGCCTAATGAGAAAAGGAGTGCAGGATGGGTGGGAGTATTTAAAAAATGAAATTTTAAAGGCACAGTTACAAACAATTCCAACAAGGAGAAAAGATAGAAGACAACAGAGGAAACCAATGTGGCTCCACAAAAAGCTTATTGATGAACTGAAAACAAAAAGGGATACATATAGGAAGTGGAAGGAAGGCCAGGCTACAAAAGAAGAGTACAGACAAATGGCGCAGAAGTGCAGAAATGGCGTCAGGAAGGCTAAAGCTGTGAATGAGCTGAGATTAGCGAGGGATGCTAAAAGCAATAAAAAGGCTTTCTTCAGATACGTGAGTAGTAAAAGACAGAGGAAAGAAATGGTGGTTCAACTGCTTAATGAGGATGGCAAATTGATAACAGATGACAAAGAAAAGGCTGAAGTGCTCAATTCCTACTTTGCCTCGGTCTTCTCCCAAAAGCGGGTCTATGACCCCCCTGGAAAAAGTGAAGCAGAAGTTGAGGGGGCAGGATTGCAGTTTGAGATTGATAAACAAATGGTCAAAGAACACCTAATTTCCTTGAATGAGTTCAAATCTCCAGGGCCCAATGAACTGCATCCAAGAGTAATGAAGGAGCTAGCAGAAGAACTCTCAGAACCTTTGTCTATTATCTTTGCAAAATCATGGAAGACGGGTGAGGTGCCGGATGACTGGAGGAGGGCTAATGTTGTCCCTATCTTCAAAAAGGGCAAAAAGGAGGAACCTGGGAACTACAGACCAGTCAGTCTGACATCCATCCCTGGGAAAATTCTGGAGCAGATTATAAAGAAGTCAATCTGTAAACACCTTGAAATCAATGCAGTGATTACTAGAAGCCAACATGGATTTGTCAGGAACAAATCCTGTCAGACTAATTTGATTTCATTTTTTGATAGGATAACCTCCCTTGTGGACTGTGGGAATGCTGTGGATGTCATATATCTTGACTTCAGCAAAGCTTTTGACAAAGTACCACATGACATTCTGATTAACAAACTAGCTAAAAGTGGGCTAGATGGAACAACTATTAGGTGGATCCACAGTTGGCTACAGAATCGGACTCAAAGAGTACTTATCAATGGAACCTTCTCAAACTGGGGAGAGGCAACGAGTGGGGTGCCGCAGGGATCAGTCCTGGGCCCAGTGCTCTTTAACATTTTTATTAATGATTTGGACAATGTGGTGCAGGGAACGCTGATCAAATTCGCAGATGACACCAAATTGGGTGGGATAGCGAATACCCTGGAAGACAGAAACAAACTTCAAAGTGATCTTGATAGGCTGGAGTGCTGGGCTGAAAACAACAGAATGAAATTTAATAAGGATAATGCCAAGTTCTACATTTAGGAAATAGAAACCAAAGGCACAGTTACAAGATGGGGGACACTTGGCTCAGCAATACTACAAACGAGAAAGATCTTGGAATTGTTGTAGATCGCAAGCTGAATATGAGCCAACAGTGCGATATGGCTGCAAGAAAGGCAAATGCTATTTTGGGCTGCATTAATAGAAGTATAGCTTCCAAATCACGTGAGGTACTGGTTCCTCTCTATTCGGCCCTGGTTAGGCCTCATCTAGAGTATTGTGTCCAGTTCTGGGCTCCACAATTCAAGAAGGACGCAGACAAGCTGAAGCGTGTTCAGAGGAGGGCAACCAGGATGATCAGGGGTCTGGAAACAAAGCCCTATGAAGAGAGAGTGAAAGAACTGGGCATGTTTAGCCTGGAGAAGAGAAGATTGAGGGGAGACATAGAATCATAGAATCATAGAATAGCAGAGTTGGAAGGGGCCTACAAGGCCATCGAGTCCAACCCCCTGCTCAATGCAGGAATCCACCCTAAAGCATCCCTGACAGTTGGTTGTCCAGCTGCCTTTTGAATGCCTCTAGTGTGGGAGAGCCCACAACCTCCCTAGGTAGCTGATTCCATTGTCGCACTGCTCTAACAGTCAGGAAGTTTTTCCTGATGTCCAGCCGGAACCTGGCTTCCTTTAACTTGAGCCCGTTATTCCGTGTCCTGCACTCTGGGAGGATCAAGAAGAGATCCTGGCCCTCCTCTGTGTGACAACCTTTTAAGTATTTGAAGAGTGCTATCATGTCTCCCCTCAATCTTCTCTTCTCCAGGCTAAACATACCCAGTTCTTTCAGTCTCTCTTCATAGGGCTTTGTTTCTAGACCTCTGATCATCCTGGTTGCCCTCTTCTGAACACGCTCCAGCTTGTCTGCATCCTTCTTGAATTGTGGAGCCCGGAACTGGACGCAATACTCTAGATGAGGCCTAACCAGGGCCGAATAGAGAGGAACCAGTACCTCACGTGATTTGGAAGCTATACTTCTATTAATGCAGCCCAAAATAGCATTTGCCTTTCTTGCAGCCATATCACACTGTTGGCTCATATTCAGCTTGTGATCTACAACAATTCCAAGATCTTTCTCGTTTGTAGTATTGCTGAGCCAAGTGTCCCCCATCTTATCATAGAATCATAGAATAGCAGAGTTGGAAGGGGCCTGCAAGGCCATCGAGTCCAACCCCCTGCTCAATGCAGGAATCCACCCTAAAGCATCCCTGACAGATGGTTGTCCAGCTGCCTCTTGAATGCCTCTAGTGTGGGAGAGCCCACAACCTCCCAAGGTAGCTGATTCCATTGTCGCACTGCTCTAACAGTGAGGAAGTTTTTCCTGATGTCCAGCCGGAATCTGGCTTCCTTTAACTTGAGCCCGTTATTCCGTGTCCTGCACTCTGGGAGGATCGAGAAGAGATCCTGGCCCTCCTCTGTGTGACAACCTTTTAAGTATTGAAGACTGCTATCATGTCTCCCCTCAATCTTCTCTTCTCCAGGCTAAACATGCCCAGTTCTTTCAGTCTCTCTTCATAGGGCTTTGTTTCTAGACCTCTGATCATCCTGGTTGCCCTCTTCTGAACACGCTCCAGCTTGTCTGCGTCCTTCTTGAATTGTGGAGCCCAGAACTGGACGCAATACTCTAGATGAGGCCTAACCAGGGCCGAATAGAGAGGAACCAGGACCTCACGTGATTTGGAAGCTATACTTCTATTAATGCAGCCCAAAATAGCATTTGCCTTTCTTGCAGCCATATCGCACTGTTGGCTCATATTCAGCTTGTGATCTACAACAATTCCAAGATCTTTCTCGTTTGTAGTATTGCTGAGCCAAGTGTCCCCCATCTTGTAACTGTGCATTTGGTTTCTATTCCCTAAATGTAGAACTTGGCATTTATCCCTATTAAATTTCATTCTGTTGTTTTCAGCCCAGCACTCCAGCCTATCAAGATCACTTTGAAGTTTGTTTCTGTCTTCCAGGGTATTAGCTATCCCGGGTATTAGCTATCCCACCCAATTTTGTGTCATCTGCAAATTTGATCAGCGTTCCCTGCACCTCCTCGTCCAAATCATTAATAAAAATGTTGAAGAGCACTGGGCCCAGGACTGAGCCCTGCGGCACCCCACTCGTTGCCTCTCCCCAGTTTGAGAAGGTTCCATTGATAAGTACTCTTTGAGTCCGATTCTGTAGCCAACTGTGGATCCACCTAATAGTTGTTCCATCTAGCCCACTTTTAGCTAGTTTGTTAATCAGAATGTCATGTGGTACTTTGTCAAAAGCTTTGCTGAAGTCAAGATATATGACGTCCACAGCATTCCCACAGTCCACAAGGGAGGTTATCCTATCAAAAAATGAAATCAAATTAGTCTGACAGGATTTGTTCCTGACAAATCCATGTTGGCTTCTAGTAATCACTGCATTGGTTTCAAGGTGTTTACCTATTGACTTCTTTATAATCTGCTCCAGAATTTTCCCAGGGATGGATGTCAGACTGACTGGTCTGTAGTTCCCAGGTTCCTCCTTTTTGCCCTTTTTGAAGATAGGGACAACATTAGCCCTCCTCCAGTCATCCGGCACCTCACCCGTCTTCCATGATTTTGCAAAGATAATAAACAAAGGTTCTGAGAGTTCTTCCGCTAGCTCCTTCATTACTCTTGGATGCAGTTCATCGGGCCCTGGAGATTTGAACTCATTCAAGGAAATTAGGTGTTCTTTGACCATTTGTTTATCAATCAATCTCAAACTGCAATCCTGATAGCACTCTTCAAATACTTGAAAGACTGTCACACAGAGGTGGGCCAGGATCTCTTCTCGATCCTCCCAGAGTGCAGGACACGGAATAACAGGCTCAAGTTAAAGGAAGCCAGATTCCAGCTGGACATCAGGAAAAACTTCCTGACTGTTAGAGCAGTGCGACGGTGGAATCAGCTACCTAGGGAGGTTGTGGGCTTTCCCACACTAGAGGCCTTCAAGAGGCAGCTGGACAGCCATCTGTCAAGTATGCTGTAGGGTGGATTCCTGCATTGAGCAGGGGGTTGGACTCGATGGCCTTGTAGGCCCCTTCCAACTCTGCTATTATATGATTCTATGATTCTATGATTCTATTTATACATCTTTACTACAGACTCTGTAATGCATCCATATCTTTACTTGAAGGCAACAATGGATTCTTATGGAGAAACGGCTGTGCAAACATGACTGGTTGGTATGTGAACAGTCACCTTTTATTGCAGAGATCTTCTCTTTGGCACTAGGGGGAAACATAGATTTCAAATACGGCTTTGTGGAATATTCACTAATTGTGATATATGATTAACTTCAAAAGCGGCTGACCCTAACATCCACTGAGAGCATTTAAACAAAGTACTTCTCGCAAAAAAAGTTCACCCAAATGACCGAAACAATGACTCATAAGTGTAAACCCAAAGGGGGGAAAAAAAGTATTCGTCTCAACCATATTAAGCATACTAAAAATATATTCACTGGTATAAACATAACAAAAATTATCTGAAACATTCATAAATAATTGAGATCTATACAGAAAGAACCAAATAAAACATGTCGGGATATTAAACAAATTATAAAAAAAGAAGCCCTTGAATCCAGTCCAAGAAGCAAGCAGAGCTACGACATTTAGTACACTGCAGTTAAATATTCAAAAAAGGTCTAAATCCCGCAGAGATTCAGAAAATGCTGTGACTAGTCGGAAGTCCCTTGATCCCAGTTTATCCCAATCTTGTAACCTGTGAACCAAACGACACAGAGTGCAGCTCCATCTCCCCTTTTCCTTTTAAATATTGCAGGGGTGGGGGGAGTGTATAGGATCCTTACTGGGAATCCCTTGTGGTGGATCTCTTCCCGCCTCAATGCAAACAGAAGCAAAACCACCCACCCGACCCCACGCTAGAATTTTAAGGGCAACCTTCTCAATTGCGTGAATGACAAACTTTTTCTAAGCAGTGTCATAATAATGTCAGCCTTATCACACTGGGGTGGAGGTGGGGGATGGATTTCCCAGTAAGGGTCACCCACCCACCCCCAGGGGCACCTTCCATTTATTAAAGAAAAACAAAATACATAGTTGTAGGCTGCTTATGAAGCGGACGTCTAGAACGACCCTCAAACCCATCATTCAGAGGCCAATGTGTTTGCAATCATTCCTAGAGCAGCGCACAAATGACTTCATTTTGGGACAGAGAAATTGGAGTCAAGGAGGGGGAGGAGGTTCACTGAATTTCTCTAAGGTGAGGAGAAATTCCCCAACAGTTTCTCGTAGGCAGGACTCAACATTGGCAGGGGTGCAGCACAGCGACTTCCTTGTTTGCTGTTCTGTGCTGCCGCTGCAAGTGGCAACAGCATCATCTGTGTTGGCCTCTTGGCCCCCTTGGTTTCCATCGCAATGCACGTGTGAGGGGGGCAGCGGTGTGCCTCACCCCAAGGAAGAGGTGGAGCTGTGTCACAATCTGCCCTTCCTGCTTTATTGTCGGCGTTTTCTATAATTTGTTTTGGTGATCTTTTGGACTTACCTAAATCACTGTAAGGTGGCTGAGGGTTCTGTGTGTGCATTTCCTTCCTGTTACACACCTGTCCATTGCTCTGCAGGCTTCCAGGCTACCTGCATCTCCTGATCTGGGGGTTGGGGGAAGCCCAATGGGAGAAGGGCCTCATGATATCGTCCCCTGGGCTTGAATTGGAGAATGGAAGAGTGAGGGGGCTTCAGGCTGCTGGAAAGATGCTGCACACACCTTAGTATGTATGGTGTGGTTATGGGTAAGGGTGAGTGGCCATCTGGGGAACCCCCCCAAGGGCTGGATTGCGCGCACGCACGCACGCACATACACACACACACCAGGCTTGAAGCTTAATCCATGCCCATGTGCTGTTTCCCCCCTGAAAATCCCCCTTCATACTTGCCTGGCAGGGGTAACTTCCTGACTGTTAGAGCAGTACGACAATGGAACCAATTACCTAGGGAGGTTGTGGGCTCTCCCACACTAGAGGCCTTCAAGAGGCAGCTGGACAGCCATCTGTCAAGTATGCTGTAGGGTGGATTCCTGCATTGAGCAGGGGGTTGGACTCGATGGCCTTTTTGGCCCCTTCCAACTCTGCTATTCTATGATTCTATTATTCTAAAGGGTTAAAATTACCCCTCTTTCATCACCACATCTCTCCCCACCCCATGGATGCTGTTAAACCTCTCCCAATATCAAACGTTGAGTTCGTCTTTTGCCCTTCTACGTGTGTTTGTATTATGGGAGCGTTCCACAGGCGATCTCCTTTCCACCAGCAGCTTGAAGTGGCACGTTCCAGGAAAGGCACTCCGCCCATCGCATCTGCGGCAGGGTTGATCTCGCTTTGTGGCCGCCTTTGTGGCCTGTCCCTGCCCAATTGTCGCGGTGCCAGTGGCAGTCAGCTCTTTCCTCGACTGGCACCTGCCTTCCATGGAAACAGGATCTGATTTTGCTGGTAACGTCTTTCAATTTCCTCTTTGCACCTCCTTCCCCCTTTATCAGCTCAGCGCCTACAGATTATCCTGTTAAGAGGCAAAATGAGGACTTGTCAACCTTTCTTAGGCAGCCCTTACAATGAAAATAACTTCCCTAACCTTTTTATAAATGCTTTATTTTCTGCTTCCTTTGCTGCGTCTCAATATAATTTTGACTGTCTCGGGGATCTCCAACACACACAAGGAAGGAAGAAAGGAAGGAAGGAAGAATAATCACCATCATAATAACAAAATGCTATTACTGATGAGATGATAAGAGCCTTAGGTGTACATGCAAAATCTCGCCTTCAAAGGGAGAAACTGAGAGAGGCAATTTGTAGAGCTCTGTGAAAATGGCCCCTCTGAATTCTCCATCCTACACATTGGCAGAGAAATTAGTGGGGGTGGGTGGGTGTTTCACTATATTTCTACTGAGGGAGGAGAAATTCTCCTGCAATTCTCCAAGAAGGGTGGGGCTGGGGGGGGGAGAGAAATCTCAGAAATTTTCAGTGCTCATTTCAGTACAGCCCTCAATGCTTTGTTCAGTGTTCCCTTCCTCTCTCTCTCTCTCTCTCTGCTGGCCATGCAGACGTGCTCAGAAGTCCTTGCCTCTTTAAATCAAGGCCTTTCTTTATTAGCAAAGTAAAAGAAACTGAATGTTTGTTTGCAATACAGAAATTAATAGTTAAGCATAAACAGGAAAAAGGAGGTAGCCAGTAAAAAATGAAACAGGTAAAATGTGTGGGTAGCCACTCCTAAATCGAAAGCAAGGCTTTTCTGTTCCATTCCCTTGTTTCTTTTTATTAAGCCAGCTGATGTTTCATTCCAATAACAACAACAACAACAACAACAACAACAACAACAACAATAATAATAATAATCACAATAATAATAATCACAAGGCTCTGTAGTTACAAGGAATTTTGGAAATAAGTCTGGCAGTGGCAGTTATAAATACTGAGTTGGTAAACCCTACCTGGAGATAGATAGAGAAGATGTTGGACTTGATGGCCTTATAGGCCCCTTCCAACTCTACTATTCTATGATTCTGTGATGGATAACATATTATCTTACCTGGAGGCATGTTCAGATGAGAGCTCCCTCTTCATCACACACACACACACACACACACACACACACACACACACTTAGACAATGTGTTCAGTAGAGAGATATGCAAAACATGTGAGCATGCCCTGTTTGAAGACATGAATGTGAACGTGAGCACCACCATGACCATGTGACCACTGACAAGAGAGAGCCTCAGGGCCCCTTCCTGGGATAAGCGTCAGATAAAGGCAACCAGAGACACACTCAGAAATCACTACAATGTATGGTGTTTTTCAGAAGGGACGTGACTGACAAAGGGGGGCAGATGGGTAGAGCCGGCCCACCCATTAGGCATAGTGAGGGATCCACCTGAGGCAGAACATGCTGCAGTGACCAGGTGTTGCACAAAATTGGTGAGACTTTGCAATCTCCCATTTGATTTCCACAAGTTTTCCATTTGTGCAAAGCAAGCAGCAACCCCAAACGTGAACGGGAATTGGCAAAGTGATGTTCAGAGAACGTGAGCAATCTCAAACATGGCTCGTTCATTCATTCTTAGGTAAATGCCGGTCAAAAGGAAATTGAAACCAATTTCCGATGGATCCCTAGGCAATCCTTCCTGGAATGCTGGAGCACAGCCTGCGTTTGTTCCCTGAGATTCTCTGTGTTGTGCCTGGCCTAGATAATGAAATTGCTGCTCTGTTTCGGTCTAATTTCAGAAACCGCTGACTCAGGGCAATGCTTCTCCTTTGCAGGGTTCATCTCTGTCAGAGGGGTTCCAACATGCTCCTTGCGTAGGAGGGATAATAAACAGAAGTGGCCCAGGCCTAGTAATGCCTCCATCCCTCCAGTTTTGCCCCCCTTCCACTAAAGCTGTAATCAGAGTGCATGCTCACACACCCCAGCACCATGCACACACCATACACACACACACACACACAGAGAGAGAGAGAGAGAGAGAGAGAGAGAGAGAGAGAGAGATCTTATCCATCATTTTTCTTTAAACTTCACTTAATTTTACAAAACGTTCCAAGCCCCTCCCCATGATGTCTTCAAATGGCTATTTGCATCCAGATGTGTTAATAGCCTCAGGATATCTCCTGGTAGGGTGGCAATGATTGCACCTACATACTTTAAGATGGAGAAGTTAATATGCAAAGGATCTGGCTTTGCATTCCAGAACAGCAAGGGCTTTGTGTAACATGAATGGAGCGTGGAGCTGTCCTCACAGCACCTCTGCTATTAAACAACACTGGAGGTATCTGTCAAGGCGATGTAGCACAGTATACCTGTGACTTTCACAATGAGCTCAGAGAAGTGCCATTGATGCTGTGGAGGGGGCTGTGCACATGGCAGGGAGGGGGAGGGCAGAGCTCGTAGGGGGGAGGGCAGGAGAGAGTCCCACCTCCTTCAGGCCGAGGACTGGATCCCCTTTCAGGAAAGCTCCCGGGGGGGGGGGTCGCAATGCAGAGGTAGGTGGTAAATGGGCTCTGCCCTCACCACAATGATGGTGCCCCCAGACTCAGAGATGAACATCCAGTGCAGTGCAGCCACAAAGCTCACCGGGTGACCTTGGAGTAGAGATGTTAGAGGAATCCATCCAGGGGATGAAGTTTACCAAGCTTTCATCAGCTCCTCCCCACCCACCCCCGGACTTTGGCTAACTTCCCTATGCCCTGACCTGACTCATAGAATCATAGAATAGTAGAGTTGGAAGGGGCCTATAAGGTCATCAAGTCCAACCCCCTGCTCAGTGCAGGAGTCCACCCTAAAGCATACTTGACAGATGCTTGTCCAACTGCCTCTTGAAGGCCTCTAGTGTGGGAGAGCCCACAACCTCCCTAGGTCATGGGCTCCATTGTCATACTGCTCAAGGCAGATTGATTTGGGCCAGCTTGTGGAATCTGAGGTTCTTCCCCACCCCCACCCCTAAAATCAGCATTTACACAAATTGTGACTGCAGTTTTTATATTTTGCTCACATTATGGCCACAATATGTGTGTAAATGTCAATTGAAGGGAGGGAAAACCAAGAAAAGTTTCCAGATGTTGGGAAAAGCCCATGCCCTGACTCATAAATGCAAGCCAAGCCGAGGACTCCCAGGTAATCTAGCAAGCCTAAGAAGGGGCAGATTTGAGCAGGAGGGAGTTGCTGCCCCCCCCAACCTTTCCCCCTTTCCCCCTTCTCAAGACTATGGAATGAGATTTTCTCTCCTAGTCTGCTGCCTTAGCTGAAGTGGACTTTCCCCTTCCAGCACTGTCATTAACTCTCCAGTTTGGAGATGAAGGCTTGTCCGCTATCACCTAGAGAGCTTTCTTGGCAGCAACTTGGTGACAGCTTAAACCGTTCCCCGCATCCTGCATGTCATCGTATCAGTTGTCCATTCAGCAGTGCCGGCAACAAGCAAGGCTGCAAAGTACAGCTCCGTCTCTGTGTTACAAATGGTTTCTTTTTTAAAAAAGGAGGAGGAGGTGGAGGAGGAGGAGGAGGAGGAGGAGGAGGAGGGCAATGGAAGGAGGGAATCTGGACAGTGATGGAGGAGAAGTAGCTTGCTTCTTCTACCCCTGATTTGGAAAGCTGATGCTAGGCTCTGCTTGTATAGGGAGAGACGTTTCAGCACTAGGCTGAATTTATATACGGTGTCCATTCCGTCACTGTACTTCATTCCCCTTCCTAGTAATTCCATTGCTTTCACCCTCTATTGCTTCTCTTGTCATGGAGATGATCCGCTGCCAAGTATCTTCCACCTGCAAGAGCATCCAATATGCTGCGTGTCCCTTCTGTTCTGTGGTCGGAAGCACTCGCCCTGGGTATTCCAATATTCATGTGTTTCACAGTCAGGGAATAAAGATGCAGAGAGGTGGCCTAGACTGGCCCAGGGGAGGCCCGTCTCTTGGGATTCCTCTTTTCTGCTGTGAGGCCTCCAGTATCTCAAGTGGGTGGAAAGATCACACATGCACCTCTTGGCCCCAAGTGGTTTGTAGGATTCATTGTGGATGTAGTAATTCACTGCAGAGCTTTTGGCAAAGTTTTTTTTAAAAAAATCAGAAAAACACTTGGCTTTACTTGAAGCCAAAAAAATAAATAAATAACTGAGAAATACAGAACATGTTGAGTGAGCTGATGAAAATGCATCGGGGGATTGGAGGATTGTGTAGTGAGCAAGAATGGCATTAATAGACCCCCAAATAAATAGATTCAGTTCAGTTCGAGACTGAAGTGTCCCACTACTGTGCAAGTTGTGCAGCACTCAGTGAAGAACATTTAGGCCAACAGTGGGGAAAACTCCACATGTTGTTGGACTCCACCTCCGGTCATGCCTGTCCATTGGCTGTGCTGGCTGGGGCCAATGAGATTTGGAGTCTATCCATATCTGGAGATCCACAGCCCCCCCTCCAACCCCCGTTTAGGTTTTCTGGCTGATGATAAGGTATAGATTCATCAAGACTTCAGAAGCAGCGAGGAGCCAGTCCTGTCCCTGCTTGTGAGCAAAAGAGCAAAGCCCTGTTCCAATGTGGCCTGGGTGCTTAAAGGCGGCAACCCTAATATGGAGCATAAATTCATCCCATCTCCTTTTTAGGGTCATCTGGCATGATGGAGCAATGCAGAAAAACAACACCAACCACAGCAGCAGTCATATTGGTCATGAGAGGTATTCCAGAATCAATACAGTATAATACTATCATTAGGACAACTAAAAGGTTGCGGGAAGGGAGGATGTGCAAGCTCTCAGGACCTCCAAAACCCTTCATCTGGCAAGATGTTATAAGGAGCAGGCTGCTGCGGTGTGGTGGGAGGATAGGCGAGCGGGAGGAAGTGTTGTAGTCAGAATCTCTGCAGGGATGACTAGCCTTTTTGTTGACTTCAATGGGTCTACCCCAAGCATGACTAAGGCCTTAGCTAGACCTAAGGTTTATCCTGGGATCGTCCCGGGGTCGTCCCTGCCTGCTCCTGGGATATCTTGTGTGTAATTTACATGAACAGGGATGACTTCAGGATGATCCTGGGATAAACCCTAGGTCTAGCTAAGGCCTTAGTCTATGATGAAACCTTACACCTCCCATGTTGTCTGCCTTCACTACTTTTAATGTTGTATGTTTAGCATTTAGTAGTCTCACCATAAGGAAAGGGGCAACTGTTGTACTTATCAGTGCTGGAAAACATGTGTGGTGGCTATTTTTAAAAGCATTCCCAGCAAGCCAAATGGAAACAAAGTCAGGACAATGTTCTACCAGGGAGAGAGGGAGAGAGAGAGAGATCAGAAACAGGGAGCATCCTTGGTAAAGAGGGACCATTGGATCTTATGCAGTAGCTGAAACTCGCAAGACATAGGAACTGTACATCTCTGTGACCACTTATTGGCAAACTAGAAATTGCTTAGTTGCAGGGGGCTTTGAAACTGAGGTTTCTATGCTCATATTGCCTTAAATGAGGCCTGGCTGGATAAAACTGACTTCACAGACCCAAATCCCTTAATCTCTGGCATACTTAACTGTATTATCCAGATTACAGGAGTTGCACACACAGTAATTGCACTCAATGGAGAACCTGTGTGCAATTTCACACTCTCCTCCCCCTCCCCCTAAGTCTCAATTCACTGTAATCCTCCAGGAACTACAGCTCACAGAACAGGTAGGAGCTTTAAAAACAAAGCAGAAATAAAAACCTATAAAGATACACACAGAGAGAGGGTGGGGCGGGGGAGAGAGTTATATGCAGAATACAAAAGAGATGTTGCCATGTTCTTGCAGAGGTGGACATTGCTAGCACATTTGAGGATCCGAGTGAGGTGGGGTGGAGCCACAGAGGGTGCCGAAATGCCATGACTATGCGGGGGGGGGGGGAAGCCTGTGGAACAACAGGAGACCACCAACATCTGTAAAGTTAGTCATGGAACCAGGACTTATGAGATCCAAGATGTCCACTCTGTGACCTGTAACCAAGAAAATAGAAGGATTCAGTGAAGGTTCTTCTGATCTTTTGCAGCCTCCTTCAACGGAGGCACAATTGGCTGATATGAGAAGTTCATGTTCCATACTCACTGCGAGTGAATTCAGAACCTAAGAATGACCCTGTTCTTGTCCCTTCAGCTGCAGAGAGATTTCACCAGGTGCAGCTTTTCCATTGTGTTGCAGTGAAAGAAGAGGCCTCACTTAGCAAAATGTTGTCTTTGGCGCATGTTTGGAATCCCAAGGGGGTGGGGAGGATCTGGGAATCTTGTGTCCCCTTGGCCTTGTGACACAAACTCTCGTGCTTGTCCTCTCCTTCCCTGCAAACTCCTTATACCCATCCCTTGTTCACAGCTGGGCAGCTATAGGTTTCCATTCAGCCATGGTCCCCGCTGCTTCTTAGGCCATTTCTACACCTGCCTTTTCCCCCAGGATTGTCCCTGGATTGTTCCTGTGCATCCAAATGATGCATAGGGGATCCTGGGAGCATACAGGGATGATCCCTCCATTTTCCTGGGATAACCCTTAGGTGTAGAAACAGGGCCGGGCAAAGCTGGTCATAGGCCCCGGGCCAGGTGGGAAATGTAGGCCCCATTTCAAACTGCTCATTAAGTATTTTTTTTAATCAGTTCTAAATACATATGAACTAGAACGACTTATAAAAAAAGGTAATGGCAAGCACTTTTATTCAAGATGCATATATATCACTTCTTCATATTCAGAAATGCTTTACAGGCAAATTTATCATCAACCACAGAAAAATCAAGCAACTTTGCCTTGTCAGTGTTCATGTTCAAAACTGCTAATCCATTCAAACGTTCTTGCACCATTGCGGACCGAAGGTATGACTTGATTCATTTTAGGACACTGAAGCTCCTCTCATTAGAGGCCACTGTTGCTGGCTATTTATTTATTTATTTATTTATTGCACTTATATACCGCTCCCATAGCCAGGGCTCTCTGGGCGGTTTACAGAAATTGTAAAATTAAGATAAAAACGAGTATACAAAATTTAAAATTCTAAAACACAGAACATACACACATAAAGCATTAAAAACCGTTTTAAAAAATGACAGAAAAATTGCTACTTTGTAACAAATCTTTACCAAAGAGTCCCCCTTTGACTCTACAAGGGGGACTCGGAGTAGGCCCCCTCAAAATTGTAGGCCCATGCCAACTGGCCCCACTGGCCCCGCCCTTCTGCCCAGCCCTGTGTAGAAAGGCCCAGAGTCCCTGGCAGTACTTTGACTAGGGCAACCCTGGTTGACAATACTAGGCCCGGGGCTTTTTAGCCTAGTGTTCAATATTACGTGCTTTTCAGGAGCACACGTATCCATCCACCTTGGACTTCCTTCCTGCTTCTCTTCATCCTTGGCTCTGTATGAACTTTTCTCCTCCTTTGCTTAACCCCCTGTCTTCTTTACATTAGGCTTTGCCTCCTCCATCTACTCTTTGTTCATATTCCTAATGCTATTTGTGAGTTTTCTGACACAAAAGAAATGGACAAACACTGGTGTCCATTACTGAAATTAATAGGCAGTGGGGTCTGGGCATAACCTATCAGGCTGAATTTGAGTGAACCTTTAAATGGGCTGTTGGATATGCAAGATATAGAAGTGCATTCCGGTGGAATTTGGGGTTGCAAAATCAGTTACATCTCCCAGCCAAAGAACAATTTTACTGTTCATTAGCACAGATGGACGTGTTTAATGGTTCGAAATGTGCCATTCACCCAAATTTATTTGTTTAAAGGCTTATTGCATCCATGTTCCTCCACACTGAGAGGCAGTTAAGAAAAAGACAGGGGAGGCAGTTGTGGTAGAGATGCTAATTCCATTCTTCTCTTAAAGCATATTTTTGCACAATAAGCCTATATAACAGTTTTGCAGCAGCTTAACTGTAAATAACCAACTGGATAATCAAGGCATTCTAAAAAGTGATCCCAGTGGTGTTTACAAACGTTTCTAAAGCTTCTCTTCTTTTGTACACAATCTATTCCTTCCTTAGGCTCCAGATTCGTCATTTCTAGCACCCAGTTTAGAATTTGTGCTTGGGTTGAGAGGTGTCTGCTTGGCTTTCCAAGTGTTTAGTTCCAAATCTTTAGCAGTGATGACAGCACTGGGGGGGGGGAGGTGTAGCTCAGAGGGGAGGGCCCATAGCTCAGTGCGATAGAGCACAAGCTTTGCATGCAGAAGGTCTATCCCAGCTTGTCCAGGTAGGACGAGGAAAGGAATCCTATCTGAAACCCCGGAGAGCCATGGCTGACAGTCAGTGTTGACAATACTGGGCTAGATGGACCAATGGACTGACTCAGAATAAGGCAGATTCCTACGTTCCCTGTCAGGAACAAGCTCACCTAGAGAACTGTGATGGACAGCTTTTGCTGGGTGCTCTTGGCAGATTTTTCTCAGAACGGAAGACACATTTTCATCAGGTTTGCTAAAGGCAACAAGTCACCTTCAAAGGGGACCCCAAAGGGAATAAACCTTTGAGCATCATCCCTCTTGGTTTAACCCCATTCTGAAAACTTCAAGTTGGAGTTAAACCTAGGGTGACCATATGAAAAGGAGGACAGGGCTCCTGTATCTTTAACAGTTGCATAGAAAACAGTTGCATCTAGAGTACTGTGTCCAGTTCTGGGCACCACACTTCAAGAAGGACGCAGACAGGCTGGAGCATGTTCAGAGGAGGGCAACCAGGAGGATCAGGGGTCTGGAAACAAAGCCCTATGAAGAGAGACTGAAAGAACTGGGCATGTTTATCCTGGAGAAGAGAAGATTGAGGGGGGACATGATAGCACTCTTCAAATACTTAAAAGGTTGTCACACAGAGGAGGGCCAGGATCTCTTCTCGATCCTCCCAGAGTGCAGGACACGGAATAACGGGCTCAAGTTGAAGGAAGCCAGATTCCGGCTGGACATCAGGAAAAACTTCCTGACTGTTAGAGCAGTACGACAATGAAACCAGTTACCTAGGGAGGTTGTGGGCCCTCCCACAGTAGAGGCGTTCAAGAGGCATCTGGACAACCATCTGTCAAATATGCTGTAGGGTGGATTCCTGCATTGAGCAGGGGGTTGGACTCAATGGCCTTATAGGCCCCTTCCAACTCTACTATTCTATGATTCTATGAAAAAGAAATTTCAGCAGGTGTCATTTGTATATATGGGGAACCTGGTGAAATTCCCTCTTTGTCACAACAGTTAAAGCTGCAGGAGCTATTTAAAAGGGGGCAGGGCACCTGCACCTTTAACTGTGGTGATGAAGAGGGATTTTCACCAGGTTCCCCATAGAGACAAATGACATCTGCTGAAATTCCCTTTTCAATACAACTGTTAAAGATACAGGAGCCCTGTCCTCCTTTTCTTATGGTCACCCTAGTTAAACCAAAAGGCCAACTTCTGTTAGCTAAACGGTTCCAGCTGTGTTTTGTTGGCCAATTCCTCCCATGTAGTTTCTGCAGAATGAACTGTAAGCAAGGGGCCCTTTCTTTTGCGTATGGTCCTAGCTCCTTGTATTGTAATGCTATGCAACAGTTGTAGGTAGGTAATTTCCCAGCTAATCCATCTCACTTGCTTAAAAGAGGCATTTGGCTGCTGCCTAAGAGCTTGTGAACATATAAAAAGGCTGCGTTGATAAGTGGCGAGGTTAGAGAAGTGTGAACCTTCCCATTTCAACCGACAACTGTGGTTTTGAAAATGAGCGACATGGTAATTTATCACCCCACAGAAAATTGCTGAGCATTGGATTTATTTCATGAAAATAGATAATTGGGACAGTGATATGCATACCTCTAATTAAATAAATCAAATTAGGTAAAATGTTAATTTTAATTGTGTTAACTCTCCCCCAAAGAGAAAGATCTAATTTCTCGCAGTGTTTCAGATCTACAGTTACCTTGGGTAACAGCACAACCATGTTAACCTGCACAATTTTGTTAATTTGTTTAGCGGATCCAGATTTCGAAACCTGCCTTCCTGCATGGCTTGTGGGCTTCCTGAAAGCATCTGGCAGCTCCATTTGGAAGTGGGGTGCTGGAAACGGGATGCTAGAGTGACCCGGACAGGCTCTTCTGTGTAGCGATGCCATGGAAATCAGGGAAGGGGTGGAGTCAGCCCCCTGGGTGCCAGTCCGTGGCCCCCATGCTCACCTAACTTGGCACGCACTGGGTTGGGCAAGCTCACAACAGCCCACTGCTTTACAAGCTGTCATTTTGCAGGGATCTGTAAGACGCTACATGCCAGGTACCCACATATTGTCCATCAGTTCTCCCCACACACCAAACAGGGTTGGGTGGCTGGCAGGGGTCCAGTGAGGGGCAAGCGAGGCAGTGGTGGGAGACTTCAGCCATCCATACTTCTGGGTCCTTGGATCCGGATCTGGAGTGCTGCAGGGGTTGGCATCATCACGTACCGGAGGAGGCCTCTACACTTCTGCAGGGGGGGCACTACTGGTCTCCAAAACCTTCTGGTCTTGAGGATGGGAGATTCAACAAAGCTTAGATGAATTCTTAGATGAAGGGGGGAACTGATGAATTGTGCAGAGGGACTTTTTAATAGGCGGGTCCTGGCATAACGCCGTGCCTGATTGGAATCTTCCTTTGGGGCCCCAACAGTAGAGTGACCCTATGAAAAGGAGGACCGGGCTCCTGTATCTTTAACAGTTGCAATGAAAAGGGAATTTCAGCAGGTGTCATTTGTATCTATGGGGAACCTGGTGAAATTCCCTCTTCATTACAACAGTTAAAGCTGCAGGAGCTATTTAAAAGAGGGCAGGGCACCTGCAGCTTTCACTGTGGTGATGAAGAGGGAATTTCGCCAGGTTCTCCATGTATACAAATGACACCTGCTGAAATTCCCTTTTCAATGCAACTGTCAAAGATACAGGAGCCCGGTCCTCCTTTCC
Source organism: Elgaria multicarinata webbii (assembly GCF_023053635.1). NCBI lineage: Eukaryota > Metazoa > Chordata > Lepidosauria > Squamata > Anguidae > Elgaria > Elgaria multicarinata. The sequence goes on along the minus strand of NC_086186.1, from coordinate 3,002,863 downwards.
ATAGGGTCACCCTAGGCAATAGGGGAGGATTCCCAGTACCAGCCAGGGATCACACTGCAACAGGGGCCTGAGCCCATGGCGGAGCCTGCTGACCTTCCAGCCACGTGGGAAGAGGGGGGCCCTGCCTCAGAGGAGGAGGCTGAGTGTGTGCGTGTGTGTGCGTGTGTGCGTGTGTGTGCGCACACACACACACACACACACACACACACACACACACACACACACAGAGTGCCCAGGGAGCAACAACACCAGAGGAGGCAGGCTCAACTCAGGGAACCTCAACGAAGTGCTAGGCTGAAGCAGTGGCCTACTCAGGAGGAAAAGGGCTCCTCATGAGTAGGTTGCTGACCAGAGTGCTCTAACGTACTGCAGCTGAGCCCTGGGTGGAGCAGCAGCCTCAGCTGTTAGAAGTCTTCAGTGTATGCCAAGCCAGTATTGGAAGCAACCCTGTTCCAGGAGCGCCAACGTTGTGTGCCTTCTTGACTCTGCTTCTGGACTGTGTAAGGTTTCTGACTGCCACACTGTGTTTTGATCTCTGCTTGTCCTTTTGAACACTGCTGCCTTAGCCTGACCCTAGTATCTGATTGTTTGCCTATTTGCCTGCTTAGTTGACCAATCTGAGGTCCCCAATGTGAACAGCTCTATTAGTTCCTGCCAGGCTCAGTGCCTGCCCCACCCCGATAATCTCTCAATCAAGCTCTCTGGTAGCCAACTCAAAATTGTAAGTGTTGGGGACCCTTCATCTACATCCTGGAAGTGCAAGGAAGTTCTGCAGAAAGTTATTTCTCCAGCTATGTTTAGAAAAGAGCTCCAGAAAAACAAACTTATACATCCACAATCAATCGTCAGAAGTAAACCTGTTGTTGGCAGTAACTGACTGGAACCAGTAAGAGCCCCAAAGATTTTGTGTTGCAATGAGGCTCTCTATCACCTTTACAACTGGTTGTTTGATGACACCTATGCTCATTGCTGTCCCTTTTTTAATGGAGCCTATCCTGAGTTGGTGAAGAATACTTTATTATCTAAGGACTACTGATTCAAATGAGCACAATAGTTTAACAGGGAATACCTGAAGATGCCTCCAAAGGTGCATGCTGCAAATTCTGGCAGCCCTTGTATTTATGATGATTTTTTACCCCACTTATATTTATAGTTTTGCAGACTCTTCTGCATATATCGGCATAGAACGTTCCATGAGTCAGTAAGGGTAACATGGACAGTCTTTTCTGTCTTCCAGTATTGTCATGTATCTATCTATCTTACTCATGTATTCCCCACAATTCCTAATAAAGCAAGTTTGCCATTAGGAAGGGGCAGTACGTGCATCTCAGATTGCTGTTTTACCACTGACAGTGGCAGCAGAGAAATAATGTTTTTAGTTGTGATTGCTGAGGAATGGGAGAGGCTTTCAGCTCCACCATCCCAGTGATCCCTTGATCTTAATGGGCAAGGATGGGAGGTTTATACCTCTCCATCCCTGCATGCTGAGATGTGTGTCTTTTGTGGGGGGGGGGAGGGGGGGTTGTAGGCATGTGTGTCTGTCTGTGCACACATTTGCATGTGAGCGCATCTATGTGTGTGGCTCCTGGTTCCCCAGCTGACCCAGGATGTGAACCTCAGAGCCAAAAAGTTGTGCACCCCAGTCTTAGATCTTACAGAGCCCCTTTGATGATGAGAACACAAATTAATATTAATGTGCTTGAAGAAGACGAAGACGAAGATGACGACAACAAACAACCTAGAGCCCTGGACAGTATCAGCTCATGAATGTGAACATCACTGAGCTAAATTGGACAATGGCCATGTCTCGGCCTAAGGCAGCTTCTCCTGTGAACTCGGGGAGGAGGCGGGAGCCATCGCTCATCAACAGTTCGCCTGCTTTGCAGGCAGAAAGTCACTGGTTGTATCCCAGCATATCTGGTAAGAGTTGGGGAAAATTCTTCCCTAAAATCTAGTAGAGTTGCTGTCAATCAGTGTCTTATGTTTTTGAGTTCCTGTACACAAACAATCTCTCTCTCTCTCTCTCTCTCTCTCTCTCTCTCTCTCTCTCTCGCACACACACACACACACACACACACACACACACACACACACACACTTTTCAGTATCTTATTCCATTTACCAGGAAGGAGTGACTTTCTTTCATGCAGGTCTGGACTCATCAAAGGGATATTTCTTGGTGCGTCAAACCTGACATAAAAGGGGTTTAGTGTCTATTGAAATTTCAGAAGGAGATTAAGTCCTTCACCTAATTAAAGAATTTTAATAGTTATGGAGAGGAGGACATGGGATAATAGCACCATCCAAGATGTCAAATGAGGTCTCTTGAATTCCCATGTAGGGCTGGGTGTGTAAAGAAGCTGCACACCAAATCATGACCTTGGCCAGAAATAAAGAGGCGGACAACAGATGTTGGGAAAACTAGGGTCACCCCTTTTGAGGAGGGGGTTGGGGAGAGGTGGCACCCTCAGTTCAGCACTACAGACATGACTGAATGCACAGAGAACTCAGCACCCAATGCTCTCTGCCAGGATGGGCAGATCTGTTGGTTTCGCTTCCTTCTGCATTCTTTCTGTTCTATTTATGAAAAGCTTCAGGTGTTTTGATAAGTTCTTATTTTAAAAAATGAACCAAATGAATTCTCACCCATTCCTATGATCATAAGATTATAAGAAGAGCAGTGCTGGATCAGACCAAAGGTCCATCTCAGCCACCAGTCTGTTTCCACAGTGGCCGGCCAGCTGCCCATGGGAGACCCACAAGCAGGACATGGGTGCAACACCACCCTCCCATCCAGGTACCCCAGCAACTGGTGTACATACTGCCTCTGATACTGGAGGTAGCACATAGCATCAGGACTAGTAGCCATGGATAGCCTTCTCCTCCAGGGATTTCTCCAATCCCCTTTTAAAGCTGTCCAAATTGGTGGCCATCACTGCATCTTGTGGTAGCAAATGCCTCAATTTAACCATGTGTTGTGTGAAAGGGCTCGATCTGAGCTCCAGTCCTACTAGCATCCTAGCAGGATGAGCCCTTTTCTCCTCTAGCTTCTTTTCTCCCCCACTGTGCAAAGTTGGAAAGGGCTCTTCGGTTCCATTTTTCTTCTTCACCCCAGTTAGCTGAAGATCAATACAACAAAGGAAGGAAGAAGGGAGATGTGGGGGATCCACGGGGATCCACTTGCATGCCGGGTTGGTGGTGAATGAGTTCCTTCCATATTTAGAAAAGGGAGGCAGCGAATCTGATTTGGAATCACTTTGGTTTCCTCTTTCTTCCTTTCTTTTTACATTCTGCAGAGAGAAAAAGAGAGCTCTCTCCCTCCCAGCAAGAGGGGAAACCGAGTTAATTATGTTGAGTTTATCTCCTCCATTTTGGTTGGAGATCAATCATAACAAATCTTACAGCTCCCAGTGTGTTAGGAGAAATTGGAGGGAGCGTAGGCAGGGGAAGAGAACAGAACTGAAAGAGTTTCGTTTCCTTGTGTCGACGGGATTGCACAGCCACCTGGCCAGGGAAGCATCCGTTGGCATCTCCACGCCCTTCTATTCCCTGGCTCTCTGATATTTGGGGGGGGGGGAGTGGAAAAGGTGGTCATGGATATGGGAGCCCTGCCTGCACAGACAACTGATAGCCGTTCACTTAGAAATGTGTGAGAAATCTGCCTCATCCAATGCTTTGTGTGGATTTTTCCAAACTGCAGCATAACCAAAAAACTATGCTGATCAGACCCAGTTTGCACCCTGAATGAAATCTGTACATTCCTGGACTTCTGAGGCATTGCACAGAATGCAAAGAGAAATGTGTAGATGTCAAATGGACGTAACAACATGTCTTTGCTTCTGGCTGTGGTAACTCCCGTGATGGTGTGCATTTGTCATGCCATCATCATAAGATTGTGGACAGCCACGAATGTTAAAGGGCAGTGTGGCCAAACGGAGCCACGGGCAGCAAGAGCACAACAGGATGATGGGCATGCCAAATACCATCACTGAAGCAATGTTTGTTTTGGGCATTTTATGGCTTTCGTCCATTTTCTCTATGCCCCTGGTGCCTTCCAAATATTCTGGAGTACGAGTCCCAGAATTCCTGGGACTTGTACTGGTGCTGATGGGAGTTGAAGTCCAAAACATCCAAAGGGCACCAGGCTGGGAAAGGCTGGTCTATACCATTCTTAATTCTCTTCCTCCTTTCCCCCCTGCAAAATTCCAAGTATGTTTGTTTGTTAAGAAGTAAACCCTGTTGAGTATAATGGGACTTGCTAGCATAGCCTTCCCCAACCTGGCACCCTCCAGAGGTTGGCAGAATACAACTCCCAGCATTCCTGATCATTGACCATAGTTGTTGGAATTGATGGGATTTGAAGTCCACCAGGTTCTGAAAGTCAGCCCTTGCAGTGTTTAAGATTACAACTTTGGATTTAACAACAACCGTAATTGCTTTAGCTGGCACAGTAGCTTTTTCTCACAGTGACACATTTTCCTGCCAATGCTTCAGAAGAAACTAAAATTTCTACATCTTAGGGAGATTCTTCCTTCCTTCCTTCCCATAGAAGAAAATAGAAGCATTTGGTAATACTGCCATATTGAAGATGACTAATATCTTGTCTTATTCATACAGAGAACTGAGAACATTGTTTTTTTTAAAAAATAAATACATCCAGATTTGTGTGTATAGCAGAGAAGTGTTGCACTTAGGAACAATGGGAGTTTGGGTGGGGGGGAGTTTGCTTTCACCTTCTCAATGGTAAATCATATTTGTGCACCAAAAAGGCTTTCTCTCTTCATGCTGTAGTGGATCCAGGGGTCAGGGGATTTCCTGTTCTTCTGAAAAGCAAGATGTCTGTCTAAAGCAGATAGTGGAGACATGAGCCATTACAGCACTGAGCTGAGCATTAGCAAAACCTTCAGTTGGTGTAATACCCTGCATATGTATTTTCTTCTGTAAGCCTTCTAGTTACTATATAATGGAATGGAGCCACCAAGTCCTGAACTTCTAATGAGGATAAATAAAGTCATGTACATATCTGCCTCTCAACCAAGCAGTGGGGTGGTTTTGGAAATGGTATTCTGAGAAAGGGGTTAATTGGAAAATGGGGCAGGTGATTGGGACTTTGGAACAGAGGAAGGTGTGGTGTTACACCCCACAAGTCAGTTCCCTAATGTATGTCTAGAATTTGTAAGTCTATTGTATTTAGAATGTTGACCTGAGTAAGTAGAGATTGAATATCTTAGGAGGAGGGAAGAAGATATATAAAGTAATGACTGAGGTGAAAAGAGGGTGTTTTAGAAATACTTTGGTTCGAAAGAGAATTAGAAGATCAGGGTAAAGAGGGCTGTCTTTTGAGTGTAGGGTGCAGATAGTCAGTTGGTGTATATTAAACAATCCTGATAATAAAGGAAGTTCAAGAGTGAAGGTGTGAGAGAAAGGAAAGTGTGTATGAAAAGAGAGAAAAGATTAGATGAGAAGTTTTAACAAGAGTCTGAAAAGTTTTATTATGAAACAAAGTTTGTAAACCTTGAAATACATTTTTATTCAGTTTGTTTTACTATCACAAAAATCCCATGTGTCTCCTTGGCATTTATCATCTGCAGTTATATACATATAGCACCCGTTCTGACATTTATTCACCATCAGCACATCTAATTCACAGTGCATTATTTTATTCCTGAAATTATTGCTGTTTAATCCCTTTCTCCACATAGCTGGTAGAAAGGTGGTGTTTGTCCCTCACCTCAGGCTCATAAAGTGGTGGCGCTTAGCTTGAGCAGGGAGTATCCGCGGACAGGCCTGTGGTAAAGAGCCTGTGTCATGGCAGAAGGCCATAAAGATGGTCAAAGAGATGGAAAATAAGTCCTATCAGCAGATGGGATAGGGATGTTTGAGAAATTCATGTCAGTTTGTTTTTCATCAGTAATGACCCAATTTACACCATCCGGACTGAACATGGACTCTGATGCAACCTGCAGTTGAAGTCCATGCATTTCTGTGCTTGCAGTGTGATTCACAGATACCCCCACACACAAAAGGGTGCAACAGCATATGTACATTTGGAAAAAATATGCATGGAAAATGTATAGTTTTGAAAAATGCACATGAACATGCTTTAATCAATGGGAGAATAACACATACATTTCAAAGATGTGGACAATTGATGCACACATTTGGAAAACACATGCATGGATTTTCTTGGGTGCAGGGAAGGAAGCTCATAATCTAATACACATTTGAGTCTGCTACACACCTCCCTTAGCTGGCTGTGCTTGGAGGAGAAATGATAAATACTCTTAAAAGACCTGAGGGGCTGAAGTCACAGGATGGTATGTTTCAGCTGAATGCTAGGAGAAATGTCTTGATGATAAGATTAGGATGTATGAGAAATGTATTCCAGTTCTCAGATCATCAGAACTTGTCCCATTTGAAACTCCAAATGGGATTACTTTTTTATTTTATTTTTTAGAAAAGCCACACACACATGCACGCACACACACAAACTTGCAATCACGTGGGGGGGGGATGTGCATGTTAGAATGCCACCCCCCATGCATTTTCATACTTTAGTCAATGGGAGAAAAGTGCACACTTTTGAAAAGTGCTCATAGAAATTCACACTTCTCCAATTTGAAATGCACACTTTTCTCACTGGAAGGAAAAGAAAAAAGCCTGAGCAGCTTGACTCTTCCGTGAGGATCTGTTGCCTGGTTGTGTTGTGGTCGCTCTCCCAGTAACAGATCTCAACAGCCAGGCCCGTGCCATGCTAAGAATGATTCCCAGCCCAGACTACAGTCCATGACTAATGCTATGGTTGCGACATACAAGAAGCCATTATTCCTCCACGTTTACACGTGCCACTCTTGTCAGAGACTTGAACAATTATTGAGATGCATTCACTTTTTCTAAAATGTGGGTGTCAAATGCTTGACTCAATAAATGAGAGATTTATTCCCACCTTCTTTGTTCTTTCACAGGAATCTCGTCTACACGAAGGCCCTAGCTATATTTCGGTTACTGGTAAGTGCCATGAAATCTTTCCTTTACGTAGGTAGAATGTTGTGCTGATGGTGTACCTCTGCAGAGATTCAGTGCACGTTTTAGTAAAATAATGGGCAGATTAAAACAAATGTTTGCTTTCTGGTAGCTCTAACTCTAGTCTGCAAAACTGTTGACCCACCAAGCAAAACACTGGTCACCAGCCCTGTTACCTTGTAGGGCCAGGGCTTAATAAATCTCCTGTTTCTGCAGCAACGCCTGGAAATTAAATAAAGAAAAATAAGGAAGTAAGAAAAAAACAGGGACAGAGAGGGTTGGTTTTTTTAATGCATCAGGGAGGCCACAGTAGTGGGCAGAATCTGGCTGTGCATCACATGTTGTACATTTGGCCTACTCTAACCATTTTCTGTTTGCTGGTGCCAATTATTGTCAATATTAAATACCCTTAGCTTATCAAATGACAGCTGAGCAACTGGTTGTTGTAACACAGAGACACCCCCCCCCAAAAAAAAACCCCACAACCTGGCTGCCCCATGGAAAACAGAGATGTTGAGAAGACCCATGATGAGGATATATAAGCTACCTCAGTCAGGGAAACCTTAAGCATCCCTTCCTGTGCCCCTCACCCCAGTCTGGCCCTTCTATCTTTCTTGGACTCCGAGGGTGAGTCCTGAGTAACAATTCCATACCTTTTGCCTCGTACAAGACTTCAGTTGCAGAAGTGGACTGGGGGTCTTTTGAAAAAGCCCCAAGGAGGTGGGGTATTATTATTATTATTATTATTATTATTATTATTATTATTATTATTTATTTATTTATTTATATAGCACCATCAGTGTACATGGTGCTGTACAGAGTAAAACAGTAAATAGCAAAACCCTGCCGCATAGGCTTACAATCTATAGGTCTTGCCATCCTACATAAGGCTTTAGGTGTCCTCAGCTTTCTGTTGAGACAGCATCTCTCTGTAGTCCAGCCAAGTAGGGATCAATGGCAGCTGCCCATAGCCCTGACTGTGACTTAAAGAGACCTGCCTTTGCCTAAGTCAACCTGCCTAGAAGAGACCCCTCTGTTGGGTTGCTTTCACTTCCCCTTCAGCCTCAGGCCCCACTGGAACAAGATATTGGGTTGCATCTTGAAACGACGAGCACAGTTAGGTTGGCATTGTCTGTATGGTTGTGCACTCTGCTTCAATCATATATTTGCACAGATGTGTTTTGTCATGTCTAAGAGGTGGATACTATCTGGTTTGGATTAGGCATGTGCTCCGCTCCGATTAGAAGCGGAGAATCAGAAGCTAATTGGCCTGCTCCGCCTTGCCCAGAGGCGGAGTAGAAGCGGACCGCGAACCCCTAGAAGCAAGGCGAAGAGAAGCGGCCATTGGCGGAGCGATCCTCTTTCTGCGGAGCACTCCAATCGCCATTTTGAAAAATTTCACCCATATGATTGCATTGCGGAAAAGAATAGGGGATAACTGTGTTGTTTTTTAAGCTATCTTTCTGAAACTTCTTGTGCTTAGAGAGTCATGGCTGGGGGTCATTTTGAGCCTACTCTCAGCTCTCTGCGTGCTGCGGTTCGCTTGCTAGAATTTTGGAAAAATCGGGTAAACAAACAGGGACAGCGGGTAAACCGGCGGTTTGTGGTTTTTTTGAAGCGATGACAGGCACATTCAACTCCCAATCCTGATGAGAATTGATCACCTCATGAAGCATCCTCCAATCCCAGCGTTCGAGGGGGGGACTAAGGCAGAGGCACCTTCAGAGCTTTGAGCTCTTAGTGTCTTGTGGGTTTGGCGTTCGTGGGGAAAGGAGTTAGTTAGGTGCTGCTGCTGTGTTTGGAGATAGATTTAGGATTTAGCTTGGCGTGTGTGTGTGTATGTTTGCTTCTTTCTCACTTTTTGCTTAGTTTGCTCTGTGTTTTTCCCTTACTTTGATTTAATATAAACTTTATTTTTAAATTTTGGAGTGGTTGGTTGGTTGGTTGTTCCCCCCCCCCTCTCTTAAAGCCTGATTGTGTTTCATCTTCCTTCTTCCTTCTATATACAAAAAAATACCAAAAAAATATTCTCTATTTCTTCTCTCTGTTACTTGGACTGTGTGTGTGACTGTGTTATTGTGTGAGTGTGCTGTGTGCACTGTTTGTGAAGTGCAACAGCCACAGATTGAGCATTTCAAATCCTGTTTGGGCAAAGCATACACACTTCTTGTCCCATTTCCCTACATATAGTATTAATATTCTTATACATATTATTATTAATATTATATTCTTATACATATTATTAATAATATTATATTCTTATACATATTATTATTAGTATTAGTATAATATCATCATGAGAAGAGGGAGCAGGTGCATGTCTGTGGCGGGGCGTGCTGAAAGCAGTGGTCAAGGCAAGGCTCAGGCTGGCACCAGTAAGCAGGCTGCCTCTCCTGCTGTGAAAATCAAACGGGCAACTCCTTGGCTGGCTGCTCTGCAACAGAAGCAGGAGAAGCAGCAGGCAGAGGCACTCTCTTCTGCAACTTGTGCCTGGCGTTCTCTTTTTGAGGGTGGGAATGGGAAAAGTGCCCCTTTGCAAGAGGCAGGTGGCAGCAGTGCCATTAGAGGAGGAGGAGGAGTATCCCCCCCAACTCCTTCATTATTGTTTGAGCCCACAAGCCCGCTGATGGACCAGTCTCCAGACCTCCTAGACGAGGTCCTCAGCACAGTGGAGGGGCAGGAGGAGGAGGAGGAGGAGGTGGGTGCTGAGGATGAGGAGCAGCAGGCCGAGGCTCTCTCCCCAGTCTCATCCCACACCTCTTCCACTGTAACCCCTGTTTCTGTGGCAACACCAGAGAGCTCAGGCGGGCAATTGGTGGTGTCACCACGGAAGCGAAAGACAAGCATAGTGTGGGACCACTTTGAGTTGGGAGCGGATCCCCGCTTTGCTGTCTGTTGCCACTGCAAACTCACCCTAAGCAGGGGTTCATCTACAGGGCATTATGGAACCAGCAGCATGAAGATGCATCTTCAGAGGCAGCACCAGGCGATCTTGCTGGGGAAAGAGGTGGGCAAGGCGACTGGTTCCAGGGGAAAGCCGAAGGCTGCTGCTGCTGCTGCTGGCACTGCCACTCTAAGCTCTTCATCTCCCATCCCCACGAGGGGTAGGCAGGCAACCCTGGAGGACATGGGGTGGGGGAAGTATGGACCCACAAGATGGTGTTTTCCAACGCCCACCCAGATCACCACCTGCATCGGTGAGATGGTGGCATTGGACGACCAGCCATTCAGCCTCGTCGACAACACAGGCTTCAAGAGACAGATGGCGCTTGTGGTGCCATACTATAAGCTGCCGTGTCGCACCACCCTTAGCAGGCGGGTGGTGCCTTCCCTTACCGTTCCTGCAGGGAGTTAGTGCTGGGTCGTCTGTGCCAGGCAGAGGCACGGATGGTGCACTTCACCTCAGACATTTGGTCCAGCGAGGGCGGAGTGCACGCTTACCTGTCCCTGACGGCTCACTGGTGGGCAGCCGTGGGGCAGGAAGCATCCAGCACCAGAGGGACTGGCAAGGAGGGCTACTACTGGGCCCTCCTCCACACGCAAGTGATGGACCAGTCCCACACGGCAGGGGAGATTACGGAGGCCATGAACCGCATGGTGGATGGGTGGCTAGCTGGGCAGAAGCTCACCCGCAGTTACATGGTCATGGACGGGGGAGCCAACATGGTGAAGGCGGTGCGCGATGGTGGATTCGAGGGCGTCCGCTGCATCGCGCACGTGTTGAACCTGGTGGTGAGGGATGGCCTTGGGATGGGCAGCAAGGCCAACCTCGGTCCCCTGGCCGGTATCCGTAACCTCCTGGAGAGCTGCAGAAAGGTGGCAGGGCATTTCCACCACAGCGTCAAGGGCAGTCGCTTGCTGCGGGAGAAGCAGGAGGAGTTGAATCTCCCACAGCACAGGCTAGTGCAAGATGTGGTGACACGCTGGAACTCCACCTACCAGATGCTGGAGCGTATGGTGGAGCAACAGCGTGCCATCCACGACTTGTTCAGGGTCAGGGACATGGGCGTCCACCCAGCCCTGGGCAAGCAGCAGTGGGACGCCATGTCCCAGCTGGTGGCGGTCCTCAAGCCGTTCCTTGAGGCCACCGAGACCCTGAGCACTAGCTCTGCCCTCCTCAGCCAGGTGATCCTGTATGCAGGCATCTCCAGAAACAGATGGGTGAGTTTCTGGAGTACAAGGATCCCGTCACCGGCAGGCGCTTCGAGCCCGAGGTACGCGAAGCGGTGACTAGGCTGAGGGACGGCCTGACGCGGAGGCTGGAGCCCATCCAAACAGAGAGGGTCTACATGTTGGCAGCCATGTGCGACCCTCGTGTGAAGGATGGGCTTTGTGGGCCAAATAGCAGGCAGCACTGGGTGGAAATGCTGGTGGGCAAAGTGCAGGCGGCACGGGCCAAGAGGGTGGGGCAGAGTGAGGCAGAAGAGCAGGCCACCACTCCCCGCAGCGGCGGCAGCAGCAGCAGCCTCACCTGCATCCCTCCCAGCAGCAGCACAGGCCAGGGGTTTTAGGCACAGGCTCTGCACGCCGTGGTTGGGCAGAGATCCTCCCCAGCCACCGGCCAGGATGACGCTGCAACCGCCATGCAGCGTTACCTGGCAGAGCCCATGGAGGAGTGCACCATGGACCCCCTGGCCTACTGGTCATCCCGCTGCCAGATTTGGCCGGACCTGGCGTGGGTGGCCAGCGATCGACTCAGCTGCCCACCCACCAGTTTTCCAAGCAAGAGGGTGTTCTCTATGGCGGGCGACATAGTGACCCCTCACCGCTCTCGCTTGGAGCCGGACTTGGTGGAGCAGCTGGTCTTTCTGAAGGGCAATCTGCTCCTGCTGGGATACCCCACCCTCAAGCCCTCGTGGGAGTGACTGGCAGGCTCCCCTCCCTTTAATTCCACCCCTCCTTCGGTTGGCAGGCAGACTACAGTTCAAGCAGGCAGGCTTTCTCTTCTTCTTCTTCTTCTTCTTCTTCTTCTTCTTCTTCTTCTTATTATTATTATTATTATTATTATTATTATTATTATTATTATTATTATGTGTCTGTGTTTCAGTTCACAACATCAACTCTGAATCATTCGATTTGTCTCTCTCAGTAAGGTCATGCCTTCTTCGTCTTACATACAGGCAGGCAGGCTGTAGTCCTTCTACAATTCAGTTCACTCCGTCAAATTCAGGCTATCTCTTCCTTACTACCACAGTAGACGACGTAGCAGGCACTGCCAGGCTGAATCTTCCCCAGAATACTTCCTGCCTGGTGGGCATCATGAGCCTCTGTGCAAAAGCTGTAGGCAGAGTTCGTCATTGTGTGTGGTTGTGTGTGTGACTGTGGCTGCCTGTCTCGCTGCGAAAATGAAACAGGATAGTCCTCGCCTCACTCACCACAATGAGTTAGTGTTGGCTTTGAGAAGCGACCTGACACTGCAACTCATGGAAGTCTCATCCAACCCCTCTTCCTCGGTAACGTTCATGGCTTTGATAAGCAACCTGACACTTTAATTCATTCACTTCCCCAATTGAGGGAGGTAAACTGCAGCAGTCCACGGGTCGCCCTTTGGAGTGCCCTGGGAGTGGAAGAGGTACTCCTGATCCAGAACTATGGTTTTGAGAAGCAACCTGTCACTTCAACTCATTAGCCTCTGTGCAAAAGCTGTCATTGTGTGTGTGGTTGTGTGTGTGACTGCAGCTGCCTGTCTCGCTGCGAAAATGAAACAGGAGAGTCCTTGCCTTTGAGAAGCTAACTCACACTGAAACTCATGGAAGTCATTGACTTCAGCACAGCCACTACTGTGGAGGCGGTGGTCCTCCAGGATGTGGGTGATGAGGAGCAGCAGCTGGCCAAGGCTCTCTCTGCAGTCTCATCCAACCCCCTCTTCCTCAGTAACGTGGAAAGTTACCAAAGGTGGCTTTGAAGCAACCTGACACTTAAAGTCATTCACTTCCCCAATTGAGGGAGGTAAACTCCAGCAGTCCACGGGTCGCCCTTTGGAGAATTCTGGGATTAGATGAACTACTTGTGATCCAGTCTGCTGATTTTGATAAGCAACCTAACACTTAAAGTCATTCACTTCCCCAATTGAGGGAGGTAAACTCCAGCAGTCCACGGGTCGCCCTTTGGATAGCTCAGGGATCAAATGGACTACTCAACCTGTCTGCTGATTTTGAGAAGCAACCTGTCACTTCAACTCATTGACTTCCCCTATGTGCGGGAGGTAAACTCCAGCAATCCACCGATCTCCCATAGCACAGCCACTTAGTGCGTACGGACAGTTTAAGTTTTCTGAGAAGCGAGCTCTCACTTCACTTCATCTTGAAGCTCAGACATTTTAGCACAGCCACTATGGTGGATGCTCTCTTCTCTCTCCTCAGTCTCATCCCACCCCTCTTCCTCTTCCGCTGTAACCCCTCTTTGAGAAGCAAGCTGTCACTTCAACTTATTGACTTCCCCTCTGAGAAAAAGCTAAGCTCCAGTAATGCACCGGTCGTCCGTGGGACAGCTCTCGTAGGAGAAGCTGCAGTGCATACGCACCAGTGCCATGGCTTTGAGAAGCCGAGACCCGTCCCAGTCACCAGGAACAGGACGAAAACTCCAGCAGTCCACGGGTTGCCCTTTGGAAGGTTCTGGCAGAGGCTTGGTTTTTCCATGTCATCCGACACTTCCACTTTGCATCCAGCAGCAACGTTAATGCTCCAAGCCTGCACACAAATCTTCCACACTCAAAGTAACTGCTTCAATAACTACTAGCTCCTTTTTGCCCGCCCGCTTGCCTGCCTGCCCATGCCCACCTGCCTAGGAGCCGTCCTTGTGAGGTAGCTGGATCTGCTAGGACCCACTCCCCCAGAGATCTATGGCATACTTGTGCAAGGTACCAGCTCCTTTGTGCCCACCGGACAATGCCTGCCTGCCTGCCTGCCTGCCTGCCCGCCTGCCCATGCCCGCCTGCCTAGGAGCCGCCCTTGTGAGGTAGCTGGATCTGCTGGGACCCACTCCCCCAGAGATCTATGGCATACTTGTGCAAGGTACCAGCTCCTTTGTGCCCACCGGCCCATGCCTGTCCACCCGCCTGCCTGCCTGCCTAGGAGCCATCCTTGTGAGGAAGCTGGATCTGCTGGGACTCACTCCCCCAGAGATCTATGGCATACATGTGCAAGGTACCAGCTCCTTTGTGCCCACCGGCCCATGCCTGCCCGCCCGCCCGCCCGCCTGCCTGCCTGCCTGCCTGCCTGCCCATTTCCGCCTGCCTAAGAGCCTTTGTGCCCACCGGCCCATGCCTGTCCGCCCGCCTGCCCGCCTGCCTAGGAGCCGTCCTTGTGAGGTAGCTGGATCTGCTGGGACTCACTCCCACAGAGATCTGTGGCATACTTGTGCAAGGTACCAGATCCTTTGTGCCCACCGGCCCATGCCTGCCCGCCTGCCTGCCTGCCTGCCCATTTCCGCCTGCCTAGGAGCCGTCCTTGTGAGGTAGCTGAATCTGCTGGGACTCACTCCCCCAGAGATCTATGGCATACTTGTGCAAGTTACCAGCTCCTTTGTGCCCACCGGCCCATGCCTGCCCGCCTGTCTGCCTGCCTGCCTGCCTGCCCGCCCGCCCACCTGCCTGCCTACCTGCCTGCCTTCCCTCCCTCCCTTCTCCCCTTCCTGCCTCGCAGGGATGGTTTGTGTGTGTCTTGCTTTGACTCAGGGGAGAAGTCCTTCTTGTGCTCACTTAGACTTTTTCAAGTTCAAAACCCATTTTTCAAGTGTGGAAGAAGATTTAGGTTTATCTCATGGCATGTTGGGATTTCCTTGGAACTGGCCCCTGTCTGCAGCTTTAAATCCCTGAGATACTGGGGTGTCTGGTTTTCAAAAAATCCCCCAAAAATCAGGGGAGGCTTGGATTGGCTTGAGGCTTGGCAAGCTGGCAGCCTCTCCAGCTGTGAAAATCAAACGGGCTAGTCCTAGGGCAACTTGCAGGTTTTTAAAAACAGCAGTCTTCTTGTTTTGTGTGTTGTGCAGCAATGTCTTTGTATTTGGAGGTATTAAACAATATTCTTGTTTTCCTTTTCTCTCATGGCTGATGTTTTTCAAAAGATACTTCTTTTCCAATGTCTTTCATTGTAAAAGCTAAGTGTTCCTCATGTTGTCCTTTCCCTGAAGTGTAGTCATGCACAGCCGCTACGGTGGATGCTCTCTTCTCTCTCCTCAGTCTTGTCCCACCCCTCTTCCGCTGTAACCCCTCTTTGAGAAGCAACCTCTCACTTCAACTCATGGACTTCCCCAATGTGCATGAGCTAAGCTCCAGCAATCCACCGGTCTCCCGTAGCACAGCCACTTAGTGCGTACGGACAGTTTAAGTTTTCTGAGAAGTGAGCTCTCACTTCAACTCATCTTGAAGTTCACCGAGTTTTGCACAGCCACTTCACGGTGGATGCTGTGTTCCTCCAGGATGTGGGTGAGGATTAGTAGCAGAAGCTGGTCGAGCCTCTCTCCCCAGTCTCGTCCCACCCCTCTGACTTCCCCTATTTGAAGGAGCTAAGCTCCATCAGTCGACCGGTCGACCGTTCAAGTTTAAGGTGAAGTGCAGTTAAACTTTTCTGAGAAGTGAAAGTGAGCTCTCACTTCAACTCCTCTTGAAGTTCAGAGACTTTAGCAGCACAGCCACTTTGTGTTGGATGCTCTGGTCCTCCAGAGATTAGTCGCAGCAGCTGGCCGAGCTTCTCTCCCCAGTCTCATCCCACCCCTCTTCCGCTGTAACCCCTCTTTGAGAAGCAACCGGTCACTTCAACTCAATGACTTCCCCTGTTTGAAGGAGCTAGCTGCATACGGAGCAATTAAAGTTATCTGAGAAGTGAGCTCACACTGCAACTCATGGCAGTCGTTGACTTCACCACAGCCACTGCTTAGGCTTTGCCCAGTGGTTCAGCAGCAAACAAGCAGTCTTCTGTTTGCTCCGTTATTGTTCTTCCACCTCTCAGAAGAAGACACTTGGCAGCACGGTCACTTTGCTGCGCATACGGTGCTCCTGTCTGGAATCATGGCTTTGAGAAGCAACCTGTCACTTCAACTCATTGACTTCCCCAATGTGCGGGAGGTAAACTCCAGCAGTCGACCGGTCTCCCGTAGCACAACCACTTAGTGCGTAAGGACAGTTTAAGTTTTCTGAGAAGTGAGCTCTCACTTCAACTCCAAGTTCAGACACTTTAGCACAGCCACTACGGTGGATGCGCAGCTGGCTGAGCCTCTCTCCCCGGTCTCGTCCCACCCCTCTTCTGCTGTAACCCCTCTTTGAGAAGCAACCTGTCACTTTAATTCATTGACTTCACCTGTTGAGGGAGCTAAGCTCCAGCAGTCGACCGGTCGACCTTTCAAGTTTAGGGTGAAGTTCATAGGAACAGTTTAAGTTTTCTGAGTAGTGAGCTCCCTCCCAGGAGGAGCACAGTCCAGGGGTATTGGGCACAGGCTCCGTCTGCACGCCATGGTTGGGTTGGGCAGAGAACCGCCACAGCCACTGAGAAGAGGCGGAAAACTCCAGCAGTCCACTGGTTGCCCTTTGGAGGGTGCTGGCTGAGGATGGATTTCTCCAGGTCATCCAACACCGATACACTTAGAGGTGGATCATCCAGCAACGTTAGTGCTCCAAGCCAAAGTGTGGTTGATTGCCTGCATCATCTGCCACACTCAAAGTAACTGCTTCAATAAGCTATAACCTACCTGCCCATGCCCGCCTTCCTGGGAGCCGTCCTTGTGAGGTAGCTGGATCTGCTGGGACTGACTCCCCCAGAGATCTATGCAAGGTACCAGCTTTTCTGGGCCCGCCAACCCATGCCCGCCTGCCTGCCTGCCTGCCTGCCTGCTTTCCCCCACCCAGGGTGCTACTGTGGTGGGGCATCTGCCGGGACTGACTCCTCCCCAATACTAGATCTATGACATGTCTCTGCCTGCCCCTCTGCTAGCCTGTCCTCCTCCTCGGTGACTGACTCGCTGGGATGGTTTGCGTTTGCAATGCGTGACTAACTGCAGTGCTGACTTAGAAACCAGCCATCCTTGCCTCACTTCCTTGTGCCCCCAGAAATGCCCGCTGCCTGCCTACCTGCCTGCCTGCCTGCCTGCTCGCCTCCCCCGGGGTGCTGCTGTGGTGGGGCATCTGCCAGGACTGACTCCTCGCCTGCTCTGCCTGCCTCTCTGCCCGCCTGGTGCCTGGGAGATGGGCTTTGTGGTTCGTGCCCAGCACCCTCCGGCACACTTGCTCCCAGTCGTCCTCTTCTGTGCCCCTCAATACGTAACTGCTGGCTTAGAAAGAAACAACCAGCCATCTTTGCCTCACTTCCTCCTTGCGCCCGCTTACGGGTTGGTTTGCTATGCGTTAGTGCTCAAGCCATCCTTGCGGCACTACAATGCATGCTGCCTGCCTGGCTGCCTGCCTTCCCTCCATTCTCCCCTTCCCGCCTTGCAGGGATGGTTTGTGTGTGTCCTGCTTTGACTCGGGGAGAAGTCCTTCCTGCGCTCACTTAGACTTTATCAAGTTCAAAAATCCATTTTTCATGTGTGGAAGAAGATTTAGGGTTATCTCATGGCATGTTGGGATTTCCTTTGAACTGGCCCCATTGAGCTGCCTGCATTGCAACTTTAAATCCCTGAGATACTGGAGTGTCTGATTTTCATAACTTCCCCTAACATCAGGGGATGATGGGATTGGCTTGAGGCTTGCCATTAATGTGGATCTAGATGGCATGCCCACTTCCAAGTTTTTTTATCTGTCAAAATGTCAGAGAACAGTCCATGCCTGAAGGTGCCCAATTTTCAAAACTTCCCCTAACATCAGGGGATGATGGGATTGGCTTGAAACTTGGCATCCATGTGGACACATGGGTAAGCTGTCATGGGACCGAAGGTGAGATTTCTGACATGCAAATTGACGTAGTTGTAAAATGGGACTTGATTTGGGGTGAGTTAAAAGGTTTAAGCCCCACCAAAAATCAGGGGATGATGGGATTGCCTTGAGTCTTGGCATGCATGTGTATCCCTGGATAAGCTATCATGGTGCTGAGTTTGAGGTTTCTAACATGCAAATTGACGGAGCTATCGAAAGGGGTGTGAATGGTGTGCCTGATTTTCAAAAATTCCCCAAAAATCAGGGGATGATGGGATTGGCTTGAAACTTGGTGTCCATGTGGACACATGGGTAAGCTGTCATGGGACCGAAGGTGAGGTTTGTAACGTGAAAATTGATGGAGCTATCAAAAGGGGTGTGAATTGGGGTTATGGGTGGTGCATTAGAGGTTAGAGCCCCGCCAAAAATCAGGGGATGATGGGATTGCCTTGAGTCTTGGCGTGCATGTGTATCCCTGGATAAGCTATCATGGTGCCGAGTTTGAGGTTTCTAACATGCAAATTGACAGAGCTATCGAAAGGGGTGTGAATGGTGTGCCCGATTTTCAAAAATTCCCCCAAAATCAGGGGATAATGGGATTGGCTTGAAACTGCTTGTTATGGCATGCTTAATGGCATGCTTTATGCATGCTTAATGGCAAGCATAATGGCATGCTTGTGTATACCTCCATGAGGTGTCATGGTGCCAAACTAGAGGTTTCTAACGTTAACAGAAAAAAAGTTGTATACTTTTTTAGCTTTCAATGCAAGCCTATGGGGGGGAAACGGAGCTCCGATCCGTTGCATAGGTGGAGCGGGGGTGGAGCGAAGCGGCCCGATCCGCAAATTGTGGATCTGGAAGAGAAGCGGAGCGGGGGGTCCGTGCTCACCCCTAGTTTGGATAGTCTTCTAAATAATTCTGGAACATCTGTCTGTGACTGGAATGAAAAGAAGAACTGGGCTGTCCCTCATTTAGAAATATTTTTGGAGTTTTGGATGCTTAAATGTAGAAGGGGTCTGTAGCTAATTCTCCAAGGCTTGGATCCTGGGATGCAGGAGATGAAGCCTGGAAGCTAAGGGGAAGAACTTGGCAAATCAGAGAAGAGCTTTATGGGAGGGGTTCAGTTCAGAAGTGCCTCGTGGGGACAATGGAAGGTGCCTGGCTGATAAAGAGAAAACAAGTTAAACACTTGAATGTGGACCACTAGCCAGAGAGCTGAGTCCTTCCCCTGGCAACCCTGAGAAGCCTTTAGCACCTCTAAGTAGGTTAGGAATGGAAGTATGAAGTCATATCTGTTTCCAGTTGTACACGAATGATGCAACTCCTGTGCAATTTAAATCATGCATACCTATGTTTATAACCTAAATACCCCTCATACACAAAGGAAGGTTCTTCATTGGAACTCAGTTCAAAACTTTCCGTAGGTTATATGTATTTTACATCCATGGGGTGGACCTTCCCACGCTGCATTAGCAAATCTTGAAGGCTGTCAAGTGAATGGTTCAATTGAGTTGCTGATGTGATTCTATTAGAGAAGAGAGAAGGCATCAGTCCCCAAGGCCTCAGCTTCTCAGCATTCACCCACTCCTTCTACCCCTTTTGAAAGATCAGAAGGCAGCCTCCTATGCCAGGCACGGAGCTAAGTTAGAAAAGAACAGGGACTTGCCCTCAAGAGATCACAGAGGTGCATAGCTCAGATAGGCATGTTGGATCTATGAAGAAAAGCAAAAGGCCAAGGAAATACAAAGTCTGGCTTTATCTGGGCAGGGATAAGCAGGTGGCGTCACTGGTGACCTTTCCAGCAACACGGCTGCTTCAGGACTGGGTTCTTTTTTTATTATTTGTTTGTGTTTTCAATAATCTACTCATTCCTTCACTTGACTTCACGTTTGCTATATTTGCAAAACCAATGCAAGCAGCCGCAACAACAGCAATTTAGAATTGCTATGATCTCCTTTCTACTTGGCTGGTCACAGCGCTAACCAGCAACGCTGGTCCGGATGGGAGTTTGGTGTGATCTAGCAAAGGCCCTTGCTTCTTAGCCAATCCTTTGAAAACTTAAAAAGCAGACATGCTAAATTTGGTGTCCCAAATTTGCCATGAATTTTTAAGCACTAGAATTAGTTTTATTAATAGCATAAGGCTGTGACGATACATTCTGCTTTATGTTTCAATTCTATATTTATCTTGCAAAGGGGAGATTGCACATACTTGGAGGAGCAGTTTCCTTAGGAAGAGAATAAAACAGGCTGGGTGGATATTGGCTGGAAAACCAGCAATGCAAAGAAATGCCATTGGAAGCAGAGGGAGCATAGCCGTATGTATGCCTGTGCCACCTTTTGTGTGTTTGTCTCAAAATCAATGCCTTAGTATCATAGAATAGCAGAGTTGGAAGGGGCCTACAAGGCCATCGAGTCCAACCCCCTGCTCAATGCAGGAATCCACCTCAAAGCATCCTTTGACAGAGGGCTGCCTCTTGAATGACTCTAGTGTGGGAGAGCCCACCACCTCCCTAGGTAACTGATTCCATTGTCTATCTTTCCTTTAGGAAAGATAGAAATGTCAACCCACAGGGAAAGAGCATAACAGGAAAATTACTGAAGTGTGCCCAGGCTGTGGGCGGAGTGGTAGGGGGAATTGAGGGGTGAGATCTAGCAAGGTTTGCCTACTTCACAGTGCTCAATTGTACCATAATTTGAATACTAGTTACCCCAAAAGTTCTTCACCTTGAATGTAAAAGTAGATTCTGCACAGTCCAGATGCTCAGATGTTGTTCACCAAGCACCTGGAAGAGGGATTCTTAAGGCTCCATGGACCAATGACACAGCCCAGTGACGTTTCTAATTTTGCTGGGGTTTGGAGGTGGTGAGGCAGGGAGAGAGGAAGACAAACAAGTAGATGGAATGAGAACCCCATCTGCTATAAGGCAACTATCATGATGAATCAATTTAGAACTCCAGGGAGAAGGCTCTAAAAAATACTGATCACTGGTAACCAGTTTCCAGATCCCATGAAGGGAGTTCATCCATCACTAGAGGACATCTCCAAATCCAGGTAACAAGGTAACATGTGAAATGGGCACCAGCACACCATTGATTCTCACTCATGGCTGATTTGGAATTCTATTGCAGCAAAGTAAATGCAACTTTAATAACAAACAAAAACAGAAAGTGACTTCTGGTTAGGGATGTCAGAGAAGTTTGTTCAATTTGCATTTTAATGCAAGTGTACCTATATGCAAACCACATGCTGTATTTCTCTGAATTTTGTGATGGAGTTCTCCAATTAAAAAAAATACAAATAGATAGATAGATGGAAACATATCTGAAAAATGCTTATTTTAGGGGAAATATATTGAAATGTATTATATTAGGGTGAAATGCTTGCAAAAATATGTTGTTTGGGCAAAATCATGTACAAAATGTATGTACTGCGAGAAATGCACTCAAAATTCTATACCGTTTTTATGCAAGTTTTAAAGAAAATACATTATTAAAATGATGTAGAAATGGGGTGAAACCAGAATTGACAGACTTGTCCATCCCAACTCTGGTCAGAAGTATTTTTAGTTTTCTTTTGACAGGATTGCAAACATTGCTACAAGGGCAATTTGATGAATAATCAAGAGGTGGAACAAGGCGCTGCCGTTAAGTATTTTCACTCCTCCTCCCGCATAAGCAATTCACTCTTGTCAGAGCCCAGATAAGCGAGACAGCTGGGCTCTTCCCTCCTTTCTTTCTAGCAAATCTACTTGATATTTATTTCATATTCTGTTAACATTTTCCCCCTGTGTTATAGTTGCTTTCTCCAGTGTAATGGTTATGCAAAATTATTTGCTGCATGCTGTGACTAAGTTTTGGTCTGTAACTCCTTGGTAGGCATTCAGTCTTACAGGCAGCATTTAGGCCTGACACAGCTTCATTCCCAGTCCCTGTTTCCTGCTAGGGTTACCGACACCCACAAAAGCCTGTGGCCCTCTGAATCCTAAAGCTGCTTCTGGCAAAAAGGCAAAAGCAGATTTAAAACTAGGCTGAACAGGGGCAAGGGGGGCCACCCCCAATCCAAAGTGTCCCTCTTCCCCCCCCCCAAAAAAAAAGTTTGCAAAATGAAAATGGGAGCAAGCCAAGCTGAAGTGGAGTTTGGATAATTTCAGTGCTCTCAAATATCCCCAACATTTTTGGCTACATTTGGCTCACGCATGTGGACGCAAACACACATACAACCTTGGCTAGTAGTAGCAAGAGAAAGCTATTGTTTAATGCCTCATCAGAGATATGGGGGGATTCCCATGCTACTGCTGGCCCTGGCACTAGCACAGGACACATCAATCAGTGCCATCACCATTTTTTTCAAGGCTGCTTTTTGCACCCCTGGCTTAGAAAATAGGGACACACGCTTCTCCCCCGCTCCCTGTACGCAAACCTATTAGCACAATTATTAGCTGATTAACCTGGCTACAACATTTAGATGGGGGGAGAGGTGGATCTGCAGACCCTTTTGTGGATGTTCTTGTATGCAAGTAGAGCTATGCTTGGTTTTGGATATGAATGGAGGGGAGGCACAGTTGTTCCCATCAGAGTCAATGGAGGGTGGATACATAGCCACTATCAGTAGTTGGGACACCTGTGTGCAGCTCTTCCATGAGGTGAACCAATGAACTGCAGGTGCCAACTTCTCCGTGAAGTACCGATTCTTCCCAGCCATGGTAGCCATTGGATGCTCGTGGACAAGAAGGAATCGAAGCAGACTTCCTGGTCTAGTTGAACCTCTCTCCCAAACTCTGGCATGTTCCTCTACCCTTGTCTATTCTTTGGTCCTGTTTCTCTCTCCCCCACCCCTAGTTCTGACTTGCTTTTTGGACCTAACTATGGCTGGTCTCTCTCTCTCCTGGTTCACCGTAGACTGCTGCCCATGGCTCAGTCCTGACATCCAATGAGGAATGGGGAGAAAAGAGGATTGTGGGGATGTGTGTGCTTGGCTGTATCTTAGGGGTAGAGCACACGCTTTGCTTGCACATTGACCCAGGTTCAACCCCCCAGCATCTCCAGGTAGGGCTGGCAAAAAAACTCCTGCTTGAAACCCTTGCGGTGATAGTGCCAGCCCATGTAGGTGACAATACTGGCCCAGGTGGACCAGTGGTCCGACCCTGTACAAAGCAGATGCCTAGGTTCCTGTTGTTGTGTGGCCCATATTTAATTTATCTTCATTCGGTCCAGGCAGTGGGTGTCTATGACTGAGTGCTCAACGGTGTTGTGGAGCAATGGAGGACTCAGCAGGCATCTTGTGAGGAGGGGGCATAAGTACCAGAGGCGTCCACGTGGAAGGCACATAACTTCTGGCCATAAATGTAATGGCAGCCACAGGAGGGAGCTAGTAACAGAATAACCTATTCCTGGCAGCGGTGTCTCTACTGGCACCATGCCCAGATGGCATGAAGGAGGATTCAAAAGCAAGAGCCCCCTGCTGAGGCCCTGCCTGGATCTATGCTTTTAAGCGGATCCAGAACTAATCTGCCACTGAGACTGCTTTATTCTGAAAGCCTGTTAGAGGCAGATGATAGGTTTGTTAGCTAAGTGCCCCCATTTTCTTCTGATTACAGCTCCCTTTTTTTTTTAAAAAAAAATGGCTAGCGGCTTTGCATAATGGATAGGAGCGAGTTGGCCTCAAGGTCACAGGTGCTCGTCCTCCCTCTTGGGACAGCAGGCGTTGGCTAACTTGCATGGAGTGCTTTTCTGTCTCTTGCAGCAAGGAAGGTCTAATTGACTTGTCGTGCAATTGGGCATGAATGAGTTGGAGCATCTATTCACATTAGTGTGTGTGTGTGTGTGAGAGAGAGAGGGAGAGGGAGGGAGGGAGAGGGAGGGAGACAGTGGGTGGGTGGGTGGGGGAGGAATAATGAATTCTTCTCAAACAAGCTTAGTCTGGTGCCTGTAACAATGGAGGTTCCGGAAATTACATATTTTCCCCATTGTGTAAATGGCAGTAGTAAAGGCCCTATTTAGGCAAGAGTAATGGTGTGAATGGAGTGATGCCAAGAATGGGGTCAGATGGCAGCAGAGAGGTGAGCATCCAACCAATTGGACATGGGTTGGCCTATCTATCCTTATTTGCAATGGCTTAAGGCAGGTTACCTGAAAGATCTTGAGCCTGTTCAGACGACACAGTACGCCATGGTTCAGCCGCCAATCCTTTTCCATGTGCCCCCACTAAGGGACACTCAAACACAGTGTTTATATTGATAGTACATTGAGCCACCATCCAAATTTCTGCCTGGAAGTTCATGCCTGGCCGTATCACTGTGCATTTGTTCTCTAGAAATTACTCCCTATTGTATTTTCTCTGGCCTGGGTTCAATCCTATTGAAATAAACTGAACGGGTGAGGAGGAGAGCTTTATGCAAACTATTCCTTCTTTTGAAATATATGTCTGATTGCAGGCCAGGGCAGTTTGACCCACGCTGCTGCAGGGAAGGAGAATTC
Source organism: Elgaria multicarinata webbii (assembly GCF_023053635.1). NCBI lineage: Eukaryota > Metazoa > Chordata > Lepidosauria > Squamata > Anguidae > Elgaria > Elgaria multicarinata. The sequence continues at coordinate 2,978,518 of NC_086186.1, read as the reverse complement.
ACTTTATGGCTGCTACATTTTCTGTAAGTGGGAGTTTAAAGCCAGATGTTCAGTTCCATATTACGATACCTGACTGAAAGGACTCACCCTCTCAAGTTCAGATCTGACCTCAGTGGAGACTTCCCAATCCAGGGGAAATAGGAAAATCAACAGGAATGGAATGTAGCCGTGCCTTGGGACAGAAATGGACCCTTTCCAGTCATTGGAAATCCTGCTCTGGGTATCATAGGGATGTGTGAGGATTTTGTTTGGTCCATACTTTGAAATGACCCAAATTTCCTAGATCCGATACAGATTCAAGTCACAATGAGCTTCAAAATTGAATTCGGAGAACTCTGATGAACTCAGGTTTTGGTGATTCACACTTCCCTTGTCTTTAAGAAGCCAGAAGGCTCTTTCTTATATTCTGGTTGAATCACACCAAGCATTCAACCATACCCATGGATGATACTCAGATGTTGTATCTGAACTACCTGCACCCGTACCACATTTCTCTCCAGGCAAATGTCAGGTTCTGCTACTTAAGTGTGAAACAGGAGTAGGAAATACATAGAATCAAAGAATCATAGAATAGCAGAGTTGGAAGGGGCCTACAAGGCCATCGAGTCCAACTCCCTGCTCAATGCAGGAATCCACCCTAAAGCATCCCTGACAGATGGTTGTCCAGCTGCCTCTTGAAGGACTCTAGTGTGGGAGAGCCCACAACCTCCCTAGGTAGCTGATTCCACCGTCGCACTGCTCTAACAGTCAGGAAGTTTTTCCTGATGTCCAGCTGGAATCTGGCTTCCTTTAACTTGAGCCCGTTATTCCGTGTCCTGCACTCTGGGAGGATCGAGAAGAGATCCTGGCCCTCCTCTGTGTGACAACCTTTTAAGTCTTTGAAGAGTGCTATCATGTCTCCCCTCAATCTTCTCTTCTCCAGGCTAAACATGCCCAGTTCTTTCAGTCTCTCTTCATAGGGCTTTGTTTCTAGACCTCTGATCATCCTGGTTGCCCTCTTCTGAACACGCTCCAGCTTGTCTGCATCCTTCTTGAATTGTGGAGCCCAGAACTGGACGCAATACTCTAGATGAGGCCTAACCAGGGCCGAATAGAGAGGAACCAGTACCTCACGTGATTTGGAAGCTATACTTATTATTATTATTATTATTATTATTTATTTATATAGCACCATCAATGTACATGGTGCTGTACAGAGTAAAACAGTAAATAGCAAGACCCTGCCGCATAGGCTTACAATCTAATAAAATCATAGTAAAACAATAAGGAGGGGAAGAGAATGCAAACAGGTACAGGGTAGGGTAAGTAGGCACTGGGTAGGGAAAAACTAACAGTAGAAAGTAACAGTAGAAGTCTGCACAACATCAAGTTTTAAAAGCTTTAGGAAAAAGAAAAGTTTTTAGTTGTGCTTTAAAAGCTGTGGTTGAACTTGTAGTTCTCAAATGTTCTGGAAGAGCGTTCCAGGCGTAAGGGGCAGCAGACGAAAATGGACGAAGCCGAGCAAGGGAAGTAGAGGCCCTTGGGCAGGCGAGAAACATGGCATCAGAGGAGCGAAGAGCACGAGCGGGGCAATAGTGTGAGATGAGAGAGGAGAGATAGGAAGGAGCTAGACCGTGAAAAGCTTTGAAGGTTAACAGGAGAAGTTTATATTGGATTCTGAAGTGAATTGGAAGCCAATGAAGAGATTTCAGAAGCGGAGTAACATGGTCAGAGCGGCGAGCCAAGAAGATGATCTTTGCGGCAGAGTGGTGAACAGAAACCAACGGACTGATGTGAGAAGAAGGAAGGCCAGAGAGAAGAAGGTTGCAGTAGTCCAACCGTGAAATAACCAGTGCATGAACAAGCGTCTTGGCAGAAGAGACAGACAAAAATGATCGAATCCTGGCAATATTATACAGGAAAAATCGACAAGATTTAGCTACTGCCTCAATATGAGGAATAAAGGAGAGCGAGGAGTCGAAGATAAAGCCAAGGCTACGAGCTTCCTTGACCGGAGTAAGCGTAACATCATTGACAGTAAGAGAGAATGAGAGATGAGGAGAAGGTTTAGGAGGAAAAACAAGCAATTCAGTCTTTGCCATGTTAAGTTTCAAGCGACAATGAAGCAGCCAAGCTGAGATATCTGAAAGACATGCCGAGATACGATCGTGAACATCAGGAGAAAGTTCCGGAGATGACAGATATAGTTGTGTATCATCGGCGTACAGATGATATTGGAGGCCATGAGATTTAATTACTTCTATTAATGCAGCCCAAAATAGCATTGGCCTTTCTTGCAGCCATATCGCACTGTTGGCTCATATTCAGCTTGTGATCTACAACAATTCCAAGATCTTTCTCGTTTGTAGTATTGCTGAGCCAAGTGTCCCCCATCTTGTAACTGTGCCTTTGGTTTCTATTCCCTAAATGTAGAACTTGGCATTTATCCCTATTAAATTTCATTCTGTTGTTTTCAGCCCAGCGCTCCAGCCTATCAAGATCACTTTGAAGTTTGTTTCTGTCTTCCAGGGTATTAGCTATCCCACCCAATTTGGTGTCATCTGCAAATTTGATCAGCGTTCCCTGCACCTCCTCGTCCAAATCATTAATAAAAATGTTGAAGAGCACTGGGCCCAGGACTGAGCCCTGCGGCACCCCACTCGTTGCCTCTCCCCAGTTTGAGAAGGTTCCATTGATAAGTACTCTTTGAGTCTGATTCTGTAGCCAACTGTGGATCCACCTAATAGTTGTTCCATCTAGCCCACTTTTAGCTAGTTTGTTAATCAGAATGTCATGTGGTACTTTGTCAAAAGCTTTGCTGAAGTCAAGATATATGACATCCACAGCATTCCCACAGTCCACAAGGGAGGTTATCCTATCAAAAAATGAAATCAAATTAGTCTGACAGGATTTGTTCCTGACAAATCCATGTTGGCTTCTAGTAATCACTGCATTCATTTCAAGGTGTTTATAGATTGACTTCTTTATAATCTGCTCCAGAATTTTCCCAGGGATGGATGTCAGACTGACTGGTCTGTAGTTCCCAGGTTCCTCTTTTTTGCCCTTTTTGAAGATAGGGACAACGTTAGCCCTCCTCCAGTCGTCCGGCACCTCACCCATCTTCCATGATTTTGCAAAGATAATAGACAAAGGTTCTGAGAGTTCTTCCGCTAGCTCCTTCATTACTCTTGGATGCAGTTCATCGGGCCCTGGAGATTTGAACTCATTCAAGGAAATTAGGTGTTCTTTGACCATTTGTTTATCAATCTCAAACTGCAATCCTGCCCCCTCAACTTCTGCTTCACTTTTTCCAGGGGGGTCATAGACCCGCTTTTGGGAGAAGACCGAGGCAAAGTAGGAATTGAGCACTTCAGCCTTTTCTTTGTCATCTGTTATCAATTTGCCATCCTCATTAAGCAGTTGAACCACCATTTCTTTCCTCTGTCTTTTACTACTCACGTATCTGAAGAAAGCCTTTTTATTGCTTTTAGCATCCCTCGCTAATCTCAGCTCAAATCTGGGTCTTCCATGTGTCATTAGGTTCCAATTCCCATCATCCCAAAGTTGCGAGGCCAATGGCCAGGGCCTCCAGGAGTTAGAGTCCAATATTAACAGGAGGATCATAGGTTCCCCACACCTGAGGGAGACACAGTAAAGGAATCCAGTTAGTCTCAAAAGCCTTCTAACTCCTAAATAGAAGAAACAAGCTGAGGGACCTGCTTTAAGGTGCGCTGCGGGTTTTCTGATGCTTGAAAAGCACATCAGAAATATCCCTGAATTGCCTTCAGTTTTTCCCCTACATTGCAAGATAACTTGGCCTAGGCCAGTAACCATATGTTTTCCGGTGGGACATTATTAGCACTTTTCTCAAGGAAAATACATATTTATAGAGGAATGCAGACAGCGAATGAGGCAACACTGGCAGGTGAAGCAAGAGACCTCCTAATGGCAGCAAAAAGAGCAGAGCTTTAAGGAGAACGTTTTATTAAAAGATTGCATTTCAGATTTTAGTATAGTAGTTTGACAGAGGGATTTGTTGTCGTTGTTGTATTCAAAGAAAAATCATGCAAGGTTCTTCTGCTGCTCAGACAGCTGGCAGATTGCAAGCAGATATGCAAAAGTAGAAAGTGTTTGTAGAAAAGGGTCTGATAGGCGAGTATTTGAAAATACTCGCCTATCAGGGGCCCCCCCTAACTAAAATGGACAATCTGGGCCACAACTGTTGATCAATCCCACTTTTTTAATAATAGCTGAAAGCGAACTAAACACTTGAGCCTTAGCTAGACCTAAGGATTATCCCAGGCAAATGGTGGGGTCGTCCCTGCCTGCTCCCAGTATCCCCTGTGTGTCATTTGGATGTACAGGGATGATCCCTGGATATAGACCTGGTCTAGCCATGGCCTGGGTCTCTTCTCCTGTGTAATAGTCCGGGACGTGGGCGGCTGGGAGCGCAGACTGAGTGCCGGGACTCAGGAGAGTGAAGGTGTACAAAGACTAACCCACACACAAGCTGTTTGGGATAGAGCGGTTTACTGGTACAACCACAACGTGGCATAGTCCAAAGAGCAGTCCGAGGTCAGGAACAAACAAGGCATCAGGAAACCAGGAACAGGAGCCAAGCACCACAGGAACGATGTTGCTGTGGCAAACGCTGGAGCCACAATGTGGGTCTTCAATAGCCCTGACTCTAGCTGCTCCCAGCTGCACCGAATTACCCTATCATGAACTTCTGCTGGCCAGGGCCTGAGTTCTGCCAGCACTCTGCAGCAGAGCAGCCCTTTGAGCTCGGCCCTGGATCCTGAAAGCACTCATCCCTAGTACCTGATCCTGACATCCTGCCACCCATGTTAGCCCATTGTTTGCTTCACCCTCCAGTATGGCCAAATTAGTTTCCTTCCATTTTTATCTGAGCCAAAATTTCTAAGGAAATAATTTTCTAGCAATATTCTCTTTTCTCTTCCCCACACACACACACACACATACACATATTTGGTGAAATGCTTCCCTCCCAGGTTTGATTCTCACAAATAAGGTGGAGAACTTTGGGAGACAAGTTTCACTCATCCCTAAGTATTCCAGAGACAGGAAGTGTATGGCTGGAGGAGGCATGCTGAGAGTTTTGGACTTTTCTTCTGGTTCAACATGCATAGGATGGCACCCTGTGGTACAAATCCTGGACATGAAGAGTCCACGTCAACGCTGCTTGCAGGCTAGGTGAAACAATCTCTCCTGCCAAACAGATGGCACTTTGGAAATTGTAGACGTGTGTGTGTGTGTGTGTGTGTGTGTTAAGCATTTCCCCCTTCGGTAGCTGAGGTACGAAATCCTGGTCTTGACGAGGCCGATTCAATGCCGTTTGCATGCTGGGTGAGAGGATCCCTCCTGCCAAACAGATGGTTGTGCTGTCAATGTTGACAGCGCTGATTACCTTCTGAGGGAAGGAGGGAAAGGTTTTCTGCAACCAATTCCCGCTCTCCCTACTGCAAACGGGATGATTTGCTGTCAGAGCTTAAAATGCCAATTAGCCATTCAGCGTGGCTCCAATCAGGGTTCAGAGGGGGATGCATTGAGCCCCCACATTTCTGCAGTACAGCCCCCCTCAAATGTTTCTGCAGGGAGGATGAGGTGTGAAACAGACTTCAGATTCAGTTCTGAAATGTTAGAAGTTAACCAGGACTGTGACAAATGTTCTACCGTTTTGGTTTTAACTTCAAAACAAGATGTGCGGAGGTGTAATTTTGCCCAGTCAAAATCCTATGATTGTGAAAAATCACAACTGGCATCATTCTCCCTTTTTGCAGCTCCTTTGGACTTTTCCTCCCCACTTCTATTCACCCCCTCCCCTGTATTAATTGCCCTGGAACTGCAGAGCTGTGGGGAGACACAATTTGGCTCCTACCACTGGCCAGGTGAACATGGCCTCCTAGGGAGAGCATCATGGCAAGGGGAAGACCAATCCAGACCTATCTATCAGCAGCTTTGGGTTTGGGGTGGGTGGGGGTGGTAACTTGTCAGGACCATACCAGTAAGGAATTGGGTTAACCCTGACCCCCACCCCACCATCTTATCTCCTAAGCCTGGGCTGCCTTTCTTCCCTTTTGTTACTGCCACTTGCATTTGGATTACAAATTAGGAGGGGTTCCCGAAACATAGGTAGGTTGGAAACAACTGATCTACTGAATTAGGACTCAGAGCCATTATTAATTACATCATTCGGTTGATTGGTTAATATAGTATTATTACAGAGTCCAAATGCAGGAAGGGAGAAAATGTGAAGACAATTAAAAATACTAGCTGTTACAAATGAACTCTGTTGGCTAAAGCTGTGTTGCCTTTCTTGGTAATTATTTTGCTACTTAATCAAGGAAGAGTGAATTAATCGATTGAGGACAACATAATTATTTTTCCATCGCTTGGCAGTCCTATGGAGAAGTTTGGAAGGCAACAGGTTGTGAACCAGGGTTGTCCTTTTATTCAGTGAGACACGTTTTCCAACGGTTGCTTTTTACCAGGGTCACTCCCCGTTGTAGTTGTTGCTGTTATTGGTTTTTTGTTCTGACTCAGGTCTGTATCTGATTGCAAGCTTCTTCTTTTTTGCATTAAAATCCATACATATTTTATGCATATTTCCCCCCAAATATATGCATCAGCTCTGTGCATCTTTGAACACTACAAGTTCTTCTCCTATTGATTACAGTGCGTTTGTGCAATTTTCTTTCAAAACAATGATTTTTTTTCATGTGCATTTTTCCAATGTACAGATGCTGACAAACACTTCTTTATTGGTCTGTGAATCACATTGCAAGCTCAGAAATGAACCGACTTCAACTCCAGCTTGCATCAGAATCTCTATCCAGTCTAAAAGGTGTGAACTGGGTAAATTCTGGTCAAAAAATGAAGTGAAATGAATTTCTCATACATCCCTATCAGGAAGACATCAGGTTAATACATATTTCACATGCTGCAGCGGGTGAGATTAATTTTGAACAAATAGGTATGAAGATAGATTATAGGCCCAGCTATTGCAGAGTAAAATGAAGTGTGGAGCAGGTAGAGATGAACCTTCTGAAATGTGTAATGGAGCTGAGGGCCTTCATGCAAGTACTAACCAGGTCTGACCCTGCTTAGCTTCCGATATCAGACAAGATTGGGCGTGTTCAAGGTAGTATGGCCATAGGCGAGGGTCCTCAGGCAATGAGCCTTGGTATGAGAACGATGAAGTTTTACACATTTATAAATGCCCCTGTTTTCATCTGTATGATGCTGGCCTCCACCTTGCAGGCTCATAGAAAGGCAACTGGGCCTTCTGTTTCAGTGGCCAGCAAAGGTAAGAGCAGGCAGATTATTTTTCTGCAATCTGTGTCAAGTATTTCACACTTTGTTTGTACAAACTGCTTCCCCTTGGGTTCTTGCATTCGGTTCTGGGCATTTAATTTGAAATGGATGATGCTGGCTAGCTGATCCCAGATTTAAACATATTCATGCCAGGCAGGCCTAATAAGGATGTACAGGATGTTCACAAAACACATGAACATTCACAAGCCCAAACATGAACTGGAAGGCAGTTATTGGAAAATATTTCCATTTCCCCAAATTTATATTTGTGTTCAGAAGTGCACACTGTAGGGATGTTGAAGGAATCTGCTTGGAGTGAGGGGACAGATTTTCACGAGTTTTCATTGGCTTGGCCGTTTGGACTTGGGTTGATTGTCCACCAACTGACCCATCTTGGTCTGCAGCAAGATGGGCCAGTTCGTGGTTTTCCCATGTATTTTTAGTTACACGGATTACAGCTGTAGGTTGTGCAAATTTGTGTAATTTGTGCAAATTGTGCAATTGTTCAGCTTGAGTTTGTGCAAATTCTGCAAATTTGTACAGACTTAGTAGAAACTCACACAAATCTTTATTTTTGCAAATTGTGGCTGACACCAAAAGAAAATGTCCCCAGAATTCAATCTGCAGCTCAGCCCAGAAATTCAAGCCAAATTGGGCAGGCAGCAGAAGTCCATTGAGCCCCAAAAGTGTTGGCTTTCCAAGTGACAGACATCCCTAATGCACTTGCACAAATGCACACTTGCACAAATCTTCCCAACCCAGACCTACATTTTCACACTTTAGCCTGTGTAGGGAAATGCACAATTTTGGTCAGGGGAAAAAAGCATTTTTTAAAAAAGTGTGTCTTTTTTGTTGGGAAAAGATAGTGCATGTTTTTAAAAAATCTAAATGTACATTTTTCCAATTGAGGGAAAGAGAGAAAGAAAGATACTCGTGTTTGGCAATGCAAATGAGGAAAAACGAGCTTTCAGGAAGAACCTCAAAGGGCTTAAACATTTTGCCTATCCCTACAGTCTACCAATTAGTGTTATCCTTAGTGGTTAAGTAGAATCTCCAGGTTCAGAGACAAACTATATCTGTATAAAAGTTGCTGGGGGGGGGGTTGGCTTTCCACACTGTGTGTGGACATCTGGTTGGCCATCATATCATATCAGGGATAGCTTGACCACAGTGGTACAGGCATTGGTAACCTCAAGATTGGATTACTGCAACGTGCTCTATGTGGGGCTGCCCTTGAAGCTGCTCCAGAAGCTGGAGCTAGTGCAGAATGCTGCAGCTCGGCTGTTGTCTGGAGCTGCCCCTTTCCAGCATGTAACTCCTCTGCTGAGGGAACTGCACTGGTTCCCTATTCGCTACCGGGCCAGGTTGAAGGTTCTTGTACTTGTGTACAAAGCCCTAAACAACTTGGGACCAGGATACCTGAGAGAGCGCCTTCTCCCTTACCAACCTGCCTGGTCACTGAGGTCATCCGAGGGCCTGCTCCTGGTGGTTCCACCTAGATCCATCCTCCGATTGGAATCCACCAGGGGAAGAGCCTTCAGCGTGGTGGCGCCCGTCCTGTGGAATTCCCTGCCTCTCGAGGTCAGACAGGCTCCAACCTTGTACTCCTTTCGGCGCCTCCTGAAAACATCTTTATTCCAAGAAGCCTTTCTTTAACATGCAGCCTTGGATTTCTGTGTTGTTGTTTTTTGCTTCTTTTTAAATTTTGTTTTAACTGTTTTATTCTGTTTTTATTTTCATTTTACCTTGTACACCGCTCCGAATTTTTTTCAATGAGGAGCGGTATATAAATATTCTAAATAAACAATAAATAAATCATGGAAACTTTGGTCAGATACAGCTTTTGGTTTAATACCTAGGTCATGGTCTCCAGGTATTTTGGACAACAACTCCCATCAGGGCCATCTTGCATAGCCTGTGGTGAGGAACAATAAGAATTGTGTTCCAAAACAACTAGAAGTCACCAGAGTGTAGAAGCTTGTCCTGTGTTATGGAGACTCCTCTGTGGTACACATAATCACAGGTTATGGAATGTCCCTCAGAATGGTCTTTCATAACACACCTGTCCACCATGATCATATGGAGGATGTCAAGTATGAACCAACCTATCTCCAGGCACAGCTGTTTTGACCCAGAAATGACTTCTGAGATCAGTTTGGTCAACACAAGAGAGAATGCAGCCACTGAGAAAAACACAGAAATTGCCTTCAGGTCTTTTGTGGATGCATCCAAGGCTGACTTATTTGCTCATTCCATGTTCCACGCAATTGGCATTCACCATATGAAAAAAAACCCAAGATTCTCTAATGGCCTGGTATGTCTGTGTGTCTGATTCCCATAGTGTTGGAGCAAAGAAACACATCCCCCCATATGAATTGATGATTGCAAACAAGTTCTTGAATGAATGAATATGAAGGTGCCTGAACACTTAGATGTACTGGAATGGTTTTAAGAGAGTCTTCAGGCATTGTGGCAACAATATATTAATGCACTTTCTGGAATGACTTTGTAGCTGAGAGCTCCCATGGTCTCTCTCCATCTCTCTCACTCTCTCTGGCAGAAAGCTGGAAAAAAAAACCCACCAGACAACACTTCAACAGGAGTGAAATGGAGACTTGGAATAAATGATTCGAACCAGTAGCAGCTAGGGATGTACAGATTTTGTTTAAGCCGTCCCATCTGTGTCTTTCATTCCATCATCCACTCATTGGCAGAATTGGCTTTTTTTTTAGGAATATAAAAGAATTTCATTCCACATGCACAAGTGCACACTTCTGCTAATGGAATTAGCGTAAGTGTGACTATGAGCAACCCCCCCAAAATTAAGTCTCAAAGAAATGGTCCGCAAGTCTGCATGACTTAGAAAGGGCTGGTCTGCTGTCAGACATACAGGTTGGAGCCATTTGAATCCATTGCAGATTTCTCTAACATCACTAGCAGGAGCAGAATGAGGAGCGGGGGGGGGGGGGGCAGATTTATAGAAGAAGAGAAGCAGAAGCAGGAGAGTGATGGGGTAAGCAAAACAAAGATGGAGTCTTTGGCCTAAAATATTATAATTTCCATGATTTTTATCCTTTGCAAATCTGGCCCTTTTGGGGCTGATGGGTTCCTGTTCCCCACCCAGCCATGGGTTTTCCCAAAATCTGGGAACTTATTTCCGGGTTGTTTGTTTTTTCATATAGAAATTTGCACCAATCCTTAACAACATTTCTGCAAATGAAGCAAATTATGTCCCAATTCATGCAAATTGCCCAGGCAATTTCCAAAAGAATAAATAAAAATGGATTGATGAAAAACCCATGAGCTGGCCCAACTCAGTGCAGTTTGAGCTGGGGCAGCTCATAGGGTAATGAGGTGAAGTCTGGGGGTTGTGGGGGCAAGCTGCTGAAAGTGGGGTAAGTTTCTCTCCTACAACCTCCCTCGACCATTTCCAACAGATTGCTGGTTTAAGTGTTCTGGGCTATATCTACTGGGGGTCCTACAAAGTGAGCTGGCAAGTAACTCTGTGTGTGTGTGTGTGTGTGTGTGAACAAATTCTTCCCTTTCCAACTTATTAGACTTCTCAACTAATTCAGTGTTGGAAACAGGCATGGTGGCTTTGCTGATTTCCACCCTGTGTCAATATTTCATTCTGTCCCATTTATTTTATTTATTTATTAAACTTATATACCGCTCCCATAGCCAGGGCTCTCTGGGCGGTTTCTGCATGAACCTGCATTTTAAATCTGCATATTAAAATGTATTTATTACATTTTTATACCTCCCAATAGCCGAAGCCCTCTGGGCGGTTCATAAAAATTAAAACCATCATAAAACAACCAACAGCTTAAAAGCACAAATACAAGATACAGTATAAAAAGCACAACCAGGATAAAACCACGCAGCAAAATTGATATAAGGTTAAAATACAGAGTTAAAACAGTATAATTTAAATTTAAGTTAAAATCAAGTGTTAAAATACTGAGAGAATAAAAACGTCTTCAGCTGGCGACGAAAGCAGTACAGTGTAGGTGCCAGTCATTTTCTCACAAAATATGTTTCTAAAAGCTGCAGTGGCATCAAGGGTACCGGCGGAGGGTCCACAGGTGAGCAGGGGGCCACTGGCAAAAGCCCCCCTTTGCTTGCTCCTCTTTTTCACCTTCGCAATCTTCTTGTTCAGAGGTGTGAACTGATAAAACATGTACTGAAATAAATGTCTGAAATGAACCCTAACCTTCACGGACCCCTATTGCAAAAAGATTCATCTCTGGAGGACTGTACTAGGAGCATCCCTATTTCAAGAAAAAGGTGGGGAATATATATAATAAATAAATAAATAAATAAATTGGATGGGTGTAGTGGGCTTTTAGTGTATCCTCCTATTTCAGTCCCCCAGGGTAATCTCATGTGTGTTTGACCTTCTTCTTCTTCTTATAGAATCATAGAATAGCAGAGTTGGAAGGGGCCTACAAGGCCATCGAGTCCAACCCCCTGCTCAGTGCAGGAATCCTCCCTAAAGCATCCCGGACAGAGGGTTGTCCAGCTGCCTCTTGAAGGCCTCTAGTGTGGGAGAGCCCACAACCTTCCTAGGGAACTGATTCCATTGTTGTACTGCTCTAACAGTCAGGAAGTTTTTCCTGATGTCCAGCCGGAATCTGGCTTCCTTTAACTTGAGCCCGTTATTCTGTGTCCTGCACTCTGGGAGGATCGAGAAGAGATCCTGGCCCTCCTCTGTGTGACAACCTTTTAAGTATTTGAAGAGTGCTTTCATGTCTCCCCTCAATCTTCTCTTCTCCAGGCTAAACATGCCCAGTTCTTTCAGTCTCTCTTCATAGGGCTTTGTTTCCAGACCCCTGATCATCCTGGTTCCCCTCCTCTGAACACGCTCCAGCTTGTCTGCATCCTTCTTGAATTGTGGCGCCCAGAACTGTACGCAATACTCTAGATGAGGCCTAACCAGGGCCGAATAGAGAGGAACCAGGACCTCACGTGATTTGGAAGCTATACTTCTATTAATGCAGCCCAAAATAGCATTTGCCTTTCTTGCAGCCATATTGCACTTTTGGCTCATATTCAGCTTGCGATCTACAACAATTCCAAGATCCTTCTCATTTGTAGTATTGCTGAGCCAAGTATCCCCCATCATGTAACTGAGGCTTTGGTTTCTATTTCCTAAATGTAGAACTTGGCATTTATCCCTATTAAATTTCATTCTGTGTTTTTCAGCCCAGCACTCCAGCCTGTCAGGATCACTTTGAATTTTTTTTTTATGTCTTCCAGGGTATTAGCTATCCCACCCAATTTTGTGTCATCTGCAAATTTGATAACTACTTCTTCTTCTTCTTCTTCTTCTTCTTCTTCTTCTTCTTCTTCTTCTTCTTTCCCTTCACATGATCAGCCATTGGGGAACTGAAGCAAAAATGGCTTCAGTTTGGCTCACTTTTACCAGCCTTCCCCAACCTGGTGTCCTCCAGATATTTTTGGATTACAAATCCTGTCATCCCCAGCTAGCATGTCCAATGGTTAGGGATGATGAGTGTCATAGTCCGAAACATCGTGAAAGCATCTGTAGGCCATTTGCCTCTATTTCCTTCCCCGTCTTCCTCCCTGCTTCACTTTCTCCCTCTCTTCTTCCCTTCCTTTTCTGCAGGCTGCACGACAGTCACGTGGCTGAGATAAATGAGCTTAATCGGCACAGAAAATTAATCACATTGTCATGCTGGCAGAGGGAGAGGCAGCTGCATGAAATGCCTGGATCCCTGGCTAATTTATCATAGTGGCTAGAGACTGAACCACTTCCAAATTAACACTTCTTTTGCCGTTCTTTCGAGGGTTAAGCATGCTCAGTGCAGCCAGCCAATGCAACTGCAGCGGGAATGGAAATAATGCAGAGCCACTTGTATCTTTAGTTTCCAGCTCTGTCTCTTTGTCACTGTTTAGCATGACTAAGGAATGGAACCCAGGGCAGTGCAATGGAAGTGGATGGGTATTCACTTATTCATCTATTCGGCCCTGGTTAGGCCTCATCTAGGGTATTGTGTCCAGTTCTGGGCTCCACAATTCAAGAAGGATGCAGACAAGCTGGAGCGTGTTTAGAGGAGGGCAACCAGGATGATCAGGGGTCTGGAAACAAAGTCCTATGAAGAGAGACTGAAAGAACTGGGCATGTTTAGCCTGGAGAAGAGAAGATTGAGGGGAGACATGAAAGCACTCTTCAAATACTTAAAAGGTTGCCACACAGAGGAGGGCCAGGATCTAGAATCATAGAATAGGAGTGTTGGAAAGGCCCTACAAGGCCATCGAGTCCAACCCCCTGCTCAATGCAGGAATCCACCCTAAAGTATCCCTGACAGATGGTTGTCCAGCTGCCTCTTGAAGGCCTCTAGTGTGGGAGAGCCCACAACCTCCCTAGGGAACTGATTCCACCGTCGCACTGCTCTAACAGTCAGGAAGTTTTTCCTGATGTCCAGCTGGAATCTGGCTTCCTTTAACTTGAGGCCGTTATTCCGTGTCCTGCACTCTGGGAGGATCAAGAAGAGATCCTGGCCCTCCTCTGTGTGACAACCTTTTAAGTATTTGAAGTATTTGAAGAGTGCTATTATGTCTCCCCTCAATCTTCTCTTCTCCAGGCAAAACACTCTCAATCTTCCCAGAGTGCAGGACACGGAATAACGGGCTCAAGTTAAAGGAAGCCAGATTCCAGCTGGACATCAGGAAAAACTTCCTGACTGTTAGAGCAGTACGACAATGGAACCAGTTACCTAGGGAGGTTGTGGTCTCCCCCACACTAGAGGCATTTAAGAGGCAGCTGGACAGCCCTTTGTCAGGGATGCTTTAGGGTGGATTCCTGCATTGAGCAGGGGGTTGAACTCGATGGCCTTGTAGGCCCCTTCCAACTCTGTTATTCTATGATTCTATTATTTAATTATTTAATAAATGCATGCACCACCTTTCTACTATAAAAGCACTTCAAGTGGCCTGCACTAGCAGCTAAAAAGACTGATACAATCCGCTAATAACAGTAAACACACTAAGAATTAACACCATGTTTTTAAATGCAATGGAAATCAGAATTAAAGCCAGTACAACCTCATCAGGAAGACAGGACGTAGCCTGGTGTCTCAATGATAGTGGAGAATACTCCAGCGATGGTGTTTCACTTTTGTGGAGCCACCACAGAGGAGGCCCTTTTGCTGGTAGGTACCTATCTCAGTAGATGATGGCCAAGTTCATTTGAGAGAAGGAAGGCCATTCGACACTGTTGTTCTCTGCCAAGAGTTGTGTTGTGATGGCCACTAAATTAGACACTTTTAAAAGGGGATTAGGCAAATTCATGAAGGGTAGTTCCCTCAGACTTCTGATGGCTGTATGGAACCTCCACACTGAACAGGCATCGAGGGTAGGCATGGTTGAGAACCGGCCAAGGGCCCACGGAGAAGAACCCCTGGTGATGGTGCTGTTCCTCTTCAAGGCAACCTGCTTGTTCACCTGCCTCTAACTGTGGCTTAGGCGACAGTGGTGAGAAGAAGGAGGAGCAATTGCCCCCGCTGACTGGCTCATTGGTTCCTCACCTGTCAAGCAAGCAAGCAAGCAGAAGTAATGTGGAGAAAGAGGAGGAGGAGCAATACCACCTGGTCACAGGGCTGGTAAGAAGTCAGGCTCACTGCAAAACGGAGCCCATTGAGGGCTTCTTGTGCAAGGGCTCTCCAAAACCTGGAGCTACCAGTCCCTCCACCCTCAGGAAGGTGTGTTGCTGGGGAGCAGAAGTGGGAGAGGGCTGTGGCATATATAACGGCCCAACTCAACCCTGGCCCAATTCAGTTGACATTGAATCAGGTCAGCACGTAGGTATATGAGCTGCAGTCCAGGGGGTGAGCTGAAGACAGATTGGCAAGCCTACACTAGAGCATATAAAAAGCAAAGCTCAGCTACTTGATCCATCATTAGCATAACATGTTCTTTGCACCACTTCCCAACCTTCCAGCCTTCACATCCCAATATTTGCTTAAGTTACCTCACCTCTGTGGACTCAGCTCCTTGGAAAGGAGTGGTTGATGAATAGCGCTTGGGAATTTGGAGTATTTAAAACCTCTCCATGGTGCCTCATTCAGAAAACAGTGGTGCATGTGAGTATGCGGAATACAGAAGCACTCTTTACAACTAAGAGTGGCTGCAGTCAATCTTGAGTGCAGGGAAGCGAGGTTCATAAGAATCAAGATTTATGGGCTGCTTAGCAGCCTGGCCACTTGTTACAATTTATACAGGTAATTATGGATTCACTAGTATGCACAGTCCTTGCTGTGAAGGTTACAGGGCAGGTGGGGGGATTCTTACTTGACTTATTTATTGCTCCTCTGTGGAGGTTTGCAGTAAAGGAAAAGCCCTGGACAGGTATAGGTCCCGTGGTTCTGCCTATTCCAAAGAGTATTTGCCTCTGCCTTAAAATACATTGTTACTAAGGCTAAGCCAAAAGCGCCTCCTGTTCTTGTGGTGCGTCAGGCAGAGGCACAAAAGGGCGTGAAAATCTTCACAGGCATTTTCTGGAGCAGCTGGGCCCGTCGTGTCTGCCTTGAGAGAGAAGTGTAGTTGCCTGGAAACAAGGATGTTCCTTCCCTGTCTTCCCCACATTAACCTAGACCAGAACCCCCGAAAACAGGAGAGAATTTTGATGGGGGAAATGTGAGTATCCCTTGTTTTCTTCATCCAGAACAGGAGGCATTCTTTGCTGGCCCAAGCACTTAGGCATAGGCTGCAATTGTATTCATATGTACTTGGGAGTAATAACAGTTGGGTGACCAAACGTCCGGATTGGCCTGGACACGCCCAGGAAATGGGGGGGAATCTGCATCCGGCTGGAAATACCTCCCCCCCCCCTTTTGTCCGGCCCCAACGGAAGCCGGGAGAGCCTTAATAAACCCCAACTTACCAGGCCTAAATTTCCCTAGTGAGTGGCGGTGGCCATCTTGAATCTTGCCTGAAATCACACGAGATCTCGGCAGCTGGCTGGGAACTCTGCGAGACCCAGCCAACAGCCGAGATCTCGCGTGAGTTTGGTCGAGATTCAAGATGGACACTGCAAGGGGTGGGTAGTGAGTGGGGTGAGTGCTTGGGGGCTGCGTGCAGGAACTTCCAGCAACGCAGCCTCCAGCCCTCCCCTCAGTGCAGAAGCAGCAGCAGCAGGAGCAGCAACAGGAGGAGGTAAGAGACTGAAGTTTGTGTGTGAGAATGTGTGGGTGCATGGGGTCTTTGAGTGAATGCATGTGTGCATGCATGTTTTTTGAGTGAGTGATGCTGAGTGTGTGTGTGCATGCACACGTGTTCTGGCAGTGTGAGTGTATTGATGTCTGAATGGGATGCCTGGTTGTTTGACTGAATGAATGCATGTGCATATTTGCAGTGGGGGTGGCTGTAGTTTTCTGTGAGTTGGGGGGATGATTTGGAGGTGAAGTTCCTATTAAATAATGCATTTTAGACCCATAGATCTTCCTTTCCAATTTGTTTACTATAATTGGCATGACGTATGTTTTGTAACAGTGGCTGACAATTGTCCATCCTTCTTAAAGAAACTTTTTAAAAAATTAACAGGGTTGCTATTATCATCATTATCATTATCATTATCTCTTTTCTTGCTTGTGGTTTTTCTAGATGAACATGATGGGCTTTGCCAAGTCATGTTGTCTTTTACTGATTCAGAAATGTCCTGACTAATGAACATGTTTTAAGTATAACTACTTTCTGGATGTTGGCATGCATGTATTTCGGTAGACCTAATTTTTGAAGTTTTTCTGTAAAAACAACCACAATGTCATGCTGGTGACTGATGTGAGTAACAAATAATTGTAAGTTTTTCCTGGTGCCATAGTTCTTTAACTTCCATATCCAGTGATGTATATTTTTCTTTTCTGCAACATTTTTGTCATTAGGTATTGCAATTTCAATGTAGGTGTGTTTTTCTTGGTTGTTTTTGACTGTTATGTCTGGTTGAAGCTGAAACAAGCTAAGACAAGCTTTAATCCATTTTGTTCCATGGCTAACTTTTGCAGTGATGTGTTCTCATTAGACCCATGTACAAAAAAATCAGTACTGCTCACAGAAGCTACCTTGTAACAACTCCCCCCATTGATGACAAACCAATCTTATTGGTGGTATCTTCACAACAATTATACAGGTTGGAACTGGAGACTTATTTCACTGGTCTAGAATCATAGTAACTACTCTTTCTAATTAGACTTTATAGCCAATTAGAATTTATCCTTAAAACAGGATGCAGTATTGCAAAAACATGTTCATGCTGAAAACACAGAAATGATAATCTGGCAATACACAATACTACTGACAGTATAAAAACTGTGGCACTTAAACATATTCTTTCTGAGGTGGGGGAACACATTTTATATGATTCTTTCATTCTTGCTTATTGCTTATGTGACTGCCTATGTATGGTGATTAGCTGGTGGAGGGAATGGAAGAAGAGTTGAATGTACTAGGATAGACAAAGAAACTTGCTATTAAGGAGGGAAGCATGGGGTAAACTTCACAATATTAACACCATAAATGTTTTGGGAAAACAACAATTGGAAGAGAGCACATCTTTCTTTATACAGGAGTAAAACAATTTCACTCAAAGTTCTATTTTTATTCAGCCGAGATATCAGTTCTTGATGGGACTGAAAGTTCTAGAGCTTCTTCAAAAGCAAGTTTTCTTGCAACTGGTGTCATCTGGACTCTGGTCTTCTGTACTGCAGTTCATCTGGGTTCCATCTTTCATTATTCCTTTTCTGAGAAGACTTCTTGCATCTCTTTAGGGTTATGATGGTGTTTGCAAAAACCTGCATAGGAAATTAACTACAAAGAGGTGTGGATCGCTGGATGAAGAGCAATAACAAAACAATAACTATGTATATGAATCTGCATCTTTTTTTCTCTCCTTAAGATTTAGAGGCTAAATTTTTACTCTGCACATGTTCTTGGCTATTATTATTTATTTATTTATTTATTTATAAAGCACCATCAATGTACATGGTGCTGTACAGAGTAAAACAGTAAATAGCAAGACCCTGCCGCATAGGCTTACATTCTAATAAAACCATAATAAAACAATAAGGAGGGGAAGAGAATGCAAACAGGCACAGGATAGGGTAAAACTAACAGTATAAAGTCCGGCTAGGCTGCCAAGGGCTAGTTAAAGCTGAGTGAAACTTTCAATCAGGGGGCTTTGGGGGTGGCAGCATTTCTTGTTCTTTAAACATACCTGCATGGCTGGCTGGAATAAAGAAAACTAAAGCAATTACTCTGAAAGTTACTGGTGCTCTTTGTGCAAAGCTTGACTGAGTAATTGCAATTGAAAAAGTCAGGGGGCTTTACTTTCCATTCTTTGGACTGCAAGCAAAGGACACTCTCAGCTTTAGTTAGGCAAATGCTATGCTGTCTTGGTGTCTTGAAGGGGCTCTCCTTGTGCCTTACAAGGGTCTACCCAATGCGTGTAATTTTTGTCTTCTCTCTGGTGGCTGCACTTTGAGACTATTTAATAGATTAGAGAGAAAACTAGGTTAATTTTTAAATTTAATTCAGGTTTGAGGTAGACTCTTCTTGCCGTTGGAGGCTCTATTTTTGAAGTTTTTCTGGTATGAACAGGTTGCTTATCAGGAAGCAACAGCTGGTTTGCAAACACCATGTTTTCTTTATTAGACTTTGCTACTAGTTCAGAAGACAAAGCAAGTTTTGCTTCACTCTCTTGAGAACTTTCTTGTTGTTTTATGCAGCATTCTTTAACAAGCTTTATATTTTTAATTTCTATTTCTGAGCATGCCATAGGAGTTTCTTTACAACTTGGCATGGCAGAAACATTCAGTTGGGTTTTCTCTTGAACTTGAACTTGAATTGGGGGAGCTCTTAAAACTGGTTGTTCTATGGGCTTACTTGGCTCTATAAGTGAAGCTTCAGTTTCTCTAGCGGTGCACTAGACACAGCAAGAGATTGCTTAGGAGAGGTTTTGGGGGCAGCTACAGTATTGCTTCTCTCTGTAGCTAAGGTTTTAGGGAGAGTCTGCATTTCTGTTTGCTGCTTTGGGGAGTCTCTTTCTGATCTTTTAGATTCTTTCTCTAGCAGCAATTGTGAACTCACAGTCTCTTGGTCTTTTCTCATTTCTGTTGTTGGTTGGGCTAAGTATCCCCCACTGTAACCCTGGCAGGGGGCATCCTCTGAGCATTACACTGAGGATGTCCACGGGGAACCGGGCATCCCTGTGGTGCTGCACACACTTCTCTTAAGACCTGCTTTTGCTCAGAGGTCCGGTGGTTGGTGTCAGTGACTGGAGCTAACTGGTATTTAGCTTTTATGCTTTTTAACAATTCTCAAACTTTAGACAACACTTGTTGTTGCTTATCATACTTATTCATATCTTCTCGTAAAGAATGGAGTTCATTCCAAAGGAAACATCTGTATGGATCTAATTTTCTTTCTGGGGGCTCTGGTTCTAAAAGTCTCTGCCTGTTGCTTCTAGCTGCTTGGGGGCACTGCCACTCAGCAGGATTTGCTGACGAAGGCACTTAGTACTTGACATTAGAATTAGGACCTGTGTTCTGCTTGGGAATAACTGAGGAATGGGGCCCAGTGTTGGCATAGGTTACTGCCTGCACTGGCTCCAAGTGTGCTTTTTTGCTATGGGAGGGCTTATTTAAGGTGCTAAAAGTCCTTAGCAGTTCAGAGGCTCGCAAGATGACATGAGACAATTCATCCCAAGACAAGGAAAATTAGATCCATACAGATGTTTCCTTTGGAATGAACTCCATTCTTTAGGAGAAGATATGAATAAGTATGACAAGCAGCCAACAGAAGTTTTGTGTATGACCAGGTAAAACTCTTGTCATCCAGCATTCATATTCTGCTTAGTTTTACCCCTGACTTTGTCTCTGGAGAAGGCATTTGAAGACATCTATCAGGAAATGATTACTCGACCTAAGCCTTCTGTGAATGCTCGCAGTCTATAGGTGGGGTTTTGGGTCACTTCAAAATTATTATTATTATTATTATACTTTATTCCAGTGATTTATTCCAGGCACAGTTACAAAATGGGGGATACTTGGCTCAGCAATACTACAAACGAGAAGGATCTTGGAATTGTTGTAGATCGCAAGCTGAATATGAGGCATCAATGTACATGGTGCTGTACAGAGTAAAACAGTAATGGAGTCAGTACTGCTCACAGAAGCTACCTTGTAACAAGGCTAATAGTAGTTTATGCTCTTTCTGAATGTTTGGGGTTGTTGTATACTTGTCAACTGCTTCATTTGTTCAGTGGTAATACTGTAATTGCCCCCAAAAACTCTCCTAAGCAATCTCTTGCTGTGTCTAGTGTACCGCTAGAGAAACTGAAGCTTCACTTACAGAGCCAAGTAAGCCCATAGAACAACCAGTTTTAAAAGCTCCCCCAATTCAATTTCAAGTTCAAGAGAAAACCCAACTGAATGTTTCTGCCATGCCAAGTTGTAAAGAAACTCCTATGGCATGCTCAGAAATAGAAATTAAAAATATAAAGCTTGTTAAAGAATGCTGCATAAAACAACAAGAAAGTTCTCAAGAGAGTGAAGCAAAATTTGCTTTGTCTTCTGAACTAGTAGCAAAGTCTAATAAAGAAAACATGGTGTTTGCAAACCAGCTGTTGCTTCCTGATAAGCAACCTGTTCATACCAGAAAAACTTCAAAAATAGAGCCTCCAACGGCAAGAAGAGTCTACCTCAAACCTGAATTAAATTTAAAAATTAACCTAGTTTTCTCTCTAATCTATTAAGAGAGGCATTCAAGAGGCAGCTGGACAACCATCTGTCAGGGATGCTTTAGGGTGGATTCCTGCATTGAGCAGGGGGTTGGACTAGATGGCCTTGTAGGCACCTTCCAACTCTGCTATTCTATGATTCTAAATAGTCTCAAAGTGCAGCCACCAGAGAGTAGACAAAAATTACACGCATTGGGTAGTCCCTTGTAAGGCACAAGGAGAGCCCCTTCAAGACACCAAGACACCAAGGCCTTGCAAAACAATTCTAGCAATTCTAATTTTTGCAGTTCTAAAAAGCAGTTTCTAAAATCACAGTTCTAGCAAACATTTAGGCTAAGCAAAACATTTTGCATGCAATATTACTTCAAACACATTGGTGTTACTATTATTATTATTATTTATTTATATACCACCATCAATGTACATGGAAAGCACTGGAAACAGAAAACAAGAAAGCATTCATACAATGAAGCTCTATGCTAACGTGTGTATGAACAGACACGTGTCTGCCCACATTCTCCACCAGATCTGTTACGTGATGTGCTCTCATTAGACCCATGTACAAACTTGCACACGTTCTAATGAGACTTACACCCACTTCTAAGGAATCTTTTGACATTGGCAATAGAGCGTCTGTGGCAAAGTAAAGCGATTCTAACTCAAGAAACTTACAGCACTGAAAGGGATAACGCCACAATGGCACATTTATTGACGTTGAAACAAATACAAAGGCACAAGCTAGTTTTGGGGAAATTAGCTGAGCAAGTAAAGGCTTAGAAGCAGTT